>NC_092758.1:13389332-14812103 GCF_047496795.1 Chiloscyllium punctatum
ATTATTTGTAAATTCAAGCAGCTAGTTTCAGTATTAAGTTTAAAGAGTAAAGCTTTCTGCACCATCCCCATCAAATATCCCCAATGGAGTTAGATATCGAGTAAAACTTCTTCTACACTGTCCCCATCAAACACTTACAAGACAGATGCAGCATGGGGTTATACACGGAGTAAAGCTCCTTCCACACTGTCCCAATCAAACACTCCCAGGACAGGTACAGCACAGAGATAAATTCTTTTAAACTGATATTGAAGCTCCTTCAACATCTCCAGGACAAGGATAACATTGGGCTAGGTACAACGCTCCCTTTACTCTTTTAAACTGAAAACTCTCTCTTTTAAAGTAAAACTCCTCGACACTGTCCCCATCAAACACTCCCAAGGACAGGTATAGCACATGGACCAGACAGAATAAAATTCTCTCTTTTAAATTGAAAATAAAACTGCCTCTACACTGTTCCCATAAAACATTCCCAGAACAGGTAAAGTAGGAGGTTAGATACAGAATTATTTCTCTTTATACTGTCCCTGTTAAACACTGCTGGGGTGGGGACAGCACTTTAGATACACAGTAAAATTCCTTATAGGCTGTTCCCATCAAACACTTCCAGGTCAGATGCAGTGCTCTCCCTGCACTACCTGGTCCATCTCAATAATAAATGATATGAAATTCAAAAATCTAACAGTCAAGTTTGATCTTGTGATGTAGAGTGCATCATTTATTAGGAAGTTGATGGCAGTGGAAGCAGATACAATAATGACATTCAAAAGGGAATTGAATAGATACTTGAAAACGATATATTTACAGCGCAATGAAAGGGAAGTAGGGTTAATTGGATAGCTTTTTCAAAGATCTGAACAAAATGATCTGCTACACTAAGAATCTACCAAAGTCTGACAATTCTTCCAGGGTGGAACATGACTGAGTTTGGATTTGGCCAAGCACAGATGGTATTGGTCAGTTAATCACCTGCCAAGAATGGTCATGGCTTCTCCCTCGTCAGAACAATTCAGCAGCTTCTCCATGTTGGCCTCCAATACAGCAAGAGACACCTGGAAGATAACTTTGATGCCCTCATAGAAAAAGCAGTCAACCACTACCACGGCGCTTTCAAATGGCATAACGCTGAGGAACAGCGTCAGGAACCAGGAGAGAGAGATGGTGCTGATGACACCCAGCTCCTGCATCCACTCGTAGAGGAGGGGAAGGTGCTCCCGTGTCAGATCTTCAAACACACCTTGATCCACCAGTGCACCTGCAAGAAAATAAGTTTATTGGACTTATTTCATTAATTTTCTTGACAGTAAAGGATGTGTGGATGGTGCAGGAAATTAGTGTTGACGTAGGTCACATTGGATGGCAGGGCAGGGTCGATAGGCTGAATGGCCTCCTCCTGCCCCTCCTTCTGATGTAACAAGAACACCGAATACACTGGCTTGTTGCATTGGGTTTGGACTCTAACACCACTCCCCAAATATAAACAAACCAATCAAATTCATGGCCCCTATTACCAGACTATCAGTGTTATTCCCACAGCACTATGGGTTAGACGCAACATAACACTTCCTCCAGATGTTCCTATCAGACACACCAGGGCAGGTACATCACACATTAGGCAAGGACTGTCAATTAGGCACTCCCGGGATTGAATATAATGTGATAGACGCATGGTATAGAAGGGGATTCACTGCCATGCAACAGATCAGACATTGTGTTTCTTCATTAATTGTCACTCAAAGGTTCAAGTCCCCCTGCAGGCTTTATTCAGCCAAGTTTCATCCTGAAATTTCCAAACAGGTAACTTGTGTCTGGAAGGGTAGGGTATGGGTGTGCTTCTTAATCAATACTTTGGGTGGAATTTAATGGAGACAATGACTGGAGAGTTTTTTGGGAAGGCCCAATACAAGAGTTGCTAAGTGGGCAGCAACAGATTTTCCCTTGGACCAAGGACCCCAGGAGCAAAGGTCAATCAGAGGTAGACAGCTCATACTGCACCATCAGAAAGGCAGTGGCCTCTGTTGGTAATATATCCATGAGAGGGCAAGCACTGCCCAGGCACAGTCAAGTGATGGTAGGATTTGCAATGGGTTCAGCAGCGAAAGTAGGTGTTAGCCCTCAGTAAAACACTCACTTTCTGATGCCAGGCACTAAGTGCTTGTGAATGAGATATCCTCATTTGGAAACCCACAAGTAACATGAAAAGACCTTTAAGTAGACAGTAAATGCCTTGAGGGCTTCAACTGCCAACAGCCTAAGAAGGTCACCCACAGGCCTTCCTACCATGGGCTTAGCTAAAGCAGAAGGCACTCTATCTCCCCAAAATGCCCTGAAGAATAAGGAACACACAGGATCTAAGAATTGTCATGGTGCAGGAGGAGGCCATTTGGCCCATTGTGTTTGCACATTCTTCAAATGAGCATCATTATCTCGTGTCAATCTCCTGCATTTTCTCCCCATATTTCTTACATGTTATTTCTATCCAAATGATCGTCCAGTGCCGTCTTGAATGTTTTAGCTGAACCTGGCTGGCAGTGCATTCTATACTCTAATTACTCACTGTATGTAAAGGATTGTTCATATGCTTCAGTTCCATTTCTGGTCAATTGTAAATGCCAGGATGTTAATGATTACCAAGTGTATTCAGATACAGCAATGGTACTGAATGACAAGGGATGATGGTTAGATTCTCTTTTGTCTAGGATGGTCATTGCCTGGCTCCCATGTGGCACAAATGTTCATTGTCACATGCTAGCCCAAACTCTCACATTGTCCAGGCCTTGCTGCATTCATACCCAAGGCGGCACGGTGGCACAGTGGTTAGCACTGCTGCCGCACAGCGCCAGAGACCCGGGTTCAATTCCCGCCTCAGGTAACTGACTGTCTGGAGTTTGCACATTCTCCCCGTGTCTGCGTGGGTTTCCTCCTACAGTCCAAAAATGTGCAGGTTAGGTAAATTGGCCATGCTAAATTGCTCGTAGTGTTGGGTGCAGGGTAAATGTAGGGGTATGGGTGTGGGTGGGTGCGCTTCGGCGGGTCGGTGTGGACTTGTTGGGCCGAAGGGCCTGTTTCCACACTGTTGGTAATCTAATCTAATCTAATCATGAATGAGCAAGGTTCAGCACCAGTGAACAACCCCATTTCTGACTTTACAATGGAGGGAAGGTCATTGATGAAGCAGTTGAAGATAGTTGGACCTAGGACATTAAACCTGAGGAAAACCTGCAGAGATGTCCTGGAGCTATGATGACTAACCTCCAACAGCCATAACCATCTCTTCCCTGTTTCCCTGGCAAACAGAAAGCTGTCGAGGTTAGGGAGGACCATCTCAAGCTTAAGATGGAGGTTAATTTATAATTAGCTTATAAAGGTGCATTAATCACAGGCAGACAGAAGAGAGTTACTGATCAGTTTAACTTGTTGCTCCTGTATAACAGACTCGAGGGCTGAATGGCCTCCTCCTGATCCTGTGCAATGGGCTCAGTGGTTGAGTGACCACCTGTTGTTATTCAGCAGGCTTGAGGGAAGCTGAGTAGTTCTGCCTACCTCTAGGCTACAGCTTCATGTTCCAATGCAAATGCCTTGTGTGCATAAAAGAGATTATCTTGGCCATCTGCCCCAAGCAGACCAGTGAGAATTTTTTAAAAATCCAGAAGTGTTATCTGAACTGAACAGTTTTTCTCACCACCATCGAAACACTGAGATCTTTTGTGTCTCAATTTTCAGAACTGATGACGTTTGTGAGCTGTATGAAAACAAAAGTGATCAGACTCTCTCTTCAGAACCGTTTACGTACAGATACCACCAACATCAGCAAGAACACAGGTAAAAGAAACATTAAATTAGCATAGTTAATCAAACCAGTCCCAGTCTTTTAGTGGAAAGAACTCAAGACTACATTGGATGCAGTGTAGCTGATATCAAGATTGAGTATGTAGAATAAAGTTGATTACTTTAGTGCCAAGAGTCAGAGTAAGATTTCCTATTATAGTTTTACTGATTCCCATTAATGTACTAACTACTTATTAGAGCTGTTAGTGAGGCCTCTTCTGGACTACTGTGCGCAGTTCTGGTTGACCTGCTTTAGAAAGGATATCATTAAATTGGAGAGTGTTCAGAAAAGGTTTACCAGATGTTGCCAGGAATGGAGGGTTCAAGTTAGAAAAGTAGGCTGGGACTTTTTCCACTGCAGCATGGGAGGTAGAGGGGTGACCTTTCAGGGGTTTACAAAATCATGAGGGGCATAGATAAGGCGAATAGCAAGGGTTTTTTACTTAGGGAGAGGGAGTCCAAAACTCTCTCATATTTTTCAGGTGAGAAAAGAAAATTTTAACAAGGACACAAGGTGCAACTTTTCCACACAGAGAACGGTTCGTGTGTGGATTGAACTGCCAGAGGAAGTTCATGAATAGGAAATGTTTGGAGGGTTATGGGCCAAAAGCAGGCAAGTGGGAGTAGTTTGGAAACATGGACTAATTGGACCAAAGGGTCTGTTTCTGAGCTGTAAGACTCTAAGATTTTCTACTAACCACCATCAGTAATCACCCATGCAGCCAATTAGATATTTATATGCAAAGTTCATTATGGACAATGCAAAACATCAAAGGTGAAGAGGCGTGGAGAGCGTGGGAAAGGGGTAATCAAAACAGAGTCGGAGGGAGGAATAAAGCACTGTATCCCCCACGGTGCCCACCTCCCTCTAAAGGCATCGAGAACACTGATGGACATTGCATGCTCCCTCTCCAAGGACACCCAGGAAAAATCGTATCCGTGGAAAAGGGGCAGATAGTCAGATTTTACCTCCATGGCCCTGGACCTGTTAAAAAAAACAGCTATAATGTGAAAGGGTGCTTGAATCTTATCCCATCCGAGAAAGTAGAATATCTCCATCTCCCTGATCAACCTAGTTAATTGCCTTAAACATCTCAATTAGATCATTCCTTAATCTCTTATAATTGAGGGAGTACAAGTCTCATCTCAGTAACCTGTCCATGGACCTGGCTGGATGCATGCCTACTCCCTCCAAGGCCTGAAGTACAATGCCCAAAACTGAAGGGAAAAAGACTGTTTCAACTCACCAACTACCCTGGTGTTGTAGTAATCAGGCAGCATCCTCTCACACAGAGCAGTCAGGAGCCAGAACGCTTCCTCCTCATTGCAGTACAGCAACAGGACAGAGGTGACAATATTCATGGCCTATAAGGAATGTGGAAACAGGTGGTCAGTATCTGCCCTGTCAGAGAAGGACACAAGGTTCACAAAATGGGAATGTTTCCCTGCAATGAAGCAGGGAGGGGTGAAGAAGGGAAGAGAGTGGAAGAAAGAGAGAGAGAGAAAGAGAGAGCAAGAGAGACAGAGCAAGAGAGAGACAGAGCGCGAGAGACGAGAGCGCGAGAGACGAGAGCGCGAGAGACGAGAGCGCGAGAGACGAGAGCGCGAGAGACGAGAGCGCGAGAGACGAGAGCGCGAGAGACGAGAGCGCGAGAGACGAGAGCGCGAGAGACGAGAGCGCGAGAGACGAGAGCGCGAGAGACGAGAGCGCGAGAGACGAGAGCGCGAGAGACGAGAGCGCGAGAGACGAGAGCGCGAGAGACGAGAGCGCGAGAGACGAGACAGAGAGAGAGAGTGACGAGAGAGGGACAGAGAGGGACAGAGAGAGAAACAAAGCGAGAGAGAGAGAGAGAGAGAGACACACACACACAGAGAAACAAAGTGAGAGAGAGAGACACAGACAGAGAGGGCGAGAGAGAGGGCGGGGGAGAGGGGCGGGGAGAGAGGGGCGGGGAGAGAGGGGCGGGGAGAGAGGGGCGGGGAGAGAGGGGCGGGGAGAGAGGGGCGGGGAGAGAGGGGCGGGGAGAGAGGGGCGGGGAGAGAGGGGCGGGGAGAGAGGGGCGGGGAGAGAGGGGCGGGGAGAGAGGGGCGGGGAGAGAGGGGCGGGGAGAGAGGGGCGGGGAGAGAGGGGCGGGGAGAGAGGGGCGGGGAGAGAGGGGCGGGGAGAGAGGGGCGGGGAGAGAGGGGCGGGGAGGGGGTGGGGTAAGGGGGTAGAGGAGGGAGGGAGGAGGGAGGGAGGGGGGAGGGAGGGGAGAGACAGAGCTGGGGGAGAGAGAGAGAGAGGGGGGAGAGAGAGAGAGAGAGAGAGGGGGGGAGAGAGAGGGGGGAGAGAGAGAGAGGGGGGAGAGAGAGAGGGGAAAGAGGGGGTGGGGGGGAAGAGAGTGGGGGAGAGAGTTGGGGAGAGAGTTAGGGAAAGAGAGAGATATATAGGGAAGGGGGGAAGAGAGGGAGAAAGACAGAGACAGACAGACAGATGGACAGAGAGACAGAGAGAGAGAGTGAGTTAGGGAAAGAGAAAGATATATGGGGGGGAAAGAGTGGGAGAGAGACAGAGAGAGAGAGAGAGAGATTCACAGAGACAGAGACAAAGACAGAGACAGGGAGAGAGAGAAAAGAGAAAGTGGGAGGGAAAGAAAAAGACAGAGAGGGATGAAAGAGAGAGGAAAAAAGAAAGAAAGAGGGAGAGGTGGAGGGGTGCCAATGAACTCCCCATTAACCAAAAGATAGAGGAGGGGATCTTCCTTGAAAATATCTCACCAAACAATTTACTGCAAGGACATCAGTAATATTATCATAATCCTCAAGAGTGGATAACCCTCTCTTCAAAAACATATTAGACTTCCCTGAATGCTCCCTGCAGAAGCTACTATAAATCACTCTTATTTTAAAAAGATTACTGAGCCAGATAGATTCATGTATCACCAAATGCCAAAGAGACTCCCTTCTCTGCTTGGCAGGAAGAGAGCTTGGTTTGGGAGGATAATCACCTGACAGTACCCAATGTTGGGGTTGCGGAATGCATAGGCTGTGAGCACCCTCCGCAGGGCAGCAATGCCCATCTCGTTCTGAAAGGCTGGGTGTTCAGGCATCGAGCGGTGCAGATCCCTCTCAATCTCCTCAGTCGCCAGGTTATACTTGCCCATAGACTCCTGCACCAGTTCCGAATAGTACCCTGCGTGTGTCACCATCTCATTCAGAGCACCTAAAGGGACCAAAGAAGAAGAGGGACAATGAAGGAGGTGACTCTAATTCATGCAGCCAGTCTTACTGTCAGGTACAATTACTTCCCAATTTTGAAGGCTATGGGAGAGATGAAGACCATGAGTGGTGGGAATGAGATAGGTGGCCTTTAAAAGCAAAAAGACAAAACTGCATTTATATAACCATTTTACTAGGTGCAGGATGTCCCAAATTGCTTTATAATCAATCAATTAAATACCTTTTTATTACAGTGAACATGTGAAGGCAAAGTTGTCATAGTCCCAGAGGATCATAGGGCCACTCTCTCCAATTCCTGCAGATTTTCTCTTTTAATCCACTCAGAATTTTCTTCCGTCTGCCCTATTCAGGAAACTGCCAAACTGCACTGGTGTTACAGGTCTTTTTTCCTTGAAAAATCTGCTTCCCTCTCTCTCACCTGCCCATTAATGGACCTTCTAGATAGTTCTCTCACTCTTTCTAAAACAATAATTGTTTGTCTTTCTCTCTGTGTCACTGTACAGCTTACTGCTATGCAATTGCCCTATTTATTCTCTCTGCCATCTTGTTTTCTTAAGCATTAAACTGTTTACCTCAAGGTTTCTTTCAAAAATACAACTCATTTTAACAGATGTAAATAAATTTCCAGACAACCCAGGATTAGTCACAGAACTAAGTTAAAATGAAACTAAAATTATGCCCTTCCCTCCATAACCTACACAAGTACAAATCAAACAAACCCACACATTATTCTCTTCACTGTAGAACTCTGAGTAATAATTAGAATTAAAAGATCAAATACTTTCAGCATAAGAAAAACCCTTACACATATGCACAATTATTGATTCTGGAAGTTAAGCTTTCTTGATGAAGATTGATGGATATTATTGGGACATAGGTTTTAAGGATGTGGAAGAAAATGACAGGTAAATGGAGTTAATGTTCAAATGGCTATCTGACTATCAGAAGAGGTTATATACACTCCTTCCATTCCCATGTTCTGTTTAGTTTGGTGAATAATGCAGATGACTTATGAACATCTAGAGATTTTCAAAATTAGCCAGAAGAACTCACACAACATAATCCTAATCCTATTACAATTTCAAGGAGATGCAATCATCTAACACTTCATTTTCCCCAAACACGTCAATACCTGAGAATAGCAGCCACAGCTCTCCCCTCAGGGACTCCGGCATCCCCTTCAGCACTAGATCACGAGTTTTTGATGTGCGATACATACAAACCCCACGGCCAAATTCAAAGAAGTGAATGTTCCAGGATTCCTCTTTCATCTTCTCCTTAGCCTGCCCGAAAATAGAGACATTCAGTAGGAAACAATAAGGAACATCTGTAATTCTCCACAGGTGAAGTGTGGAGTTGTGACATGTTGCTTCCACCTGCATCACACCCAACACTAATCCCCACCTCAAGAAGATTTGCATATGTTTTTCTTTAACGTATCAAATAAACACACAAGTTTCAGTGGTCTATTCCAAAGCATTTTCACAGGTTGCCTCTGATTCTTTTGCCAATTGCCTGTAATCTGTGTCCTCTCATTACCCTTTGTCACTAGAAGATGGTTCTGTTTGCTTCACAAAGCATGTTCATGATTTTGAACACCTCTGTCAAATTCCCCTTTACCCTGCTTTGCTCCAGAGAGAACCACCCCATCTTTGTGGGTAACTTCATAAATCTAAAGTCACCCAACCCTCATACCAACATTGGGGAACGTGTGGAATTGCTATCGGTCCATCTAGTTTGCCCTTTTTGGTATTTGGTAATTGTGTGGTACAGCACCAATATAATGTTATTGATTAATCACAGCAACCAATCTGGATCAAGGACGCTACAAAAGATCCAAGTACATGGTGAAGAAATCCCTCTGCCGTTGAGTTTTTTGAAAACCACAGATTCAAAATCAACCATTGCCTAACTGGTATAATCTCTTGGCTCTGCCATCTTTCTCACCAATCCTTCCTGCATCCTCTCCGCGACCTCTACTTTGTTTTTAAGGTACAGAGACTACAACTGTTGGCTGACCAAGGCTCTAACAAAATTTAGAATTGAAAAGCAAAGAGGTATTTGGTCACTTTGGAAATAAACTTTTGTGCTTGGTTTGTTTTTCTTTTAAGGATTATTAACATGCACTGTTAAGTCTTCCCCTCCAATCCACCCTGCTCTTTGGCCCTGACCCACACCTGAACAGGCTGTTCCAGCATCAACTAGTCACTGTTAATCATCGTACCATCTTCGGACTGAGTTCCTCTGATGGCTCTTTTCGGAAGATGGTCATCAGCGCATGGGTGGTGGTGGGTGCGGCTTCGGTGTTGTCCAAGATGACCCCTGGACTTGGTGTGGATGGACTGGGTGAGGACACTTTGCGCTGCTCCGGGACAACCTGAAACAAAAACCAACAGAAAGCTCACCAGAAACTTTGGGTACCCTCATCATCACTTCTCCCTGTCATTAGCACAAGCTCCTTAGTGCCTCAAGGTTCTCTTCAAAAGGTTTAACGTTCTTAGAATGGGGTCTTCTGATTGGGTCAGAGGTCAGGGAAAGGAGTGTGAGACTGCACGTAGGCATTCAGGCCTTCTGGGTCCCCTTGCCTGCCTCATAAACAGTCACACACTCCTTTTCTTGATCAAACTAGAGTAACCAACAGTCAAGGCTATGTTATAAAGATAACAAAACAAAGACTCTCTATCTGAATATGCAAAACACTAATGAAGTAACATTTTGATAGTGCACATTGAAACAAATTTGATATGATCTGAAACAATATAGAGATGTGGCTACCCAGGGTAGTGGAGTTCAAAACTAAAGAGGGCATAGGTTAAGGTGAGAGGAAAAAATTTAAAGGGGACCTAAGGGGCAACTTTTTCATGCAGAGGGTAGGTGCGTGTATGGAATGAGCTGCCAGAGGAAGTGGTGGAGGCTGGTACAATTGCAACATTTAAAAGGCATCTGGATGGATATATGAATAGGAAGGGTTTGGAGGAGTACGGCCTGAATGCTGACAAATGGACTAGATTAAGATTAATGTAGAAAACCTGGTCAGCATAGACGGGTTAGACCGAAAGGTCTGTTTCCAGGCTGTACATCTCTATGACTCTTTGACAGTGTGGGTCCTGAATATAAGGACATTCAAGAAGAATAGGAAGCCGGGTAAAGATGAAGGGACAAGTGGACTGTTCATCAAGAATGGCACTGGTGCCATCACAGTGAGGGACCACACAACAAGCTCTGTGGAAAATCACTGGAAACTGCCTTCCATTTGCAATAACAGCAGTCCATCAATACCCTTTATATCCAGTCACAGACAATTTTGAACCTAGCGTGCCACATTCCACCATATCCCATGGGCTCTAATTTTTCTGATCTAGCTGCCATATAGAAACTTGTAAAATGCTTTACTAAAGGCCATGTAGGTAACATTTACTACATTACCCCCAATCATCTTCGTTACTTCTTCAAAAAATTGAAGTTAGTATCCATGGTTTTCCCTTTAACAAAAAGGATACTGACTGTCCCTGATCAATCCATGCTTTTCCAAGTGACAGAATCAATATTGATTCCAATAACTTGTCCACCGAGGTTAGACTGACCGGCCTAGAATTATTTGTCTTAATCGTCACACCATGTCTTGAACATAGTACAATTTTAACAGATCTCCAATCCTCTTGTACCTTGTCTTTATCTAGAAAGGATTGTAAAATGATCCCCAGAGTAATTGTTACTCTCTCCCTGGTTTCCTAACAGCCTAGAATATAATTCATCTGACCTCAAGTGATTTGCCTTTAAGGACATCAGTCCCTCTAGTATTTTGCCTTACATCATATTTATTTTACCTAATATTTCACATTCTTCTTTTTTAACTAGAATATCTGCAATATCCTTCTTGTTTGTGATACTAATGAATACTAAGTTGAAGTTGCCTGAAGAATGGTACAAGGCAATGTGTGAGAGCAGAACTGGGAAAGGGAAATAAACAGCTTTAAAAACTGTTAAAAATGTATTTGCTTGTCGTACACCACATACACACAGCCAAACAGAGAGACAAACAAATCTTTTCATCAGAAGAAAACCAAATTCAGGAAGAGAATAATTTATGCAGCGATAAAAAAGGAGGGTGCTGATTGGATGGATTATGGTTAGCATGGAGTTGAAGCAGGAACTATTAATCTTAGTTAACTATCTTTGTAAACTATCCCAAGGAGTAACTATCAAACAATTTTATGCTAAACTACGTCAGGATGTATTTGGGCAGATGACTAAAAGTTTGGTCAAACAAGCATTTAAAGGAGAGAGACGGGTGGAGAGATTCATAAAGAAAATTCCAGGGGTTAGGGCGAAAGCAGCAGACACCAAAACTGCAGTGATTCAAAACTGGGGATGTAACGAAAAGGTTAAAGAAATGGAAAGGGGGCAAGATAATGAAGGGATTTGAAAAAAAGTGATAAGAATATCGAATGAAAGAAAGCAGATTCTGATTTACCTCATTCTCCGTGCATTTGGAGTTTTGCAGCTCTTCCTTGATGGAACGTCGCCTCGATGGTGTTCGTTGTAGGAAGTCAGAGATTCTCTGCACCAGAAAATCCCTGTCCTTTAGGTTAGCAAAAAGGAAAGTCATTTTGTTCCTGGTACTGATGGACAAAGGACTGGGTAAAACACTGGAGCTATCTGCTTTCTCCACAATAGTCACCTAACAAAATACACAAAATAAAAAATCATCTTGTACTCATCATAAGATCAAGTCTTGGACACATTAAGATTGAGTACAACTTGGGGTGTAAAGTTTTTAATTCACTCAGCATTTTACCTCATTAAACTGTCAGTATCATCAAAACTTCCCTCGCCCCACAGAGAAGATTCCCAGCATCTTCGAGTTTCTGAATACATTAAGTGGTGTCATTGTTGTATTTCCTTATCGTACCATCTACAATGTCTTTGGTTTTGGTTTAACAGCATGATGATCAGAACCCCACACAAGCGTTGGTCTACCATTTAATACAAATTCAAAATGGATTGTTCTGGAAATAAACTCAGTTCTCACCTTTTTAAAAAAAATGATCTTGGTAATCTGTGTTGTTAAGTTTTACATGAGGTGTATCTGTACTCCCAAATTCTTCTTTTCCACTTCCATATTTAGACAATTATCTCAGCCATGTGTGATTTTCCTACCCTTTCTAAATTACCTTGAATGAAACTCATTTTATGTTTATTTCACAAAATAATACAGAAATTAGATGACAGTCTGCACCTGAAGTTGGGAAAATAACCAGTGCCGGGTCACCTAGAGAGCAAGTGCCTATCTCACCTCACGTAGCGGTATAATTAGATTGCAGACATCCTCCTCTTTACTTGCAAAGCAGATATAATTGTTGGAGACGAACATCTGTCCCATGATGTGCATTTTGTTGAAGGGAGTCCAGAGAGTGCATTCTGTGTGACCGTCTAATCTCTCATCTTTTGGGAGCTGAAACATGGATCTATATCGTTCACTCTTGGCCCGAGCATCTAGGTCCCTACAGGTAAAGGGGAGAATCAGAGAAAAGGAGAATTTTTAAAAAAACATTCTGAAGAGATGACTGAAAAATGAAAGACTAGGAAAATGGCAAGTGGAAAAGTTGCTTATCAGTCTGTATTATAACTTAACACCCTGAACTCTACTTCTGTTTCAAAGCCCAAAACTCATCATGTCTATATTAAAACCAACTTACACCATTAAAGGAAAAAATAAATTGCATTTGTACCTTTCACCACCTCATGATTTCTTTTAGAGATAATAACATACCCGCTGAAGTGTGGTCATTGTCATGCAGGAAGCTCAGTATCCAACTCGCACACAGCAAACTTTCAATGTGATAAATCAGCAGATGAAAATCTATTTATTTTAGCTAAAGGATGAATATTTGATCAGGCACTTTCCCCTGCTCCTCCTCAAAACAGCAGGATTCCCTTTTTTTACATCCACCTGAGGGAGCAGGCAGGTTAGTGCTTCATTTGAAAGTCACCACTTCCAGTGCTTCCCCAGCGATGCTCTGGGATTGTCAGCGATGATCAATGTTATACAAATGATTGAGAGCTTGAACCCATAAAAAGTCACTTTTGAATTGTATGACTCCAACATTAAGAATCTGAACAATGGCTCTTTTAACCCCTCTCACTTTCTTCAGGTCAGAGGGATGGCCATGGGTGTGCACACTGGCTCCAATTGGGCCTGTCTCTTTGTGGGGTACGTGGAACATTCCTTATTCCAGTCCTATTCCAGCCTCCACCCACAACTCTTTCTATGGTATATTGATGATATCATCAGTGTTGCTTCCCTCTCTCATCTGGAATTGGAAAAGTTTATTAAATTCACTTGGAATTTTCACCCCACTCCCACCTTCACCTGGTCCATCTCAGACTCCTCGCTTCCTCGACACTGCTTCCATTTCTGGGGATAGACTGGCCACCAACATCCACTACAAACCCACTGACTCCCACAGTTACCTGGACTTTACATCCTCAAAACTCTGGTTCTTGTAAAGATTCACCCAATTCCTCTGATTCTTCACATCTGTTCTGATGATGGCGAAAGTGAGGACGGCAGATGCTGGAGATTAGAGCCGAGAGTGTGGTATTGGAAAAGCACAGCAGGTCAGGCAGCATCCGAGGCAGCAGAGTTGATGTTTTGGGCAAAAGCCCTTCATCAGGAATGAGGTTTTGAACCGAGAGGGCGGTGAGATAAACGGGAGGGGAGTGGGGCTGGGGGGACGGTAGCTGAGAGTGCGTTAGGTCGATGGAGGTGGGGGTAATGGTGACAGATTGGAGAGGAGGGTGGGGCAGACAGGTGGGAAAGAAAATGGGCAGGTAGGACAGGTCATGAGGGTGGTGTCAAGGTGGAAGGTTGGATCTGGAATAACGTGGTTACTGGTCGTCCAGTTCAGATCCAAATTGTGATGGTCTGAATGTAGTCCGGAGTCTATGTGAGATCAGTCGATTCTGTAGGCAGGAAGGAGATGTGGCTGTGCTGTTCTGTTCAGTATTTTATCCCAGATCCAACCTTCCAGCTCAGCACTGCCCTCATGACCTGTCCATCTTCCTTTCCACCTATCTGCTCCACCCTGCTCTCTGACCTATCACCTTTACCCCCACCTTCATTTACATATTGCACTCTCAGCTCCCTTCCCCCAGCCCCACCCCCCTCCCATTTATTCACCAGACCCTCGGCCCTCAGCCTCATTCCTGATGAAGAGCACTTGCCCAAAATGTCGACTCTCCTGCTCTGCGGATGCTGCCTGACCTGCTGTGCTTTTCCAGCACCACACTCTCAACTCTGTTCTGATGATCTTAACTTCGGGGACTTCCAAAGTGTCCACCTTCTTCCTCAACCGAGGAGTCCCCAGCAGCATAGTTTACAGGAGGCCTCCGCTGGGTCCGACCCATCTCTCACACTTCAGCCCTCATGCCTCTCTTCCCTTCTACAACAGCAATAGGATTGTCCTCATCTACCATCCTCCCAGCATCCACATCCAAAGAATCACTAGCCACGATTTCTGTCACCTCCAGCAGGATGTCACCACCAGTCACATATTCTCCTCCCCTCCCTGGTCAGCCTTCCACAGGGTCCTCTGGATCATCCTGGTACACTCGCCCTTTGCTCCCAACACCCCCCCAACAGCACCTTCCCCTGCAACCACAAAAGTGTAACACTTGCCCATTTACCTCTTCCCTCCTCAGCATTCAAGGGCTCAAACACACCTTCCAGGTGAAGCAGCATGTTACCTGCACTTCACACAATCTAGTCAAATGCATTCGCTGCTCACCATGTGGTCTCCTCTACATCGGAGAAATGAAGCATAGACTGGGTGACTGCTTCACAGGACATCTACATTCTGCCCACAAGAAAGACCCTGAGCTTCCAGTTGCCTGCCACTTTAACACCCCACCCTGCTCCCTGGCCAACATCTCTGTCTCAGGTTTGCTGCAGTGCTCCAGCAAAGCTCAGCGCAGACTGGAAGAACAGCACCTCATTTTCCACTTGGGGAACTGACAGACTTGCTATCGAGTTCAACAGTTTTAAGGCTTGAGGCCCCTCTCCCCATCCCTATACACCATTCCTTGTTATCACATAGTCTGCTGTTACACAAAACCCAATGTTAGCCTCGAATTGTTAATTAATAACTATTCTTTTTCCCAGCCTTATCTACTCCTTTGTTTGTCTAAGTGTTCTTCTCTCTGTTTGGGCTCCATCCCCACCTCTCGTTTACTCCTTACTCCCTCCCCCCACTCTATCTTCTACATATAAACCAACATTTTCCTAGCTACCCATCAGTGCTGAGGAAGGATCACTCGACCCGAAACGTTAACACCGAGATTTCTCCCCACAGATGCTGCCAGACTTGCTGAGCCTTTCTAACAATTTCTGTTTTGTTTCTGATTTCCAGCATCCGCAGTTCTTTCGGTTTTTTTTACAAAGACTTTGCCCCCTTCTCCCACAAGAAGAAATAGTTTCTCCAGGTTGTGCCATGATTGGTACCCTCCAGGAGTGAGGGAAACAGGAATGATAACAGCATCATTAGAACATTCGCAACTCCAAGTGACAGAACATTCGAGGCTCAAGGTGCTCTTCCACTTCCCCAGGAAGGGAGAGGAGAGAAGGCATGAAATAGTGACAAAAAGAAATGGAGACAACCAAAAAATATTTTGAAGATGAGACCAAAGAGCCAGTGACCATATATTCAGATAACCACATGATTGAGACAGGTTTTGTATACAAAAATTACTTTGAAAGACAGTGACTGATGTTATTTAGACAAAAGTGTCAAACCTTTTGTACACAGCCACAGAGGTGATGGATCAGTTTAATTATTTGGGTCTGCAGGTTGAGGAGCCCTAAAACACTGAGGTAAAGTTCCCTCGCTGCTCCAGAAAAGTTGAGCGTTCTCCAACATTTCAGTTCTGATAGTAACAACCTCATGAAAGCTATCAGCTGAGCTAATGGAGCTGTTAACCTAAGAGCTGCAAACTCAGCTCAGATTAGACTGAAGTTGTTATTTCATCAGAGACGGACAGTGAGAAATATTATCACCTCCACCACGAGCACTCAGCTATGGGCTGGCTGCGGTCACCAAACCACATCAAAAGCACCAAAGAATAAAGAATAAACAAACCGTTTAAGCATGGAGACATTTTTGAGCGACTTCTTGAGCTTGGGCAGACACTTGTCTTCGGAGAAGCCCTCATTGTCTAGCAGTTGCCTCATAGCTATGTTGGCCAGTTGCTCCATTAGCTTGAAGGTCTCATTGATGTTGAGGAACATGGAGAGGTAATGTTCCCGGTCTCTAGTGCTCACCTTGATGCATTCAGGGAAGAGAAGGGTGGCATTTTTTTCCAGCTGGGTCACATCAACCCAGCGGATTACCAACTTCACTGGAACAAGAGGAGCAGATTCGTTAGTCAAAATAATTCCTTGTTACTCGATTGATATCTCAAACCTGATTAATATCTCAATCTTCACCACTGCACAACCTTGTAAAGCTGTATCCAAAAAGGACAAGCACAAAAAAATGCTGGAGAAACTCAGCAGGGGGTCTGGCAGCATCTGTGGAGTGAGATACAAAGTTAACGTTTCTGAACTGCAAAAGTGAGCACTTGAGGATTCAAATTTTGGATCCTAGCTGTTGTCAGAAGCAACAAGTGTTTGTAGGCTTTTTATTAACAACAAAATGGCCTTTCAATTTAAAATAACACAACAAAATGGCTGCAAATGATGATTTGACTTTTTGAACCTGTACTGCTGCTTTGTAGAATTAGCTGAAATAGAAGATAAGGCAAACAATGGAGTTTTCATAAAATGAATACTGACACATTAATTGGCCATTCGAACTAACCTTGAACTCCTAGCATAAGATGATGATTTACGTAAAACAAGAACCCTTTCCCAGGAAATATCATTGGATTAGCCTGCTGTCAATTATGTCACCATATTACAGTTGATTGGACTTTTCTTGTAATTAAGGCTGTACTGCCTTTCAAAAGACATATAAAAATGCATAATGTTCAATGTTAATTGTGCAATTTCGCCACGGAGAACAGAAGCTTTAACCTCTGTGTTGCTGGACAGAATTGTGCCAGGCTGCCTTACTTTATTAAACCGATAACCTTGCTTTGTACAGACCATATTCCGTTGATTCTTTTGTCCGATCTCGAAGCCGAGGGGTCCCGTTTAGGATCCAAATCTTCACACTCACTGTATGACTTTGGTAAATCCAACTCCTCCTCCTGTGCCTCTGTAATGACCATATCAACTGGAAACTAGAGCTGTTCAGAGTAACTCCAGGTGTGGTCTCACCAAGGTGCTGGATTTACCACTATAATACAGTAAGTGCTAACCTCTGAAGGAGAGTCAAACTGAGCTTGAAACATTAACTCTGTTCGTCACTCCATAAATGCTGCCAGATCTGGAGTGTGTAGGAGCGGTGTGGTTGTAGGGGCACTGTGAGAGTGCAGGAGCACTATGGTTGTAGGGGCATTTTCTGTGTTTCAAGATTGTACAGTAGTGAACACTGACCTCACGAACATTCAATATGAATTTAACTGAACTAGCCTGCTGTTCAATTTCATCCCTCTAGAATACAAGCCCAGTGCTTTGCTTTGTGACTGTGTCATCGTCACTCACCCGGACTGAAAGGACAATTACGGAATTTCTCACCTTCCTTTCCCAGCAGGAAGGAGTAGAAGCAAAGGTGATTGACACTGAGGTAAATCCATCCCTGACGGGGTACTCTGCCTTTCCAATAACTACACGAGTAGTAGTTCACCAACTTCTCCACCTCTGGCATTCCGAACAGCTTCCGCATTTTCAGTTCCGCCTCCTTGAACTTTCCGGAATCCTCATCTTCCTTCGCCTCTTTGTTTTTGTTTTCCTCAGCGAGGATACCCTGCAATTAGTTGAGAAGATTATGGGGAGATCTAATCAAGGCAGCGCAGATGGTTCAAGGACTAGATGGGGTGGACAGGGAGAAACTCTGCCCTTCAGCGGTGGTGCTGGTGCTGGTGCTGTTGGTCTGGGAAAAACAGTAAAACAGAATGAGGGGGCATGGCCTGACAATCAGGGCTAGAGCAGTCAGGGTGAGGTTGTGGCTGAAAGCATCTCTTCCACAAAAGGAGAGTGAATATCTGCAACACCCTTACAAAACAAAACCGTTGATATTGGGAGAGAAGCAGATGAAAGTATCAAAACGAAGATGACTATTTTAATACTGCAGAGATCGTAATGGAATCAAGATGGATAAATTAATTCAGGATACAAGTTAGCCATGATTTCACACGTACAGCCCAATGGCCTTTCCTGCTCCTACAACAACGAACATTAATCTTGCTGCTCACCAGTACAACGAGGACGAGTTCAGGCTTAAACTCCCTCACTGAAGAACCCAAGCTCAATTTCAACTCCGTTTGTGTGAAGACTGAGCAAAGCACACAACAAATACAGCTCCTAAAAAGCCTATATACAGTGGATGCTGTAAATCTGAAATAAACAGAACGCTGGAAAAACTCAGCAGGTCTGACAGCATTTGGGGAGAAGAGTCATACCAGACTCAAAAATGGTTCTCTCCACAAATGCTAACAGACTTGCTGCGTTTCTCCAGCGTTCTCTGTCTTTTTTAAATACAGATCTGAGGCAATTATTCTCTCAGGGACCTAAAGATATTCCTGTCCTGCCTGGGCACTTAAAGCATCCAAACATAAGGAGACCATTCAGTCCCTATAGCTGCTTCCATAACTAAATCAGATCATGGCTGATCTGCACCTCATTCTTATTTATCAATGTTTGCCCCTTATCACTGAATATACTTAATCAATTAAAATCTGAACAATAATAAGGAAACACAGTCTGCATACAAACCGTGCAGAATGCTATTTGGCTCATTATGTCTCTCTGCTGGCTCTCAATGACCTGTCCAATTAGTCCACTTTTTTGTTCAGCATTTCTTTTCCAGCATTTATTCAATTCTCTTTTCAAAGTTACAACTGAACAGACTTCCATCACCACATCAGCAACAAATTCCAGATCACAACAACCCCAACTTGCTCCTGACAGAAACAAAACCAGAAATTGCTGGAAATGCTCAGCAGGTCTGGCAGCACCTGTGGAGAGAAATCAGAGTTAACGTTTCGTGTCAGAACATAACTGAGGAAGGGTCACTCAACCCGAAACATTACCTCTGATTTCTCTCCCACAGATGCTGCCAGACCTGCTGAGCTTTTCCAGCAATTTCTGTTTTTGTTTCTGATTTACAGCATTCACAGTTTTTACGGTTTCATTTTGCTCATGATAGGAACTTGCACCAGTCTCAGCAATTTAACTCTGCACTCAAATTGTTCCAACCTCTCCCGATCTCTGCAGAACCCTGCACACCCCCAATCCTGGCCTCTTGCACATTTTCAAGTTTTCATCACCCAAGCAGAGATGGCTTTGTTTACAGCAGCGTGGACCCCAAGATCTAGAATTTTCTCTGCGATCTATCATATTATGCTTTCTGAAAGACACTCCCCAAAAATCTACCTCACTGGCCAGGCTTTTGGTCACCAGTCATAACATCACGGGAGGGGGGGGGGTCCAAAAGTGCGGCGTGAGAAAAGCACAGCAGGTCAGGCTGCATCCAAGGAGCAGGAGAGTTGACATTTCAGGCACAAGTCCTTCATAACTACAGCCACGTCTCCTTCCTGAGCACCTGCCTATGCAACCAACCTATCCCACATGGACTCAAGACTACATTCAGACCATCATAATTTGGGCCTGACCAGGAAATAAAGCTCTATCACCTGATGTGGCTCATCATCAAATTTGTTTGATGTGATTCCTGTGAGGTGCCTTGGGACTTTTTTAATAAAGCAGTAAAGGTGCTGCATAAATTTAAGTTGTTGTTGTTGAGTTCATAATGTAACCAGAGGGCATTCCATGACACCCCAGCTGCATTACTGAAATTATGCTTTTATCAGCTGAGTGATAAGGGTAGAGTTTAGTATCAGCATGTAGTTGGATTCCCAAACACATTTTTCAAAAATTCTTTAATGGAGTGTGATCAGCATTTGTTGCTCATCCCTAATTACCCTTGAAATGAGGGGCTTCCCAAGCCATTTCATAGGGCAGGTAAGAGTTAACCACACTCCCTTGTAGGCCATAACAATGGCAGATTTCCCTCCCTAAATGCCATTAATGCAACAGATACATTTTTTGTGCCACCTGACAATAGTGTCATGGTCACCTTAATTGTAACTAGCTTTCAGCTCCATACTTTTTCTGAAGAAATTGATAGAACCGCAGGAGGATTATAGTACAAAGAGAGACCATTCGTGTCTTTACCAGCTGAGAAAAAAAACTGAACTGAAACTAAATTCCACATGGATCTGAATCCATGTGTCCAGATCACTAGCATGGGCCTCTGAATCTCTAGTCCAGTGACATTACCATTATGCCACCATCCCACCTTCACAAGAAAGTACATTTTTTTCAAAGTGCAATTGGAAGGGGGCCAGTAGGGGGCCAAACTGCTGGCCAGCGCCCAGAATTTACATCAATCATTTTGCCACTAACCTGAACTTTCCCCTTGACAAAGGTCGTCACATCATCTTCATTCTCAAAGACCGATAGCGTCTGCAGGAGATTGAGCTCCAGCCATTCCCAGTGTCCTGTGATCTCCTTCCTGGAGGTACCTAAACCATTGGGCAACACACACAAGAAAACATACAAATCATCGCCCTGGATACAGAACCGAAACTAATACAAGATTAGTTACAGGTCACATGAGATGATTTTACATTTATTTTAAAATGTCACAGAGTTGAGCTATGATGATCTGGATTGCTCTGCCTGAAGGGATAATGGAAACAGATTCAACATAAATTCTCTAAAAGGAACTGGATAAATACTTGTAGTGGGAAATTCTGTGTGACTATGGGGAAAGAGCGCAGAGGTGTAGGATTGATTCGATAGCTCTTTCAAACAGTCGGCATGCATATGGCAAACCGAATGGCCTCCTACATTAGTGCTCCTCAAACCAACATTTTGATATTGCGACAATTGACAATAGTTAGCTGAGACAGCTAATGGGCTCCAACCAAAGTTAACCGCTGCACGGCCCCTTCAAATTTTAATAATAGTGGACGTGGTCTAACTGGCCAATCCTCAAGGCCCAACTCCTTCCCTGACAAGCCCAAGTAAAAGGCAGATTCCCTTCACTCAAATTCTCCACAGTGTGACAGCTTCAAAATCCATATTCCCAGCCTCACAGGACACCATCACCACAACCTTAGTCCTTCAATACACTGGTGAGGCCTCTTCTGGAGTGCTGTGTCCAGTTCTGGTCTCCCCGTTATAGGAGGCGTATTACTAAGCTGGACAGGGTTCAGAAGTGATTTACCAGGAATGGAGGAGAGGCTGGACAGGCTGGGACTTTTTTCACTGGAGTTTAGGAGGTTTATAAAATCATGAGGGGTATAAATAAGGTGAGTGGCAGGTGTTTTTTTTCCCCTAGGGTAGAGGATTTCAAGACTGGGGGCATATTTTTAAGGAGAGAGGAAAAGATTTTAAAAATGACACAGGGCAATCTTTTTTAAAAAACAGATGGTGGTTGTGTGGAATAAACTTCTACAGGAATTGGTGGATGCAGGTACAGTTACATTTAAAAGGCATTTGGATAAGCCTATGAATAGGAAAGGTTTGGAGGGATATGGACCAAACGCAGATGTAGTTTAGTTTGGGATTATGGTCAGCATGGACTGGTTGGACCCAATGGTCTGTCTACAAGATGGAGGACTCTATATCTCTCAATTCAGGGGGTCACAGCAACTGACAAGTACCATGTAGTGCAATTCTACGACTGAGGAAGATTACACCAGGGTGGATAGATGGTGGGTGCCGGATAGACAAGGGAAACAAAGGAATAAACTAGAGTTGAGTACATAACCAGATCCAACCATGATCTTATTCAGAGGCAGGGCAGGGTTGAGGGGCTGAATGGCCTCATGCTGCTTCTTTGTTCCCATACAGGATCCTGCTTTTTGTTATTTTCACAGGGTGCCCACTCATTCTTGTTGCTTACCACATGCAATGTTCCAGTACACCTGGGAGTCCTGAGTCTGATGGAGAATTCTATACGGAGCGACGCGTGCGCTCGAGTCCAAAACAACATCCAGGGTGCCCACCAGTAGCCCTATCCAACAGAGAAAGCAGGGGTAAATAATCTAACACAGTCAGCAACCACAACTCACATCAACAAGAGTCAGAGTGCTGGTTGTGGACCACAAAGCAATTGTTTAACATAACCAGGAAAGAGTAATAACTGTTGGTCTTGCCAGCAAAACCCATAATTCATCAAAGGCTGCAGGTTCAAATCCCATCCAGAAACTGGAGCACACAATTTAAAAGGTGACACTTTGAGCACAATTCCATATAACTTTCTCACCAGCTAGGTGGGCATCTGAGGCATGTGATTGGCAGGAACTTCCAGGACCAGACATCACTGCCACGGTTGGCATGCTGGCACCCATTACTACGTGCATGTGAGTGCATCACCACAACACAGCAAAAGTAATTGATTGTGTCCAGCCTTCTGGAGAATCAGAATAGCAGTAATTGCAACTGAATATCTTACTTTAGTTCAGTTTGTTCCATTAAAGAAGAACATCAAGGGTAGAGATCCAAAACTGCTGCATCACCTCTGAACACCTACACTTAGACTTCTAGACCAGGATGGACCCTGACATTCACAGGACTTTTTTTCTCTAGAATACAGCAAACCAAGGCAAGATTCAATAGAGGTCTTTAAGATTACCAAAGGGTTTGATAAATTAGATGTGGAGAAGAAGATTCCATTTGCAGATAGAAACCAGAACTCTTTACATAGTGAATGGTGAAAATATGGGGCTCACTCCTAAAGAAGTCCTTGTGAAGAACAGTGTAGGTACACACAAGGTAAATAGGCTGGAGAATTCGGCAATGCTGCATAACAGCTATTAATAAAGCCGAGAACACTATATGCTTCACTTAGTGCTCTCCCGATCTATCCTGCTATTTCAGTGACCTGTGCACATTTACATCCAGGTCCCTCTGCTCCTGCATCCCCTTAGAAATGGACCCCTATTTTGTATTGTCTGCCAAAATTCTTCCTACAAAAATGCGTCACCTCACACTTCTCTGCAATTAAACTCATCTGGTACCTAATTGGTCATACTGTAGCAAATGGATTTCGAGGCACTTTGCTCTGAAAAGGAGAGAACAGAATACTCACTCCATCGTCAACAGTCTGAGAGTCACCACTGATCAGAAATTTACTCAAACCAGCTATACAATTATGATGGCTACAAAAGCAGATCAGAGGCTAGGAACGTTCTCACAAGTATCTTGTCTCCCAACTCTGCAGTGCCTGTCTACCATCTACAAAGGCTCAAGTGTGTTGGAATACATTCTACAATCCATAACACTCAATACCATCCAAGACAAAGCAGTCTGCTGAATTGGTGCCACCTCCACCCAACTTTAACTGTCACTCGCTCCACAACTGACATACAGTGGCATCAGTGTGTACCACCCACAAGATACATTGCCATAATTTCCCAAGGTTATTTTAACTGCAACTCCCCAATTCATTACCGCTTGTATGTAAAAGCACAACAACAGCAAATACATGAGATCACCGTCAGCACCTGCAAGCCCCCCTCAAAACCAAACACCAGCCTAATTTGGAAATGCATAAATGTTCCACTGCTGTCACTGAGTCTAAATCCCAGAACACCCTCCCTAAGTCACTGTGGGTATAACTACATCACATGGACTGCAGCAGTTCAAGGAAATGGCTCAACCATTACCCCTTCTCATGGGTACTTAGGGATAGAATCATAGGATTCCTACAGAGCGAAAACAAGTCCTTTGGCCCAACAAGTCCACACCGACCCACCGAAGAGTAACCCACCCAGACCCATTCCCTTACTACTCTACATTTACCCCTGATTAATGCACCCGAACTACACATCCCTGAACATTGTGGGCAATTTAGCACGGCCAATTCACCTGACCCGCACATCTTTGGATTGTGGGAGGAACCCGGAGGAAACCCACGCAGATGGGCAACTAATTTCAGCCCAGTCAACAACACTCATTAATGAGTATGATTAAAAAAAATAGACTATAGCACCTAGAGCACAGAATGATGAATTATTGATGTCATGCAGTCTACACCCCTGACAATACCAGGCGCACTGCCTTCACCCTATAACACATTTTTGAATAACCAACCTCAATAACAATGGTCTATTATACAGGGGGGGGTGGTTATGAAATCAATGTGGGAACTGTAAAATAAATAACATTGCATCCTTGCTGGTGGAAACCCAGGCAGAGGCAACGATGTACTGAATAACATATCCCTGAGAAAGGATCTCACTGTGAAAAACACTTTTTAGATTGCTGCAAGTATAAGAGGAGTGTTTCCTGTCTTTTTCAACTTTCCAGTATTTCCAAATATTGTGCTTTCTTTTTACTAATTTTCATCATTCACACATTTCTCTATGGAACTAGTTCTCCTCCTCAGTCTTGCTGACTCTATTCCCTCCTGTGCTCCCACCCAATCCCCACACCTTCCCTCAAACCACCACCCTTGTTCATTGCCCTTTCTCTCATGAACAATGTCAGCTTCTGGTGAGGAACTTCCAACATTCACAGGACGGGTTGGTGAATGGCTGATTCACTGCAGGGTGAGTCACTGGCTAATTTTCACAGGTTGTTTACAAACAAGTTCCAAATCCCCATCTGGCCACTCACTGGTTTGCCAGTGTTGTTTTCACAACTCCCTCCCTCTGAGAGGATTTGTTTCAGCAGCACCTAACAGTATTTTGCCCCAGTGATCATCTTGATAGCGAGTACATCATGGCTATTCCACCGTGGGAGGCATCACAATCAAACTTCCTTATCCCTCATTTGTGGGATGTGGGCATTGCTGGCTGGCCAGCATTTATTACTCATCCCTAGTTGCCATTGGAAGTCCAAATCATTGATTATACAAGGCACTACTTGGGTCAGACCTGGAATACCGTGAGCAGTTTTGGCCACCTTACCTCAAGAAAGATATACTGGCATTGGACAAAGTCAGAGAAGATTCACTAGGTTAATTTGTGGTACTGACAGGTTTTCTTATGAAGAGAGGTTCAGTAGACTGATCCTGTACTCGCCACAGTTTCGAAGAATGAGAGGAGTCCTTACTGAACCTTATTTCATTCTTAGAGGACATGACACTGTTGATGTGGAAGCTTATTTTCCCTTGTGGAAGAGTCAAAGACTTAAGAGTTCAGTTTCAAAGCAAGGGGTTGCCCATTTAAGAAAGAGATGAGGGGGATTTCCACTGAGACAGTTTTGAGTCTGTGAGGTTCTTTACTGCAGACAGCTACCGAGGCTGGATCAGAAGGTATATTTTTGCTTATTCCCTCGTAGGACGTAGGCATTGCTGGCTGGTCAGAAAATCTAGTTACCCTTGAGAAGGTGGCGGTGAGCTGCCTTCTTGAACCACTGCAGTCCATGCACTGTGGGTTAAGCCACAATGCCCTTACCGAGGGAATTCCAGAATTTTGACCCAGCAATATTGCCAAGACAGGATGGTGAGCAGTTTGATGGGGAACTTGCAGGTGGTATTGTTCCCATGTATCTTCTGCCCTTGTCCTTCTAGAAAGGAATGGTTGTGGATTTGGAGGTGCTGTCTAAGGTGAGATTGGTGAAATTCTGCAGTGCATCTTGTAGATAGCAGACTGCTATCACAGAGATAAGTGGTGGAGGGACTGGACACTTGTTAATGTGGTGCCAATTAAGTGAGCTGCTTTTTACTGGATGATGTCAAGTTTCTGGTGGAGAGAGTATTCCATCAGACTTCTACTTAGTGCCTTATAAATGGTGGACAGCCTATGGGAGTCAAGAGGTAGGTTACTTGCTGCAGTATTCCCAGCCTCTGACTTGCTCTTGTAGCCACTGTATTAATGTGGCGAATCCAGCTGAATTTCTGGTCATGGTAACCCTATGATGTTAATAGCAGGTGATTGAGTGATGGTAACGGCATTGAATGTCAAGGGGCAGCAGCGAGATTGTCTCTTATTGGTGATGGTCATAGCTTGGTTTTTGTGTTGCACAAATGTTACTTGCCACTTGTCATCCAAGCCTGGATACTGTCCAGATCCTGTTGCATTTGAACATGGACATTGTTTCAGTATCTGAGGAGTTGTGAATGGTGCCAACCTCGTGTACTTGTCAGCGAACATCTCTAGTGATGGAGAGAAGATCATTGACGGAACAGCTGAAAATGGTTGGGCCTAGGACACTACCCTGAGGAATTCCTGCAGAGATGTCCTGGAGCTGAGAGACAGACAGAGGATTCTGATTTAAGATGTATGACAAAATAAAAGGATCACAAGAAAACCTCATTTTCAACAATGAGTAAGGGAATTAAAGGTTGCTGGAAAACGCAGGAAAATGGAGTTGAGGATTATTAGATCAGACAGAATCTCACTCAACGGGAGAGCAGAGTTGATGGGGTGAAAGGCTTACTTCAGTTCCTACATTTTTAAAAACATATTTCCCTGTCCATCTGCATGCACGGGACTGCAGAGACACCCATGCACTTTATCCTCCCAGGAGAATGAATACATAAACCAGAAATAGGGAAGACATAAGAGCCAACTTTCACAATGATCAGATTACTACATAAATAAAGAAACACAAATGTGGACTTACTGGAAGGAAATCATTCAGACTTTCAACACTTCTCCAGTGACCCATGATCTGAAAATCCACTACTGGAACATATTGTGACAGTGAGAGCATTCATTCCACTTTTATGAAAACTGCTGATTTTTTCAAACACCAAAAGAAAGAAGAACTTTCATTTCTATAGCACCTTTCACAGCTTCGGGCAGCCACAATGCAGCCAATGAATCATATTTGAAATGTTGTCACTGAAAATTTAGAAGCTAATTTCATGTAGCAAGGTCCCACAACAAGAAAAAAAATAGAGAGATAAATGATCAGATCATCAAAATAGGAGTGTGGCAGCATGTGTACAAAAGCAGTTGAGTGACAGGAATCATTTATTAGACTGAACACAAACTGGAGGGTGCCCAGGAGTCAATATTAAGAGCGTTGTATCTCATGGTATGCTAAGTAACCTGGACCTGGATGAACAGAACTCAAAAATTTCAAAATTTTCAGTGAACACAGAAGTTGTAATTATTGTGAACAGTGAGGAGATGGGTAAGGCTTCAAGAGGGACTAGACAGGCAGACGAAATTGAATGCAGGGGAGTTGAAAGATCCTAATTCCTGTAATAGCAGGACCAACGTATGAAGACAGAGTGGATCAGTTAGGACAATAGTCACTGGAGTTTAGAGAAATGAGGAGTGAATCACAGAAACCTACAAAATTCACATATCACGAGCCAGTATACATGTGGGAAGGATGTTCCCAATGACTGGGGAGCCTAGACCACACAGTAATAGTCTAAGGTTATAGGGTAGGCCATTTAGGCCTCAGATAGGAGAAATTTCTTCACCCGGAGTCTGTGGAATTCTCTGCCACAGAAAGAAGTTGAGGCCAAAGCATTAAATGTTTTCAAGGAGAGGTTACATATAGTTCTTAGAGTTAAATGGATCAAACGGTATGGGGAGAAAGTAGGGACAGGAGACTGATTTGAACTGAATGACTGAGTGGGCTCAAAGGGTCCAATGGCCAATTTCTGCTCCTATTATCTGTCTTTGAGAAGAATGAGAAATAGCACTATATAATAAAAGGTATTAATCTAAATCCATCACCGTGGGGTGGCACAGTGGCTAGCACTGCTGCCACACAGCGACAGGGACCCAGGTTCGATTCCAGCCTCAGGCAACTGTCTGTATGGAGTTTGTACATTTTCCCCGTGTCTGCGTGGGTTTCCTCTGGGTGCTCCAGTTTCCTCCCACAGTCCAAAGATGTACAGATCAGGTGAACTGCCCATGCTAAATTGCCCTTAGTGTTAGGTGCATTAGTAGGGGAATGGGTCTGGATGGGTTACTCTTTGGGTTTCCAGGGATGAGAGGCTTCAGTTACTCATACAGATTAGAGAATCTGAGGCTGTTCTCCTGAGACAAGTATGAGAGGAGATTCAATGGAGGTTGGCAAGATCATACAGGGTCAGGACAAAGTAAATAAATCTTGGATGAAGATTAGCGGACACTGATTTAAGATGAATGGGAAAATAAAAGAATCACAAGAAAAACTCACTTTCACCCAAACAGTGGGTATAATCTGAAAGACAATGTCTGTAAAAGTACTGCTGCCAGATTCAAATGTGACCTTCAAAAGATAATTGGATAATTATCTGAAGAGGAAAGGAAAGGGTGACAGAGAAAAGGGGAGTCAGGTTAGTCGAGTTTCTCTGGCTGAGGGCGGACTTGAAAAAAACCGCATGACAAAATTGGAATTGCTGGAAAAGCTCAGCAGGTCTGAGGTCCTTCCTCAGTTAAAGTCACTTGAACTGAAACACTAAGTCTGATTTCTCTCTACAGATGCTGTCAGACCTGCAGAGTTTTTCCAGTCATTTCTATTTTTGTCTCTCATTTACAGCATCTGCATTCTTTCAGTTTATAACAAACTGTGTGACCTCCTTCATTTTAAAAAAAATAACCTATTTTTCTAATCAACCTGTTTAGAGACGTTGTTACACACTTCTGGAGCAAATGGGACCTGACCCTTGGCCTCTCAGTCCAAGAGTGAGTACACTACCACTGTACCATCAAAGGGTCTAAAATATTCCTGGCTGTGGTGGGATGACTGTTCCATGGGAATGCCTTTGGCCTCATTAGAAAGTGGTCACAGGATCTTTTACATCCATTGTGCTCAGTTCAACATTTTATCTGAAAGACAGCACTTCAAACCATGCAGCACTCACTCATTACAAGCCCTCTTGAAAGCAATGCTCGTTCAGTATTCAGCATACACCCAGTACTAGTTTTGAGGGTGTGTGTGTGTGGTGGGGAAGAGGAGGACAACCATCGAAGGAGCGTCGCTCCGAAAGCCAGTGCTTCCAACTAACCCTGTTGGAATAACCTGGTGTTGTGTGATTTTTTTTATTTCACTTAGTACTGGTATGTCAGCCTGGATTAGAGCTCAAGTCAAGTAAACAGCACTACACAGGGATCTAAAACTGGCCTGTGCCAAGGCATCATGTGCAGGTCCTCAAAAAAAGGGAGCTTTGTTCTCCCACTGGTGGGTAAGTTGTAAATCGTTGATTAAACCGTTACATGAATCAGAGGGGTCCAGGGTAGAAGTTGGAAGTAGGGTGGGGTGTGGGAGGAGATGAAATCAATGTTCAAACTCCAAACCCCTCTCACACATACAGTGGGGTTGGGGAACTGTAGACACGATGAGGGAAGGACCCGGTGGACAGGGGCACTGGTCCAGACCAGAGTGAAGGTAGCTGCGACGTGGCAGCAATTCGTGGATAAATGTTGACCAAATGAAGAAACAGATGAAACCTTTTACAGCAAGAACGTTTTTGATGTAAAACTAACAGACAGGGGGTTGCAATGCACACTCGCCCCCTAAATGTAGGGGGCGGAAGAGTGTTTGAATTTACAAGGACTTCACAATTGTTTCCAAACTACTATAATACCTGCGAAACACCTCAAACTCTGAAGGTAAGGTTACAAAACGCAACATTAAAAAGAATACATTGTATCAGAATTGAGCCAGCGCCCGCCTCCCGTCGCCGCTCCCATTGGCCGGCCCCGCGACACCCGGGACTGTGATTGGCCGGCGGGTGCTGTCAATCGAGGCGGAGTGTTACCGCCCGGATACATTGCTCACCGGTCAGTCCTCCGCCGCGGCCGTGACCCTTCCGCCGCTGCAGCACGAAGAAAGGGTTTGCCCGCTCTGTCACCCAGAGCGCGTTGGCCAGCAGCACCTCCTCGGGGCTCAGCCACATACTGCCTGAAGCTGGGCTGGGGGAGAAGGGCACTGCAAAGCCGGAGGCACCCGACCGCCCGTCTCCCAGTCCCCGGCCGCAGCGAGTAAGGCGGGGACTCCACACTGCGCATGACCCAGAGAACCCAGCCCTCTTCCACACTTCATTCATCACCCAAGCAGCAAACATCTTTATGTTGATAGATTTGTTTTTAACATGAAGACTTTTGGCCTATTTCTGTTTCTGTGGCCTACGTAAGGAAATCAGGCGTTCTGGGGACAAAGCAGTGAAGTGGAGTTGAGGCTTACCAGCTCAGCTATGAATGATGGAAGGGACTGGCTGGGATGAATGGGGTGGTTGATGAAGGGCAGTGAAAGTATATTGTCTGAAAGAACTTCTGGCAAAACGTTTGATATTGTATCTCTGCCTTTTCCAGAAGATTGAGTCACACAGAATCTTTGGCAAATTGGATACAATATTGACCTAGTCTTAGGAGACAAGAGGGGAAGTGTAGAGGGACATTTTTGCAATTGGAGGCCTGTGCCCAGTGGTATTTAATAAGGATCAGTGGTGAGACCTTTGTTGTTTATAATATATATATTATATATAAATGGCTTGGATGGTCTGATTAGTAAGTTTGCAAGTGACATGAAAATTGGTAGAGTTGTGAATACTGGGGAAGGTTATGAAAGGATACAAAAGAATATAGATCGGTTGGGTGGAGAAATGACAGATGGAGTTTAATTTGGATAAGTGTGAAGAGAAAAGTATAAAGTTAATGGCAAGACTCTTAGGAGCTTTGAAGTATGGAGGGATCTTGGGGTCCAAATCCATGGCTTTGACAAGGTTGCACATGGTAGACTAATTAGTAAAGTTAGATCACATGGGATTCAAGGTGACCTTGCCAATTGGATCTAAAATTGGCTTAATGGCAGGAGACAGAGTGTGATGGTGGAGGATTGTTTCTCAGACCAGAGGTTGCAGATGACACCAATATTGGTGGGGTATGGCAGACAGTGAAGAAGGTTATCTAAGGTCACAAAAGAGATCTTGATCAATTGAGTTAATGGGCTAAGGAATGGGAATGAAGTTTAATTTGGATAAATGCAAAGTATTGTATTTTGGTAAAATAAACAAGGGCAGGACTAGTACAATTAAAAGTAGGACCTTGGTTAGTGCTGTAGAACAGAGAGACCTAGGGGTTCAGGCACACAGTTCTTTGAAATTTGTGTCACATCTAGACAGGGTGGTTAAAAGGCATTGAGCATGCTTGCCTTCACTGCTCAGACCTTTGAGTAAAGGAGTTGGGACATCATGTTGAGGCCTCTTCTGCAGTACAATATCCACTTCTGGTCACTCTGTTCTAGGAAGGATATTATTAAGCTAGAGTGAGTTCAGAAAAGATTTATCAGGATGTTGCTGGAAATGTAAGGTCTGAGTTATTAGGAGAGGCTGGGACTTTTCACTGGAGAGTAGGAGGTTGAGGGGTGACCTTAGAGGTTTATAAAATCATGATGGGTATAGATAAGGTGAATAGCAGGTGTCTTTTCCCTCTGGTGGAGGATTTCAAGCCTAATGGGCATATTTTTAGGAGAGGAGAGAGATTTAAAAAGTACACAAAGGTCAACTTTATTTACACAGAGCGGTTTGTATGTGGAATGGACTTCCAGAGGAAGTTGTGGATGCGGGTACAGTTTCAATGTTTAAAAGATATTTGGATAAGTTCATGAGTAAGAAATATTAGAAGGGATATGGGCTAAAAGCAGACAGGTGGGACTATTTAGTTTGGGATTATGGTCGGCATGGACTGTTTGAACCGAAGGGTCTGTTTTCATGCCATATGACTCTGATTCCATAACAGGTTACAGGTAAAACTGGGAACAGTCCAACTGGTAAACTTTGAAACATTGTTACCATTGTTTGATAAAAAGGGAATGGAAGCTGAGAACTCCCATTGGAGAAAACAAGCTAAAAGAGAGGAGAAAAAGTTTTGAGATGAGGGCTGTTACAATGAGATTAGTGTAGACTGATGGGCTGGAAGTTCTCTTCTGTGCTGTACGACTCTGTGTGTGTCAACATGAGATACTTTGAGGAGTAATAAGGAGTTTCTTGTCTCAGTGTGATAGATCTGGAGAATTCTTTACCACAGGGAGCTGTAGAGGCTGGGTGGTTGAGTAAATTCAAGGCTGAGATTGACAAATTTTTAATCAGTAATGGCTTCACCATGTCTGACCCTTGAGTTGGAAGCTAAAATGTCAACTAACAGGGAGTGGGTTAAATATTTATAAAGGTGGGATTTGATGTGTGTTGGGGTCAATGGGGGTTGAGGGGGTGTAGTGGATGGCTGGAATGGACAAAACTGCAAAAAGTATAATCCCAGGGGTTAAATAGTTCCTTCACGTCCAGCAATTACACCAATTTCAATTACACTTCTACATTGATTTTGGCATAGAGCAGTTTATACTTCGGTGGAACTAAGTTTAGTTTAGGACAACGTGTCCTTAGGAAGTGGACCAGCTCACAACATGATCACTTGGATTTGGTTCTGGTTAGTCTTGTAATGTTTGAAGTCAAGGTTCGATTTAGCTCTGACTAAAGTTTCTCATTCAGAGTCATCGTCATCCTATCACTGAACGAGAACCCAAAAATACTGGTCGTGTTTAATAAATCATCAGCTGGGGAGTCCAGCCACATCCTGAGCAGTGCAGCGATATCAGGGTTAATATCACTGGATTATAGAGTTATTAATAGTTACAGGGAGGATAAATGAAGGGAATATATAACACTATTGTCCTATTAGTTATTAAGTTACCACACTAATTTCCCCATATCATTCCTTTTTCAAAGAACCCTCTACTCTTGGTGTTCCCTCTTGCTCCTACCGCTTTGCCACCATATCCCTTTCCCCCCCTGTACTTCCCTTCACTCTTGACACCTGTCTCCCCTTTCCCAGTCTCCCTCTTCTTACCATTTTCTCTGCTTCAAATGTCTTTTCCATGCTTCAGCTTTGCTCTTTTCTCTGACCCTGGTTTCCGTCCTTCCTTTCCTCAGATTATCCCCGTTACCTAACCCTGGTTTCCCAAATTTTCCAGCTTCTGGACTGTCTCTTTCCCTTCCCCTGGTCTCCCCACTTTCTCCCTTTCCTTGCCTCCGGACCCCCTTTTTCCCAAAACCTCGTTTGCTCTCCCCAACTTTCCCTGAACAAAGTTTAACCTATCCTCACACCCAGTTTCCCCAATTTCTCCTCCTTGTTTTTTTTCTTTATCCTATCCCAGCTCCCCATGTTAACTTTGAATCCTTGGTCCCCACTCTCTCAATCTTGTTTTCCTCCTGTTCCCCACCCCTTGGTCTCCTCTGCATCTAGTTTCCCTGCCCCACCCTCTTATGAACAATCCCATGCTTCTTGTATTTTGTCACAAAACAGTCATTGGTTCAAAACCACAAACAAAAATACTCAACTACTAAGGAACTCTGCCAAGTTTCACAAAACTTGTAGATATTTCATGATCATGTGGCTAGAATGTCACATACTTTTTATTTATTCATTGGACCAGGCCAGTGTTTCATACACATCCCTAACTGAGTCATATTTAATTCAATCATTTCAGAGGGCTGTTAAGGGTCAATCATTTTACTGTGTGCTTGGAGTTAAATTTAGGCTAGAATAGTGTATCCAAGGTTGGGTTGGATGGATTTCTGATCAACAAGAGAATTAAGAGACGAACAGCACAGTCAGGACTCTGGTGTTGAGGCAACAATCAGATCACTTATGATCATATCAAATAGTGGAGCAATCTCAAGCAGTCTGGAGACAGTACAGAGTAGGCCCTTCAGCTCATTGAGTAGTACGCCAAAGCTATACTAAATCTATACTCATCCCATGTTCCAGGACAAGGCCCATATCCTTGAATGTTATTGACACTTCAAGCACTCATCCAAGTACTTTTTAAAGGTTGTGAAGCTACCTGCCTCAATTCCTCTCCCAGGCAGAGCCCTCTATAAGCATGGCAGATTTCATTGCTTAGCAGATAATAATGTATCAGTAGTTAACAACCTAGAGAGCAGTGGAGGCAGAAATTGAATATGTTCAAGACGGGGTTAGATAGATTCTTGATTGAAGGGATCAAAGGTTGAAGAGGGTACAAAGGGAGGCAGTAGTGTAGTGGTAATAATGCTGGACTAGTAATTCAGAACCCCAGGCTAATGTTCTGGAGGGAAGGGTTTGATGGAGAAATTTGAACTCATTAATTCTGGAATAACAAAAAGAGCTAGGTTAATGGTGATCATCTAAACATTTTCATTATTGTAAAACCCTGTCTGGTTATTTATTGTCCTTAGGGAAGGAAATCTGTCCTTCGCTAGTTTGGCCTCCATGTGACTCCAGGCCACACAAGGCGGTTGACTTTTAGACGCTCTTGGAATTGGCCTTGCAAGTCACTCAGTCCAAGGGCAATTAGGGATAGACAATAAATGCTGGCCTAGTCAGTGATGCCTACACCCCAAACAATTTTTTTTTACACACCCAGGAGAGTAAAGTTGAGGCTATAATCAGATCTCCAATGATTTAATCAAAACCTAGAGCAGGCTCAGAAAGCTGAATGGCTTGCTCATAATTCATATAACAATGTGTGTAGCTTTTAATTTCAGATTTATTTAATCGACTGAATTTAAAACTGCCAGTTGTGGTGGTTTGAACTCATGTCTGTAGATCATTAGTCTGGCTTTACTAGTCTAGTAACACAATCACAATGTTACCAAAACCTTATTCTTCCAGAGTTAGCAGCTTTTCTCCCAAAGTGTATCAACCGACAGGTTTATCCATTAAATCTTCAAATAAACAAAACTGATTTTGACTGGTAAGAGCATATTTGGAAAAATGTGTGGACTTCTGGCAGTTGCTAAATTCTACATTGCCAGTATTGAATTTGCAAACAAGTCTGGAAAGGATTTAAAAGGGCTGTGAATCATTTGATTGAAATCATGATGTAAAAGTGTAGGCATTTGAATTTTATTTGCTAAAGGTTTCCAATTTTGGTCAGAGATACTCCTAGGTATTTTAGCACTTGATAGTCTTACAGTTTCTAAAGACCTAAATGTCCATGGACTTACCCTAACTCCAGATCACAGATGATTAAGCCTTGCACAGGTTAGCATAATTAAACATGGATAGCACTTGGAAGCTTGACCTAAGTTAGTAAATACTGAATTTTCAAAAAAATTCATTCATGGGAACTGAGTGTTGTTGACAGAGACAGAATTACTCCCCATCGTTAGTTAAAAAGGTGGCAGTGAAGGCAGGAACTGCAGTCTAGATTAGAACATTGTAACTTGAGCAACGAGCCAGAAAGGATACAGATAAGCATAGATAAACAACCTTTGTAACCTGGGTGGTAGACAAATGACTTATCTATGGATTTTTTTTCTCTGACAACTTCCTGCAGTTTTTGAGCATAAAAGTTATTGTTACTTGTTGAAGAATTAGAATTGTGTGTGTGCACTTAAATTAAACAGTCATGTCATATTGAAGCCTCTGCTCAGTCCTCATATCGACCACAATAAACTGGGACTCCTGTGGCTTCAATAGTTTGTCAATGTGAAACAAACTAGAAGGCAGGTGTAAATGTACAAGTGGAAAGTATGGGCTCTGCTTTACTCGCGGGTTGTCAGTATGCATAGCCTGAAGATTCATTTTTCCATTCAGGATAATATAGTGTGACCATTTGCTGTGAAAAATCCTCTCATAGTTAAAAATCACACAACACCAGGTTATAGTCCAATAGGTTTAATTGGAAGCACACTAGCTTTCGGAGCGTCGCTCCTTCAGGCAGCCTTCCCAAATATGTTGGCACTAATCACATGGGCAACTTCGTTAGCTCAGATCCTTCTATAAAATGGAAAATAGTCACGTATAGCAAGGTGGCTGCACTCTGATACTTTAAAAAAATTAATTCACAGATGTGGGTGTCATCCCAGATTGCTTTGCGAAACGATATGCTGAACTATCTTCTTGAACTGCTGCAGTTCATGTGCTGTTGGTAGACCCACAATGTTGTTAGGGAGGGAGTTCCAGGACTTTGACCCAGCAACCCTGAAAGAATGACGATATATTTCCAGGTCAGGATGGTGAGTTGCAGGCAGTGGTGTTCCCACATATATGCTGCCCTTGTCCTTCTAGGTGTTAGTGACATGGATTTGGAAGGTGCTGACTAGGGCACTTTGGTGAACATCTGCAGTGCATTTTACAGCTCGCACACACTTCTGTTACTCAGCATTGGTGGTGGAGGAACGTATGTGGTGCTAAAGAGGCAGAAATACAGTAGTTCCAGTATTTTGACCCTAGAATTCACTTCAAATGTGTTTGCAAGTATGATGGCTCTAAACATTGACAATTGCATCTGAGCATTGGTGGAAGAGGGATATGGTGACAAGCTGTGTGTGTGTGCACTGCTATGATGAGAAGTTGCTGCTGTAGCTTGGTAACAGCTGCCAACACTGATTACAACAACCCACAGCATCATGTGGTAGCTTAATTATCAATACTTGTGGCAAAACCTGCTTCTGAAAGATTAGCCTTCAGAACTGTGTGCAAATACACAATAAGTGTGCAAAATGCTGCATTTCCATCAACGCTCATAGATGGAAGAATGCAATGAAGTGGTCCACTTCTTGAAACAGTATGCACCGTTCTTTAAAAGTAAGGTTTAAGGTAAAGGACAGCAGGTTTAGAAGGGACTTAAGGAAGAATTTCTTTACTTGCATCCCAGAAAGCAATGAATGGTCCAGAATTCTCTTTCCCAAAGACTTATGGAGGCTGTGAGCAATGAGTGTTTTCACATTGCCTTGGAGTTGTTTAGATTGGAAGGTTCAGGGTCATATCATCAGCACGATGACTTTATAGGTGAGAGGCAGTAAAAAACCCATTGGAAAGAGAGGTTTGGATGCAATGAATTTATGTTTGGTCGAAGACAAACAGTAGAGTACTCAAACTGTTGCAATCTCAATCTATGCTTTTCTGACTCTGAAACACAGCAGCATGAGACTGTGGAACAACATTGATGGTGGCTGTTAGCCAATTTATTATTTGGTACCTTTAGGATAAATTTCAAAATTGATTTAGACAATGGAAAAGCAACATTAGTAATGTCATGCTGTAGGAAAGCCATTAAGAGGAAATTTAATTGGAATTAATCCACTTTTGAGTCTTAAACATATTGGAACAGGATGTTATTCAAACATAACACTGACATACATCACACACAGTACTTACAGTATTGTCAATATACAATATCAAAAGTTTAAGCATATATTGTTGATATTTTCTTCTATGCTATATGACGACATTGGAATTAGCTATGATTGATCAACCTGTCACCAACTTGCTAAGCATCTGCAACACTGAATAAACAAACCAATACACAACTGTTGTTAGTAAGTTAAAGTATTTCTTATTATCAGTATTTAGTTTGGATTTTAAGTGCCAATTGAATACAACAATTTATTTCAACTTCTTGTATCTAATCTGCACTATACGTCTAAACTTATCTGGGCACAGCGGGGTGTTTACAACTGCAAAATCAACTGGTGACAAATGGACTTGATATCAGGTCTTTTCACCCAATAATTGACATAACTGACAGGGATAGGCTCACACAAGTTATATGTAGCCAAGAACTGCAGAGAAATATTTGCTATGACAGACCAAGACTGTAGGGGTAAATAGTTTTTTGGTTGTATTGAAAGTTTAAACTAAAAAGAATTAAAAATGCCCATTTCCTGTCTTAAAGAAGATGGGACAGATTGTGGATGGAGGGCTGCTGGGGTAGGGGAGCAGCCTTTCAGGAAGCAGCTCCCCTATTAAGATACTTTAATGAGTACCGATGATTCCTCCCTTATTTCCAGTGTTAATAGCTAGATAGCTGGGTTTCCAGTGTTCGAAGCACAGCAGTGGAAGGGAGGCAAGGGCTGCTGCATGGAAAATGCCTTTTTCGCACTGCTGGTGTTCCAAGTGGAATAGGAGTACTTCCCCTGGATCACTAAGCCTTGTTAACTCTAGCTACCAATAAATACACCACTCCCCACCACAGTGATCCAATGCTCCACTGATCTCCAGCCTACACCAAGAGATGTGATCTCCCTCTATCCCCATTTTCATCTGCCGCCTCACAGATTGCCTCTTTCCTCCTCTCCAGTCATGGGCTTCCTATGGAACAGCAGTCAGAAAGGCTTGCATTTACATGGTGCCTTTCATGATTTTAGGATGCCCAAAGTGCTTCACAGTGAATGAAATACTTTAAAGTACGGTCACTTGCTGCAATGCAAAAAGTGCAGTAGCCACTTTTCACCCAGCCATCTCTCACATTTTGCAAACTAATAATGACCAAGTATTCTGCTTTAGGAATTGATCAACAAATAAAATCACCAAGAACACTGGGCAGAACTCTCTACTCTTGGTTAAAATAATTTCATGGGATCATTTACATTCTTCAGGTTGGCTGTAGGTTGGGAGTGAATGGATCAGTTAAATCCAGACTGAATAGGTCTATTGCTCTGAGATGCACTGGGCCTATTGAATAAGACACAAGACCTTTCTTTACTTAAAGTATTTTAATCTGGAAAGGATAAGGAACGGAGTTGGAGAAACACAAGCTCATTTAATGATTTTCAATTATGAAGAGAGATTGGATCAATTGGTGTTTTCCTTAGAATAGTGACGATTGAAAGGAGGCATGATTGAGATGTATAAAATTATGAGGGGCATAGATAGGCTAGACAGGAAGAAACTTCTCCACTTAATGGAGGGCTCAACGATCGACAACATAGATTTAAGGTAAGGGGTTGATGGTTTAAAGGAGATGTGAGGAATTTTTTTTGGGTAGGAATGTGAAATTCACTGTCTCACAACATTTAAGTATTTAGATTTGCACCTGCAATGCTAAGGCAGACAAAGCTGTGCAACAAGTGTGCAGAAATGCAATTAAAATTGTTAGGTGGTAGTTTTTGACCAGTTTGGACGTGATGTTTTTCTTGGTTATAGATCTCTATGATGCTGTAGGTATGTTTCTGAAGATTCTAGAACTCTCTACCAAATAGGGCTGTGAAGGCACTTTCAGTACAAGGACTGTAGCTGTTCAAAGTGTCTTCTTTGGAGCAAAGATATTTTACAGCTTGTGTAGAGGCCCTTCAGCCCATTGTTTCTCCATTGGTCATTAAACTTCAATCTATTCTAATCCCATTTTCCAGCCCTTGTAGTTTGGTATGCGATGCTATTTCAAATGTTCATCTAAATACCGTCATTCTTGATGTCATAAATGTGCTATATGGCAGCCATTCCATCACATCCACAGACACAGAATCAATTTTAAAAATCGCTTTGGTTGCTATTTCCTGTAAAATAATCAAGCTATTTTTTGAAACAGTTGATGTTCAGCAGAGAAAGTCTTGAAAAATGTGTGTTGGTGACAATGATCAGAGCAGATGTCCTCTAGCATATCATCAGAACAGCTCATCTTCATGCTCAGCACTTTTGAATGAACAACAAACTCCTTGAATGAGACAAGCAGGAGAGTTTCATAAAAGTAAAGGAATCAAAGAAACTGTTGAAACATCCCTTGGTAGCCATCAGAACAAAGTCAGTATAACCAGAAGAAATAGGAATAGACTGTCCCGATCATTGAGCCTGCACCATTCAAAACAATCATAGCTGACCTTTGTTTTCCCTCAAGATTTCTTGAGACTCTCAAAACTTATCTATCTCATTCTTGAATATATTCAATAATGGCATATCTATAACTCTCTGCAGAAGAGAATTCTAAAGATTCAAAACTCTTTCATTGCCCCTTATCCCGAGACTGTGCACCATGTCGCAAGTTCTTCAAAAAGAGGGAACAATCTCTTCATGTCTACCATGTTAAGCCTCTAAGAAATCTTCCTACTTCGATTAAATTACCTCTCCATCTTCTAAACTCTAGAGAATATGGCATTAATTTACTCAGCTTCTCAAAAAAAGGACCACTGTCTTTTCTCATGGACCAATGCAGTGAACTTTCTCATGGTTGCCTCCATTATAATGAATGAATGCATGCATCCAACCAACTGGTGGCAATCTTAACTCATTTGGACATTAAATGCCTTTCTTAATATTAGGATGTGCTAAAATACCGCACAGCCAAAGAAATACTTTGAAGTATGGTCATTGATATAATTCAGGAAAAGCAGCAGTCAATTTTCATCCAGCAAGCTCTCATTGTGATAATGACTGTTTCAGGTGAGAGATAAAAATTGTCAATGGTGCAATGGGAGAACTCACTTCTGCACTGAAATAGCGGCATTAGATTTTTTACATTCACTTGTATGGGTATAGTGGGCCTCAGCTTAGTGTTACATCCAAAAGATCATAGCTCCAACATTATTCCTTCTGTACTATACAGGCCTATGGGCCTAGGTAATGTACTAAAGTTTCTGAAGTGAGAGGTGAACCTAAAACCTTGTGATTCAGAGTTGAGAGTGGCGAGTAGTATTACAGTTGATATGGTTTAGCTAAATTATGATTTTAAGAAGCTGAAGGGAAGCAAGGCTGAAAATATTAATCACCAATGATGCAATGGAAGGACAACATACAATTAGTCTCAAAGGAGTAAATGGCAGTTGTAGGGGTATGCATAAACATTTGTCATGTTATACTTGTAGCTCACTCTCACATCCAAGATTGTGTCATCAAGTCCCAACTCCAAAGACCTGAGCCCACACTGTATGACAAATGCAGCACAGCATTAAGGAAGTGCTCACCAGAGACAGTGCCTTTCAGATGAGATGACATTGGAGGGTTCCATCTGCCCTCTGGGCATAAAAGATCCCAATGCACCATTCAAAGAACTCCCATGTGCTGGCTCACATTTATCCCTAAAATATCACAAAACAGATTAAGAGTAATTCTGCACAGAAACAGGTCTTTCAACTCACCATGTCTATACCAACCAGCAAACGTCAAATTATACTAATCCAATCTACCTGCACGTGGTGCATAGCTAACATGTCCTGGCATTTTAAGTGTCCAAAACTAGTTATGCAGATCACCAATATTTACAGGAACTTGCTGTGCACAACTTGGATGTCACATTTCCTACATCACAACAGGAACAAGTAATAAAGCAGCTATAAAGTTAATTGAAACATAGCTTGTGAAATGTACTGTAAAAACATAAAGGCAGGGAAGATGGTGGAATGACGACCTGAAAAGACTTGAATTAGATTAGATTACTTACAAGTGTGGAAACAGGCCCTTCGGCCCAACAAGTCCACACCGCCCCGCCGAAGCGCAGCCCACCCACACCCCTACATCTACCCCTTACCTAACACCTCGGGCAATTTAGCATGGCCAATTCACCTGACCAGCACATCTTTGGACTGTGGGAGGAAACCGGAGCACCCGGAGGAAACCCACGCAGACACGGGGAGAATGTGCAAACTCCACACAGAGAGTCGCCCGGGAAATGAACCCGGGTCTCTGGCACTGTGAGGCAGCAGTGCTAACCACTGTGCCAACGTGCCACCCAAAGAGTGAGAATCTTGAAATTAGTTAACCTGGAGACAGTGGCACAGAGAGAATACAGGGTTTGTAATTTTCCTTATGTAGAGAATTTATCTATATTTGAAAGCTATTCAAAGGACAAAAGAAAATGAAATAATAAGGCTTTGTCAACCTTGGTTGATAGTTCAGGAACTGTACATTAATTTACTGTTTTTATTTGTTAACTAGATATGGAAGTCATTGATAAAGCCAGCATTTACCGTCCATCCCCCATTGCAAGAGAATTGTTAGCCACCAACTTAAATAATTTTGTCAAAACACAAGGACATGCAGATCTCTCTGAATATCAACATGTCCCCATTCCTATCATTGTTTCTAAATACTTTCGCCCCCAAAGTGGAGAAGTTAACATTTTCTCATATTATATTCCATCTGCCATTTTCTTGCCCATTCACTTAACTGGGAGAGATGGGAACTGCTGAGGAAGGTTAAGGAACATGACACCTTAATATTGCATTGCAGTGGAACAATAAACAAGATCTAGGTTGGCAAAGGCATTTGGATGGAAGAGAAGCCTCTCTGTTGGGTTGACTTCCTGAGATTGCAATCTCTGACATTTATGTAAGGGTAGGGTATGGCAAAAATACTGGTGTGGCCACAAAATTTCCCCTAAGTGGATCTTAACTAAATAGGCCATGACAAATTCCCATGCAGCTGTTCAAACATTCTTTTGTAGAAGTTAATATGTCAAGCCACAAAATTATAAATGCCAGTATATGCTGAGTTAACTTGGATATATTTAAGAAAATTGAAATTTGCCCTAATCTGAACCATTGCACACGCTTGCAGGAAAGGTGTAAGTGTGGTACCTTCCTAAAGCCACCATGGTGATTGAAATTGCAGCAATAAATATCAATCTTCCCATCATGACCAATTTCCAGTGAATTGTGGAGCAGCAGCAAAGAAGCATTCACACAAGTGGCACATAATATGATCCTAGTTGTAAATGTGCATTCCCCCGGAATGTAGGTGGGCTATGTGACCCACTTAATCTTGGACCATCTATATCCAAATATTCATCATTGTTAATCACATCTTTTATTTATTCATCAATTCCTTCAATACAATGAGGTAGCCACAATACATTTGACATTAGTTTCAGCCAAATAAAATCCCATTTCACCACATAAATGCCAGTGCTAGTAACTGGCAAGCAATTTGTTTTCTGCCATGGGGGATGAGAGGAAGGAAAGCGAAGCTTGGCAAGCAAGTGGGCTGAATGTTATAGCACAGGGGGAGAATTACAAATTCCTGGTCCCTGTTCAAAAATTCAAGCACTAACTGGGCACAGTTTGAGCAGAATGAAATAAATCACTCCAGCAATTGCGGACATTGAAGGTGGGGTGAATATTTTATGTGCCATTCTCTCAAGTGATTTTCATTACTTTCTATTAAGTTTACATAAAATAACATAACTTCAGTCACATTGAACAATTCAGCCACACACAAAAAAAAACTGCAGATGTTGGTAATCAGAAACAAAAACAGAAATTGTGGAAAAACTAAGGCATGGGAAAAGATGTTCAGGCCCTAAAAATTATTGGTCTCGATATTGAGTCCTGAAGGCTGCAAGGCCCCCAAAGCAGAAAATGAGATGTTGTTCTTCCAGCTTTTGCTGAGCTTCGTTGGAGCCCTGTAGCAAGCCTGAAACAGAGATGTTGGCCAGGGAACATGGTGGTGTGTTGAAGTGGCAGTCAACAGGAAGCTTCACCCATGTCCTCCCTCCAAATAGACCTTGTCATCACAGGGATTGCCACCATAGCCAGTGCAATGTCAGCTACTAATGGCTCCCATTAGCAGCTATTGATTCTCCCAGGCTGATTTTTGCTCTTGCTTTGTTTGCCCAACTGTGGTTTTCTCTCTCTCTCTGGGCTCCATCGCCATCTACTTCCTCCCATCACATCTTCAGCATGTATATCAATCATTTCCTAGCTACAATCAGTTCTGAAGAAGGGTCACTGATCCTGAAATGTTAACTCTGCTTTCTCTCCACCTGCTGAGTTTTTTTCCAGCACTTCCTGCTTTAATTTAACAATACAGGTGGCTTGTGGATAAAAGAAAACACCCGCGATATACAAGTTTCTCAATGCAAATAGCTGGGGTTCCTCATCCCATAATTCTCTTCTTTACCTTTCAAGATTACTGACTGTCATTGGGTTGGGGGTGGGGGCAGATGGCATGGGATGGGGAAATGTACAAATTCTTCTGCTACCAGCAAATCACCTTTGCCTCATTAGATAATTTTTCTGTGCTGGGAGACTTCGAAACATGGAGGATCTCTCTCTTTGCACAACACAACACATGAACACTTCCTGGCATGGTTCACTGGATAGTGATCAGGAATGCTGTCTAATTTGCTCTAAAACGGAAGGTGAAGTCAATTGCGGAGTTCCTCTTCTGCACAGATTCGTATGGCAATGAGATCAAGATAATTTACACTGAGAACTAAATGTGGCAATGCAGTTATTCACTAAATACATTGTGCAAAAATATTTTTAACATAAAAGTGCAGAATTGCCATAGTTTGCATTGATCTTTTAATAAAAATATCAGATTATGTATAATTAGCATAAATAAAATTATAATGAACAAGCTGCCATATTAGAGATGGCAAGGAAGTTTTGTATGTGGCTTTAATGATGCTAAATGCAATTAAATGAACTGAGAACATGTTTTTGAGCTCAAGCCATCTAACCTCTTCAAAAATATCAAACATGATTTACAGTTTTCATTGAACCAATGGCATGCGTACAAGTGTGTTTTCTACAACGTTTAATCTTCTCCTTCAATACTAAAAAAAAAGCCGCTTATATTTAATAAGCAGTTTGAGTTCAGGTGCACCTATACCATGTACTGTCTGCAGTACATAAAACAGGTGTACAGCATCACAGAGAGGGGAACGTGTGCTGCATCACTTAGTGGGGTGCACTGCACTGCGTGGAGTGCTTGTTATTCTGTGGCTGAGGCAGGTGCACTATAATCATTGAGAAGCTGCTACTTAGGTCCAATATCTGCTCATGCTTTCTTCTCTCAAGGAATAGGCCATGCAGCAGTAACTTTCCCACCAGAGAACTCAGACATTACAGGGCAACAGGTTGCTTAGTGGAGAAACACTAAGCCCGTTGCTGCTCTCATATGACGTCTGCACACACCCAAATTCCTAAATTCAGGAATTCTTGGGTGGCGATCAAAAACAAGGAACAAATGTTCATCAATCAGAAATATGGCCTCCTGGTTCATTTCCCATTGCATCAATTCCCCATCTTAATCCAAGAAGCAATGAAGTCAATTTGGAGTTCTTCTGTTGATTTTACTGAGATTAGCCAATCAAGGGACCGCACTGTGGCTTTCTGTTCATTGTGCACTACCATTACCATGAGCCTTCAATGAAGCCTTAATGTCCACATCTTAATACCAAACTCAATGAACAAGCCTTGCAAATCCTAGTTTGAATGTTCTGGTGGAATATTTCAGCAACTCACTCAAGAAACCATGGCAGACAGCAGCAGTGGGGCCAATCAATACTTAAAACAATTTTAATAAACAAGAATCTGTTCTAATTGAACCAACTATACCAAACATGGTGTGAAACTATTCAACCTTACAAGCCTATTTCACCATTTAGTTGGAACAATGCTGATAGACATCTTAACTCCATTAACGGAGCGTAGCTCTATTTTATCCTCAATATCTTATCCAGCAAAAATAGTGTTCTCAGTCTGGAAAGCTCCAGATGACCCCCAGAAATCACAACTTTCTGGCGAGGTGAGAATTTCAGCCCTTCATGAAATTTTGTGCGAGAAACTCTTACTGATCGGACTTCTGAACAGCCTAGCACTAACTTTACAGTTAAAACCCATTGTACTGGATACATGAACCACTGTTTCTCTATACCCAAGTGAATACCTTTGTCATTTTGAACACCTCCAATAAATCACCTCATCATGTTTAATTAAAGGGAAAATAAGCCATCATTGTCCAATCTAGCTTCGTAATTTAACCTTTCAAGCATTTACATTCTGTTTGACTCTGTGTACCTATGTTGCCAGTTTGAATGTACTATGTCAGTTAAGCAGCAGCACTAGGTTACCAAGAAATAAAAGCCGAGTCACATTAATAAACAATATATAGTTATAACATGTGACTGGCCCTCATAACTTAACCTTCCAAGTTGTAGTATCATTCTGGTCTGGCAAGTCCAAATATTCTAGATCTACTGTAAGGAGAACAGACTTAAAATAACTAGAAGAACGGCTGCAGACAGTTTGAGTCAGGAGGTCCACAGAAAATTGGGTCTCTTCCAGGGTGCATATTCAACTATCTCATCATCCACAAGAACCATTGGTTGCCCTCAGCCAATTCTGTGAAAGCTCTAAAATTTTTTGAAACCTTCTGAAAACCAAATCCATTTACACAAACAAGTTCCAATTTTCAACATTGCTGTTCTTTATCAAAACTTGACAGACTATATGCATTCCTACTTCAGGCAATCATCTGGCATTAAGTTCAGGTAATCAGATCCAGTTCCCTCTACATTTGTGCTTTTTATACTGGAGCTGCTGCTAGGAAGTGTATTTTGTAAATATTAGACCTCCACTGCATAAGAACAAAATAAGTCAAAGTGGATTATGGACAGTTATTGGGATCATTGTCCTGTGTCATGCTCACCAGCAAAACATTAAACTAAAGATATTAATTTCTTCTAGGTTTTGTAGGAAGGGGCAAAACAGCTTTCCCCACAATCCAAACATGTTAACCTTCACTGGATACCATGGTGAGGATGAATAATTACAAGAAAAACAAAGTTAAAGACAGGCAGCATGTGGTATTATTTCCCCTCTACACTTTTGTGCACTTAGTTCCATTCCACAAGTAGAGATAACGTTTTGACGATCGCAGTTTTAATTATTTGTGTGCAGTAAGGCTAAGATTGGTTTGGAATCTGATGGTTTGAAATCTGATCCAACTCATGCTTTGTCCTGGTCACTGTGGGCAATGGAAGGCTGAATGGTGGACAGCTCGAGCTCATACAACATCATTTGCCGGGGGCTGGTGTCAAGATGAACATTCTGACCATCTGAAAAACAGAGAAATGAAGTGAGCAAAGTTTTATTCTCGTATCTATGATGATAAGAAAAAGCACAAGCAAACAAATGCTAACTTCCACAAAAAGAAATTATGAGAATGTTTAGTCAATCAACAACAAACCCATGTCTATATTCTTCAATTAAGGATAGGTTAGACACACACTCAAGAGGAAATAAAGGAGCTTTGGTAAACAGGTGAAGTCATTCCCTCCCACAGTGTGGGCATAGTCATTCAATTAGATCATGGCTGATCTGTATCATAATCATTGCTGCTTCTTGCTGAATGTCACTTAACACGCTTGCCCAACAAAATATCTATCACAGTTTTGAATTTTTCAATAGCTTCTTGACTGTTTCTTGGGTAGACAGTTGCAGATTTCCACCATTCCTTGTGTAAAGTCCATCCTAACATCATCCTCAATCAACCTTGTTGCACTTAAATTTTAGTGGATTTATTTCATGCCCCTTTGCTTTGGGCACCCCACCAGAGGAAAAACGATTCTTGTCTGATTGAATCCTTTAATTACTTTAACATCTCCATTAAATCCTTCTTAATTTTTTCTATTCCAGGGAATACAAGCCTTGGCTATGCAACCTTTATTCACAATTATACCCTTTCAGCTGCTATATTATTCTGCTGAATCTAAGCCATATCCTCTCCAAAATCAAAACATATTCCTGAGGTGCGGTACCAATGCAATACGACAAATAAGACTGAACCAGAGCTTTATGAGAGGAAAACCGATAGGAAAAGGTTTCTGTGGAGCATGAACATACATGCATTTAAGGTACATAAAGACCATTTCAACCAAATGGCCTACATTTGTCCTATAAATACTCCATAATAGTAAGTGTCGCCCCCTTGTTCTCTTCATTCAGAAAATGGATCTGACCATTTACTATCACTAGAGTTGCCAATTGCTGACGCACTGCTTGAATTCTATTTGGTGGCCAGCTTTTTTGACCAGCAAAAGCAGTTGTTTGGACTCATTGCCATCGGTCTTGTGGCACTGAGTTAATGTACATCAGTAACAATAGAACCAAGTTGATGATCTTTTGATGATTCCAGACTTTTAGGCTGATTACATTCAACAGATATTTTCTTCTTTGAACCAACCCTTAATTAAATGTTAATTTCTAAGATAGTTACAAAGAAATAGTTAGGAACTTTGAAACTGACCAGTAGCTTTCAAGCTAAAGTTACCAAGAGCTGCAGTATTTTCTGCCAGCCATTCACTATACTTTATACACTTGCAGCAGTGGAACTATTTTTGACAGGTCAACAGACAAGTCAGTCAAATGCTACAATGGATGTCAAATATAGTAGCAAAGTTCTGCTCTCATGAACTTACCTGCAATTAGTGGCAAGTAGTGTAAACCTTTATATTAAACCGTTGTTTCATTTGCCTTACTGTGCATGTACCTCCCCACATCTTCACCACCCTCAATGGAAACAGCTTCCCCCTGCCTGCCCAATTTATTGGGGAATATACTTAAATTTAAATGAGGTGCGTGTACGTGTGCGTGTGTGCACACATGTGCGTGTGTTCACCCGCGTGCATGGTTTAAGGGAAGTGTCCTCGCTGTTCTACCTGGTTTTGTAGGAGGTGCAGGTTGAGGTTCTTGTCATTACAGACCTAGCAGGCAGCAGAAAAACGGAGAATATTAAAAATCCAAAAGCATAAGATAAAAGGATTTGGAAACACCAAATTTCAGGCACTCTGGGGTAAAGAGTCTGTTTAATGCTTACCAGTAGGAATTAAATGTTGATCTTTCTCTTAAGGGAATTGGAATGAAAGAGTGTGAGAGATATGTTAGAATTATATAAAGCCCTGGGTTGACCATATAGTATTGAACTCAGTACTGGTGTGATGATATGGATCATAACTCACCATCACCTTTGGATATACCAAACTTTTAACTGCAACATGTGTTTTTTTAAAAAGAGAAGATTCAGCTAAAAGAGGACTATAGATTTAAATTCAGTGGCTTTCTTGAGAGGAATACCCCTGAAGGTATTAAGGAAGCTTCAAAGGGAGAAATACACTTCAAATAGTACTGCAATCTCCCAAGAGTATTTGCGACTATGCATGACAGAAAAAAAAAAATCAGCAGTTTGGGTGAGAGAAAAGTTTGCATTTGCGTTTTCATGAATACATAGGGACAGGAATTAAAAGCAAGCTCCAACCATGGTATTTATGTGCTGGTGAGCTGAGGTGCTTGTGTGCACTGGTAGGCTGAGGTATTTGATAAGTAGGGTTCAAGCACTGGTGTGCTACAAATCATAGTTAAGGAATCATCCATCAGTTATCCCTGCACTGCAGGTAAACGAGTCTCTCACTGATTGCTGAAAACTAGTTGACAAGGCAGTTTAAAAGGAATTTCAGCTGATCTGCAAAGCCAAGCATCTTGAAACAGATAGCTCAACCAGCAATGTTCCATTAACTACTCATCACAAAGACTGATGTATATATTTGGAACTTCTGTTTTTTAAAAAAAAAACACTTCTCATTTCTAATCGGTCTATGGATAGTGTTATTTATTCTTGTTTTAGTAACTCATCAACCCATTGTTTTACCCAAGAAGGTCTGATTAAGACATTTCCTTTTCAAACCTATATTCCTTTGGTCTGGGAGAAAGGTATTTACAAGTAAAGGATTCTTTCTAAGTTAACCTTGTTGTGACCAACTGAGGAGTCAGGTGAATAAGGGCAGTCAATTCATCCTTCCTCATCCAAAACTTAATGATTTGGAGTATCCAGTCTAGAATCGTACCAAATTGGAGCACCTCACTTGGGGCCTGGTCATAACACTGGGTACTGCACCTCAATTCAGTAGAGATTCACCCAAATTATACCAGGCCTTCATATGGTTAAATTAGGATAATTTGCTTAGCTTGGTATGAACTTCCTTCAATATACAAGATTAAAACTTGCTCTTAGGACGAACATGTCATTTACTATCCATGATAGTGTCCTTTGGAAAGTAAAATGCCTTCTTGAGCACCTCAGTCCATGCGGTGTAGGGATACTCTCCATATTATTAGGGAAGGAGCTCCAGCATTTTGATAAGTAGTAGTGAAGGAATGATGGTGTAATTCCAATTCAGAATGGTGTGGAGGAAAACTTGTAGGTGATGGCACTCCCATGTACCAGCTGCACTTGTCCTTCCAGGTGGTAGAATCTTAGTTTTGGAAGATGCTGTCTAAGCTGAGTTGTTGCAGTGAATCCTTTAGATAGTACACACTGTTACCATTGTGTGTCAATGTTGGAGGAGGTGAATGTTGAAAGTGTTATTGGGGATGCCAATTTAGCAGGCTGCTTTGATCTGAATGGTACTGATCTCCTTTAGGATTATTAGAGCTGCAGCCACACCAAGTGAAGTGTATTTGAATAAACTCCTGACTTTTACCTTGTAGATTGTGGACAGGCTTTGAGGAGGCAGAAGGTGAGTTGAGTCATTTGCTGCAAAATTTCAAGCCTTTGACCTATAGCCACAGTATTTATATGGCTAGTTCAGTTCAGTTTCTGGCCAATAGTAAGTTCACTGCCCTTATTCACCTAACTCCTCAGTTGGTCACAACAGGTTAACTTAGAAAGAATCCTTTGCTTGTAAATACCTTTCTCCCAGACCAAAGGAATATAGGTTTGAAAAGGAAATGTCTTAATCACACCTTCTTGGGTAAAACAATGGGTGGATTCAAGGATAGTAACATCATTGAATGTCTGTGAAAGGCAATTGGATTATTTCTTGTTGATGACACTTGTACTATTGGTCAGGCAGCAACCTTCATCAGGAATGTAGGACTTTTGCCTGAAACGTCGATTTTCCGGCTTCTTGGATGCTGTCTGACTTGCTGTGCTTTTCCAGCGCCACTCTAATCCACACTCTGATTTCTAGCATCTGCAGTCCTCACTTTTGCCTACCTGTACCATTGGTTCAAACCTTAATGTTGTCCAGGTATTGATGCATTTGTACGTGTTTCAGTTTCTGAGCAATTTACAATTCGTCAATCAAAACCCAACCCATTTTGACCTTATGATGGATGCAATGTCATTGATGAAGGAGCAGAAAATGGTAAGATCTACACCAGGGATATCCTGTGGTTGAGATGACTGTTTTCCAAGAAGCAAAAGCATCTTTCTTAACCCAGGTACGAGCCAAACCAACACCAATGACTCCAGTTTTGCAGAGGCTCTTGATGTCACACTTGGTTAAATGTTGCCTTGACATAAAAGGCCAGTCACACACTCATCTCCTCAACTTTGCCTTTTGGTCCAAGGCTATAATAGGGTCAGGAACTGAGTGGCTTGGCAGACCGAACTGTGCACAGTGAGCAAATTACTTTGAAAAGAGCTGCTTGATAACACTGTTGACAGCTCTTCCATCATTCTGATGATTTAGATTTGACCAATGAAGGGTAATTGGCGAGATTAGATTTGCTTTTTTTTTGAGGACTAGAGATACCTGATGAAAACTTCACACTGTTACATAACTCAGGGGTAGCTGTACTGGAACAATTTGGCTACGGATATGGCTACTTTGAACATATGTCTTCAGTACTATGGCTGGAACGTTGTCAGGGCTCAGTCTTAGCAGTTTCCAATGTCTTCAGCAATTTCTTGACTTCACACGGAGTGAATCAAAGTAATAGAAGGCTGATATTTTGATGCTGGAGTTCTCAAGAGGAGGCCAAGATGGGTAATTTATCCAAATTTCTTGTTTCAGTCTAGTATTTTGCACTGATGCTGGGTTCTTCTATCATTAAAGATGAGGATATTTATGGACTGTCCTCCAGTGGCTGCTTAATTATCCAACACAATTCATTATTGGATATGGCAAAACTACAGAGCTTAAATCCAATTTGTTAGTTGTGGGATCATTTAGCTCTGTCCATCACTTGCGTACAAGTCGCTGTGTTGTAGCTTCAATGGGTTGATACCTCATTTTAAGTTATGCCTGCTGCTATTCCTGACATTCCCTCCTACACACTTTATTGAACGGAGGTTGAACTCCTGGTTTGATGGTAATGGTAAAGTTAGGGAGATATAAAAGATATTTCTACTGCTACAGATGACTCACCAGCTCACGGATGCCTCATCTTGAGCTTCTAGACCTGTTCTAGAGCTGCTCCAATTAGCTCCATGGTAGTGTCACAAAATATGATGGAGGTTATCCTTAATATAACAGCAGGACTTAATCTCTGCAAGGACTATGTGGTGGTTATTCCTACCAATACTGTTATGGACAAATGTTTCATCAATAAGTAAACTGACAACAATGAAGTCAAGTAGTTTTTCTCCTTGTTGGTTTGATCACCACCTGTTGCAAGTCCATTCTAGTAGACATGTGTTTTAGAACTTGGCCAGCTTTGTCTGCAGCAGTGACACTGAGCCACTTTTGATGCTGGTCATTGAAGCTCCCCGCCCAGGGTACATTCTGTCCCCTTGCCATCCTGTGTATCCACATGCTGTTCAACATGAAGGAGTACTGATGCATCAACCAGGTGGTTAATGGGTGGGTGGACAAAGATGGATACAGCAAGTGGTAATTACCAATTGCTTTTGTTGCCCATTTTTGACCTGATGCATTTTATGGAGCCTGGAGTTAATGTTCAGAATTCACAAGGCAACTCCTTCCCAACTGTTTACTACTGCTCTGCCACATCTATTGGTGTGGTATATTATCCATAACAATTTCCTGAGATTGGTTTTTAGGATAGCTCTCTCAATTTTGGCCCAAGCTCCCAGTTATTCGTAAGGATGATTCTGCAGGATGAACTGTCCCAGTGCCTTGGTTTGTACTGGGTAGCACATCCAGTTTCATTCTATTTACAAGACAATTTAGTGGCTCGCTGGATTAGTTGAGAGAGAAGTTAAGTATCAATCATACTGCTGTGGATTTGCAATCACATATGGACCAGACCAGATTCTTTCCCTAAAGAATGAATCAGATGAAATTTTACACCAGTTCACAATGGTTCCATGGTAACCATTCAACTATCTTTGAACTTCAGCTTTATTAAACTTTACCATTTGCTGTGATAGAATTTGAAACTGTGCCCCTAAAGCACTAATAACAAAAACCGAAATTGCAGGAAAATCTCAGCAGGTCTGGCAACATCCGTGGAGAGAAATCAGAGTTAACGTTTTGGGTCCAGTGGCTCTTCTTCAGAACACAAGCATTAACCAGGGTCACTGGATTAGTAATTCCACTGGTATTACCATATTATTGCCACCCCTTAATTAAGATGTTTACAATAATAACGGAATTTGATAGGGTGCATACAGAACAACTATTACTTCTTCAGGGGTGAGCCCAGAACAAAAGGGTATAACCTTAGAATTAGTTTGTTTGGGGTGATGTCAGGAAGCATTTCTTCATATGAAGGGTAATAGAAATTTGAAATTCTTCTGAAGCATTAGGAACCAAGGTGAGGAGATGAAATTCAAATCTAACTGAATGGAGGGACACACTAAAGGAATTGAATAGTTTTCTCCTGTGTTTCTAGGTCCTCATTGGAAGTGGATATAACTTCTTCATTAGTTCTGATGAAGGTTCTACATAAAACATCATCTTATCCATTGTCTCCTCAGAGGCCAATTGAAGATCTTTGTGTTTCAGGCACATTTTCCTTAAACACAAAGTAAAGCTGCAGGTATTTGTCAGCCTGTTGGGGTTACTCTCATTGGCTTCCAAATTAAATTGGAAAAATCAAAGCACTCTTTTAGAGATATCATTAATGAATGACTGGAATTCTTCCAATGATACAGGCAACTTCATGATTTAACATGGATCAGGGCTTACGTCTTCAGTACATTCTAACCACTCGAGTTAAAATGCTCCTCCTGAATTCTCTACTGGAATTCCTGGTAATAATTTCATACAGATGGTGCCAGTTATGCTCTTTCACACAAGAGAAAATATTGACACCATTGAGTCCTTTCATAGTTCTAAATTACCTCTATTACGTCATCCCTCAGACATGTTTCAACAGAAAGAGAGAACTTGTCAATGCTTTCTGAATAGTATACACATGCATTTCTGGAGTTATCCTCATCTCTGTGCCCTCTCCTATTTTACAATTTAATAACTGGAAATCTGGTCTCAAAACTGCCAGAACTGTGGAGTTTCTCCTCCATTTTGTGTTTGTTTCATATTTCTAGTTCTTAATGCCATGAGAGGTTTTGGTTGAGAGCTAAATATTGCCAGAGCATCAGTGAGAGCTCTTCATCAAAATAATACCACAGGATCCATTGCAGAGATTGAGTTCAATCCCTCATTTGAAAGTTAACCTGACCAATAGTGAATTCTCCCACAGTAAAGCACTAGTAATAACAGTATGGGGCCTGAACAGACAACAGAAGTGAAAGTGCTACTAATTAAGCTGCAGGTGACATCTAAATGATCAACATCTGTTAAGTTAACCATGTCTTATTGAAGGAAACATAAACATCAAAATACCAAAATGAGTGCAAGGGCGGTCTCAAGATTAAAATATTTAACTGATGAATATTTTTTAATAAATACCAGTCAAGTCACTGCAATCACCACACAATGAAACTATCACAATGTTTAGTTAATATATTTCAACATTGAAATCAATATTATGGTGGAAACAAACTCTCAGCTGAATATATTGTTGGAAGAGTAGGTTATACAAACAAATAAAGCACAAGTTAATGAACTCAAAATACTCAACTTACCAATCATGTTTCTCTAAATTTTGCCACTGGCATCAGCAATCACAAGACACTGATTTATGGTAACTGACAACAGAATTAGAGGAAAATTGTGGAAAAGTATTTTCTGCATGCGGTGTGTTACAACATTGTGGAATACAATGCCTGAAAAGATGGAGCAGGCTCAACGATAAGTTTAAAAATAATTAATTTACTTGGAAAAGCAAGAACTGCATAGCAATGGGTCAACATCTAGGGAGTGGGAATAAATAGATAGCTCTTTCAAAAAGCTAACAAAGTATATGAGCCTTTGTACTCTATATAGTCAGTAACACTGATAGAAATTCTCCAAAATTTATTCCATATCGCCGAAGCTTAGGACTCAAATTCTATTTCGTTCCACAGCTTCACACACCATAGCCTCTGTAGTGACGTTATTTTGATGAAGTGCAACTTCCAGAGTTCAGATTAGAACCATTGTTTTTTGTAGAATTGTTAGTCAAGAGCATTTAATTCGAAACACCGTTCGGCCTTCGTCCAAACATTAACAGAAGAGCTCAATTCTAAAAATGAGGCGAAAGTGACCAACACCGACATCAAAACTGCATTTAATCAATGACATCAAGGAGTCTGAACAAAGCTGAAATTAATGGGAACCAGAGGAAAGGTCTGAACGAGCTGGCTTAACAGAAAAACTGAGGGAGGTTGTTGTGGTAGTGGAGGCCAACTATCTGAGTCCCAAGATATCATTGTGGATTTCCTAGTCCAACTATTTTCAAGTAATGAATCAATGACATTACTACCATCACAAGGTGCAAAAGGAATATGTTCGCTAATGATTGCAAAATAATCAATTTCATTCGCAACAATTCTGATAATGAAGCAGTTCTTGCTTACATTCAGCCAGATTGGACTATCATTCAACTTTTAAGTCCCTTCACCATCAATGCACTAGCAACATTATGTACTGTTTATAGGATGCAACTCACCAAGTTTCTTCCGACAGCAACTTCCAAACCTGCAGTTTCTACCCGCTAGAAGGATAAAGGCGGCAAATGCACGATTACATCAACACCTACAGTTTCCTCTCAAAGCCACATTCCATCATGACTTGGAACTATATCATCCATCCTCTGCTGTCACTAGGCCAAAATAACATCCTTCCTAACAACATAGTGGATGGCTTTGTCGCCCAGAGACAACCGCAATTCAAGGAGGCAGCACACCACCACTTCCTCCAGAACAATTAGGGATAGGAATTAAACAGCTAGCAACATCAATATCCCTGGAAACAAATAAAAAAAAATTGTTTGACTTCAGGAGGCTGAAGCATTTTCTGCTGGAAGCAGAATATGAGAAAATAATGTTGTTGGATGTGAACATTTATTTTCTTATTTGTAAGTTGTTCATGATTTTGCTCATTTGCGATTCTTGCACACTACTATTTATTCAAGGAAACAATAACAGCATCAGATTCTTTAGATATTAACATATGTACATAAGATGCGGGAAAGAAAACTCCAAGGTTGCATAAAATTAATCTAATTGGATTGAGACTGTATCTGTCTCACAACTTAAAATTATACTAAATTAAAATTTAATACTTGATCTTCAAAGTATGCATCCCTCAGGAGTAGGAGAGATTCCCCAACAGCAAATAACTTTCCAGCAAATTGTTTGCCAGCAATTAAGGAATCTCAGTATAATGAGTGCACAGACAAAAAAAAGCATAAAACAAATGTGGTTCCTTTTTTTATTGAAAGATATTTCTTACAAAGCTTTAATTGACGCATGTGAAAAAATAACATATAAAAAATAGATTTTGCTTTAGCAAAACTCTAGTAAAAGGAAGACATTTCCAAATTGTTTGTTGCAACAGCAGGATTGGATTCAATAGCCCAGAGACCTGTGAACAGAAGGAAAACTTTATTAAAAATCATGCTGTAAAAATTTGGTACATTTAGTCTTTAAAAGAAGCTTTTTAAATATATTGTTCTTTTATATTTTAACTGAACTGATATTTTGAATACAGATCAAAGTATAAACTTTGCTCAACTGAAGCAGGATTTGTTCTGTAAAATTCAAAACTTGTTATTTTATGTATAGAAGAACCATTGTAAAACGAACTAAACCTCAAGTTAAACATCAAAACATATCTGCTTGCCTCGGTTTGGTAAAGTCTCACCTCAAACAAAGTTATGCATTCAACTGGGACACTACTTCGACATATAACCTATACAGACACTTTATTAACTATATTGTGCTTTTTAAGAGGTACTACCCTTCTTTTCTGATCATATCCATTTGCACAACAATCAAAATCAAAAATCCTGTTTGTTCAGTTGGATGCAAAGATCCATGCTATTAGTTTGAAGAGTCAACACCTGGGCTCGGGCCAAAAGCTCTTTTCAAACCTTCTGAACAGAAGCAGCCAAGTGATCTTAGGCATACAACAGAGGAGAAAACATTTGGAATGATGAGCTCATCTGCAGAGTATTAAATTCTCACCTCAGTTTTAGGCAACCAGCCCATGTCCCACTGGGATTGCATGGCTAATAAAACAGCTGTACTTCATTCCCTCATGCTTGCCTCAAGGGAGTATTATACTTATTGCAACTGTACTATTTTGCAATATCCATACTGATATCTTGTTTTAGTATCAGGAAAGCTTATTAATAGTAATTACGTGAAATTTAACACAGCAGAGGTACCTGATACATAATAACGTAGGGAGCTTCAGGGTATCTATTTAAGTCTTTGAAATTCATTTGTTTTTTGTGGAGGGTTAATAAGAATCTAGTAACTCTAATTTTAAACAAAAGAAAAAAGGACTGCAGATGCAGGAAACTAGAAGCAAAAACGAAAATTGCTGGAAAAGCTCAGCAGATCTAATAGCATCTTTTTTTTGTTTAAAATTAGAGTTACTGGATTCTTGTTAACCCTCAACAAAAAACAACAAATGAATTTGAGGTTTACAAAATTATGAGGGGCATAGATAGGATAAATACACAAAATATTTTCCCTGGGGTAGGGGAGTCCAGAACTAGAGGGCATAGGTTTAGGGTGAGAGGGGAAAGATATAAAAGAGACCTAAGGGGCAACTTTTTCACGCAGAGGGTGGTACGTGTATGGAATGAGCTTCCAGAGGAAGTGGTGGAGGCTGGTACAATTGCAACATTTAAGAGGCATTTGGATGGGTATATGAATAAGGAGGGTTTGGAAGGATATGGGCCGGGTGCTGGCAGGTGGGACTAGATTGGGTTGGGATATCTGGTCGGCATGGACGGGTTGGACCGAAGGGTCTGTTTCCATGCTGTACATCCCTCTGACTCTAATGTCAAAGACATATAAGCTCAACCATGTAGAACCTGAAGCTCCTTATATTATTATATATCAAATACCTCTGCTGTGTTAAATTACACATAATTATTATTAAGCTTTCCTGATATTAAAACAAGATATCCATATTAATATTTGCAAAATACAGTTGTAAGTATAATATGCCCTTGAGGCGAGCAGGAGGGAATAAAGTACAACTGATTTATCAGCCAGAATCTGGCTCAGCAGTTCTGAAGAAAGGTCACTGGACCAGTAACGTTAACTCTGCTTTCTCTGCACAGCTGTTGCTAGATCTGCTGAGCTTTTCCAGCAATTTGTTTTTGTTACCTCTAATGATAACATGCAATGATGTTGCTTATTTCTTACTTCCCTTTGACAACTAAAATATAAATTGATTTCAGTAGTAAATCTAACGTATGGAATTTCATAAGTATTTAATGCGGGATAAAATCTAACTATCAACTCAATGATTTTCAAAATTACAATTAAAATATACATAATAGGAGAGAGTCAAAACACATGAATGAAATATTAATTCTATTTCCTTTTCCTTGGCCCTTTAGCAAAACATGTTAGGTCAATTACACATAGACAGCAACCTCAAAGCCATATTTCATGACTAGAAATTTTATGGAAAATGTCATCATCTGACTTTTTGATATTCATTCACAGAATGTTGACAAGGCTATCATTTATTGCTCATCCCTAACTATCCTTGAGGCAACTGAAAAGGTTCTTAGGACATAACAGAAGACATTTGTGTCAGTCCTCATTCTTGTGGATCTGGAGTCACCCATCAGCAAGTACTAAGGACAGCAGATTTACTTCAGTATAAGATATTAGTAAATCAGTTGGGGTTTTGGTAGATTCATGGTCATACACAGACCCTTCAGTTCAACTAATCCATGCCAATCTTGTTCCCAAACTACACTACTCACACCTGCCTGCATTTGATCTATATCACTCCAAAACTTTCCTATTCATGTACTTAAAAGACATTTGGATAAGTGCTGAAAATGTATCTGCATCCTCGAGCAGTTCATTCCGCGCACTAACCACTCTAAAAAAAATTGCCCCATATGTCCTTTTTAAATCTTTCTCCTCTCAACTTTAAAGCCTTAGGGAAAATACACCTATTTATCCATGCGCCTCATGATTTTATAAACATTATAAAAGGTCATCCTTCAGCCTCCCATGCTCCAGTGAAAGTCGTCCCAGTCTATTTTTATAACTCAAACACTCCATTCCTGCCAACATCCTCGTAAATCTTTTCTGAATCTTCTCCAGTTTAATTATATCCTTTCTATAACAGGGTGACCAGAACTGCACACAGTACTCCTGAAGAGACCTTATCATTGTCCTGTACAACCTTAACATGATGTTTCAACTCCTAAACGCAAAGGTCTGAGCAATAAAGGCAAGGCTTTTTAACCACCTGATCCACTTGTGATGCAAATTTCAAAGAATTACGTACCTGAATTGTGTAGGTTAGGTGCATTAGTCAACAGTAAATCTACAGTAATAGGATAGGGGAATAGGCTTGGGTGGGATTCTCTTCAGAGGGTTGTGTGGACTTGTTGGGCTGAAGGGCCTGTTTCCACACTGTAGGGATTCTTCTTCTTCCATATACCACCAATTTTGGTGTAATCCACAAACGCTCTGACCATGCCTCCTATTTTCTCATCCAAATCATTTGTATAATATAAAAAACAAAAGTGGACCCAGTACGAATCCCAGTGGAATGCCACAGTTCGCAGGTCTCCAGTCTGAAAAACAACCTTCCATCACCAACCTCCGACCATCAAGCTATTTTGCATCCAGTTGGCAAGCTCACCTGAATCCCATATAATCTGACTTTACTAATTAGTCTATCATGCGGAACCTTATCAAAGGCTTTAAAGTAAAGAACGTCTACTGCCCTGCCCTCAAAAAACTCAAACAACTTAGTCAGATGCAATTTCCCTCTCACAAACCATGTTGACTATCCCTAATCATTCCTTGCCTCTCCAAATGCATATACAGTAAATCCCAACTTTCAAAAACACCTCCAACAACTTACCCAACACAGACATCAGACTCACAGTTCTATACCTTCCAGGCTTCTCCTTACAACCTTTCTTCAATAAAGGCACAACATTAGCCACTCTCCAGTCCTCCGGCACCTCATCCATAGTTACAGATGATACAAATATTACTTCTATAGGCCCGGTAATTTCTTCCTGAACTTCCAGCAACATCCTGGGATACACCTGATCAGGTCCTGGAGATTTATCTACCTTTATATTTTCTAAGACTTCCAGCACTTCCCCTTCTGTAATGTGAACTTTTCAAAACACCAATAGTTATTTTCGCAAGTTCTTTAGCCTCCACTTCTTTCTCTACAGTAAAAACAGATGCAAAAAAAATTTTAAATATCTCTCCCATCTCCTGAGGTTCAACATAAAGACAACCTCGTTGAGCTTTAAGGGACCCTATTCTCTCTCACCAGTTGCTCCTTAGCTCTTAATATACTTATAGAATCTCCTTGGATTACCCTTAACCTTATCTGCCAGGAGTATCTCATATGCCATTTCTGCCTTCCTGATTTCCCACTTAAGAATGCTCCTATGCTCTTTATACTTCAAGAGATTCATTTGATCCCAGTTGTCTAATCTAATATGTTTTTTTTATTCTTGGCTAGAACCTCAACATCTTTATTCATCCATTGTTCCCTAATCTTACCTTTCACTCAAACAGGAACATAATGCCTCTGATCTCTCATTATAGAACATAGAACAGTACAGCAAGAACAGGCCCTTCAGCCCACGATGTTGTGCCGACCATTGATCCTCATATAAGGTAAACCTAATGTACGAACCCTCAATTTTCTGTGACCATATGCATGTCCAGCAGTCTCTTAAATATCCCCAATGTCCTCGCTTCCACAACTGCTGCTGGCAACGCATTCCATGCTCTCACAACCCTCTGCGTAAAGAACCCGCCTCTGACATCCCCTCTATACTTTCCGCCAAACAGCTTAAAACTATGACCCCTTATATTAACAATTTCTGCCCTGGGAAAGAGTCTCTGGCTATCAACTCTATCTCTGCCTCTTATTATCTTGTACACCTCAATTAGGTCCCTTCTCTTCCTAATTTTTTCCAATGAAAAAAGTCCGAGCTCAGTCAACCTCTCTTAGTAAGATAAGCCCTCCAGTCCAGGCAGCATCCTAGTAAACCTCCTCTGAACCCTCTCCAAAGCATCCACATCTTTCCTATAATAGGGCGACCAGAACTGGACACAGTATTCCAAGTGCAGTCTAACCAAAGTTTTATACAGCTGCAACAAGATCTCACGGCTCTTAAACGCAATCCCCCTGTTAATGAAAGCAAAACACCATGTGCTTTCTTAACAACCCTGTCCACTTGGGTGGCAATTTTAAGGGACCTATGTACCTGCACACAAAGATTCCGCTGTTCCTCCACACTGCCAAGAATACTGTCTTTAATCTTGTACTCAACTTTCAAGTTTGACCTTCCAAAATGCACCACTTTGCATTTATCCAGGTTGAACTCCATCTGCCACCTCTCAGCCCACCTCTGCATCCTACAACAGTCCTCTTCTGTCAACAACACCTCCAACCTTTGTGTCATCTGCAAACTTGCTAACCCATCCTTCAATCTCCTCATCCAAGTCATTAATAGAAATTACAAAGAGTAGAGGCCCAAGAACAGAGCCCTGTGGAACACCACTCACCACTGACTTCCAAGCAGAATACTTTTCTTCCACTACCACTCGCTGTCTTCTGTCGACCAACCAATTCTGTATCCAGACAGCTAAATTTCCTGTATCCAATTCCTTCTGAACGAGCCTACCATGGGGAACCTTATCAAATGCCTTGCTGAAGTCCATATACACCACATCCACCGCTCGACCCTCATCAACTTGTCTAGTAACATCCTCAAAGAACTCAATAAGATTTGTGAGGCATGACCTGCCCCTCACAAAGCAGTGCTGACTGCATTTAGTCAAGCCATGCTCTTCCAGATGGTCATAAATCCTATCCCTCAGACTCCTTTCTAACATCTTGCAGACGACAGACGTGAGACTGACTGGTCTGTCATTGCCGGGGATTTCCCTATTTCCTTTCTTGAAGGGAGGAATTACATTTGCCTCCTTCCAGTCCTCAGGTACGACTCCGGTGGAGAGCGAGGATGCAAAGATCTTCACAAGTGGTGAAACAATCACATTTCTCGCTTCCCAAAGCAGCCGAGGACAAATCTGGTCTGGCCCAGGCGACTTGTCAATGTTAATGTTTGTCAAAATTTTCAGCACATCAGCTTCCTCAATCTCTATCCGTTCCAGCATGCTTACCTGCTCCTCAATGGTTTCATTCACTACAAGGTCCTTTTCTTTAGTAAAGACAGAAGCAAAAAACTCATTTAGGGCTTCCCCTACCTCCTCAGACTCTATACACATATTCCCTATGCTATCCCTGATTGGCCCTACTTTTCTTTGATCATTCTCTTATTCCTTACATACATGTAAAATGCCTTTGTGTTCTCCCTAATCCTTCCTGCCAAGCCTTTTTCGTGCCCCCTCCTGGCTCTCCTCAGATCACTTTTGAGCTCCTTCCTCGACTGCCTATAATCATCTAGAGGGGAGCAAGACCCTTGCTTCCTCCACCTTATGTAAGCTGCCTTCTTTCTTTTGACAAGAAGCTCCTCTGCTCTTATCATCCAAAGTTCCTTTATCTCACCCCTTCTTGCCTGTCTCAGAGGAACACATTTTTTATGCATCACTCACAACTGTTCCTTAAACAGTCTCCACATGTCTATAGTGCCCTTTCAATGATTCAATTGCTCCCAATCCACGCTTCCCAACTCACATCTGATAGCATCATAGTTTCCTTTTCCCCATTTAAATATCCTCCCATTGTGCCTGCTTCTCTCCTTCTCCATAGCTATGTACATCGTGAGGCAGTTGTGGTCATTATCACCAAAGTGCTCTCCCACTGCAAGATCTGACAGCTCATTGCCGAACACCAAATCCAAAATGGTCTCTCCCCTCGTCAGCCTGTCAATGTACTGAGTTAGGAAACCCTCCTGAACACACCTTACAAAAACAGCTCCTTCCAAACCATCTGCTCGAAGGAGGTTCCAATCAATATTAGGAAAGTTAAAGTCACCCATTACAACAACCCTACATTTACACTTTTCCAAAATCTGCCAACCTATGCTTTATTCAATCTCCCTGCTGCTATTGGGGGGCCTGTAGTAAACCCCTAATGAGGTGACTGCTCCCTTACTGTTCCTAATTTCCACCCATACTGACTCAGTAGACAGACCCTCCTCGACAATGGTAACTTCCATAGCTGTAATACCCTCTCTGATTAGCAGTGCTACATCCCCTCCTCTTCCCCCCCCCCCCCCCCCTATTCTTTTTAAATGTTCTAAACCCTGAACATCCAGCAACCATTCCTCTCCCTAAGAAACCCACGTCTCTGTTATGGCCACAACATCATAGCACCAGGTTCCGATCCATGCTCTAAGCTCATCACTTTTTCCTTGCATTAAAGCAAACACACTTTAACCGATCCCTTGGTTCTTTCCCAGGAAATTCCTTCCCACTGGCTGCGCTCCCTCTTGCTATTGCCTCATCTCCATCAACTCTCACCACCAGTATATAGCTCAGGTTCCCACCCCCCCCCGCCATACTAGTTTAAACTTGTCATACCTTTGAAAACCTTCCACTTGTCAATTGTCCCTTAACCTGAAAATAGTCTACTCCGACCAACTGTAGAAAGTCACTATTACTGATTAATTAGTTAAATTTAAATTCCACAACTGTAGTGATATGATTCAAACTTTCTCCAGATCTCTGACTATCAGTTCAATGAGGTAACCGTAACACTAAAATATTCCCTAATTGGAAAATTTAAAGATGATAAAACATTAAAGAAATCATCAAGAATGGCCTGGATAAAAGTATTTATTTACATATTGAAAAATAATAAGAAGCTCCGTATGGAGTATTCAGTCTCTCTCACTCACTCACTCACACACACGAAGTATTTGTTGCTTCTTTTGAAATTTGTCATTCTTGTGTTTGTCTTGATGAGTGCAAGATGAAAAGCTTTGACAACATGTCTCTTTGTTTTCAGCAATGCTTTCATTAACCCTTTTACTTCACTTTCATAGAGTTTCAGAGGACACAATAGTTTTGAGGTGCACATCTATAGATCTTTATCATTAGTGAGTTAAAATCTTGGAACACCTTAAACAGCATTGCGACAATACTTTCACCACATGAACTTGATACTTCAAAGTTATCTAACAAATCTTTCAAATACAGCTGCTGATGAGCAATAAATGCTTTGCCAGGCTAACCTTGAGGCAGACATTTAAAAAATTCATTAAAAAATGTGGAAGAGAGTAAACTAAAGTCATGGGAATTATGAACGAAAACAAACAATGACAGAACCAAACGATGTTGCAGCTGTGGAGCGAGTTTGGTTAAGTCCCATGTTTCGGCTTTGTGAAAATTATTAACTTATAAAGAAGCAACACAGCTTGTAAACTGGGTAGAGGAAGGAGAAGGAGGAACAATCCGAGCTTGGAGGATTGGAAATGATTTAAATTACAGAAGCAATAATGGAATGACTAAAAAGTGAGAAATTAGAGAAACAGGATGCTGTATAAAGAGTCTCGGAGATATATGAATGATTATAGCAGAGAGAAAGGCGAGATTAGAAATTCTGACAAAGCCGAAGAAAAGGTTTAATGGAATATAGCAGAAGGTGACAGCCAGGGTAACTGGAGTGGAGTGTTGTCAGAATTTGTTCCTCTTCCAGATTTCTAGCATCTAAAGTATTCTTATGTCTTATAAATTATGACGTGGACGATGACATGCTGAGATTTTAATAGCACAGATTCCAAAAAGAAGCAAATACTAGAGGATTTTCTGTGAACAAATGAGCTATGTAGTTTGTGGCACTTATGAGCCTTGAACAAAATGCTAGAAAGTTGAACATTTTAAATAACTTAGTTGGAAATCTAGATCAGAAGATCAATAAACATAATATTGCAGGGAATTCTCTCAGTCCCTTTAGCAACATTTATCATCAACATACATAATTAAAGCAAGTTATCTAGTTATTAGCTGTTGCTGTTGAGGCTCTTGCTGTGCCCAAATTGGCTGCCATATTTACTAGATTACAACCACAACTATGCTTCAATAAATACTTCACTGGCTAAAGGTTCTTTGGGTATATCAAGGCCACAAGAAGTACTAAAAGAATTGCAAGTCTTCCTTGAACATTAGAAAGAAGATGTGCACAGTATGATGAGTCATCGCTTAGAAATAAGTGTGATAGATGGATCACATATGAATTTCCAGTTTTTCCATATCCTACATCTAGATATATACAATGTTTGAGCAGTTTACTTAAAATACTGCTGCATTTTGGATATGCCACAATTGGACTTGCTAGACTATTAGAACATTTGCCATAAAAAAAGTTTTTGGCTTTTTCAATCATCCGCAATGGTGTGCAACATGAAGGATTGGATATTAAGGCAGTGTGATCTGGCAGATTTCCTACACTTTGTGCACAGTTAAATCAGCAATGGAGATGAGATGAGACGATTATGAATGAAAATAATCAATATGAAGAGACAAGAGAAGATAGGGCTCAAATTAATGGAAATATCCAGGAAATGAGCCATTAATTCAAAGAGGTCTAAATTAATTGATTAGGAACAATTTGATGAAAAAAATAAAAGATTATTAAAGATCAGTGACCTTTGAAAAGATTTGAAGCTTAGCTTAATTACAGATGTATAATCATATACTGCTTAAAGACAATGAGCGAAATTTAATGTTTCTACCAGGAGTCTGTTGGGAGCTATGGGGCAAGATGGTGAGGATTGGAGGGAAGGTCAAGGACAGTTTTCCCACCTGGAAGCCAGCTGAAGGCCCTAAGTAACTACTCTAGTGCATCATACTTCCACCATTGATGGATGGGGCCACATGGACATACTGAGGTGAGCATGCCTGCTACTTGGTGGCAAAGATCCTTCATACTTCGGTAGCCTGTACTTAATGGAGAGGTCCATTAAAGGCAATGGCCAATCACAGGGAGGCTCCACTCTCTCTTTCAATAGTACCTATTCTCGCTCTCACTGGGCCTCCCCGACCTGCCCTAATGACACTTTTCATCCAGTAACCCACAAGGATTCTACCTACTGCATTAATGAGAGCAGCCATTATTATTGGAAATGCTGCTGGTACTGAAGATTGCTTGCCTCAGATTGGCACACAGTTGTCAGGAGGTGGGCCATCTGAAGATGTAGACAACATTGTTAACAAGTACCTGTTTCCATTACATAACTTGGGAAGGTGCAAGGGGGGCTGTTTTCTTAAAAAAAAAGTATTTCACAGCATGTGGAATTGTCAGGACTTGTTATTCATCCCTAATGTCCCTTGAAAAGGCGATGACCTATCTTCTTCAACCACTAACATTGTTCGGGAGGGAATTCCATGGCTGTGATCCAGTGATAGTAAAGTTATATAGTTCCAAGTTAGGAACTATAACCATATTTACATGGCTAGTCCAATTCGGAATCAGGTCAACAGTAACCCTCATGATATTGACAATAGGGTTTCACAGCTAATAGTAATGACATTGAATATCAAGGGGCAACAGTAAGATCCTCTTCTTGAAATGGTAATTGCTTGGCCCTTGGATTGCCACTTATTAGCTCAAGGAGGGTATGAAACAATTGTCCAGCCAGCGGACAATTCCACTACTCCATGTGGTAAGTTTTAAATAGATCCTAAAACTTGACAGGTGAAATAAAATAGGAAACATGAAGAAATATCGCACAAAATATTTTTACACATCATTATCACCACAGGCAAATACTCCAACATACTTTCCTCTGAACTGGAACTGGGTTATCCTTTAAAACAAAACCTTAATTTACAGGGTTCCTAAAGCTCTCAGTGGGAACAATTCAGTCATGACAAAGCACTTTTACACTTGCCCCAGAGAGACAGGGTTTGATTTCTTTTTACATGTTTTTAAGGTATAACATACTATCACTAGAAGAATCCATTTTCAAGAGGCTGTCAAGGTGAAATGTATAGTTCAATTGCCATCCTCCCTCTGGATCTAATCCACTAAAATGTATTTGAAAAGGATGTTTTCAGTGAATCCTATAGAAAAGCATTCATCCAAAATCAAACACCTTTAAAATTGATATGGTGAAAGTCCATTGGCAAAGTACTCGCCATGGTAGTACTTACCTATTCAATTATCTTCTTTCATTTCCAATCTTTCACAACTGTATTGTCTCACTTTCATATCTAAAATGGGAATCATACTGTTCACTTAACTAGTGTAATCTCAATTTAATTGAATGATTTCAGATCATCTGCCTTTTGTAGGTTGTTCATAACATGCAAGAGTAAATAATTTTCAGAAATTCCAAATCATATCTACCTTTCTAAAAATAATCCAGTAATAGATACATACAGTTTAGTTTCAATTCATCTGCTACAATTTATTGTTTGGAAATCAATGACCTCAAACAAGTCTTAGGCTAATTTTGGATCAATTATACCATCATGTCTAATGGCACAATAAATATTTGATATTTATATCAGTTTACCATAGTCGGAAACTGGCAGTTTCTTTCTGCTTCCCCATGATGAATGGTGTTTGTTTCCATCCTACTTGCCCGATTTTAACATTCTAGCATTGACTGAAGTCTCCTGGGCTTTGAAAAGCATTAAGTGTACAGATAGTGTGTGTCCAGAACGAGGACTTCAAAATCAGAGGCATGACATTCAAGAGAGAAGCTGGGAGGCAGTTCATGCACATTGTGAAAGAAAGTGGGACCCCCTCCCAGAAAAAGCAATAGGTGTTAACTCAATTAATAATTTTACACCTGAAATTGATAGGTATCTTACGAGACATAAGTTAAGGAATATGGAGACAAGGCAGGTAGATGGAGTTAAGAGACTGATTAGCCATGATCTTATTAAATAGCAGAGTAGACTTGAGGGGCTGAATGGTCACCTGCTGTTTTTTTTGAGTTGTTTAGGGATGTGGGCATTGCTGATAGGAGAGCACTTATTGTCACCCATAACTGCCCTCAGAAAAATGGTGGTGAGCCACCTTCATGAATTAATGCAGTCTATATGGTCCAGGTATACAGAGTATTGTGAAGGAAGGAACTGGAGAATTCTGATCCAGCGACAGTTCCAAATCAGCATGATGTGCAACCTTGAGGGAAACTTGCAGCTGGTGGAGTTCCTAAGCTGTCTTGGATGGTATGGAACTTCTTGAGCATTATTGGAACTGCACTCATCGAAGAAAAGTGGATGACTTCGCATTTCTGAGGTTTTGCCCTGCAGATAGCAGGCAGGCTTTGGGGAGAAGTGCTCGTTACCAGAACACTCAGCCTATTGCTCTAGTAGCCAGTGTTACATAAGTGTAAAACTGAAATGAAAAGCTATGACAATCTTTTGCAAACAGCCCCACTTTGCAATTTTTGACAGTAGGGGATTCAGTGATTCCATTCGGCCATGGAGAGATAGTTAGATCCTCTCTTGTTTGTGATGGTCATTGACTAACAATTATGTACCTTGTTTGTTCTTACCAATATATTGTTTAGAGGAACACAGGGCGACCCCATATCCGTGGAATCGTTTTCTGCGGTTTCAGTTACATATTATAGGGAACCTTCCAGAACCAGGGAGCTGCTGGGAACGTATGTTTCCCATTGAAATTAATGGGTTCGCTCCTATCTGCGGTTGGTCTTGGAATGTATTCCCTGCGAGTGGGGGGGGGGGGGGGGGGGGGGGGGTGCTTCTACTATACTTAGTTTCCACTCAGTTTGCTGTTCTTAAATGTGTGAAAGAAATGTGATAATGAATAGCTATCGACGATGATGACACTGTAAGCAGCCAGAAAGCTGCTGGCCATCTGACTACATAGAAATTTATCACCTCTGCTGCGTTGGAACTAGTATGATATAATGAAGGGAATGCCAAAACACACCTAATTTCCTGCATTTCTTCATCATTAAACTTATCAGCCTGCTTTGGATTTTTGAGGTAAAAACAATAACTGCAGATGCTGGAAACCAGATTCTGGATTAGTGGTGCTGGAAGAGCACAGCAGGTCAGGCAGCATCCAACGAGCAGCAAAATCGACATTTCGGGCAAAAGCCCTTCATCAGGAATAAAGGCAGTGAGCCTGAAGCGTGGAGAGATAAGCTAGAGGAGGGTGGGGGTGGGGAGAAAGTAGCATGGAGTACAATGGGTGAGTGGGGGAGGGGATGAAGGTGATAGATCAGGGAGGAGAGGGTGGACTGGATAGGTGGAAAAGGCGGGTAGGACAAGTCCGGACAAGTCATGGGGACAGTGCTGAGCTGGAAATTTAGAACGAGGGTGAGGTGGGGGAAGGGGAAATGAGGAAGCTGTTGAAGTCCACATTGATGCCCTGGGGTTGAAGTGTTCCGAGGCGGAAGATGAGGTGTTCTTCCTCCAGGTGTCTGGTGGTGAGGGAGCGGTGGTGAAGGAGGCCCAGGACCTCCATGTCCTCAGCAGAGTGGGAGGGGGAGTTGAAATGTTGGGCCACGGGGCAGTGTGGTTGATTGGTGCGGGTGTCCCGGAGATGTTCCCTAAAGCGCTCTGCTAGGAGGCACCCAGTTTCCCCAATGTAGAGGAGACCGGATCGGGAGCAACGGATACAATAAATGATATATTAGTGGATGTGCAAGTAAAACTTTGATGGATGTGGAAGGCTCCTTTAGGGCCTTGGATAGAGGTGAGGGAGATGGTGTGGGCACAGGTTTTACAATTCCTGCGGTGGCAGGGGAAGGTGCCAGGATGGGAGGGTGGGTTGTAGGGGGGCGTGGACCTGACCAGGTAGTCACGGAGGGAACGGTCTTTGCGGAAGGCGGAAAGGGGTGGGGAGGGAAATATATCCCTGGTGGTGGGGTCTGTTTGGAGGTGGCAGAAATGTCGGCAGATGATTTGGTTTTGGTTGGTAGGGTGGAAGGTGAGCACCAGGGGCGTTCTGTCCTTGTTACGGTTGGAGGGGTGGGGTCTGACAGCGGAGGTGCGGGATGTGGACGAGATGCGTTGGAGGGCATCTTTAACCACGTGGGAAGGGAAATTGTGGTCTCTAAAGAAGGAGGCCATCTGGTGTGCTCTGTCGTGGAACTGGTCCTCCTGGGAGCAGATCCGGCGGAGGCAGAGGAATTGGAAAAACGGGATGGCATTTTTGCAAGAGGTAGGGTGGGAAGAGGTGTAATCCAGGTAGCTGTGGGAGTCGGTGGGTTTGTAAAAAATGTCAGTGTCAAGTCGGTCGTCGTTAATGGAGATGGAGAGGTCCAGGAAGGGGAGGGAGGTGTCAGAGATGGTCCAGGTAAATTTAAGGTCAGGGTGGAATGTGTTGGTGAAGTTGATGAATTGCTCAACCTCCTCGCGGGAGCACAAGGTGGTGCCAATGCAGTCATCAATGTAGTGGAGGAAGAGGTGGGGAGTGGTGCTGGTGTAATTACGGAAGATCAACTGCTCTAGGATTTTTGCATGACTGAGCTCCTACGTTCTTTATTAAAATTCAATCTTGGGACGTAGGTATCATTTTGGCTGGCCAGCATTTTTGCCCATCCCGAATTTCCATTGAGAAGATGGTGATGAACTGCCTTCTTGAACAAATGCAATCCTGAACTGTAGGTAGACCCATAATGCCATAAGGATTAAGCGATGGTAATGTCATTTTGTATTAAAGGGCAGTGGTTAGATTGCTTGGTGTAAATGTTACTTGCCACTTTTCATCTCAAGTGTAGATATTGTCCAAGTCATGTTGCATTTGAACATGGGCTGCTCTAGTATCGGAGGAGTCAATATTTAATTTAGCATATATTAATCCTTCCTATTAGAAAGATGTTGTGAAACTTGAAAGGGTTCAGAAAAGATTTACAAGGATGTTGCCAGGGTTGGAGGATCTGAGCTACAGGGAGAGGCTGAACAGGCTGGGGCTGTTTTCCCTGGAACGTCGGAGGATGAGGGGTGACCTTATAGAGGTTTACAAAATTATGAGGGGCATGGATAGGATAAATAGACAAAGTATTTTCCCTGGGGTAGGGGAGTCCAGAACTAGAGGGTATAGGTTTAGGGTGAGAGGGGAAGGATATAAAAGAGATCTAAGGGGCAACTTTTTCACGCAGAGGGTGGTACGTGTATGGAATGAGCTGCCAGAGGATGTGGTGGAGGCTGGTACAACTGCATCATTTAAGAGGCATTTGGATGGGTATATGAAAAGGAAGGGTTTGGAGGGATATGGGCCGGGTGCTGGCAGGTGGGATTAGATTGGGTTGGGATATCTGGTCGGCATGGATGGGTTGGACCGAAGGGTTTGTTTCCATGCTGTACATCTCTATGACTCTATAAATCAGAGCGTACCTTTACTGTGTAGCCAGATCTGTAAGCAGTTAATGCTTGGATGTAAATGTAGTTTTTCTTTTAAAATATCTGTAACTGGATTAAAGGTGTTAGCTCTGCATTAAAAGGCCAATGATCCAAAATCATGATGTGGTAGGTGCCAGTATTGGACTGGGGTGGACAAGGTCAGAAATCAGACAACACTAGTTTACAGTCCAACAGGTTTATTTGAAATCACAAGCTTTCAGAGCATTGTGCCTTCATCAAGTGAACTGATCCAAAATCAGTTTGGTTCACCTGCTGAACCAGTTCTTACTGGATTCAATAAGTTGGTACCATTATATTATGCAAATATCCAGAAATAAATTGCATTACCACCCTGGGGAATTAAGAACAAACTATAATCATTAATTCTGAATGGCCAAAGTGTTACTTGTTTTCCATTTATTAATTTTCTTTACTAGGTGGGGTTTGAACAAGCTTTTCGGAGTAGATTACAAATTAACAGAGTTTAGATTAAGTAGTCAAATAGTTAAGTGAGAAACATTCTCTGTCTCATAACATTCACTGAGAGTACAGGCAAAAAACCTCCAAAAAGGCAAGCTACAAATCAACATAATCCAAATGTCACCTAGAAAACATATATGAAATATAAAATGGGAATTGACTGAATACTTACTCATCTTCTGCTGTGCCTGTGGTTGCTTTGATTATCATGTAGAAGAGAGTGAGAGCGCTAAGCACACCAAAACTTGCGATAATAAGCCATTCTTCTGTTAACAAAGGAAAAGTAAATCACTCTGGGCACGGTATGTGAAAAATGATGTGAACCCCCTATGCAGCAGCAGCGGTGGCAGCACAAGTGAGTATGTCTAAGAAAATATCGATTAGACATGAAAGCAGAATCAACAACAGTGCAGTGCAAGGGAATGATGAGCAGGTTTGACAGGCATCCAAAAATCACACATTGGTCCTACTTCGCACCTTTCCAGTCATGTTCAATGACAACTATAAACGTTACCATTTAAAATGATTCCTGTACATTTCTAAAATACAACAGGTTTTAAGCAAAAGGACCAAGGACATTGCTAATTAATTAACTAACTCTCCTATATTCCAATGACCAGCCAGTCAGTTAGAACACCAATATATATTTAATGTAGTGCATTAATTTCCAAAAGACACTTCGCAGTACAAAAATGCAATATTTTCCATGGGTTCAAAAGGTGACAGTTAGGCAGATGGCCAAGATGATAGGTTTTAAAGACAGCAAGAGAGATGGAGAGCTCAAAGGAGAAAATTCCAGAGATTAAGACTAAGGTACATGCATACATCACCACCAACAGGGACATTTAGGACCTCAAATTAGCAAAGTGATGAAATCTTGGCAAATTGTAGGTCTGGAGAAGACTGTAGAAAGAGAGAACAATGCTGGAAACATTCAGCAATTCAGACAGCATCTATGGAAAGCAACAGATTTGACAAGCTGAATTTCAGAAAGTCAAGTTGACCTCAGGAGCCCTTTAAATATGACTGGTATGCCCTGATGCAGGATTTCTGATCTTCTGTCCAGGTTTTCTAAACTTCAGCAGTGCATTTCAAGTGTACAAGGTGGTTCAGGTCACAAAGAGTCCTCATTCATGATACCTCAAAAGGTGCTGTGAATCATTATTTACAGGGAACCATTTCAAAAGTGTTCAAAAGGTTCACCTCATGTACCATTCTTCCTCTTCCATCCACTTCAATGATGCTTCATCCCCCCATGTGTCAAATGGCATGGTGGCTCAGTAGTTAGTACTATGGTGTCACAGCGCCAGGGACTCCAATTCTATTCCTTCCTCAGGCGACTGAGGGTGTGGAGTTTGCACATTCTCCCAGTGTCTGCACGGGTTTCCTCGGGATGCTCTGGTTTCTTCACACAGTCCAAAATTGTGCAGGTTAGTTGGAAGGGCCATGCTGAAATTGTCCAGAGTTTTCGGGCAGATTAGCCAGGGTAAATGTGGGGTTACGGGATACGCTGGGGAGGTGGGTCTGGGTGGGATGTGCTTCGGAGGATCTTGTAGACTCTGTGGGCCAAATGTTCTTCTGCAATGTAGGGATTCTATACCACTTCATTTCTACTGATCCACTTTATAATGTATAGAACCAAACATCACTATTGTAACAATACTATAAGTAAACAAGCCTTTAAAAATTTACAACTATCTACTAAAAAAAAATTGTTCCTTTACTCCAAGGCAATAAAGTAACAATCATCCAGATCCTTTATGATGTCAATAGCATAAGCCTCAAATTCCCATAAATGAGTATGGTGTAATGGACAGCAGAGATCAGAAAGCCAGGGCTGTCAATGAAACAGCATTTCCTTGGAACACTGGTGTTGCACTGTGATAAAGGATTTCTGGGCTCAGAGTTTGTTAGGCATTCTTCTTTCCTGGTCAACTATCCCAAATGCATTCTTCAGCTGCAGCACGCCTTCTGGGCACTTCCTCTTGAGGATTTTCCCAAGTCCTCTATCTGCTTCAGTGTTAAAAATCCAGGCCAACGTTTTTAGGTCAAAATAACCTTTCATCAGAATTGAAACATTAACTCAGTTTCTCTTGCAGATGCTGCCTGATCTGCTGAGAAACCCCAGACTTTTTTTTTCATTTTTATTGCAGATTCTCAGAATCCACTGCATTTTGCAATAATATGATTAAAAGCTAGTTGTTTTTTGACAGGTTAGTAAGCACAGGTGTAATTAAGGAGTTTAGCACGATCTCAAATTTAGAAGATAGATTGTGGAGGGCCTGTCAGAGCTGTCCTGGAATAATGTATATAGACATGGCTAACTGTTTCCAGCAGCAAAAAGGTGAACCAAGTGTAGATTTGGGTAATGCTGCTGATGTTGTAAGGATTGTGTCTTTATTTTTGCGTTTGTAAAACTGTGACTGAAGTGAGAAAGAATTGTTTTCTAAAACAATTTTTTGCTGACAACAAGCAGTTGAGCGAGAGAGAGCTTAGCAGTCTCGGTTCTCTGCAGACAAAATTCACTATAAACCTGAACAAAACCAGTTTGCTTTTTCCGAAACAGTTGTGTGCTGCGACTTTTCACTGACATGTCAGAAACTTTTAGATAAGTGTACTGGCCTCCTTGTGTCCTGCCCGAAAAGTCGACCCTCTTGCTCCTCAGACGCTGCCTGACCTGACCTTTTTCTAGCGCCACAGTTTATCAACTCTGATTTCTCCAGCATGTGCAGTCCTCACAGTCTTCTAGCATCTCTCACCAATGAGCAAAATAAACTGCAGAAAGGTGACAAATGACATGCTGGACAGCAGAAAAGTCATAAGGAATTGAGTGAATTGTGAGAGAGAGAGAGAGAGAATTTATAAAGTGTTCAGAGTTTTAGTTAGTGGTGTTATATACTGATTTCCCTGTAATGAAAGTCTAATTACTTAAATAATAACTCTTGTTCAATAGAGAAAGTGGTTTGTGTTTTCTATCAATCGGAGTCTGAAAGTCAGGTAAACTGGGAAACATGTATTTTTCAAATCTTTAACTTTTGTTGTGATTTCAGGAATAGCGGGGCTTGATTTCCAATGTACTATCCCAGTGAGTCTTAACAGTATCAAACATTGTTCAACACATCCTAATTTGAGTTCTTTAGAAAACAATCTGTTAGATTACATCAATGATCATTTATGTTGTGGATCAGGGACTAGTTTCTCCTCTTTTGAGTATACGGGGCACTGAAGTGAATCACATTGGCAGAAAGAGACTTAGCTGTGATCATTTAATTTATGATAGACTTGAAAATATATTGTAACTGGTTCATTTACTTGCTGAATCATGAAGAAATCTTGTATGTAAGTACAGTTACATGTAACAGGAGATCAGGATCAAGCAAGCTACAATTTTGCAATCAAATTGCTAGCTGACAATTCATCCTTCAGGTTAAGTGTGAAGAATCATTAAAAGTACTGGAAGACTATTACAGCCTGTGAAAACATATCCCAAAGTCCACATTGCTGGAGGAAACACATTCACACAGCACATTACACACAAAGAATTAAAGACGAAAATATGAAAAAGTCAAAATGTCAAAACAGTGCAGCCCAGATAGACCATCAGTATTTTGAAACATTTTAGTCTGTATTTTTAATGTGATAGAAGTTTGACACAAATGCACTTTGTGAGCAGTAAACTCAAACTAAGAAGAGTCAGTCTTTCTCATCAACTTCATGATTGAGATCAATAAGAAACATTTTTCATCTTCCCAAATACTGTTCGCAACACAAAATCTCAACTTGAAAGTTTGACATTGCACAGGGTTCCACAAAGCACTGAATTTCCCATCTGAGGGGCTAACCTCCAACCAGTTTGAAATTTTCACAAAATTGAGAAGTGGGAACATCTCATCTTCAGAAGATCCAATAAATTTTGTTCTTGGATTCTCTTGGCATGTGGCAAGGTTGATCAAGAATGAATCTCAAGCATTTGCCTTGCTATCTCCCCAAATGTTGAGGTTTGGAATTGAATGAGAACGCAGTAAATAAGTAATGAAGTTCAGTTACAATTCCACAGGGATTCTGAGACTCCATCGCATTTCAATCAAAACCAAAATGCACTTGCCTTAATAACACATTACTTTGTTGCCTAATAGTTAGGATTATACAACTCAGGTACAGAAATGCAACAACATTCTGAACCTCACCTGAAAAGAATTATAGTTATTTGTCAAGTGTCAGCTTGGCTCAGCTGGTGCTAAAAGCTAATGCGTAAAAGCAGAAGATTGTGGGCATAAGCCCCATATCAGAGTACTTGAGTATTTAATTCAGATAGACACTTTATACACTATTCTCCTAGGACTGCATTAGTCAGAGTTCCTTCGGATGAGGCATTAAATCAAAGCTATCTGTGTCCATTTAGTCAGGTGAAAGCGCTACCCAACCTTGCCTTATTCCATAGGCAACTTTAAACTTTGATGTTTCAGTTACTATCCCTGAAATGTTTCCCCTCCTGACACACGATTCACTTGACCCACCTCATTTCCCAGAACGAAATGCCTCCTTCCTAATTGGACTGAAAACATACAGTACAAAACATGCATGTCGAGAGTTATTTTCAGCACTCTCGAGAAATACTTGGTCTTCTTTGCCCTTCACAATCTCAGTCTACATTAGGATAGTTAACATTTCTTAATTATAAGAAATTGGTAATTCTTGCATCACCTTGTAATATCCTTACAAACTTGCTACTTTATATCTATTCCACTAGTTGACAGCCTATAGAATAAACTCAAATGTAGGCAAGGAATTTAACAGCCCATCCTCAGGGACAGAATCGAGCAACAGGGAGACCAATTGAGATCCTGGAGTTGTTAATTAATAGCCAATTTAGACTCTCTGCCAATAATGGGAGTTTTCTACAAAAAGGGAGGGTAGTACCAAATGTGAATGCTGACCTCTCACTTTCCTTGCCCTGCTCTGTAGCTGCTTAATGATATCCTTGTTCCTGACACAAGGGAGGCAACATATTGCATAAGTGCCAGTTTATTTCTTAATCAGCTAATCCCATAACACAATTGCCTCTACACAGCTGAGCCAGACATGCTGCCATAAATGGGACCTCCAGAGGAACCATCCATCTCAGTAACATTCAAGCAAAGTACGAGCTGGAGAGTGAAATGTATTCAAAGTCATCATGCCCAGTCCTTCTGGAATGCCTGATGGTCACAGATTTCCTATCTGACTGCGTACTAATTTCACTTTAAGATTATGTCTACAAAAATAAACTTGCTATCTCAAACTCTCAAAATGTACCCATGTGCTGCACTGATGCCAGTTATTATTCAAGCAGATAAATTTAAGAACTAAGAGCAGGAGTAGGTCACCTGGCCCATCGAGCCTGCTCCGCCATCGAAGATGATCATGGCTGATCTTTTCGTGGACTCATATCCACTTACCCACAATCTCACTGTATCCCTCAATTACTTTATTGTTCAAAAAAAATCTACCTTAGCTTTAAAAAAGTTTACTGAAATAGCATCAACTACTTCACTGGGCAAGGAATTCCATAGATTTACAACTCTGAGTGAAGATGTTACTTCTCAATTCAGTTCTAAACCTGCTCCCTCTAATCTTCAGGTTATGCCCTCTTGTCCTAGCTTCACCTGCCAGTGGAAACATCCTCTCTACAGTCTTATCTATTCTCTTCATATGTTTCTATAAGATCCCTCCTCAATCTTCTGAATTCCAATGAATATAATCCCAGTTTACTCAGTGTCTCCTCATAAGGCAACCCCCTCAACTTCAGAATCAACTGAGTGAACCTCCTCTGCAGTCCCTCTATTGCCAGTACATCCTTTCTCAAGTAAGGAGACAGTACTCCAGGTGTGGCCTCACCAGCACCCTGTACAGCTGCAACATAATCTCCCTGCTTTTAAACTCGATCCCTTTAGCAATGAAGGACAAATTCCATTTACCTTCCTAATTACTTGTTGTACCTGCAGACCGACCTTCTGTGATTCGCGCACAAGGACACCCAGGTCCCTCTGCACAGCAGCATGCTGGAACTTTTTATCATTCAAGTGATAATCCTTTTTACTGGTACTCCTACCAAAATGCATGACTTCACATTTATTAACATTAAATTCCATCTGCCACACCTTTGCCCACTCAAAGTACCTATGTTCCTTTGCAAAATTTCACAGTCCTCTGCACACTTTGTTCTGCCACTCATCTTAGTGTCATCTGCAAACCTTGACACACTATACACGGTCTCCAACTCCAAATCATCAATATAAATTATGAATAATTGTGGTCCCAACATTGATCTGAGGCATACCACTAGTCACTGATTGCCAGCTAGAATAGCACTCATTTATCCCAACTCTTTGCTTCCTGTTAGTCAGCCAATTCTCTAACCATGCTGGTACTTTACCCGTAAAGCCACGTATCCTTATCTTATGCGGCAGCCTCTTGTGAGGCACCTTGTCAAAGGCCTTTTGGAAATCTAGGTACACCACATCCACTGGGTCCCCGTTGTAGACCTTGCTCATAATGTCTTCACTGAATTCCAAAATATTTGTCAAGCATGACCTGTCCTTCAAGAACCCATACTGTGTCTGCCCAACAGGACAATATTATTGAGTCGCCTTGCTCTTTCTTCCTTGATAATAGATCAAGCATCTTGCCCACTACAGAGGTTAAGCTAAAAGGTCTATAATTCCCCAACTTTTTTCTACGTTTCTTTTTAAACAGTAGCACCACATGTACTGTTTTCCAATCTTCTGGGACAGCCCCAGAGTCCAGCAAATTTTGGAAAATCCACTATCAAGGAAAGGCCGTCAGCATTCTTAAAGACCCATCCCACCCTGGCAATGTTTTTCTACAACCTCTACCATCGGGGAGATGGCACAGAAGTCTGAACACATGCACCAGTTTCTACCCTATTGTTGCAATACTGAATGGACTCAAATTCTCAGGACTCGCTTGTACCTGTGTTTTTGTTTCTGCCGCTGTTTTCCTATGCTACTTAAGTATGTGATTTGCCTGTATTGCTCGCAAGACAAAGGTTTTCACTGTGAATCGTGTCAACTCAGGTCAAGTCAGATTCAATTCAATTGTTATTTTTCCTGCCATCTCTTTTAGTACCCTGGGATGCATTCCATCATGGCCAGGAGACTTGTCTATCCTCAACTCCATTAGCTTGTCCAACACTACTACTTCCGTAATAATGACTGTTTCCAGGTCCTCATTTATTTTCATCTCTTTGTCAATTACTGGCATATTATTCATGTCCTCCACAAGTAACTACATGGTACAAGTCAGGAGTATGACAGAACATTCTCCATTTGTGTAATGAGTACAGATCCAACAATCTCAAGACATTTGGCATCATCAAGGTCAAAGCAGTCTGCTTGATTATAAGTGGTGCTATTGACTCCCCTCACCAATTCACAGTGGCAGGTGCACTATAAAAACTCAAAGGGTCCTTTAACAGCACTTTCCCAATCTGCAACCTCCACCAGCTCGAAGAGGCAGCACATTTATGGTAACACCAGGATTTGCAAGGTTCTCTCCACGTCACTCATCATCTGCCCTGGAACTATAATCACCATTCCTTCACTGTTGCTGGGTCAAAAGCATGAACTTCAGTTATTCAAGAAAGCAGCTCATTACTATTTTCTTGAGGTCAATCAGGGTTGGGCAATAGATGCTGGCCTAGGCAGATATTTCCTCATCCCATGAAAGAGTAGAAAAAAGGGTAGCTCTTCATTGACCTGCATAAATTTGTTAAAAATAAAAGATGCACCTAGACCTAAGTGCGCAAAAAAGTTTTTAAATGATGGAATTTTATTAAAATTTAAAAATTAAATTTATTCACCGGCAGTGTCTATATGTGCTTTACAAGCAACTGGCATTTCTTAGTTTCTAGTATACCAGTTACATTGATAGTTATCTTTATGTGCAGCCAAATAATTTAGAACAAAAATGAATTTTGACAGAAGATATCTTTTATTTGAATCTCAATTCATTTTGCAACATGCCATAAACTATACGAATCACAAAACAATTGTGGAGGCTGATGGCAGTACTCTGAGACCAGGACATAATACCAGACCATACATATTTAGTAATGATAAAATATTGATGACAGCACAGCCACACCTTGTGGAACTCTGGCTCACATGGAAGCTTTCATCAACATCCAAAGTTTATAAGCAATCCAATCTTTCATTCTCCATTGGCCACTCTAACTATTGCATAACAGTTTTAATGCTTGGCAGTAAAATTATAATTAAAATTCAATGCTGTAAACCTTCTTGCTTCTTCAAGATGGATAGGTCTCTTTAATGTTTGAAATAAATAAATCATTTGCATTTATTCTTATGTCGAGGGGGTCTCACAAATGTTATGCTGAAAATGCAACTCCAAAAATGAAGGCTACACTTGTTGGCTTGTGAAGTCAAATTTTACAGAAGATGTTCAAAAGGTTGCAAGATGTAGGCCATGAGTCTACTTTTGGAATACAAAGTCAGTTATTTTCCTGTTGCGTCTGAAATTAAAGTTTCTTTTGAAACATTAATGGTTAAAAAGACTTTTCAAAAAGTTAGATTCAGCAGAACGTGAAAATTTTTATTTTGGCCACTGTCAACTTGCTAACTTGATGAGGGACTGTCAAAGAAAAATTACTTTGAGATGCTTTTATAACAAACAGAACCACCCAGAGATGAGCTATACAATTTCTAGTGGCTACGGAAAAAAAAACAAAAGTTGTGTTTAATACACTCAGAGGTATGAAAGATCTGGAACAAGGTCTTGTTCATTATATGGAGATCAGAAAACATAAAATTTCCTGATGGTCAGAATATCAGTTCTTCTTCCTGGGGTCTGGACTTCAGCTACTTTTCTGGTTTCAGTTTAGGTGAGGAACAGCTACCTAACTGCAAGTAGATTGTTAAGTCAATTAAAAAGGCTAATTGCAACTGGAAGGGTCAACTGGTTTGGAAGCATGCCAGATATCTGGAGGTACTTTCCAGCAGCTCCTGACATGGTGGGGTGTCAAAACCAATATTTTAATCCTGATGTCAAGAACTGACCCATCAAACAAAATCTTGCTTCTTGTCTCATCCTCCTATAAGAGCTGGTTTTCAATCTATATAGTAACAAATTATAAAGAAAAAAACAAAAATGAAGACGCAAACATGATTGCAAAAGTAAAGCACTGACTCAAAGAGCTTGAGACAATAAATCTACTTATAAAAATCTTTGAACCAGGCATAATGTGCACAACTATCAAAGTAGAACAATATAATTTAAATGCATAAATAAAAACTGGATCCTTCGTTGAAACTGCTTTGTAAAAACCGCTTTTATATAAGTTGTCAAAGGTTTTGCATACCGTTAAGTACAAGAGGAAGCCATTCAGTCCATCATGCCTGTGCCAGCTATTTGAATGCTTTTCAATTCATCCTACTCACTTTGCCGTCTCCACATAGTGCTATACTTTTTTCCCCCCCTTTTCAGTATTTATCCAATTCCCTTTTGAAAGTTATTTTTGAATCAGTTTCCACTACCCATTCAATCAGTGCATTTCAGATCATAAGGCATGGCATAAATAAACAAAAATTCTCATTTCTCTTGGGTTGTTTCATCAAGTTCTTTAAATGTGTCCTCTACATTGATAATATTGCTACATCAAGTGTTACACGCATAAATATCAAAAATTTTACAAACAAAATACTTGCAACTAGAAAGATTCAGTTATTTTAGAGTTTCTCAGAAACTTCCACATAGTTTACTCTGTTGTTTCACACAGATTGACCCTGCACAAAATCTCATGGCAGCTTTGCAGTTTGAGTAGAGGCAAAAAAGATGTTGCACAAAATTAGTAGCTTGTTAGAGTGACGAGCAAGTCACTGAGCCAGCAGTGCAGCTACAAAGCTTAGTAAGTGCATGTCAGCGGTATAACAGCTTATTTCAACGACTGATATAAAACATAAGAAAGTATTCCACAATAATCAAATCAATAGATCATAGTCCAATGAAGATGAATACTTCAAGGCAAACTTTGCATACAAGCCCTAATTCTATCCATTAAACCACTCATTTTCAGACCATCAGAGATAATTATGAAATCATTGTGGTAAAAAAAAAGCCACATAAATGCAAAGAGAATAAAACAAACACTAGGATACATTACCAGTTGAGCATTATTCTAACTCAATGGAAATCTTCAAAACATAATAACTAGCAAGTTTTGTTTTGTTTAAAATGCACCTTAAATTTCCTTTAAACCCTCATGAAAGTGAACAAGACTTTTTGGGCAAGGTGTAAGAAGAGAAGGGAAACAAAAAAATTCAAAATAGAAACAATTTTGAATGCAGAAAAACCAAACTACTCACCTTATGTTGGAAAAATTTATTTTGCCACATGGTGGCAGCAAACGACACTTCAAAACATCTCTGCATTTCATATATTTTTGAATCATCAGTTCACAGGTGTTTCTACACATCACTGGAGATGAGACTGGAACCCAGGCCACCTGGTCTAGAGGTAGGGACACTATCACCACACCATAGCGCCCTTAAACTTCTCATTTTTAAAAATAGCTGCATCGTTGAATTATATGGTCTTAGATCAGAAACAATCAAATGGTCAGCCTTCCTTTTTGTTAGGTATAATGACATAATCTAAAGTAATAATTTTGATGGACATTTTCAAAAGAAAATGTCATTCGGACCAAAAAGTATTAAATGCTCCATGTGATAGAAATGGAATATCTCACTATATCACTTGATGGAATACATTTCCAGTTACTTCTGTATGCACCCTTCTTTTCAAATAAACAAACATAAAAGTTGTATTAGTGGCAACATCAATGAATTGGCTTATTCTTTAAGAGGGGAAAAAAACACCATTGCTTCATACTTTGTTCCCTTTATCTTTCTGTTATTGACTATGGTAAACCTTACTGGTTACAGTGACGTTCATTTCTCTAGATCGTGGCACAGATTCCTCTTCCTGACTCAACGGTGAGCTTCCCAGAAAACGGAGTGGTTCAAGATTGATGGAACCATTACTCGTCACATCAATAGGCATGGACCTCTGATTGGAGGGCGATTCTCTGACCGATCTCTCCATATCAAGCATTGAATTCTCTGCGCAGTGTACATCTGGCTGCAAGACACCAAATAACTGTTTATTTAACCACTGACAAGCACATAAAGGAAAAAATGCTTTAAAAATATTTTAATCTAAGACGTGGACATTATCCTGATTTAAGCCTCCAGGCAATATTGGTTTGAAGGCCCAGGCTTCCTGGACTCTAAGCTACAAATTACACAAGACCAAGCTGTAATTACCTTTGTCTGCTTCCATGTGCAAAACTCTCACAATGATAAAGTTAAAGAAAGGAACATTTCCACAGCAATATGGCATATTTGGCATGTTCCAACACAAGTATAATCTATTGCCTTTTATCTAGCAAACTGAATTTGTGACTCACACAATTTCTGTTTCTAATGGCTCTTTCTCCAAACTCTATGATTCCCTATTTCCCTACGTACTAAAGTGCTTTTAGTTGCCTTGATTTGTAAATATCATTATTGATTCAAATAGCTTATTGAAATAACTAGAGATCTTCTGTCCCCACGAAAAGTTTTAAAAAAAAGCCTACCATTGTGCAATTTTTACCCTTTATAACTTAACTTTGACCTCATTAGACATTGGTCATGTGGTTGAAAGAATAATTAAAAGGTCTGCTTGTATTTGCACTTCAGATGCTTTCATTTCTATTACATTTAATACTTGAAGTCTTAAAACTAAAAAGCCATACCTCTAAGACACATGAGGTATGGAATCAGATATTTACAAATATTTTATTTTATATAAACAAATTATTCCCCCCCACCCCCCGTCAATCTCAATTGAGGAAATGACTGTCCCTTTAAAACTTGCACATCCTTCATGGTGAAGTTAGGCTACCAAGCTTTCAACCTTCGCATAATTTACAGTGACTTGTTCCATTAGACATTAACCACTTAATTTGAAGAAGTTTGCTGGTGTGGATTTTTTCTTTCATCTGCAAGCACATATTTAACTCTCAATCCTTGAGACATGTTTAGCTGGCACAGCAACGTGACAACCAAAGCTGGGTATCAAATTTCAACAGAGCATTATGGAATTGTGATAGAAATTTTCTCAAATAAATATCTTAATGAGAGAATACAAAAACACTACCTTCATCACGCCAGTACAATCAAGCTGAATAGGATGGAAAATTTGTAAGTAATTTAAGTTTATTTACAAATATAAAACTGCCTGCCTTGTTTTTTTTAAACCGTACCTGCTCCCTCACTGCTATATTACTGAAGTCTGTCTAGAAAGCGCATGTAACATAGCCTCAGCTCTAGGGGAGTTTCATATCATTTTTCTGCAACTTTTAGTACACAAAAACTGTATAAATAGATTAATAAAACTTGCTTTTACCCCTAACAGCAATCCAAGGGCTTTCAGGATGTTTTGTTTGCAGATGGGGCAAGTGTAATGTTCATTCAACCAGGGATCAACACAATGTTTATGGAAGACATGCCTGAAACAAGATAAAGCATAATTAGTTTTGAAAGACTCATGACAGTAAGTGCTACAATATATTAAAAGCTGTTTTACTCCATTCTAAAAGTCAATTAGCAACATGAATAAACAAGTATTTTAACTGTGTAACCAGACTATTACATTAAGAATGTTTCAGAATAACATTCTTCTCAGATTAATTGTTAGCAAGATTAGTTTAAAAGACTCCAAAGAAATGCTCTGTCATTGACTCATGACTACTCCCGTTCTGATCAATCACCCTCATTTTCTGGGCTGCACTTACCTGGACTCCAAAACTGCATTCCAGCACTCATTCACAAGCATAACTCCAGATCTTCTGATAATAAACAACGGTTAACTACATATCTACAGAATCTGCCTGTTGTAGCAGACTGAATCAACAACAAATTCTTAATCCAGCTGACACATAATACAAAGTGCAAGATAGTTAGGAAGTTATAATAGGCAGAGACCAACAAGCTAGGAGCAAATCTGCGGTTCATAGATTTCCTCAAAAATGCAGCATACAGTGATATTATTTTTGAATAGTTATGCTTAGCGCAATTAACTTGGAGTTTACCAATTTCCTTAAGGAACTGAGAAGAATTTTCAAGAATTGTTCCAAAATTAAACTTTGGCAATGATGTCTTGTCTGACAAAGGTTTAGTACTTTTAAAACTTTGTTTACAACGTGCAGGCATCACTGGCAAGGCCAGTTTTTATTGCCCATTCCTAACTGCCTTTGAAGTGGTGGTGAGCAACTTTCTTGAACTATTGCAATTTGTCTGATGTAGGCATACCAACATTGCTATTAAATAGGGTGGTCCAGACCTTTGACCCTGAAACAGTGAAGGAATAGCAATGTACTTTCAATTAGGATGAGGAAAAATTTGGAAGGACCTTTATTTTCATTACACACCTCTTCAAATTTCTAGGCAGTAGAGGTCACGGATTTGGAAGGGGTTTCGAAGAAGCCTTTGAAAGTCATTTAAATGCTGCTGTGTAACGATGTGCCAGTGGCAAACTTAAAACTTAGTGGAGGATTCGTACCAATCGTATGGTTGTGTTGTCTTTATGTTCAGCTGTTTCTGTGCTATAAAAATTAATCATGTGAAGGTGCCTGCATTGGACTGGGGTGGACAAAGTCAAAAATCACACAACACCAGGTTATAATCCAACAGATTATAGCTACCTGATGGAAGAGCAGCGCTAGAAGTTTGTACTTCCAAATAAGACTATAACCTGGTGTTGTGATTTTTGACTATAAAAATTGAGTTCAACAAGGAAGTGCAGAGCATTCCATCATACATGAGGAAATACAGTGAAGAAACAAGTGCAGCTGGATAGTTCTATGCTGTTAGAACCCAGGGATGAGTGAGCAGTTAACTGCTGCTAGAATATAGAACGGAGGATGAAATCGGATTAGCCTTGATTTTATTGAATGACTAAGTAGACTTGAAAGGCTGAGTGACCTACTTTCGTTCCTCATTCATATGAAGAAATCAGGACTCCACAGAATTCGTGGGGAGCCAAGGAAGTGACTTTATATTAGAGGAAGCCATGAGGAACTCAGAATCCCACATGCCACACTTTCTGAGTGCAACTGAGCAAGAAAAAAGTTTAGGCAAAGACCCAGAGGCAATTCAGCCTGGTGAAGCCAGCTGTCAGGCAAAGATCTGGAGTTATGCTTGTGAATGAGTGCTGGAATGCAGTTTTGGAGTCCAGGTAAGTGTAGCCCAGAAAATGAGGGTGATTGATCAGAACGGGAGTAGTCATGAGTCAATTTCAGAGCATTTCTTGAGAGCGAGGTTCAAGGTCAGATGAGTAAACAAAGAATTGTAACCTATTGTGAAATTTAGTGAGATTTGATGTCCCATTTTTAGATTAGATTCCCGACAGTGTGGAAACAGGCTCTTCAGCCCAACCAGTCCACACCGACCCTCGAAAGAGTATCCCACCCAGACCCATTTCCCCTCTGACCATTGCACCTAACACTATGGGCAATTTAGCATTGCCAGTTCACCTGACTTGCACACCTTTGGACTGTGGGAGGAAGCTGGAGCACCTGGAGGAAACCCCCACAGACACGGGGAGAACGTGCAAACTCCACACAGACAGTCGCCTGAGGCTGGAATTGAACCTAGGACCCTGGTGCTGTGAGGCAGCAGTGCTAACCACTGAGCCACCGTACCACCCCCATTGTGAGGTATCTGCTATGGTTTGGGGTATCGATCTCACTCTAACACCCATATTTGCCAGATGCTAATGTGCATTAGAAATAACTCGTTCATGTATCATAGACTGTATTATAATAATATGTGAACCTATTCTTCCTGGACCTGTACAAGGAGGACCACCAATAACCTGGGCGGGAGGTTTGCCAGAACTCTATAGGAGGTGGAGAATCAGAGATACTATCACAGTTGCAGAAAGGGAGATTGTTGAGGAGGGCTTGTCTACAAAGTCATTATGGGTGAAAGTCAGAAACAGGAAAGGAGCAGTCACTTTATTGGGAGTATTCTACAGTACCCCCATAGTAATAGAGATATGGAGGAGCAGATTGGGAGGCAGATTTTGGAAATGTGCAGAAGTAACAGGGTTTTTGTCATGGGTGACTTTAACTTCCTTAATATTGAGTGGAATCTACTTAGTTCAAATAGCTTGGATGGAGCAGTTTTTGTCAGGTGTGCCAGGAAGGGTATCTGAAGCAATATGTAGATAGGCTGATGAGAGGGGAGGCCATAGTGGATTTGGTGCTTGGCAACGAACCATGCCAGATGTCAGATCTCTTGGTGGGACAGCATTTTGGTAATAGTGCTTACAACTCCACGACCTTTACTATAATCATGGAAGGGGTTAGGAGTAAACGGAATGGGAACATATTTAATTGGGGGAGGGGGAATTACAATGCTATTAGGCAGGAACTGGGCGCCTAAATTGAGAATAGATGTTATCGGGGAAAGGCACAATAGAAATGTGGAGGTTGCTGATTGTGCTGAATAGGTTTGCCCCACTGAGGCAAGGTAGGGATGCTAGGTTGAACGAATCTTGGAAGACAATGTATGTGGACCAGCTAGTCAAGAGAAAAAAAGGAAGCTTACTTAAGGTTGAGGAGGCAAGGATCAGACAGTGGATGTGGTGTACATGGATTTTAGCAAGGTGTTTGATAAAGTTCCCCATGGTAGGCTCATTCAGAAAGTAAGGAGGCATGGGCTACAGGGAAACCTGTCTGTCTAGATACAGAATTGGCTGGCCCATTGAAAGAAGAGGGTGGTAAACGGAAATTATTCAGCCTGGAGCTCGGTGACCAGTGGTGTTCCACAGGGCTCGGTTCTGGGATCTCTGCTCTTTGTGATTTTTATAAGTACCTTGGATGAGGAAGTGGAAGGGTGGGTTAGTAAACTTGCCAATGACACGAAGGCTGGTGGAGTTGTGGATAGTGTCGAGGGCTGTTGAAGGTTTCAATGAGACATTGACAGGATGCAGAACTGGGCCAATAAGTGGCAGGTGGAGTTCAACCTGGAAGAGTGTGAAATCATTCACTTTAGAAGGTCGAATTTGAATGTAAAATACTGGTTAAAGGCAGGGTTCTTGGTAGTGTGGAAGAACAGCGGGATCTTGGGTTCCATGTCCACAGATCCCTCAAAGTTGCCACCCAGGTTCTTAGGGCTGTTAAGAAGGCGTATGGGGTGTTGGCTTTCATTGGCAGGGGAGCTGTGAGGTTACGCTGCAGCCTTACAGAGTCCTGGTTAGAACCACACTTGGAATACTATGTTCAGTTCTGGTTGCCTCATTATTGGAAAAATGTGGAAGCTTTAGATAGGGTGCAGAGGACATTTACCAGGATGCTGCCTGCACTGGAGGACTTGTCTTCTGAAGAAAGGTTGAGGGAGCTAGGGCTTTTCTTATTGGAGCAAAGAAGGATGAGAGGTGACTTGATAGAGATGTACAAGATGTTGAGAGGCACAGATAGAGTGGATTGCTAGAGACTTTTTTTTTCCCATAACGGAAATGTCTATCATGAGGGGGCATAATTTTAAAGGTAATTGGAGGAAGGTTTAGGGGAGATGTCAGAGGTAGGTTCTTTATACATAGAGTGGTGGGTGCATGGAATGCATTGCCAGCAGTGGTGGTAGACTCAGATACATTAGGGACACTTAAGTGACTTTTGGATGGGCACATGGAAGTTAGTACAATGGAAGGGTATGCAGGTTAGTCTGATCTTAGAGTAGGATAAAAGGCCGGTACAACATCAAGGACCAAAAGGGCGTGTACTGTGCTGTACTGTTCTATGTTCTTTGTATTACTATTCGATTATTGTATAGCAAAGTTTACTTTGTTTGTTCAAAACCATACAATTTTGTGGCTTTACTCTCTTTGAAAGTCCCCTGGATGTCACATTTTGTCTACTTTAAACATAAATTTACTGGTTCGTAACTAGGTCGTAAATTTGGCAATCAGCTCCAAGATTGTAATATTCTGTCTTGTGCATTCATGTTTTCCAATCAGTCAATTTTTGAAGCTAGTGATAACTTCTGGAACCTTTCCCTCCTGTTATGTGTTTAATTGTCTGTCATTCACAAATGGATGCGTGGGAGTTGCAAAGCTTTGATCTGATCCATAGGATATGGGGGAATCTCTTGGCTCAGACTATAGCACCCATTTTCAAAGTTTAGCATACATATAACCTGACGTTATAACTTCACCAAACTGGCATTTCGTTTTAATGATGCCTTTTCGGCTGTTCCTGTTATACCTATCTACACTTCTCATGGTTTACCAAGAAGGCAGAGTATCATCTGGGTTCAAAGTGAGGGAAATAAGGACCACAAGGTTACAAATCATGATGGAATACAATTTTGTTGCTTCTGATGGCCCACAGTTCATAAGTGATGTTTTGTTTTGAGTGGTTAGGTCTGTTCTGAATCTATGCCATTTCACAAAGTTGTAGTGTCACACAAGATAAAGTTGGTGGCTTTTTTTGTGGGTAGATCTGGTTGAGAGAAGGTTTGCAGAGGGAAGCATTTTCAGTTTGCCATCAGGCCTCAATCTCCATAAAGATTGAACTTTTAATGTCATTATCGTTGTTGGTTGTTCCTAGATTTGCAGATGATGCCTACTTAGAATTTCTGCTATAGATCTTCATGTGACTAAGCAGCCAGATTCTCAACCCACAGATCCAGAACACACGGGACAGAATGTTCGATGAGACACAAGGTCAGGATTTGCTTCTTTTTCTTTCCTTCTCAGCCACCTTTCTACCTCGGCGTTATGCTGTTTGGATTCAAAGCATGTTGGAAAGGTTGTTGCCATTTTGATTGGCTCTTAGCAAAATCCTCCTAGGCGTTTGTGTCATGCTGCTGCACTTCTAGAAAAGCTTCAAAGTGTCCTTGAAACATTTAATTTATTCTCTCCTGGAATACTGGCTATAAAGAATTGAAAAGTCAAGACCTTGCAGTGAATATGGTTCCTCCAATCCAGAAACCATGAAGACTTTGCCTGTGTGGCCAAATTTTGTCCAAATTCCATCTACAAGTTCACTGACAACACTACCATTGTAGGCCAGATATCAAACAATGATGAGATAATGCGCTTGGTGGCATGTTGTAACAATTACAATCCCCATCTCAATGTCAGCAAAACTGAAGAGCTGAGCATCGACTGGAGGAAGCAAGGAGGAAGGCACGCCCCTATCTATATCAACAGAACTGTGGAGGAGATGGTCAAGATCATCAAGTTCCTAGGAATGACGATCACCAACGATCTGACATTCAATCTGGATGCACCATGGTTTGGGACAGTAACTGCTCTTCCCAAGACCATAAAAAACTAGAGAGGATTGTGAACACAGCTCAATCCATCCTGCAAGGCAACCTTCCTTCCATTTACTTTATCTTTACTTCTCACTGTCGCGGAAAGACAGCGATCAAAGACCTCTCCCCACTATGGTTGTAATGTCTTCTGTCAGGCAGAAGATAGAAAAGCTTAAACACATGTACCAACAGGTGCAAGAACAGTTTCTTCCCTGCTATTATTAGACTTCTGAATAGATTTGAAATTTGAGAGATCCAATGTTGCTTTTTGTGCACCTTCTTTGCAGCCATAACTTGGTATTCCTCGCTCTGTTCTCTCACCCTATGATTTTTATATGGTATGATCTGTCAATACTGTACACAAAACAAAAAACTTTTCACAGTACCTAGAAGTACACATGACAATAATAAATCAAATAAAATAAAAACTTGCAGAACTGGCTTCAAAAAGATACTAGCCTTTGTTCCCTTACTGAAATTGGAAGATGTGCCAGAGGTATTATCTCGAGCACTCCTGTGTTGCTGACACAGTCCAGATCTCACTGCAATATAGTATGATCTGCATGCTGGCAATTTTGTTGACTTGCAGAGGTCTTTGTTGTTTAACACTCAGTACTGTAGTCCATTGAAGATTGTTGTGGCGCAGCTGACCTGTCGCTCAATCTCCTTGTCATTGTTGGCCTTTTGAGAGGTGGAATATAAATATTTAGATCACTGACCGTCATGTTACATGGATTTGCGAAAGTTAGATTTGACAGGAATAAGGCTAAAGTGGGTACTGCAGATGCTGGAGATTACAGTCAAGATTACAGTCGTGCTGGAAAAGCACAGAAGATCAGGCAGCATCTGAAGAGCAGGAAAATCAACGTTTCGGGCAAAAGTCCTTCATCAGGAATGAAGCTGGGAGCCTCGGGGGGGGGGGGGGGGGGGGGGGAGGTGGAGAGATAAATGGGAAATGGGTGGGGTTGGGGAGAAAATAACTCAGAGTGCAATAGGAGGAGGCGGGGGTAAAGGTGAGAGGTTGGAGAAGAGGGTGGAACTGATAGGTGGGAAGGAAGATGGACATTGGGACAGGTCATGAGGATGGTGCTGAGCTGGAAGGTTGGAACTACGGTAAGGTGGGGGGAGGGGAAATGAGGAAACTGGTGAAGTCCACATTGATGCCCTGTGATTGAAGGGTTCTGAGGCGGAAGATGAGGCATTCTTCCTCCAGGTGTTAGCTGGTAAGAGAGTGGTGATGGAGAAGGACCAGGGCCTGCATGTCTTCGGTAGAGTGGGAGGGGGAGTTGAAGTGTTCAGCCACATGGCAGTGGGGTTGGTTGGTGTGGGTGTCCCGGAGATGTTCTCTGAAGCACTCTGCGAGTAGGCATCCAGTCTCCCCAGTGTAGAGGGGACTGCATCAGGAGCAACGGATACAGTAAATACAGCCTTAAATATCAATTTTCCTACTCCTCAGATGCTACCTGTCCTGCTGTGCTTTTCCAGCACTACGCTAATTTTCACAGTTCAGTTCAATAGGTTTTACCTTGTACTCTTTACTCACTATCTGCTGCAAGCCCAGACTGGTAACTCTATTCTTCAGGGTTCAGCTAGTCCAGTCAGCAATGGAGTTATCATGGTATACTTGGTTATCATCAGCATTTCTTCCAGATGGTGTTAAAGAGGGATTAATGATTTATCAAACAAGCAAGGGCAGTGGGTGGTAATGGCCTAATGCCATCAAACTTCAGAGTCAGAAGTCCATGTTAAGGAATCTCAAGATCACTCCCCAAAGTCTGTTAACCAGCTACAAGGCACAAGTCAGGAGTGTGATAAAATACTCTCACTTGTCTCAATTATTGCAGCTTCAACTCGTGTGAGACAAAACAACACATTTGATTGGTGCTCATTTAACACAGTAAACATTCATTCCTTCCATCAGTAGCCCACTGTGGCAGTAGTACCATCTATAAGCTGAATGCAGGAACTCAAGATTCGATATTTCCTTTCAGACCAGTGACCTCCACCACCTAAAAAGGACAAGGACAGCATGTGCTTGGATCACCACCACTTGCTAACTCCCCTTCAAGCAATACATGATTCTGAACTTGGAACTATATTGCTGTTTGTCCATCAATGCAAGGTCAAAAACCTAGTACTTCCTTAACACCACTGTAGAAGCCATCGTAGCTTTCAGTACTGAGATCAAAGCAGGTGGCTTTACAGATTGATAATGAGTAAGAGGCTCCTTAGATTATTTCAGAAGACATTAAAGACCTAATCACATTGCTATGGAACTGAAAGGGTGATCAGGTTTGATTTTCTTTATTGATTTTCTTCAATAAAAATAAATTAGTGATCTGGATGGATTTTTACAAGGCCTCAGTATCAAGAGCTTAACTACAAAGCTATTGTCCATTAGGATTGCAAATGGGTGAGCAAAGCGGCAATGAGTGCTGTTTATGCATGTACGCTGCATCTGAAAGTCAGACTTGATAGATCAGATGTACTTTTCCTGTTACTTTCCATATTTTGTCTTTTGGATGATTATGTTTTGTTTAATACTAAGATGGATAACATGGAAGAGCAAAGTTATGGTAAAATACAATTTACAACAACATTTTCTGGTAATATAATTAATACCACATGCAACATTTGACACTTGCAGGTGATCATTCAACTTTTGATTAGGTAGATCCTTGATAAGGATGTGGAATAAAGGTTATAGTATTTTTTGTTCTTATTGTCAGTTTCAACCCATTGAAATTGAGAGCAAATTTTCCAAATGGAAGCTAATTTCTGTACTACGATACTGGGGAGAGATGTGTTCTGTGTGAGGTCAACTCCCATCAATAAAATGTTGCATCTGGATGATTCAAATGCAATAAGGCTTTGATAAAACGGTCATTATTCTGGTCGAATTACTAAAACACAGGAGGAGTACACTTAAACATGTTCATTCCCAGAAGGGAAAAAATAACAACTTCAATATTGATTATTTTTTAAATTGGATTTCTTGAATTTATTTCTTTTTAAGCAGACTTATGTAAAACATTGGCAACAATAAGACATACTGCACTGTAGATTTAGCGATAGTAGCATTTTAACAAGTATAGAATGACTTAAAGCTGAAAAATGCCCTCCTCTGGTTCTGTTGTTTTCCGGTTTAAGTTTACAATCATTATCTTGGCAGACCTTGAACAGCTAGAATCAGGGCATAGCTGCACAATCTTAATCTCAAAATAAGAGCATACTCTGCAAATATGCTCAACACTTTTATTTAGGCTCCGAAGTGAAGGAACTATACCCAAAAATCAAATCACAATTCAGCTGAAATGTCATTGCTTTATTTAAAGAAAACAGGAAAAGGCTATTTAGACTCTTATGCCTGTTCCACAATTCAATCATTGCAGATATGTACCTCAACTTCATGAACATGTCTTTGCTCTGAATCTCTCAATAACATTTGTAAAAATCATAGCAAGCTCGATTCTGAAAAAAAAATACAATTGGCCCCAAAAATCCAGAGTCTTACAAGGGGAGGCGTTTCAGATTTCCATGACCCTTTGTAAGTGTTGCTTCCTGACTTCGGTTAAGTAGTCTCACTCTAATTTGATGATTGTGTCCTCATTGTTCTGGACTCTAGTTCCTTACCAGAGGAAATTGTTTCTATCTATTTTACAAAGTTCTTTAATCATTATACACATTCCAATGAGACCATCCTTCGACTTTCCAAATTCAAGGAAATACAAATCAACCTGTGCTTATACATTCTGGTATGATTTTGCACTGCACCCCTGCAAATGTCAACAAAGGTCATTCTGGTATAATGCATTTTCTTTAATGTGAATTTGCTGTAATATGATCGACAAATTGGGGACAGTGGTTCTAAGGCGCACGCTTTTAAAATGTGTATTGGCTCTAACGCGATTACATTGTCAACACTTTAAGTGCTGTTTCTAAAGCACGATTCTTCTATAATTCGGGATTGCATAAGAATGCAACCATCGCATTATAGAATACCCAAAATTAAATTCAGCATCCTAGGCAAGGCTACATCTGATTAAACCATCAGTTCCTCACTTCTGAACTATAAACCCAGAACTAAAGGGTGATATTTCAATACCACGAGAATTAAATCCTGAAGAAAAGGTCGTTCCTCCTTGCTTTGGTTACTTTTAAGATCATAAGACATAGGAGCAGAAATTAGGCTATTCAGCCTGCTCCGCCATTAAATCATGGCTGTTTAGTTTCTTAACCCCGTTCTCCCGCTATCCGTAATCCTCGATCCCCTTGACAATCAAGAATCTATCTTAAATATACTCAATGATCCGGTCTCCAGAGCAATCTGTGGCAGTGAATTCCATAGATTCACTACTCTCAAAGAAGTTTATCCCTTTTCTCTAGGGCTATGCCCTCACATCCTCATCTCTCCTACCAATAGTAGTAGATTAGATTAGATTACTTACAGTGTGGAAACAGGCCCTTCGGCCCAACAAGTCCACACCGCTCCGCCGAAGCGCAACCCACCCATACCGCTACATCTACCCCTTATCTAACACTACGGGCAATTTAGCATGGCCAATTCACCTGACCTGCACATCTTTGGACTGTGGGAGGAAACCGGAGCACCCAGAGGAAACCCACGCAGACACGGGGAGAATGTGCAAACTCCACACAGTCAGTCGCCTGAGGCGGGAATTGAACCCGGGTCTCCGGCGCTGTGAGGCAGCAGTGCTAACCACTGTACCACCATGCCGCCCATCTTCCCAATGTCCACTCTATCCAGGCCATTCAGTATCCTGTAAGTTCCAATTAGATGCCCCTCTCATCCTTCTAAACTCCATGAAGTATAGGCCCAGGGTCCTCAAACATTCCTCATAGGTGAAGCTTTTCATCCCTGGAACCATTCTCGTGAGTCTCCTCTGAATGCGCTCCAGGGCCAGTACAACCTTCCTGAGATATGTTTGTTTAATTATATTACTGAACCACCTTCTAGTGAACTTGTCTCCTTTCTTACAATTTTGTCACCTATTTCCATGTCAAACTTGCTTTTGAGAATTTAATATTAGTGAAGGTGGGGAGGCAAATACAAATGATTCCCATTTCCAGAACTCAAGTCACATTCCAAATTCTAAATTCAAATATAGTTTGGCTAAATGCAGACTCATAACCTCCAGAGTATCCTAATAATGCACTACCCCACTCAAAGCCAAAGGAAAATTACCATAATTTTGTGCTGTTTGCTAGTTCTTACATTGATCCTCAGATCATTTTAAAGGCTGAAAGGTACTGATCCAAGTTCAGCAGAAATTGCACTGAATGCTAAAGAAAAAGTTCGAAATAAAACCCTTTGTTCACTCTGCCTCCACCTGATTTTAATTTTACTCTCCTGGTGTTGGTGCTCTACTCAAATTTTCTTGCTATCTTTTCTCAATTAAATTTACCACTGGGGCCACCTATTCCTTTCTCCCTTATATCTTTACTTACCTTCTCCTCAAATACAATCATACAATTCTCTTCAACCACTTAACAACGATCATGACTCACTGGGTAGCATGCAGGAAATCAAGCCCAACTATTCCCAGCATCATCACAAATGTGAATAAAAATTAGTCAATCTAACCAAATTCCCCAATATTCCTGACCAACAAACATGATTTAAAATACTGTACTTAACAAGAAAGTGGCTGCTCATTGTGAACTATCTTTAACCAATGGAATTGTTAATTTAAGTTTATAACTTAAAATCCAGCTTCTCCTAAACTCTCCCCTTCGGAAACACACAAAGATGATCAGGCATAGATATGAAAAACAGAGGCAAAAAAAAAAAATCAGGGGAGCATTCTGATAGCACCAGACCAGACCACTGGAGTTGATGAGTTATTTCCTTTCATTCCTTATGATTCTTTAAATGTTCTTGCACAATATTCTTTGCACACTAATGTTCAGTCTTTTAAATCTCTCTATCAAGTCATCTCTCAGACTTCTTTTTTCAAGAGATAAATAGGCTGAACAAGTCAATCCTCTCCCAATTATGTGAACACACATTTCTGGCACTGTTTTGAAACTCTTCACAACATTCTCTCCAATGATTGAGTGTATTCTAATCAAGATTCCATTCCAATTTAGCGTATACTTCAGCTCCCTATACTTGAGCTGTGTCAGCAACCTTGTCAGCAACATTCTGTAACTATCCTTCTAAAGTCTCCAACTCATCACCTTTAATATGCATATCTTTAACTATTTTCCTTGCAAATTCCCTTACTTCTCTTCTAATGTTTCTGTATTCATCGCTTTTGCCAAGAACTTTGGCATATTTTCATTGTTTAAGAGGCATATAATTACTGTTTTAAAATAATATTACATCAGAAAGACAACATCATCCTTTCTTGCAAACATGAAGTGGCAAGTGTTAGCACACATATGGAAGAGCTTACTTGCATGGCAGAATCCTAACCACATCTTTAGATTTGTATCCCTCTATGCAGACTGCACAGTGGTCAAACTCTGGGTCAGTTTCCTAAAAAACACAAAAATGTACAACAGAGTTAATAATTACTTGCAGTTAATAAGTTTTCACTTCTTTTAATAAAAGGAGTTCTAATCAAAACTGCTCTTATCAGATACTGCTTAAATTATACATTGGTATAGAAGGATGAAGTATATTAATAATTCCAATATTGAAGATAAAGTCTTTCAAGTATAGAAATCACAGTTTATGTTACCACCTATGAGAAAGGAACATGCTAGATCACAATTCCTTCAACTGTGGATGCACCTAGATCACACGACCTGCAATTGTTCACTGTAACAGTTACCATTATTTTCTTACTTGTAGTTCTCTATACAGTTCAGAAGCACAGCCTCCACCACTTCCTCTGGCAACTCATTTCATACACCCATCTGTGTGATAAAGTTACCCTTTAGGTCACTTTTAAAGCTATCCCCTCACACCTTAAACCTATGCCCTGTAGTTTTGGATTTCCCTACCCTGGGAAAAAGGCCTTGGCTATTCACCCAATCCATGCCTGTCATGACTTTATGAACCTCTAGAAGGTCACCCTTCAGCCTCCAACGCTCCAGGGAAAACAGCCCCACCCTTTTCAGCCTCTTCCTATAACAAACCCTTCAACACGGGCAACATCCTTGTAAATCTTTTCTGAACCTTTTCAAGTTTCACAATATCCTTAGTATAACAGGATTCTATTAACCAAAATTGTACTTAGGCTGTTAAGTAACAGGTGTAACTTTATGCAAGTTCAACTGACCATTAATGTTAAAATGCAGAACCAATGCAAGGTTGAGATTGGAAATGCTCTACTTATGGTGTGGATTATAAACAGAGTGGGCTCCCAGTATCCCTGTAAGATTGTCTCTGCTTAGCCAGCTCTCACTGCTTTCATTTTTTTGGGTGATAGCCCTGTAATAGATTGAATTCCTGTCACGTACCAACCTCAAAAGCAGGTCAATCTCAAAAGCAGGTCCTGCCACAAAGCTGTCAGCAGTCAAGATTAGTAGTTCGAGGAGTGCGACCATTGTTGGTGCTAGAGGTAGGCCAAAGAGGTTGCTTTCAGCAATCGATTTTAACATCTATGTACATCTGAAATCTTGCTGGGGCCAGGCTCATCCCTGAAAAGGAGAAAGTGAGGACTGCAGGTGCTGGAGGTCAGAGTCGAAAAAAGTGTGGCACTGGAAAGACACAGCAGGTCAGGTAGCATCTGTGCAGCAGAAGAATCAACGTTTCGGTCATAAGCAGGAATCACCAGTCACATTCCTGATGAAGGGCTTATGCCCAAAATGTAGATTCTCCTGTTCCACAGATACTGCTTGGCCTGCTGTGCTTTTCCAGTGCCACACTTTGACTCTGATCCCTGAAAGGGGGTGATTTGTGACTGAACAGTACAGAGGGTGAACATGCAGGGGGTAAAGCTTTGATGAGGGGCGTTCAAAGGGCACAGGATAGTTAGCAAGAAGCACTGTTTACCCCTTAACTGGCTAGCAGTCCAAAGTAAAACAGCCAGTCTGCATATGGAGCTCCAGCAACTCCTACACATCAATCAAATCAGAGCATTAATCACCCACTTAAGGGTTTTGATGCTCATAAAATTAAAGTGGGGGTATGGTGGCTCTGGTGGAGTGGCTGGCACCAAGGCACCCTAATTTACAGGTGCACACCCCTGCTTTCCTTTTTATGGATGGCCTATAAAATTCATGTTATGTTTTCTCTACACAAATTGCTGGAAATTGACACATTAATATGGACATGCACATTAAGCTCACCACTAGTTTGGCAGCAAATTTTAGTACATATTAATCCACTGAGAATCGTTAAAATATGACAGATGCATTATTCATTTTCTTTATTTAAAGAAAGGTAGTGTTCATTACACATTTCACAAAAGTACCATAAGTCAAGGTTTGAGCCAAACTTGCAACATGATGCCAACCAATCACTACCTTTAACATGTCAGCTACAATTAAATTATTGGTCATTATTTGAATTTGAAAAGCCATTTATAAATTATAAGATGACTAGATAAAGGAAGAAATGGTAAAATCAATGTCTAAAGCATTTTTCAATTCAATTCATTGTCTGCATATAGGAGTCAGTAAAAAGGCTATGGTGGATTACCATTTTGAATGAATGCATGTATGGTTTTTGCTGTTTGAGGCTGTGTGGTAAAGCGACCATTGGCCCAAAATTAGACATTCTAAATTGACCCACAGCCAGAGAAATGGGGCTGGACCGAAAATTAAATAAACCAAATTAAACAGCAACCATCAGCTACAGAGAAGAGTGGAAACCAAGCTCAAAAAGAGGTCAGGATGATTTTCTGGGAGGTGGGGAACCGGTCATAACTAGCCAGAGGGTTGTACGTTGCAGAAGCATTAGACTTTCTGGCATCTAGATTTTCAGATACTGCCACAGAAAGTTCACTTTACACATCCTTGGCATGGAAACTATGAAGGGTGCTGGCACAACTTTACTGGGTACTTTGAATCTTGCTCATGACCTCTGTGGTCTTTGGTGGAAGACTTTACAGCAACCCAAGACCACTCAGGAGATCTGCCCTGAGCTGCTAGACTCACCTTCATGGAAGAGAGCCAGCTTTACATCAGACAGGAAGGGCTCAGCATGGATCATTGCAGGTAATATCATCTCTCAGACATACTGAGCTAGAGAGAGTAAATATTGTAGGAATTTGGGAAATAGTCATGTCTTAATAAGGAATACTTTGCTGATAAAGTTGAATTGAACCACAAACTAAATTCTGTGTTCCTTTGTCTTCCTCGCTGACAAGAGTACTTGGGTCAAGTGTTTTTAACAAAATAAACTGACTATGGTGTCGCAAGCACAGTCAACAACAACAAGAATCAATCACAGTACCAAAAGTACTACGGCAGTAGAGTCAAAAAATAACAATTAAAATTAGGTTTCCTGCAAATTCTAATATACAGGAGAAGTTGAACATTTAATCCCCTCGAGTCTGCTGCACCATTCCACATTCCCATCTACCCTCAATGCCCCTCTATTCCCTGGCCAAACAAAAATCTATCCACCTCTAACTTTAAAATATTCAATGACCCCATCCACACCTGCTTTTAGAGGTGAAGCATTCTGAAGTTGCCTGGAGAAAATAACTCTCATCCCTGACCTGAAAGAATGAACCTTAATCTTAAAAGCATGCCCCTTAGTTCTGATGTGACCTATAAGAGGAAACATCCTTTGACAAATATCTTGTCAAGATTATGCAAGATCTGATCAACTTCAATCAAATCACTCCTCGCTCTTCTAAATTGTAGTGGAAATAAACCCAGTTTGTCCAATCTATACTCATTAGATAACTCATTCAGTCCAGAACTCAAAGATGACCTTTCATACATGTTTCCAATGAACAAGGCTATTTACTTAAGATGCACACTATAAATAGGATCATAGGATTAACTGCATAATTCTATTCATTTCTCAAAAGTACAGAGGGAAAAGATCACAAGGATATTATAGCTCAGGCTAAAAATAACAAAGCAAATTTCTGTTTTCTTTTCCTAAGGAGAATTTTTGTGGATAGTAGTACTGTCCCTACCTCTAAGCCACAATGTCCGGACCTGAATCCCACATGCCTAGGGGTGTGTTAAAATACCTCCAAACAGATTAATTAAAAATATATACAACTAGCAGATAAAACCAGCAATAAATTCTTAATTATTGGTGTGTACTTTAAATGGGTTTCGAGATGGCATTGGAGATATTTCACATCCTTTGATGATCTTATAGAAAAATAAAATAGATAGATGTAAAGGCATATAATTTTAATTTCTAACATATTGGGTGGAATCTTCACGCTTCTCCACATTAAATTTCATCTACCACATATCCACCCATTCCAATAACTTGCCTGTATCCTTCTGAGTTCCACATTACATAAGAATTGTCAACTGTGAGGAAGATTAAGTTTTGTCTCATCCATAAACTTTAAAAATTGTGGCCTGTACACAGAGATCTATATTATTTATACATCAGGAAAAGCAAAGGTCCCAATTGACCCCGGGGAATCTTCTTTCCAAACTTTCCTCTAGCTTGAAAACTATTCATTAAACACTAATCTTTACTTTCTGTCTCTCATCAAGTTGAAATCTAGGTTGCTACTGACCATTACATTTCATGAACCATAACTTTGTTCATTGGTCTGTGGCACAGCACTATATCAAATGGCCTTTGGAGACCACCTTACCTACTGCATTGTAGTCATTCGCCCTCCTGTAGCACTGTCAAAATAATTCAGTGATTTAGGTAAACAGGACTTTCCCTTATGAAATTGAAGATGACATTCTTTAAGTAATCTGCATTAATCCTTGTGACTGAATTTTGACAAGAGCTGTTGTTCTCTGTATTCTCTGTAACTTGGCCATTTCCTGTCTTTGTAATTTCATCCAGTTTTTACAACACCACACTGCTACCTCAGCCCAGGAGATTTAATCTAATTCCAGCCTCTAACGCATACTTGAATTTACTTGCCCCTCCACTGGTGCCTATGCTTTTAGGCCGATAAAACCCAAATTTGAATTCCCTCTCTGACCCTTAATCTCCTCCTCTAAAGCATTTAGAATTTCTCTTTGAGCAAGCTTTTGGTGATTTTCCCAAAGTGCTCCTTACATGGCTTGAAATCATTCTGTTCAATTTAGCCTCTGCAAACATTTTGTGCTGTTCTCAAAAATTAAGTGCTGTATAAATGTACGCTATGGAGCGGTCATATAAAACAGTAGTTAGGCCACACTTAGAGTATAATTCTAGTTAGCACAATAGAGTAAGGCTGTAATTTTACTACAGAGTATAAAAGGAGGTTTGAGAATATAGTCAGGAATACAGAAGGTTCGATAAGCTAGCTTGGGCTGTTTCTTTCATGTAGAGGAGGGCAATAGGACATTTAGTTGAATTATGTAAAGTAACAAAAAGGTCTAGAGCAGGTGGGAAGGGCCATTTCCCTTTGCTAGTGTCAAAACAAAAAAAAATTCCAATAGTGGATAAGTTGGATTAGACTGGAAAGTCTTTTTTAGGCTGATAAAGAAAGTGGATTGAATGACCTCCTAGGATGAAAATACAATTGTTAACTGTGCCAGAGTGAAGAAGAAACAGTCACATATTCTAACTTGGACCAGGATGATCTCAACTCATGGGTAGTTTTGAAACAGAATGCAACATGGGCAGAAATTAGCATAGGTTTAAGGTATTGATATATGGAGACCCTAGAACAGAGCAAGTTGGAGGTCAGTAAATTAAGAGAACAGCAAATTTGGTGATAGATATTGGGATGGTAGAAAAAAAGATGGAGAAAGGGGCTGCAAACTCCATTCCCCAGCATAAATTTCTCTGTCATCACTACCATTTTGATTGCAAGATGGTGCCTAATTAACATGTGGTCTAGCTAAAGTGCTCTCACAACTTCCCACAACTGAACATGAACTCAACTATAAGATGGACACTCACCATCACTATTCAAATTGATCCTCCAGTCCTTTCAGTCTAGTTGGTAATTCAATTCTACTGGCTACTGCTATGTTTGTAGACATGATAAAGATATTCTACCTCTATTTACTGAGAGCTACAGCGAGTGGCACACATGGCGAAAGCCTTGGTCCTCATTTCAAGGGCTCTGCTCACACCATTCACTTCCAAACATAGGTGCTATGAACTTTATTCCTCTTAGCCAACAGAATGACATAACTTCGGTTTTCCATGTTCTGCAGTTTCTGGGCATCAGCAATAAAATCAGAAAATATTGGAAAATTCCTCGGTACGTTAGGCAGCAGGTTATGTAATTGGGGCAGAAGCTATTAACTGCAGTCAAACTCTCAAAATTTTCAGATTTGAATGGATACTTTTGGAGGACTCCAGATATTGAGGAACTGTGCAACAGGATCTTCAATTTACTGGGCAATTCTCTCAGAGTCTATAACATGTATTCATCTGGATCCCAGCATGCAAGCTCCATCCCTGCTCCAGAAATGTCTTTCTGACTACTGGAAAATCTGGGATACTACCTTGAAGTAGCTTTGTTCTGCTTGTCATGCACATGAACTGACATTTTATTCACGAAGTAGTGATGGACACTGAAATCAATTAAATATGCTGCTACAAAATGATGCATATGAAATGTAGGTGGAGTCTCATTCGCATAATGTGATGATTCAAAATCATTTCTTTAGTTTGCCTTAATATGAAATACAAAAACTGGGTTTGTTCACTTCAAATAGGACAAAAAGAGGCTATTTGACCCAATAGATTCAGGTTTGTACTTACTTGGAGCAAGTTCCCATCTTTCCTCATCTAAAAAGTGTAATAATCCTTCCCATCTACCCGAGATGCTATTTAACTTATCTGTAAATGCATCCATACTATTTGGTTCAATCATTTTATACGATAGTGAGTTCTAGCATATAAACCATTTTCTGTTCTGATCCACTGTCAGTGCACAGACTCCTGTGCATCTGCAACCAGTTTAAATGGGCCTCGGGGGCCAAGGTAAATCGAGGCAATAGCGAGGCCATGCTCTTTGGAAACTGGGGTGACCAATCTTTTCTCCCCTTCACTGTCAGGACAGACCATCTGAATGTGCTGAGTATTTGGTTTGGAGGGGCTGGGGCTTGTGCCAAGCCCTGGGAGAGCATGTCACTAAGATCAGGCAGAAATTGGGCAGGTGGGAGCACCAGTTGCTCTCCATGGCAGGAAAGAAAAACCTGGTCATCAGATGTGAGTACTTTCAGTGTTGTCATATGTGGCACAGGTCTGGCCTATTCCCCAAACCTATTCATGTGGAAATTGAAGCTGAACTGCATCCGAAGCGACACCATATACAAAAGGTCTGGACAAAAGGGGGGAAAAAACCACACCCAATGCTACCCTCACACTGATGGCCACCTTTGTGTGTGGCTGCACCAAGCTGTGTATGGATCCTCGATATGCAAACACCAAGTGTCACTGTTTACGGAGGTTCTACCTGTCCCTGGTGTTGTGAAAGATGGGCTTGGCCTTGCTGCCGCAGAACACTCCAAATAGTTGGGCCGCTCAATATCACCTGTCCTTCAGAGAGAAATTTGTGAAGGAAAACACCTTTGACCACATGTCCATCAGGAAGTGGTCAGCACAGTTTCCTTGAGACCCTTTGCGAAAAGGAGAGGGCAGATTCTGTTGAGCGGTTCCCTGTGCAGACTGTCAAAGTCATTTGGCAGAATGCCTAATCGCCAGAATTTTTAAACAAGCACCAGGACATTGCTTGGTTGGTGGTGAGAAGGGCTCTGCCAGTGAGATCCTTTATGCATGCCCAGACACTCTGAGCCACTGCACGCTGCCCCCGAGGGGACGACATAGTCGCACACCTTCTGGAATGTGCCTCTGCAAAATAAATCTGAAGAGGAATGCAGTGGTATACGTCGAGGTTCGCCCCAAGTAGCTCCGTGACGCAGGATGGTGTGCTCTACAGTCTGTTCCCCAGGATGCACACTAAGACAAGCATCAACTGTGTCTGGAGGATCATCAACTGTGTGGAAGACGCTCTTTGATCTACCCAAAACTTGCTGCTTTTCCAGTTGAAGGAGTTGACCACAACGGAGTCTTGCAGACACGCACATTCTAAAGGTCCAGGACTATATGCTGATGGATGCTCTGAAGCTTGGGGTAGCTGCCACCAAGGCACAGTAGGAAAGACTACTGTGTAAGATCCTTGTGCTGAAGAATAATGGGGCCCAATTACTGAATAATAATTCAGTAATTGGGCCCTGCTGACACCTCAGCTAAATGCCAAGAAGTTGACTGGAAATAGAGAATGGTGAACATTAAAGACAATTTGTTCTCTGAGAGTGTGTGTGGAACTGAATGGTTCCATTAACTGTACATGTACCAAAGATTTATTTCTATGAATAAAGTATTTTTGCAATTAAAAAATATGATAGTGAGTTCTACATAGTCTTTGGGTGAAGATATTCCTTGTGAATCGAATTTTTTGGTGAGTACCTTAAATTAATAGTGTCTAGTTATCCTCTTCCCCACAACTTTATACACATCAATTTGGTGCAGAAGTGGGCCATTTGGCCCTTCCAGCAAACTCTGCCATTCATCAAGGTGCTTGTTCCAAATTCCACATTCCCACCTACCCTTGATGACCTTTGATTCCTTTACTGAACCAGAATCTAGTTACCTTCACCTTAAAAATATTCAAGTACCCTGCCTCCACAGCAGGGCTCAAAAGTCACAAACCCCTCAAAAACATTTCTCCTCATCTTATCCCTAAATTTTAACAGCATACCCTCATCTGGATTCACCTGCAAGAGGAAACATGCTTTCCACATGCACCTTGTCAAGACCATTCAGGATCTTGTATACTTCAATCAAATTACCTCTTAGTCCTTAAAACTCCATTGGAAACAAGCTCAGCCTGTCCAACCTATCCCCAGAAGAAGTCGCGCTCATTCTAGGTATCAATCCATTAAACCTCCTCTGATCCATCTTCAATGCATGTACACCCTTCTCTAAATAAGGAGACTGAATCAAGATATGGTCTCATCAATGCCCTGTATGTATAAAGCACAACATCCTAGCTTTTATGTTCAAATTATCTCATAATAAAGGATAGTATTATATAAATCTTAATTACATATTGCACCTGCATACTCAGCTTTTATGACTTATGTAGAATACCTAGTTTCTTCTGTACCTTGAAATTTTGATATTGTTGTCAATTTAAACAATATTCTGAATTTTTTTTTTCCTTCCATCATGAACAATTTCATATTTTCCCACCGTATTTTATTTCTGCCAGATATTTGCTAATTTGCATGACCTATCAGTCTGCATTCTTGTTAGGTCACGATCTCAATAACTTTCCTTCTAATCTTTATATCATCTGCAAATTTAGTTATGATGATCAATTGCCATCATCCACATCATTACCACAAGAGATTGTAAGAAAAACTGAAGACTATGTGCAATCCCAGGTGTCACATCCTACGAATCTGAAAATGACCCATTTGTGCATACTATATTCTGTCAGCCAGGCAGCTGATCTTCTATCTATGTCACTGTGCTATATCCTACACCATGAGCTCCTTCTTTGCACAATAACATTTTATGTGGCACCTTGACAAATGCCTTTGGAAACCTAAGTGCAGTATACCAACTAGCTTTCCTTTATCCATAGGATGTTACTTCTTCAAATTACAATAAATTGTTTAAATATTACCTCCCTTACAGAAAAACCACGCTCTCTTCACAAATACCTTGAGTTTTTTCCGATTGGCCAGTTATAATTCCTTTAGATCAATTATAATATCTTCCCCGTGACAGATGTTAAGGTAATTTGGATATAGTTTCCGGTTTATTGGCCCTCCTTCTTGCATATTTGCTACTTTATGGTAATGGAACCTTTCTAGAATCAAATGATTTTTGCAAGATTAGTAGCAACACATTCACTACCTCATTAGCTCCTGCTTTGAACTTCACCTGGACACAGACTTAAAAAGGTGTCATTCCAGTTTGCTTTGTATTGGAACCTAGTGAACATAATTTCATCCAGAACCTCTCTTCTCAACCTCCTAATTTATAGGTATTACTGGGATGTTTTTGGTATCCTCTATAATGAAGACAGAAGCAAAATACTATTCATTACTTCCTTCATTTCTTTACTATCTACAATTAACTTCCCATTCTCACAATCTAGAGAAGAAACACTCCACTTACTGTTTTCCTTCTTAGATGCCTTTATAAAATTTTGCTTCTGTAGGAAATTCTTACAGATCTCTGCCACAATGCTAATTTAAGACCTTTGTCACCTGACTATTTATCCATTCCACAAGGAGAGGGATCCATCCCAGTTCTTGTGATGCCAATTCCATTGGTACACCACCTTCCTGTCTTACAACTAGCGCCAGTACTCCATAAAAAAGGAACATCTCCTTTCCTCCTTTTCTTTTCGTAGTTATTCCCACTAGAAGAAGATCTATGACATTGACTTTCCACTGACTAACAATGGACTTATACTTTGTGAGATCCCACACTCTTGACAGGCAACTGTCCACTTGCCTTCCTAAAATCATGACAGTTCCCTGGATGTGTCAAACAGCTCGCTTATCCACTATTTTAATTACTGTCATTCTAACTTGCTCAGATAGGAGAAAGTGAGGACTGCAGATGCTGGAGATTAGAGTGTGTAGTGCTGGAAAAGCACAGCAGGTCAGGCAGCATTCGAGGAACAGGAGAATTGATGTTTCGGGCAAAAGCCCGAAACATCAATTCTCCTGCTCCTCAGATGCTGCCTGACCTGCTGTGCTTTTCCAGCAGTACACTCTAACTTGCTCAGATAGTCTGCCTCAGCTATTCCAGTTTCATTCACTTAGAACAGTATAGCACAGGGATAGGCTTTCAGCCCATATCTGTGCTGACCATGATGCCACTCTAAACTAATCCCACCTGCCTGCACATGGTCTGTATCCCTCTGTTCCCTGCCTGTTCATGAGTGTATATAAATGGCTCTTAAATGTTGCTACCATACCTGCTTATATCACCTCTCCTGATAACGTATTCCAGGCACATATCAATCTCTCAATTAAAAACAATACTTGCCTCACACATCATCTTTAAAAGTCTGCCCTCTCAATTTAAACCAATGCAGAGTATGGAGTGACATCCCATACAATAGTAATTGGAGAGGAGTGCCTTGAAATTCTAATGACACTGAATTCTTACAGTATCTTTTTTCTGGGGGAGGGGTGTGATATTGCTGAGAAATATGTGGAATTTATCATCATTTGTTGCTATTTCATGTGGACTGTGGGATGGTCCACCATGCTTATCTGTTACCCAAATTTGCCTCATGTTAATTTCAGGGATGTTTGAACAAATATGCAACTTGTTGTTGGTTGGTTCGCCAAGCCAGTTGATTTTCCTGTAAATGTTACATCGCCTGACTGGGTGGCATCCTCAGTGCCGTGTAGCTTCTGGATGAAGCACTATTCTTGTGATCTGCCCAGAATTTATACAATCCTGTCTGTCAAGGCAGGTGGTTCTATATTTTTTCCACAGTTTAAAAATACAGGGTAGACCATTTAGGACAGAGAGGAGGAGAAACTTCTTCACCCAGAGAGTGGTGGCTGTGTGGAATGCTCTGCCCCAGAGGGCAGTGGAGGCCCAGTCTCTGGATTCATTTAAGAGAGAGTTGGACAGAGCTCTCAAGGATAGTGGAATCAAGGGTTATGGAGATAAGGCAGGAACAGGATACTGATTAAGGATGATCAGCCATGATCATATTGAATGGTGGTGCAGGCTCGAAGGGCAGAATGGGCACCTATTGTCTATTTTTGCTATGTGTGCTGCAGTAGTCTGGAGATGGAGTCTATTTCAACATGTTTGTTTACGGAACCAGTGGATGAATATCAGGCCTCCAGGAATTCCTGAGCTGGTCTCTGTCTTGCGTGTCCCAGTATCATAACACTGTCCCTGCTGAATTGGTGTTATTCATTGTCAGTGTGTATTAATGTGAGGGAGAACTGGTTGTGTCGTTTTGTTGCAAGCTGATGCTCATGTATTCTGGTGGTCAGTTTCCTGCCCGTTTATCCTATGTAATGTTCCTCGTAGCTGCAGCATGGTTATTGTACACACCGACAATGAAGGACACCAATTCAACGGGGACAATGTAACAAAACTGAAACATGCAAAACAAAGACAAGCTTGGGAATTCCCAGAGGCCTGGTATTCCTCCACTGGTTCCTAAAATAAACCACTACAGCACAAAACTGGAAATAAAACTACCCACCTTGTCAGCTAGAACCGTATAAATTCCGGGCAGCTCATAACAATAGCGCTTCATCTGGAGGCTACACAGCACTGAAGAAGATGTCACCCAGTCGGGAGACAAAATATATTTGCAGAAAAATCAACCAGCTTGGCTGAACAAGCAACAACTTCAACCACAACCCAAGCTATAGATTTTCACAGAAACCTTAAATATACGCAACATGTTTACTAAGTTTAAACTTTCCTTGTCAATAACCTTTGTATATTTCTAAATTTTATTTGTAATGAACTAGTTAAATTAAAGAAACAGGTTTGAATTGCTTCTAATCAGATACTACATCAGATACATTGACCATATCATCACCGTAGTAAAATTTAAACTGTTATGACCAGTGGAAAAGTGGAACCAGAAAGGAATTAGTATGCCTCTCTAACCTTAGTCATAACAAGGTTATTAAACAGCTCATTCTACTGTAAAATGATGTGGAACAACATACCTTGCTGAGATATATATAGAGAGCTGTAACTGACTTTTTTTAAAAAAAAAGGCATTCAGTAGACATCGCTGTCAAGGTCCATATTAATTTCTCATTCCCAATGGCTCTAGAAGCTTTAAACACTGTGGATCATGCGGGTTGAGGTTTTCTTAGCGGTCTTGATATATCTGAATGATTTGCTTGGCTATTTCCAATGGCAGTTAAAATCAGCCACATTGCACTGGGTCCCCAGATTAGCTAAGAATGGTCAGATTTCTTTCCATCAAGGACAGTGGAAATTAAATTTAAAATCACAAATCAGTAGTTCCACGATCACCATCACCGGTAGTAAATAAAACTGGAATTAAAGTTAACGACCTTAAAACCCCAAAAATGTCATGGTGGGTAATGAACCCATGGATTACTAATCTAATAAATAACCATTATGCCACTGTATCTTCAGGCTGGCCCCAAATCATGCTACATTTGACTCAAATCAATTCAGAAAAGCACAGAATTAAATCGGACTCTACATCTTGGATTACACTCAAGAGCACATGCCAAATGGGGCAGGTACTGGCATAATGGTAATGTCAAAGGACTAGTAAATCACAGGCCCATGATTTTGCTCTGGGATCATGAGTTCAAATCTCACCAAAACAGCTGCTGGAATTGAAATTCACCAGATAAAAATCTGTATTATATAATGCTAGTCTCCAAAGACCATGGCAACTATCATCCATTGTTGCAAAACTTTTCTGGTTCATTAGGTGATTAAGGGAATGAAATCTACCAGATTTGGCTCGTGTGACTGAAGACTCTGGACTCTTCTGGAATGGCCTAATAAGTCATTCACTTCAGGGTAATTAGGGTTGGGTTACAAATGCTAGCCTTGTCAGCAACACCCACATTCCACAAAAGTATAAAGTAGATTCAGAAAAGATCATGATGCTACTTACTTGTTCATTTGATCAAATGGGTGTGCAAAACTGAGGTTTGTAACTCTTGGAAGACAAGACTTTCCAATGAAAAATAGTTTAAAGAAATGCACTCTGTCTCAAGAGGGTAGTGTGTTTTCTCAGGGTCAGAGAATTGAGCAATGACTTGAATTCATGCAATGCTTCATGGCAATTCTCAGTAATGTCTCAGAACAAATTGCAGTGAATTACATAGACAAAGGCATGAACAAGACTCTCAATATAGCAATGAGCTGGACCACAAGCAATTTATGTTTGATGCTGTTCATTTAAGAAGGAACAATAATCTAGGATTATGAGAAATTCCTCCTGCTTTTTGAATAATACCATGAAATTGTTAATATTCAGTGAGGCCTTGATGACACATCAGGCAATACAGCACTTCTCCAGTGGGGCACTGAGCATTAGCCTAATCAAAAACAAAAAAAGACATGTAGTTTTAAAAGGCAACTGCCAACTAGAGGAGACTTGGACATTAAGATTTTTATATTGAGGTTCACTCTTCAGCAGTATCATTTCAAGGTAGAAATCTTCAGGAGCAGCATAACTCCATTGATCCTGGCATTTACACAGTCCAAATATCCAGCTCACCCAACATACTCTCAGGTTTGATCCGCAGACGGCAGAAAACATCTAAAAATGTTTGGCACTTTATGGCAGTGTCAGGCCACAAAAGATGCCATGGGCATGATGGGCCAAGTAACCACCTTCCATATTGCATCACTCTATGAAATCCAAATACCCAAACTGTTTGGAGTTCACCATCCACACTGCCTCCTAGGGAGATAGAGTTAAGAATAAAATGGAATTAAATACTTCCACGTCATTCTGTTACTTGCACTCGAGTTTCCTCTCAAATGTGAAGCTCAACTGTATATGTACAGGGTTGCACATGCTATGTAAACTAGTGCAAATGAGAGGTATTGAGCCTTTTCCCAGCAAGACATATCAATGCTATGGTCAAACAATTCAGCAATTTGAAGAGCACCAAGAGTGTCAATGCTTACCTTATCACCCTTTTTAACAGTTCTAGTGGTTAGTTTGCTGGTAGCTTTTCTGGCAACATCTCCCAGTTGACGCTGGATTCATATAAAGAAAAACAAAGAGAAAAAAATTCAAAGCATGCTTCAAAGAGGAATGCAAGACTTAAGAAAATTGCAGATCTTTGGTACAATTCTACTTTAGAGGCAGTGCTTTATTCTGAATGAAATGATGACTCATCTAATAATTAGTCAATTTGAATACCAGTCATCACTTCCACAATCAGAATTCCATAATTCACTGCAGACTATGCTGTGTTGAGTTCGTTGGTGTTAGTCAGGATTTCAGTAGAGGTACTAAAACTTAATAGAGTTTTTAAGACAAAGGAAATGGGCCAAGAGCCTGCTGCTTAAAATGTACCTATGAACACAGGACTAAGCACTAAAATGCAAGTGAGGACCTTACTCACACTTTGACTTGACTATTAGGCTGGTAGAAAGTCAAGAATTTTTTATTTGTTGAATTTCTACATCTAAAACAGACCAGTGTAAAATTAAACCTAACATTTTGTTAAGAGAGGCAGTGTTGTGGTGGTATTGTCAGTAGTAATCCAGATTCCAGGCTAATGTTCTTGGTACATGGGTTCGAATCCCACCATGGCAGACAGTTAAATTTGAATTCTATGAAAATCTGGAATTGGAAGCTAGCCTAGTGGAAACCACAGGCAACTGCTGCTTGTTGTTAAAACCCATCTGATTCACTACCCTTTAGGGTAGGAAATCTGTCATACTTACCTGGTCTAACCTGCATGTGATTTTAGATCCACAGGAATTTGGCTGACTCAACTGCCCACTGAAAGGCCAAACAAGCCAATCAGATCAGGGCAAGTCGGGAATGGGCAATAAACATATCCAGCAACACCACTTCCCATGAACTAATAAAAGGAAAATCATTTTAATTTGAGACAAAGATTACATCTGAGGCGATAGTGTGCAGTGATCAGAACATCAATCATGGAAAACTACCAAATACAGAAGATGCATCTCCAGTAGAAACTGCAGATACTGAAACCTAAAAATACACCATTTCCATTTGATGCAAAGAAAACTTTCGGATCCACAAACAATTCAATTATGTACATTTTATAAGCAAATATTTTAATAATTAAATAAAAAACAAAAGCTGGTGAAAACAAAATTATACATGATCTAAAAATATTAAGAGTAATTTCTTTCAGATGTTTGATAAAATGCCAGATTGTAATCTAAAATCAAAACCAGATTAGCAGCTCTTGGGATTTGGACAAAGTTCACTGCCATGAAGAATGCATCTCATGTTCTAAGTGTTCTTTACAATTTTGAGCTGACTCAGATCTCCTCTATTAAAAAGTGCAATGAACAAAGTCAGCAACCCTGAAACTGCAGCAAATCACCCAACTTTTAAAATTTGATCTTTTGGGGTTACTAAACTCACTACTTTTTTAAACATTAAAATGTTAGCAATAAGTCATAAAACATGAACTGAACATTTTGTACTAAAAGCAGCCTATTACTGGGTTTCTTTCAGTTCTTGTTCTCTGCCAAAAAATTTATTTTTATCATATGCATTAAAGAAATTTTCCAAAATTTCAACACAAAACCCCTCTGATAACGATTGATGAATCATTAAAATATCATAATTTTCAGATGGATAGTCTTATGAATTACTATACATTAGTGACGGACAAAGACAGAGTACACAGAACTGAACCCACAAAGAAGAACTTCCTGTTTCCAATGAGGGATTTTATCCAATGGGTTCACTTCCTCTAATCAGCAGCTGAAGTGTGGAATATAGGAAGACAAGATTGTGAAACATCAAACATGAAGTGTTTTTTAAAAACACTGTTAATACAATTAGCTCAACACTTATGCATGTCGGATATTACAAGTGATAATACCTCTGCAACCTCGATATTCAAACATGCTTTCTGCACACATTTTAATAATATGGAATGGGATAAAGTACTTTGGGTATATTTGTGCTGTGCATTTATTTAACTGTATCATGCGACTTCTGTATGTGACAGTATTAATCATTCACATTGCTGTGCAGAGTGTTCCGGTCAGACATCACAAGAGAAGTACGCCAATGAATGCTTTAAACTTGTAATACTGTTATTCCATGAGATCATGGCTGATCTGAAGAATGGACAATTCTTTTGAAAGCAGTTTGCACTTCTGCTCATCTATGGAGATATTCAAGCACTGAGGTAAGAGTCCTTGAATATTTGGAAGGCTGAGGTGGATAGTTTCTTAATAAACAAGGGGGTGAAAGGTTATTTGCAGTAGGCAGGAATGTAGATTTGATATTACAATGTCAATGATTTTATTGAATAGCAGAGCAGGATCCAGCAACTGAATGGCCTACTTCTTGTTTATGTATTTGTAAGTAGCACAGGTTGTCCATACCTTGTAGTGAGACTGCTAATGTTTACCTGACAGCCTCACATATGCCTCTGTTTGGACTCCTTCTGCCTTGTGGAGACAATTCCCCAAAGAAATTGTTGCATTCTTCTCCCCTTCCTCCATCACACAATCACAGCCCCCTCATTCCCTTTCCAGATCTACCAACTGACCCCAGTAAAGCTGCCCTCAGTTACCGCCGGATACAGCCTCAATTTCTGTTCCTTGTGGCAGGTTGCTGCACTTTCAGCTGTGGCCACTACTCCTGCATTGCTGCAGATACTGTATGAAGCCAGCTCTGAATTGCCAATTACTCTTGCAGGTGAGACATTCTTTTACATTGTGGAGGAAACCACAACGTTAATAGCAGTTAATAGCCTGTTAAACAGTAAAATCTCGTAATGGCTTTGTAACCTGGCGTTTTATGAAAAATTCCAGCTATCCTTCCAAAACTCTTCTCCCCACTATGGCTACGGCCTTTTTTATACCACGAAAATCACACGCAAACTGCTTCATCCACCACTTTCAATGGGTTTCCCGTTAATACACCAATGGGTGTAATTATGGCATTGTACTGAGGAAAGGATTCCTCATTCTTTTTCTCCTGCTCGAAGTTTCAGGAGTACTGACCGCACTTCAGCTTTTTTCTGAAACATTCAAGCTATTTGACCACAGTGAAACTTGGAAAGAGTGACACCAACAGCCTGAGTTCAATGCCTGCACCAGCTGAGATTAACATAAAGGGCCGTTCTTCTCATCTCTCCTGCTTGAGGCATGGCGACCCTCAGGTTAAACTAGTCATCTCTCTCACTCTCTAATTAGAGTAGCCCTATGGTCTTCTCGAGGTAATATTACAGCAATTTTATTTGTCTCCAGCTCCATAGTAATGTGGTTGAAGGGCATGAGGGATGAGCAACAAATGATGGTTTTGCCAGCAATACTCCCATTCCATGATGAGGAAAATAATTACATCAAGTTTTGAATAATTACATCCTTACTCTAAGTTTCAAAAGGTAGACACAGCAATACATCTGACAATTAACTTGTTATAGAACAATAATCTTAAAACCCCTTCCAGAGTAATACAGATCAATTTTGAGCAGAAACGCCATTTTGGGATTATAACTTAAGCCACAAGCAGACTAGCACAGGATAAATATAAAGTCAAGGAGTTAAGTGTATGGTTGAAAGATTGGTGTGGTTAGAATAGTTTTTGTTTAAGGGGTACTGGTTCCAGTACTGGTGTAGAAGGGAGTTGCTCTTTAAGGATGGGCAATTCTTGAATTGTTCTGGCAAACTGAATAACTAGAGCTGCAGACAGATTGGGGGCAGAGGCTTGGGAGAGGGGAATGAAAGTCTTCAAAGCACAAGGTTATGGCAGCATGGTATGACAGTTATTTGGTTAATGATATCTGGAGTAGTACATGAAGGGACAGAGTATACAAACATAGAATAACAGCAGCAAATGTGGTCGGGGTGGAGGGGGGTGCAAAATGTGCAGTGTGTTTGGACCAAAAATAATAAATTAATTAATGCCACAAAAAAAATTAATGGAGATGGATTTTATCATCATCACAGAGACATGATAAGGAGATCAAAGTTGGGAAACTAACTTTCAGCGATATGTGACTTTTCAAAAAAATAAAGGCAGGAACAGTTGAGTGGGTAAGTAGCTTTGTCAGTATAAGATGGAATAAATTATAGCAAGAAATCATCTTGGAAGATGTAGAATCAATAAGGGTGTAGGTAAGAAATAATAAGGAGAAGATGACACTTGTGGAAGCAGTCTAAAAGTCTCGTAACAGTAACTATACTGCAGGATAGAATCAAATTAGGAAATAATAAAGGGCATGCAAAAAAGGCAGTACATTAAATCATAGGTATGTTTAAACTTCCTGTAGATTGGGAAAATGAATTCTTCCATGCCAATTTGAGTGTGGATTCTGGACATTTTCCTCAAAGAACATGTTCTGGATCTGGTGATATGTAATGAGGCAGATGTAATAAATGATCTCAAGATTAAAGGTCTCAGAAAATGAGTGATCGTAACATGGCAGCATTTAGCATTCGATCTGAGGGGAAGAAACCTGGCTTGGAAACAACTGCGAAACTTAAATAAGGCTAATTACAAAAGGAATGAGGGCACAGGTGGCTGAAATGGACTGAAAAAGGAGTTTAGTAGAAAACATGGTTGAGGAACAATGGCAGACATTTAAGAAAATAGGTCATGTCTCACAACAAAAGTAAATCCCATTAAGGAACAAGGATTCAAGGAAGGAGAGACCATAATTAAATAAGGAAGCTAAGAATGGCATTAAACTGAAAGAAAAAAAAACATTGACAAAGATTATTGGTAAGCCAGTGGATTGGGAAAGTTTTAGAAACCCAACAAAATAAAAAGGAGAAAATGAACCTAACAAGTAACATCAAAATGGACAGCAAAGCTGGCAAAATAGCAATAGGAGATGAATAAATTGGCAGAAGAGATGAATAAATACTTTGCAGCAGTCTTCATTTCAGGAGACACTAATACAAATCTAAAAAAAAAATCAAGGGGAAAAAGGTGCAAAAGGAAATAAACACAATAGGAAAAATACTCAGATTAAGTGGGACTAAAGGCCTATAGTATATATAATATACAAGTAGCACAGATAATGGATACACTGATAGTAATCTAAACCCTCAAGATTTTGGAAACCCACAGGGTTGGAAAATTGCCCATGTAACCCCCTTATTCAAACAAGGGGAAAGACACCAAGTAATTAATGGCAGTGAGCTTAATATCTGTCAATGGGAAAATGCTAGAGTCTGTTATAAAGGATGTAATAGCAGAACATTTTAGAAGCATAGTCAAGTAGACTGAGCATGAATTCATGAAGGCAAAATCATGAAGCCTTAAAATTTTATTAGAATTCACTTAAGAGGTAACTAGTAGGACAGAAAAGGGGAACCAGTAGATGTAATATACTTGGATTGTGAATTAGTAATAGCATAAAGGATTACTTTCACAATGGCAGCCTGTAACTAGTGATGTACACAATAATCAGTTCTGGGATTACAACTATTTGCAATATATTTTGATAACACAGATGGCAGAAGTAAATGCAGTATTGCCAAGTTTGTGGGTCACACAAAAATAGATAGAAAGGCAAGTGGTGAGGATGACAGACAGACAGATAAGCAAACAACAGAGGGATGTAGACAGATCAAGGGAGTGAGAAAAAACTTGACAGGTGGAATACACTGAGGAAAACTGAGCGGTTATGCATGTTGATAGGAGGAATAGATGAACTGAACATTATTTAAATGGAGAAAGGCTGCAAAAAGCTGCAGCAAGCAGGGTTTGGGGCCTCTTTGCATCAATCACAAAAACTGGCATACAAGCTCGCAGCTGATAAGAGCAGCAATTGAATGGAATCAATATAGAATCCCTACAGTGCGGAAGCAGCCATTTGGACTATTGGGTCCACATTGTCTAAACAGCAACCTATCCCTGCAACATTTCCCAAGGCTAATCCACACAGCTTGCACATTCCTGAACACGATGAGCAAATTAGCATGGCCAATCTACCTAACCTGCACATCTTTGGACTGTGGGAGGAAACCGGAGCACCGGGAGGAAACCCACGTAGACACGGGGACAATGTGCAAACTCCACACACAAGAGTGTGGAATCAAACCCGGTGCTAATCACTGAGCCACCATGCTGCCTTACAAAAGGGAAGTGTTGCTGAAACTATACAAGACGCTAGCCGTACGACACTGGAATACCATGAACAGTTTCAGTCCTCATAGCTAAAGGAAAGATATAACGACATTGGAGACAGTCCAGAAAGGTTCACTAGATACATCGTTGAGTATGGTGGGCATTTATAAAGACAGAACAAATAGTTTGGGTGCTCACTTAAGCTTAAAAGAATGAGCGAAGACCTTTATCCCATAGCCCAGACTTCATGTTCTTCAATATTACTATCCTTTTGAGGAGAAAATACACAATTTTAACCAATTCTATCTACACCACTGTCATAATTGCTATGTGTAAGTACAAAACCCTAACAATATTCATAATCTGGGGGAGTCCTTTAAACTTATGGGGGGGGGGGGGGGGGGGGGGGGGAGGGGGGAGGAGAACAGTTTAGCAATTCAGGGAGACCAATAAAACTGGTTTCATTTCTTTATTTCGACTATAATTTTGAAGCTTTCTCAAGTATGTCATCGCTGGTACAGTTTCACACTAAATACATAAAGTATTTATATAATAATATATATATAATTGATATATAATAATAAGGAGCTTCAGGTTCTCCATGGTTGAGCTTATATGTCTTTGACATTAGAGTCATAGAGATGTATAGCATGGAAACAGACCCTTCGGTCCAACCCGTCCATGCCGACCAGATATCCTAACCCAATCTAGTCCCACCTGCCAGCACCTGGCCCATATCCCTCCAAACCCTTCCTATTCATATACCCATCCAAATGCCTCTTAAATGTTGCAATTGTGCCAGCCTCCACCACTTCCTCTGGCAGCTCATTCCATACATGTACCACCCTCTGCGTGAAAAAGTTGCCCCTTAGGTCTCTTTTATATCTTTCCCCTCTCACCCTAAACCTATGCCCTCTGGTTCTGGACTCTCCTATCCCAGGGAAAATACTTTGTCTATTTATCCTATCCATGCCCCTCATAAATTTTCTAAACCTCTATAAGGTCTCCTCTCAGCCTCCGACACTCTAGGGAAAACAGTCCCAGCCTGTTCAGCCTCTCCCTGTAGCTTGGTTTGGAAATTCCAGTATTTTCCTTGCAAGTTATTTCTCAGAAATGGACACACTAAAATGAAGTAATAAAATTTATTGTTTAATATATCATAGAGTCAAAGAGATGTTCAGCATGGAAACAGACCCTTCAGTCCAACTGGTCCATGCTGACCACATATCCTAACATAATCTAGTGCCATTTGCCAGCATTTGGCCCATATCCTTCTAAACCCTTCCTATTCATATATCTAGATGCCAGTACAGTTTATTTTTTGATTTTATTCATTAGTTGTCATCTTTAGATGAAAGGATCAGCAAGTGATCTGCAGATCTCCCTTTGATACAAATTCTGTTCCAAGCTCATCCAACAGAAAATGTACTTAGTGGAAGGAAAGAATCAGCAATTTGTAGACCTCCTGTAACATAAGATAACTCTATAGCATAAAGAATCCTATTTTGTAGCTGGGCCAAAAGCGGATACTAAATGGAACTTTGGGTAGCTATCTGCAATTTCCAGTTAACTATTAAAACTGAAAAATTAAGTTTTTGAATAAGTAAACTATTCTTTGCATTTACTTACCACTAAAGATCATAATTTAAAGTTGACAAATACTATAGCTGGCTCTGCCCCTAAATATGCAGTGATATTTGTTAACTCACAACTAGGATAGCACATCAGGGATAAAAGGTACATGCTGTATCTTAAGACACTACCTGGTAGCTGCTCCACAATCTTATGCTGGCAACAAAAGCCAAACTAAAGTCACAGTTTGTTTCCCATTAAGGATGAACTACATACTTGACCAATTTTAACTCATTACAGCTGTTTCTCTTTCCTTAAAATTCTTCTTTCTTCAGTGGACTAGAGCATGCTTACCTTTATATGGATACAAACCTAATGGAAATAAGTTCAAACAAAGATCCAGATTTGGATGTTAATAGCAATATAATGTACTATTGCTAACACTAAAGCTATGTATAGACCAAGCTTATTGGAAAAATTCCACTGATTATCAAAATCAAATTCAGGTAAACCTGCATAAAATTTCAGCTTTTGAAACAAAACGATTTGGAACAGAAAAATGCATTCAGCCCCAACAGTCCATGTTTTGACTTATTTCAATCCCACAGTTGCTCAATACCCCTCAATTTTAATCTCTGCAAAAAATATTTAATTGTCTTCTTAACCCATTCATTCTCATTCCTTATATCCTGCTGCATGATTTGAGAGGTATGGGACATACCACCTAAAACTTTCCTTCTCGAACTTACTCATTTTAAAGTTTGCATCTTTTATCAGAGCCTTTCACCAGAATGATAAATGTTTGTAGATCATTCTGTCAATGTGCCCAAAGTCTGGAAAATTTGAATATCATAGTTGTGAGTTTTCAAATAAAAAGCCTAACTTTTTAACCATTGGTACTCAACTTGGATCTAGTATTGCTGCTTGCCCCTTGGCTGCTTGAGGGCCAATATTAAAAACAGAATTGCACACTAAATGTAAATGATTCTAACTAAATATCTAACACAGCAACAAACACATTATTTCTTCTCAATTACTCAATTAATACTATACAGTAGCATCCTAAGTTTTCTTTTAAATTTGGATTATGTAGTTTAAAGAAGGATGTCTAACTGAAGGAAAAACCAAGTGTTTTTGTATGATCTTACTGGGATCTAAGATGAATAAAAATAGAGTTGCAAAAAGCAGAACTAATGATGAATGATTGATCTGCACTGAACACTCCCATTGGAATCCTTACATAATACTAAATTTCTAAATCTACTGTAGTGATTGATGTTTGCATATCCATTAAGTAGATTAAAAACTATTTTCCCAATCTCAATAATATGCAACGTAACATTCTACAGTAAAACTTTATTCCAACTTTGTACAGCGCTTTGAATGCAAAACATGAAGGTGACATCCAAAGACATTAATACACTCATCAATTACACTATTTTATGGTAGAAACTTAATCTGTATAATGAAGAGACATTAGCAAAATGAAAAATGACAAAATGCTTTTTACCTTTTCTAAGTTGCTTACTAATGTGAAAAATTAAAAGCCAGGTTTAACTGGAGAATACAATTTAATGAATGACATGGAGTGGAATTTATAAGTCAATCAATCTGGAAAGCTAGCAATCACAAATTTAAAACAGTGACTTGCTATGCAAAAATTCAAATAAAATTAACCAGTACAATAAGTATAAATCAACTGTCAGATTTTCATGAACGTGGATCAGGAAAGACCCAAGGAGAGAGAGCAAAGAAGAGCCAGGAGGTGTCATGAGAAGTTTTTGGTACATAGGATCAAGGAAAACCCTAAAGCTTTCTATAGGTATAATCAAGAATAAAAGAATGACTCAAGTAAGATTAGAGCCAATCAAGGACAATAGTGGGAAGTTGTGTGCATGGAATCTGAAGAGATAGGAGAAGCGCTAAATGAATATTTTTCGTCAGTATTCACACTGGAAAAAGACAATGTTGTCGAGGAGAATACTGAGATACAGGCTACTAGACAAGACAGGATTAAGGTTCATAAGGAGGCGGTGTTAGCAATTCTGGAAAGTGTGAAAATAGACAAATCCCCTGAGCTGAATGGGATTTATCCTATGATTTTCTGGGAAGCCAGGGAGGAGATTGCTGAGCCTTTGGCTTTGATCTTTATGCTGTCATTGTCTACAGGAATAGTGCCAGAAGACTGGAGGATAGCAAATGTTGTCCCCTTGTTCGAGAAGAGGAGTAGAGATAACCCTGATAATTATAGACCAGTGAGCCTGATCTCAGTTGTGGGTAAAGTGTTTGAAAAGGTTATAAGAGATAGGGTTTATCATCATCTAGAGAGGAATAAGTTGATTCAGGATAGTCAACATGGGTTTGTGAAGGGTAGGCTGTGCCTCACAAACCTTATTGAGTTCTTTGAGAAGGTGACCAAACAGGTGGGAGAGAGTAAAGTGGTTGATGTGGTGTATATGGATTTCAGTAAGGCATATGATAAGGTTCCCCATGGTAGACTATTGCACAAAATATGGAGGCATGGCATTAAGGTTGATTTAGTGGTTTGGATCAGAAATTGGCTCACTGAGAAAAAAAGAGAATGGTGGTTGTTGGGAAATGTTTACCTTGAAATTCAATTACTAATGGTTACTGCAAGGACCTGTTTTGAGCCACTGCTGTTTATCATTTTTATAAATGACCTGGATGAGAACAAGGATGGGTTAATACATTTGCGAATGACACTAAGGTTGGTGGAGTTGTGGACAGTGCCAAAGGACATTGTAGGTTACAGAGGGATATAGATAAGCTGCAGAGCTGGGCTGAGAGGTGGTAAATGGAGTTGAAATGTGGAAAAGTGTGAGGTGATTCACTTTGGAGAGAGCAACAGGAATACAGACTACTGAGCCAATGGTAAGATCTTGCTAGTGTAGATGAGCAGAGAGATCTCGGTGTCCATACATTGAGCCTGAAAGTTGCCACTCTGGTTGATAGGGTTGTTAAGAAGCCATATAGTGTGTTAGCTTTTATTGGTAGAGGGATTGAATTTTGGAGCCATGAGGTCATATTGCAGCTGTACAAAACTCTGGTGCGGTTGCACTTGGAGTATCGTGTACAGTTCTGGTCACCATATTATAAGGGGGATGTGGAAGCTTTGGAAAGGGTTCAGAGGAGATTTACTAGGATATTGCCTGGTATGGGGGTGGTGGTGGTGGGGCGGGGAGGGGAGGTCTAATGAGGAAAGGCTGAGGGACTTCAGACAGAGGTGATTTAATTAGATTAGATTAGATTAGATTACTTACAGTGTGGAAACAGGCCCTTCGGCCCAACAAGTCCACACCGCCCCGCCGAAGCGTAACCCACCCATACTCCTACATTTACATCTACTACTTACCTAACACTACGGGCAATTTATCATGGCCAATTCATCTGACCTGCACATCTTTGGAGTGTGGGAGGAAACCGGAGCACCCGGAGGAAACCCACGCAGACACGGGGAGAACGTGCAAACTCCACACAGTCAGTTGCCTGAGGCGGGAATTGAACCCGGGTCTCTGGCGCTGTGAGGCAGCAGCGCTAACCACTGTGCCACCGTGCCGCCCATAATTGATACCTATAAGATAATCAAGAGGGTTAGATCAGGTGAACAGTGAGAGCCTTTTTCCTCAGATGATGATGGCTAGCACGAGGGGACATAGCTTTAAGTTGAGGGCTGATAGATATAGGACAGATGTCAGGGGTAGTTTCTTTACTCAGAGTAGTAGGGGCATGGAATGCACTGCCTGCAACAGTAGTAGACTTGCCAACTTTAAGGGCATTTAAATGGTCATTGGATAAAATATGGGTGAAAATGGAATAGTGTAGGTTAGATGAGCTTGAGATTGGTTCCACAGGTCACACAACATTGAGGGCCGAAGGGCTTGCGCTGTAATGTTCTATGCTCTCTGAAAAAGCTGAGATTGGAGGTGGTGGTGTTTGGCTTTGGGAATGGTGAAAGGAAGTAAGTGTGAGAGCAAAATACTACAGTCAAGTTAACTACATCCATGGCATCTTGCCATAGATGAGCAGCAACTTATCTTCATCAAAGATCATAATGTAAATGTGCCACAAGTTTTGAAGTTCATAATTTAATAATGCACTTATTTTAGAGCACTATGACTTCAGCAGTAGCTTAGCAAGGTAAATCAGACTCCTGCCTGTACAGCCAAAAGGATATCTATCTTTTCTAGCCACTAACAGATTTCAGTGACCTAGGTTACATGTGTGGCTAGCGTTGCATTTCAGCTCCTATACCCAATATCTTTGGCAACTTCCAAGGAAGGTTCAGTTCTCAAAAAATGAGTGAAAAATATATGTTAAGTAATGCTGGTGAGTGGTGGGCACAAGTTGTCATGTGGGAATATGATACGGTGGAAATAAAAATATAGCTCAAAGAGGCAGATTGTGAAGAGAAGTGGAAAGAGAGAGACCAAAATGATCCTGACCACTTAATACAGAAGTACAAGGCTTTTGGTTTAATGGACCAATAGGACAACAACATTTTTTAAAAGACTGAGATAATAAAAGTGTGAAGGGCAAATAAATGAAGGGACTTTTAAAATGCGTACAATAAATTTCTTTCTACAAATTACTTCTTATAAAAGCAAAACACTGCAGATTCTAGAATCCTGAAGTAAAAATAGAAAGTGCTGGAAAAACTTAGAACAGTCAGCAGCATCTGTGGAAATGAATTAAAGTTAACACTTCAAGTTCTTTTTGAAAAACGGACACTTTCAGAAAAATTTTCTTTATCAGTTGATTGCAGTCTAACAAGGAAGGAAATACCAGAGGATCTAATTGGAAAGAATGAGTTGGGGGAAAATGTATCATGTTTCAGTCAGGAAAGATTTAGGGATGAATGATCATAATATTGTCAAGTTTCGGGTAGTTTGGAAAAGGACAAGAAACTATCAAACATTGAAATTCTTCACTGGAGTACAGCTAATTTCAGCACATTGAAAGATATGACCGGGAAACATCAGAAATGTTTTTGAAGATCAACAGACAAAATCAGTAATTAAACAATGGGAGGTTTTTCAAGAGATTGACAAGACAAATTCCTGTAAGGATGATAGGAAATGCATTCAAAGTTATAGTTTCCAAGATGACTAAAGATAAAATGAAACAGCAAAAAAAAAAGCTTATGACAAATGTATGGTTCATAAATCAGCAGAGAACCAAACAGAATACACAATTAATACAGAGGAAAACCTAAAAAGGATAAAATCAGTTTGAGAACAGATTAGTAGCTAACATTAAAGAGAATCTAGAAGTCATTTACTAGCAGATAAATATTTTTAAAATGATCAAATAAAGGATGGGGCTGATCAGAATCCAAAAAAGCAGGCACAGATCAGGAGGTACTAAGTGAGTATTTCATAGCTATCTATGTTACCAGAAGAGCATACTGCTCATAGAACAGTTTAAAAAATGGGAGGGCAGCGATTTTTAAAAAAATCAATTGTGATGTGGGCATCACTGACTGGCCCAGCATTTATTGCCCATGCCAATTTACTCTTGAGAAGGTGGTGGTAAGCTGCCTTCTTGAACCCCTGCAGTCCACATGCTGCAAGTAGACCACGATACCTTTGGGGCAGGAGTTCCAGGATTTTGACCCAGTGGCAGTGAATGAATACAGACATTTTCAATTCAGGATGCTGAATGGCTTGGAGGGGCACTTGCAAGTGATACTGTTCATATATATCTGTCGTCCTTGTAGATGGTAGTGGTTTATAGACTCAGAAGGCACCATCTCAGAACCTTTCGCAAATTTCTGCAGTTCATCTTGCAGGTAATACTTGCTGCTACTACTAAACATCAGTGGAGGAGGGGCTGGATACATGTGCTGTTTTGTCCTGGATACTGTCAAGCTTCTTTAGCATTGTTGGCGCTGCACCCATCCAGGCATGTGGTAAATATCCCATCACGCTTCAGTCTTGTGCCTTGTGGATGATGGACAGGCTTTGGGAAGTTGGGTGGAGAGATACTAGCCACAATATTCCTAGCCTCGGATCGGCTCTTATAGCCACTCCAATTACATTTCTGGTCAATGGTAACCCCCAGGATGTTGATAGTGGAGAATTCAATGATGATAACACCACTGAATGTCAAGAGACAGTGTCTCTGAATGCAGATGGTCATTGCCTGGCATTTTTGGACAGAAAATGTTAATTGTCACTTGTCAGCCCAAACCTGGATATTGTCCAGGTCTTGCTGCATTTAAACATGAACTGATTCAGTATCGGAGTTGTAAATGATGCTGAATATTGTGCAATCAGCAGCTAACATTCACACTTCCGATATAATGACGGATGGAAGGACATTGAAGAAATGGTTGAGCCTTGAACATTATCCTGAGGAACACTTGAGAGATATCCTGGAGCAGAGATGACCAACCTCCAGCAACTATACCCATCTTCCAATGTGACAGGTTTGACTTCACCCAGAGAGATTTCCCTCCTGATTTCCATGACTCCAGCTTTGCTTGGGCTCCTTAATGAAACACAGTCACACGCGGATTTAATATAAAGTGCTGTCACTCAGCTTTAGAATTCAATTCTTTTGTCAATGAACGAAGCCTCGAGACGAAGGCTGTAATGAGGTCAGAAGCAGAGTGTCTCAGGTAGAACCCAAACTAGGTATTAGTGAAAAGGTTATTCTGTGCAAGTGTTTCTGAAGAGAACAGGTGATGTCACCTTCCATTATTTTAGTGATGATGGAGCTTAGGCTGAGGCAGTAACTGGTCAAGTTGGATTTGTCCTGCTAATTTTTGTACAAGACCTATCGGTGCAATTGTTGGGCAGATGCCAGTGTTGTAGCTGTACTGGAAGAGTTTGGCTAGAGGTGAAGCAAGCTCTGGAACACAAGTCTTTAGTATTATCGCCCGAATGTCATCAGAATTCATACGCTTTGCAGTATCCAATGCCTCCAACCATTTCTTGATATCACGTGGAGTCAATCAAATTAGCTAAGGTCTGGGGACTGATGCTGGGGACCTCTGGATCACCTACTCAGCACTTCTGGCTGAAAAATGTTGTAAATGCTTCAGCATTATCTTTTGCATTCATGTGCTTGGCTCTCCCATCATTAAGGATGAGGATTTTGTTCAAAGTTTGGTAGAAGATTTGTAGCTCGGGTGCTCGTTGTTGTGGTTCTGTTCGCCGAGCTGGGAATTTGTCTTGCAAATGTTTTGTCCCCTGTCTAAGTGACATCCTCAGTGCTTAGGAGCCTCCTGTGAAGCGCTTCTGTGCTGTTTCCTCCGGCATTTATAGTGGCCTGTCTCTGCCGCTTCCGGTTGTCAGTTCGAGCTGTCCGCTGTAGTGGACCCAATATACCAGCCCCTACAGTGGACAACTTGAACTGACAACCGGAAGCGGCAGAGACAGGCCACTATAAATGCCGGAGGAAACAGCACAGAAGCGCTTCACAGGAGGCTCCTAAGCACTGAGGATGTCACCTAGACAGGGGACGAAACGTTTGCAAGACAAATTTCCAGCTCGGCGAACAGAACCACAACAATGAGGATTTTGTGATTCCTTCTCCTCCAGTGAGTTGTTTAATTGCCCACCATTATTCACAATGATGTGGCAGGATTACAGAGCTTATTTCTCTCAACTAATGGACCAGATAATTTAGCTCTATAACTTACTGCTTATGCTGTTTGTCATGCACTTGTCCTGCTTTGTAGCTTCACCAGGTTGACAACTAGTTTTATTTTAAATTAGCTACACCTGTTGCTGCTTGTGGCTTGCTCTCCTGCACTCTTCATTGAACTGGGTTTGATAGTAATGATCGAATGGGGGATATGCTTGTCCATGAAGTTGCAGTATGATTCTGCTACTGCTGATGGCCCATAGCACCTCACTGATGCCCAGTCTCAAATTATTGGATCTGTTCAAAGTCTGTCCTATGCAGCATAACATGATGCAAGGTTTATCAATGTGAACATGAGACTTGGTCTCTACAAGGACCATGCAGTGATCACTCTTTCTAATACAGTTGTTATGGACAGCATCTGCGGTAGGCAGGTTTAAGAAGATTAGGTCAAATAGATTTTCTCTTCTTGTTTGTTCCCTCATCAGCTTCTGCAGGCCCAATCAAACATCAATGTACTTTAGACCACAACCACCCTGATCAGTGGTGCTACCGCTAAGTCACTCATGGCAGTGGACATTGAAATCCTCAGTGTTTCCTCCAAGAGTTGTTCAACATGGAGGAACATAGTCATCAGCCAAGGGAGGATGGTATGTAGTAACTGGCATAAAATTTACTAGCCCATGTTTAACTTGACTGCATCAGACTTCATGGGGTCCAGAGTCAATGTTAAGGCTCCCAGGGTAACCCCTGACTGTATATCAAAGTGCCACCACCTCTGCTTAGCCTTTCCTACCCATGGGTCAGGACAGATCCAGAAATGTCTCAGACATAGTAAAGCATAATTCCATGAGTATAACTATGTCAGGCTGTTGCTTGGCTAGTCCGAGACACAACTCTCCCAACTTTGACACTAAATCTCAGATGCCAACAAGGAGGACTTTGCAGAGCTGACAGGCTTATTTTTGCCATGGTTTCTTTTTTGATACTTCATAGCAATTATTATAAGTGAGTAATCACGCAATCATTTCAGAGCAGAGTTGAGAATCAACACATTGCTGTGGGTCTAGAGTCACTTGTACGCCAGACTGGGTTAGGATAGCAGATTTCCTTCCCTGAAGGATATTAGTGAAACAGATGGGGTTCTTCGACGATTGACAGTTATTATTAAATATCTGGAATTAAGAGTCTATTGAATTCAAATTCCACCATCTGTCATGGCAAAATTCAAACCTGGGTCCCTAGAACATTACATGACTTTCTGGATTAATAGGCTAGCAATACAGCTATCACCTCCTTGTTGGATAGATCAAAAATAAAGAGCATGTACTTAAAAGGATGCAGTCCTGAAATTAAAAAAGGGTCATCCAGATCACATGGGGTACAAGGGAGGACATAAAGGTGGAAACTTGCCAATCCCCCTTAACAATGTGGCAGTGTCAAAGGTCTGAAGACTGTAAACATGATCCTACTGTTGAAACAAAGAGAAGAGAGATAAATCCAGCAGTTACAAATCACTCAGTCTCATGGATACTCATTATGGATACTTGAGGTCTAAACAAAAACAGAAAATGGAGTAACTTAACAAGTCTGGCAGCACCTGTGGAGAGAGAAACTTTGAGTTCAACATAAAATAAATAAAAGAATAAATAAAAAGAATACAGTATATGCTGGAAATCTGAAGCTAACACAATGTTGAAGAAACACAGGTCTGCCTGCATCTATGGAGCAAGAAATAGACTTAATGTTGAGTCTGATATGATCTTCAGAAATTTGTATTTGAAACACTGACTCTTCTTCAAAACAGTTTCATCTCAGTGATGGGACACTTCTGGAAATAATACTGAAACAAAATTAAGTAGCATCTGAACCAGTATAAATATACATTTTTATAATCAACCTGCTCAAACATGTCATGACACCATGCTGAAGCAGGTGGTACTCAACTTAGGCTTTCTGACCTAGACATTGAGACACCACTACTGCATCACAAGAACCCCTCCTTGGATCAGAAATAGCTAATGAATGAAATCAGCATAGATGTATTAAACACACATTGTGTTTCACTAACTTGGTTCAAGTTCTTTCACAGCTTTTGGCTACTCTTAAAAGACTCAGGCACAATTAGCATCTTTCTGTGCTGTAACATTTTGTGATTTCATTAACAGACTTACTCAGCTGCACAACGCAGCAGCTTTGGAAGAATTATTTTTAACCACCGTCAAAAACGCTAGAGTGGTTGAAAAAAAAAGGGACGATTTTTCAGCATAGGTTGTTGTTCCGTCATTTAATTAGAGCCACTGTAATGCCATAGTTGAAGTGGGAACTTAATTGGACCCAATCAAATGTGGCACTGAAAGACAAGTGACACAGATTTGGAAGGTGAGGTCATTTGTACCAATCCTGTTGAGATGAAATTTGTCCTTCCATCTGCACAGATGCAGATGAAATGGAAGAAAAAATAACGGCTTTTAATTGCAGATTGTAGAATTTCCATAGACCTATTACATGTGGAAAAACAAACTAATCAAGTACATAGTTAAAATTTTAAAAAGACACAAAAGATTCATTTGGCATGGATTCTCACTGTCACTCATTTTAAGTTGAGAAGCGTAAATCAGAGAGGTGTATAACCAAACCAAAGTTATAAATTGCGATTAGATTTGTCAGTTAGAGACCACTGGCTTCAAATATTGCAAAGTGGAATTAATAGTAAAGACTGAACAAACGCCGACTTACAGACTTGGAAACATGAATTTTAACTTTTAAAATCAGATCAATGTATATTTTTCAGCAATTTACCAAAGTAAGAGATCAGTGTTAGAAATGCAGGATCTGGCATATTTTCCTTTCTACATCTAATGTGAAGTACTCCCTAGGCCACTAAAAGAGTCAGCTTTTTCAGCAATGAGAAAAGGTCCTTAGGATATTAACCCAACATATCTAGTCTCTTTTCACAGCTAAAATTGCTCCAGTCCATGTAACATCTTGGTGAATCTTCTCTGCATTCTCTCTACGGTCACCACATCCTTCCTTTAGTGCGGTGACTAGAACTGCACATAATACTCCTAACCAACATTATGTACAGCTCCATCATCACCTTGCTGCTCTTGTCTAATGCCTTGACTAATAAAAGGTAAGTATCCCACATGCCTTAAACATCCATTGTATCTGTTCTCTAAAACAGCATCATGACATAGTCCGTTTTCTGATCCCTTCCCCATAACCCTGCACATCATTTATATTTAAATGGATCACCGAATGCTCTTTTGAATGCTTCAATTGAACCTGCCTCCACCATACTTCCAGGTAGTGTATTCCAGGAATGTGTGTGTGAATAGAAGTTTCTTCTCACATCACATTTACTGTTTTACCTGGTCTGGCCTATATGTGACTCCAGACCCACAGCAATGTAGTTAATTCTCAATGCCCTCTAGGCAAATTAGAGCTGGCTAATAAATATTGGTTTGGCCAGTGATGTCTGTGTAATGAATGAATTTAAAAAATGTTTATTCTTGATCCTTTTCTGATCAGGAATAGTTTCTCCCTGTCTACTATCCAGACCTCCCATGTGTTTGGGCTTGCTTGTCCAGAAGACAGAAGGGCAGTGATTTCCATGTAAAGGACACTAAGCTCTTTCTTCCAATGATTAATTAATTTTAAGTGTTCCAGCAGATTTTAATTACATAGCAACAATGTTCCTTGTACAATAGCCTATGCAATTGATTGTTGGGATAAGACATCGAACTTCATGTGGAAATCTCGGTTGTTATCTGTTATTGCTGCTCATGTGCCAAGGAGGGCTTTGGTATTTTCCAACAAAATTAAAGATCAATGATTAGAAGCTGACTCATGACTCATTTTGAGAACAGATTTGACAGTCAGTGCTGCTAAATATATTAGTTAAGGCACAATATACAAATTTGGGAAGTACAAAAGATGATTTTTCTTTATCAAGTCAAACCAACATTTAATCGAAATTAATATAGATGTATTCTTGAAATGATCAGTGTTCACACCTCTTAAATAAGATAGTTCATATGTTTCAGCTGCCAGCTTATTTAACTGTGGAACTTTAGCTTTTAATAAAGCTTTGATCATTTTTCTTAACATTTTAAGGCATCAAGGTGTATAGGGAGAAAGCAGGAATATGGTATGGAGATAAAGGATCAGTAGGAGCAATCTCTAAGAGCCAAATGGCATACTCTTAATTTGTAAATTTGAAGAAGGAACATCAGTGTTAGTCCTCTTTGTAAGTAGAGGAAAACAGTGGTGAATTTATGCAAACTAAGGTACATCATTGCCTTTGCAGCAAAAGACAAAACAGAGACATATGAAAAAGAGTTCTTGATTCAGCCGGTTGATCCTGTCCAACAATTTAAGATGACCATGGTAGCTGAACACTTCATCACTGACCCACACAATCCCCACAATTTTTTACAACATTCCTAATCATATCTATCAAACTCTACTTTATATATGCGAAGGATTGAGCTTGAACAGCCCTGTGAAGCAGGTTAACAATCCTCTGATATAGTCTAGCCAAGTTTTTATCCAATTGAACTAAGATGTCACTGGTTCTGTACTCAAATCCTCTTGAAATAAAGGCTAACATTCAAGTTGCCTTCCTAACAGCTTGCATGTTAGCTTTCAGTGATTACTGACAAGGTCACCCTAGATAGCAGGTGGCCACCCATGATTCTAGGTGTTCCTTCAGCAATTTTAATACAAGCAGTGTTAATTGCTTTAATTCAAGACTTCTGGTATATTAGGACTGCCTTTGTTTTCAGTGAAACATCCTCCCAGCAGCAGAAGGGGTGAAGTCTTCAAGTGGCCATTAACAGACATCCGTAAAATATCATGAGTCAAGGACGAGCAGATAGGAGATTAAAGGCAACCCATTGGATTGGATATGCCCCACCTTCAAATCTGGCAGCAGGCGTAGATAAAAGCCACCACAAAATGAATTAACAGCTTTCCTTAATAAAAGATCTTTCTGATCAAAATTGAAAATTTTCAAGGACGTGAGCTCCAAAAAGTAATTTGATGTAGAGCCACATAATGCTCTAACACCTTGGCACTCCTGAAAATTGCTGCTAGGTTGAAATCTCTCTCATAAGTCCTGTTTTTTTTTAAAGAGGCAACATATATCTATTTCATCAAAATACAGTTTTAATCTTCAGACTCTTACAACCTTCTGTACTTAATATGGAGTTCAACACCTTCAAATGGTGAATCAATTCCCAGTCCTTCGTTTTCTTTTAGCTTTACCTGTTACATTCTGTCATTATGTCCTATTTTCTCTCCCCCCAACCTAGTGGGATTGTCTATTCTTTCCACTCTGGCAATTAGACACACCATTGTTTTGTTATTCTCACATCCTGATCACTTAATCTGAACTACCAGCATCCTTTTTACCCCAACACTCCAACCCGCCCTCTACCCAGACTATTGCAGAAATGCTGCCCCCTCCACACTTCACATTAGCTCTGATGACTAGACTTGAAACGTTAGCTTGCTCTCTCTCCATGGGTGCTGCCTTATCCATTCCGACCTTCAGCATTTGTTGTTTTCAGAACAGTTTTCAGAGGTTTGCTGCTGACGCCAGCACATCCAATCACTGCGACCGCCGGACGGCTGCTGCTATCATTATGCAAAAGGTCCATACTTGCAGTAAATGGCATGCAGCCACTGCCTTTGATCACTGAGAGGAGCCAGGGAAGAACTGTGACTGCTACTGCCACAAAAGCCCAATCTCAGGGGTGGTAATGCTCCTCCGAGCAATCAAAGGCAGCAGCAGTATCATCAGCAGCATCATCAGCCGCACCAAGAACATAGCAATCAATGTGAGGCTCATCAGCTGATCTAGACTCCATGCCATGACGAGGTGCAGGTGACTATATCAGTGGTTCAGTGTTCCAAACAACATTATGGAGATAAGACTTTAGACTTTAAGATTTGGACCGGTTCTTTATTTGTTGGTTTTTTTGTAACCAAGATAGCACTGCAGAATACACTTTTCACTGTATTCAGTATTCCCACAATTGAGTTCACGTGCCAATAAAATCTAAATTCCAATAAAATCTAATACTAACTCTAAGTTTCAATCATTTCGATTTATGTAGGTCATTGAAACCATCAAAATCAGACATTGAACACAGAAGTTGAGAGTGCGGTGCTGGAAAAGCACAGCAGATCAGGCAGCATCTGAGGAGCAGGAGAATCGATGTTTTGGGCAAAAGCCCTTCATCAGGAATGAGGATTGTAAAGTGAAAAGCCAAGGCATAACAAAATCCTTCTACAAACAATATTGCAGCATATTTTCTACAACTGATTATGGAAAGACCTTTTTATTTAAGATTCAGATGGAAACCATTCTCACATGCCCTGTACTCAAAAACATCCAAGACAGACAGTTGGAAGCAGGTTATTAGCCCATTCTCGGGCAAGAAATATCAAAGAGAAATAAAATAGAACAATGTGATGAAATTGGATTTTTAGCCCAAGTTTATAATTACAGCATACATTTATATCGTCACATGAAGATGTGATGGACTTAATCCAAAGTCTGATAATATTAACATTTTGAATACTAGAGTAATTTATTGGAAGTTGGGTGAAATACTCATTTCTGTAAGTAAGGGCACAGGAAATAAGATGCTCGGTTACAAAGCCATTAGACTCTGAACTTAATAAATAATACATTATGATTTTTACTGTTAATTACATACTAGACAATTGTGAGATGATACAGGGTTAATTAGTAAGTAGAAGTAGAGTGGAGTAGAAAATTCTGTGGAAACATAATAAAATGCACATCAAGTTTGAAAATGATGCATTTAATCCAAAACTATGGTCTCAGTTTAAACACAGCCAATTAGAAATGAATTGGCTGAAATGTATTGCGAGATCAGTTAAAAGGTGTAATAATAGCTAATTAATATACACTTCGAGAAGTAACTTGCAATTCTTGAATATAACCTGTATATTCCTTTAAAAAGTTCAACCAGAAAAGTTGCAAGTAATTAAGTAGATGTTAAATATAGTATTAGATCAAAAGAGGTTTGCAATGTTTCCAAAAATAAATTACAGAATTGTTACAGCACAGGAGGCCATTTGACCCATCATGCCCTCACTTGTTCTATTACCTAGTGCCAAGCTCCTGCTTTTTCCAAATATTCCTGTGAGAATGTGTATAGGGTATAAGCAGGCAGGGAAAGAGTTAAGTTCCGATTTTGTGAAACAAGAAGTTCAGCTGAGCATGACTCAGATCAGATAAGATCTTACAGTTAACAATGGTGTGCTGGAGGCAAGGGTAAAGGGTTAATAAGGTAGAAAAGCATTAATTATGTAGAGCCATTTAACAAGATGAAGAAGCATTCGGTATGTAACGTCAGTTAACAAGGTGAAAAGTATTCATTCCATCAAGCCAGTTATTCATTGTGTAACAGCAGATGGATTAATCCTTATTATTGACACTTGCTGATAGTAACGGTCACTGAATCAATATGTATGTTGCCTTATCTGGATGCTCCTCTCTGTAAAGTGACTATATATAATTCATTAAGAAACTGCTGTTCCAGAGAAGACCGTGAACTCCTGTCCCTGTGCGCACAGGCGTTCATTCTATCTCCCTCCAGGGCCCGGAATAAAGATGAAGGGGGTAAAGCTATACTGTGTCTGAGCGTTTTGCTTCGACTGAGGGGGAAAGTGGTATACCTGCACACTATTATATAATTAATTAAATGGCCTTTTGAATGCCTCAATGGAAACAGTCTTGACCACATTTCTAGGCATGCATTCCATACCTTAACTACTCACTGTGGAAAAAACATTTTCCTCACATCACCCCAGCTTCTTTTGCACATCACTTTAAAACAGGAATGGGAGAGTTTTCAAAACCAGAAGAAAATGCCTAGGAAATTTATAAAAGAGGCGTAAAACAAAATTGGAGAGTAAATTAGAAATATTAAAAAAAAGTAAGGCCTTTTGCAAGTATTTTAAAAGGAAAAACCATTAAGTGTTAGTAGCTTACAGCTGTCATAGACAAGGGAGGAGAAATTAACAACCTCTCAATCCATTTCCCTCATTATCTGCAGTGTGGTTGTTTTGGAAAGGTAGAGGAGTGTGTTTTATACCCTGTGATGAGTAATCACTTTAAAGAAACAGCAGATTCCATAAATTTAAAATAGGTTATTTATTCTCACACACCAAGGACATCTAAATCATCAACACAGTATAGAAACACAGAATTCAAAAACCAAAACAATAGTTAACAGTGTTAATGGCTAGCTTGTTTTTAGAACAGTGAATCCCAAAGTATGGTAGGTCAGCATCCCACATGGGGTCACAAGCTGAAATTATGGGATCACGAGCTCTGAGCTGGCAATGGTCAAACCCCTATTCCCTTGATCTAACAGATGACAACCTTCTCCTCCAGGTGTCACAACAGTTTAAGCTTCAAAATGAGGTCAGAGGGGAAGAGTATTTGGGAAGTACAGTCACAGCAAATCAGTTGAATTGAGCTTTGTAAAGAGGAACCTTTTTCTGCACTCAAACTGTATAGTTGTTGGGTTCAAAAATAGTAGAAATCAATGATCAGCTGGTCACAAAGTTAGGCACTTGCAGTTAGTAAGTTAGATTTCTTTGCAGATGGCCTTGGAAGTTTGGAATCAGGCTGGGAAGCTTTTAAAAGGAAAACAACCTTTTTGCTGCTTTCAATCTACTCTTGAGTAGCATGCAGTTTTAAAAACTTGGTATTTCTAGCTAGTTACAATCATCGGACCAATATTAGTACTGTCTAAACAGAATAGCTTGGAAGTCTAACAACACTATTACACAGACAGATGGTTGTCTTTCACACTTGCTCTGTAGGCAATTGGTGTCTCTAGCAGTTTTTTTGTGAAGCATTGACATTGATGAGAAATCTATAAGTTAAATCGATTGCACTTGAGATGAACTTTGAATGCTAACTGGTATAAATTACATAAAGCGTCGCTGTCAGTTATTTCAATTCCAGGGAAGGCCCCAACAATGGATGACTCAGAATTCTATGATTCTATGAGTCATCCTTGGTTCTATGATGACTTATTGGAAACTTTTTAAAAGCTTGAGAAATTGTGTTAAATACGAAAAATGTCACTGGACTCCTGGCAACCAGTCCATTTTCAAATTAGGAAAGACCGCTCCAGAAGCTTTCACATAAATACAGTTCATGTTTGAAGCTCAGAATAGGACATGCCTTCATTAGCCATAACACCAAGACAAGAGGAAGTATAATTGGGAAGAACAACATAATGGACCCATTAAAAATAAAAATCGTAACTATGAAGTCAGACATCAAAGAAGATAACAGAAACTGAAGAACCTAAGCTATAGCTCTGTAAGGAGAAAGGTTGGACGCTTACTCAGCTGGTGATACCCTGCAATCCTGTCTCTATCCTAGACAGTCCACCTGAGTATTTTTACATCCAAGACATGGTTATAGATGAGAGACAGGCCTGAGGAAGCTCAGAGATAGGCGAACAGTGAAGGTGACAGATTAGAAGGTTCATCTATACTTAAAACCAGAACATCACCACACGTAATCATAACTGTTAGATCCCGGAACTCGAAGTTTCTCCAAATACCAAAAGGGAAGCCATAAGGCTTGTATTTTCAGAACTTTAGGAAACCCTTTTCAAAAGGCGTAGTGAGTGCAGAAAATAACAAATGTGGCAATTTTCCCCCGAGTAGCTACTGGAAACATCCTCTCAGCATCCTCTGAATGAATTGCTTTTGGAAAGAACTCAAATGACGACTACAAATATCCAAATGATGCTGTCAAGTTATACTAGGAGTCAGACTGAAATTTCATCTGGAGTTTTTCATATCATATATATTTTCTTCAAGAACTATTAATTACTTAGGAAAAAATAAAAATTATGGTTTAGGTATTTACAATCAAAGTTTGTGACAAGATTTGTAGCTCGGGTGCTCGTTGTTGTGGTTCTGTTTGCCGAGCTGGGAATTTGTGTTGCAGACGTTTCGTGCCTTGTCTAGGTGACATCCTCAGTGCTTGGGAGCCTCCTAGGAAGCGCTTCTGTGATGTTTCCTCCGGCATTTATAGTGGTTTGTCTCTGCCGCTTCCGGTGGTCAGTTCCAGTTGTCCGCTGCAGTGGCCGGTATATTGGGTCCAGGTTGATGTGTTTGTTGATAGAATCTGTGGATGAGTGCCATGCCTCTAGGAATTCCCTGGCTGTTCTCTGTTTGACTTGTCCCAGTCAAATTCATGTTGCTTGTCATCTGCGTGTGGGGCTACTAAAGATGGCTGGTCGTGTCGTTTCATGGCTAGTTGGTGTTCATGGATACGGATCATTAGCTGTCTTCCTGTTTGTCCTATGTAGTGTTTTGTGCAGTCCTTGCATGGGATTTTGTACACTACGTTGGTTTTGCTCATGCTGAGTATCGGGTCCTTTGTCTTGGTGAGTTGTTGTCTGAGAATGGCTGTTGATTTGTGTGCTGTTATGAGTCCTAGTGGTCGCAGTAGTCTGGCTGTCAGTTCAGAAATGTTCTTGATGTATGGTAACGTGGCTAGTCCTTTGGGTTGTGGCATGTCCTCATTCTGTTGTCTTTCCCTTAGGCATCTGTTGATGAAGTTGCGGGGGTATCTGTTCCCCAGAGCCTTTCCATTAACTGTACAAGTCCTGCCCTTGCTCATTTTACCATAATGCAACACCTCACATTTATTCAAATTAAATGACATCTCCAAAATTTGCACATGCTACTAACTCATGGTAGTATTTTGTGTTATTGTCAATTAACAGGATGTTGTCATCAAATCAAAAAGACGTTCTGCCCAGAACACAAATTAATAAGGTGTTATATGAATTTCTGTGTAGGTATATTTAGGCTGTAAATCTTCATTACTGGTGGATCGTGTCAAACAAAGAGCAAGTGTCTTCAGTCCTTTTTTTAGACTTAGAAAATTATAGATAAGTTAAATGTGTTTATGTAGTTGTGCACCTTTAGCTAAATAATCCCAAATGTACTAAGAATTATGCCAACAACCAATTCAAGGTGATCAGTTGAGTTCAGAACATGGTTCACTGATGCTTGCTAGAAACCAAAATATTCTCCTACACAGACATCTGAAAACAAAAACAGGCAAAAGCAATATGTGCTGGAATTGCACTTTTTCTAAACTGAACAAAAAAGTATGGTGGGCATGGGGCACTGTGGACAGTAGTTCTCTGGCGCACTCTTTGGACAGTGTCTTGACCAGAGTTGACTCTTCTCCTTCTCTTTCACCCCCCCACCCCATAAATTGTCGCTCCCTCTATAAGTTAGCATTCTTACATGAGTGCAAGACAAAAAGCCTTGACAGCAGGCCTTTTTTTTTTGTTCAGAAATAGCAGTGATATAAATGTGGTTCCACTTTATAAGAAGGGCTGCAGACGTAGACCATGGAATTACAGGCCACTGAGCTTAATAGGGAAACTATTGGAAAAAGTAATTGAAGGAGAAATTAATCTTCATTTACAGAGGGAAGATTTGATCAGGGATCAGAGGGAAATTTATGCCTAACAAATCTGGTGGCATTTTGAGGAGGTGACCAAAGTAGGGCAGTTGATGTAGTTTATACAGATTTCAGCAAAGCCTTTGGCAAGTCCCACATGGGAATCTAATAAAGAAGGTAAATGTTCACGAGATCCAGGGTAACTTGGCCAAATGGATCCAAAATTGGTTTAGTAATAAGAGACAGTGGATGTGGTTGAAGACCATTTGTGTGACTGTAGCCTGGAGTGCAGCGCTGCACAGGGATCAGTGTCGGGTCCCTTATTGTTTGCGATATTCACAAATGGTGTAGATGAGAATGTGGGTAAGAATCATAAAGAAGTTTGCAGAAGAGGAAGTGGGTACAATTACAATGTTTAATAGACAAATTAGATCAGTACATGAATAAGAAATGTTTGAAGGGATATGGGTCAAGCGCAGGCAGGTGGGACCATTTAGTTTGGGATTATGGTCAGCATAGACTGATTGGACTGAAGGGTCTGTTTACTTGCTGTATGATTCAATGACAAAAAGATTGGCCATGTGATTGACAGTAAAGACAGGTGTTGGGTTACAGAAAGATACACACAGATTGGCACAATGGGCAGATGGAATTTAACCCAGCAAGGTGATGGTGTGTATGATCTACAATGGTGTGTAGATCTACAAAATACACTGTAGACATACAAAGATCCTTAGCAACTTTCAAATCCTTAAACACTTTCATCTAGAAGGCCAAGGACAACAGGTGCATGTGAACACCACCATTTGCAAGTTGTCTGCCAAGCTACTCACCAACCTCATTTGGAAATATATCGCTGAGTCAAAATCCTGGAATTCCCTCTCTAACAGCATCGTGAGCCTAGCTACAGCACATGGGCTGCATCAGTTCAAGAATGTAGCTCAGCACCACCTTCTGAAGAGCAAGTAAGGGCAGGCAATATATAATGGCCTGAGCCAGCAAAATCCATATCCCACAAGAATATTTTTTAAAAAAAGGCACAGGAATATGACACTAGAAAGCTCAGGAATTCAGGGATCTTGAGGTGCCTATCTACAAGTCCCTGAAGAGGGCAGTTAAGATGGCATACAGGACACTTGCCTTTATCAGTCATGGCATAGACATTAAGAGCAGGGAAGTCATGTTGGAACTGCACAGAACTTTGGTTAGATCACAGCTGGAATACTGTATGCATTTCTGGTCACCAGATTATAGGGAGGACATGACTGCACTGGAGAAGATGTAAGAGAGACACAACAAAATGCTGCCTGGGATGGAGCATTTTAGCTACAAAGAGAGGCTGAATAAGCTCACTTTGTTTCCTTTAGATCAGAGAAGGTTGAGGGGAGACCTGATACAACTCTATCAGATTATGCGGGGCCTAGATATGGCAAATAGAAAGCAGAAACAAAAACAGAAATTGCTGGATATCTGGTAGGCATGCTTGAATTGGACTGAAGGGTCTGTTTCTGTGCTATACAGTTCTATGACTCTAAGTTTAAAGTGAAAGGCAGGAGGTTTAGAGGGGATTTGAGAAATAACCTTTTCCACAGATGGTGGTGGGGTCTGGAATGCACTGCTGAAAGGGTAATTGAGGTGGGAAACCTCACCACCTTTAAAATATATTTGGATAAACATGAACTAATCATAACATTCAAGGCTATGGACTGAGTATGGGCAAATGGGATTAATATGGGTAGAAGTGTATTTTTGACAATACAGACTTGATAGGCCAAAGGTCATCTTCTGTACTATCAGTCTTTTATTTGTAAACACATAAATGTATTTGTAACAACATCCCAACAAAAAAAAACTGATTTCATTGACAACATAGAAACAATAATTAGCACCTCCACTTTCCTTAATTACTAGAGTAACTCCATTCAAATATGAAAATGCAGCATGGAAATGGCATTTGCAGGGCAGGACTTGAGATTTCCAAGCTCACTGATGCTGCTGTTAAGACAGAGTTAGTAACATCGTATTCACCATTGTTTTTTCAAATCAGTTCCTGAAAAGTAAAAACATCACATTTCACTCAGTGCATTTTTCAGCTCTGTGCTGAATGGGAAAAGGAGTGGTGAAATTTCACCACTAAAACCTGTCTCCTTAAATTTGGCTTTGTCCACCATCTTCACAAAATCAAAATCATACATCAGTAGTATATGAAGTCTCAGTCAATCTAAAATCTAAAATTTCAAAAATGAAAGTCACTGACCTGGTTCCGCCCACGCAGGTTTGCATATCTGAACTTCTGGATGAAATAGAAGATCAGCCAAGCCAAAGAAATGATCATCAGTACAATAAATGAGATGGACACAAAGACAAGAGAGCCACGGCTGTACTGTGGAAGACGTGCTGCTCCAACCGCTATAGACATCAATACGGTGAAGTTTTTTTCGATGTAACTCAGAATCTCACGACCTCTACGTTCAGAAATCATGACTGCGACTATGTTACCAGTGCCTGAAATAAACAAAAGAAAATCGTAATTAGTCTCCAAGAGATAAGCAACAGGCCAAAAATTCCAAAAACACAAGATTGACACGTTTTACCTTATTTCTTTGTTAGAATACAGCTCCTTCCACCCCAGCCTCAAACTGGTTCAACAGTTAGATACAGGATTTCACATGACATTTCAGTTTATTTTTAAACTTGTAGTTAGCCAACATCCTCCCTAAAGAAGAAACCACATTACCCAAGTTCACATGGGAAGAAGATCGAGTGGCGGGTGTATCAGGATGTCAAAATTAATTGATGGTGCTCTTGTACTGCAAAGGCCATGATGAATGTTTCCTGCCTTCTGAGCCTTTAACTAATTCTTGCAACATAGTTGGCCATCACTGATCAACATGCCTAAAACTGGCAGACCAAACAGGAGAGATAATAATTGCATTTTATCTTGGAAGTTCTTTTTTAAACTATTTGACTTTATTAATATTAATAGGGCAAGTATGGTTAATATGCTATGGACTAAGTGCTGGTAAATGGGATTAGTGTAGCTTGGCGTTTATTGGTTGGGAGACATGGTGGGCCAAAATGTTTGTTTCTATGACTCTATGATTATGACAAAAAAAAAGAACATTTCTAGAGAATCTATGAAAAGAAGGAAATATGTAATATGTTAAACAAGATTATTGAATTGTCAGTGGTATTTGAATCATCCTTTGTGCTCTAAATGTAGGAAAGATACAGAATTGTTTTCTTCCTCATCAACCAATTAAAATTATAGTCACACACCACAGAAACAGACCCTTCAATCCAACTCTTCCATGCTGACCAGATATCCTAAATTAATCTAGTCCCACATGTCAGCATTAGGCCCTTATCCCTCTAAACCCTTCCTATTCATATACCCATCCAGATGCCTTTTAAATGTTGTAATTGTACCAGCCTCCACCACTTCTTCTGGCAGTTCATTCTATACGTGCATCACCCCCTGCGTGAAAACATTGTCTGTTAGGTCTCTTTTAAACCTTTCCCCTCTCACCTTAAACCTATGCCCTCTAGTTTTGGGCTCTCATACCCCAGGAAAAGGATCTTACCTATTCACCCTATCACTTATTTCTCAAACAGTCAAGTATGCAACAAATGGCATTACTCAAAACACAGCTATGTAAAACCAGGGGAGAGTTAAATATGCAATGAATGTCATAGTCAAAAACATGGATGACAATACAGGGGATTACACAGAACAGGTCAGACAGTGTGATTTGGTCCAAGTGGCCAATGATTAAGAGTGTCTCTTTGTTAGCATCCAATATATTTAACCCAGTTTCAACAGCCCTCTGCAGTATATAATGCCAAGACTTCACTACTCAGAAGTATTTGGTTCTCATCTTTATACTAATCAAATGACCCTTTAAAGATTATGACATTTTGTGGTAGACTCTCCCACAAGGGAGAACAACCTCTCAGCATCTACACTCTCAAGCTCCCCGTGAAGAAATGTGACAATAAGGCCACATCTCATTCTTCTCCTCAATTCAAACAAGTACTAGCCCGACCTATTCATCATATCTTCAAAATGATCCCTTAATACTCAGGAACAACTGAGTGAACCTACTCTGGAGTTCCTTCACTGTTCTCAAAATTCTATTGTAGTCTAACCTATATAGTATTAGCAATACTTTTCTATATTTATACAGCCAGTTCTGCTATTACATGTCTTTCGTTAATACAAATTGCCTGTAATGCATTTGATGAATAGGGAACTCTGTTTCTAAAATGCAAATTTGTAAAACGTATGTTGGCTATAATGCAATTATATCGCCAACACTTTGCTTTATTTTTATTGTGTGATTTTTATATAGTGTGGAATCACACAAGAACAACTACTGAGTTATAGAAGAAATGATTGTTCTTCATTCCATTTGGCTATTACCTGCTGAATTTGTATGTTAGCTTTTTGCAATTTATGTACAAGCATCCTCAAATTCCCATGCTGCAAATTTCTCCAGTTATTTCTCCAGTTGGTTAATACAGATGAACCTCGATTATCTAGCATTCGACTATCCAAATATCGGATTATCTGGCCAGATTGCAAAGTCCCGATACTTGTCTAAACAACGTTATCCGGCATTCGATTATGTGGAATACGATTAACTGAATGAAATACTCCCCGCCCATGCTCCTCGGATAATCAAGGTTCTTCTGTATTCAGCTCCTTTATTCTTCCTGCCAAAATAATCTCACATTTTCACACATATTCCACATGTCAAGATTTTGCTTACTGACTTGAACAGTCTATAAGCCCTTTGCAGATGCTTTATGTCAGCCTTACCACTCACCTTCCCACATATTTCTGTACAATCTGCTACCTTGGTACATTTACTTCCCTCACCCAAGTCATTTTTAATCTATTAGTTGGCTACTTCTCTATACATTTCAATGTACCACTCCAACACCAAGGGCTCTTCTGTAAGCTAACATACAGTCCCTTATTGAATCCCTTTTGGAAATCTAAATATATTACATCTGCTAGTTCCCCTTTATCCATCCTGCTGGTTATTTTCTCAAAGAATTCTAATAAACGTCAAGTATGATTTCCTCTTTGTGAAGCCTCATATGTACTTCTAAATATTATTACTTCCTCTATAACAGACTCTAGCACTTTCCCAATGACAGTTGTAAAGCTAACTGGCAGTAACCTTTTTTTGTCTCCCTCCCTTTTTGATTAAGGGCATTACATTTGCAGTTTTCTGAGCCTCTGCGTTTTTTTTCCAAAGTCTAAGGATTCTTGGAAGAAGATTACTGCTATTGCATCCATTATATTTGTAGTTACTAATGCCCTGTGATTATTTCCTTTGGTAATGAGCTCCATATTTTAAACTAACTTCATCAGGTTCATCAACCTCCTGATGAGTAGCACTCAAAGAGCTAGTGCTTCTAAATAAACCTGTTGGACTATAACCTGGTGTGATGTGGTGTAATGAAAAAGGGCTCATGCCCCAGACGTCAATTCTCCTGCTCCCTGACCTGCTGCGCTTTTCCAGCAACACATTTTCAGCTATAACCTGGTGTTGCATGATTTTTAAATTTGTACATCCCAGTCCAACACCAGCACCTCCAAATCAAGCTTGCAAAATGACAAGATAATTAGCAAATAGATCTGAAATGCTGCAGTGCAGTGGCTAGTATCCTTGCCTCTAAGCTAAGAGATCTGGGTTAAGTCTCAAGGACTTGACAGCCAAGGAAGGTGTATTCATGACACAGCCAAATAGGTTAAATATCAACCTGTACATTCTTCCAATATACACATGGTCTTTCACTGCTCTGATCAAAAATACATGCGTGAGGAAAGGTGGATAAAATATAGGTCGGGGAGAAAAGGATTATAGGATTACTAAAATCCAAAGAAAGAGCACAAGGAGCCCATTCGGCTCCTCAAGCCTGCTCCACTATTCACTAATGTACATGAAAATTTCAGGAAGAGTGACCACTGCACAATGCTTATGGAGAAGAAGTTCTGTATTCACATTGAGAATACCCATCATGTTTGTGGCACTATCACAGTACCAAATGGGTCAGATTTCGAACAGAAACAGCAACTCGAGACTGGGCACTCATTAAGTGCAGTGGGCCATCAACAGAAGCAGAATTGCACTCCATAACAATTTGTAATCTCATGGGCCTGCATCCCCCACTCAAACATTACCATTAAACCAGGGGATCAACCCTGGTGCAATGGAGAGTGCAGGAGGGCATGCCAGGAACAGCAACAGATATACCTAAAAAAAAAGGTCAATCTGGTGAAATTGCCAAGGGACTACCTGCATACTAAACAAAAGTAACAAGTGAGAAACAGAGCTTATCACTCCCATAACCAATGAATCATATCCAAGCCAGATAGTTCTGCCTCATTCAGTCATGAATGACACAGAACATTTTAAAAAGTCAGTTGAAGTGGCAGCTCCACAAATATCCACAACCCTCAAGATAGTGGAAGAGCTCAACAAATCATTGCAAAAGATAAAGTTTAAGCATTCAAAGCAATCTTCAGCCAGAAGCGCTGAGTGAATGATTCATCTTGACATCTTCTAGAGATCCCCAGCATACAAGTACCAGTCTTTAGCCAGTTCAGTTCACTCCACACCACATGATACCAAGAAACAGGTTGGAAGCACTGTACAGTTACAAGTCTGGCATCTACCCAACAATGTGGAAAATTGACCATATATCCTCTTCACCAAAAAGCAGGACAAACACAACCTGGTCAATTTGTGTCCCATCGGTCTACTTTCAGTCATCAGTAAGATGGTGGAAGATATCAACAACATTATCAAGTAGAACTTGCTCCACAATAACCTGCTCACTGACATCCAGTTTGGTCGTGTCCTAGACCCAGCCATCTTCAGCTGCTTCATCAATGACAGGAGATGTTCGCTGATTGAGCAATGTTCAACACCATTCACGACTCTTCAGATCCTGAAGCAGTCCCATGCTCAAATGCAACAAAATCTGGACACTATCTAGGCTTGCGCTGACAAGTGGCAAGTAACATTGGTGCCACACAAATGCCAGGCTATACATTTCTTGGTGATGGTCAATCTCACCACTGCCCCTTGATATTGAATGGTATATCAATACCTGAATACCCAACTATCAACATCCTGGGGGTTACCACTGACCAGAATCTCCACTGATGCACTCACATAAACACAGTGACTACAAGAGCAGATCTGAGGCAAGGAATATTGTGACGAATAGCTCATCCGCTAAATTCTCAAAGTTTATCCGTCATCTGCAAGGAACCAGTCAGGAGTGTGATGGAATACTCCCCACTTGCCTGAATGGGTGCAGCTCCAACACTCAAAAAGCTTGACACCATCCAGACAAAGCAGCCCACTTGATTGTCACCACAGCCACAGCATTCAACCTCTCCACTACCAATGTTGAGTAGCAGAAGTGTGTACTATCTACAAGATGAACTGCAACAATTCACCAAAGATCCTCAGATAGCAACTTCCAAACCTAGAAGGACAAGGACACCAGGTATGTGGGAACACCACCAACTTCATGTTCCCCTCTAAGCCACTCACCATCCTGACTTGGAAATATATCACCATCCCATCACTATCGCTGAGTCAAAATCCTGGAGTTCCCTCCCCAATGACATTGTGGGTCAACCCACAGCAGGTGGACTGCTGCAGTTCAAGAAGGCAGATCACCACCATCTTCAAGGACAACTAGGGATGGGCAGTAAATGCTGGCCAGCCTGCAATGTCCACATGCCACAAATGAATAAGCAAACATCTGAAATCTGGACAATCCCTCAGTGATTATATCTCATCTCTAAACAAGCAACTATATAAACAGACAATAAAATCTCACACCATTATACTCCGAAGGATAACAGTTGAACCAATTGATAAACAGAATGGCTGCACACAACTGAAATTTGAGCAAGAGAGGAATGGTTGAATAATGGACAAATTCTTTCCCCCTCACCCCAAGCAATAAAAATATTTCTGGATAAAGGACTGGATTTTACACATATCCATCAACAGAAAGGAATTAAATTGATAGTCAGGGTAGCATTAGGCATTGTCTCTCAGTGGATCAATTGAGGCACTTCTGGGTTATCATCCCACCACTATTGAGAAATTTAGCAAGCACCAAAACAAAGCACCAGCTTGTCAGATTTCCCTGTAAATGTTAAGAGGCACAGGCAGACTTTGATCCTTAAGAAAAGGTACCTGGACCTACTGGACCTCCATATCCTGCAATGAACTCTGCCGAGGACATTTCAAATTCCAGATTCCCGAAAACTTTGCTAACCTGCGTCTACCAGCATAGCATCTGGACAGACCTCATAGACCCAAACACTAATCCAACACTACTTAGCTCAATCCTTAAGCACTGGAGAGTTGCCAGCTTATGATTAAAAAAGGTAGGTTAATAAAAAAGGTAGCATATGCTAGGTACAGACAAGATAGATCGAATGAGTCCTTAGAGTATAAAGGCAGTCGGAGTATACTCAAGAGGGAAACCAGGAGAACAAAAAAGGGGAGCTGAGATAGCTTTGGCAAAAAGAATGAAGGAGAATCCAAAGGATTCTTACAAATGCATTAGGGACAAAAGAGTAACTCGGGAGAGTATAGGGCCCCTCAAAGATCAGCAAGGCGGCATTTGTGTGGAGCTGCAGTATGGGTGGGGTGGGGTGGGGGCAAGATACTAAAAAAGTTTTTTACATCAATGTTTACTGTGGAAAAGGATATGGAAAATATAGAATGCAGAGAAATAGATGGTGATATCTTGCAAAATGTCCATATTACAGAAGAGGAAGTGCTGGATGTCTTGAAACGCATAAAAGTGGATAAATCCCCAGGACCTAATCAGGTGCACCCAACAACTCTGTGGGAAGCTAGGGAAGGGATTGCTGGGCCTCTTGCTGAAATAATTGTATCATCAATAGTCACAGGGGAGGTGTCGGAAGACTGGAGGTTGGCTGACGTGGTGCCAATATTTAACAAAAGTGGTAAAAACAAGCCAGAGAACTATTGTAACAATGGTACATATTAGGATACATTTTAGCTTGTTTGAAACTGATAACTAATATGCTAAACTAAATGGTGTCAGGGCAAGGTGTGGTTAGCTTGGACATGGGCCTGTAAATAAAGAAAACTACCGTGAACAGCAAGATAGCTAGTGCACGTGACCAAAGGCGTGTCCCAACATGTCCCAGCAGTAACTGAATTGGGAGCAGTTGCACACAAAACTGCAGGAAACTTATCCTTGTGGCCCTTCACTAGTGACAGGCCTGCAGTCTGAAAGTCAACCCTCCACCACCACCACCCTCTGTCTTCTACCTTTGAGCCAGTTCTGTATCCAAATGGCTAGTTCTCCCTGTATTACATGAGATCTAACCTTGCTCACCAGTCTCCCGTGGGGAACCGTGTCTAACGCGTTACTGAAGTCCATATAGATCACGTCCACCGCTCTGCATTCATCAATCCTCTTTGTCACTTCTTCAAAAAACTCAGTTAAGTTTGTGAGACATGATTTCCCACACACAAAGCCATGTTGACTATCCCTAATCAGTCCTTGCCTTTCCAAATACACATACATCCTGTTCCTCAGGATTCCCTCCAACAACTTGCCCACCAGCGAGGTCAGGCTCACTGGTCTATTGCGTTAAAGCTCACTTGGCTTTCCTACTAATAACGAGAGAACAAGAAAAATATATTAAAATATTAAAGATCCTTTATTGATTGCTTCTCAATCCCAGCAATCCTGCGTGTGTGCTAACACACCAGGCAGTGCTGCAAACACTTTCCCGTGTGATTACTCAAACCAAGACTTTTTATACTTTTTTTTAAAAAAAAGAGCGTTTTTAAAGGTGCTGCATTTTTGGAAAGCACAACTTATCAGGACGTATACAATTAATGGTAAGATCCTAGGGATTGTTGCTGAACACCCAGGTGGAATCAGATTGGGTTGGGATATCTAGTCGGTCAGGACGAGTTGGACCGAAGGGTTTGTTTCTGTGCTATACATCTCTATGACTCCGACCATTCTGCAGCTCTCAAAAGCATGATTTTAGTCCAGAAGGATAGAAATCTAATTTCAAATCAGGATGCTGGTGTTCCCCTAGGTAGGCTCCTCTCTGATTTGTTAATCAGGGTAGGGAGGACATTTAAAACTAAAAACTTTAATTATTCAGCCTATGGTTGCCATAATAAATTAGTGTATGCTAAATCAACAGAAGTAGTATTCTTTTAATTATAACTCTGAAATAAAAACACAATATAAAATTTCATTAAGTGAATAGTAAAGTCATTACAGCTTTACCTCTGTTTCCCTCCACTGTCTGATCTGCCAAGATTTTCAGCATTTTCTGCTCACATTTGAAAAAAGGAAAACACAGAGTAAAAAAAGAAATTACTTAGAAGTTTTGAGAAATAAACTATTAAGTTACCCATAAAGTCAATTGAAGAAACATGAATTTAAGAAACAAATTTGATGCATTTTGGAAAGTGAACTGTTCTTGGTTTGTTAATATGCTGCTATACTAGTGCATGTTCTACTTCATTCATTCATATACAAGGGTGCAAAAGAGGTTTTCCAGGATGTTGCCTGTATTGGAGTACATTAGGTATAAGGAGAGGTTGGATAAACTTGACATTGGTTTCACGACAGCATCATAGGCTGAGATAGAATATACATATTTTTTGAGGTCATGGATAGTTTGAGTCTTTTATCCAGAGTGGAAATATCAAATACAAAAGGGGACATAAGTTTAAAGTGATAAGAGAAAGTTTTAAAAAAAAAACAGATGTGCAAAGCAAGTGTTTTTTTTTAAAACATAGAGGGTGGTACGTCAAGAGTGCAGTGCTGGCTTTTGTCTGAAATGTTGACTCCCCTGCTCTTCAGATGCTGCCTCACCCGCTATGCTTTTCCAACACCACACTCTCTATTCTAATCTGCAGTCCTTACTTTTGACTAGAGAGGGGTAGGTGCCTGGAATGTGCTGCCAAAAGGTGGTAGAAGCAGATCAATAGCAATGTGTCTGTCTAAACGCCTTTTAAACATGAACAGACAGGGAACAGAGGGATACAGACCACATAAAGCAGACAGGATTAGTTTAGAATGGCAACATAGTCAACACAGGCACAGTGGGCTGAAGGGCTGAATCCAGTACAATGTTCTAGAAATAGGAGCTAGGAACATCTCTCTGTTCAGTACCACCTTACTCTGACTCCAATTCCTTTGCCTCTCATCTCCTGTTCTTCCTCAAAATGAATTATGTCCTTTCAGGACCTCACCATCTTCAAGCCAAAATTCCACACTATGACGACTACAGTAAGTTATCACATTGTCCAAGAATATGCAGGAGAGTACTGTTGGGCACTTGGCAAGTCCAGGAACAAAATCTCCGTATTTACAAGTCCAATGGCCAGCTCAATCTTTGTCTATTGGATCGCCTCTACTTCCAGCCCTGATCCAGAAGAATCATTCATGTATTCTAGAGACTGGAATGAAACTCTGGACGGACAGTGGAAGGAATCACGGCAGAACCTGGGATAACAAGTACACAAAAGGAGGAAGCTTTTGTTATGAAGCCACTGAATTCAAAATATTAACTGTGCTTCCACCCCATAGATCCTGCTGAGATTCTCCTGCAATTTCAGTGTTTGTTTCAGATCTTCAGCATCTGCAGTGCTTTATTTTAAGTAAGTTTCTGCATACAAGATAAATGCTGAGGGAGTGCTCGAACATGAAATGTTCATGGCCACAGACGAAAGTGTTGTGAATACTGCCTTAAGATCTTCAAAAATGACATCACACCACTGGTGTCACTTCCACCAATCTTTTCTTTCCCATGCCCTTCTTCTTCTTGGAGTTCTACTTATGCTGCAAACAGTTCATTCCCATTGGGACCAGATTTGCCATGCTCATATGTCAGCTGGAGCTTCCTTCAAGTCAGTTGGGTATCTTTGCAACCTTGCTCTCCTGATTTTCTTCCCACAGCGTTTCCAAGGGTGGGGCTGAAAATAAGGGTTGGGCAGAAAAAATGGAAGTGAAATAGTTCCAACCCTAATCCCTGGTGCTGTATCCATTTGCCAAGAATGGAGTCTTGCTTTGTCACATTGTCCCTCTTATGGGATTGAGATGATGTTCTGGGAAAGTTATGATTGGCTTCCCACTCTAAGCCTTAAATTTGTTCTACAAATAAAATGGCAATAGGGTTTTAATTTTCATTATCCCATTTATTTAGATAGAAAAATATCCACTTTGAGTTTGAAGAATGGAACACTTTGGTGAACAACCATTACTTTATTGTCTAAAAATCAGTGTCAAACAAGACTGAAATGGAATCTAACTGAAAAACAATGTATGCATACAGACCAAAAATGCAAATCATAAAGTCAGAAGTGCACCATTCATCATTATGCTTAACTGAATCAACATTATAAAGCTGTAATTCAAGTAATCTGAAAAATAATTGATTACAGGGTCATAAAGCTAAAGCTGAAGAAATGATTAACAATAAATAGGTTCAATAAAAAAGATGCAATGACTCCTGCTGGATAATGTACAAGCAGTTGACTGTTTAATTAGTGATTATGCTAGCCATGAGTGTTTATTAAACATGAGCAATAAACCTCTCATTTGGCAAGATAAAGAATACCTAGTACTGGAAGTTATATTCCAACAGGAGTCAGTACACCAGGAGAAAAAAGTACATAGATCCAGTTGTCTGTTGTTATTGAAGATTAAAATAATAAGCATTTTTTAAAAAACCTTTGGCATACTGGTATGCCAAGGTACAAGCATCTTGAATGTATTATACAGAGTAACTGAAGTCCTGTGGTAGAAGACATGGGGAGTTAAGACCAATAGCACATTTTCAAGTCAAACAGGGTTAACGGCTGTGAAAGAACTAAAACATATGCTAGAAAGAAAAAGAAGAAAACACAAGGAGGCAGCCAATGATCAAGCAGGAATGGAAAGATCAATACTATTTGACTCAGAGCAAACAACGGTCTCCCATGATATGGTGGCAAGTAGGAAAGAGCATTGAGCAATTAGTTTTTGAATGAGGAAGGAGTGCATTATTGCAATAGAAGTTTCTCTTGAGCTTTTGGTTATTTACATAAAGTGAGAGACAGGGTAACCTGTATCCAAAAATATCCATCTTTTGTTTACTTTTTTGAACATATACAAAAAAGTTTGTTAAAAAAAAAAGGACCAATCTTTGCAGCAACACTCCCTTGATACAAAAATAATAACACTTGCATTGAGGAGTTCAGTGAATAAGTGTCTGAGTAGATAGGCTCTCCTCCAGAATAAGTTTCATAAACATACTGTAATGAAAAACCTCTCACCACATCCCCCACTACACCCCTCCCCCCACCCCAGCTGAAGCATTTCTACATTCCTCTCCTCTTACCAGCTTCTTCTGCTGTTTCTTTCATCTCTACATCACCATAAATGTACGTCTGCAAAAACCCTTGAACTGTCACTCCAAAACTCCTCTGACACAATCTAAGCTAACATTTTTAAAATTGTGAGAAATTAGTCTAACAATATAGTAAACAACCAAATTGCTATATGTTGTACTGTAACTTGATTAGAGTAAAATTTGCAAAGTTCAGCCTTTATAAGGCAAGCCCACAGTATTTGCTTGGGCTATTGAGTCATAAGAGTCATAGAGTCTTACAGCACGGAGACAGGCCCTTTGGCCCAAACTGGTCCATGCTGACCAAAATGTCCATCCACACTAATCCCCATTTCCCTGCACTTGGCCCATACCATTCTAAACCTTTCCTATCCATGTATTTGTCCAAATGTCTTTTAAATGTTGTTAATGTACCCATCTCAACCACTTCTGCGAGCAGCTCATTCCATATGCGTATCACCTTCTGTAAAAAGTTGTCCCTCAGGTCAGTGAAAGTATACTCATCACATGAAAAACTCTGAAAACTTGAAATTTCTGCTTAATTATTTAGGCCTTCTCTAAAAGCTGTCTGAATATTTCACCAAATTTGTTTGAGGTCAATCATCAAATTCGACACAAGCACTTCTGCAGGCTGTAATCGTCATGCTTATCTTTAGCAGCACATTTGAAATAAATAGGCATGTCACTGGTGGGAATGACACCCTCGTTGCTGAGGAGTTATTTTTAGGTTCTCAATGCTTTCTAATATGTGGTCAATTATAGCTTCATCAAAAAATGATTTGGAGATGCCGGTGTTGGACAGGGGTAATACAAAAGTTAAAAATCACACAACACCAGGTTATAGTCCAACAGGTTTAATTGGAAGCACTAGCTTTCGGAGCACCACTCCATCAGGTGGTTGTGGAGGACACAATTGTAAAACACAATTTATAGCAAAAGTTCACAATGTGATGCAACTGAAATTATACATTTGAAAAATACCTTGATTGTTTGTTGAGTCTTTCATCTGTTAGAATACCATGATAGTTTCACTTTTTTCAATGTAAATCACAAAACGTTTAAGTTACATCCTCAGGCTAACTGTAACAATTGGTGTTAGCCAGATAATATGTTGAAGGTGTTAGCCCCCTGTGTTCTCTGCCTATGCCATAATGTTTAGACTGATTCTAATCTAAAAAGTGAGTTCACAGTTTTACATGAATTCATACAGTTTTTGAGCAAAGTACAATGTAACTCTACAAGTACAAATTCACCCCAAAAACATATAGATTTATGTTTGCACGCTTCTCTGTCTGTCTGTCTGGGGTGGGGGGGTTGAGAGTGCGAGAGAGAGAGTATATATGTGTGCGTATGAGAGTGTAGAGTGTCTAAGTCTGTGAAGGGATGCATGTGCGATTGTGGGAACGTGTATGTCTGTAGGTGTGCGTGTGTCTGGGGTGGGGGGGGTTGAGTGTCTGTGAGAGAGAGTGTACGAGTGTGGAGTGGTCTAAGTCTGTGAGAGGATGCATGAGGGAGTGTGGGAGCGTGTGCGTGCGAGTGTCTGTGTATACGTGTGTGTGTGTGTGTGGGTGGGTGGAGGAGTGTCTGTGTGTATGTATAGTTCAATGGTGGTCACCTGTAGTGTGACATGAACCCAAGGTCCCAGTTGAGGCCTTCCCTATGGGTACAGAACATAGCTGTCAGCCTCTGCTCGGCCACAAAGAAGTGAAACTATCATGGTATTCGAACAGATGAAAGACTCAACAAACAATCAAGGCATTTTTCAATGTATAATTTAAGTTACATCACACTGTAAACTTTTGCTATAAATTTTGTGTCTTATAATTGTGTTCTCCACAACCACCTGATGAAGGAGCGGCGCTCCAAAAGCTAGTGCTTTCAATTAAAGCTGTTGGATTATAACCTGTTGTGTGATTTTTTAACCTCAAAAAAATGAATATGTTGTGCATAAATTTGAAATAAGGTGCTTTTAAACATAGCTTAAGTTATCCAAGTCAATTATTTGACTAGAGGCTTCAGTGTGTTTCACCAGACAAGAAAATATCAAATTCTGCTAAAATCATCAAAGAAAAAACTATGCACAAAAACTAGGTCAATTAATATTTTAAACTTTGAGGATCACACTACAAAGCCTAAGCAATAAAACAGTTCTAGCACATGCTGCAGTGCTCTGCTTCATTTTATTTAACAGCATGTGACAGTCTAGAAATGTCACAGTGTGCATCCACTAGAGCTGCAATGTCTCCAATTCCAACTGCACTGTTTTGAAGTCTTTAACAAAACATTAATAGTTAACTCTGGTTGATGGATACAGGGACGGAAGTGATTAAACTCAATATAACGAGTCAAGACAAAGCTTTAACCTGGATGGGCCATTTATTCTTATGTTACTAGAAAACAGAGAAGAAAAAAGACTTGCAAAATGACCATGTTTTCTATTTTTAGACCTGTTTTTGAACTCTGGTCCCATTGATAAGCTTGCTATGTTTCATAGGCCACATTTGGAGTATTGTCAACAGTTCTGATCTGTATATGATAGGAAGTATATGGAGACTTTGAACAGGGTGCAAAAAAGGTTTACCAAGATATTGTCTGAACTGAAGTGTGTTAGCTAGAAGGACAGCTTGGATGAACTTGGATTGTTTTCGCTAGAGCGTTGAAGGCTGATGGGCCACTGGATAGAAGCACATAAAATTATGAGAAGCATGGATAACATTGATAGACAGTCTTTTTTTCTCCCCAGGGTGGAAATGTCAAATACTCAAGAGGTATTGATTTAAGGGGACAGCAGAAAAGTTAAGGGAGATGCAGGAGCAAAGTTGCTTTCTGTTAGAAAACAGAGTGATAGGTGTCTGGAACACCCTGCCAAGGGAGGCAGTAGAAGCAGACACATGAGGAAAATTTAAGAAGCTTTTAGACAGATGTGGAAATAGACAGGAAAGAGAGGAATATGGATCATATGCAGGCAGTTGGGCTTAGTTTAGAATGATGCTGGAGCTGAATGATTAAATGAATCACTTTAACACCCAGAGCCTACTTCCAATACCAAAGGGTTTATTAATGTTACACCAGTAAAAAGAAAACCTCAGAGTCCAAAAGCTTCTTCACTGAACAAAGGAAAGACAAACATTTATACATTTATTTCCAGCCTGCCCAAGTATGGATATATATGTAATCAGGATAATCATTTGTCTGAGTGGTAAATGATGGACAACTTAAGGTTTTCCCATGATCTCAGGATATCTTAGCAGACATCCTTACTGCCTAGCCTTGGACCTTCACAATGCATCTTATTCAACCATACTTCTTGTAACTTATACTAATTCACAAACTTTGAGCCAGCTGGTAAAAGGTTCCTCTAAAAATGTTTTTCAAGGATGTCCCTTATCAAGGGATGTCCCGTATCTAAAGCTGACTCAACAGAAACTAATTAAATCACACACTCACACACACACTATATATACAATCACCGAGAGGATCCATTACACTGAGAGTCAGGCTTTTCTCATTCTGTCCCATATTAAATAGCATATTTTAAAATAGCTTGCAAAATGGCCTTTAGCAGTGTTTCCCTAATCATAAATCTCTGTGTAAGCTGTAGCTACATTTTTGCTTCTTCTTCTTCTTAAGATACTATTGTGTGATTTCTATGAGACAGTTTATACTCTGCTTGCTATGAGAATGAAGGCTACAATTCTGTACAAATTACTACTTGGCTAACTACCTTTTCCATCATTTTTATGTTAACCGAGAACCATGGGCAGCCCAAACACCTATAAAGTGCAGGAAAAACAAGAGAGTGTCAATATTGAGAAAAACATCTATGTCTGGGGAGGAATGTAAAGTGACTGTTATAAAAACTTTCAGAAAGACAATAGTCTACTTATTCAAAATTTGTTCTGCAGTTTGTATTTCATCTTTGCCCTTACAGTGGCATCATAGTTGGCAGAGACATGGTGGTCCAAAGGGCCTTTTCTTGTACTATATTGTTCTATATTCCTACAAGTCCACTCGTTCTACATGTTTCAATTACCTTTTGAACCAACTTCATTTCCAAGAGCTCAAAAAAGCTTGAGAGATTTACTAAGCTAATTTGTTTTAAGAATATCTTTCCACTCCATTGAATTAGGAAAAGTAAAACCGGTTGGAGAACTCGACATCTACCTAGGCGTCAAAAAGATAATAGCAGGAACAGCATTGCTGACCTTACTAAATTCTCCTTTCAAACATTTGGAGACTAGAGTCAAAATTGGGAGAGTTGTTTCACAGACTAGTCCAGCACCAGCTTGACCTAGTCATATTCACACAATCATGTCTTCTAGACACCGCGATCAACATTCTTAGTGATGTACTATCCCACTTCAGGACACATCCAGCAAAGATGGTGGCACATATATGGTATAATATTGAGGATTTGCCTTAGGAGACATCAACATTGATTCTGGACGCCTTGAACCCTCATGGCTTCAGGTTAAACATGGACAAGGAAACCTCCTATTGATTACCACCTATACGGAGAGGGAATTGACAACAGGGAAAAAGATTTTGACCTTAACCATACCAATCTGCTGACAGTAGAAGTATCTGTCTAAATTAGAGTGGTGCTGGAAAAGCACAGCAGTCAGGCAGCATCCGAGATGCAGTAAAAATCGACATTTCAGGCAAAAGCCCTTCATCAGGAATCATCTGCCCATGACAGTATCATTAAGAGTGTCTACTACACAATCCTTGTGGAGACAAAGTCTCACCTTCACACTTCAGAACACCCAATGTGTAGTGTGGCACTATTACTGTGCTGAATGGGAGAGACTTTGAATGGATCTAGTCACACAAGGATAGGCATCCATGAAGCACTGAGAGGCAACAGCTGCAGAGTTGCCCTCCAGCATAACTGCAACCTCATGGCCCAGCATATGCCCTAGTCAACCATCATCATTATCAAGCCAGGGATCAACTTTTGTTCAATGGAGAGTGCAGGAGGGCATGCCAGCAGCAGCAGCATCAGGCTTACCTAAATTTGAGGTGTCAAACTGGTAAGGCAACCAAACAGGACATTTGCATGCCAAATGGCATAAACAGCAAGTGATAGACAGAGGAGAAAGTGAGGATAGCAGATGCTAGAGATCAGAGTTGAGCATGTGATACTGGAAAAGCACAGCAGATCGGACAGCACTTCAGGAGCAGGAGAACCAACATTTTGGGCATAAGCCTTTCTTCAGGTTCACAGCTTATGCCCCCGAACTTTCGACTCTCCTGCTCTTCGGATGCTGCCTGACCTGCTGTGCTTTTCCCGCACCACTCTCTCATGAGTGATAGGCCAAGCCAAGCAACCTCACAACCAAAGGATCAGATCTAAGCTCTGCAGTCCTGCCACATCCAGTCATGAATAGTGGTGGACATTTGAATAACTCACTCCAGGAGGCAGCTCCACAAATATCCCCATCCTCAATGATGGGACGGTCCAACACATCATTGCAAAAGATAAAGCTGAAACATTTGCAGCAATCTTCAGCCAGAAGTGCCAAGTGGATGATCCATCTCAGCCTCCTCCAGCATCATAGATACCAGTCTTCAGCCAATTCAATTCACTCCACTTGATATCAAGAAACAGTTGGAGGAAACTGCAAAGGCTGTGGGTCCTGACAGCATTCCAGCAATAGTACTAAAGACTTGTGCTCCAGAAATTGGCTGGGGGAGCGGCAAGTTCTTCCAATACAGTTACAACACTGGCATCTACCGATATTGTGGAAAATCATCCAGGTATGTCCTATACACAAAAAGCAGGACAAATCCAATCTGGTTAATTACGACCCCATCAGTCTCCTCTTGGTTCATCACTAAAGGGATGGAAGGTGTCATCAACAGTCCCTGGTCTGCAGTAAACTGCTCGGTGATGCCCAGTTTGGTTTGCACCCCCAAGGCTAAGCAACGCCTGAGTTGAAAAGTATGGTGATGGAAAAGCGCAGCAGGCCAGGCAGCATCAGAGGAGCAGGAGATTCTCCTGCTCCTTGGATGCTGCCGAGCCTGCTGCGCTTTTCCAGCACCACACTTTTCAACTCGTCTCCAGCATCTGCAGTCCTCACTTTCTCCAAGCAACAACTGCCCTCATTACAGCCTTGGTTCAAACCAGGGGGAAATAAAAGGTGAATTCCAAAGTGAGGGAGAGTGAAAGGACCTGACATCAAGGTTGCTTTCATCAGAGTATGGCATCAAGGAGCCCTAGCAAAACTGGAATCAATGGATATCAGAGGGCAATCTCTCCACTGGCTGGAGTCATACGCGACACAAAGAAAGATGGCTGCAGTTGCTGGAGGTCAGTTATCAATGTGGTGTCCTAGGCTATTTCATCAATGACTTTCCCTCCAGCATAAGGTCAGAGGTAGGGATGTTTGCAGGTGTTCACAAAACATACCCTCACCATTTGCAATTCCTCACATCCTGAGGCAGTCCGTGTTCAAATACAACATGACCTTTCGTTTCCAAAGAGACAAATCTAACCACCTCCTTTAACACTGAATGATGTTACACTGTGGTTCATCAGTACAAATTCACTAAGGCAACTGACAAATAGGGGATGCTGTTTCTAAAGGATGAACTTTGAAACATGTGTTGGCTATAGCGCGATTGCAATTCCAACACTAAGTATTTTTCTGTATTGCGCAAATCTTGTATAACACAGCTCACACAGGAACGCAACTATCACACAATAAAAAAAAAGACTGTACTGAATCCTCATTATCAACATCCATGGGAGCTATCACTGATCAGAAACTCAACTGTACCTACCACAAACACATTGGCTACAAGAGCAGGTCAGAAGCTACAAATGCTGCAGTGAGTAAGTCATCTCCTGACTGTCTAAAGCCTGTCCATCCTCGACAGGGTAGAGTCAGGAGTGTGATGGAATACTCCCAATTTGCCTGGATGGGTGCAGCTCCAACAATATTCAAGATATTTTGACATTATCCAGGACAAAGCAGCCTGCTTGATTGGCACCAAGCCGCAAATATTCAGTTCATCCAATACTGATGCTCAGTACACATCATTTCTACTATCTATAAGATGCATTGCAGAAATTCAAAGATCCTCATGCAGCACCTTCCAAACCTACAACCTCTTCCATCTAGAAAGAGGAGGGCAACAGATACATGGCATTGCCATCACCTGCAAGATCTCCTCCAAGCAACTCACCTTAGAGTCATACAGACGTATAGCATGGAAACAGACCCTTCGGTCCAACCCGTCCATGCCGACCAGATATCCCAACCCAATCTAGTCCCACCTACCAGTACCCGGCCCATATCCCTCCAAACCCTTCCTATTCATATACCCATCCAGATGCCTTTTAAATGTTGCAATTGTACCAGCCGCCACCACTTCCTCTGGCAGCTTATTCCACACACGCATCACCCTTTGTGTGAAAAAGTTGCTCCTTAGGTCTCTTTTATATCTTTCCCCTCTTATCCTAACCTATACCCTCTAGTTCTGGACACCCCCATCCCAGGGGAAATACTTTGTCTATCCATGCCCCTCATGATTTTATAAACCTCCCTAACATCACCCCGCAGCCTCCCACGCTCCAAGGAAAACAGCTCCAGCCTATTCAACCTCTCCCTATAGCTCAAATCCTCCAACCCTGGCAACATCCTTGTAAATCTTTTCTGAACCCTTTCAAGTTTCACAACATGTTTCCAATAGGAAGGAGACCAGTATTGCACGCAATATTCCAAAAGTGGCCTAACCAATGTCCTGTGCAGCTGCAACATGACCTCCCAACTCCTGTACTCAATACTCTGACCAAGAAAGGAAAGATTACCAGATGTCTTTTTTTCCACTATCCTATCTACCTGTGACTTCATTTTCAATGAGCTATGAACTTGCGCTCCAAGGTTTCTTTGCTCAGCAAGACCCCCTAGGACCTTACCATTAAGTGTATAAGTCCTGCTAAGATTTGCTTTCCCAAAATGCAGCACCTCACATTTACCATCCTGACTGGGAAATATATCCTTTACTGGAAAGTAAACCCTGGAATTGCCAATCCAAGAGCATTGTGGGTCAATCTATAGCATTTGAACTGCAGCAGTTAAAGGCAGCAGCTCACTACCAAGTTCAAGGGCAAGTAGGGATGGGCAATAAGTCCTGGCCAGTCAACAACACCCATGCCCCAGAAGTGAATAAGAAAAATTATTAGGCAATCAGATTGAAAAATTCCCCACAGCCAACAGCATAAAGCATGGAATATGAATACAATTTTATCTAAAATTAAGTACAGCAAGTGAAATAAAAATTTATACATCAATGAGATTAAGGGAGAAGCTGAAATATCAAAATTTTAAAATTATTCTTGTTTTTTTAAAAATCACGGATTTTAAAAACATGGCTAGTTAATAAGACACCACACTTTTAAAATTAGGTTTTTTTTCCAGGGCAGGAAAGGCTCAGCTTTTAACTTATGACATTAAAAATCTAGCAATTGCTGATTGAACAAAGCTCAACATTTTAATTTTTTTAAAAGCTCATGCAAAGTCAGTGATCCTATGCAGACTGCATCCACATCACATCTCATGATGGTGCAGGTGTCACTTGCAGTAATTATGATAATTGTTGATAGTTTTATCAACATATTTTGGACCAGTGTGTTTTTGGAAGCAATTTCCCAAATTCTGATCGGAGATGTGCAACAATTAAAAGTATGTAGTGCTGAGCAGCATCATTAAAGAAACTATCTTTAAACCAGAAAGCTGGCAATGCAACAGAATGAATAAATAAAGTTATATTGTAAATGAACCAAAACCATTATCAGTTCACTTTGAAATCACGTCTCAGCAAATTAGACTTTTTGGGAACACAAAGCATTAACTAAATCACACCTCAATTAATTATAAAATTCAAATTACTTAATTGAGTGTCTTTTATAACAGATCACCCAAAGTATGTTGGACAAAATATATTTTAAGTATGTTGACCCTTATTATGACTAAAGATAAATTCCAGGAAATAAAAAATACAGAAAAGACAGACTTAGTGGTCTGAAGTAATGTTCTGGGGACCCATGTTCAAATCCTATCATGGTGAAATTTGAATTCAATAAAAATCTGGAACTAAGAGTCTAATGATGACTATGAATCCATTGTTGATTATTGGGAAAACCCACACCAATGTAGTTAAAACTTGATAATTAGGGAAGGGTAATAAATGCCAGTGACACCCTCATCCTGTGAATGGATTTTTAAAAATCAGCTTGCAAATTTGTGCTGTACTGTGAAAGCTCTAATATTCTTTCATAGATTGGTTGAATCCCCACTATATGAAAACAGGCCACTTGGCCCAACAAGTCCACACCAACCCTCTGAACAGCATCCTATTCTATCCCTGCAACTCTACCTCCCATGACTAATCCACCTAGCTTACAGATAAGGGAGTAGTATTTTTGATAAGGGATAGCATTACAGCTGTGCTGAGGGAGGATATTCCTGGAAATACATCCAGGGAAGTTATTTGGGTGGAACTGAGAAATAAGAAAGGGATGATCACATTATTGGGATCGTATTACAGAGCCCCCAATAGTCAGAGGGAAATTGAGAAACAAACTTGTAAGGAGATCTCAGCTATCTGTAAAAATAATATGGTGGTTATGGTAGGGGATTTTAACTTTCCAAACATCAACTGGGACTGCCATGGTGTTAAAGGTTTAGATGGAGAGGAATTTCTTAAGCGTGTACAAGACAATTTTCTGATTCAGTATGTGGATGTACCTACTAGGGAAGGTGCAAAACTTGACCTACTCTTGGGAAATAAGGCAGGGCAGGTGACTAAGGTGTCAGTGGGAGAGCACATTGGGGCCAGCGACCATAATTCTATTCGTTTTAAAATAGTGATGGAAAAGGATAGACCAGATCTAAAAGTTGAAGTAGTTCTAAATTGGAGAAAGGCCAATTTTGATGGTATTAGGCAAGAACTTTCAAAAGCTGATTGGAGGCAGATGTTTGCAGGTAAAGGGACGGCTGGAAAATGGGAAGCCTTCAGAAATGAGATAACAAGAATCCAGAGAAAGTATATTCCTGTCAGGGTGAAAGGGAAGGCTGGATGACTAAAGAAATTGAGGGTTTGGTTAAGAAAAAGAAGGAAGCAAAAGTCAGGTATACACAGGATAGATTGAGTGAATCCTTAGAAGAGTATAAAGAAAGTAAGAGTACACTTAACAGGGAAATCAGGAGGGCAAACAGGGACATGAGATAGCTTTGGCAAACAGAATTAAGGAGAATCCAAAGGAGTTTTATAAATATATTAAGGACAAAAGGGAGAGAATAGGGCCCCTCAAAGATCAGCAAGGCAGCCTTTGTGTGGAGTCACAGAAAATGAATGAGATACTAAATGAATATTTTGCATCAGTATTTACTGTGGAAAAGGCTATGGAAGATATAGACTGTAGGGAAATAGATGGTGACATCTTGCAAAATGTCCAGATTACAGAGAAGGAAGTGCTGGATGCCTTGAAACGGTTAAAGGTGGATAAATCTCCAGGACTTGATCAGGTGTACCCGAGAACTCTGTGGGAAGCTAGAGAAGCGATTGCTGGGTCTCTTGCTGAGATATTTGTATCATCAATAGTCACAGGTGAAGTGCCGGAAGACTGGCGGTTGGCAAATGTGGTGCCACGATTTAAGAAGGGTGGTAAGGACAAGCCAGGGAACTATAGATCAGTGAGCCTGACCTTGGTGGTGGGCAAGTTGTTGGAGGGAATCCTGAGGGACAGGATGTACATGTATTTGGAAAGGCAAGGACTGATTCAGGATAGTCAACATGGCTTTGTGCGTGGGAAATCATGTCTCACAAACTTGATTGAGTTTTTTGAAGAAGTAACAAAGAAGATTGATGAGGGCAGAGCAGTAGATGTGATCTATATGGACTTCAGTAAGGCTTTCGACAAGGTTCCCCATGGGAGACTGATTAGCAAGCTTAGATCTCATGGAATACAGGGAGAACTAGCCATTTGGATACAGAACTGGCTCAAAGGTAGAAGACAGAGGGTGGTGGTGGTGGAGGGTTGATTTTCAGACTGCAGGCCTGTGACCAGTGGAGTGCCACAAGGATCGGTGCTGGGCCCTCTACTTTTTGTCATTTACATAAATGATTTGGATGCGAGCATAAGAGGTAGAGTTAGGAAGTTTGCAGATGACACCAAAATTAGAGGTGTAGTGGACAGCGAAGAGGGTTACCTCAGATTACAACAGGATCTTGATCAGATAGGCCAATGGGCTGAGAAGTGGCAGATGGAGTTTAATTCAAATAAATGCGAGGTGCTGCATTTTGGGAAAGCAAATCTTAGCAGGACTTATACACTTAATGGTAAGGTCCTAGGGAGTGTTGCTGAACAAAGAGACCTTGGAGTGCAGGTTCATAGCTCCTTGAAAATGGAGTCGCAGGTAGATAGGAGAGTGAAGAGGGCATTTGGTATGCTTTCCTTTATTGGTCAGAGTATTGAGTACTGGAGTTGGGAGGTCATGTTGCGGCTGTACAGGACATGGGTCAGGCCACTGTTGGAATATTGCATGCAATTCTGGACTCCTTCCTATTGGAAAGATGTTGTAAAACTTGAAAGGGTTCAGAAAAGATTTACTAGGATGTTGCCAGGGTTGGAGGATCTGAGGTACAGGGAGAGGCTGAAATGGCTGGGGCTGTTTTCCCCAGAGCGTCGGAGACTGAGAGGAGACCTTATAGAGGTTTACAAAATTATAAGGGGCATGGATAGGATAAATTAGCAAAGTCTTTTCCCTGGGGTTGGGGAGTCCAGAACTAGAGGGCATAGGTTTAGGGTGAGAGGAGAAAGATATAAAAGAGACCTAAGGGGCAACTTTTTCACGCAGAGGTTGGTACGTGTATGGAATGAGCTGCCAGAGGATGTGGTGGAGGCTGGTACAATTGCAACATTTTAAGAGGCATTTGGATGGGTATATGAATAGGAAGGGTTTGGAGGGATATAGGCTGGGTGCTGGCAGGTGGGACTAGATTGGGTTGGGATATCTGGTCGGCATGGTCGGGTTGGACTGAAGGGTCTGTTTCCATGCTATACATCTCTATGACTCTATCTGGACACAAAGGGCAATTTAGCATGGCTAATCCACCTAACCTGCACGTCTTTGGATCTTCTTCCTACACATGCTGACCAATGCTGCATCATACTGTTACAGGCTCATTATTACCCCTCGAGTGTTGCACTTTAAGCTTCTGTATCATTGTTCTGTGAACCTTCGGTGTCCTCTACTTCCATATCGTTAAGCCTAGTTTAATCATAATATAATTACTGCAATTGCTTGTTTAAATCATGAGGGGCATGGATAGTTTAAATAGACAAGGTCTTTTCTCTGGGTGGAGGAGTCCAGAACTAGACAGCATAGGCTCAGGGTGAGGGGGGAAAAATTTCAAAGGGATCTAAGGGGCAACCTTTTCACACAGAGGGTGGTGCATGTATGGAATAAGCTGCCAGAGGAAGTGTGGAGGCTGATACAATTACAACATTTAAAAGGCATCTGGATGGACATATGATTAAGAAGTGTTTAGAGGGATATGGGCCAAGTGCTGGCAAATGGAAATAGATTAATTTAGGATATTTGGTTGGCATGGAGAAGTTGGACCGAAGGATCTGTTTCCATACTGTACATCTCAATGACACAAGAGGCCAAAGCACATTACCTTATACTTACTGATAATGAATTATATTTGCCACTACTTTACCTATTCCTCAATCTGATCATTATCCACCTCATATAGTTAATTCTATGGTTCAAAGGTAACTACAACATCCATTTCTTTTGGTATTTTTGTAAAATCTAACACTCTTGTCTGTTGGACACTATTCAATCATCGATGTGTACAATGAATAGAAGTGACTCCAGAGTTAAAGTCAGAGGGCTACCACCACTGCCATCACCAATGTGCGGAAAAGTAATCATTAACTTGGTCTCTGTCTTCTTCCAGTTTTTATGCAGTCCCTTGTGAAGAGTTTCTGCTTTTTGGGGAGGGGGGGGGGTGGAATTCATTTAACCAGTATACGGTTAAGCTAAAAAAGCAAAATGTTTATTTTAATTTATACTTTCATTTGAGCATTATTTAATATTACACTTGCATGTTCTGGCTTTGAGCTTACACTCAGCTTTTATTGGTGTCAGTAAGCCTTCACAAACCTGACGATGGATCAGGCAGGTTTGCAGATTAAGCCCATTTGAACTACAGAAAATACCCAAGACTACAACTCTGGATTCTGTGCTTCCAAACAAAAACTGCCTGCTGAACTCTTGAAGCGTAACATGTGTCACTGTTGGTGGCAATGCTGGAAGCAATTGTGAATGACAAATTAAATGTGTTGCACAGGCAGTATATTGGCACACCACTAAACTTGGTTTGCTTACGTTTTGCTATAAAACACTGATATAATGCACTAACGCTAACCAAGACTAGTTAAAGTACCCTACTTCTACAGAACCTACTGCCTCTGGACACTTAAAAGCTAGATCATTTTATAAACTTCATCAATTTGTTCTGGAAAAACAAGCTTGGATCCATGAGCCTTTCCTTTTTTATGCTCTGGATTCATCTTTATCTCTGCCTACTTAGGGAAAGATGTTTAAACTGGATATGATATTTCAAAGAAAGCTATAAATCATGAGCAAAACTGAGACTAATTGATTTTGACAGAACAAATGACTGTTCCCACCAGCGGAGAAACAAGCCATTTGGCCCAACAAGTCATCACTGACCCTCCAAAGAGTAACCCACCCAGACCCATTGCCCTATCCTATTACTCTACATTTCCCCTGTCTAATGCACCTAACCTACACATCCCTGAACACTATGGGCAATTCAGCATTGCCAATTCACCTAACCTGCACAACTTTGGACCGTGGGAGGAAACCCATGCAGACACAAGGAGAATGTGCAAACTCCACACAGACAGTCACCAGAGGCTGGAATCGAACCTGGGTCCATGGAACTGTGAGGCAGCAGTGCTAACCATGAGCCCAAAACATATCTTACTGTAAAATGAAAGTAAAACACTAGATACTTCAGACATTAATAATCTGAAATAAAAACTGAAAAATACCATACTTGAAACAGTCAGCAGATCTGGCAGCATATGAAGAGAAAGAGATAGAGTTAAAGACCTCTGTCCTTATCCTAAAACATTACCTTGGGCTCACTCTTGAAAGAGAAGATTTTGATGCTACCAAACATGCTGAGTATTTCCAGGATTTTCTGTTCTTGTTGCAACCTATCGTATTAGATTGGTAACGGTGACTGATCAAGTGGAAAGTTTCAATAATCAATATGTAAACATATTAATCTTTGCTAAATATGCTTTCACTTTGCACATATTTATTGCTTCATATTCAAATACATATGGCATTAATGTACATCTGCATTATGCAAACTCCTGTTTAACTGAATCGACCTCAGTGAATTTGAATGGTCTCCCAACTGCTTTGTAAACCCACACCCTTAAAGTTCAATTCCCCAAGAAACCTAGACAAGGTTGTACAGTGACTATTTTACTAGACTGGCAATCTTCAAGCTTGAACCAATTATAGAGTCATATAGCATGGAAATAGACCCTATCATCCAATTCAGCCATGCTACCAGGTTTCCCAAACTAAACCAGCCCTATTTGCCTGTGTTTGGCTCATATCCCTCTAAGTTTCTCCTATTCATCTACTTGTCTAAATGCCTTTTCAATGTTGTAACTGTACCTGCATCTACCATTTCCTCTGGCAATTTACTCTAAATACAAACCAACCTCTGTTTGTAAAATGTTGCCCCTCAGGTCCCTTTCAAATTGTTCTCCTCTCTCCTTAAATTTATGTCCTCCAGTTTTGAACTCCCAAACTTTGCTATTCATCTTATCAAGACCCCTCGTGATTTTGTAAACTTCTATAAAAGATCATCCCTCAACTTCCTATGCTCCACTGGAAAAACGCCCCAACTTAGTGGGCGGCACGGTGGCACAGTGGTTAGCACTGCTGCCTCACAGCGCCAGAGACCCGGGTTCAATTCCCAACTCAGGCGACTGACTGTGTGGAGTTTGCACATTCTCAGTGTCTGCGTGGGTTTCCTCCGGGTGCTCCGGTTTCCTCCCACAGTCCAAAGATGTGCACGTCAGGTGAATTGGCCATGCTAAATTGCCCGTAGTGTTAGGTAAGGGGGTAAATGTACGGGAATGGGTGGGTTATGCTTCGGCGGGTCTGTGTGGACTTGCTGGGCTGAAGGGCCTGTTTCCACATTAAGTAATCTAATCTAATCTATCCCCATAACTCAAACCCTCCAATCCTCATTACATCCTTGTAAATCTTTTCTGAACCTTCTCCAATTTAATAATATCCTTCCTATAGCAGGGCAACCAGACTGGACACAATACTCCAAATGTGGCCTCACCAACATCCTGTACAACTCAACGTGACATCTCAACTCCTATACTCAATGGTCTTAGCAATGAAGGCAAGCAACCATGTGTTCGAAAACACTCCCCAGAGACCTACCATTAACTGTACAAGTCCTGTCTTTGACCGTCTTACCAAAATGTAAGGCCTTGCATTTATCTAAATTAGTAATACTGGCCAGTCAAGGCTTTCCTGATTGGGGTTTTTTTACCTGAGCCAATCAAGAACCTTAGACCATATGATCATGAGGCAGAGGAGCAGAAATTAGGCCATTGAGCCATTCTGCTCTTCCATTCAATCATGGTTGGTGCATTTCTCAACCCCATTCTCCTCATAACTTTTAATACTCAAGAACCTATCTCAGTCTTAAATATACTCAACGACCTGGCCTCCAAAGCCTTCTGTGGCAATGAATCACATAGATTCACCATTCTCTGGCTGAAGACATTTCTTCTTACTTCTGTTCTAAGAGGTCTTCCTTTTACTCAAGTCCTTTTACCATCAGGTCCTAGTCTCTCCTACCAAGGAAACATCTTCCCAAATTCTCCTCTGTCCAGACCATTCAGTACTCCATCTGCTTCAATTAGATCACCCCTCATCTTTCAAAACTCCATCAGGTAGAGACCCAGAGTCTTCAAATATTCCTCATATGTTAAGCTTTTCATTCCTGGCACCATTCTCGTGAACTCCTCTGAACACATTCCAAGGCCAGTACATCTTTCCTGAGATATGGGGCTAAAAACTGCACAGAATACTCCAAATGTGGTCTGACCAGAGCCTTATAGAGCCTTGGAAGTATAGCCCTGCTTTTATATTCAAATTCTCTCAAAACAAATGCCATCATTGCATTTGCCATCCTAACTACTGACTCAATTTGCAAGTTTAACTTTAGAAAATGCTGGACTAGAACTGCAGAGTGTCTTTGCACTTCAGACTTCTGAATTTTCTCCCCATTTAGAAAACAGCTTATGCCTCTATTCTTCCTATCAAAATGCATCACCTCACACTTTCCCACATCGTACTTCATCTGCCACTTCTTTGCCCACTGTCCTAACTTGTCAAAATCCTTCTGCAGCCTCCTCGTCTCCTCAGTTACCTGTCCCTCTAACTATCTTTGCATCATCTGCAAACTCAGCCAGAAAGCCCTCTGTTCCTTCATCTAGATTGTCAGTGTGTAAAGTGGAAAGTTGTGGTCCCAACACGGAGTCTTGTGGAACACCACTCAGCTGCCATCCTGAGAAGGACTCCTATCCCCACTCTCTGCCAGACAGAGAAACGTCTATCCATGCTAGCACCTTGCCTCTAACACCATGGGCCTTTATCTTACACAGTAGCCTCCTGCATGGTGCTTTGTCGAAGGTCTTCTTGTAGTCCAGGTAGATAAGATCCAGTGGTTATCTTTGGTTTAATCTGCTCATTACTTCCTCAAAAGAATTCTAGCAGATTTGTCAGGGGTCACCTCCTCTTGATGAAACCATGCTGACTTTGCCCTGTTTTACCATACACTTCGAAGCATTCAGAAGCCTCATCCTTTACAGTAGATTCCAGGATCTTACCTACAACCGAGGTTAAGCTAAATCAATCAGAGTGTAATTTTCTGCCTTTTGCCTTAGTCCCTTTTAAACAGGGGTGTCACATTAGCGATTTTCCAGTCCTCTGGGACACTTCCTGATTCTCACAATTCCTGGAAGATCACCAGTAATGCCTCCACTATCTCTTCAGCTATCTCCCTTTGCCATATGGGCATGCTTGCCTACATTGGTCAGGGCACTGAGTGTAGAAGATGGCAAGTCATGTTACAGTTGTATAAAAGCTTGCTTAGGACACCTTTGGAATATTGTATACAGTTCTGGTTGTCACACTTTAGCAAGAATATGAAAGCTTTGGAGAGTGTGTAAAAAGAGATTTACCAGGATACTGCCTGGATTGGAGTGCATTAGCTATAAGAAACGCTTGAACAAATTTGGGATTGCTTTTGCTACAGCATTGGTGGCTGAGGGGCAATCTGAAAGCTTTATATAAGATTATGATAGGCATGGATAGGGTGGAGAGTCAGAGTCTTTTTCTCAGGGTGGAATTGTCAAATACTAAAAAGGACTATGTTTAGCAAGTAAGGTTATAGAACAATGGATGAATAAAGGTAATGAGGTTCAAGTCAAGAGTTAAAAAAAAACATATATTAGATATAGACAACTGGGTTAAAATGATACTCTTGAAGAGTAGAAAGAGTGTAGGGGCGATCAGGGAGTTGGAAACAGAATAGGAGATAGCCTTGGCAACTAAGGTTAAGGATCATATAAAGAGATTCTCCAAGTACACTAAGAGCAAGAGGCGAGTCTTAAAGATCAAAGACGTTGCCTTTGTATTGAACCTCAGGAAATGGGAGAGATATTAAATGAATATTTCACGTCAGTTTAAAAGGTGAAAGAGTGAAAGTTTAGAAGAGATGTGCGATTCAGGTTTATTTTTATAAAAAGAGTCAGAGGAACAAGTTGCTTGGGAAGGTGGTAGTAACAGAAATGATAGCAATGTTGAACATGCATTTAGACAGACGAACAGGCAGATTGAATTAGTTTATAATGGCATCACAGTCACTGCAGACATAGTGGGCTAAAAGGGCCTATTTCTGTGCTATGCTGTTTTATGTTGTATAGACGAGCGAATCTGACGTTAGTAGTGGGGAAGCCCATTAGAGTCCATTATCAAGGATTTTACAGCAGCACACTGAGAAAATAGTGGTAGAATCAGACACATGGTCAGCTTGGATTTACAAAAGGGAAATTATGCTTGACAACCCTGGTGAATTCTTTGAGAATATAACTAGTAGGAGTACAATTGATCAGAGTAGAGTAGTGGATGTGGTTGTGGTCTATTTGTTGAAAACTTTCTAAAAGTCCAAAGTCCCACATTTTAAAAAAAAAGTAAAATTAAAGAACATGTATTGAGATGGATAGAAAATTGGTTAGCAGACAGGACACAGGAGAAACAAATGGGTCTGTTTCTGAATGGTAGGTAGCGACTAATAGGGTACCTCAGATCAGTACTATGACCCCCAGCTATTCACAATGTAGGTTAATGATTTAGACGAGTAGACGAAATGTAATATCTCAAAATTTGCAGATAATAAAAACTATTTGGAAAGGTGAGCTATGAAGAGGACATATAGACGTTTCATTGTGATTTAGACAGGCTAAGTGAGTAAACAAATGCATGGCAGAATGAAAGTGGATAAATGCAAGGTTATCCACACTGATAGCAAAAGTAACAAGGCAGATTGTTATTTGTTGGCTGGAAATTGAGAGTGGGGAAATGTTCAACAAGACCTGGATGCCCTTGTGGAGCAGTCGTTGAAAGCAAGCATGCAGGCATTAAAGGCAGCAAATTGTATGGTGGCCTTCACTGTCAGAAGATTTGAGTCAAGGAATAAGGACGTCTTGCTGCAACAATACAAGGCATTGGTGAAGCCATACCTGATATTTACAAGTTTGGTCTCTGTATTTGATGAAGGATGTTCTTTTGACAGAGGTGCAGCAAAGAGTTACCAAAATCGATTCCTGGGATGGCAGGACTGATGCACGAGGAGAGATTGAGTCAATTAGGACTGGATTCACTGGAGTGTAGAAGAAATGAAAGGGATCTCAGAAACCTATGAAATTCTCAAGAGGCTAGGCAGGTTAGATGCAGGATGTTCCCGATGGAGGAGTGGCCCAAAATCAGGGATCATAATTTAAGGACAATGAATCAACCTTCTAGAACAAAGAAGAGAAGTTTCTTCACATGCAGTGGTAAACCTGTGGAATTCACTACCATTGAAAGTAGCTGAGGCTGAAAGACTGTGTACTTTCAAGAAGGAGATAGACACAGCTTTTAGATGAGATGAGAGATTCCCTACAGTATGGAAACAGGCCATTTGGCCCAACAAGTCCATCACCACCCTCCAAACAGTAACCCAACCAGACCTAACCCAACCCTTACCCTATATTTAGCCCTGACTAATGCAGCTAACATTATGGGCAATTTAGCATGGCCAATTCACCTGACCTGCACATCTTTGCATTATGGGAGGAAACCCACGCAGACATGGGGAGAATATGCAAACTCCACACAGACAGTTGCCCAAGGCAGGAATCGAACACGGGTCCCTGACGCCATGAGGCAGCAGTGCTAACCACTGAGCCACTGTGTCCCCTTTTATGGCTAAAGGGATCAGGGTGGGAATTAGGGTATTGGTGGGTGGGAATTAGGGTATTGAGCTCAATGATCAGCCATGATCAGTGAATAGCAAAGCAGACTTGAGGGATCAAATGGCCTGCTCATATCTTCTAGGTTTCTACATATCCTATGCAATGCTAGGAGATGGCTCAAAGAGAAATTCAGAGGAAAACATCAAGGAAGACAATATTGCTGTAACAAGAGCAGATGCTTCTGAAAAACTGTCCAGTGGTAATATATGGACTGAAGTTAGAAATAAAAAAGTAATGATCACCTTGATGGAATTATACTACAGGCCCCCTCAATAGTCGGAGGGAAATGGAGGAACAAATATGTAGAGAGATCTCAGATATATTTAAGAATAATAAGGTTGTAATAATAGGTGATTTTAATTTTCCAAACATTAACTGGAATTACCATAATGTTAAAGATTTGGATGGTGAAGAATTTGTTAAATGTGTTGAAGGAAATTTTCCCACTAGAGAAGGAGCAAAATTTGACTTTGTCTTAGCTAATAAGACAGGGCAAGTGACTAAAGTGATAGTACAGGATCAGTTTGGGTTTAGTGATCATAATTACTCTAAAATAAATAGATTTATGGAAAAGGATAAACCTTCCATAAAAATTAAAGTTTTTAATTGGAGTAAAGCAAATTTTAATGGTAGGAGACAAAAACTTTCAAAAATTGTTTGGAGTAGACTGTTTGCAGGTGAAGCAACGTCTAATAAGTGGGAGGCTTTCAGAGGTGTGATAACGAGTTCAGAGTTTAGGTTCCTGCTGGAATGAAAGGTAAGGCTGGTATAATTAGGGAACAATGGATGAATAAATATATTGAGGTTCAAATGGCAAGAATAAAAAAAATAAATATAGCCAACTGAGTTCAAATGAAACTATTGAACTATATATATATATATATAAAAATAAAAAAGTGCAGGGAGATCAGGAAAGCAAAAAGAGAATATGAGATAGCCTTGGCAAATAAGGTTAAGGATAATCCAAAGAGCTTCTACAAGTACACTAAGAGCAACAGAGCAACTACAGAATGATAGAGCCCTTTAAAGATCAAAAGAAGTCATCTTTGTGTTGAACCTCAGGAGATGAGAGATATTAAATGAATATTTCACATCAGTGTTTACTGTGGAGAAAGAAATGAAGGTTGGAGAACTCAAGGAAATCAATATTGATGTTTTAAAACAGTTCATATTACAAAGAGGAAGTGCTGCAAGTCTTAGAAAATATTAAGGTGGATAAATCTCCAGACCTGATCTAGTGTATCCCAGGACTTTGTGGGAAGTTAGGGAGGAAACTGCGAGACTCCTTACAGAAATATTTGTATCATCCATAGCTAGGGGAGAGGGGACAGATGACTGGCAAGTGGCCAATATTGTGCCTTTGTTTAAGAAGGGATGTAAGAAGAAGTCTGGGAACTATAGACCTCAGAGTCTGGATGAAGGTTTGCTCGCTGAGCTGAAAGGTTCATTTCCAGACGTTTCATTACCCTACTAGGTAACATCTCCAGTGCACCTCCAGATGAAGCACTGTTGATAATTCCTGCTTTCTATTAAATGTTTGGGTTTCTTTGGGTTGGTGACATCATTTCCTGTGGCGACGCCATTCCTTGTTCTTTTTCTCCATATCAACAAACACATCTGGACCCTATCTACCACCCCCTGAGAAGAACAGGAAATGACATCAACAACCCAAAGAAACCCAAACATATAAATAGAAAGTAGGAATTATGAACATTGCTTCGCCCAGAGGCCCACTGAAGACGTTACCTAGTAGGGTATTGAAACGTCTGGAAATAAACCTTCCAGCTCAGTGAGCAAACCTATATCCAGAACCTCAACATGAGCTACAAATCTTTTCAAAACTCGCTAACCTCAGAGTCTGATTTCATTGGTGGGTATGTTGTCGGAAGTAATTCTGAAGGGAGGAATACACATGCATTTGGAGTAACAAGGAATGATTAACGGCATGGATTTACAGGAGGGGAAATAGTGTCTCAAACTCAATTGGCTTTTTTATGGAGTAACCAAGATTGATGCGCATACAGCAGTAGACATTGTTTACTTGGACTTTAGTAAAGTCTTTGACAAGGCTCCACATCGTAGACTAATTAGTAAAGTACGATCACAATGGATTCAAGTGAACTAGCCAATTGGTTACAAAATTTGCTTAATGGCAGGAGACCGAATGTGATGGTGGAGGGCTGTTTTTTGGACTGGAAGCCTGTAACCAGCAATGTTCCACAAAGATCAGTACTGGGTCCACTTTTGTTTGCCATTTCTTTAAATGACTTGGATGAGAATATAGAAGGCATGGTTAGTAAGTTTGCAGATGACTCAAAGATTGGTGATATAGTGGACAGTAAAGAAGCTTGTCTAGGATTAAATCAAAGTCACACGACACCAGGTTATAGTCCAACAGGTTTATTTGAAATCACAAGCTTTCTTCAGGTGCTCCTTCAACTGATGAAAGAGCAGCTCTCTGAAAGCTTGTGATTTCAAATAAACCTGTTGGACTATAACCTAGTATCGTGTGACTTCCGACTTTGGCAACCCCGGTCCAGCACCGGCATGTGTTATCCACATCATATCAAAGATTACAAAAAGATCTTGATCAATTAGTTCAATGAGCTGAAGAGTGACAGATGAAGTTTAATTTGGATAAATACAAAGTACTGTACTTTGGTAAAGCAAACAAGGACTGGACTAGTACAATTAAAAGTAGGGTCTTGGGTAGTGTGGAAGAAGAGACCTAGGGCTTCAGGTGCATAATTCTTTGATGTTTGCAGCACGTGCAGATAGGGTAGCTAAGGAGGAGTTTAGCATGCTTGCCTTCATTGCTCAGACCTTTGAGTATAGGAGTTAGGATGTTATATTGAGGTTGTACAGGACATTGGTGAGACCTCTCCTGGAGTATTGTATCCAGTTCTGGTCGCCTGGTCATAAGAAGGATATTATTAAGCTGGAGAGAGTTCAGAAGACATTTACAGAATGTTGCCAGGCATGGGGGGTTATAAGGTGAGGTTAGAATTTTTTCCATTGGAGCATAGGATGTTTAGGATTGTCCTTACAGAGATTTATAAAATCACAAGGGGTGCAGATAAGGTGAATGGCAGGTGTTTTTTCCCCATGAGTGGTGATTTCAAGACAAGGGGACGTATTTTTAAGGTGAGAGGAGAAAGATAAAAAAAAAAGGCATTTGGTGCAACTTTTGTTTTAAAAACAGTGGTTCGTGTGTGCAATGAAGTTCCAGAGGAAGTGGTGGGTACAGATACAGTTATAACAGTTAAAAGACATTTGGATAAGTACATGAATAGGAAAGGTCTGAAGGGATATTGGCCAAGCGCAGGCAGGTGGGACTAGTTTAATTTGGATCGAAGGAGAGAATGAGGACTGCAGATGCTGGAGATCAGAGTCAAAGAGTGTGGCGCTAGAAAAGCAGAGCCGGTCAGGCAGCATCCGAGGTGCAGGAGAGTTGACATTTCAAGCATAAGCTCTTCATCAGGATCGTTGGACGATAGGGTCTGTTTCTATGCTACATGACTTGAGGCCATGCAGGGGGTAGCACCAATAATACGTTAAAATGAGGTGTTGAACTGGTGAAGCTACAAAACAGGATTACTTTTGTGTCAAACAGCATAAACAGCCAGGGAGTAAGCTAGACAGAGTTAAGTGATTTCACAACTAACTGATCAGATCTTACTTTTGTAGTCCTGCAAATCTAACCATGAACTGTGGTGAACAGTTAAACAAGAGGTGAAGGCTATACAAGCATCCTCCTCAATAGTGGGGGCATTTGAAACAATCTTCAGCCAGAGAGATGTTGATCATCATCTTGCAAAAACTCAATTCACTCCATGTGATCTCAAGAAACATGGGGAGCACTAAATACCGAAAAGTCTCAGAGCTTTGACAATACTTTAGAAGTAGTACTGAAAACCCGTGCTCTAGAGCATGTTGCCCTAGCCAAGCTGTTCCAGTACAGTTAAACTACTGGTATGTAGCCAAGTCTGTGGAAAATTGCCCAGGTGTGTTCTGTACATAAAAAGCAAGACAAATCGAACCCTGCCAATCACCAACCCAATGGGTCGACTCGATTGTCAGTAAAGTGATGAAGGTATCATCAACAATGCTATTACGTGCCTAACAATAGCCTGTTCGCAATTGGGCTCAACCAGGACCACACAGCTCCTGACATCATTACAGACTTGGTCCAGAATAGCTTAATTAGAGGGTGACGAGACAGTGACTGTCCTTTACATCAAGGCTGCACTTGACTGATGTGGCATCAAGGAGACAGAGAAAAACTGGAGTCAATGGGAATTGGGAGATAACTCTTCACTGGTTGGAGTCATATTTGACACAAAAGTATGGGATTGTTCTGGTTGAATCAGCCAGCTCAGCTCCAGAGTTTCACTGCAGGAATTCCTCAGAATAGTCACTTTCTAATCAACTAATCTGTTTCAAGATGTTATTGTACATACCTTTAGAAGGAGGTGGGACTTGAACCTAGACCTCCTAACTTAGTGGTAGGGACACTACTATACTGCCACAACAGCCCAGAGTTCCTCAGGGTAGCATGCTTTGCTCAACTATTTTCAGTTGCTTCAAAGACCATCTTTCTATCAGAAAGTCAAAAGAGGGGGTATTTGCTGATTACTGAGAAATGTTCAGCACCATTCATGACTACGCGGTGAAAAAGTCCATGTCCAAATTCAGCAAGACCAGGAAAATATTTAGATTTGGGCTGAAAAGTGGCAAATAACATTCACACGTTCAAGTGTCAAACATTTCCATTTCCAACAAGAGAGATTCTAACCTTTGTCCTATGGCATCGCAGTCATAATGCCTCATTATCGACATCCTATAGGTTACCATCCACCAAAAACTGGATAAAGCATATTTATATTATGACTACAAAGGGCAGATTAGAGGCTAGGAATCCTGTGGTAACTCACCTCTCGACTCCCCAAAGCCTGTCCACCATATATGTGGCACAAGTCATGAGTAAGGTGGAGTACTCTCCACTTGCCTGGATGAATGCAGCTCTATATAACATTCAAGAAACTAGAAACATCCTGGACAAAGCAGTACTTGATTGGCACCACATCCATGAACATTCAGTCCCTCCAACACTGACACTCAGTAGCAGTATGTAAATTCTACAAAATGCAGTGTAAACATTCACCAAGTCTTTTTTAGTAGCATCGTCCAAAATCACCAACACCATCTGCAAGTTCCCTTCCTCCTCACATTCCATTCAACTTGGAAGTTTATTACCAATTTATTGGTGTTCCTAGGTCAAAATGCTGGCACTCCCTTCCTAATGGTGTTGAATCTAACTATAAATGACCTGCAGCAATTCAAGGTAGTAGCTCACCCTCAAACACAACTAAGGATGAAGCAAATACTGGCCCAGCCAGTAACGCCCACATTGCGAGTGAGTAAAAAACAAAAATCCCTGATTAGCCTATACCCCAAATGCCTATTAATATTTCATCAAAAACTTACACAAGGTTAAATAATTGACAATTTTTTTGTTCCTTTTTCTTAAATAGTGGTATAGTATTCATTACAATATAGCAAAGGATGGGAAGATAAACCATCATTTGCCAGTTCCAAGACTCTACACCCTACCATGGTGCTTAAACAATCTCAACTTTCTTTTTGGTTCCCACCTTTGCAAATGACTATGTTCTTGTCTTTAGCACACTGATATCATATTAACTATGCTGACCCAACATAATTTTCCTGTGTATTAGGTTTCATTGTTGTCAAACAATAATTTTTCTCTATGTATGATTGCCTCAAGGAAATAAAAACGAAAGACAACAGTGCAATCACATGCAGCCAAATGGTATGTTTAACTGTATGCTGTAACAACTAAAAGCAATCATCCAACAAGAAGATTATGTACACAGAAAACTCAGATCGAAATTTTAAGTAATCAAATCTAATACAGTTGAGATACCTCATGAGAACTTTCTCAAGGTATTGTTGCATTCCAGTGAGGTATGAATGTAGCCAGAAGTGTACTCCTTTTCCAGAGGTAAGTTTACAACTGTTGGCTAGAAAAATAAATTAGGAAATAGTGCAACACCCAAAACAATGGATAAGAAGTGGCACAGTCAATGGCCATTGTACTTTCCAACACTTCATAGATAAATCAACTTCATGGGGATTGACCAGAAACTGAACTGACTAGCCAGATAAATAATTTAGCCACAACAGCAGGTTACCAAAGCTTATCCACTATCTACAAGGCACAAGTCAGGAATTCAGTGGATAGAACACCCCCCATTTGCCTGGATGAGTGCAGATCTAATAACACTTAAACAGATTGAAATAATCCAGGACAAAATAGACACACCCTCATTCACTCCCTCCACTGATGCTCAGTAGCTGCAATATATACTATGTGCACGATACACTGCAGAAATCCACAAAAGTTCCTTTAATAGCAATGCCATGAGTTTGGAAAATGTTGTTATGCAGAAGGACAAAGACAGGAGATCCTTTCGAACTTCACCATCTGCAAATAGGTCCAAGCCACTCACCACACCAACTTGGAAATATACCACCGTTTCTACAATGTCATCTAAACGTGAACTATACCTTGCAGAAAATATTTGGTCATCTTCTGATGGAGTAAATTTGGCTTGACCAGGAAAGTTACTTTTCCTCCTTTTAAAAAAAAGAGGCATGACTACCTGCACCAAATGAAGCACAGCAGTTCACAGTCACCTTAACGGGCAAATAGGATGAGCAAATGATAAATGCTGAACCAGCCAACAAAACGCACATCCTCTCAAAAAAAGACTCTGATAGACTAAAGTAAATATTTTGAAGATTAACATTGGGACTGAATCAGTTAATGATATACTTTTTAAAATGAACACAAATACTGGGAAGCAAAGAGGACTTGTACACCTAGAGTTAAGAGTTTAAAATAAAAACTGTTGTTGCTGATTATGTAATTGTACAGCTGTGTAGTCATGTTGGCAGCACTGTACAAGATGTTCTGTGATTTCACTAAGTTTCAAAAAGTTGCTATCAGTTATGGACTCACATTTTTATCTCTAGGACTCAAATTTTTATTTGAAAATATTTATTTCTATAGGTGCAATACTTAGGATACCACTTTTCTTCAGACTCCATCAACTGATTGCATTAGTGTAAATAGCAGAAGTAGTAAGATAACTTTTCTCATAAATACTGCTTCCCACTAAAACAGTGATTCAGAGATAGCTTCAGATGGTTTCTCTAGAACAGTCATGTTCACACTCCTTTCGTTCCTTTGTAGCACCATTGCAATCAATAATGTATGGCAATATTGCCAATCAGAATCCATATATTGGGACTGGTCAATTGTAAAACGTGCAGACTGCATTGTTTGAAAAACTAATTATCTCATGTCTCATAAGTAGCCTTTCACTATATTGTCTCTTTGTTTCCATCTTCCTTTCCTGGATACACAACACTTCCAATGAATTGAAGTCCAATTTGTAGGCAATGGTTAGCAACAATTGAATTCAAATTGCAACTTAGGTAAATCAGTCAGTAATTTTCTGCAGTCAGTCAACACTATTTAAACAATTGTTGATTTGAATGTTCAGGTTATGGCCACAAAACATCCAAAAAACTAAGAATTATAGTAAATAAAACTCATTTTAGGCTTGTGGGCCTTTGTCAGAGTATTAACAAAATGTTTAATTTTATTGGACTAATACTATTGAAGTGTGAACTGATTAATTGGAGACGACTTCAAATTAATCCCAGGTGCTGGAATTTGAAGTAAAGAGTTAATTAAATCTGGGGGAAAAAAGGTCAGTGTCAGGAATATTTACTGTCCATCTCCATATACTCTTGAAAAGATCACAAAATTGTTATGGGGCAGAAGAAAACAATTCAGTCTATCATCATGTCTGTACCAGTCAGGCATTTTGATTTAATGGCAATCTCCTGTTTTCTCCCTGTAACCTTGTACGTCTTTTTCTAGTTGTGAGCCATTTTCTTGAATGCATCCAAGTCATTTGTGGGCTATTCCAGAAAGCAGTTCAGAGTCAACCACTACTGTGGATCTGGAGTCACATACATATTATATAGAACAAGACTGACAAATTTCCTTTCCTTACCTAAAGCCATATCAGTGAATCAGAAGGGGTTTTACAACAACTCTAGTAGTTCTAATTTGTTACAAATTCTAGTTGTTTAATCTAGATTTAATTAATTAAGTTAAATTTCCCATGGTCCCTGGTGAGATATAAATTCATCATGACTGGATATTAGTCCAAGCTTCTAGATAACTGGCCTAGTAACAATGTTCTGGGGTTTGAATCTTGCCACAGTAGATGGCAAAATTTGAATTCAATAAAAAAAGTCTGTGATTAAGAATCTACTAATAACCATGAAACTTTTGTCGATTATTTGATATTAGTTCATTAATATTCTTCAGAGATGGCAATCTGCCCTCCTCACCTGGCCTGGCTTATATGCAACTGCACAACAGTGAGGTTGACTCTCAAATCCCCTCTAAAATTGCCTAGTAAGCTATTCAGTTGAACCAATCATTACAAAGTCTCTTCAAGGGCAACTAGGAACAGGCAATACATACTGGCAGCCAGTGACGTCCACAACCCACAAATAAATTTTTAAACATGCACACACAATAGCTGTTGAATCATCCTTTAAATTGTGTTGCTGCCAGACTACTTAAATTAATTTAACTTTCAATCCAAGAGCAGCTGCTTGAGAACTGTCAAAATTTTGGAACATTGATTTTAATGAGGGCAGACTTATAGTCATGAAATCTTTGACAGTATCGGCAAGTTAAAAAACGGAGTGGTGTATCAGATCTCAGGGTACTTTTCCATGGCCTGAATCAAATTTCCTGCACCATGTTATAATAGAGTACAGTGTATTCCATACAGCACCATTACAAATGTGCAAATTTTCAGAAATTCAGGGCCATTGATTAAGTTTAATTTACCAAATCGGGCTGATGGATGCAATATAATGTATCTGTTAGAGGAGTTCTCAGTTTGCAGGAAAGTACTGAGCGAAGTACACCAGGAATTAATGTCAGGAAGTTAGATCATACAAAACAAAATACAGAAAGCTCAAATTTTCAAACAATAGAAATCTAGAAGAGGCAGTCAAATCAGATGCGACTGAGGAGCAATTACAGAAGGGCTTGGACAAAGGTGGTAAAACAATGGTTGACATCGTTGAATATTGACAAGAGTAACGGAAGAAGACAATGAAGTATGTGAAAATAGTGAGGGTGAAGGTTAAAAAGAAACCAGACGGCCCGTGTAGAGACAACATAAGGAAGGAATCAAAGCTGACAGAATGCAATGCCAAAACAGAATGTGTGTCAAAAAGAAGCTATGACGTAACTATGCATAGCTTCAAATTGCACACAATTTGGGATACTTCAAGGAGGTATTTTAATCATGGAGACAAAGAAAGGAAGGTATGCTAAAATCTTTAAACATTGATTAGGCCCCAATTTAAATAGGTTTTCAAAACTGGCCACCCTGTGTTCTGTCAAGGCCTTGGAGAGGGTGAAGAGGAAATTCAGGTGAACAAAACTAAACCATCTCCATCTGCAGTTATGTAGAGAGACTGACTGAAGAACAAGGGCAATTTTTATCATGTCAGAAATGTTAGGAACAGAATTAACAACTGTTCAAAATTCATTTTTGGTTTTGATAGAAGAAATTGGAAGAAATTGTTTCAGAACAGAAAGGTTTGGAACCAGAGAATGAAGAGCAAAGATAACTGACAGAAATAAGCAGACAATAGCAGGCCAAAAATTATGATTATCTGGAACACACTCGTTTAAAGAATATGCATTTCCTTGTTTCAACAGATCTAAAGCAAAGAAATCTAAACAGATCGAGGCTTCAGCTCCACCACAAACATTTGAATATTACTTCCCCTCTGCCAAAATGATCTATAGGTACCAACGTACCAATTAATCTGGCAAGTGTGCATTACAGTTCTGAAGGGGTCACTGGATTCCTCTTCACAGATGCTGCCAGACCTGCTGAGTTTCTCCAGCAATTTGTTTGTGTTTTAGATTGACTGCATCCACAATTCTGTTTTATTACATTTTCCATTTACCACAATTATACATCAACTGAAATCAAAGAGTTTTAATTGTGCAAGTGTATTCAAAATCTCAATGAGCCCACTTTAAAAGCATGAGCTGAAAATGTGTTGCTGGAAAAGCGCAGATCAGGCAGCATCCAAGGAGCAGAAGAATCAATGTTTCGGGCATGAGCCCTTCTTCAGGAATTGGCAATTTAAAAGCATCACTTATTAATGAGCATCACTTGAAGCATACGCAATAAACATGTGCCCAATGGCAAGAGAAGCATCAGGAATGAACTATTTTAAGATTAGAGAGCTGAAACATCTATAGGCAAATTAGTATGCATAATAAATTCCGTATTCTCATTCACACTTTCCAAGTCATTCTTCACACACCATCCCCCTCCTCACGCCTCCCAGACCATGCTAGCCTTCTGACACATCCCCTCACTTTCCATATTCATTTCAATTGTGTCCATCACATACCCACCCCAATCACACGTAATCCCAATTACCATACACCACTCCTGATGCAATTTCCTCCTTCGTATTCCTTTCTGATCCTATTCCACCACATCACCTTACTTCCCATGCAGTCCTTGTCCCATTTATCTCTCTAGCATCATTTAACTGTCCTCCAACACCACTGTCCCCAATTTTCCAATTACAGGCTTGAAACACTGATATATCAAAGTTTACAAAAATGAATTGTTTTTAAAAATCAGCTGTAAAAATTTGTGTGCAAATTCAACAACACACAGAATCATACAGTACAACAAGTATGTCCTGTTAAAATATCCTACTACCTGCACTAAACCAACCTACCCCCGCAACCTCAAATGTTGACATTTCAAGCACTCATCCACTTTAAAAAGGCTTCCTGCCTCAACTACATTCCCAGGCAGTGTAATGTTAAGAGATTAAATGGGACTCTCTCTCCACACATTAATGTAACATTAAAGGGTTAAACTGCATGGTCTTTGAGCGGGAACAAAAGCCATGAAAGAACGCAGATGACTGTAACTTACACTTCATTGAAACATTACTCTCCTGCTGTCCCTAATGTTGTCCCACTTTTCAAAAAGGGAGGGAGAGAGAGAGAAAACAGGGAATTATAGGCCGGTTAGCCTGACGTCAGTGGTGGGTAAGATGCTGGAGTCAATTATACAAGATGAAATTATGACTCATTTGGATAGCAGTAATAGGATAGGTCAGAGTCAGCATGGATTTACTAAGGGGAAATCATATTTGACTAATCTTCTGGAATCTTTTGAGGATGTAACTATGAAGATGGACAAGGGACAGCCAGTGGATGTCGTGTACCTGGACTTTCAGAAAGCCTTTGATAAAGTCCCACATAGGAGATTAGTAAGCAAAATTAGGGTACACGGTATTGAGGGCAAAATACTGAGTTGGATTGAAAATTGGCTGGCTGACAGGAAGCAAATAGTGATAAACTGGTCCCATCCAGAATGGCAGGCAGTAACCAGTGGGGAACAGCAAGGTTTGGTGCTAGGACTACAGCTGTTTACAATATACATTAATGATATAGATGAAGGCATTAAAAGTAATATTACCAAATTTGCTGATGACACAAAGTTGAGTGGCTGGGTGAAATGTGAGGAGGATGTTATGAGAATACAAGGTGACTTGGACAGGCTAGGTGAGTGGACGGATGCATGGCAGATGCAATTTAATGTGGAGAAATGTGTGGCTATCCACTTTGGTGGCAAGAACAGGAAGGAACTCCATTTACTATCTAAATGAAGTCAAGTTAGGGAAAGGGGAAGTACAACGAGATCTAGGTGTCCTTGTACATCAGTCAATGAAAGCAAGCATGCAGGTACAGCAGGCTGTGAAGAAAGCTAATGGCATGCTCACCTTCATAACAAGAGGAACTGAGTATAGAGGCAAAGACATCCTTGTACAGCTATACAGGGCCCTGGTGAGACCGCACCTGGACTATTGTGTGCAGTTTTGGTCTCCAAATTTGAGGAATGACATTTTGGCTATTGAGGGAGTGCAGCGTACGTTCATGAGATCAATTCCTGGAATGGCAGGACTTAGTCTCAGAGATGTACCGCATGGAAACAGACCCTTCGGTCCAACCTGTCCATGCCGACCAGATATCCCAACCTAATCTCGTCCCGCTTGCCAGCACCCGGCCCATATCCCTCCAAACCCTTCCTATTCATATACCCATCCAAATACCTTTTAAATGTTGCAATTGTACCACCACTTCCTCTGGCAGCTCATTCCATACATGTACCACCCTCTGCGTGAAAAAGTTGCCCCTTAGGTCTCTTTTATATCTTTCCCCTCTCACCCTAAACCTATGCCCTCTAGCTCTCGACTCTCCAAACCTGGGGAAAAGACTTTGTCTATTTGCCCTATCCACGCCACTCACGATTTTGTAAACCTCTATAAAAGGTCACCCCTCAGCCTCCGACCCTCTAGGAAAAACAGCCCCAGCATGTTTAGCCTCTCCCTATAGCTCAAATCCTCCAACCCTGGTAACATCCTTGTAAATCTTTTCTGAACCCTTTCAAGTTTCACAACATCCTTCTGATAGGAAGGAGACCAGAATTGCACGCAATATTCCAACAGTGGCCTAACCAGTGTCCTGTACAGCTGCTACATGCCCTCCCAACTCCTGTACTCAATACTCTGACCAATAAACAAAAGCATACCGAACGCCTTCTTCACTACCCTATCTACCTGTGACTCCACTTTCAAGGAGCTATGAACCTGCAGTCAAAAGGTCTCTTTGCTCAGCAACACTCCCGAGGACCTTACCATTTAAGTGTATACGTCCTGCTAAGATTTGCCTTCCCAAAATGCAGTACCTCACATTTACCTGAATTAATTCTAAGAGAGTAGTAAGAGTATGGAATGCTTTGCCTGCAATGGTAGTAGATTCGCCAACTTCAAGTACATTTTAGTCGTCATTGGACAAGCTTATGTACGTACATGGAATAGTGTAGGTTAGAGCGTATGACAGATCGGCGCAACATCGAGGGCCGAAGGGCCTGAACTGCGCTGTAATGTTTTATGTTCTAAACTCCATCTGCCAATTCTCTGCCAATTGGCCCATCTGGTCAACATCCTGTTGTAATCAGGGATAACCCTCTTCACTGTTCACTACACCTCCAATTTTGTTGTTATCCTCAAACTTACTCACTGTTTCTTTTATGCTCACATCCAAATCATCTGTGTAAATGACAAAACGTAGAGGACCCAGCACCGATCCTTGTGGCACTCCACTGGTCACAGGCCTTCAGTCTGAAAAACAACCATCCACCACCACCCTCTGTCTTCTACCTTTGAGCCAGTTCTCCCTGTATTCAGTGAGATCTAACCTTGCTAACCAATCTCCCATGGGGAACCATGTCGAACGCCTTACTGAAGTCCATATAGATCACATCTACCACTCTGCCCTGATCAATCCTCTTTGTTACTTCCTCAAAAAGCTCAAATCAAGCTGGTGAGACATTATTTCCTACGCACAAAGCCATGTTGACTACCCCGAATCAGTCCTTGCCTTTTCAAATACATGTACATCCTGTCCCTCAGGATTGCCTCCAACAATTAGCCCACCACCGATGTCAGGTTCATTGGTCTATAGTTCCTGGCTTGCCCTTACCACCGTTCTTAAACAGTGGCACCACGTTAGCCAACCTCCAGTCTTCCAGCACCTCACCAGTGACTATCAATGATACAAATATCTCAGCAAGAGGCCCAGCAATCACTTCTCTAGCTTCCCACAGAATTCTAGGGTACACTTGATCAGGTCCTGGGGATTTATCCACTTTTATGAATTTCAAGACATCCAGCACTTCCTCCTCTGTAATGTGGAGATCATTCAAGAAGTCACCATTTATTTCCCTACATTCTATATCTTCAATGTCCTTTTCCACAGTAAATACTGATGCAAAATTCTCATTTAGCATCTTCCCCATCTTCTGCAGCTCCACACAAAGGTCGCCTTGCTGATCTTTGAGGAGTCTTCTCTCCTTAGTTACCTTTTTGTCCTTAATGTATTTATAAAAACCCTTTGGATTTTCCTTAACTCTATTTGCCAAAGTTATCTCATGTCCCATTTTTGACCTCCTTATTTCCCTCTTAGAATATAAAGGCAGAAGGAGTATACTTAAGGATTCACTCGACTTATCCTGTCTATACCTAACAGAAGGTTCCTTCTTTTTCTCGATCAAAGCCTCAATTTCTCTAGTCATCCAGTATTCCCTATACCTACCAGCATTTCCTTTCACTCTAACAGGAATATACTTTCTCTAGACGCTCGTTATCTCATTTCTGAAGGTTTCTCATTTTCCAGCCACCCCTTTACCTGCGAACATCTGACCCCAATCAGCTTTTGAAAGTTCTTGCCTAATACTGTCAAAATTGGCCTCCTTCAATTTAGAACTTCAACTTTTAGATCTGATCTATCCTCTTCCATTGTTTTCCATCATTATTTTAAATCTAATAGAATTATGGTCACTGGCCCCAAAGTGCTCCCCCAGTGAAACCTCAGTCACCTGCCCTGCCTTATTTCCCAAGAGTAGGTCAGGTTTTGCACCTTCTTTAGTTGGTACATCCACATACTGAATCAGAAAATTTTCTTGTACACACTTAAATTCCTCTCCATCTAATCCCCTACCATAACCACCCTATTATTCTTACAGATAGCTGAGATCTCCTTACAAATTTGTTTCTGAATTTCCCTCTGACTATTAGTGGGTCTATAATACAATCCCAATAAGGTGATCATCCCTTTATTTCTCAATTCCACCCAAATAACTTCCCTGGATGTATTTCTGGGAATATCCTCCCTCAGTACAGCTCTAATGCTATCCCTTCTCAAAAAGCACCACTTCCCCTCCTCTCTTGCCTCCCTTTCTGTCCTTCCTGTAGCATTTGTACCCTGGAACATTAAGCTGCCAGTCCTGTCCATCCCTGAGCCATGTTTCCGTAATTGCTATGATATCCCAGTCCCATGTTCCTAACCATACCCTGAGTTCATCTACCTTCCTTGTCAGTTTCCTTGCATTGAAATAAATGCAGTCTAATTTATCAGTCCTACCTTGTTCTCTGCTTTGTCCATCCCTACCCTGACCGTTTGACTCACTTCTGTTCTCAACTGTACCAGGTCTCAGAAGGAGTGCAGTTTCAACAACATTCACAAGACTCAACAACAAAGGCTTGCTTGATTGGCACACCTTCCACCATCTTTAACATTCAATCTCTTTCTGATTCATGCACACTGGCAATATTGTGTATCATCTACAAGATGCAAAGGAGCAACTCGCCAAAACTCCTACAAAAGCACCCTCAAAGTCTGTGACCTCTATCACCTAGAAGGATAAGGATAGTGGGCACTGAGGAACATTAAGCAAGTTTCCCTTCAATCCACACGCAAGCCTTACTTGGAACTACACGGATGTCTCTTTGCAGGCGATGAATCAAAATTTCAGATGGCCCTTAGTAACAGGACTTTGGATGCACTAACACCACCTGGACAGCAGCAGTTGAAGATCGTAGTTCACTGCCTCGAAGGTGTGATAGAAAGTCCTGGCCTATTGCTTGATTTCCATGTCTCGTGAAAATAAATAAGAAAACATAGAAACAGGAGTAGGACATTCAGCTTTTCAAGTCTGTTTTGCAATTCAATGAGATCATGGCTGATCTGTGGCCTAATTTTATCTCCCTGCCTTAGACTCATATCCCTCAATATCTTTGCTCAATAAAAAGATTACCTCAAATTTAAAATTAACAATTGATCTAGCATCAACTGCCATTTGTGGAAAAAAAAAGTTCCAAATCCTTACCACCCTTTTTGTGTCAAAGTGCTTAACAGCTCTGATCAATGGTCTGGCTGCAATTCTCAGGCTATGCCCCCTAGTTCTAGAATCTCCAACTAGTGAAAAGTGTTTATCTTTATCTACCCTGTCTTTCCCAGTTAATACCTTAAAGACTGGGATCAGATCACATTTTAACCTTCTTAATTCTAGAGGGGAAAATGCCCAATTTGTATTATCCAGTCTCATATCCAGACTTCAGGATTTATCATTTGTGTAACCTACCCAACACTCCCTCCAAGGGTAATACATCCATGCTAAGGTGTGATGCCCATATCTGCTCAGTACTCTAAATTGGGTCTAACCTCAAGTTCTGAGGAAGGGTCACTCAAATGAAATGTTAACGGATTTCTCTTCAGAGATGCAGCGAGAACTGCCTTTGTTTTCTCTTCAAGATCAAATATCTTTGAAATATGGCTGATCCATTTAAAGAAACTGACTTCAAATAAAACAAAAAAGGGAGAGAAGGACAGTGCCATATAAGTAAAGGAAGCAATTTGAAGGACAAAACCGCAGTCTACAATCTTTCGATCAAACTGATATCCTCAATCAATCATTTCTGTGTAGGAGCAAATTATTGCAGATGCTGAAATTTGTACTGAAAACGAGAAAGGTGCTGGAGATCACAGCAGGTCAGGCAGCATTCATGGAGAGAAAGCTAAGCTTTCATTATTCTGGCTGCACGTAATCACAAGGTAGGAGAATAATGTTTTGCGTAAGCAACCAAGTCCAGCCAGTTGGAAAACAAAAGTCAATCAAAACATTTCTGGTTTCCATGCTTCAACTACGCAGTGCATCCGGATGGAAATTGCTGACCAGAGCAGCATTCCATTCTTATACGATAGCTGAATGCTTTCCACAGATCACCATTCTTCAAACTTACATGAGAAGAATAGAAGCGGTATTCACACTGCTACACCTTGGCATGAATTGCTAACTAAGAGAAAGTGAGATTTGCAGATGTTGGAGATCAGAGCTTAAAAATGTGTTGCTGGAAAAGCGCAGCAGGTCAGGCAGCATCAAAGGAGAAGGAGAATCGACGTTTCGGGCATAAGCCCTTCTTCAGGAATGAGGAGGGTGTGCCATGCAGGCTAAGATAAAAGGTAGGGAGGAGAGACTTGGGGGAGGGGTGTTGGGAATGCGATAGGTGGAAGGAGGTTAAGGTGAGGGTGATAGGCCAGAGAGGGGGTGGGGGCGGAGAGGTCGGGAAGAAGATTGCAGGTAAAGAAGGCGGTGCTGAGTCTGAGGGTTGGGACTGAGAAAAAGGTGGGGGGAGGGGAAATGAGGAAGCTGGAGAAATCTGCATTCATCCCTTGTGGTTGGAGCATTCCTAGGCGTAAGATGATGAGTTGCTCTTCCTCCAGGCGTCGTGTTGCCATGGTCTAGCGATGGAGGCGGCCAAGGACCTGCATGTCCTTGGCGGAGTGGGAGGGGGAGTTAAAGTGTTCAGCAAGTAGGCGGCCTGTCTCCCCAATGTATAGGAATGTTTCAGAGAACACTTCTGGGACACCCGCACCAACCAACCCAACTGCCCCGTGGCTGAACACTAACTCCCCCTCCCACTCCGCCAAGGACTTGCAGGTCCTTGGCCTCCTCCATCGCCAGACCATGGCAACACGACACCTGGAGGAAGAGCGACTCATCATCTTCCACCTAGGAACGCTCCAACCACAAGGGATGAATGCAGATTTCTCCAGCTTCCTCATTTCCCCTCCCCCCACCTTTTCTCAGTCCCAACCCTCAGACTCCGCACCGCCTTCTTGACCTGCAATCTTCTTCCCGACCTCTCCGGCCTATTACCCTCACCTTAACCTCCTTCCACCTATCGCATTCCCAATGCCCCTCCCCCAAGTCTCTCCTCCCTACCTTTTATCTTCGCCTGCTTGGCACACCCTCCTCATTCCTGAAGAAGGGCTTATGCCCGAAACGTCGATTCTCCTTCTCCATTGATGCTGCCTGACCTGCTGCGCTTTTCCAGCAACACATTTTTAAGCCATGAATTGCTAACTTCAGAAATAGATCAGCAGAAGATTACAAGGGGCATGGTGTGGGGATCCAGAATAACATTTGTCTTTAGGAAAATGTGAACTGCATCATGGATAAACACGCTGCCTGTATTCGAGCATAATAAAAATCATGAAAATTATCAAAGTGTAAAAGAAAGTCTTACATGTTGTTTGATATCTTCAAATTTCACCTGTTCCCAGTTCCTGATTGTTTTAATATATCTAAGTACTAGTTTCTTTAGATCCTTTATTTTGGTAGGTATTCAAAATTCATTGTTCTCAGCTCAACAATGCCAACCCTATCTGCTGTTGCTCCTCTACTCTATGGTTGTGATATCTAAAAAAAACAAATTCCCAAGTTTAATCGTGGTTCCTGTTGATGTTTTAATATTTTCCAGTCTTTAAATTGGCAGGGTACCTCGAATTTTACTGCAATAGTAGGAGCCTAGACTGGAATCAGACAGGAATGTTGACAATGTGACCCAAACACATTCCCATTCTCAATGCTCAGCTGCAATCAGAAAAACAATTCCTTGTAGTACAAGCAAATGCACGCATACCATGAAGAAATTTCATGTTTTGAGCATACTACCTCTGATCATTTGACATTATGCTTATCTGTTCTTTTTATTGCACAAAGAGATTTGGATTACTACACAGGTTATGCATTATTCATTTCAAAATTTGACTAATTCCACTCCAATTAGCCCTATCAAAGAATAACTACTCCTATGCGCTTGTAAAAATATAGTGAATCAAGATTCCTTCATCAAATATTTGTTATCCAATCAATCAAATTATTTGGCACAATATACTGAAATATACATTATTACATCCCACGTTCTGAAGCCATGAATCTTGGGATTGCTTTGAGCAAAGAAGGGGAGTTAAATTAATGAACCTCAGCAGTGATGACCCTGAAAATATTCTACACAGTATATGTTCTTTGCATACATTGATCTAAGTATCCTCTTTAGAAGTGTGAATGTAACGATGATTAATAAACATTAAACTACTGGAAGTGGCTTCTCTACTTCAGGACTGTCAGCTTATTTTATGTGAAACAAAGCCAAACAAAAACAAAACAAGGAGCGCAAAAAACTGAATTAAAAAATCATATGCTGGAAAAATATCAGCAGGTCTGGCGGTATGTATGCAGAGTGAAACAGAATTAACTTTTCAGGTTGATTCCCTTTCATCACCTGGTAAGTGATGGAATTTTAAGTGAGTGAAGTCAATTTGTGTTAGGCGGAAGAATAGAGTCATGAAATAACAGTGAGAATAGTCAAAAGGCATGACACTGGTAAAGTAGGAAACATGTTTCTAAAAGAATTGTGAATTGCACAATGAACAGGCTATACAGAAGCACAAACTAAAATTGCTGATTTCAAATGTTGATTCCAAAAAATAAAAAATGTATTTAATTGAAAGTGAAGATTCTGTTACTCGAGTTTACATTGAGCTCTATCTTTGGCTTCCATTTCACCCAGAGAGGTCAAGGTGAAGACTGAGAACAACTGATGATCAAAGTTCAGTGTCATGCTTAAGAAATGAACCGAGGTGCTTTGCAAATAGGTCACCCAATGTGACGCTAATCTGCTTAAATGTAAATCAGTGAGTACAGCAAATGCCATTCAACATGACAATGTTACACATTGCTTCATTTCAATTTTGTTCCACATCTTGTTTAGCATCACAAGATTTAGTTTTAATTCAGTTTTGCATTTACCAGCCAAGTCACACGATTGGACCATGGCCATTTTGCAGAATCTCTGCTGCTCAATAACCTTGCTGCTTGCAATCCAACTTGTGGCCTCCCTTGCAGAATCCCCTGCTGCCTTCCACTGCCACCCCTCCTTCTTGAATCCTCTGGAGCAATGCTAGGACTCTGACAAAGTAAGTAAAGACACTGACTATAAGATTGCCACCATGGCACTATTACATCAGGACCTGCACTTTCACATATTTACAGCTGTGTCTTCAAAACCAAAGTTCCCACTTAAGGAAGGTACTAGGTCCAGATCTAATCTGAAGCAGAGCTCTGGGGTTGTGAACCAGAGAGTGCTGACGTTGCAGAAGCAGCTAATGTTAGTATCCAACCCTGTTAAATAGGATGCTGGCTGCCTAGGAATTGTAAGTAATAATGCAGATATTAGGAATTAATAAGTTAATTATATTAAAAAAGCATCAGGAGGGTGTTTTCAAGTACAACCAAAAGAACATTAAAATGTACAAACCCCATTCCTGACACTGGATTTTTGGAAAAAAAAATTGCAAAATTAAATAAGGTATACAAAATTATGAGATTGACAGTTGATCCTGAGAATCTGATTGTCATGGCAAGTGTGTCCAAGAGCAGAGGGCGTAAATGCATGGTGATAAGCAAGTGATTTAGAAGAAACTTGGGAAAGAATGTTTTCTTCCAGAGAATGATAGAAATATGGAATGTTCTACCTGAGAGGGTGGTGGAGGCAGATAGTCTCACAACATTTAAAAAGCATCTAGATGAGCATTTAAAATGCCAGGGCAGAGTAGGCTATAGACCAAATGGTATTAGTGTAGTTTGGTGTCTTTTTGGTCAGCAGTGACGTAGTGGGTTTTTGGGCCTAGTTTCTGTGCTGTAGGACTATGACTCTAAAAGAGAATGTTAAAATGTACAAGGACTAGTGGTGCAGGGTAGTGGATCTCTTTCTGAGAGGTAGGAATGAGTTCACAATCTCACCTGCTCTAGAGGTGTGTTATAATAAGTATGAACAGGTTGGTTAAAAGCAAACTTTAAATGTATAGGGCTATTCTGGGGCAATGTTAGTGTCCCAACTTCTGTGTTAGGTCCAACTTCAGGCTGCACCTGCCCTGGAGAAGTGCCAAAACATGCCTTAGCAGGATGATTAAAAATAAACCAGCCCAGAGGGAAAGAAAGTGTATCTGCATTGACAGGCAATGTGAAGAAAAAGTTGTCTAAATTACAGTAAACTCATTATCTGGGACCCAACCACCCAGAATTCTCATACAACTGGCAAAAATTTCAAAAGTAAATTTACCATTTTTATTAAGTTTCTTCAAAAATGCCTTTCTGAACTTGCATGACAAATTCTGACGCACAGCCATTTACCTGCCATGCTGCTCAAGATGCAAGTTGCATTAGGTTTGTTGATGACCTTGATGAAATACAATCAACTTTTCTAGAACTGAGGGAGTATATTGTTCTCCTTGTGACATTTAGATTTACAACTTTTTTCCTCCCCAAAAGAGTACGAGAGAGAGAGAGAATACACTGCATTTCATTTCTAGAAGGGTATTGCTCATGCATCTGGTACACCCATTCCCTATACATATCGTTTAACATTCAGCTTGCTATATTTTGGTCTCAATACATGCTTCACTAATAATCTAGGATTCTCTAACACTGAGTCGGGACTTCTGTAAGATGCCCTCACTACAGTTTCATCCCCAGTGTCCCCTCCAGAACACACTTTCACAGCAAGGTTCAAAAAAGCAAAGTGGAGAGATAGGAGCAGGATGTTTGGTGAGAACAAAAGGTTGTGTCTGATAGCAGAGTCCTTCAGAAGGGTCTGCAACAAGCAGGCCAGTCAGAGATCAGGATGTGTAGGGAACAGGAGGTTTGGTAATCAGAATTGGTGGTAAGCAGGCTCAGCAATGACCTGTGGGTTAACATTGCTTCTACGGAATATTTTACCAATATAGGTCTTTAGCAACAAAATACTTCAACTTAGAGCAAAATGATTTTTTTTAAAACAAAGTCCGACAGAACCCAAGTTATAGCTTTTACATTGGTGTTAATAGAAAATCATTGCAAGTCCTTTCAGTGTAAGGTGAGATTGTCAGGAACACAACTGCAAGTTGAAGTGAGGACAGTGAGTACAGTATACTTAACTGAAAGATAAAAAAGTAAACTGTCTCACCAAGGAGGAATGTTTAAGGTAATGGATGATCAAAGGAAGGATGAAAAGGACAGATTTTGCATCTACTGTACTTGCATGCTAAGGCATGGGAAGGAGAAACTGAGGACGGACCAGATTTCATGGAGAGAGCAACCCCTTTCGAATGCTGGAAAAAGAGGGAAAGATGTGTTGGATGGTGACATCACTGGAGGTGGTTGATTAGAAGACAATGATCTGCTGAACATGGAGGATGAAAGGTGACAGGAAAACCCCTTCAGTTTTGGTAGGTCAGTAAGGAGAATTATTAAAACTGCATGAAATAGAATGGGTACAGTACAATTTTGTGTCAACTACAAAGGGGATACTTTCAGCTGAGGAGAAAGGAGAAGAAATTGGAAGTAATGTATGAAAGAAATGTTTCATTATAACAAATGCAACAGAATAGTTTTGTGCAAGGGAAATCGTCTCTCACAAACGTGACTGAGTTTTTTTGAGGAAGTAACCAAAACGGTAGAGCAGTAGGCATTTTATATGCAGACTTTAGTAAAGCATTTGGTAAGATTACTCATTAGCCTACTATGTGGAAAGTTAGAACACATGGGATTCAGGGGGGAGCTTGACAACTGGATACAAAATTGACTTGACAGTAGGATAGAAACGGTCGTGGCAGAGGGTTGTTTATCGGACTGGGGGCCTGTGACCAGCAGTGTTCCGCAGGATCGGTATTGCATCCACTTTTGTTTGTCATTTATGGAAATGATTTGGATGAGAATATAGAAGACACCTTTAATAAGTTTGCAGATGACACCAAAATTGGTGGTAGAGTGAACAGTGAAGAAGGTTATTTTACGATTACAAAGAGATCTTGACCAGTTGAATCAATGGGCTGAAGAGTGGCAGATAGAATTTTATTTGGATAAATGCATGGTGTTTCAGTTTGGCAAAAACAAACAAGGCAGGACTTACAGAATTAACGTAGGGCCCTGGGTAGTGTGGTAGAACAGAGAGACCAAGGGATTCAGATACTTAATTCTATGAATTCTGCATCACAGGTAGACAGGGTCACAAGGGTGGTGCTTCGCACTGCCTTCACTGCTCAGGCCTCTGAACATGGGAGCTGAGATGCCTTACTGAGATTGCACAGAAAATTGGTGAGGCTTCTTCCGGAGTACTGGGTGTAGTTCTGTTATAGGAATTATATTATTAAACTAGAGAGGGTTCAGAAAATATTTACAACAATGTTGCCTGGAATGGAGGATTTGATTTATACAAACAGACTGGATAAACTGGGATGTCTTTCACTGCAGCATAGGAGATTGAGGTGTGCCCTTAAAGTGGTTTACAAAATTTTGAGGGGCATAGAAAAGATCTTTTCCCCAAGGTAGGGGTTTTCAAAAACTAGGGGGCATATTCCAAGGTGAGAGGAGAAAAATGTAAAATGGACAAGGGGCAATTTGGGTTTTTTTGCACACAATAGTTTGTGCACAGAAAGAACTTCCAGAGGAAATAGTGCATGCAGATACAATTAAAACATTTGAAAGATATTTGGATAAGTACATGAATTGGAAAGGTTTGGAGGAATATGGGCCAAGCGATAGCAGGTGGGACTAGTTTAGTTTGGGAACATGGTGGGCAGGACTAGTTGGACCGACGGGTTTGTTCCATGCTGCATGACTCTTAAAGGGTAAACATAGAATGAAACATATGATGAAGTGTAGTTAAAGTAGCTGTGGGTGTCAATGGATCTAGAGTGAATACTGGTTTTGAACAGAAACAGAGGAAAGGAAGCAAAATTGGAAAATAGTCTATGTGAAAGAGAGAAGGATAAAAAATGTGACATGTTTAGTTCAGAAAACTGGACCAATACATCAATGTAACAACAAAATGAAAAAAAAAACGCAAGAAGGAGATGGTTCCTGATTAGGAATGCAAAGAATATTCCACATATCCTCAGACCAACCTCGTGTGGAGTGGAGGTCAAGCAAAATTAAGTGTTCATTGCAGGAAGGTGATGCAAGGGCAAGGAAACTGGAAACCGTTAATGAGAAATTTTGGGGGCGGCACTGCTGCCTCACAGTGCCAGAGACCCGGGTTCAATTCCCGCCTCAGGCAACTGTCTGTGTGGAGTTTGCACATTCTCCCAGTGTCTGCATGGGTTTCCTCCGGGTGCTCCGGTTTCCTCCCACAGTCCAAAAAAGAAAAAAGTGCAGGTTAGGTGAATTGGCCATGCTAAATATTCTTGTAGTTTTAGGTGAAGGGGTAAATGTAGGGGAATGGTTCTGGGTGGATTGCTCTTCGGAGGGTTGGTGTGGATTTGTTGGGCTGAAGGGTCTGTTTCCACACTGTAAGTAATCTAAAAGATCTAATCTAATCTAATCTAAAAGAGGACATTGGAAGAGTCTCAGATGAAGGTGGGAAATGACTGGACATAAGCAAGATAAAAGTAGGAAATGGGATTAGTTCAGTGGAATAGGAACAGACTGAAACAAATTGGAGTGCCAGGATGGTCCCAACTGGGGATCTTGGAAAGGAAATAAAAATGGGTTATTCTGAACTGGAGAACAGAGATTGGACGTTGTGATTGGAGAAAACTTTTAGAGGAGTTAGGGTCATGACGGTCTTGGAAATGCTTTATTTAGACACGTAGAAATAAAATGTATATAAAAAGTATTGCACATTTCTCCTGCATACATCTTTAAGCTACATGCAAGGAGACATAATGGGCCAGAGGATATTAAAATTTCATCCATACAGTATTCACAAAATACAACAACAGCAGTATAGCAGGAGTAGCAAGGCAATAGCTTATCGTTTTTTTTTGGGGGGGGGGATGTGGGGGCAAGAGCACAAAATATTGTTCATTTGCAATTATTTAATCCTCCATTAGGAGAAAAAACAAATCATGAAAAGACATAATATAGAGCTGTCAGTAAATTCTGAAACAAAAGAATTGGCCAAATTCATACATCAGCAACTTGCTTATAGAGGCACAGAGATGTACAGCATGGAAACAGACCCTTCAGTCCACTCGTCCACGCTGACCAGATATCCCAAACCAACCTAGTCCTACCTGCTAGTACCCGGCCCATATTCCTCCAAATCCTTTCTTTTCATACATCCATCCAGATGCCTTTTCAATGTTGCAATTGTACTAGCCTCCACCATTTCATCTGGTAGCCCATTCCATATACGCACCACCCGTTGATTGAAAACAGTTGCCCCTTAGGTCACTTGTATATCTTTCCCATCTCACCCTAAACCTATTTTACCCCTCAGCCTCCGATGCTCCTAGTTAACAGCTCTAGTTAATCTCTCCATGTCTCAAATCCTCCAACCCTGGCAACATCCTTGTAAATCTTTTCTGAACCCTTTCAAGTTTCACAACATCTTTTCAATAGGAAGGAGACCAGAATTGCACGCAATATTCCAAAAGTGGCCTAACCAACGTCATGCATAGCCGCAACATGACCTCCCAACTCCTGTACTCAATACTCTGACCAATGAAGGAAAGCATACCAAACGCCTTCTTCCTATCTAACTGCGACTCTACTTTCAAGGAGCTATGAACCTGCACTCCAAGGTCTCTTTGTTCAGCAACACTCCCTAGGACCTTACCATTAAGTGTATAAGTCCTGCTAAGATTTGCTTTCCCAAAATGCAACACTTCATATTTATATAAATTAATCTACTTCAAATATGTTATTAGTCATAGTTCAGTTACCAATATTTGAAGCACTTTTTAAAAAACAGACTGTGGCAATAAACAAAAATGATAGTATCAGTCAACTGAAACAAACAAGATCTAGAATGGAGGTGGGGATGGGGTAAAAGGAACAGCACTGAACGCAACATAAGAGGGACAAAATATTTCACATATTACAGGTGAGGAAAGTCAGCTATTTGTCTATTTTAGAAGAAAAAAATGACAACCTCATGCATTCTAAATCATAATTATCAATAAAAATTAAGGTCACAATACAGTTGTTACAGCCAATGTGTACCACAGACTCTTCTTCAGAAAACTACCTTGGAAGTCAAATAACAAAGTGCAATTTAGTTTCTGCTAAGTCACACAGGAATTCTAATTTAACTGTAGTTACAAACATTTATTTGCAATGTTGGAAAGTTCACAAGAAACACAGTTGCAAGAATTGGTCATTTCTAATGAAGAGCTTATGCTCAAAACGTTGACTCTCCTGCTCCTCAGTTGCTGCCTGACTGGCTGTGCTTTTCCAGCACCACACTCTCGATTCTAATCTAAGGCTGTCCATTCTATGTAAACTCTCTAGCCACATACTCAATTTTTGTATTCTCATGCTCACTAGCACATGGCACTAGTAATAACCAGAGATTAAAAAGGGCCCCAAAGGCAGTTTTCTCTTTCCCAGTTCCCTAAAATGTGCTTTCAAGAGGCAAAATTAAAAAAAAGTAACTCTAACCTATGGCAATGATACAATGCAGATCACAACTGCCGGTAACACTTCCTGTAGATGTGCTAGTCTGAGCCACATGGTGTCCAGGACTTTCCATATGCTTTATAGCCAAACATCCTGCCATATACAAACTATTTATTACAAGTAGAATAACCCATCAATCAGGTTTTTCCCCTGTAATGAAGTTGCCTACAGTCATACTAGTCTGAAAACGCCCGATCTCGGAAGGTAAGCAGACTCAAGCCTGGTTAGTACTTGGATGGGAGACCGTCTGGGAATACTAGATGAAGTAGGCTTTTAAAAAAAAGGGTGGCACGGTCACTCAGTGGTTAGCACGGCTGCCTCACAGCACCAGGATCCCAGGTTCAATTCCAGCCTTGGGTGACTGTCTTGTGGGGTCTGCACATTCACCCAGTGTCTGCGTACGTTTCCTCTAGGTGCTTCGGTTTCCTCCCACAGTCCAAAGATGTGCAGGGCAGGTGAATTGGCCATGCTAGATTGCCCAGTGTTAGGTGCGTTAGTCAGAGGGGAAATGGGTCTGGGTGGGTTGCTTGTCGGAAGGTCTTTGTGGACTGGTTGGGCCAAAGTGCCTGTTTCCACACTGTAGGGAATCTAATCTAATAATCAAGTTGAAAAGAGGCAGGAAAGTTAACACCTGATTTACATCCAGTTTCCCGTTCAGTCCAAGCGATTCTCAGATTGGCATAATGATACCAAAGTCTCAGAGATACAAACTCTGGTATAACTACAGAAATCAGTGCTTCCAAATAAACCTGTTGCACTGTAACCTGGAGTTGTGTGATTTTTAACCTTGACCACCCCAGTCCAACACCAGCACGTCCAAATTATAGAAATCAGATTAAACTAGATAACTAACTTCAGATGCTCTTCAATTGAAGTCCATGTATCCTATCTAAATTTGAAGGAAATACAAACTTTGCTTTCAAAACAATTTTTATAGTTAAATGCAAACTTTGCTGAATCTTTAGAAAGAGATTGAACCACAAGATTCCCTCAAAGTTGCAGCTTCTCATTCCAAGCCACACACTTCACATTTACAATACACACAGAAAAACAGATCTCACGGAGCGAGTTTGGAGAAGATTTGTAGCTCAGGTTGAGGTTTTGGACGTTGGTTTGCTCACTGAGCTTGCAGGTTATTTCCAGACGTTTCATTACCCTACTAGGTAACATGTTCAGTGGGCCTCAGGCAAAGCAATGCTGAAAATTCCTGCTTTCTATTTATATGTCTGGGTTTCTTTGGGTTGGTGACATCATTTCCTGAGGTGATGCCACTTCCTGTTCTTTTCTCGGGGGTGGTAGATGAGGTCTAACTCGATGTGTTTATTGATAGAGTTCTGGTTAGAATGCCATGCTTCCATGAATTCTAGACTACTCAGACCCCTTGGCATTATGGTCGCCCACAAACCCACCAATACACTAAAACAGCAGCTAACGAACTTGAAAGACCCTATACAGACGAGCAAAACTAATGTCATTTACAAAGTACCGTGCAAGGACTGTAACAAACACTACATTGGACAGACAGGCAGAAAACTAGCCACCAGGATACATAAACATCAACTAGCCACAAAACAACATGACCCTCTCTGACTAGTATTCTCACATACGGATGAGGAAGGACACCACTTCGACTGGGACAACACACCCATCCTATGACAAGCCAAATAAAGAATTCCTAGAAGCATGGCATTCCAACCAGAATTCTATCAACAAACACATCGAGCTAGACCACATCTACCACCCCCTGAGAAAAGGAACAGGAAGTGACTTCACCACAAGAAATAACATCACCAACCCAAAGAAACCCAAACATATAGATAGAAATCAGGAATTTTCAGCATTGCTTCGCCTGAGGCCCACTGAAGACGTTACCTAGTAGGGTAACGAAATGTCTGGAAATGAACCTTCAAGCTCAGCAAGCAAACCCACATCCAAGATCTCACATTTGCATTGAATATATAAAATGACAAAGAAAAATATGTATGTGTTGTTCAGCCTTTCATGATTCTGGTGAAACTAATACCATACTGCTTTGAGATTCACTTTAATTAAGAATGACTATGCTGGAATAAAATCTAATAATGTTTCTTAACCTGGTGATACTTTATCTTTCAGTACATATTCTAAATCAAACCCAAATGCTCCAATGAGAGTCAACATGAACAGATATATTAAGCTTGGACATCTCTGCAAACATCCCAGTTTATGGAAAGTGTAACACTGACAACAATGAATGCCAGTAAATGAATGGTAGAATTTTTAAAATATAAATTTGGGGACCTTCCCAAATTAAAAATCAAGCATAAGAATGATTAAGGAATGCAGTGTCACATGCTTGTTCACAGTCTTCTTAAATTAGTTTTTGTCTAAATTTCAAATATCATATTATACCCTCCACACTAACAACCTGCTGTTTTAAGCTACTTATAAAAAAAATCACTATTTCAAAAACCATTAAATATCATCCATAATCACAAGTTAAACCAAACTAACATGATTTTCAAACAAAAATGTTTTCTATGAAAGGGCAATGTTTCTGAAAGTCAATCAAAAGGCATCACATTCCTCAGTGTAATTCATACATTAATATTTATAAATAACTGCATGAAATACAATCACAACATGGGAGGTTAATTTTCAATCATATATGAGTGGCAGCTTAGCAATAGATCAGCAAGGACAGAAGTTTTAACCAAATAGAAATTTCTGCTTTCTACCACCTTCATCAGCAAGTTCTGCAGACGAGTAAATAAACAAACATATCACATAAATAACAATTACATTAAAAATTTAGATACAAATTCATACCTTTACGTAAACTTTATGTTTATGCAATATTACGTTCATGGTATTGTGATTCAGCACATTCTCAAGACAAGATATGGTTTCTAAATCATAGCAGGGTGGAAATAAGTTTCCAACCCCCATTGCAGAACATTAGATAGTCATCAGAACGCATCTTTATTCACAAAGTAATTGCCTTGTTTCTCCAGGGTTGTTCATGGCATAGCATTTGCCCACCCATTATCTATTTCGAGCCATAATTTACTTGGAGCAATTTCATTATTTCTTTTCTTTATGGGAAAAGGCATTTTTGGAATGTAGGAATTACTGGAAGGAGGACCAAGGTCCATCCAGTTGGTTTTTCCCCCAACTTTCCTGACAGTACAATAAAAATGCAGTTGATGACTCACCATAACAATAAATTTTGATCATCAAATGCAGGCAAGAGGTGAAAAAAAAGCTCCAGTAATCAAAGGTGGCAGATTTCAACAAACAGCAGTGTACCAACTGACCTGTAGTCTTACATTTTTAAAAACTAATTTATGGGATGAGGGCATTACTAGTTTTGGCACTTATTGCCTATCCCTAATTGCCCAAGGAGCGTTAACAGTGAACCACATTGCTGAGGATCTGGAGTCACATGCACACAGATCAGCCAAGGATGGCAGTTACTCTCCCTAAAAAGGTAATTTGTGAACCAGATGTATTTCTCCTGACAATGAATTCATGGTCAGACTTTTAATTCCAGATTTTTTAAAAAATAGAATCCAAATTCCACCATCTGCCATGGTGGGAGGTGAACCCAGGTACCAGAACATTGCCTGGGTCTCTGGATTTACAGTTCAGCCACAATACCATTGCCTCCCCCAAACGATGTCAACTGATCAGGGATAATGTAGGCCCTAAACACTAGGAAGAACCACAGTACACTGCCCTTCAAAATATTGCATTTTTAAACTTGGAATGCAAATGAGGTCTCAGTCTAATAGCTCATCAGCCTCCAACAATGCAGAGCTCCCTTTATACTGCACTGGCTGTTAGCCTAGATTTTTGTGCTGAACTCAGGACTTGAACTTTCAATCCTCTATTCAGAAAGGAACAGTGCTACTAACTGTACCATGGAAGCCAATGTCTTAATTTGATGTAAACTTCACGTAAGAAGTGCTTATTCCTGTGTTATTATCAAACTTTTAGAAAAAAAATTACACTCTCTCCAATACAACACTGAATAGCTTCATAACATTTCATTAGGTTCGCTGATGCCCTAGTGCAAGTACGAGTAAAACAGGTGCAAATGTTGTGGGAAATTCAATCCAGAGCAATGAAACAACAGTACCACAAGAAACAAACCTTAATCTTGAACATCAGTGACAACTGAATGAGAAGCGCAAATGCTGCAAAAAACAAAAATGCTTCTTGCAACAAATTACACTAACCTGTAGTTACAACACATTCCCTGCACTACAAATGGGGTTTCCGTTTTACAATGCGAAAACGTCCTTTTTTTAAAAAAAACTGGACTACAAATTTAAACTTTACAAGTGAGCTAAGCTCTACTCATACCCATCTTCTCAATTGCACCCGCTTTATTGAGCTTGGACCCTTCACTTAAACAACATCTTAAGCTGAAACAAAGAGAGCAAAAAAAAGCCAATGTCAGACAAATAATCTGAACCAAGAGGATCTGAGGGGTGCAGGGGAAAACTAACTTATCAGCTTTAAATTGAAGAGATTTGGTTGGCTTACAGAATTATCTCAAAAGCTATTAATTTTAGAAAAAGACTTAGAAAGGCAATTATTGCGTTTTAATATTAGATATTTCACTGCCACCTGGACGGTGGGATGCAGAGCTTTGTATGGCATTCAAGAACAAATGCAAAGGTCTTTTTTGTACCCCAATGAGATGAGGATGCCTCACAAACATTATCTCAAACATCAGAGAGAAAACCCACATGAGTACCAAAACTAAACAATTTTGCAGCTGCCAGGCATGACTGATGTATTGCAAAGCAAAAATAAGGAATAATGCAACAGCGAGTTAAAAAAAAAATCACACAACACCAGGTTATAGTCCAACAGGTTTATTTGGAAGCACTCGCTTTTGGAGTGCTGCTCCTTCATCAGGTGGTTGTCCATCTAATGAAGGAGCAGTGCAACGAAAACTAGAACTTCCAAATAAACCTGCAGGACTATAACCAGGTGCTGTGTGATTCTTAACTTTGTACACCCCAGTCCAACACCAGCGTCTCTAAATCATGAAGACCTTTTTGAGAAGTTGATGGGCACTACTTACACACACATATTTCACATTTAAGATTTTCAACATCTGAAGCATTTACCTCGTATTATGAATTCCACTGTCACAATCTGACATTGAAACTCTGCGCCACACATGAAATGGGAACAATATTTTCACTTTTTAAACTCCCCTACCACCTCCATGTTTAGCTCCTCGCTACATTATTCACACGTTGCAGGGTTATCCATTCCTCTCTATGTATTTATACTCCCTCTCTATTCTTGTAATATTCTCCAACCTATGCCATCTTCTATATCTCGGTAACATTCTCCAGTCTCTACAATGCTCCCTATTGACGTAATATTCTCCAGACGACACAAGTGGCATTAAGTGTGCCATAACCTTGATTCCCCTTAATGTCCCCATATCCTGCTCAATGTAGTCTCTGTGGTGATCTGCAGCTCTACATCCACACAGTTGCCTGGAGTCTAATCCAGTCACCTCCATATCTGTAACCTCCTCCAAAGCTAAATCCATTCTGCCCACTAAAATTCAGCGCACGTCCAACTATCCTTAGCATCCTCCAGGCCATGAATGCCTCCCTCTTTACTTAACCTCCATCCTTCCCTTTAACCCCCACTATCGCTGAGACACTCCCTGTATGTCCACCTGCTGGGTAAATTGTCCCCTCCCCACCTCTCTCTCAAATGTGGTGGTTAATTCCGATCCATCTCTCAGCTGGAGATCCCCCACCTCCTCTCCACTGCATCTCTGACACTTCCCAGCTGAACTACCCCCTGCCCCTCTGCTGCTGGACCAGCTCTCGGCTTTACCTGAGCGCTGGCTATGGTTAACGTGGCACCCCCCCCCCCGAGTTACCTTCGTGGGACATGGTGATGGGCTTCTCGCCCGACACGTTGTGGTAAATGACCACGGCCGCCGCCTTCTGGGCGGCCGCCAGCAGGATCTTCTGCTTGAAGGTGCAGTTGCCCCGGCTGAGCAGCGCGATCCAGCGCCGGGTGTCGGGCGGCACCGCGAACCGGGTGCGCGGCTCGCAGCCCTGCAGGTTGCGGGCTCTGCCGGGCGCCCGCGCGGGCACCAGCACCGTGCCGCCCTCCAGCCCTTCCTTCGGCGAGTCGCGCCCGTAGCGGCCGTGCTCGCCGCGGTCGGGCAGCAGCACCCGCTGCCCGCTGGCCCGGTCCACGTAGGACACCTTCACCGCGGCGATCACCAGCTCGTCCTTGACGCTGTCGTGGTCCGGGGGCTCGGTCTGGCTCTGGCTCTGGCTCCGGGCCCGCCCGGGGAACACCAGCAGCAGCAACAAGTAGGCGGCGGGAAGCACGGGCGGCGGCCGCGCGCGGGTCGCCCGCTCCATCCTCGAGCACGTTTCCAACCGCCGCTTTTCACCTCCCTCGGGCCGCCCACGGTAACACAACAAAACGATCGCGTCCCCGATTAAAACCGGCACCACTTCATCTCAGCATTGTTTTTTTTCTCTCTCTCTCTTCCCTCCATCGCCCAGACAGAGACGTTGTCGATTTAAAATTATTTTTTAAAAAAACCCCGAATCCCGGTCGGCTTGACTTCCCGCGTGCCCCCGTCCAACACTGTCGCCCCTGGGCTTTTGACAGCCCGGGCACCGAGAGCCCAGGCGCATGCGCGACACCCAGGCGGGACTCCCCTGCACACCAAAACCCCCGCAACCAGCCGAGCATGCGCAGCCCTGCCCCCCCCCGTCCCACCTGCCGTCCAAGCGTCCTCGCCCCCGCCCCTTTCCTCCCCTATCCGCCCCGCCCCTTTCCTCCCCTAATCGCCCCGCCCCTTTCCAAGTGAAAGTGAGGAATGCAGATGCTGGAGGTCAGGGGTAGAGGGTGGGATGCTGGAGAAGCACAGCAGGTCAGGCAGCATCCGAGGAGCAGGAGAATCGACGTTTCGGGCAAGAGTCCTTCATCAGGGATGAGGCTTCTGAGCCGAGGGGGTCGAGAGATAAATGGGAGGGGGCTGGGGCTGGAGTTGGAGGGGGGAAGGTAGCTGATAGTGATAGGTGGATGGAGGTGGGGTAATGGTAATAAGTCGGAGAGGAGGGTGGAGCAGAAAAGGTGCAGGAAGATGAACAGGTAAGGACACGTCAAGAGGGCAATGCCAGATCAGAACTGGAATAAGATGGGGGTGGAGAAATGAGGAAACTGGTGAAATCCACATTGATGCCATGTGGTTGGAGGGTCCCAAAGGGGATGAGACATTCTCAATCCTGGCATCTGGTGTTTAGGGTGTGGTGATGGAGGAGGCGCAGGACCCAAATGTCCTTGGCAGAGTGGGAGGAAAAGTTTAAGTGTTCAGCCATGTGTGGTGGGATTGGTTGGTGCGGGTGTCCCAGTTATATTCGCTGAAGCACTCTGAAAGTAGAAGTCCTGTCTCCTTAATGTAGAGGAGACTACAGAGGGAGCAACAGATACAGTAAGTGACATGTGTGGAAGTGCAGATAAAACTCTGATGGATGTGGGAAGGCTCCTTCAGGGTCTTGGATGGAGATGAGGGGGAAAGTGTGGGCGCACGTTTTGCCATTTCTGCAGTGGCAGGAGAAAGAGCCAGGAAGGGAGGGTGGTTTTAATTGGGGGGGGCATGGACCTGACAAGGGAGTCATAGAGGGAATGGTCTTTACGGAAAGCGGATGGGGTGGGGAGGTAAATATACCTTTGGTGGTGGGGTCTGTTTGTAGGTGGTGAAAGTGGCAGAGGATGATGTGATGTGTGCAGAGGTTGGTGGGGTGGAAGGTGAGGACCGGGGATTTCTGTTCTTGTTGTGATTTGAGGGGTGGTTCGAGGGCAGAGGTACGGGAAGTAAATGAGATGTGCTGGAGGACATCATCGACCACGTGGCAGGGGAAATTGCAGTCTTTGAAGAAGGAAGCCATCTGGTGTGCTCTCTGGTGGAACCAGCCCTCCTGGGAGCAGATGCGGTGGAGGCAGAGGAATTGGGAATAAGGGATAGCATTTTTCTGTTATTCTCAATTCCTCTGCCTCAGCTGCATCTGCTCCCAGGAGGACTAGTCCAACCACAGAGCACACCAGATGGCCTCCTTCTTCAAAGACTGCAATTTCCCCCCCCCACATGGTTGATGATGCCTTCCAGCACATCTCATCCACTTCCTGCACCTCCGACCTTGAACCCCACCTCTCCAGCTGCAACAAGAACAGCAACTGGTCCTCACCTTCCATCCCATCAACCTCCGTATACATCACATCATCCTCTGCCATTTCCGTCACCTACAAACGCACTCCACTACCAGGGATATACTTCCTTCCCCACCCCTATCCGTTTTCTGTAAAGACCATTCCCTTCACGACTCCCTTGTCAGGTCCACGCCCCCCACTAACCCACCTTCCCCTCCTGACACCTTCCCCTGCTATCGCAGGAATTGCAAAACCTACGCCCACACCTCCCCCCTCATCTCCGTCCAAGGCCTCAAAGTAGCCTTCCAAATCCATCAGAGTTTTACCTGCACTTCCATATATCATTTTTTGTATCCATCGCTCCCGATGCGGTCTCCTCTACATTGGGGAGCCAGGATACCTTCTTGCACAGCACTTCAGAGAACATCTCCAGGACACCCACACCAATCAACCCCACTGCCCCGTGGCCGAACACCTCAACTCCCCCTCCCACACTGGCAAGAACATGCAGGTACTGGGCCTCCTCCATTGCCACACCTTAACCACGCAACGTCAGAAGGAAGAATGCCTCATCTTCTGCCTTGGGACCCTCCAATTACATGACATCAATGTGGACTTCACTTGTTTCCTCATTTCCCCTCCCCCCACCTTATTCCCAGTTCCAACCTTCCAACTCGGCACCACCCTCATGATCTGTCCTACTTGTCCATCTTCCCTCCCACCTTTTCCGCTCCATCCCTCTCTCGGATCTATCAACATTAGTCCCACCTCCACCTACCTCTTGCGCTCTCAGCTCCCTTCCCCCAGCCCCAACCCCCTCCCATTTATCTCTCTAACCCCTCTGCTCACAATCCTCATTCCTGATGAATGTCTATTACCCGAAACGTCAATGCTCCGGCTCCTCAGATGCTGCCTGACCTGCTGGACTTTTCCAGCACCACTCTCTCAACCCCACTCCTTTCCAGCTGAGTATGCGTACACAAGCCTCAACCCTGCCTACTGAGCATGCATCCTTGCCCCCACCCCTTCACTGTTGACTGGATGTAGTGCATGTGCACTGCTGTCTTTCGAGCAGGTGTGCCTCCTAGCACAGGTGGATTCTGACATCCATGGGCGATTATGTACCACAACAACAACTTGCATGGAGACTGCAGTTTAACAGCAACTTTAAATACTTTTACTCCATTTTTTCTCATTTGTCACTGACCAGGTCAGCCCATCAAAAGACAGAAGGGAGCTAGAGGGCTTGATGATGTGGTGCAGTGAGAACAACCTCTCTCTCAACTTCAGCAAAACTAAAGAACTGATCATTGAGTTCAGAAAGAAAGGAGGAGAACATGCTTCACCCCACCCCAATCTACGTCAATGGAACTGAGGTTGAGCGCATCAAGTTCCTGGGAGTGATGATAACTGACAATCTGTCTTGGATTGCCCATATAGACGCGATGGTCAAGAAGGTATAACAAGGCTTTTTTTGCCTCAGGTAGCTCAGGAAATTTGGCATGTCCATAAGGACCCTCACCAACCTATGCTTATGCACAATTGAAAGCATAATGTCTGAGTACATAACAGCCTATTATGGGAACTGCTCTGGCCAGGACCATAAGAAACTACAGAAGGTGATGCACACAGTCCAGACCATCACGAAAGTCAACCTTCCATCCATGGGCTTCATTTACACGGCTCACTGCCACGGAAAGGTGGCCAACATCATCAAAGACCCATCGCACCCCGGTAACGATCTCCTACAACCTCTTCCGTCAGGCAGAAGGTACAGAAGCCTGAACAGACACACCAGCAGGCTCAGAAACAGCCTCTTTCTGGCCATTATTTGACAGATGAATGGATTCTCTAGCCTCATAATACTGACCTTGCTAATGTTACTCTCGCCTAGGGTACGCCCTGTGCAATGTAACGTGTGTGCTTCTGTCTGAGTCTTTCTGATCTGTAAATCCTTGCTTACTATGATCTGCCTGTACTGCTCGTAAACAAAGCTTTTCACTGTACTTCAGTACACGTGACAATAAAAAAATAAATCAAATCCCTCATTGCCAAGTTAAGAGTCAACCAACCCACAGCAATGTGATTGACACTTAATTGCCCTCTGGGGATGTAAAATAAATGCTGGCTTAGTCAGTGACACCCACATTCTGAGAATGAATCAAAGAAAAATGCAGGTTGGAATGCAATCTTGGGGCAATTGCTCTGCCAGATAAAAGAGCACCATCAATGGAGGAAGAAGAGCAGTCAATTGCACGAATTGCTGCAAACAATTGCTGCAAAGAAAGTTCAGAGGTAAATTTAAAGAATTTGTCAAATCACTAAAAGTAAGATTTCTTCATCTTCAAAACTGAGACGTTGACTCTATGACTCATATTGCTGTGAATTTGGAGAGTTACATGCAGGCCTTTCATCCCAAAAGGACATAAGGGAACTAGATGGGTTTTTCTGACAATTGACAGTGGTTTCATGGTCATCATTAGACTCTTAATTCTAGATTTTTATTGGATTCAAATTCCACTATCTGCATTCGTGGGATTAAAACTCCAGAACATTGTTTTGGTCTTTGGATTATTAGTCGAGTGACAATACTGCTAGGCCATTGCTTCTCTGTCATAAGTAATTCCAAGACATCCCACAGGAACATTATTGGAACTAAAATGACAACAAGAGTCATAGAGGTTTTGTTTACAGCACTGAAAAGGCCCTTCAACCCATCATGTCCACGGGTCATCAAATGTCTCTCCACTCTACTCTCCAGTTTTGAGAAAGGGTCACTGGACCCAAAACGTTTTCTACGTTTTTCTCCACAGATGCTGCCAGACCTGCTGAGCTTATCCAGCAATTTCTGTTTTTGTTTCTACTCTAATCCCATTTTCCAGCGCTTGGTTGGTACCCTTGAATGGTATGGCATTTTAAGTGCTCATTTGAATATTTCTTAAATGTTTCTTGAGGATTCCTGTCTCTCCCACCCTTTTAGGCAGTGAGTTCACATATCTACCACTGTCAGGGTGAAAAAGAAATCCTCAAAGGTCCTCTAAATCTACTACTCCTTACCATAAAACTGTACTTCCTGTTTACTCACACCTAGAGTCATAGAGTCATAGAGATGTACAGATGGAAACAGACCCTTCGGTCCAACACGTCCATGCTGACCAGATATCCCAACCCAATCTAGGCCCACCTGCCAGCATCCGGCCCAATATCCCTCCAAACCCTTCCTATTCATGTACCCATCAAAATGCCTTTTAAATGTTGCAATTGTACCAACCTCCACCACCTCCTCTGGCAGCTCATTCCATACACGTACCACCCTCTGTGTGAAAAGGTCGCCCCTTAGGTCTCTTTTATATCTTTCCCCTCTCACCCTAAATCTATGCCCTCTTGTTCTGGACTCCCTGACCCCAGGGAAAAGACTTTGTCAATTTATCCTATCCATGCCCCTCATAATTTTGTAAACCTCTATGAGGTCACCCCTCAACCTCCGACGCTTCAGGGAAAACAGCCCCAGCCTGTTCAGCCTCTCCCTGTAGTTCAAATCCTCCAACCCTGGCAACATCCTTGTAAATCTTTTCTGGACCCTTTCAAGTTTCACAACATCCTTCTGATAGGAAGGAGACCAGAATTGCATGCAATATTCCAACAGTGGCCTAACCAATGTCCTGTACAGCTGCAACATGATCTCCCAACTCCTGTACCCAATACTCTGACCAATAAATGAAAGCATACCAAATGCCTTCTTCACTATCTTATCTATCTGCGACTCCACTTTCAAGGAGCTATGAACCTGCACTCCAAGGCCTCTTTGTTCAACAACAGTCCCTAGGACCTTACCATTAGTGTATAAGTCCTGCTAAGGTTTGCTTTCCCAAAATGCAGCACCTCACATTTATCTGAATTAAATTTCATCTGCCACTTCTCAGCCCATTGGCCCATCTGGCCAAGATCCTGTAGTAATCTGAGGTAACCTTCTTCACTGTCCACTACACCTCCAATTTTAGTGTCATCTGCAAACTTACTAACTGTACCTCTTATGCTCGCATCCAAATCATTTATGTAAATAACAAAAAGTAGAGGACCCAGCACCGATCCTTGTGGCACTCCACTGGTCACAGGCCTGCAGTCTGAAAAACAACCCTCCACCACCACCCTCTGTCTTCTACCTTTGAACTGGTTCTGTATCCAAATGGCTAGTTCTCCCTGTATTTTGTGAGATCTAACCTTGCTAACCAGTCTCCAATGGGGAACCTTGTTGAACGCCTTACTGAAGTCCATATTGATCACATCTACCACTCTGCCCTCATCAATCCTCTTTGTTACCTCTTCAAAAAACTCAGTCAAGTTTGTTAGACATGACTTCTCACGCACAAAGCCATGTTGACTATCCCTGATCAGTCCTTGCCTTTCCAAATACATGTACATCCTGTCCCTCATGATTCCTTCCAACAATTTGCCCACCATCGACGTCAGGCTCACTGGTCTATAGTTCCCTGGCTTGTCCTTACCACCCTTCTTAAACAGAGGCACCACGTTAGCCAACTTCCAGTCTTCTGGCACCTCACCTGTGATTATCAATGATACAAATATCTCAGCAAGAGGCCCAGCAATCACTTCTCTAGCTTCCCACAAAGTTCTTGGGTACTCCTGATCAGGTCCTGGGGATTTATCCACCTTTACCCGTTTCAAGACATCCAGACTTCCTCCTCTGTAATATGGACATTTTGCAAGATGTCACCATCTATTTCCCTACATTCTATATCTTTGATGTCCTTTTCCACAGTAAATACTGATGCAAAGTACTCGTTTTGTATCTCCCATTTTCTGCGGCTCCACACAAAGACCACCTTGCTGATCTTTGAACAAAGGCCGCCTTGCTGATCTCTGCAAAGGGGAAACGTTTCTCCTTACCTGTGCTCCTTATAACTTTGTGCACCTTAATCAAGTACTCCCTCCGCCTTTTTGGTTCGAAGAAAAACAGCCCAAGTCTATCTACTCTCTTTCCAGAGCTGAATCGCTCTAGCCCAGGAAAAAACTGGTGATTCTTTCCTCACTCTCCCTCGTGCAATCACATCCATCTAACAGTGTGGTAACCAGAACTGCACACAGTACCCTAGCCATGTCCTAACTAATGTTATATCCAGTTCAAAATGGAGATATTGGGTAAGATGACCAAAACCTTTATCAAATGTTTTAAGGAGTGCCTTCAAGGACAGAGAAAGAGAGTAAGACAGAAAGGTTTAGTGAGAGAATTTGTGACCTTAAGGTCCAACCAACTGAAGATGATGGTTAACTGGAATAAAATCAGCGATGGTCAAGAAGTCAGAATTAGAGGTGAACAAAGTTGTGGGGCTGGAGGAGCTTTTTGTAATTTGATTTGATTTATTATTGTCACATATACCTAGGTATAGTGAAAGGTTTTGTTTTGCGTGCAGTGTAGGCAGGTCATACCTGCCTGTATTAGGATAATACAACAGAGCAAGGAACATAATGTTACGGCTGCAGAGAAAGTGCGCAAATAGCAAGATCAACATTAAATTTAACTTTGTGAGGTCCATTCAGAAGTCCAATAACAGTGGGGAAGAAACTGTTCTTAAACCTATTGGTACATGTATTTAAGCTTTTGTATCTTCTGCCTGACAAAAGAGGTTGGAAGTGATTGTAACTAGGGAGGGAGGATTTTTGATTATGTTGGTTGTTTTCCTGAGGCAACGAGAAATATAGGTGAAATCAAAGGATGGAAAATTGGTTTGCGTGATGGATTGGTTTGCGTGATGGATTAGTTTCTTACGGTCCTAGGCAGAGTAGTTGCCATACAGATTGCAATGTATCTAGTTATAATGCCTTCTATGGTGCATCCATAAAAATTGTTAAGAGTCTTCATGTTTTAAGATCAAATTTCCTTAGCTTCCCAAAGAAGTAGAGGCGTTATGCTTTCTTGACTGTAGTGTCAACGTGGGTGGACCTGGACAGATTTTTGGTGATCATCATTCCTAGGAACTTGACGCTCTCAATCATCTGCACCTCAGCACAATTAATGCAGACAGAGACGTGTCTTCTACCTTGTTTCCTAAAGTCAATGACCAGCTCTTTCATTTTAATGATGTTGAGGGAGAGTTTTATTTTACACCATAGCAACAAGCATGCTATCCCTTTCTTGTATTCTGAGCTGTCATTGTTTGAGATCTGACCTACAATAATGGTTTTGTCAGCGAACTTATAGACGGAGTTAGGATGAAATTTGGCCACATAGTAATGAGTGTATAGAGAGTAGAGTAAGGGGCTGAGTACACAGCCTTATGGGGTGCTGGTATTGAGGATTATCATGGAGGAAGTGTTGTTGCCTATTTTCACTGCGGTCTGTGGGTCAGGAAGTCAAGGATCCAATTGCAGAATGTGGCGTAGAGTTTTGAAGTCAAATAGCTTAGACCAGGGCTAGGTCTGGAAATATTATCGAGGTGGCAGAAATCTGTGGTCGCAACGTCAAGTCAGGGTCAAATATGAGACCAGGGTTGAAAATAGTCTGGTTTAATCTCAGTCTGAGGTTAGTGAGAAGGGCGAAGTTGCTACCTAGGGAATGAGTATGCAGCATGGATCAAAAATGAAGCCTCCAGTCTTCCCAATGTATAACGATGTAACACCTTCTCAACACAGCCCATCAGACCATGCAGTACTGCATCAGTCCTCCTTTGGATAATATAGCATTGTCTCAGTACTGATCCTAGTTGTTCTTTAACTATTACTCCTCTGATAGTGCAGTGTTCCATCTGTACTGGTCCATTAAGCATAAATTTTCTGCCTAAGTCTGTGGAATTGAGTTGACCCACAGCTTTCTGACTCTGAAATGGGAGAGCTAACCACTGACGATATTCAATTTACGTTAAGTGTTTTTTTTTCCAGGAAGTGTGCGAATTGCCTTTACAGACAGGATCTTCCCTTTGAGCTCTCAACATTTTAAGAGCTAGATGGGCTGAATGATTTCATTTCAATTATGCAGCTCCTTTTAAAGAAATAATTTGTGGACATTTACAGATAGCAGCATCCGTAATGTGTGGCCTACACTGACTCAGTGTGGAATAGAGGATGGAATTGGTGACCCAAGATTCAGATGCTGGTGTCTGTTGGAAAAGCCTGTGGTTACCCCTGCCGAGTGAATCCTGGCAGGAAAGCTACATCATGAAAGGGACACAGAATCAGATTGACTGTGATGAGCAAGTTTTAAGTCGAAAGCCTTTGAAAGGTAATTGCCTTAAAACATTAACTCTGTTTCTCCCTTTACAATACTGCCTAATGTGCTAAGCATTTCCAGCAATTTCTGTCCATATTTTGATTTCTGAGATTTTCATTATTTAGCTTTTTATATGTTCTGCAAGCAGTCAGCTAAAGTTCCATGGGTAGCACCCCCATTCCTGTGAATCATTGCAGTGATACAGTAAAGTTCCATATTCCAGAGACCTGAGCCCAAATTCCAGCCTCCAATGTTGTATTGAAAGAGTGCTGCACTGTCAGAGGGGTAGACCTGAAACAATGCTATGTTGTCAAACGGGCAGTCCTGAGGCTGCGCTACAATATGGACTGGCAGAACCGAAACAATGTTGCACAGTACTGAGGACGTACTGCACCAAAAGAGAAAGAGCTGTGGGAGTGCTGCATTGTCAAGGAGGGACAGTTCTACAATAATAGTGCACTAATGGACGGGCAATACCGAAGGGAGGGTTTTATTGTTGAACAGGTTGCCTTCAGTTGAGATCATGAGCTGGAACAGATGAGTGTAGCAGTTTTGATGTAGAACACGGAGTTTTTCCAATATTTTAGTCCAATCTTTATCCCTCCAATAACAATGCTGAAAAATACATTATTTGACATTGGCTGCTCCCTCTGGAGTTCAACAGAGGAACAGCAACATCTGATGAGGGCCCCAAGATTAAATTTACACTGCAAATACCAATGCTTATCATGTTGGTATGGAATCAATTTGCATTCATTTACATCTCCATTAGACCAGTCATTAAAACCCTGCTAAACAGTAGTTATGTTACTGAATTGGAAATCCTGAAATCTGACAAATGATCAAGAGATATAAGATTTCACCAGAGTATTTCAATTCAGTTAGTTCGATGAATGTAGAATGAAATGCTAGTGTCAGTATGCAACTACTGATTTCTTGTAAAAATCCAACTGGATTACCAATGTCTTACAGGGAAGGAAACCTGCTGTCTTTACCTGGTCTGGCCTATATGTGACTCCCGGCCCAGGGCAGTGGGGTTGATTCTTAACTGCCCTCTGAAATGTCCTAAAACATTACTCAGTGATACCAAACTGCTAGGAATAAAATCCAACAGATACCAGATATGTTGAAGGCACACATTGCTGAGGAAACACCGCATAGTCCTCCTCAGTAACATCTGGGCACTTTTGCTAAAATTGTGAGAGCTGTCTCAGACACCTACCTGACATCTATAGCATCATATCTTTCAACCAATATCCTAGACTCCTTCTTCACCATCAGCGTCTATGTCCTGTTCCCCCAGCAGGATAGTCTCACAGTGGGTGGCCCTAGGAGTACTCAGCATTGACTCTGGACCTACGAAGTCTAACTGCATCAGGTCAAATGTGAGCAAAGGAACTATCTGATGATTATTACCTCCCACTCTCCCTCAGCTGATGATCTGGTACTCATTCATGTTGAACATTATTTAGAAGAAGTACTGACAGTAACAGATACAGAATATGTTCTATATAGGGAACCTAAATGCCCATCACTAATGGTAGCATTGTTACCAACTGAACTGGTTAAGTCCTAAAGGATCCATTTGTCAGATTAGGTAGTGAGAGAACCAATAAGAGAGAAGCTGCTACTCGACCTCATTCTCACTACTCTACTTGGATGCATCCCTCCATAACAGTACTGGTAGTGTCACATTTCAAAGGCTCCTAATTACTTCCATGACTCTTGTGTAACAGTTAGTGGGATAGTATTGAGGGAGAAAGCATAACAATCAGATGCCATTGCTCAAGGAGCACTTCATGGTTGGAAAAGTAATATGGGAAGGGCATTGCACAGTTGATTGAGAGGACACTGTTGAGGCCAGCACTCAGAGCATGCTGCTCTGGTGAAGGGGCAATAATAAATGACTGCTTTACTGTTGCAGAGGCAGTACGAAGGGTATTGCAACATCAGACAGGCAGTACAGTGGGACTGCTACACAGAGACTGCATTTTGCAACTATTTTTTGGGCTGTAAGATCTATTTGGTCAGTAAAGATGCTGTTGAAATACAAGCTCCTTCTTCCAAAATAAATTTTGTTATTTTGGTCAACTTCTTGGAAAGCTTTATCATGTTCGAAGTGATAAATTAGCTGAAATCCTTGATGGTTTCTCAACTTACAAAAGAAAAACAGTTATTTTTATAGGACTGTATCATAAGGGCATCATGAAGAAATGAGTCTTATTTCAGTTTTTCTTATATATATATATATATATATATAATAAATATATAATATATATGTATTGAACAGAAATTCTTTTAAAAGCTGCAATAGTCCCAGACAAAATCTAATTCTAAATTGCTGGGCTTCCACTTCCTCATCATATCCCAACAAAGTCACAAAGTATAAAAAATAAGAGTATCAACCCATTGATTTTAATATTATAGTAAAATCTGATCCAGAAATCAATGCAAAAATCACTGCCCATTCTGAATGAAGTCCTTAGCAATTAACTGTAGCTACAGATTACTGCAAAGCTTGTCATTCTTTTAATACCTTTTAATACTAAGAAAATTGCTATCGATTGTGTGAAGTTCACTAATTGAAAGGCATTATAAATCTTTCAGGAAAGTTACACCATGAGCAGATAGCAATTTTAAATCTGTAGAATAATTAATTAGTGAAGGTAACTTACTGTCTGCGCAGCAAAAGTGACATAGATACATGTCAAAAATTAGATCGATTCCTGGAAAGTGGAGTATCAGAAGACACATGCCAAAAATGGGTTATTTGCCACATTAAACTTTCTTCTACAGCCCTAAGCTTTACCCTATCATGGATTACTCATCAATTTATCACGGCACAGCGGCTCAATAGTGTGAGCACTGCTACCTCACAGTGCCATGGACCCGGAATCAATTCCAGCCTCGGACGACTGTGTGGAGTTTGCACGTTCTCCCTGTGTCTACGTGGGTTTCCTCTGGGTGCTCTGGTTTCCTCTCACAGTCCAAAGATGTGCAGGTTAGGTGGATTGGCCATGCTAAATTGTCCACAGTATCCAGGAATGTGCAGGCTAGGTGAATTAGTCATAGGAAATGCAGGGATACGATAGGTGGATATGTCAGGATGAGATGCTCTTTGGAGGGCCAGTATAGACTCAATGGGCCAAATGGTCTGCTTCAATACTTGCAGGGTTATGATTCTATTTAATCTCTTCCTACAGCCAAATAACATTCCAACCTATCAGGACACCATCCACCCATTTAATCCAAAGTCTTTCTTTTAAAAAATAATATAAATAATCTGAATGTACAGTTTAACAAATTACATGCAATTCCCAAACTGTATTAAACAATGAGGAGACAGACTTCAGGGGGACATTCATAGAATACATTGTATGTATTAATTGGTAGAATTTATTGATAGTATATTTTCATTGGTAGCATCTATTCATTGGTAATTTCTTTTCATTGATAGTGTGAGTTTACTGATTCTGTATACACATTGATTTTTTTGAACCCATTGATAATATCTATTCATTGATTATGTGATCAATGGTTGTACCTAGTCATTGATAGCATGCATTCATTGATAGTTTCTATTTGTTGATTGTATGTACTCATTGTTAGCGTGTATTTAGTGATTCAAAAACAACAAAAATCAAGATGCATCACAGGCTAACAGGTATTTAGATTGTTTATGAATGTGATTTTTTTTGAACTCTAAACTAGGGAAGTAGGTTAAACCCAGAACAGAGAAATCACTTGTTTCTTTATGAAATTAATAACTTAAATTAGATAAAATAATTAATAATAGTATAACAATATAATTGATGGAACAAATATTTAATCAAATAAATAAAAAAGATCAACTAGAGATTGCAGAGCAGGTGATTTGCTGCAACTGTAATATGTAGGAATTTCTGGATACTTAATGTGACCTTGAGCATCTAAATCTATCAATATACTCAAAGAGTTTTGGTTTAGACTTCCTGGATTTCTGTCCAATCTGCAGAAATTGTGGGACATTGAAGAATGTGAGGGTTTGTTACAGAGATGATTAATGGCCACTTTAGAGACACAACTCTCCACCTCCCAATTTCCTGCCTTCCACGAGGGTGTGAAAAGTGGTTAGTTTCCCAATTATGACCTTCCTGATAGCCCAATCAGAGGCATAAATTGAGAGGGAAAAGGATGTCATCTGAAAGCCACTTACCAGCCCTTGCCGTTGATTCCCCAACCTTCCCTCTCAATGACCCCAAACCTGTGCCAAGAAGATTATCACCCAATCATTGCAGGATCCCATGGGGCCTCAAACCTTAGGCACCATAAGGCCAGCAGCTTCTAGAAACCCAGGAGGTCAGTGTCAAGATTGGAGGTAGGCTGAGAAACTCACACATGTTCACCTGACAGTAATTAAGGCATGCGATTGGGTGAGTTACCTTAGAAGAAGTTATGATGTGTTAGCTGTCACCTGACACACCCATTTTTATGACACAGGGACTGTAAGCCATTCCAAATCAACATCACTATCACTGAATTCGCAACACAGTGAAATGAAAACATTCAATTACCCTCAAAACTGCTTCGTTGTTCCTAACCAGGCTTTACAAATAACAGGTCTTGGACATAAGATTGTAACTCAAACAAAAATTAATGTTTTTTAAAAGTAACTTTATCAGAACAAAAATGATCAATAACATTTAATTAATGTCTACAATCTAAGCCAAATCTTCTTTGATCATTGAACCCCCACTCACAAACCAATAGACACAGTTAAAGGATAACTGAAAAAAGAAAATTGCCAGTTTGATAACCATTTCAAACTATGAATAATAGGCTTTCATGAAATCCTTGGATGAAGAAATATATTACAGGCACTTAGGAACTGTATATCTTGCTTGAATTCCAAAGTCACTGATCATTGCAAAAAGCTTCAGCAGACCTCTGGAGACTTTTATCTCTTGCAGACTGGGCTTCGTTTTCAGTACATTCAACAAGTCACTAGCTTGAGAATAACTAGAAAGAATGCAACCAAAAGCACAGCCCAATCTGGAAGCTTCTAAAGCAAAACAACCTTCTGCCAAAACCCAGTCAGCTCCAGTTCACTCTTTATTTTCTCTTTCATTATCAACATTAGTTGAAAAAAAGCAAACAGATTGGCCAGTACTGGAGCTCCCTTGATTGCTATTTTCGATATCCACCAATTGCCAGTTCCTGAATATAACAACATACACCCAAAACACTTACAGCATTGCTAGCGCAGTAATTAACCTGTATTGTCTCTTCCAGGTTAGTTCCCAGCAGCAACATCTGTCTTTTTTTTAGATCAAACTGTTATTCAAAGTTCAAATCTCAATTTCAACTCTCAGCTCCTAACCAAAAAATGAGAAATATAAAAGAAAAATAATGATGGTCTCAACAACCATTCCACACTTAGTAACAAAATGAGAACATTTTTGCCAATACTCAAGTATCCTATGGGACAGAGTGATCATAATGTGATAGAATTTCACATTAAGTCTGAGAGTGGCGTAAGTCCAAAACAAGAGTCTTAAACTTAAATAGTGCGAAGTATAATTCGGCTAATAATGATTGGGAAAATAGATGAAAAGTTATGGCACAAGTTAGGCAGTGGCAAATATTCAGAGTAGTAATTCCGAATTGTGAACAAAAATACAATTCATTGAAAAACAATAGTTTTATTGCAAAAACTATCTGTCTGTGGTGATCTAAAAAGTTAGGACGGTATTGAATTAAAATGTAGATGTTTATAATATTTTGAAGAATAGCAATAAGCCTACACATTGGGACAATTTGAGAAACCATCAAACGATGACTAAGAATACAAATAGTAGAATGAGTGTAAATTGACAAGAAATCCACAGTTTGTAAGAGCTTCTACAAGAGTATTCAAATGGAAGAGAGTAGCAAAAACAAATACACAAAAAGAATTGATGGAAAGGCTCAGTAGGTCTGGCAGCATCTATGGAGAGAAATTGTTTCAGGTTGTGTGACCCATTTTTATTTGGAGACAGAGCAAATATAAATTAGAATGAGTGAATAAATTAATGAAAAAGATGTTAAGCAAATGGTTTGCAATCATCTTATTAGCATAACATACAAAATCATCAAAACTGGCATGGAATTTAAGGACTAATGAAAGTGACAAACTTGCATCATTAATATCAGCACAGAAAAAAAACTAGAGAAGGCGACTCTAAGTCAATAAATATGGATTTGGAACACAAAATTTAAAAAGATCAGGCTGCAAAGATAATTTATGTCTTGGTTATGATCTTCTAGAATTCCCTAGATTCTGGAACAGTGCTCAGGATTAGAAGTTCGCAAATATAACACCATTCATCAGGAAAGGAGGGAAAGAAAACAGAGAAACCACAGGTCAATTAATCTGACATCAGTCATTGGGAAAATGACAGAATCCATTTTTAAGGAGTTGGCAACCAGGCACTTAGAAAATGGTTAGGCAGAATCGATATGAAAGGAAAATTTATTAGATCTTCATAAGGATGCAACTATCAGGGTAGGCTACATAAATGAGATCCCATGGTTTCAGTGAATGGGATTTTCAGAAGGCATTCAATAAGATCCTGTATAAGAGTTTGCTATATATGACAAAGGCTTCTGGGATTGGTGGGTAATGTATTAGAATAGATAGAGATTTGGTTAATGGACAGTATCACAGAATTCTTACAGCACAGAAAGAGGCTATTCAGATAATTGTGTCTACACCAGGTCTCCAAATGATCAATTTACTTAGTGCTAATCTCCTGCTTCCTCCCATAACCCTTATATTGTCCCTTCTCAGATAACTGCCATATTCCTTTTGGGTTGTGTTATTATCCCAGCTGATGTCATTACTGGGCAAGTCAGATTCTAGGCTGAAATTTGGTTTGATAGTTGATTGTTTGTTTTGATTTGCTTTTAATGAGGTAGTTTCTCACTGAGACAAAAGCATGCAATGTTGCAGATTTTGTGAAAAGATAAATTAGAAAAAAACAAACTTTTGCTTATAATACAAATTCGGAATTTCAGTCAAACTGTATAAGTATAATCCCATTGATCACAAAACATGCCTTTACAAAACAAATTCCTTGTACATTACGCAATGCTTGATTGATTTTATTTATTTATTGTGATGTGTACTTTGGGGGAAAGGTGTTGTATAGAGTTGCCACTCTGCTGTGCCATCTTTAAACACAGAAAAATAAACCAAACCATAGACTATAAAGGAAGAAAAATAAAGAAATTAAGAAAAACATGTTCAACTTTCCAGTCCTTCTTATTAAGTGTTCCATGGTAGCCAGGCATTTCCACTGCGGTGCCATCGGTGGAGTGAAAGCTGCCACTCTTCCACACCATCTTCCCTCCATCAACACCCTTGCCATGATGAGTCCTTGTTGGACCTCACCAATGCAGATGCCATCAATGCTGGAGGATACTGCACTGGCCCAAACTTGATTCCGCTGCTACCATTAGTTTGTTTCAGGCCCACCTCACCGATATAGCCGCTGCCAATGCCGCTAGGTCTCGTACTGGGCCCAAACCCATCTCCGCCGTCACCTCCATAAATCTGCACCAGACGCAGATGTCACCGGAAACCCAAACTCACCTCTGCCACAGCAGCTAGGACTGCCTCGTCAATGATTTTCCTCATGTGATAATTCCTTCTTTTGCCAATAGTTTTAATTCAGTGCCCTCTTGCTCTTGATCCTGTCACATGTAGGAACATTTTCTCCCTATCTACTTAGTCCAGATCCTTCATGATTTGGAAACTTCAATCAGAATTCCTCTGAACCTTCTCCTCTCCAATAAAACCAATCCCAACTTTTTCACTCTGTCATTCCAACTGAAGTGCATTATCTCTAGAACATTTCTCACGAATTTTCCTTGCACCTTCTCCAAACCTTTACATCCTTCCTAAAAGTTTGGCTGAGACTCAACTATCATCATATGCAAGTTCAATATTACCACAGAAACATTCAACACAGTACAAAACCAGTTTGTACCCCTGAGAGGGAAAGGCTCCACTTCAGAACAGCTATGGATAACTGAAGAGATAAGGGACAGCATGAATCTAAAAGAAAGGGCTTACAAATATACAAAGCAAAAGCATAAATCCTGCTGAATGGAAAGGGTACAAAGATTAACAAAGCAGCTTGTAAGAGCTACCAGAAGAGATTTAAAAAAAAACTTGTCAGGGACATTACAATCAATGAGAAGAAATTTAATAGTAAAGGGAAAGCATGTGGTCCGGAGCAATGTTTACCCACTGAAGACTGAAAGTAGAAGTATTGTCAATGACCATGATGTTGAATAATTACTTTGCCTCATTATTTACAGTAAAATAGGAGTATACAAAATCAGAAGTTGCTGGTAAAACTCAGAAGGTCAGGCAGCATCTGTGGAGAGAAAGCACAGTAAACATTTCAGGCCCAGTTCTGAAGAAGGGTTCTTGGACCTGAAATGTTAACTCTGTTTTTTCTCCACAGAAGCTGCCTGAGATGTTGAATTTTTCCAGCAATTTCCAATTTACAGCATCCACAGTTTTTTTTTGTTTTAGAAAAGGAGGATCGCTTGCTGGACATCCTGAGGAAGTTAGTGGTAGGGATCAGGGACAGGGACTGAATAAAATGAATGTGAGTAAAACATCACATTAACTTATGAGGACTTTAATGGAACTAAGGAGTGAAAAATCCTGACAGTTTCCATCTGAGGGTGTTAAAGAAAGTAGAGGAGCAATTGTAGATGCCCTAACTATAATCTTTTAGGTGTAGGAGTCATGCCTCTGGATTGGAAAATTGCACATGTCACTCTGCTTTCTAAGAAGAGTGAAAGGGGAAAACTGGGGAATTACTGACCAGTTAGCTTAATCATAGAATCATAGAATCCCTACAATGTGGAAGCAGGCCATTCGGTCCATCTAGTCCACACCAACATTCCAAAGAGCATCCCATGTCTGTGTTGGGGAAATTATTGGAGTCTGTAATCAACTGATCACCTTGAAAATTTTCTTGGGGAGAGCCAGCATAGATTCGTAAAGGTTTGGTCCTATCTGACAAACCTCATTGAATGTTTTGAAGAGGTAACTAAGGTAGTGGACACAGTAATGTCTATGGGTGCTATTTATATGGATTTCCAGAAGTCATTTGATAAAGTCCCACATAGGAGATTCTTAACTAAGGTAGACACCCATGGAATTGAGGGGAAATTACTGACGTGGCTGGGAAATTAGTTGAGTGGCAGGCAACAGAAAGTGGGAATAAGGGGTAGGTACTCAAATTAGCAGGATGTGACCAGTGGTGTTCCACATTGATCTGTGTTAGGGCCTCAATTATTCACATTATTTATTTAAATCTTGGATAATGGCATAGAAAGTCCTGTATTCAAATGACATAACGTTAGGTGGCAATGTAAGCAGTGTAGATTATATTGTAACGTTACAAATGCAAATCAATAGACTAAGCAAATTGGCGAAACTGTGGCAGATGGAGTTCAATGTATGCAAGTGTGAGGTTATCTATTTTGGGCTGAAAAAGGATAGATCACTGTACTTTTTAGATGGTATAAAGTTAAATACAGCAAATGTCTAAAGATTCTGGGGGTTCAAATGCATTAATCCTTGAAATGTCATCATCAAGAATGGAAAATAAGAAAGCTAACTGGCCTTCACATCTGGAGGACTGGAGTATAAGAATGCAGAAGTTATGCTGCGGTTATACTCAACCCTGGTTAGACAACTTGGAGTACTATGAGCAGATCTGAGCACCACACCTTAGGAAGGATGTGTTGACCTTGGAGGGAGTGCAATGTAGGTTTACAAGAACAATACCTGGAATTCAGGGGTTAAGTTATCAGAGAGATTTTATAAATTAGGTCTGTTTTCTCTCAAATTTAGAAGTTTAAGGGGTGATCAAACGAAGTCTTCAAGATATTAACGGGAAAAGACAGGATAGATAAAGGCAAACTATTTCCATTGGTTGGGGATTCTAGAACTAGGGCCCTTGGGCTGAGATTTAGGGCCAGGCCATTCAGCATAGGTGTTAGGAAGCACTTCTACACGTGAAGGATTGATGTTTGGTACTCTCTTAATTTTAAATCTGAGGTAAGTAAATAGTTGTTATCAGTTGCCAATTTTAATTCTGAACTAGGTAATTCCTTGTTAGGCAACGGTTAAGGGACACGGGTTAAAGGCAGGTATATGGAGTTATAACACAGATCAGCCATGATCTTTTTGAACGGTTGACAGGCTTGAGGGGCTGAATGCCCTACTCCTACATAGAAAGTGTAGGAGAAACTCAATAGGGCTGGCAGCATCTGTGCAGAGAGAAACAGTCAATGGAAAGAATAGACCAGAGTTAAATGGGGTACTTTCAAGCTGGTAAACTCAAACTAGTGGACTGTAGCAAGAATCCCTGCCAGTCCCTCAGTAATAATCTATGTTAATTATGTAGATGAAGGGATTAAAGAGTAAGGCAACCAGATTTCTTGATGAAACAAAGCTGGCACGACAGTGAACTATGAGGAGGATGCAAAAAGGCAACCAAAGGGTCTAGACAGGTTAAATAAATGGGCAATAAGATGAAGCATAGTGTGAGGTTGTTCATTTTAGTAAGTAAAATCAGAAGTCAGAACTTTTTAGATGGTGAGAAACTTTTAAGTGTTGTTCAGAGAGATTTTGGTGTTTGTGTACAAGAGTAACTGCAACCATTAATTATGAAAAGCAAACTACAGTTTAGCCTTTATTGCAAGTGGTTTGGCATATAACAGAAACATTTTCTAAAGTTGTAGTTAGGCAACACGGCTTTAGTTAGGCAACACTGAGAGCATGATATGGAATTTTGGTCTCTATAACTAAGGAATGACATTGTAATGACTGTGATAGACAGAGTGCACTGGTATCCAAGCCCCATTACTCCCACAATCATACTAAGTGTATTAAATCAATAACCAAAATGGCCAATGGTTTATTTTAGTGCTATCATTCAGAATAAAATAAATGTCACAAGCTTCTTTAATGAACTCAAAATGATCCATTTATTAAAAACAGAATTTATTCTTAAATCAAGTGGTAAACTCTGATTAACACTTAAACTGTGATCCAGAATTGAAGCTATATTCCCTTAATCCCATGTGCAGACATAGCCACAACCCAAAAAAAATCTGTGCACAGAAGGTTTTTTAAAGTGGTAGAAAGGAAAAAAAAGGGTCCAGAAACACAAAAACTAAAATGTGATGACTTCTCATAACCACTGAATTTCCTGTCAACAAAGCTGAATTGCTGACAGCTATAGATTAATGAAAGATGTCCATTCTAAAACCAATTTAGAATTGGATCTCTAAAACAAAGTCACATTCCACTGTTGAAGGTTTACCAGGCAGAAATATTACTATTTGGAGACTCTATCAGGTTTCCAAAGCCAAAAAGAAAGGTTTTTGGAGCGAGTCCTGCAGTTTCAGAAGTGTCCTTTACATTGACTTCTGGGTGTGTAGAATAAACTCTAAATCCAGGCAACCATTAGCCTAGGGGCCCTAGTCCTCTTAAAGCCAGATTTTCTTAGTAATTAAGACAACAAACACCATCCCTTATCTCCTTGAAAACTTTGCTTAGTTGTTTCTCCAAAGTCACTTGATTTCAAGTTTAAAAAGGTGTCTGACAGCACACATTAAATTGTTGACTTTAGCTTCCAAGAAATCATTTGGTAAAACCCTTTTCAGACCAGAGAATGTCTGAATAGTCAAACATCTTACAGTTTTTCCCAGATAGTCCTTAATTATAAATACGTATTCCCAACAACATATTATATTTCATACAGTGTAGTGCCTGATTAGTTTTAGGCTAGTTATCTGAAAAAGTTGATTAAAATGGGTCTATATTCATAGAATGGTGATCTTAATGAAACATTCAATGTTCACAGGGCTTGGTAGGATAGATGCTGAGAGATTTGATTCACTTGGTCAGAGAGTCTATAACTAAAGGGTCAATCGTATCAGACAGATGAGGGGGTAAATTCTTCACTCAGCCAGCTGAGAATCTTTGGTAATGTCTATCCCAGACAACTGTAGAAACTCAGTTATTGGACAAATTCAAAGTTTAGAATTATATTTCAGGATTCTAGAAGAATCAAAGGATGTGAGATGAGACAGCAAAGAGGTGAAATCTAGATTCCTTTTTTATGTGAGTCCAATGCAACCCATTTTGGCGTGACCAGCTAGGAAGAAGTGAAGTAAAATCTAATGAAGAATGTTGTCAGATTGTTTGATTTTTCAGCAGTTTGGAGCATAAGATGTTTGGCCAATCATATTGCTTCCAAAATCTGAACACAAACAAATTTGGCTCATTGCAAAGTAAACCATGAGGAGAGGTTCCTCACACTTCCACTATCAAAACAGATTTATTTCTGTATGTTATACATGTCTTGGAAATATTTCATATTCAGTTTCACACAATATGCTATGTACAATACACATCACACACACACACAAATTGTTTATTATGCTGTAAATAGTTAAATGTAGATGAAATCTCAGTGTAACATTTAAATTCTTAACAATTCCTCCTATAAATGGGATATCATCTCCTCATGCACAATGATCTGTGCTGATTTATCCCCCCTTTATTATTAATATAACTGTAAACAATAGCTGTGGCTTTAGCAATTGTGACAGAAATCCATTCAAAAATATCTAAGAAAGACACAATAAAAATATAACAGAGTTACCAAATAACACTGAAAGATGGGAAAACTGCAGGCAACATTCACAAAGCCATGTCAGCACTTCAGGTTTAAATGCCCGTGTTTGATTGAAATGGTCTGCAGTGAAGGTCCAGTTCTGAATCTGAGCATTATGTTGATGTCACATGGACATGGGTTTCAGATTCCCAAAGTCTATCATTTGAAGGAAAGCTTGGGGACATAAGGAGTTTCACAGTTACCGGTGGGGATTGAGGGAGGGGAAGAGGTTCCAGAGTTTGGAGTGAGGTGGAGATTGCACCAAACGAGTACCTGAAAACTAATCAGATTAAGGACATGAATGTTGATATCAGCAGGTTAATAATCCCTGGAAGAGGAGTAATGCATGTTGGAGCTTTTTGAATTCAGGAGAAATAGAGCAGAAACTTAATGGGAGCAACCTCAGTGCTGTATTGATGAAAGGAGAGTGAAAAATAGCGAGTTGCCCTGCAGTTTTGCCAGTGAATGAAAATGTACAGACCTTTTCAATCTGATCCCATCGTTAAACATTATCATGAGTTGTTCCACAGTAGCATTTCCAGTTAATAAATAGAGATATGTGATAACAATGAGCAGTATATCATTAAATAAATCAGCAGCAATTCAGTGATCAAATTCAAAGTAGCTGACCTGGTAACAACTGAAAATCCACTCATAAAAATACTTAAGGGGCAAAGTGTGGACTTTGTTATGAAATTGTTTTGCGAATGGACTCAGGTGGATCAAATTGAAGGCCAGAGGGAACTAGCAACTGACCATGGTCAAAATACAACTATGGTTTGAAGCATATGATATAGCAAGGCCTGGTTTACCAATTTGGTGAGAAGGTAGTATTGAGGAATAGGAAAGGTTGAGGGATTTGTCAGGAGCTAAGGTTGATCAAATCCAAAATGGTCAGGCTTGTTTAGCCTGACATCCAATGGGCTAAATTTCCTTTTTTCTGCATTTATAAGTTATTTTGTGTTTAATAATAGGTGGTCAATCAGTTAAACCTAAAGCTGTCCATGATCATCTTTCAGTTCCACCAGCTCCAAACCATTGTTTTTGTTTGTTACAACAAGTATAAAATCAAAATCACTGAGGTTTCAGAATCCTCTCTTTGACTAACTTGACTAAAGCCTTAACTTCACTTATCCCTATTTTCCCCATATGGCCTACAGTCAATCATTGGAGTAAATGGCATAGGTGGCCATTCAGCCCGCCCTGAATATGCCAGCTCTTTGAAAGAAATATCCAATAAGTCCTATCTCCCATGCTTTTTATTCATGGCACTGCAATTTTTCCTTCTTCAAGTATTTAAGTAAATTGTTCTTGAATGCAACTATTCAAACCATTTCCACTGGTCTATGAGGTCAAAACAATTGTGTCACTTCTTCAGGAATAAAAATCACAACATCTTACTACCATCCATTTCCACTGTTGTTTAACATCAAGGTAGACTCAAGATTTTCTCTTTGTTTCTTGGCCTTTGTTTTGATAACTGATTGAGTTAGAGAATAGGCACGAAGATAGTTGTCAGTCCAATTAATTCATAACTACACTTGTCAAGTGTCTTTTTACCTGTGCTTGTGTGGGTTGTCCAATGGAAGTATGTGTACTAATATGCATGTGTGTTAGTCAATGCATGTGGGTGCATTTGTATTTTTGCATTTTGAATGTGTGTACAAGCATGTGTGTTCGTCCATGCATGTGGGTACATTGATGTTTTCTTTTATGCACTCATTCGACATGGGCATCGCTGGCTGGCCAACATTTAAACCTGTCCCTAATTGCCATTGAGAAGGTGGCAGTGAACTGCCTTGTGAAACCGTTGCATTTCATATTGTGTAGGTTGACCCATCAATGCCATTGGGGAGGGGATTCCAGAATTTTGACCCTGTGACATTGAAGGAACAGCGGTATGTGAGTCAGGATGTTAAGTGGCTTGGAGGGAAACTTGCAGGTGGTCGTTTTCCAATATATTTGCTGCCCTTGTCCTTCCGGATGGAAGTGGTTGTAGATTTGGAAAGTGCTGTCTGAAGATCTTTGGCAAATTTCTGCAGTGGCATCTTGTGATAGTACACAATGCTGCTACTGAGTGTGGGTGGTGAAGGGAGTGGATGGTTGTAAATCTGGTGCCAATCAAGTGGGCTGCTTTGACCTGTTGTTGGAGCTGCACTCTTCCAGAAAAGTGGCGAGTATATCATCACATTCCTGACTTGTGCCTTAGATCTGTTGGACAGGCTTTAGGGAGTCAGGAGGTGAGTTACTCTTCACAGTATTCCAAGCATCTCACCAGCTTTGTGTATCCATTGTGTTTACATGGCAAGTTAAGTGAAGTTTCTGGTCAATAGTAATTCCAAGGATGTTGATAGTAATTCAGTGATGATAACATTGAATATCAAGGGCAGTGGTCAGATTGTCTGTTATTGGTGATGGCCATTATCTGGCATTGGTGTGGCATGAATGTTATTTGGCACTTGTCAGCCCATGCCTGGATATTGTCCAGGTCTTGTTGCATTTGAATTTGGACTGTTTCAGTGTCTGAGGAGTCATGAGTGGTGCTGAACATTGTGCAATCATTGATGAACATCCCCACTTCTAACCTGATGATGGAGAGAAGGTCATTGATAAAGCAGCTGAAGATGGTTGGGACTAGGACACTACTGTGAGGAATACCTGCAGAGATGGCCTGGATCTGAAATGACTGACCTCCAACAACCACAACCATCTTCCTACGTGCCTGGTATGACTCCAACCAACAGAGAGCTTGTCCCCTGATACCCATTGATTCCAGTTTTGCTAGGGCTCTTTCATGATGTCAAGGGCTGTCACTCTCACCTCACCTCACCTCACCTCTTGAAATCAGCTTTTTTGGCCATATTTGAACCAAGTTCAGGAACTGAATGGCCCTGGCAGAACCCAAACTGGGTATCACAGAGTATACATGCGTGTGCATTACTGTGTTTATGTATTAATCTGTGGGTGTTGATTGAGGGGCAAACTAAGTTTTAGCAATGTAGGTGCCTCTGGAATCAAATAGCCTGTCATTGTTCACTGTCACAAACTCACAAGGTAGATAGGTACTTGAAGGGGTAAGGATGGTGATACCTGTAAAAATATGGATCATTAACCCAGGTGACAATGTTAGGAGAATGAAAAGTAGATCATTAGTCCTCTCTGTAATAGAGATATCGCATTACACTCAGTCCAGTAACATCTCAATTTTAAACTCTTCACCACTGTGTTCAAATCCCTACATGGCTTTGCTCTCCCTAGCTCTGTAACCTCCTACAGTCCTTCTGGCCTTAACCTTGAAATTCTCCCAGTTCCCTCCCTGGAGATATTCCTTAAAAACATACCTCTTTCAGCAAACATTCAGTCACCTTCCCTTTTATTCCTCATGTAGCTTGGTGTCAAGCTCCTGTTTGACGAGCTCCTGTTCAGAACCTTGGTACATTTTGCTATGTTAAAAGCTTGATGTAAATACAAGTCATTATATATAATAATTAATGATATTTCAGAGTATCACATTTCTCTAAAGGCCAGGCAAACTGCCCAGAGTTAGCAATCAAAGTATCAGTTTCAACAAGAAGACGGAAGCATTTATAAACCACAATCTCAGTCACTTAAAATTAATAAAATTCCTCATTTTCCAAAAACATGAGTTAAAAACCTGTTGAAATGAAATGCACAGAACCATCGCTCTCCTCTTCTCATCCCTCTTCTCTCCTCCCAGTAATATTCACATTGATTAATCTGTGTATAATGTAGTTTGCATAATATTTTCATGGGTGTAAGAATAGAGGTTATGAATAGAGAGGGTGGGATGCTTTACCTGAGTTGAGTACATTACAGGAATGAAACAAGATAGTAAGATGAGTAAAACAAATCACAAAAAATAAATGACACCAAGACAGTTGAAATCCCTAATATTCCTTTTGCATCAGAAATCTGACGTTTGGGATTTATAAAGTAATAGGTAGTTTTCCATGGTTTTGCAGTTGGTGGAAACATTAACAAGACAGGAATGTAGTGTAGTCTAGGTAAAAACAATGACTGCAGATGCTGGAAACCAGAGTTTAGATTAGAGTGGTGCTGGAAAAGCACAGCAGTTCAGGCAACATCCAAGGAACAGTAAAATCGACGTTTGGGGCAAAAGCCCTGCTGTATTCCTGATGAAGGGCTTTTGCCCGAAACGTCGATTTTACTGCTCCTCGGATGTTGCCTGAACTGCTGTGCTTTTCCAGCACCACTTTCGTCTAAACACATGTAATGTAGTCTAGGTTTGGGGCTGAATAGGAGTTCAGTCTGAGTCCCAGTTTGATGGGAGCACAGTCTGGAGTCATGGATGGATGGAAATGCAGCGTGAAGTCATGGCTAGCTAGGAGGGCAGTGTGGGGTCACAGATGGACAGGAGGGTAGTGTTGGGGTCACAGCTGGACAGGAGGGCAGTGTGGGGGTCACAGATGGACAGGAGGGCAGTGTGGGGGTCACAGCTGGACAGGAGGGCAGTGTGGGGGTCACAGCTGGACAGGAGGGCAGTGTGGGGTCACAGCTGGACAGGAGGGCAGTGTGGGGGTCACAGATGGACAGGAGGGCAGTGTGGGGGTCACAGATGGACAGGAGGGCAGTGTGGGGTCACAGCTGGACAGGAGGGCAGTGTGGGGGGTCACAGATGGACAGGAGGGCAGTGTGGGGGTCACAGATGGACAGGAGGGCAGTGTGGGGGTCACAGCTGGACAGAAGGGCAGTGTGGGGGTCACAGATGGACAGGAGGGCAGTGTGGGGGGTCACAGATGGACAGGAGGGCAGTGTGGGATCATAGATGGACAGGAGTGCAGTGTGGGGTTGTAGATGGACAGGACTGCAGCCTAGGGTTACAGCTCGACTGGAGGGCAGTCAGAGGTTGAAGCTAGATCTATGAGCAGTCAGTAGTTGTAGTTGGACCGGTGCACAGACCTGGAGCATGGTTAGACCGGAAAACAATATGCATTTTGAAGAAGAAAAGGGGAGATCCCCCACCCACAACATGCTGGCTAGGAGTTACACATCAACCGATATTAAAAAGAATCATCTGGTCATTCACTCCTCTGCTGTAGCTTCGGCAGTGCAACAGCCATAATAACTACATTTTAAAAGTACTCCCTAGATACTTTGCTAGCCAATGAATGCTCTGATGTTGTGAAAAACACTGCAGATATGTAAATTATTTATTTTCCTCTGTGTATGAGTCTTGGTATCTTTTCTGTAGTTTAGCAGACAGGGTCAGACAGTCCAGTAAATGGAAGCACAGGTACAGACTCGGGGGAATGTGACAATCAGATGAAAGGGAGTGTGGTAGACAAAGAGTGAGACTGTCTTGGATACAAACACTGAACATCTCAATATCTTAACACTTCAGAAAGGAAATCACTTGATTATTCTCAAGGAGAGAAGATTTTGGTTGCTCACCACTTGATACAAAATCATACAGACATTCTTTATACAAACATTAACAATCTCACAATAAATGGTCAACACTGAGAATTTGGGTGTCCCTGCCCTACCCTCAGTGTATGAGGAACCTGTGTACAAGCAACTTTACTATTAAATTCTATTTTTTTGTTATATCGTAGTGTCAAAATACACAGATTCCAAGTGAATTGACGATAAAACTAGAGAAAAAATGTAAAAAAGGAAACAACAGACTTTCAAAAGGATTCTTTGAATAATGTCATAATTATAAATCCGGTTATATATAGTTTCTTTATGGGAAAACTAAAGTCCTCCAACACAGTTGGGGTAGGTTTCAAACTTATTCCCAGGCAGCTAGTTATAGAAACAGCCAAGTCTCCATTTGCAGTTAAATCATAGCAGTTGAAAACTGGGCAGTTTGTATAACAACTGAATTTTTGCAACTGAGAAAACAGCTGAAATTCCCCCTCCTTGGTTTGTTTGATATTTAGTTACTTCATGTCACTTACAGTTGAAGACCTGCTTACAGTGAGCAAGACATTCTTTGAGCAAAGTCTAAAATTATGCTTCGGGCTAGTACTAAAAGTCCTGTGGAAATTCTTCACATGGGAGTTGAGCACTAGAAGCTGGAGGTGTTTTCTGAAGTGGTGGGATCCATGCGCTGTGTACTCCATCCCTTGTGCTCCTGAGCACCATGCAAGAGGTGTCCATAGTCATTGCTGTGAATGGTCTGCCCTGAGGCCTCAGGATGCAAGGCTGATCTGCATCTACACCTATCTGGCCGTCTGCAAAACTCTGAGACCAAGTCTGTGTGTTTACTTGAAGGTTTTCTATCATGAAAGAACAAAAGAACAGGAGTTAAATTGCAGCCCTAAAGGTTGAAAAAGGATGAGGTGGTCATTGCTCTTCTTACATATACACACACACACATCTCCCATGAGTTTGTCTCTCTGAAGTTTCTGTGGTCTTCCAACTCTCATTGCTCTGCCATTGGTGATAACTCCTTTCCATAATTTCCTCCCTAAAATTCTTCATCCCTTTATTCCTCTCTCTTCCTTTAAAATGCTCCTTAAAATCTACCTCTTTGAGGATTTTGTTCACCTGTTCTGCTGCCTCCTTACATGGTTCAATGACAAATTTTTGTTAAATACCTCTCGTGTGAGGCTTCTTGGGATGTTTTAAGACAAAAATTGTTCTTACATGATCTTGTTGGTTGCTTCTTCTAGTGCAATCACATTATTTGGTAATACTGGTGTTGAATGAGTGACATCTCTTTGATTGACTTATGACCTCTGACACTTGGAAGATCAAGAACAGAAGGCGCATGAGTACTCCACTGACTCCAAGCTTTCCTCTAAGTCACAGTTCGTCCTGTCTTGGATTTACAATTGGCTGTTACTTCGTTGTTGTTGTGTCAGAATCCTGAGACCTTCTCCCCTGACAGCATGTGGGTGTACACACAATACATGAGTTGCAACAGTTCAGGAAGTCACTCACCACCTCCTTCATGAGGGCAATTATCGATGGGACAATAAATGATGGGCTTAGAAGTGATGCCCACATCCTGACAATCACTAACATAACACAATCACATCAGAGATTCCTGGTTAAAAGGGTGTTGGTATTGCAGGCCCACTGTGTAGGAAATGGAAGTTGAAACAGGACTTTTTGATGAGGGTTTCACCAAATACATCAAATATTTAACCTATTTAACAGCCAATTGTGATTGCTTAACATGTAGATTTCTTTAGCAATTGTCCTGAATAAAGCAGATCATAACTAATTTGTCGACTGTATACTCCCTTATGCTGTGAAACTGAGACTCAAATAGGAGAGACTCAGAGTCAAACTTATTTGTATTAGCGGAATAACGATTATTTTATCCAGATTTTCTCTGAAAGAGAGTATTTTTTTTAAGTGAGTAGCAGATAATATAGGCATAAGTAACAAAAACAGAAATTACTGGAAAACCTCAGCAGCTCTGGTAGCATCTGTGGAGATAAATCAGAATTAACATTTTGGATCCAGTGACCCTTCTTTAGAACGCTTGGTTTCCCACATGTGCAGTTCTTTCAGGTTTTCTTTGTTTCGTGATAGGCATTGACTTCGTGAAATTTGAGCTATGATAAAATTAATTCTTTTAAGTACTGAATCTTTACACCTTCCTTCATACAGTATCAAAGAATACATAGGTTATGCCTGTCCTGACACTGTTTGATGGGGAACAAAAACTGAAATTGCTGGAGAAACTCAGCAGGTCTGACAGCAACTGTGAGAAGAAAGCAGAGTTAATGTTTCGAGTCAGGAGATTCTTCATCAGAATTGCTGTGTTTTTCCAGTAATTTCTGTTTTTGTGTCCGATCTCCAGCATCTGCAGTTCTTTGTTTTATTTTAGTGTTTGCTGGGATGGTGCTTTGCTTCATGTTTCATCCCATGCTGTACCTGTCCCCTGAATGTTCAAGGGGAACAGTGTAGAGAAAGCTTTACTCGGCATTTAACCATGAGCTGTACCTTTCCTGGGAGTGTTTGATGAGGATGGAGCTTTACATTGTATTTTCTTTTATTCGCTCATGAGGTGAAGGTGTTGTTGGCTGGCCAGCATTTACTGCCCATCACTAATTGCCTTTGAGAAGGTGGTGGTGAGCTGCCTTCTTGAACTGCAGCAACCACATGCTGTAGATTGTCCCACAATGCCCTCAGGGGAGATTTCCAAGGTTTTGACCCAGCAACAGTGAAGGAGCGACAATATATTTCTAAGTCAGGATGATAAACGGTGCTCCTATATATCTGGTGCCTTGGTCCTTCTGGTTTTGGGTCTGAAAGTTACTCCCTAAGGATCTTTGGTGAATTTCTGCAGTGCATCTTGTAGATAGTACACACTGCTATGACTGAGTATTGGTCGTGGAGGGAATGCATCCTGTGGATGTGGTGCCAATCAAGCGGGCTGCTTTGTCCTGATTCTCAATGCCTGTACTGCAAAGTGTTCTGTTCCCCAGCATAGGGAATGAAAGAAAATGAATAGCAACAGCTTTCAAGTGGGCAAGGTTGGCTATGGTTTTATGAAACAGTTAGACAATGGAATGCATATACCAAGGAGACACCTCCCCTCCACCCTATCTGCACCTCACCTGAACACCATTTGCTTTTTATGCTTGATCTCTATCTTCTCAAGCTCTTCAGATGCCAGGACCATCCCACTGTCTGTCTGGTTGTCCTGAAATAAAGGTTGGCAGGGAATGGAAATTAAATTGCAACAGTAGCACTGCAAAAATATCGCAGCAATGTTTCAGTAGTGATCTTCTTGGCAGAGCATGTTTGGGTTCAATGTATCACAGTGGGGCTCACAGACTAGACTTCCAAATCTATTTTTATATAAAAACTGGTGCTCAAAAGAGGTAATTGTGTCATTGATATAACAGGCTAAAAACTTACAAACAGGAAATGAAATTGGTCTCTACTGGTAGCACATTGCAACTAATGGTGAATCAGACTCTTGTGGTGCTCAAATTTCTCTTCTAGCAAAGGTTTCTAATTCCTCAGTTATCTTCCTCTTACTAAATGGGCCATTTGCAGTTCCAAATAGCTTAGGGGCCCTTCTATTGACCACTTTGTCCAAGTGTTGCCTGAGCTTATTCCCATCAGAGAATGAGGCCCACATTCCAGTCAGGAACCCCGGCTAAATATTCATCCCCACCTCATTAACCCAAGAGTGGACTGAGACATTGCAGCAGCTTCATCACCACCAGACCCCTCTGAGATGTGCTAATCTAACACAGACCAACCTTAAAACACTATAATATGCGCATATCTCAGAATCTTTTTGCCAATACCAATCCATATAGCATTGCATGACATGGCAAGAAGCATTCCATTTTGCTGGAGGTGGGGAGTTAGTAAGATGCAGGAAGCAAAGAGGCCACAAAGGGATGAAGTATTAACCTGGATTTGGGAGACATGGATTACTCACATTTTGCATGGTCTGCATTGTCTCTTCCACTGGGACATCTTCAAATGTTTTCACTCTTGATGGGCATTTAATCTGACTCTCTCCCGATATATGTCCAGAAAAAGAGACACAGTTATAGTATCTGCAGAGAAATAAATTCCAGTGAGTCACATGTTGGTCAACACAAACTCTACTCCAGCACCCACCCTCCATGTATGTGGTACTGACGATCCACCTTCAACACAACCTGCACTTCAGCACTCTCGCTCAATGCCAACCTCACTCCAGCACCACCCTCATTGCAAATTTCACTCCAGCACCCAACAACAACACAAACCCTGCTCCAGCACCCATACTCAATACAATCTTATCCCAGCATCCACTCTCAACACAAATCTCACTCCAGCAGTCAGCCTCTTTACAAATCTCATTCCAGCCCCACCACAACAGAAACCTCATCCAGCACCATGCCCAATCTACATGGCACCCACTGTCAACACAAACCTCACTCCATCGAGCAACCACATATAGATCTCACTCCAGTACCACCCTCTATTTAAATCACACTGCAGCATCTATCCTTCAACATACTCTGCACTCAAATTTGAAATCTCAGCAAAGTCTATGATCTGCATGTTCTTGCTTGCTATGATCTGCCTGTACTGCTCACAAACAAAGCTTTTCACTGTACTTAGGTACACGTGACTACAATAAATGAACTAAATGAAATCAAAATCAGTCTACACAGACCTGAAAGCATGTGTTTGTCTGGAGCTGAAGGCAGGCACGTGTGTGGGCCTGATGGTGGGTGTTGATGTAACATTGGGGTGGCACAATGGCTCAGTGGTTAGCACTGTGGCCTCACAGCACCAGGGACCCAGGTTTGATTCCAGCCTTGGGCACCTATCTGTGTGAGTTTGCACATTATCCCCGTGTCTGCGTGGATTTCCTCTGGGTGCTTTGGTTTCTTCCCACAGTCACTAAGATTTGAAAGTTAGGTGGATTGGCCATGCTAAATTGCCCAAAGTGTCCAGGGATGTGTTAGCTAGGTGCATTAGTCAGGGGTAAATAGGGGAATGGGTCTGAGTGGGATACTCTTCAGAGGGTCAATGTAGACTTGTTGGGCCTAATGTTTCCACACTGTAGGGATTCTATGAAATTGGTAGTGTGCATGTATGTTGCAATGGAAGAAAATGTGCTGTAGTTTTGTGCAACACATATGGATGGTTTGATGGATTCTGGTACCATTGCACTGGTATTGCTGGAACTGAAGTCTCATGGCAAGGGTTGAAATCTGAGAGTCTTGAGACAATTACTGAAGTCTGCTGTTAGAAGAAGTATCAAGGGAGAAGGGTAGTGTTAGATTATAGGATTCTGAGGTGCAGATACTGCAGTCTGATGATATTAAAGAATGATGGGGTGTCCTGTCATTGTAATACACTGGGGTGGGAGTTGGGATCTCTGACTGTTAAGGATAGTTTCAGATTCTGCACCTGCTGCATTGGCTGGGGTGGTGCTGCTGATGGGAGTTGGGATGCACGATCTTGGGTATTGAAGCAGGAGGAGAACACTCTGGCATAAGGGTTGAGGGCTGTGGAGCATTGCAGATGTTGGCTGTATTCCTGCAACTGGCCAATCATGTACAAACCTTTTTGTCCACCGCTTACCTTGGTCCTATACTGTCACATCGTAATCTTGCTTTAGACCCTTTATCATCTCCATGAGACATGGATGAACGCGGCTGGGAAAAACACAAGTCGTCTTCCGTACACTGCAACATACTGAGAGGAATGTAGTCTTTCCCATCCTAAAAGAAAAGGTAAACTTGCATTTATAAAGCATCTTATACAACCTCAGGACATACCAAAGTGCTTCAGAGTCACTTTTGAAATGTAGTCGCTGTTGAAATCGTGGAACTATGGCAGCCAATCTGTACACAGCAAGGTCCCACCAGCAGCAATGTGATAGTGACCAGTTAGTCTGTTGTTCTACTCATGTTGGTTGAGGGATGCCCCAGAGCACTGGGAAGTACTCCCTCTTTTCAAAATAGTGAGTGTTGGATCTTTGCCATCCAACTGAGGGTGTCGATGGGGCATTGGTTTAATTGCAGTTTTGAAACACAGGGCAGCATTTCCTCAGAGTTTATTCTGCCATGGAAAAGTCAGGGGTCAAACATGTATATGCAATTAATAAGTCAAAGGTTATGTCTGTCTGTCTTGAATTGTTCCAGATGACAGGAAGATTCCTGAGGATTTTAAATGATACCTTCAAAGGTACAGTGAAAGCCTAAGAAAATGCTTGAGCACAGATTCAGCTTGTGAGTGCCCCGCCGCATAAGTAAAACAGACAAAAAAGGATTACTTTTCTTGGAATGTGGGTGTCAATTGCAAGGCTAGCATTTATTCCATTGGTAGTGTCATCCTTGAGTTATAATGCTCCAATCAGCACTCAAGAATCACAATGCCATCCAAGACAAATCCAGGCACTCTGCCCACCTTATTAAACATTCACTCCCTCCACCACTCCAACACCATGGTAGAAACATGTACGCCTCCAAGGTGCACCGCATAACATATCAACCTCCTTCAATAGCACTTTCCAAAGTTATGTCTTCTACCAACTAGAAGGACAAGGACAGTAGGTGCATGACATGCTGCAGGTTCCCCTCCAAGTTGCAAATGTTCTGATCATATAGCCATTGCTTCACTGCCGCTGGGTCAAAATCCTGGAAATCCCTTTCTAACAGCACTGTGGATGTACTTTCCACCTCCACATTCACAAAAGCATTTAGAGATGGGCAATAAATGGTGAACCAGTCAGTGGCATGAGAAAAATCACACAATAAAAAAGAACTCTGGAATGGAACTTGAACCCATGAAGGAGTCATATTGTTCACCATTTGCCCAAGGTTATGGATAGCTACAAATGTGGAAAGCTTTAGGAAAATCTCATCATCACACATTCCTATGACTTCTCATAAGCTATGTCTTGTGAGTTTGTTAATTTTCTCAAGGGCAATGCTAGCAGGGTCCCACTTCCAGATCACAGTCCACAAAGTGCTACTGAGGGAACCTTAGGTTCCAATGCCTTGCTGAACCCAGTGGTCTACAGAATACCAATTTGGATGAGGTGTTTCAGTTCTGCTGAATGGCGAGAGTCAGTGCCTTGGGACTTGGAGACAATGACGGGAAAGCCCATCAAAGATAGACACAGAGAACAAATTCAGTACTTTGAGTGAATCTTTGTGAAAGAGACTATTTTGATCTGCCTATTAAATGGTTCTGGTGATTATATTCAAACATTTCAGGGTTCCAGGTGCAATCATAAGTGACCAGGTGAAGTATTTCAGGTGACTCACCTGTTGGACGTTGGCTTGCAACAGATCTCCGAGGAGCTCCACAAGATCAGAGAAAGTTGGCCTGTCTTTCGGTTCCCCTTGCCAGCTGCTCAACATTATACGATAGCTGCCGAAGTAATGAATTCACTTGTTAGTCAACAAATGATCAAGACCTTCCAAGATATGTTTTCCTCCAAGAAAATACCTTTTCTTAATTCATTCTTGGGATGTGGGCATCACTGGCTGGGCCAGCGTTTATTGCCCATCTCTTGTTGCCCCTTGAGAAGGTACTGGTGAGCTACCCTTTTGGAAATGTTGCAGTCCACAGTGCTGTTGGGAAGGGAATTTGGGGCTTTTCACCCAGTGTCACTGAAGGAATAGCAATATGTTTCCGAAGCTGGGTGGTGAGGGGAACCTGTAGGTAGTGGTGCTCCAATGCATTTGCTGTCCCTGTCCTTCTAGTTGGTAGTGTTCATGGGTTTGGAAAATGCTTTCTAGGGAACCTTGTTGAGTTGTTCTAATGCAGTCCACTGTTATCACTGAATTTCAGAGAGGGAGGAATTGAATGTTTGTGGATATGGTGCCAATCAAGTGAACTGCTTTGTCCTGGATGGTATCAAACGTTTTGAGTGTTGTTGGAACTGCAAAAGCCAGGCAAGTAGGAATATTTCATCACATGTCTGGCTTGTCATTTGTAGATGGTGGACAGGCTTTGGGGAGAAAGGGGTTACTCGTTACAGGCTTCCCACCGTCTGACTTCACAGGAGGGTCCCAAGCACTGAGGATGTCACCTAGACAGAGGACGAAATGTCTGCAACACAAATTCCCAGCTTGGTGAACAGAACCACAACAACGAGCACCCGAGCTACAAATCTTCTCCCAAACTTTGAATTCTCAATTCTGATCTCCAGCATCTGCAGACCTCACTGTTTCCTATGAATGACTTTGGCCCATCCTTGGATCATAAAGGTGAGTATTTTCAAGACAGGGATTAACAGACTTTTGACAGTAAGGAATTGTGAAATATAAGAACAGAGTTTGAAAGTAGTGGTGGAATTGAGATAGATGATCAGCCACATTCTTCATGAATTGACAAAGTAAACGGAGAGCCAATGTCTCTCCTTGTGGGGTAATCTAGAATGCGAGGTCTAACCTTTAGGTTAAGGGGTGACAAATTTAAAATAGAAAGCAAGCAGGATACTAAGTAAAGTTCTCTCTACCTATCCCATTAAATAGTCACAAGGCAGGCAAGAACATAAGATCTAGGGGTAGGAGGAGGTAATTCAGTTCTCAAGCGTCTCTCACTATTTAATATGATCATGGCTGATCTCATCTTGGTCTCAACTCCACTCCACTTTTTTGTCCGCTCCTCAAAGTCTTTTAACCCTTTAAAAATCAATTTCTTCCTTCAATTTATTCAGTATCCCAGTGTCTACTGCACTCTGGGGTGGTGAATTCCAGATTCATGATCATTTGAGAGAAGTAATCCCTCTCATCTCTGTTTTAAATCTGCCACCATAGAGTCATAGAGATGTACAGCACAGAAACAGACCTTTGGTCCAACTTATCCATGCTGACCAGATATCCTAACCTAATCTAGTCCCATTTGCCAGCACTTGGCCTATATCCCTGTAAACCTTTTCCTATCATATACCCATCCAGATGCCTTTTAAACGTTGTAATTTTACCAACCTCCACCACTTCCTCTGACAGGTCATTCCATACATGCACCACCCTCTGTGTGAAAAAGTTGCCCCTTAGTTCCCTTTTATATCCTTTCCCTCTCACCCTAGACCTGTGCCCTCTCATTCTGGACTCCCCCACCCCAGGGAAAAGACCTTGTCTATTTATCCTATCCATTCCCCGCACCACTTATCCTAAAACTATTACTTCTCTTTTAGATTGCCCCACAGGGGGAAACATCAGCAATACATCTACTTTGTCAATCCCCTTTAGCATCTTATGTACTTCAATTTGATTTTCTCTCAACCTACCAGCAAGTATAGGCCTAAACTGCTGAAGCTCTCCATATTAGACAGTACATATTCGATCAGGAACATATGGCTGAGACAGCAGTGGAAACAGGTCTGACTGGATATATACTTAAAGAGAAAAATGTGGCAGTGCTATGGGAAATGAGCAAAGAAAGTAGAACTAATTAAATGGCTTTTTCATCAAGTCAACACCATCACTATGGGCTGAATGGCCTTCTTCCAAACGGTACGATTCTATGATTCTACCTGCTAGATTGTGTCAGTTTAGGTGGCCACATTGTTGCACTATTTGACTGCTGGATTCTATGAACAGGGCAGCACGGAGAAGCCATTTTAATCCCTCTAATCTATTCCATCATCCAGTTAGACCATGCTGACCTGTATCTTGACACTTAAAATCATAGAATCGCACAATGCAGAAGATGACCTTTGATCCATCAAATCTGTACCCCCAAAAATAGATTACTACATACACCTGTCCCACTTAACCTTAGCATCTACCCACCTCAGTTTGTAACCCTGATACTTTCACATCCATCTTGGAATAGACATTTCCATTGATCTTTCTTTGACCACTTTGTTTGGGGAAGAGTTAAAAATTTCCATTACCTTTTGTGTGAAAAAGTGCCTTGTGAGATCATCCCAAATGGCCCGGCTCTAATTTTAAAACTAAATGTTCTTGTAGAGGACTCCCTTCTGGAGGAAATAGTTTCTCACTATTTGCCCCAAACAACTCACTCAAGCATCTTAAACAGCTCAAGTAGATCATCCCTTAATCTGCTCTACTGAATAGAATACTAGGTTCATCTTTGAACATATAATTTAACCCTTTTAATCCCAGAATACTATAAAGATCCAGAGATAGCCTGATTACATTTCTGCTGTAGCATATTCTGGAGCTCGCATCCTGGTGCCTTCCCGCAGTCTCTGGCAGAATTCCTCATTAATCTGGACTCCGGGATAGGGAGAGACACCTGAAAGAAAACAAGAGGTCAGTAACATAATGGGAGGCTCACTGTTTTATCCAAGTCCTGTGCAGTAATTTCTGCTCACCCAGAGAAAAGATCTCCCATAGGAGGACCCCAAATGACCACACATCACTCTGAGTGGTGTAGACTTTATCGAAAATGCTCTCAGGAGCCATCCACTTGAGTGGGAGTCTAGCCTGTAACAAAATGTAAAAAATCAGACATTATAATACTTTGGTTGACATCTTAAGTTTGCTAAACTCCACTAACGTGCTTTACCAAAAGTCGATTACGAAAAGTTCAAACACTCCCAGGGCAAGTATAACATGGATTACATCCAGAGTAAAGTTCTTTCTGCACTGTCCTCCCAGGACAGGTATGGCACAGGTTAGATTCAGAGTGAAGCACTTGTGCCTGCCTTGGGATATGGGTCTTGTTGGCATGATTGGCATTTATTTACCATCACTAGTTGCCCTGAGCAGGTGGTGATGGACCTGTTTGAACTGCTGGTGATTTGATAACCTGAATCCCTGGCTAACCTACCACAGAGTAATTTAGAATCAATTTTATTGCCTGTCAGGAATGGATAAGGTTTCTTCCTTAAAGTACCAGTTGGGTTTGCTTTGAGTTGAATAGGAACGAGTTAAATTTGTTTTTCTAAACCAACAATCCCAAAGCTTCATGTTCAGTTTCATGAGATCACCTTTTTAATTCACGTATATTTAAAAAAATCTAATTCTCCAACAGCTGTAGGGAATTTGAACTCAGATTCTCTTGATTATTTATAGGTATTCTAATTGATCCTCCAAGTTGCCATCTACTATTCTGGTAGTTGTATGATAAATCGATAATCAGAACAGCAATGTCAATCATTTAGTCTACGCCAGGCTCAGACAACAGACAAGGAAGACCTCCAGTGGTGGAGGTCATTGAAAAACAGAGTCCCAAAGAGACCTGTTTCCCCAAACACAATACACGTACATTACATTGGAGAAGGAAGAGGCCATTCAGCTCCTTGAGCATGTTCTGTCACATAACTGAATCACTATTGGTCTGTATCATAGCCACATTTACCCATCTTTGATTTGTAACCCTCGGTGCCTTTCTGTGTATGTGGCACTCTCACCTTCATAGGGATTTTAATCATGTCTCATGAGAAGACATCAGTATGTGCCAAGAGGAGGAGGAAAGCCCCTTGGTATTACCATAATAGGATGGGAATCCATGCTATTAGTATTCTTCTGCACCTCAGAGAATGAGCTGCCTGGCCCTGTCAATGACTTTACTCAATAAATATTTAACCAACTCACTCAGGGCAACCTTTCTTCAAAAGAAAGTGTAATTGTTATTCTTATGCACCTTTTATACAAATTCTCACTAAAAAAAAATCTTAACAGTCAAAGTGAAAAATCTATATTGAAGCCCCAACATTGTTGTCGGGAGGAAACTTCTATCCCGAGGAGTGTGTGTCTCATTGGCAGCTCTAACTCCAATGTCCATAATGATGTCATACATGTAGGAGGGGGCCATTCAATTTAATCATAATCCTTTCTATATTTTAACTCCAGTTTTGTTCCCTAGTCCTTATATAACTTCAGGCTGAGCTACTTACGTTCCCTTTTCGCACGTAATCGGGATCCTTGTAGATGTCTCTGGCCAGGCCGAAATCGCAGATCTTCACCACGTTGTTTTCAGACAGGAGAATGTTGCGAGCTGCCAAGTCTCTGTGAATACACTGAACACAGGTTCCAGTCACTCAGCATGCAGCGAGCTACAGAGATTGAATTTTGCCCAGCCTGCCAGGTGGGGGCAGTGGTGGGGACAGGAAGGGAGGATGAGGAGGATGCTTGCTCAGGGCAAGAACCTGCATTCAGAGTCTTTTTACCTGGGGGGAGGCTGTTGCGCTGTCCCAATTTGTCTGCCAAGAACCTTGCTGTGAAAAATTAAACACTATAGAGGAGGCCAGGAAAGGGATTGATTGAACAGGCTGGGGATCTTTACTCCAGAAAAGAGGTCAAGAAATGACCCAATATTAATCCTTTTAAGATTATGATGGGATTTGATAGAGTAGACACAAAGAAAATGGTTCTACTTATGGAAATGCAAAAATAGAGGTCATAGTGTCAGACAATTGCCATTAGAGTCATACAGTCATACAAACCCTTTGGTCCAACCAGTCCATGCTGACCATAATCCCAAACTAATCTAGTCTGACTTGCCTGCTCCTGGCCTATATCCTTCCAAATCTTTTATATTCCTGTGTTTATAGAAGTGTTTTTTAAACATCATTACTGTGCCCACATCCATCACTTCCAAGTTCATTCCACATGTGAACCACCTTCACATGTAGAAAATGTGCACCTCATGTCTTTTTTAAATCCATTAGGAGTTACAGGAGAAACATCTTTACTCAGAGAGTGGTGAGAATGTGGAATACACCAGCACAAGGAGCAGTTGAGGGAGAAAGGAATAAAACGAATACACTGAAGGTTGGAGGTGACTTCATTGCCATGGAGTGCAGTGGAGGCTGGGACGTTGGGTGACTTCAAGGCAGAGATTGATAAATTTTTGATCTTGCAAAGAATTAAGGGCTACGGGGAGAGTGCGGGTAAGTGGCGTTGAAATGCCTATCAGCCATGATTGAATGGCGGAGTGGACACGATGGGCCGAATGGCCTTAATTCCACTCCTATGTCTTATAGTCTTATGGACTTGTGTCAAGCATAAACGTTGGCTCTGCTGGGTTAAATGGCTCACTGCCTTACAATTTTAAAGTGTGTTCATTACTCAAGCTTTTCAGCCTGATGTAGCTTTGTTTACTCAACTTTTCGCCAAGTCATTGATCGTGAACATCCATCAAAGGGTAGTGCAATGAAGACAATAACGGAAAGTAAACAAGGTTTGCATTTTTCGGCACAGGGAGGTGAACACTCTGCTGGATATTAAAATCACTTCCCTCTTTGGGGCAAGGTCACGGTGAGGTGAAATTCTGAGCTGCTTCTCTGCTCACTTGACGAACAGTCTAGGATCCCATCGCCGAGTGGGTGCTCAGTTGTGTAGCAGAGCAGAGTCCAGTGGATGGCAGTGTCTCTGGTGAGTCAATGAGGAGAGCTAAAGGGGCTTCCAATACTTGTAGGACTCGGACAAGACCAATGTTAGTAGGTATTGAAGATGGTGGTAAGCAGGCTGCTTTGTGCTGGACTGCGTTGAGCTTCTTGAGTGTTGCTGGAGCTGTACTGATCCAGATGAGTATTCCATTACACTCCTGACTTCTGCGTTGTAGTTGGTGGACAGACTTTGGGAAGTTGGAAGATAGTTATTCCCTCAAAGTAGATGGTCTCAGACAGAGACAGTACTTTCAAATTATTGTTGTCCTGAATGAGCAATGTTCTTCAACAAAAGCAAGTCAGATAGGCTGGAATTATTCCCCCTTCTGTATCTTCATGTGTTTTCTACAACTAACAGTAGGGGGCAATGAAGGGTTATGTAAAAGTCTCTTCTCTGTCTAAGCAAGTCAAACCACTAAGAAATTTGCAAATGCACACAACAGAAAGGACAGAAGGAAGGAAGGAATGATGGAAAGATTATGTTCAGTGCCTTTCATGGCCTCGAGGCATTTGAAAGTGCTAGACAGCCAATTAAACAGTTTTTGGTGTGAAGATCACTTGTAAAATGCCCCAAATAAAATCGATACTTGCTAGAAGAATGAGACCCAGCAGCACTGAGCTATACTGCTGGCTGCTGACTGTTCCTGCTCCTGATTACTTTTTCGTGAACCCTGCAGGAAGGGGCTTGTGCATTAATGTTGCACCTGCAATTATTCCTATAGCCTAATACTCAAACCATACAATATTAAAGCACAGTAGTATCTGGAGACCATTTGCCCATTCTGTCCATGCCAACTCATTGGTATTCTCTCTCTGCTCTTTTCCCATACACCTCAATCTTTCTTCAAGTATTTTTCTCATTTCCTTTGGAAATAGCTACAGATTAGTGTAGGCCAGGTAAGGTACCTGGGTGAAGTAACAGAACCTGGTCAATGTCCATAGAACCACGCTGACATCAACGACAAATTTGGAAACCTCACCTTTCTAGATGCCAGGAACTCCATCCCACGAGCAACTTGGAAGCTGTAGCAGATAAGGTCCACTAAGGTCAGAGGGCATTGCCAGAGGTCGTCAACTGTTAGAGGGAAAATAGAAGGTCTTGTCTTTATTTAGGCACATCCAGGAAGTTCAAGTCCAGGAGGACTAGGTCACAATGCTGAACACTGCCCAGCCCATACAGGAACAATATGGTTCTCTATTACAACACTGAGTTATCAATTTTACAAACCACCTTGCCACCTTCTCCTCATTTCCCTCAACCCCACTTCTTGGCCACCTCTCCATATCCCGCAACCCCACTCTCTCCCCATAATCCTCAAACCCACATCCCCACTTTCCTCTACTCTGCTTCCTGAATTCCTTCTCGTATCCTTCAACCCAGTATCTCGACCTTCTTTCCGTCTTCCTCAATCCCACTTACCAGGTTAAATTAATAGACTAGTAATCCAGAGACCCACAATAATAAATACTGAGTCCAACCACCCCCCACCCTCCTTAGCCGCTGGAATAATTCAAAGTCAAATTTACCTCAAATAAAATGCTTGTCTTATTATTACTGACCAGGAATCTGTTATTACAAAAACCATCTGGTTCATTATTACAGTTCGAGGAGGAAATCTATTATCCTGACGCACATAGTCTGGCCCACCTGAAACTTCAGATTCACACCAATATGGATTATTCTTAACTGCCCACTGGATTAGCCTAGCAACCTACTTGCTTGTAAGTGACTCACCAGCACTTACACAATGGTGATTAGGATACAAAATAAATGTTAGCCTTGCCAACTACCCACATTTTTCCCATGTTCCTCAAACACCTCTTCCATCAGAAACAAATCCAATTGTCACTTCACTCTGTTTATCTCACGTCCTGGTTACTTGACCACCCATTGGTTTGGAAAGTTTTCTCAATTTTTCCATTTTCATGAATTTTGGATTTGAGCCTTTCATAATAAGGAATGGTATCCCTGGGTAAGTCTTCTTTTAATTCATCTTCAAAGTTTTTGAACACAATTCTAATGCTTGATAATTTAAAACAGAGAGTCAGTGATTCTCACCTTCCACCAGCTCCTCAGGATGACAAAGGATTTTCTCCACAGCTGTTCGTTTACAGATTGCATTCTCACTGGGACATGCCTGACTCCTGTTGTCCAGTCCTTTCACTACTTCCACCATTGAGATCACCTGATTCCTCATTTTCGGAGCACGGTCCTGCAGCACAACAGTAACTTAGTCACACCTAGGGAGCTCTGGAACACAGAGTACCTCCACACTGTACCATCAAACATTCCTGGGATTAGGATTAGGAAGATGAGGAGACAAAACAGACCATTCAGCCCCTCAATCCTGTTCTGCTGCTGAATTAGAACATGGTCGATTCATACTTCAGCTTTGCTCCATGTTCCTCAAAAAGGGGGAATAGCAGTAAGGTCACTGGACTATGAATCCAGAGGCCCAGGTTAAGGCTGTGGGGACATGGGTCCCGCTGTAGCTGGTGGGATTTACACTTGGTTGATGAATCTGGAATTATAAGGTAGTTTCAGATAGATGACCATGAAATCATTGTTAATGGTTGTAAAAGGCCATCTGGTACACAGATGTCCATTAGGGAGGGAAATCTGTTGTCCTTACATGACTGTCTTACTCCAGTGATTACGACTGTTCTCCGAAGTGCTTGAGCAACCTTATTCAGCACAAGAACTGGAGAAATAATTCTGGCTTTGTCAATGATGTCCTAAATTACACAAGAGAGTAAAGGCAAAAGAAAATACCATTGCTTAATGGAGGATGGGAGATCCAAGAAAGCTAAGGGGTTTTGGGGTCTTGGTAAAGGATGAAGATGATGACTGGAAATTGGGCTTTTATTGGCACAGTGATGTTACAGGGAGATGGAGGGGAGAGCATGTGTAGTAACATTACCCTATACGGGATAAAATCTTCACGTTTGCTCCTCAAATAATTCGAAAGGTTTCCATATTTGCAGTATTCGACAATCACCATCAAAGGACCTGAAACGGTACAGAGTAAGTGGTGTCAATGTCACCCACAATACTGCAGTTTGCTTCTCAATCCTAGCATAATTTTGACAAATTTAGACATTTTAGGAGCCAAAAAGGATGATAAGAAGAACAGCTTATGAGCCTATTCCAAAACTCAATGAGATCATGGATGACCTGTGGCCTGACTCCTGAACCCTGATTAAAATTGAGTAACAGAAATCTATTAATCTCAATTCTAAAAGTAACAATTCATCTCGCATCAACTGCTGCCTGCAGAAACTGCTACCACCTGTTGTCTGTAGACATGTTTCCTAATTTGACCCCTGAGCTAGAACATAGAACAGTATAGCACAGGAACAGGCCTTTCGGCCCATGATGTTAGCCAAACATGATGCCAAGTTAAACAAACTCCTTCTGCCTGTTCTTGGTATATACGCCTCTATTCCTTGCATATTCATGTGCTTAGGTAAAAGTCCCTTAAACACCCCCTATCGTATCTGCCTCCACCACCACCCCTGGCAGTGTGTTCCGGATTCCTACTGCTCTCCGTGTTTAAAAAAAAAACTTGTCCTTCACATCTCCTTTGAAATTTCCCCCTCTCATCTGAAATGCATGCCCCCTAGTCGTAGACATTTCAATTCTGGGAAAATGATTAGATTCCAACCAGTCCACACCGACCCTCCAAACAATAATCCATCCAGACCCATTTCCCTCTGACCAGCGTACCTAACACTATGAGGAATTTAGCATGGTCAATTCACCTGACCTACGTATCTTTGTGACTGTAGGAGAAAACTGGAGGAAACCCACGCAGACACGGGGAGAATGTGCAAACTCCACACAGACAGTCACCTGAGTTGGAATCGAACCTGGGACTGTGACACGGCAGTGCTAACTTTTTGATTCTTTATCATAGACCCCCCAACTAACAGATATGATTCATCTTAATTAACCCTGTTTGTTCATCTTAATATGTTGAAAACTCTGAACAAATCATTGTTTTAAATTTTTAAATGTTAGTCAAAATAATCCTAGTTTGCATCCATCCTTGCAAATTTAACCCTTGGAGTTTAGATATAATTCAGGTAACTTTATGTTGTACTCCATTAAAGGCCACAATATCCTTCCCTGATGAAAACATTTTCATCACATGAATAGGTTTCAATGGAATGTTGTGGTATGAAGCAATATTTAAATGAATATATGATATTATTCCAGGTTCTCATCAGAAAAGGAAGCAAAGTTTTGATCTAGCTCACCAGAATTGGAAGGCAATAAATAATTTGTGAAGGAGTTGGATATAACTGGATCACACAGCCACTCATTACTAATAACAAAACCCCTGTTCAAATAAGATTCAATGTGAAGTCCAACAAACAATGATTATTGACTCCCTGAGAATAATTAGTAGATGCATTTAAGAGGATGTATCTTGAAACCTCAGCCATCATTAGCTGATGCTGTCAACCAGTTCTCACAATCCCAAGGCATAGATGGACAACCCATGATTAATCAGAAATGTTAAAGATAGCATCAAACTTAAAGAAAAAGCATTTCATTGTGAAAGAGGATTGGACAGAATAAAACAAATAGCGAAGAAATACCAAAAATTAATAAGGTGAGAAAAAAATAAAGTATGAGAAGAAGCGAGTCAAACAATTAGTTGGTGTTTCTATAAACATTCAAATAAAATGAGCAGCAGTCCTATAGAAGTGAGATTGGAGAATTAATAATGGAAAATAGGGGAAGATAAATTGAACAGGTACTTTGCATGAATCTTAATTGTAATGGATATAATTAACATCTCAGAAGCAGTGTTAACTCAGGAGGTGGGAGGAAGGGAAAAAAAAAATCAGGATAACTACAAACACCAGAGAAGTGGTACTGAGCAAAGTGTTGAAGATGTGGGCTGACAATGCCCATGATGCCCAACATCCTGGTAAATCTTTTCTGAACCCTCTCCAGTTTAATAATATCGTTCATATAACGGGGTGAACAGATGTTGACACAGTACTCCAGAAGAGGCTTCACCAAAGTTCCGGACAATCTCAACATGACGTACCACCTCCTACACTCAGTGGTCTGAGCAACGACACTTTTGACAATAATTCTGACATTATAGAAACACTGGTCGATTGTTTTACACAGTGAGTTTTTGGAAGGGTGCTTGGTCTTGTTATGTGAGATTAAATAATTCACTTCTCCATCAGTAAAATCACACATCCAACCTCTCTCTTTCTTACACACACACACACACACACACATTTGCAGCAATGCAAACTCCTACTTTCTTGCAAGCAAGCAATCAAGTGGTGGGTTAAAAAGAGCAGGCCAATTATCCTCTGGCAACACAATACCACACAATTTTCCGTACTCACAGGTATTAACCTGATGAGGATTTGAGGCAGAAGGGATGGTAGTGCCAAAACCTATGTAAGGAAAGAGGATATTATTGACAGTGATGGAGCTGGGGGGGGGGGGCAAAGGTGAGGGTGGTGGCGAAAGACCTGAGTCTTAGTGGAGGGTGGGAGTCACAGTGAGAGACTTGTAACAGCACTACAGAAGCTGTTTAGTTCATGAAGTTTTTCAAGTACTTTTCCCCTGGGTTTTTCAAGACAGAACTGTGGCATAGTTAGGCTAAACCCATGATTTAAAGCAAAAACAGAATGTTGAAGAACCAGAGCAAGTCTGGCAGCATCTGGAGAGGACAAAACATAGTTCTAGTTTCAAGTCCTGTGACCTTTTGTCAGAACTCAGGTTCTTTTGGACTGTTCACAGGTGATGTCAGAAAGCATTTTTCACACAAAAATCTGGAACTCTCTTCCTCAAAAATTGTGAAGTTAATGGAAAATCTGGTGCCATCTTGGGTGTAAAATTATGATGTAATCATCAACTGAACCAGACCAGTTGGTAATGTGCTGATGAATTTGGATGAATTTTTCTATGTTGAAATTACAGGGAATGCCTAATTTATTATACCAAGTACAACAAGCATTTATGTAACAGCTTTAATGTCATAAAATAGCCCAAGGCACTTGACAGGAGCATTAATCAAACAGATTTGGCATAAGGTGACATTACGGCAGGTGCCTGAAAACCCAATATCTAAGTAACAGGAAGTGTCTTAAAGATGAAGAGTGGGATAGCGAGGCAGAGAGGTTCAGGGAAGCAATTTCAGAATTTTTGCCTTGGGAGTCCAAGGCATGGCCAAGTGATTAAAATCAGGGATGTGCAAGATGTCAGGATTACAGGAGCAGAGATAGCTCAGAGCTTGTAGCATTATTTCTGAAATAGAGGAGGTGGCAAGAGGAAACTAAGTACATCCGAGAATTTAAAAAAACCCATGTGTTGCTGGACTGGAAGCTAATGTGGGTCAGTAAGCCCAGCCTGATTGTTAACAGGGCAGGGGTGAACAATGTGAAGAAATGCAGCTGGATGTATGTCACGCCCCCATTGACAGGTCACACTCGCTAACACAATGGCTCCTCATGTCACTGCTTACCATTTGCTTTGGTGCAGGCTCCCAGGAGATTGACAACATTGAGGTGGTTTCCAATGTGAATGAGAATCTTCAGTTCTGACATCAGTGCCTTGTGTTCATTTGCTGTGGCTCCATCTAGACAACAGAGAGTTCATATCCGTATTAACCTGAAAATGTACCAGCACTACCCTCCACAGAGAATTTCCACCTACTGCTTCCCACTCTGCTATTTATCATGCTATGTTCAGTCTATGATCAATACTGTGGCCATGACATTACTGGGAATTCTGTGGTAAGTAACTCACCTCCTAAATATTAACTCCACAAAGTCTATTCACCACCTACAAGGAATAAGTCAGGACTGTGATGAAATACTCCACATTTGTCTGGATAATCACAATTCCAATAACATGCAAGAGGCTGGACACCATCTAGGTCCAAGCAGCCTATTTGACTGGCACCACATCCATCACCTAAAACATTCACTCCCTCCACCACTGTGTTAGCAGCACTGTGTACCATCTACAAGATGCAATCCAGGAACTCGGCAAGGCCCCTTGCCAGCACCTTCCAAATATGCAACCTCTACCACCCAGAAGGACAAGGACAGCAGATTCATGGTGTGATGAAACTGCTCCTTTAACAGGGTTGTGCTGTCCTCGGCTTTTTTCCAGAGAAGTCATAAATGACACAGATTCTGAAAAATCTGAAGGTGAAGAATCTTTTAGGACCAATTTGATAACAGCTACCAGATACTGCCTCAGGTAGAAGGTTTTCAAGTTTTAAACAAGCAACAATTGTACAATGAAAGGGAGTGGTCAGTTCTCCCAGCTCAGCTTTTCTCTGGTTTGGTTTATGTTTAGCAGTAATGTGAAGAAAGGCTGCTGGATCCACAGAAGCAGGTCCATGCTGGTACTCTCTCTCTGACTTCAATCCTGTAAGATCCTGTGTTTGATTTTTCCTTTTGTGTCAAGGGGTGGTTATGGGAATTGTTGCAAGTATTTGAAACAGCATCATTAAGTTGGGTCTGTTGGGTTTTCAGTTAGGATAGGTTATTCAGTATTCTGTTTTCGTTATTTGTGTTTCATTTAGTAATCTTGTAAATAAATTCTGTTTTGTTTAAAACAAAGTGGTTTGACCAGCTGCATCCTTCCTGGAATGTTCATTTACACCTGCTTAAAACAATGAGCAAAGTTAGAGTCTGGGCTACCTTCTTGAAATGTTTTGAGGGGTCTGGCCTGCTCCATAACACTGGGACTATCATTACCTGCAAATTCTCCTCCGAGCCACACATCATCGTGACTTGGAAATGTACTGCCATTCCTTCACTGTCACGGTGTCAAAGCATGACCCTTCCCTAACAGAACTGTGTGTCTGTACATCATGTGGAGTACAGTCATTATTGATGGTGACTTCTAAGGACAGTTTTTGATGGACAAGGTATGCTGACCTGGGCTGTGACACCCAAATTCTGAGAATAAGGATAGAAAATAGAACTCCCAGTAGTATTTATCTATATAAATTCTGATTCCAATTCTGCAAATATGAAATTCTATTCACCAGCTGTTCTTTTTTGAGCAAAGGTGAAGACCTGACTTTCCCACAGACTGGATTAACTCATCCAGCCACTAAAGGCAGTGGAATGTCTATTCTCTGCTATTTCTATTTGACTGGGTTGGCACAGTTGCTCAGTGGTTACCACTGCTGCCTCACAGCGCCAGACACCCAGGTTTGATTCCAGCCTCGGGCAACTGTCTGTGTGGAGTTTGCACATTCTCCCTGTGTCTGTGTGAGTTTCCTCTGGCTGCTCTAGTTTCCTCCCATAGCGCAAAGATGTGCAGGTTAGATTGAGTGGCCATGGGAGATTATCCATAATGTCCAGCGATGTGCAGGCTAGGTAGATTAGCCACGGGAAGCACAGGGTCACAGGGTTAGGGTAGGGGAGTGGGTCTGGGTGGGATGCTGTTTGGAGGGATGGTGTAGACTGTTTAGGCTGAATGGCCTGCTTCCACACTATAGGGATTCTATAGTGAACGTGTTAAAATGTTAACAATGGTCTCTAAAAATTATTTACATTCAAGGTGTGGGTGTCACTAGCAAGACCTGCAATTATTACCCATCCTTCACTGCTAGCGGGGAAGTTGAAAGTGCAGGAAATCTGAAACAAACACAGAATACCGGAGAAGCTGAAGGGGTTGGGCAGCATCTGTGGAGAGAAATAAAGTTAACATTTCCAGTGTGGTGCAACTTCTTCAGAACCCCTGAAGACGTTTTTGAAGAAGAATCACACCAGACTCAAACATCAATTCTGTTTTTCTCTCTACAGATGCTGCGAGACCTGCTGAGCTTCTCCAGTATTTGCCGTGTGTGTTTTAGATATAGATGTAAGAGTCTTGTGAAGTAACTTCAGAGAGTGTTGACTCAGATTGGGGAAAGGCAGCAGGATTCCTTCCTTAAAGAACATTAGCTGGCAGGTGGGGTTGAGAGGTGCGGGGAAAAGGTGGATAAGCAGATTGAGCAATATGTTGAGGAGCTGGGTAGGTACAGTTGAGGGGTTAGAATATTGCGTGCAATTCTGGTCTCCTTCCTATCAGAAGGATGTTGTGAAACCTGAAAGAGTTCTGAAAAGGTTTACAAGAATATTGTCAGGGTTGGAGGATTTGAGCTATCGGGAGATGCTGAATAGACTGGGGCTGTGGGGCTGTTTTCCCTGGAGTGTCAAAGGCTGAGGGGTGACCTTATAGAGGTTTAAAATCATGAGGGGCAGGGATAGGATAAATAGACAAGGTCTTTGCCCTGGGGTGGGGAGTCTAGAACTAGAGGGCATAGGTTTAGGGTGAAAGGGGAAAGATAAAAAAGAAACCTAAGGGGCAACGTTTTCATGCAGAGGGTGATACGTGTATGGAATGAGCTGCCAGAGGAAGTGGTGGAGGCCGGTACAATTACAACATTTAAAAGGCATTTGGATGAGTATACAAATAGGAAAGATTTAGAGGAATTTGGGGCAAATACTGGAAAATGGGACTAGATTGGGTTGGGATATCTGGTCGGCATGGATGAGTTGGACCAAAGGATCTGTTTCTGTGCTGTACATCTCTATGACTCTGTGACATGGTGAAGTTTTGTGTTTCTTGCACAAGAACACCCAGTTACCTCTGAACTGCAATTTCTGAAATTGCTCTCCATTTAATTAACAGTCTGCCTTTTGATACTAACTATCAAAGTACGTAACTTCACTCTTTCCCTCATTATATTCCATCTAGAGTCATAGAATCATAGAGTCATACAGCATGGAAGGAGACCCTTTGGTCCAACTCATCCAGGGTCCTCTAGCAGAGATATTTGTATCATCGACAGTCATGGATGAGATGTCAGAAGACGGAAAAGCGGCTAATGTTGTGCCTTTGTTTAGGAAAGAGTGCAAGGAAAAGTCAGAAGTTACAGCCTGGTGAGTCTGACACTAGTGGTGGGCAAGTTGTTGGTGCAGTTTCTGAGAGACTGGATCTACTTGCATTTGGAAAGGCAAGGACTGATTAGAGATAGTCAGCATGGCTTTGTGTGTTGGAAATTATGTTTGACAAACTTGTTGAGTTTTTTTTGAAGAGGTGACCAAGAAGATAAATGAAGACAGAGTGTCAGATGTTGTCCACATGGACTTTAGCCAATCCTTCAACAAGGTTCCACAAGGTAGACTGGTTAGTAAGTTTAGATCACATGGGATCCATGGACAGCTAGCCAATTGGATTCAAAATTGGCTTGACAGTAGGAGACAGAGGATGGTGGTAGAGGGTTGTAGTTCAGACTGGAGGCCTGTGACCAGTGGTGTGAGACAAGGATCCACTGTTTGTCATTTAGATAAGAGATTTGAATGAGAATATAGGAGGCATGGTTAGTAAGTTTGTGAATGACGTCAAAATTAGTGTTATAGTGGACAGTGAAGAAGGTTGGTAAAGAATACAATCGAATCTTGATCAAGTGGGCCAATGGTCCTTGACTCTGGCACCAGGGAGGCAACAAACCATCCTGGAATTTCACCTGCAGCTGCAGAAATGCCTGTATGTGCCCCTGACTAGAGAGTCCTCTATGACAATTACTTGCTTGGACTTTGCCGTATCCTACTTCACCCATTCGTAGTGCCAAAGACCTGGCTGCTGCTGCTGCTATTTTCCACTGAGAGGTTCATCCCAACAGCATCCAAAACAGTAGACTTATTTGAGAGGATGATAACCAAAGTCAAAAAGAACGGTGCTGGAAAAGCACAGCAGGTCAGGCAGCATCCAAGGTGCATGGGAGTCGACGTTTTGAGCATCAGGATAGCCAAGGAGACTCCTGCACTATCTGACTATCTCTCCTGGTGGTCATCCATCCACGTGACTGTACCTGTGGTCTGTCCACCCACCTGAAGCTACTATCTATCTGACAAGGTTTTGCCCAGTCACGTAACCTGTCTATATCCCTTTGCAGACACTTTGTGTCATCCTCATCAACTCCCTTCCCATTTTTTTGTGCCATCTGCAAATTAGGCTCTCGTACAATCACTTCCTCATCTAAATCATCAATATATATTGTGAATAATTGTGGCTCCTGAACTGATCCCTGCAGCACTCCAGCAGTTATAGGTTACCATCCTGAAAAACATCCCTTATCCCCACTCTCTGTCTTCTTTCATGAGCCAATCTTCTATCCATGCTAACATACTGTTTCCAACACCATGGGCTTCTATCTTGTTAAATAGCCTAATGTGACACCTTCACAAACATCTTCTGAAAATTCAAATGTATGACATCCATAACTTCCCCTTTAGAATCAGGACAGTATGGAATCAGGCCATTCGGTCCATCAAGTCCACACTGTCCATCTGAAGAGCTAACCCACCCAGCCTACACAACATTTGACACTATGGACAATTTACCATCACCAATCCACCTGACCTGCTCATCCTTGGATTGTAGGAAAGAACCAAAACACCAGGAAGAAACTCACACAGACACAGGGAGAATGTCTGTGTGGAGTTTGCACAGTCTTCCAAGGGTGGAATCGAACCCAGGTCCCTGGTGCTGTGAGGCAGCAGTGCTAACCACTGAGCCACCAAATTACCAATCCTGCTTGTTACCTCCTCAAAGAATTCTAATAAATTTGTCAGGAGTGATTGTCCCTTCATGAAGCCATACTGACTCTGCTTGATCACATTCTGTATTCTAAATGCACTGCTCTGACAATCTTTATAATGGGCTGTAACATTTTCTCAATAACAGACATCAAGCTAACTGGCCTACAATTATCTCTTTTTGTCTCCATCCCTTTTTAACAAAAGATGTTAAATTGGCAGTTTTCGAATCCTCTGGGACTTGTTCAGAATCTAAGTATACTTGGAAGATTAAGGGTATTCACTATCTCTGTGGCTACTTCCTTTAATGTCGGAGGATGAAACTCATTCGTGACTGGAATCAATTTTTGCTAAGCTCTTATGAAATATCAGCTGAAATGTCTGTCACCGATTTTCCCCTTAGTCTGTTTTCTCCCACTTTGAATAACTCTCTCTTCATACCTCTTAATTGCTTGCTTTTAAGTTAAGGATACGGGCTTGAGATTTGATTTGCTGTCCTGCAAACTAAATTTTAAATTCTGTCATTGTGTGAAGACTACATCCTGCAGGATCATTAACTCTGAGATTTCTTAGTGACCACACCTCATTATACTTTCCTAGATCTAAAGTAGCCTGTTGCCAGATAGATTCTGCAACACAGTGCTCTAAGAAATCCCTGATGCACCCCACAAATCCATCTTCCATGTTACCCTTGCTCATTTGGGTGGCATGGGTGGCTCAGTGGTTTGTACTGTTGCCTCACAGTGCCAGGAACCTGGGTTCAATTCCCACCTCGGGTGACTCTCTGTGTGGAGTTTGCACATTCTCCCCATGTCTCCTCCGATGCTCTGGTTTCCTCCCACAATCCAAAGACGGGCTATGCTAAATTGCCCATAATGTTCATGGATGTGCAGGTTGGGTGCATTAGTCTGGGGTGAATGTAGAGTAGTAGGGAAATCGGTCTGGGTGGGTTATTCTTCGGAGAGTCAGTGTGGACTTGTTGGGCTGAAGGTCCTGCTTCCACACTGTAGGGATTCTACCTGAGTTATCAAATTTGCTTTAACCCGAGTTCTGTGACATACTAATGTCCAGTGACATTACCATCACTTCACCGTCTTCCCCAACAGAAGTATCCTCAGAAGTCTGCCCTACTTGTGAAGTGCGGTCTTACCTTTCAACATTTTCACAGCTACGGTCTTACAGCTGCTGCTTTTGTCAATGCCGAAAGCGGAGGCTTCCACAACTTTTCCAAATGCCCCATGACCCAGAGTTTTGCCTAAAAGCACACAGTGGGAATCGAGGATTTAGCGGCATGTTAATTACGTAAAAACAACTTGTCTGCAGGAGCTGAGAGGACCTCACCAAGCCGTAGCCTATCCCGAGGGAACTCCCACTTGCTGGAATCATAGGGCAGGTACTCGCACTGCTCATCCAATGGAATCTCATCTGGATCCATGATTATCGACAAGTATCCGGTTTTGATATCAGCTGGACTAGTCTGGAACAGAGACCAGCACGTTAGATTCTTAGCTGTTACAATGCACAAAAAATTTCTTCACCATTGAAGTTGCTGATAAAAATTTGGAGGTCCGGCTCCCCCAACGTCACCGTGAGATTAACCACAGAATGTAGGGCAGCTTTTGCACCTTGGGATCATCACATACATTAACATGGAATTTATGCTTATTTATGCACAGCAGAATCCCAGGGCAGTGTCCAGGAACAAGGAACTCTGTAAGGTTGAAGTAAATCTTTAACTCATGTGCAACCTGAGAGGTTTCACTGCTTCTGTATTCTTTTGTGGGATGTGGATATCACGGGTGGGCCATCATGTGTTGTTGCCCATCCTAATTACCCTTGAATCAAATGGCCTGCTGGTCCATTTCACAGAGTAATTGAGAGTCAACCATGTTATTGTAGTTCTGAAGTCACGTCCAGGCAGGATCAGGTAGACGTGGCCTAGTGAATTTGATAGCTTTTTACCAATATTCAGGCACACAATGCATATTACAGATTTTATTAACTGCATTCCCCCCCAACTGCTACAGTGGGATTTGAATCCTTGTTGCCAGAGTGTTAACCTGGGCCTCTTGATTACTGGCTCAGTAACATTACCAGTAAGCCACCATCTACCACCCTGGGAGGGTTCAAGCCTGGCTCCAAACACTCCTACTGACTGGAGACTGGACTAAGGTCTCCATAAACTGGCTATCATACAGTAAGGGTTGGCAATTGGACGAGTCGATTGCTAGCCCAGGGATAGTGGTTCTGCCTTCGAGTGAGAACAGTAGGGTTCGGACTCCACTGCATTCAGCCTAATGTAGTGGCTCTGAATATTGGGTTAATATCCAGTAAGAGCACTCATGGTTAACAGGTACAGGTGGTTTCCCCCTCTCCTTGGTTAGGGTTTGGGGTCATGGTTTCACTGAAGAGTCTGTAATATTGATGAATGGTGTTCAAAGAGATTATTTATTCGACTCAATCGAGAGAGGTTACGAGAGCCTAAGCTGTTGGTATGAAAGCATTCTTGTTTAAACTCCTGCTCATTGTTACACTCCTAAGCTTAGCATGAGACCGAATGCAGAATCATCATCTGTTGTCATGTGATCTCTTACATCACAAATTACGTAAGCTGCCAATTAACATATTTGACTATGAACCCTTTATCCTCAGCTGAAGGACAAAGGAGGGAAACACCAGGGAATTCCTCCCATTCATTTGAGACCTGGCCTGACAGCAGAACAGAGCAGGTGGAATATGTTAATCTAGCAAAGAATCTGGCAGATTATAGGAACAGATGATTTGGTATCAGTTAAACAGTAAACCCACAATTAAATAGTTAGTGAACCTTATGGTACATTGTTCATAATAAACAGTGGCATTGTGAAAACATCCAGCCTACAGCAGGAATCTGAACTTCTGCAATCTGAAGAATGACAGACTTTCCGACAGATAGATAAGGGTAGGTTTCCCCATCACCCACATTCAGGAGGTACAGGGTGGTTGGTACTGTCACATGGAGGGACAGAGGTGACTGCCGTGGGAGGTGTTTGGGTAACTTGAGATAAAATCAAGATTCCTTCCTCACAAAACCATTAATGTTTCAATTCAATCATTTGTCATCACTCTGCTTCTCTCTCCATAGATGCTGCCAAACTCACTGAGATTTCTACTGCATTCTCTTCTTATTCCAGATATCCAGAATCCGGAATGCTGGTTCAGATAGGTCAGGACGTAGATATGGATCTTAAAAGTTTTGAGCTTGACCTTGTATCAGCTGTAGCTCAGCAGATGGTGCTCTTATTTCTGAATTGGGAGGTCATGCATTCGAGTTCCAATTCAGAGACATGAACACAAAATCCAGGATAACACCCTCAGCGCAGGAATGAAGGAGTGCAGCACTGTCAGAGGGTCGGTACTGAGGGAGTGCAGCACTGTCAGAGGTTCAGTACTGAGGGAGTGCTGCACAGTCAGAGGGTCAGTACTGAGGGAATGCTGCACTGTCAGAGGGTCAGTACTGAGGGAATGCTGCAATCTCGAGGGGCAGTGCTGAGGGTGCGCCACACGGTCACTGAAAGATGTTGGGAAGGTGGTACTGGGGGTCGCTATATTGCCATGTTAACGTTTTCAGTACAATACTGACTAAGCCCGACACTGTCAGAATGGGAATATCTGTCCTGATTAACAGATTGTCTGTTCATCTATCACTTACTGTTGTGGGATTTTGCTGTTTGCAAAATGGCTAACAGGTTTGCTGCACTCTCACCCAGATCACACTCCAAAGAGTACTTTGCTGATTTGAATGTTTGCACTGTCATGAGAATTTCTTAACTGATAGGAGGAAAAGCAGGAGAGGAGAATATGGAAGGGAGGAGTCTCACTGCTGTGAGGAGAGACTGATTGATGGTGTGGTTGGTGGGGGGGGGGGGCGAGTTCCCTGGTTTGAGGGGGTGAGCTCTTGCCGCAGTTCAGGAGTTTTGGCAAACTGTGTGAAGGCTCTGGAGATGATACATTGAGTCAAAAATTACGACAATAGTAAAAGAGAAACCCACTGAATAACTTACCCCCAGGAATCTTACCCGCTTGACATTACAAAAGATAAGGATGAGGAGTACCCAGAAGAAGACTGCAATAACTCCAGTTCCAACCAGGATCACAACTTCGATATTTGATTTATCATCACCTCCTGTTTAAAATGGGGGAAGGATCATGTTAGAATGGGGAGTTTCTTTGAAGCTTCTTTCTGTTGAAAATTTAAACCATTACAAGTCCCAATAACTGTTTATGTCACCTATAAAGAGGGGGCTATCATGATTACTGTTTAGCAGAGACAAAGAGTTAAGTCAAGGCCGTAAATTTAAAATCATTAGCAAAAGACCTTTCTTATTTTCTCATGTGTCATTGTCAAGACCATCCCTAGTTGCTTTTGAGAAGGTGGTGGTTGAAATAACTCCACAGAGGCCAGTATCCCATCATCATGACACCATTTATTTACATGTACCTAACACTGACTCACCTCCCACCAGGAACCAACTCTCAGAGTGAACAGAACCTGTCTATTTTTTTTCCTTTTCTTTCCCCCAGCCCCCATGGTGTGTGTGTGCAGGTGTGAGACACAGTGAAAGACACAAAGTGCACAAATCTTTATTCAGTTTCCACCACCAGGAAGAAAGGACGCACCCGAGTGGCCAGTGACAAGCAGTGCCCTTCACATCAAAGGGCAATGCTGTGTGATCAAACAGTGAAGGGGAGGGAAGGGATTAAATCAAAATAGAGTTGGAGGGGGAAATAATGCACTCCACTCCCTGTGGCGCCCACCTCTCCCTGAACAGCTCAAAGGTGTTGCTGGACACCGCATGCTCCTTCTCCAGAGACACTCGGGCTCTGATATAACCGCGGAAGAGGGGCAGGCAGTCGGCCCTAACAACCCCCTCCACGGCCCAACCGTCCTGTTTATATCTGTCAGCCAAGGCTCCCTGACTGGACCAGATTAACAGCCCCAACCAGGCAACCCATATTCTACGGGTCCACCTAGCTGACCTCATTACAATCACTACAATGGTAAGCCGACATTTTGAGCCGCTGCAGTCCACGTGCTGCAAGAAGCCCCACAATGCTGTGAGGGAGGTCATTCCAGGATTTTGACCCAGTGACACTTAAGGAAAATGATATAGTCCCAAGTCAGGATGGTGAGCAGCTTGCAGGGGAAGGACAGATGGTAGTGTTCCTATGTATTTGTTGCCCTGTCCTTCTAGCTGGGAGAGGTCATGGGCCTTGAAGGTGCAGTTGAAAGATTATTGTTGTCGTGCACCTTGTCAGTGGTATACACTGATGGAACTGTGTGTACACAGTGATGCAGATAGTAAATGTTAGATACTGGATAGAGTGTCCATCAGGTGGGCTGCTTTGCCTTGAAACGTTAGACGGGAGAGGAGAGAGTCTGTCTTCAAACACAGTGTGGGCTGTGATGTTTTAGCTCAGAAGAGGACGCTAATTGTATAAGTCATTTTTAAAGGCAACTGGGCAGATACTCAATCATGGGGAAGGTTATAAGGTTATAGATAAAAAGGGAGATTTGGAATGAAGTATGAATTTTTTTCAATGAGCTAACCTGGTCACAATGGGTTGAATGGCCTTTTTATATGTTTTAATGACTCTAATTTGAGGAGGTATCCATATTGAATTTGTTGAGTTTCAATTAAGTAATATTTAAAGGGCTAACCACAAGCTTTCCTGACTACTGAACAGTTCCTTGACTGTAAAAGTCCTCATTGCTGAGTCTGACCCAGTGCCCACTTGGAGCCTGTGTGCTTTAGCGTAAACATTGGCAGACAAAAAAATGGGGATATGACAGCAGTTGGCACTCAATGGTAGAATGGCTCATGAATACTCAAGGTCCTGCCTCTCACACACAAAAATATAATAAAGTAGTGGAGAGTGTATAACAGATATAGAGACATCCCCCAGCAGGAGTCAATGTCTTCAGGAGGGAAAAGATCAAAAACTGGGGATAAAGTTCCACAATACATACCATTGTAAACCTCAGCTTATCGCAACCCCCTCATTCTCATTAACCTCCTGCACCTCTACCCAGCACCTGCTCACTGATTCCAATCAGCTCTAAGTTTTTTTTATCCATTTGTGGGACATGGTGTCACTGGCTGGTTTTGGCTGCTCTTAAGAAGATGGTGGTGATCTACCTTCTTAAACCACTGCAATCCACCTGCTGTGGGTTGACCCTCGATGCCCATCGGGAGGGAATGTGAGGATTTTGACTCAGTGACAGTGAACGAACAGCAATATATTTCCAAATCAGGATGGTGAGTGGTTTGGAGGGGACCTTGGAGGGGGTGGTGTTCCCATGTATCAGCTGCCATTGTCCTTCTAGAAGGAAGTGGTTGTGGATTGGGAAGGTGTTGTCTGAGGATTTGTGGTGGATATCTGCAGTGCATCTTGTAGAAAGTACACACTGCTGCTTTTGAATGTTGGCGGTGGAGGGGTTGGATGCTTGTGGATGTGGTGCCAATCTAGCAGTTTGCTTTGTCCTGGATAGTGTCAAGCTTCTTGAGTGCGGGTGCTCCACCCATCCAAGCAAGAGGGGAGTATTCCATCACACTCCTGACTTGTACCTTATAGATAGTGAACAGGCTTTGGGGAGTAAGGAGATGAGTTACTCGCCTTACTATTCCTAGCCTGTGACCTGCCCTTATCACCACTATGTTTATGTAGCAGGTCCATTTAGTTTCTAATAGTAACTCCCAGGATGCTGGTAGTGAGGAATTCAGTGACGGTAACACAATTGAATGTCAAGGGGCAGTGCTTAGATTGTCTCTTACTGGTGATGGTCATAACCTGGCATTTGTGTGGTGTGAAGGTTGCTTTCCACTTGCCAGCCCAAGTCTGGATATTATCCAGATTTTATTGCATTTGAACCTGGACTCCTTCAGAATTTGAGGAGTCACCAATGATGCTGAACATTAACAAACATCTCCACTTGACCTTATGATGGAGGGAAGGTCATTGATGAAGCAGCTGAAGATGGTTGTGCCTGGGACACTACCCTGAGGAACTCCTGCAGGGATGTCCTGGAGCTGAGATATCTGACCTCCAACAATCATAACCATCTTTCTCTGTGCCAGGAATGACTCCAACCAGCAATGGGTTTACCCCCATTACCTACTGATGCCACAGTTGGTCGATGGCAGCCTTGATGTCAAGAGCTGTTACTCTCACCTCACCTCTGGAATTCAGCTCTTTTTGTCCATGTTTGAACCAAGGCTGTAATGGGGTCAGAAGCTTTGGCGGAACTAAACTGGGCATCACTGAGCAGGTTATTGCTGAGTAGGTGCTGCTTGATAGCAATGTTGTTGACACTGTCCATCACTTTACTGATAATCAAGAGTAGACTGATGGGGTGGGAATTGGCCAGGTTGGATTTGTCCTGCTTTTTATGTACAGGACATACCTGGACAATTTTCCACATTGTCGGGTAGATGCCAGGGTTGTAATTGTACTGAAAGAACTTGGCTCGGGCACTAGCAAGTTCTAGAGTAAATTTTCAGTCTTATTGCTGGAATGTTGTCAAAGCCCACAGCCTTTGCAGTATCCAGTGCTTCCAACCATTTCTTGACATCACATGGAGTGAATTGAATTGGCTGAAGGCTGTCATCTGTGATGCTGGGGACCACCGGAGAAGACCAAGGTGGATCATCCATTTGGCACTTCTGGCAGAAGATTGCTGTGAGTGCTTCAGCCTTATCTTTCGCACTACTGTGCTGGACTCTTCCATCATTGAGGAGGGGAGTACTTGTGGAGCCTCCTCCTCCAACTGTCCATCACCATTTGCGACTGGCTGCAGAGCTTAGATCTGATCCATTGGTTGTGGGATCGCTTAGTCCTGTCTACCACTTGCTACTTATGCTGTTTGGCATGTTGGGTAGTCCTGTTGGGTACCTTCACCAGGTTGACACCTCACCTTCAGGTATGTCTAGAGCTGCTCCTGGCATGTCTTCCTGCAATCTCCATTGAACCAGAATGAAATTAGTCAATGCCTTGATTTTAAAATTCTGATCCACATTTTTAAATCGCTCCAAGGCTTCACACATCCCTGTCCATGTATAACTTCCTCCAGACACACAGCCTGTGGGAAATCTTGGCTCTGTCTAATTCTGGGATTTTGCACTTCCCCAATTTTATCCTGCGTTTGTGGCTGAACTGTCTGCTTTTAGGACTCAGAGCTCTGGAATATCTTTCCTAAATCTTTGTGACACTCTTACTTATTTTTCACTTTTAAGGGACACTCAAAACCTACTAAAGAGTCGAAACTTTTGGCTATATGCATGCTTTTCTCATAATATGTCAAATCTTCGAACATAGAACATAGAACAATACAGCACAGAACAGGCCCTTCGGCCCTCAATGTTGCGCCAACCTGTGAACTATTCTAAGCTCATCCCCCTACACTATCCCATCATCATCCATGTGCTTATCTAAGGATTGTTTAAATCTCCCTAATGTGGCTGAGTTAACTACATTGGCAGGTAGGGCATTCCATGCCCTTACCACTCTGACATGCTTCTGACATCTGTCTTAAATCTATCACCCCTCAATTTGTAGTTATGCCCCTTTATACAAGCTGAGAATCTTGTTTGATAATGCTGGCGTAAAGCACTTGGGGCATTCTGCTATTCGAAAGGCACTATATAAATGCAAGTTGTATGCATTTTGCATAAACTAGCCCACAGAGGACATATTTATTGGCCATCAATACGGAAGGTTTAAATTTTCACAATGCCGAGGATCTTGTTTACATAATTACAATTTACAGAATTGTTACAGCACACGATCAGGCCATTTAGTTCATGGTTTCTGCACTACCTTTCCAAATGAGCAATTCTCTTAGTGCCATTCCTAGCTTTCTCCTTCTCACTCTGCACGTTCTTCCCTTCCAGATAACACTTTAATTCCCCTTGGAATGCTTTGATTACGCCTGCCCTCACCAAATTCTCCAGACATGTATTCCTCACCTTAATTCCTCACTGAGTGAAACGACATTTCCTCATTTGTTTTGCTACTTTTATGAACCAGGAACAAGGCTCTTCAAGCTTTCTACATCATTCAATAAGAAAACGGCTGATCCAACTTTAACCTCAGCCAGTGTTACATGGCCCTCGTTAGACTAACTTTTAATTTCTTGCATTCAAATCTCACCAACTATTCAACCCATGAGCCTGGGTTCTGGATAATTACTCCAGTGAAGTTATCCCTGCCTCCCCAGAAAAATTGCACATGTATAAAGATTCCTTCATCATCTTTGGATCAAAATCCTGAAATCCATGGCTGACATGAGTTTGGAAAACCTTTACCATGTGACAGCAATGTTTCAAGAAGACGGTTCACCATTACCATGCAAGAGGCTGGTACAGAACAGCAGTTAACCTAATAAACTGGATGCCTATTAATTTGTAGCTTAGTTATGGCACTCCTGCATTTGAGTCTGAATTTTGTGGGTTCAGATCCTCAATCCAGTGATTTGACTGAAGTTACACTCCCAGTATTTACTGAATGCTGCACTATTGGAGGCACCATCTTTGGGATGAGACATTGGTTGAAATTCAGTCCACTCCCTTACAAGGATACAAGGGAGTGCTCCCCATGGAACTCTGGCAAGTACTTATCCCTGATCCAGCATGAGTAAAAGTATATTATCTACTCATTGCTATTTGTGGGTTCTTACTGTGCCTCATATCCTACAACAATTTTCCCATTTTTAGATTCTGTCTCTAAGATCCTCGTTGAGCTTCAAGGCTCCAGATAAGCCCCTAATGAGGAAGGCCCCCAAGATGGTGGGCTCCATGATGCAGCAAATTGACCCAAAGGGGGTCAGCCATTATCTCCCACTTACCGCTCTACATCCTCTTCAAATTGGTAACAAATTGATTTTTTTAATGTCAATGCGGAAGTGATGACTGACCTTCGACAGAGATGGTAGCAGATGAATTGACGCAGCCCTTGGAGTTACAGGCAAAGCACTTGTACAGCCCGGCATCCTCTTCTTGTGCTCGCTGGATGGTCAGCATTTGGTTCTGCTCACTGAGGATGACCCCTTGAAGCAGAAACACTTTCCATTAGACAGTTTTCATCTCCCCTAGTAGACCATAACCACCTTTGCATCCCATTTCACCTCCATGTCCCTGAATACCTGCCTTGGGTCTTCTGCTAGCATTATCGACCAACTGCTCATTCCTCCCCTGACAATCTCGTTTGCAGGCTATTTGACTGCAGGAGGTGACAGCCAATTCCAAACTTGTTCGTATGCAGTACTGCCTTAATCATAGATCAGTGCTGTTGGATGGCATGGTGGCTCAGTGGTCAGCAAAGCTGCCTGATAGCACTAGGGACCCAGGTTCAAATCCACCCTCAGGTGTCTATCTGTGTGGAGTTTGCACATTCTCCCAGTTTCTGTGTGGGTTTCCTCCCATGGTTCAAAGATCTGTAGGTTAGGTGGATTGGCCATGGGAAATGCAGAGTGACAGGGATTGGGCAGGAGGGTTGGTGAGCACTTGATTGGCTAACTGGCTGGCTTCCACACTGTAGGGACTCTAATTCTATGATCTCATTATGTCTGTGTCAGCAGAATTTTCCAATTGCTCCCACTCCCCTGCTTGTTCTTCATTGCCCAGTAAAATTTTCAGTTAAGGCTTAAATCTGATTTTAATGAAAGTTATCATTGAATCTGCTACCATCCTTTTGGGTAGTGCATTGCAGATTATAGCAACTCACTATGTAAAAAGAATTCACCTTAACTCATCTTTGCTGCTTTCACCAAATATTTTAAGTCTCTGTTGGTCACCCAATCTTCAGAACCATAGAGTTGTTCCAGCACAGAAGAGGCCATTTAGCCCATCATACCTGTATCAGCTCTTTAAATGAGCATCTCACTTAATGCCGATCCCCTCCTTCCCCCTGTAACCCTACACATGCTTCCTTTTCAAAACATCATCTAATTCCCCTTTGGAGTATGTTGACTGAACCTGTCTCAAATACATGCTCTGGCAGAGCACTCCAGACCTTGGGAGAAATTTCTTCCTCATATCACTTTCACTTCTTTTCCATCTGTGTCCTGTCATTTACAATCCTTGCATGGGTCAGAATATTTTCTGGGTTTTAGATCAGAATGGTGCTGGAAAAGCACAGCAGGTCAGGCAGCATCCAAGGAGCAGGAAAGTTGACTTTTCGGGCAAAAGCTGAAAAGGAATAGAGGATTCATCAGGAATAGAATTCATCAGGAATAGAGACAGGGTGCCTGCAGGTTGGAGAGATAAATGGGGGGTGGGGAAGGGGGCTGGGGAGAAGGTAGTAAAGAGTACAATAGGTGAATGGGGGGGGGGAGATGGAGGTGATAGGTCAGAGAAGAGAGTGGAGTGGATAGGTGGGAAGGGAGATTGGCAGGTAGGAGAGGACTTGAGGACGGTGCTGAGCTGGAAGTTTGGAACTGGGGTAAGGTGGGGGGGAGGGGAAATGAGGAACCTGGTGAAGTCCACATTGATGCCCTGAGGTTGAAGTGTTTCGAGGTGGAAGATAAGGCGTTCTTCCTCCAGGCTTTGGGTGGTGAGGGAGCGGCGGTGGAGGAGGACCAGGACCTGCATGTCCCCGGCAGGGTGGGAGGGGGAGTTGAAATGTTGGGCCACGGGGTTGTGGAATATTTTCTCCCTATTTTCTCTGTCCAGCTCCCTCATTTTGAATATTGTAATCAGATCTTAACTTGGCCTTCTCTGATCCAAGGATCCCAGCTTCTTCAATCTATCTTCATAACTGAAATCCTTTATCTCTGGAATTATTATTATGAATTCTTCCTGCACTCTCTATAATGCCTTCATGTTCTTTCTAAAGTACAGCAATCAATACGAGACACAATGTGCCAGGCTGAAATATTGTTTTTTACAAGTTAAACATCATGTCCTTGATTTTGTACTCTACGCTCCTACCAGTAAAGCATAGGATGACATGTATTTTATCAACTGGTCTCCTGTTCCCACACCTTTAATGACTTATGCACATGTACACCCGGATGTCCCTGCTCCTGCACCACTGTCAAAGCTGTACCTTCTATATTATATCATCTCTCTGTAGATGTCCTACTAAAATATATCACCTCGTCCTTCTATGTGTTTAAAATCATTGCTGCCTAATCAATAACTTGTATCTTTGTCTTTCTGAAATTCTACACTCTACTCCTCACAGACTATAATGATCCCAAGGTGTATATCATCTGTGAATTTTGATTTAGATTGATTTTGAACACCTTTATTATTCACCCCTTTAAAATTCTGTTCTCTAAGGAGAACTATCCCAGCTTCTGCAGACCACTCTCCCCCAGCCCTGCCCCAAGCATCCTCGTTGATGGGGGTTACTGTGTAGCAATCAGGAATCCTGTAGAAGCTAGGGGAGCTCAGAAATAGGACACTGATTTTGCAAACTCTGTCTGCTCCTGATAAAACCCATACACTTAGCAATGACCGTGACTATATTATAGAATCCCTGCAGTGCAGAAGCAGGCCATTTGGCCCATCAAATCCACACCAACCCTCTAGACAGCATCCTACCCAGACCCACCCCCCTTTAACCTTATTCAATGAGGTCCTGCATTTCCTATGACTAAAAGACCTAACCTGCATATCACTGATCATTATGGGGCAATTTAGCATGATCAACCCACCTAACCTGCACATCTATGGACTGTGGGAGGAAACCGGAACATCTGGGGGAGACCCACGTAAACATGGGCAGAATCAAGCAGACTAAGGCACTACATTCAGATCCCGATTTCCCCTGAAGGCCTAGGTTCCGATCCCATTAGTTTGGGAAGGTGAAGGCATAGTGGTATGATCAGTAGAAACTAATGTTCTGGGGACCTGGGTTTGAATTGAATCACTTATCAATTTTAGATTAGATTCCCTACAGTGTGGAAACAGGCCCTTCAGCCCAACCAGTCCACACCGACCCTCCTATGAGTAACCCACCCAGACCTAATTCCCTCTGACTAATGCACCTAACACTACAGGTAATTTAGCATGGCCAATTCACCTGACCTGTAACATCTTTGGACTGTGGGAGGAAACCCATGCAGACACGGGGAGATTGTGCAAACTCCACACAGACAATCGCCCGAGCCTAGAATTGAACATGGGACCCTGGTGCTGTGAGGCAGCAGTGCTAACCACTGAGCCACCGTGCCAATCATTTTGACCCATGGCAGCGGCTCGTTAGTCTAGAGGTATGATTCTCGATTCAAGTGACTGTGGAGATTGTGAGAAGTCCTGGGTTCAAATCCCAGAAGAGTCCTTGTCAGCTTTGATTTTAAAGGGGCAGCACGGTTGCTCGGTGGTTAGCACTGCTGCCTCAATGCGCCAGGAACCTGGGTTCAATTCCAGCCTCGGGTGACTGTCTGTGTGAAGTTTGCACATTCTGCCCGTGTCTGCGTGGGTTTCCTCCGGGTGCTCCAGTATCCTCCCACAGTCCAAAGATGTGCAGGTTAGGTGAATTATCCATCTAAGTTGCCCATAATGTTCAGGGATGAGTAGGATGGGTGCATTAGTCAGGGGGGAATGGGTCTGGGTGGGTTGCTCTTCGGAGGGTCGGTGTGGACTTGTTGGGCCGAAGGGCCTGTTTCCACATTGTAGGCATTCAATGAAAGTGCAAATTCCACACAGAGGGCTCAAAGATTTCCCTGCTCTATATTCCTCAATCCCACAGTCGGAGAAATACTATTTTCTCAGACTTGACAGGAGCTTCTAACATGATCTGTTTGAGTTTTCATGGTGACAATCTCTAAGGGTAGCCCCCCCTACCTTTTATCTCAGCCCGCTTGGCACACCATCCTCATTCCTGAAGAAGGGCTTATGCCCGAAACGTCGATTCTCCTGCTCCTCGGATGCCACCTGGCCTGCTGTGTTTTTTTCCAGCACCACATTTTTCAACTCTGGTACTCCAGCATCTACAGTCCTCACTTTCTCCTCATGTGATCTCCTAGACTGGTTTCCATCACCTGAGAGAGTGTGCTATGAATTTTCCAAAATATTCCTTCCTTTGTTGGTCCTGGGTTTTGTCAGGTTTTAGATTAGAATCCGTACAGTATGGAAACAGGCCCTTTGGCCCAACAAGTCCACACCGACCCTCCGAAGAGTTAGCCACCCAGACCCATTCCTCTACTGTGTACTTATCCCTGACTAATGCACCTAACACTATGGGCAATTTAGCATGGTCAATTCTCCTGACCTGCACATCTTTGGATTGTGGGAGGAAACCAGAGCACCCGGAGGAAACCCATGGGGAGAATGTGCAAACTCCACACAAAGAGTCACTTGAGGCTGGATTTGAACCCAGGTCCCTGGTGCCGTGAGGCAGCAGTGCTAACCACTGAGCCTTTGTGCCGCCCTAATCTGGGAGGGTGAAGGGATTGGTGAGGTTCAGTGAAAAGGGGACAAGGTGAGGCTGGATGGTCTAACCATGTTGCCAATGACCCAGCCAATGACCTTATTAACGTGAGCAATCGAGGAAAACGTGGAGAGACATTTCTGCAGGTATGTTAGAGTGTATGTGAACTGTGGGAGGAGACTTAATATTTCAATATGATAACCTCCCATTCAGCTAAACAACAATGATAAACTGCTCAACCCCTCTTCAAAACACAACTCCTTCATTCCAGAAACCAATTGAGTGAACTTTATCTGAACTTCCTCCAGGGCAAGAACATCACTTTTTAAGCAAAGTATTAAAAACTGCACTGAGAACAAAAATGCTGGAGATCACAGCGGGTTAGGCAACATACATGGAGGGAAAGTAAGCTAACGTTTCAAGTCTCGGTGACTCTTCGCATCTGCAGTAATTTGATTCTTTCAAAAGCTGTGCACTACTCCAGGTGTGGTCTCACCAATGGCCTGTACTAGTTGTAGAAAGACTTCATTATTTTTGTTCTCTAGCCTCTTGTAATAAAGGCCAACATTGGCTTTCATTTTTACCTGTTGTATGTACCTGCATGTGAACTTTCAGTGATTCATATACAAAACACCCAGGTAACACTGCACTGTAGTTTTCTGCAATTTCTCTCCATTCAAATTCTGCCCTTTGGCTCTTACCTGAGACCTCATGGAGTGGCTTTTCATCTTTGAACCAGATGACGGTGGGGTGGGGAGTTCCACTCGCTTTGCAGTTCATGTGGATGGAGTCACTGATGTTGACTGAAGTATCAGTCAGGTTGACAAGGAGACTTGGCATCTCCTGAGCTGCAAGAAGATGCAGAACTCAGCATTAGGTAAATTTCATACAGTGCAAGGTTTTGCTTAAACACATACACAGCTTGAGGATCTCAAAAACATAGTATCTGTGCAAAGTAAACACATGCCGATGACATGTGAACTTCATTTGTCACTATTCTGGTTGTATCAGGGCTAGCTGAAAACATTGGGAAACCACGTAATATGCGATTGGAATCAGACAGAGGCTGGACTAGGAATAATGGCAAGTTCCCATCCCTAAAGGACATGAGTGAACCTGCTGTGTTATGATACAATATTGATGACAACATAGAGGAAATGTTACTCCGTATCTAGCCTTATGTTGTTCTTGTCTTGGAAGCATTTATTGGGGACACTGTAATGGGGGCTCTACTCTGTATCTAATCCCATACTGTACTTGCCCTGGAAGTTTTAGTGGAGAGTCTGTTGAGAGATCTTTACTTTGTATCTAACTCCATGCTGTACCTATCTTAGGAGTGTTTGATGGGGACAGTGTAGAGTGAGCTTTACTCTGTATCTAATCTTATGTTGTATCTGTCATGGGAGTGCTTGGTGGGGACAGTGTGGAAGAATCTTTACTTCCAGTTTAAAGGGGTAGAGTAAATTTTATGTATTCCAAGTGCAGCCCCAAAAGTTTGCACTACTCTGTCAAAGGCTTGCAGGATCAGCATCTGTCTGTCCTCTCAAATGGGTGTACAATATCTCAAAGCACATATTGAATTAACACAATGGTGTTTTTTGGTCCAATATTTATTCTTCAACCATTTTTATTTAGGGCAGATTTATTGCCCATCCCTAGTTGCCCCTGAGAAGGTGGTGGTGAGCTGCCTTCTTGAGCCGCTGCTGTCCATGTTCAAGATATAGATGCACAATGGAGGAGGAAGGGAGGCAGGTCCCCAGGATTTTGATTCAAGTGAAGGAACAGTGATATATTTCCAAATCAGAATGGTGAGTGATGTGGAGATGAACTTGTAGTTGGCGGATTTCCAATGTATCTGCTGCATTTGTCCTTCTACAGGGTTTTGGTTTGGAAGATACTGAAAAGGAGTTTAAATGAGTTACGGCTTGTAGATGGTATACACTGCAGCTATGCCCTTGAGGACACAGGTGCTCCTGAGCAAATCTTGGTGATGGACATTGAAATCCCTCACATTATGTGCCTTTTCCAGCCTTAATGCTTCCTCTAAGTGGTGTTCAACATGGAGGAATACTGATTCATCAGCTGAGAAAGGGGTTGGGGGTAGGTGGTAGTAATCAGCAAGTCTTTTCTTGCTCATGTTTATCCTGAGGCAATGAGACAATGTTGAGGACTCCCAGGGCTACTTTCTCCTGACTGTACACCATTGTGTTGCCAACTCAATTGGTGGGGTATGAGACATACCCAGCAATGGTGGTGGTGTCGTCTGGGATGCATTTAAAGTGTAATTCCATGAATATGACTCTGTCAAACTGTTGCTCAAGTCTGTAATACAGCTCTCCCAATTTTGGCAGTAGTCCCCAAATGTTAGTAAGCAAGAACCTGCAGGATTGACCTGGGAATGTAATTGGTGGAGAAACCAAAGATGGTTGGGCCTAGGACATTTCCCCGAGGAATTCCTGCAGAGTTCCTCTTGGAGCTGAAATGATTGACCTTCAATAATCACAACCATTTTCCTTTGTTTATGCCGCATTGTTTATGGGAATTTGCCTTGTACAAACTGATTGCAACATTCCCTATGTTGAAACAGTTCAAAAATACTTCATAGATCCTGCAGCTCTTTCAGACATCCTGGTGTCATAAATGCTGCTAAATAAATGTAAATTCTTACTGCATATTCTTCCATCTTACAAGAACGCCAAGTTTATGACACCCACCTCGCACTAAGATGTATTTCCTGTGGCAATGTTTCTCTCCAGTCTTCTTGTTCTGCACCTCGCACACGTAATCCCCCTCATCGTGTAAAGTAATGCTGGGAATCTGAAGCTCAAGGGCCACACCTTTCATCAGTGAGTCCAGCATCATCACTCCTTTCATCTCCTTGGCAAAGAGGTGCATGCTTTTACACTCCAGGACCGGGGGGTCTCCGAGCTCCCCCTCCAGGGCGCTGGGAAGGAGACGGTACCATCGCAGGTTCTCATACGTGTAGTTATCTGCATTGCAACGTAGCTTCACATCCTCACCTTCCACCGGGATCTCCGAAGGCTGAAGATCAATTCCAAACCCTTCTGGGATACCTAGCAGAAAGGAGCAAGTTCATTCAACTTCTCGTTTGAATCTGAAATACCTCCTTTGTCACCTTGCCCTCGGTGGGAAATAGATAAATGTAGTTTGAGAATTCAGAAAAAAAGACAAAAAGCATCTATTTCCACTGGGGTGGATAATCAGTAGGGATTAATAATTGGGAAAGGCAACAGAGAGAATAATGGGAGAGTATGCTTTAGCTATGATGATCTGAAATACCTGGGATGGAAGCAGTTTTCCAAAAGGAAATTGGCCTGAATGGGAAAGAATGGATTCTGTAGTGAGATCCTAGGATTCTTTGGAAATGTACTAACCACACAATGAGTTAATTCAGTCACAAGACTGTGGGTGGTCTTTTTGAACTACTTGAACAGTCGGTGTGGTGGAGCTGGTATCTGTTTTGGATCCAATTAAGTGGCTTGCCAGGCCATTTCAAAGGGCAGTTAATAGTGAACCACATTGGTCTGTGAGCTGGAACCACACAGAGACTAGATCAGATGACAATGGCAGCTTTCCTTCTCTAAAGGGCATCAGTGAACCAAACAGGAATTCCGGCAACCTGGTAGTTTCAGGGACACCATTGTTGCTGCTAGCATTTTTTAATGCCAGATGTTTTTAATCTAATTAATGAACTAAAATTTAACCTCCAAGTTCCAGTTGTGGGATTTGAACCCATAGAGTCATACAGCACAGAAACAGACTCTTTGGTCCAGCCAGACCATGCCGAACACAATCCCAAATTAAACTAGTCCCACCTATTCCTGATGAAGGGCTTTGCCCGAAAAGTCGATTTTCCTGCTCTTCGGATGCTGCCTGACCTGTTTTCCTTTCCAGCACCACTCTGATCTAGCTCCTGGCCCACATCCCTCCAAACTGTTGTATTTATCCCAATGTCTTTGAAACATTGTAATTATACCCACATCCACCATTTCCTCAGGAAATTCATTCCACATGTGAACCACCCTCTGTGTAAAACATTTGCCCCTCATGTCTTTTTTAAATCTCTCTCCTCTCACCTTAAAAATGTTCCCTCTAGTTTGAAATCCCCCATCCTAGGGAAAAGACAACTACCATTCACCCTGTTTTTGCCTTATCGGTTCAGGTCCCTGTGTTGCAAGTGCAGGAGAAAAACCATGACCCTCTTTCTATTTCAGTTCCCCCCACAAGATCATACAGCAATAAATCAAGAACAAGGCGATAGAGACTACTTGAGCTTTTGCAATGCTCCTATGGTTGGTCAGTGTCTGTTGGCTACAATGCATTCCATTCACATCAGTAAAGTTCCGTCACTCACTTGTCACGTAGAAGTAGATGACCCGGTCATCACGTCCAACTTTGTTGAAAGCAGAACAGTTGTACATGACGGAGATATTTGCAGCTAAAATCACCAGCTTGCTGACCGTCTGCCAGTGTGGAGAGAGAAGGCAATAATTAGAATAAGTGAGGGCCAACAGTGACTCCTGTCTGAATACTGAATAGCAGCATGTAACAGGAGGAGGCCAGCCAGTCTCTCAAGCCTGTTCTTCCATTCGATCATGGCTTATCTGTGACCCGCCATTGCTCATACCCCTGAATACCTTTGTTTAACAGAAATCAAACAAACCATGCCAGAGCCTCACTCCTCACTTACAGAAGATAATTCTAAGTTAAGCCAGTCTTTCTTTTCCCCCCAACTTCACTTCCTGTTTTGGCTGTGTCCCCAGGTGCTAGAGTTCCAGTGAGAGGGAATCATTTCCACCTACATCTAGCCTTTCAGTCAATACGAGCACCACTGCTTTAGTTTTCCAAATTTCTAAATGACTTAGATATTAAAATAGAGAGTATGATGTTAAAATTTACCAATGATTCTAAACTTGGAGGAGTTATAAACAGTGAGAATGATGTTAATTGATTACAACAGGACACAGGTAGTTGGCAGAATGGGTGGGCAAGTAGCAGGTGGAATTTAGAACAGAGACATTTGAGGTGATATATTTTGATAGAGAACATGAACAGAGATAGTATTGACTCAATACCACATTTTCGAAAGTGTGTGAAAGGACAAAGGGACCAGCAAGGGTTAATGTGCATCGAACTTTGAAAATGCACTTGATATATTGAGAAAGTGGTGCGCAAAAAATCATTGGATGTTGGGCTTCCTATTTATACTCAGTAACCATATATATATATAGGTAGCGAACAGAAAAGCAGAGAAGCTCAACTGAAATTTGATGAGGGTCCTGTGATGCCAAAGTGAATCCAGTTTTGGTCACCACATTTTTTGGATGATTTACCAGAATGGTTCTAGGATTAGGGAGTTTTAGCAACAGGATTTGCTTGGAACATAGAGAGTTGTTCTCATCTGAGTAAAAATAAAGGGAAGTTTGATATAGGTGTACAAGGTAATGGCATTTTCAGATCGGGTAGATAACGAAAGATGGGTCCCATGAGTTGATAATACAAGGGTGAGAGTACACAGCTCTAAGAGATGCAATGGGATGTGGGGGAGAATTCTTTTGCACAGTAGAGGTTATATCACTGCCTATGGAGACCTTAGAAACAGAGAAAAGAAATAGTTTCTAATGGAAACTGGATGAGCACAGTTTCTGCTCCAGGGAATGTTGTACTGCCAGATGATACTCTTGAGGGCACACTGCACTGTCAGAGAGACAATACTGAGGGAATGCTACACTGTCAGAGGAGCAGTACTAAGGAAGTGTAACACTGTTGGAGGAGCAGTACTGAGGGAGCGCAACACTGTCAGAGAGGCAGTACTGAGGGAGCACAAAACTGTCAGAGAGGCAGTACTGAGGGAGCACAACACTGTCGGAGGAGCAGTACTGAAGGAACACAACACTGTCGGAGAAGCAGTATTGAGAGAGCGCAACACTGTCAGAGGAACAGTACTGAGGGAATGCTACACTGTCTGCCTGATTAAGTGGCTGACTAGAAGCATTATTCTAAAGAAGGGCTTCTGAAGTCATTCTCCCCAGTGTCCTATGTCAGTATTTATCCTTCAACCAACATCATTAAAACAAACAGATTTACTGGTCGTTATCTGTGAACTCACTGCTCGCATTGACAGCCATGTTTCTGACATTACCATGGTATTTCATTAATTGGAAAGCATTTGCCAAGTTCTGAGGTTGTGTAAACTTGGAAGAATGATAAACTGTGAGGGCAGTGTGGAACTTCAAAGAAGACATGGACACGTTGGTGGAGAGTGTGGATAGGTGGCAGATGAAGTTCAATGTGGAGAAATATGAGGTAATACATTTTAGTACAAAGAATATGGAAAGACAGTATAAAAGAAATGAAAGATACAATCTTAAAGGATTTGCAGCAGCATAGATACACAGGTGTGTATGTGTATAAGTCATTAAAGGAGTCAGGACAGTTAGAAAGAGCTGTTAAAAATCTATAGTATTTGAAGTTTTATTAATAGAGGCATTGTACAAGAGCATGGAAGTTGGGCTGATTCTATATAGGACACTGGTTATAGTACTGAGCACAATTTAGGAAAGATGTGAATACATCAGAGAGAGTGCAGAATAAGTTTGTGAAATTGGATCCAGGAATGATATGTTTCAGTTGTGAGGTTAGATTGGAAGAGTTGGAATTGTTTTCCTTGGAGAGGTGAAGGCTGAGGGGTGATTTGACAAAGTGTCTGGACGGGGTGGATAGGGAGAAAGTGTTCCTGCTCATAATGGGATCAGGAACCAGAGGGCACAGTTTTGATGTGTTTTGCAAAAGAATAAATACTGAACTTCCAGTTGCCTGCCACTTCAACACCCCAACCTGTTCCCTGGCCAACATCTCTGTCTCAGGCTTGCTGCAGTGCTCCAACTAAGTTCTAGCGCAAGCTGGAAGAACAGCATCTTATTTTCTGCTTGGGAACCTTGCAGTTTTCTGGGATAAGTATCAAGTTCAATCATTTTAGGGCTTGAGGCATCTTCTTTCATGTCCTTACCCAACTCACACTGGGCATTGTTATCACATAGTCTGCTATTACACACCTATTGTTAACCACTATTAGTCACCATTAGCAACTATTCATTCTTCTAGGCTGACAGTTATCCACGCCTTTGTCAAACCATCCTCCTCTCTCTATGGGTTCACCTATTATTTATTCCTTACCCCCACCTGCACCCTATCTTCTGAATAAAAACCAACTTTTTCCTATGTACACCACCAGTTCTGAAGAAGGGTCACTGGACCTGAAACGTTAACTCTGGCTTCTCTCCACAGATACTGCTAGACCTGCTGAGTGTTTCAAGCAATTTCTGTTTTTGTTTCTGATTTCCAGCATCTGCATATTCTTTTGGTTTTTACAAAGTGGCATAGTAGTAGTAGTGTCCCTACCTCTGAGCCAGGAGGCCTGGGTTCAATTCCCGCCTACTCCAACAGTTTCTCACAAACCCACACCAAGTCCTGTTCATGGCCTGCTTGCTGATATCCATTGGCTCCTAGACTGCCAACTACATTGTTTCAAATTTTGCTTTCAGATCCATCCACAGCCTTGACCATCTCTATCTCTGTAATCTCCTTCAGCCCTACAGTCTGAGTGAGATCTCTCACTCTTTCTCATCCTGCACCATTGGTTGCCATGTCTTCAGTTGTCTAGGTCCTAAGCTGTGGAATGCCCCGCCTAAACATTCTTGAAGATGCTCCTTCACACCTATCTCTTTGATCAACCCTTTGGTCACTTGCCCTATTATCTCCTCGTGTAGTTCAGCTACAAATCTTGCTGCTGTGAAGCACCCTGGTATGTTTTACTATACTGAAGACACAACATAAAAATATGTTGTTGCTAGTGTCAGAAAAAAATCTTCGAAGTGGTGGTTCTAAACAGCAGGCTACCTTGTTCCTTCCCTCCAGAATCTCTGTGCTGGTTTCAATGCTCTCAATCCTGTTGATGGCGCTTCCTGTTGAGATGTCCCTCCAGTTTCGGCACTCGGGGGTCCTGTCCCGCGGTCGACGCATCATGGTTGCTCGACCCCTAAGATTGTGAGAGAAACCAGCAGAAACGTTATATGCATCAGAAAAGGGAAGGCTAAAGGGTGACTTGATGGAGATTGTAAAGGTAGGTGTGGAAAAGCTGTTTCTACTACTTTGAAGATTTAAGTTAGGAGGCGGGGGGGGGGCATAAATACAGGGGAATTCACAAGAAATATCTATAGCCAAAAAGTGGTGAGAGAGTGAGTGAAGGAGATGGTGGCATAATGGCAATGTCTTGTCTAATAATCTAGAGCCCCAGGCCAATGTTATGGGTTCGAATCCCAACCTAACAGATGGTGAATTGTAAATCCATAAAATCATAAGACAACAGGTACAGAATTAGACTATTCAGCCCACTGGGTGTGCTCTGCCATTTGATTTTGGCTGATATGTTTTTCGACCCCATTCTCCTGCCTTCTCCCTGTATCCCTTGATTCTCTTACTAATTAAGAATCCATCTATTTCTGTCTTAATACACCCAGTGACTTGGCCTCCACAGTTTCTGGAAGTAATGAGTCCCACAGATTCAGCACCCTCTCAGATCAGTTCGAAAAGGTTGCCCCTTCACTCTGAGTCTGTACTCTTGGGGCCTAGTCTCCCTTAACAGTGGAGACGTTTTCTCCACCTTCACTCTATCCAGGCCTCTCAAGTTCTAGTGAGATTCCCCCTCATTCTTCTAAACTCACAGATAGGGGTCACACATAGGCCAGACCTGTGAAGGACAACAGGTTTTCTTCTTGAAAGGACTTTAGTCAACCAGGTTGATTTTATGACAATTGACAATAGTTAATTCCAGATTTTTATTGGACTCTGGGTTTGTACTTGATGGAGTTTAGAAGAATGAGGGGGAATCCCATTGGAACTTGAGAGGCCTGGATAGAGTGAATGTGGAGAAGGACATTTCTGCTCAACTCAGTCCTAAATGGCCCAACCTGTATCATTAGGCTGTGACACCTAATTCTGACTATCTGGATATACTAGAAGGGTCGTCACATGAGACCATACATGTTCTAGGGGCCATTTGGGGACCTGCCAGCATCTGCAGTCCACACTTTCTTGTAGTTGTGGGTATGTTCGCCAAACTGGGAAGTTAATTCTTAGTCAGGTGGAGGAACAGAGGGATCTTGGGGTCTATGTACATAGATCTTTGAAGGTTGCCACTCAGGTGGATAGAGTTTGTAAGAAGGCCTATGGAGTATTATCGTTCATTAGCAGAGGGATTGAATTCAAGAGTCGTGAAGTGATGTTGCAGCTGTACAGGACTTTGGTTAGGCCACAGTTGGAGTACTGTGTGCAGTTCTGGTCGCCTCACTTTAGGAAAGATGTGGAAGCTTTGGAGAGGGTGCAGAGAAGATTTACCAGGATGTTGCCTGGAATGGAGAGTAGGTCGTACGAGGATAGGTTGAGAGTTCTTGGCCTTTTCTCATTGGAACGGCGAAGGATGAGGGGTGACTTGATAGAGGTTTATAAGATGATCAGAGGAATAGATAGAGTAGACAGTCAGAAACTTTTTCCCTGGGGTACAACAGAATGTTACAAGGGGACATAAATTTAAGGTGAAGGGTGGAAGGTATAGGGAAGATGTCAGGGGTGGGTTCTTTACCCAGAGAGTGGTGGGGGCATGGAATGCGCTGCCCGTGGGAGTGGTAGAGTCAGAATCATTGGCGACCTTTAAGCGGCATTTGGATAGGTACATGGATGGGTGCTTAATCTAGGTTAGAAGTTCGGCACAACATCGTGGGCCGAAGGGCCTGTTCTGTGCTGTATTGTTCTATGTTCTATGTTCTATATATTTCATCCCCTGGCTAGGTGACATCCTCAGTGCTTTGGAACCTCCTGTGATGCCACTGTTGTACTGTGTCTTCTGGAATTTATTTGGTTCCATTCCTGCTGTATCCAGTAGCCGGTAGTGTTCATTGTAGTGCCTGGTATATTGGGTCTAGGTCTATGTGTTTGTTGATAGAGTCTGTGGATGAGTGCCGTGCTTGCAACAATTCTCTGGCTGTTCTCTGTTTAGCTTGTCCTATGATTGTTGGGTTGTTCCAGTCGAATTTGTGGTCCTTGTCAACTTGCCAGCTCAGTGAACATACCAACAACCACGATAACTTAATGAATATGGGAGCAGATAAAACAAAGCTTGAAATGGACAACAAAGGAAATGTTCAGTGATTAGGGTCATTTATTTCATTGTGAAGGGTTTAATGAACAAGATAGGTGATGCTCTCATTTGTGAAAAACTGCTTACTATTCCAGGATCACACAGGATCCCCAACCTCTTTTATCTTCTGCCAGTTTTGTTGATAAACCACACCCACCCCATCTCCTTCACCCTCACCTCTAACGTGGATTTCTTTGTCACAATAATTGAGAACGTTTGATCATTTTTATGCATCACTTCCCTCCTTTCCTCTATAGCCCACTGGGTAAAACTTCCTTGAATCCTCATCCTTACCGTAATCCTGAGTATGTTTCCTTCTTGAGTGTCTTTCCTATTTCCTCTCAGATTGATTATTAGATTGATGCCTGGAATGAGGGGATTATTTATGACAATTGGTTTGACAGAACGAGGCTGTTTCCTTGAGAGTTTAGAAGACTGAGGAGTGACTTGACTAAAGCGTAAAGGATACTGAATGGAGTTGACAAGACAGATTTGGAAAGGTTGTTCCAGAGCTCGGGGGCACTGTTTTGAAATTAGGGATCCTGCTTTTAGGCCAGCGATAAAGAGAAACCTCTTTCACATCGAGACTTTGGAACTCCCCGTCTCAGAATGCGGCAGAGGCGAGATCATTAATTTTTTATATTCATTCATGAAAGTGGGCATCGCTGGCTGGGTCAGCAGTTATTACCCATCCCTAATTACCCCTTGGGAAGGTGGTGGTGAGCTGCCTTCTCGATCCACTGCATTCCATTTGCTGTAGGTGGACCGATAATGTTGTTAGGGAAGGAATTCCAAGACTTTGACCCAATGACAGTGAAGGAATGGTGATGCATTTCGAAGTCAGGATGGTGAGTGAGTTGGAGGGGAACTGGCAGGTGTCACTGTTTCCATGTACCTTGGTTCTTGTGAACAGTAATGGTTATGGGTTTGAAAGGTGTTGTTGATGGAGTCCTGCAGAATTTCTGCAGTGCACCTTGTAGAGAGTACATACTACTGTTTCTAATCATCGGTGTTGAAGGGAGTGAACATTTGTGGATTTGATCCCAATCAGTTTTGTCCTGGATGGTGTCAAACTTGTGTGTTGTTGGAGTTGCATTTGTCTACGCAAGTGCGGAGTACCCCATCACTCACCTGATCTGATCACTGAACTTAATCTCACTCCTTCCTGAAAACATTGAATGCTTTGGTCTCAACCCCTTCTGCAGAGAATTCCACAAACTCACCTCTCCGTAAGGGAAGACATTTCTGCTCAACTCAGTCCTAAATGGCCCAACCTGTATCATTAGGCTGTGACAACTCATTCTGACTATCTGGATATGCTAGAAGGGTCATCACATGAGACCATACATGTTCCAGGGCCATATGGAGACCTGAGGGGAAACTCTTTCATGCAGAAGGTGGTGCGTGTATGGAATGAGCTGCCAGTGGAAGTGGTGGAGGCTGGTACAATTACAACATTTAAAAGGCATTTGGGTGGGTATTTGAATAGGAAGGGTTTAGAGGGACATCTGGTGGGCATTGACTGAAGGGTCTGCTTCCATGATGTACATTTCAATGACTCTATGCTGGGTGCATACTATAATTTACCAATCTGTCCGAGGGTTAGCTTAGTTGGCTGGATGGCTGGTTTGTGAAGTAGTGTACCACCAATAGTGTAAGCTCAATTCCTATATCAGTTGACATCACCATTCACAATTTTGCTCCTTGCTTGAGGTATGGTAACCCTCAGGTTAAACCACCACCAGCTGTCTCTGTCTCTCTGTCTTTCGTTCTCTCTTTCTCTCTGATGAGTCAGTGGGGCTATGGTGCCTTTACTATAACTTTAATACCAGAGAAAGCCTAGAGAAACACAGAGGGTGGGGTGAAATTAAAAAGGGAAAGCAGGAAAGCAAAGAGAGGGCATGAAAAAAAATTGGCTAGTAAAACCAATGAAACCCAAAATATTATAAAAAGATATAAACAATGAAAGGATAACTAACAAGGTCAGATGTGAAGTATCTCCAGCTCTTAAAAGAAGTAGAGGAGGAAATAATAGAGGTTCTGACCATCATTTTCCAATTCTCTGACTCCAGGCGTGGTGCAAGAGGACAAGCTAACATTGCACGGTTGTTAAAATGGGAGGAAGTGATAGTTCTAGTAATTACAGATCAGTCAGCTTAACCTCAAAAGGAATTTATTGGAAAAAGTGTTCCGAGGGTCAACATAAATAGTAATTTGGAAAGAATGAATCACAGATCGTCAGTATTAAGCTGCAAACGGAAGAACATGCCTGACTAAGTTGACTGGATTTTTAAAAGTAGTAACAAGGAGTATTTATGAGGGTGGTAAATCTACATGGATTTCAGTAGGGCTTTTGAGAAAGCTTCAAGCAGCAGACTGATCAGAAGGACAAAAGCTATGCGACCCAAGGGGAGGGACAAGTGGATGCAAAATTGATTAAGTGACAGAAAGCAAAGGATTCTGGTTGTTTGATGACCTTGCAACTGAAAGACTGTGAGATCTGGCAGGTCCTCGCTTTTACAATTTGAATGTGGGAATTATGATTAAGAAGATTGCAGAAAATAGAAACATTTTTTGTGTGGTTGATAGTGCGGAGGAAAACTGTAAATAGCAGGAAGCTATCAATGGATTGGTCAGGGAGGCAGATAAATGGTCAAATGGATTTGAATACCGAGATAATACATTAGGACTGTACCATAAATAGTAGGGCATTGAGAAGTGTCATAATGGATTAAAAAAATGGACAATTAGTTTTTCAAATTGTATTGGCTAATTAAAAAGTGTTGGACATTGGGATTAAGAGAAAAAAGAATGAGCAGGGACACTTTAAAATGGCCACCAAAGTCACCTTACCTGAAAGCCAAATTCTCAGGATTATATAAAGGTCTGTCTAATGGACTGAGTTGAGAGTGTGGTGCTGGAAAAGCACAGCAGGTCAGGCAGCATCTGAGGAGCAGGAGAATCGACGTTTCAAGCATAAGCCCTTCATCAGCACCCCACTCTTGACTCTGATCTCCAGTATCTGCAGTCCTCACTTTCTCCCTATCTAATGGACAAAGACAGGACAAACTGCTTAAAAATCACTAGGCCACATTCGAAAGTGGAAGTGAGAAAAGAGTTAAGTTGCCCTCCAGTGTGATGTGTTTGGGATGAGCGTGATTGGAGTTTTGAAAGGGGTTGCGTATGTGAAATACCTTGATTGTAGGTATTGTTGGAACAAAGATTTATATCCAATACTGGTTATTCAAAGGGGAGGATTGACACTGATCCTGCTCTGACACCTTTGATCCTTATCCGGTCAGGTATGCATGTGACTCCAGGCCTACAGCAATGCGGTTGACTCTTGACTGTCCTCTGAAATGGCTGAACAAGCCAATCAGTTTAAGAGCAATTAGAGATGGCCAATAAATCTGGCCTAGATGATGCTGCCCAGTCCACAAATGAATAAAAACAATTATATTGTTCTTTCTTTGGGCTCAAAAAAACTTTATTGCTTGGCTCCTTGTTGTTCATAGCAAAACCTGGTTAAGATTCTGAATTGAGGAGGGTTATAGACAACTGCAAAAATGCAAGGAAACCTTTGTCTTGACCAACCAAGAAGTTAAACAGAGGGAGCTGGTTTGTCTACTGTCACCTTGTCATACATGGATGAAGAGCCTTGGAAAGTTTCTCAGGAAATATGGAATAGGCTGGGATGTGTTTTTCTTGGAACAGAGAACATAAAAAGGAGATTTAAGTGAGGTATATGCATACATGAGGGATTTGGATTGACAGGACAGGAGGGAATTTATTTTACATAATAAAGAAGTCAATAATAACGGTGTAGATTTAAAATAACTCTGGATTAGAGAGTATTTGACTGACATCTTTCACCACTAGTTGATGGAGCCTGGAACTCAATGACAGAAAGAGTCATGGAGGCAGACACCTTTATCGTGTTTAAAAAAGACTCTCGGGTGTGCACTTGAAGTGCAGTGTGGCACAGAGCTGTAGGCTTAGAGCTGCAAAGTGCGATTAGGCAGGATTGCTCGTTTTTATATCCAGCACAAACAATATGGGCCAAATGGCCTCCTTTGCTGAGCTGTGTTTCTATGTATAACCAAGCTCCAAAGTCAGCCTTGTCTTGTTTTATCTGATGGGCAGAACACTTCAGGACACGACTGAGACATAATCAATGTATTGAGGAGCCGAGCCTTGTCCTGGGGGCATGTGTGAGAAGACGTGAACAGGCAGCTATAGAAAAACAGGAAGAAACCGAGAGTCAGAATTACTGCAGCATCCTCTCAGCTTGAAACAAACAGCCATGTATTGGCAGAAAAGACAGCATGAAAAATTCATTGCTGTGTCTGTTTCCTCACCAAATTGGCATTTAACATAGCTTCTTAGTTATTAAAGATGTACTGACGCTTTATCTAAATAAATCAAACAATCCCTTCATAAAACATTCTTGACACAGACCTCAGCAACAACAATCAATTTAAATTGTTTGGTCTGTTTGCCAGCTCTTTGAGGTTTCGAATTTGTGGAGTTAAGCTGAGGGAAGGTCCTGCATAGATTTTTAGATCTGATGCTTGCAAGCATTTTTTAAAAATCAAGGAATGAAGTGTGCAGTGAGCTGTCAGACAATGTGTGGTTGTTCCTTATAGAGAAGACATCAAACCTGAAGGAGTTGAACTGTGAACTGCAGGGAAAAGACAAGACATATAGCACATATGATCAATGCTGTCAATGTATTCAAACTGGGTCAGTGATCCTCCCAATTTAAAATAAACAAGATGCTGCAACAGTTCCCAAGTCTGGAAAGAAAAGTACTGAAAAAAAATCAAAGAAATAAAAGTGGTTCCACCCATAAATCTTCTTGTGCCTACCAGAGGAAGTTAACAGAGGAATACAACAGGTGATTTCACGGATTCGATGTGATGCAACAAATTGTCATGTTTGTCTGAAATTCACTCCTTCAAGCAGATAATGGTGGGCTAGCTACCAAATTTCATCAGGTATTGGATTATAAAGCAATGGAGTTGATCGATTAGAAGAACTCCTACTACAATTATATAAAGGTTTATGAAAATCAAACCTGGAGTATTGTGTACAGATGGATACAATTTGCCTTTGAGGGAATGCAACAGAGGTTCATTTCAGTGATTCCTGGGCTGAGGGGATTATCCTGAGGAGAAATTGCGCAGAATGGTTCTGATTTCTCGAGAGTTTAGATGAATAACAGGAGATCTCAGGGAAATCCATAAAATTCTTGGATAGATTGAAAGGGTGGATATTTAGAAATCACATTTTGTAAGCAGTATTCTAGGAGTGGTCTCACTGAAGCAGCAAAACCTCTACATTTACAATAAGGCCCGACATTCCATTAGCAGAATGTGAGGACTGCAGATCCTGGAGATCAGAGTCACGAGTGTGGTACTGGAAAAGCACAGCCAGTAAGGCTGCATCCGAGGAGCAGGAGGATCGATGTTTTGGGCATAAGCCCTTCATCAGGAATCGGATACTGACATTCTCTTAGTCTACCTAACACCTACCTAACCTCTTGTTACAACAAGAGGTTTGAAAAAATGGGACAGCTTGAAGGAGAATGTGAGCCATGACAGAACCTGGTAACAAGGCCACAGATTGTCTGCATGAGCTTAAACCCAATGATTTGTGATACTTACAGGCTGCGGTAGGATTTTAAACCGCAAGGCCCCCATGGCCTCCAGGACCATTGTATTTTCACAGGAGCAGGGATCCCATAGGCGGTGCAGGTCAGTGTCTGGCGACTTCCACGTGGGTAGATGTTGGTCGGGGAGGCCACTTCCTTCTCATGAATCTGAGGTGGGACTGTTGAAGGGAAAGAAAGTACTTGATTGCAGTGTGTGTCAGTGTGAGTGAGACGATGGATCGCAATCATCAACCAGTGAAGAAACCGAACAATATAGAATCCCTTCTATATAGAAATCCCCTTAATATACAATTCCCCCTTCTCTGATACAGTTATACCTCTCTATATGATTCCCTTCCCCGATATGACACATATCAATATATAACTCTTCCTCCCTGATAATAAACACACCCCAAAAATATAAATCCCCCTCCCTGATACAGATATAATATCTACATAACTCCCTTCTTTAATGTGACACCCCTCAATATATAACTCTTCTTCCTTAATATGTGATACATCCTTATATAAAACTGCCCCTCCCAGATATATAACAAACCCCTATGTATAACTTCCTGTCTGAATTATGACAAACCCTTACATATAACTCCTACATGTACAGTATATGATACACCTTTTTGTCATTCCAATGAAGCCAATTAAATGGATTCGATAAAGGCTTGTGAAAAATATACACCTATTTCAGCATTTTCGGCTCCAGCTGCTCCAGTGACTCCACACCTATTCCAATGTCTTCAATGTCTTTACATACCCCAGTGAATCCTACCCCACTTCAGTATACTTCGTATATCCAGTGACTCTGACTGTACTTCAGTGTGTTTATGTCCACCCCAATACCATTATGCCTACACCAGTGTCTTCTCCATCAGTTAAATGCTTGAAATTGAATCACTGGAATCACAGTAATTTAGGCATATCACTGACTTCTAATAATTCACTCTGCAATATCAGGAACTCAACCCACCCACTTCATCTCCTTTCAGAGTCATTGTGCATGCCTTTGTATCAAGAGACAATTTTTATCCTAAGTCACCGAAATTGGGAAAGTTATGGGATTAGTTGGCTACCTGTTATACTTTATATCAGCAGACTGGGCAATGTTATTTTAAAATTACTCCTTTGGCCTTTTCCATCTGCATTGTGCAATTTTGTATTAGCCCCTTGGATTAACGTTACTGATAGAAATTTGGCGATACCTTAATCTGGAGATTTATAGAGGCAGTGCTGGTTCTCAATATTAGACACCATGTTGACCAAAGCCACAATGGGAACTGTGAACATTATTGTGTGGAACCTTTTTGAAGGTTTGAGGTTTTGGATTTGGATTTGCTACTCTCGTTTTCTTTTCCCTGGAACTTGAATTTGGAACAAACCAACACAACTACACCTCAAAGTTATCCTTGAAGTTCTCCGAATCTTCGCTGATAACCTGATAAGCCAGATGAGAGGATATTTAGGTTTCAGTTAGTAGCTGCCCCTCAAAGTGATTCTGACACCTCCATCCCCGCGCCCCTACCCCCACCCAGTGTGACATAGATACGTCCACCTGTGTGACAGGATTGTCCTGTGTCACAGGGCAACCCACTCCAAGTGTGACGGGGTGGGGGAGGGGGTGACACTACTCTGCTTTTCCCCTGTAGCCCTGCAATCTCTTCCTTTGCAGATAGTGATCCAATTCCCTTTTGAAAACCCCTGTCTTCATCATGATCTCTTTGTGTGAAAAAGCTTTATCATGTTGCTACTGCATGCTTTTGCCAATTCCTTTAAATCTTTGCCCCTTCCAACTATGGGAACAGTTTCTCCTCATCTACTCTGTCCAGACCCCTCATGATTTTGAATCCCTTTTCAAATCACCTCTCAATCTTCCCTTCGCCAAGGTGGACAGTCCTAATCTCTACAATCAATTTATGTCACTGAAATTTCCCATGGATCCATTCTCAGAACCTTCGCTGCATACTCTGTAATGATTATTAATTTTCTCCCATTATTCCCCCCCCCTCCCCACCACACCAAGGTTAACTGTAGTTGCTAGATTTATAATTAGACCTTTTTCTGGAACAAGGATATAACATTTACAGTTCTCCAGTCCGCTGGCACCTTCCCCAAGTCTAAAAATGTCTGGAAAATAATGGTCACTACCTCTGTAATTTCCTTTCATTTCCCTCAGCACTCTTGGATGCAACTCATCCAGTCTTGGTACCTTGTCAACTTTAATTACAGCAGCTTATCCAATAACTCTTCGTGATTCATTTTAAACCCTTCAAGAAGCTGAATAGCGTCCTTTTTCACCATGACCTGGCTACATCTGTTTCAACCTCCCTGGCCCTACTTTCATCCCTGAAACATCTGGATAACAAAGACGTCAGACTCCTACTTATTGACTGGAGCTTTGCCTCCAATCTCTGAGACCGAGGACTCTGCTCCCCCCCTCTGCAACTGGATTCTCGATCCACAAACTGCAATCAGTAAGGATAGGCAACAACACAGACAGTCAGAACAACTAATGTGTCTCTATGATATATCATCTAAACTTGTTGCACTATTTTGTAACTGCCTTGCAAATTTGACCCTCGATATCTCTGTTTCCACTTGGTGGTCTATAGACAATGCCATTTTACCTCTTTTTTTAGCTGTAGTCAAACAAATTCTGTCTGTTTATTCTGTTGTTGTATCCTAGTAAGAGTCACTGTAGGTGAAACCTGTAGCCCAGTGAGAATCGGCGTGTATGTGGAACTCATACCCCACTGAGGAATAGTGCATGTACCATGTGGGACCTACACACCCTGGTTACTTCTTCCAAAATGTATTGGCTTAAAAAGCTCTCCTTGATGCACTTTGAGAATTCCGCTCCCTCTAAACATACTCCAGTACGCCAGATAATGTCAGGGAACTTGAAATCCCCTATCATCACTATCCTATTACCTTTACACTTCTCTGAAACTTGCCTGCATATCTGCACTCTATTTCTCTCACACTGTTAGAAGGCCTTTAATACTGTCCCAACAATGTGATTTTGGTTTTTAAGTTCTACACATATGACTTCATTTGAGAGCCTCCTAAAATGTCATCCCTTTTTTCTACTGCAATTGATTCCCTGTTCAATATTGCAGCACCCCTTTCTCTTTTATTGCACAGTGGGTCAGTGGTTAGCCTCATAGCATCAGGGATCTGGGTTCAATTCCACCCTCAGGCAGTTGTGTGGAGTTTGCACATTCTCCCCCCATGTCTGTGTGGGTTTCCCCCGAGTGCACTGGTTTCCTCTCATAATCCAAAGATGTGCAGGTTAGGGTGGATTGGCTATGCTAAATTGCCCACAGTGTCCAGGGATAGGTGGGTAAGCCATGGGAAATGCAGGGTTATGGGAATAGGTTTGGGTGGGATGCTCTTCAGAGGGTCAGCATGGACTTGACAGGCTGAACTGCCTGCTTCCACACTGTAGGGAGTCTATTATTTTTACCTCCTTCCTTTTTGTCCGAACACTATACATCCTGGAATATTGAGCTGCTGATTCTGCCCCTCTCATAGTAATAGCAATGAAATCATTCCCCATGTTTTACTTTGGGCCCTCAATGTATTTGGAGAAAGTGAGGACTGCAGATGCTGGAGACCAGAGTTGCAAAGTGTGGTGCTGGAAAAGCGCAACAGGCCAAGCAACATCCGAGGAGCAGGAGAATCGACGTTTCGGGCATAAGCCCTTCTTCAGAAATCTACACATATGACTTCATTTGAGGAACCTCCTAAAATGTTATCCCTCTTTTCTGCTGCAATTGATTCCCTGTTCAATATACGTCGATTCTCCTGCTGCCTGGCCTGCTGCGCTTTTCCAGCACCACACTTTTCAGCCCTCAATGTATTTGCTTGGTTCATCAGATTCTTGCATTAAAATGAATACCATCCAGCCTTTGTGCCTTAAATGGATTATGATTTTTATGCCTTCCCGACTTGCTTGCTGCTTCTTCTCATTCTATGGAGGTGCTGATGGTGAACAGGTTACCTGACAGCGCTCTGAAAGCTAGTGCCTCCAAATAAACCTGTTGGACTATAACCTGGTGTTGTGTGGCTTTTCTGGCAGTGCCTCTTCCTCTGCTGAACCTTTTCGCAGGATATCATCCCTATACATAGTGTGAGGCAGTGTGTGCGGAACCTTTGCCCCAGTGAGAGACAGCGTGAGTGACACTGTACACCAGGGACAGAATGGACTCAATGCTGTCGATGAAGATGGATAACATAGAGACCGGATGTGGAACTAAATCCAAAGTAATTGGGAACTAATCAGATCATTCCTATTTTGCAAGAGAATTCTCACTAGCGTTTTACCGTTGACCACAAGCTGCAAGTGGAGACGCTCCTCTAGTTTAGCTCTGCTGTTTCGTAGCACTACGGTGTAGTTCCCTGCTTCCTGCTCGGTCACATCCCCGATCATCAAACCCATTCGTGAAAGCTTCACCTTGTTAAAGGATGGACTTTTGTTGATAGATTTTCCATTTTTGTACCTGAAACAAAACACACATTAATTGGTTATTTTCAACTTACCAATGAGGGAGAGGGATTGTGAGAGAAAGTGAAGGAGAGAAGGAATGGAAAGTCAGAAGAGACAGGGTGAGAAGGGGGAGGGGAGAAGAAGGAGAGAGTTGGAAATGGAGGAGGTGAAAGAGGGGGAAGAAGCGGTGGAATAGGAGAACGAGGACAGAGATTAGGAAGGTGTGATTAGGGATAAGTGTGAAGTTTTTCACTTTGGTAGCAAAACAGAAAGGCAGAATATTATTCAAATGTTGTGAGGTTGGGAAGTGAGTGTGTTCAAATAAACCTGGATCTCCTTGTACATGAGCCACTTAAAGTTAAAGTGCATGTACTATATAGCAAACAATTGGAGGGGAAATAATATGTTGGCCTTCATTCCAAGGGTGTTTGAGTAATGGGGTAAAAATGCTTTGCCACATGTGTACAGACCCTCGGTGAGACCTCACATGGAGCGTTATACAGAGTTTTGGATCACTTATCTAAAAAAGATATATTTGCCATAAAAGGAGTGCAGCAGAGGTTGACCAGATGGGGATTGCCTTATGAAGAGAGATAGAGGGACTGGGTCTGTATGAAAAATGAGAGGTGATCTCATTTAAACTTACAAAGGTTTTGCAGGATATGATGTGGTGGGTGTGGTAAGATGTTTCTCCCAACTAGAGAGTCTTAAACCAGGGACAAAATCTCTGTAATGTTTGACTTTTACCTTTATTTCTTTATGTTTCTACTTTTACACAAAGAAAACTGTAGTGCTGAACGTTTTAGCTTACTTCTTTATTTTCCTACTTCGGTAGCTAAGATTTTGTACCTTTTTCCTGATGAAGGGCTTTTGCCCGAAACGTTGATTTCGCTGCTCCTTGGATGCTGCCTGAACTGCTGTGCTCTTCCAGCACCACTAATCCAGTATTTGGTTTCCAGTATCTGCAGTCATTGTTTTTACCATGTGTACATTGTACACTTTACACTGTAATATTGTACCCCATGTCTAATCTCAGGATAATAAATAGGTCATTTAGAAATGTAGGGAATAGCAGCAGAGACAGGTCATTTGACCGATGCTACCTGACCTGCTGCACTTTTCCATCAACACATTTTCAGCTCTGATCTCCAGCATTTGCAGTCCTCACTTTCTCCTCTATTTGACCAGTCAGCCTAGTTGATCCTATCTCAACACCCAGTACAGGGGGTCCATGATTTTCAAACATATGACTTACGAACATATCCCATACAGAGATGTAACTGTAAAGATCTGGCTTATGAATGTTTCCTGTAGTTATAAATGGCTATTTTATATGTCCTCCATTGTGTTCCAACTTGAGTACAAATTGACTTGTAAACAGACTCAAGGATGGAACCCGTTCACAGCCCAGGGTCTGTCTATACTCCTCATATCCCTTGACACCTTGAACCTCTAGAAATATATGTATAAAGATGATTCAGTGACTCTTCCTTTGCAACTTTCTGGGTTAGAGAATTCTACAGGTTCGCTGACCTCTGGGCGAAGAATGCTCTCCTCACCTCAATCGAATATGATCTCCCCGTATCCTGAGACCATGGTCCCTTCTTCTGGACTCCCCTGGTCAGAGGAAACACTATCCCACTCAGTCTGTCCAAACCCTGCCAGAATTCTATATGTTTCAATGAGTTCTGCCCTCCCGCTTCTAAACTCTGATAAGTACAGACTGAATCTATACTCGTACAGCAAACCTGCCACCCCAAAAATCAGTTTGATCAAGCTTTACTTCAGACTGAAATGAGGGGGACTTTCTTTACTCAGAAGGTGATGAATCTTTGGAATTCCTGTAGAAGCCATTCATTGTGCATGTTTAAGTCAGAAGTTGACAGATTCCTGATTATCAAGGACATCAATAGCAATAACTATGATTGGAGGAAAAGTACTGGGAAACTAATGGGGCTAAAGGCCATTAGTTCCCTGGACCTTACAGGTTGCATCCTGGAATTTTAAAGTAAGGTAACTACAGAGATCATGGATGTACTGGTAGGAATCTTTCAAGAATCCTTAGATGGAGAGGATTGGAAAACTGCCAACATAACACCACTGTTTAAAAAGGGAAGAAGACAAAAAACAGGTAACTATAGGCTAGTCAGCATAAGATCTGATATTAGGAAATATGAGAGTTTAATTCTGAAGGACGTAATAACAAAGCATTTCGAAATGCCTAACATGATCAAACACAGTTATCATGGCTTCATGAAAGGAAGATCCTGCCGTACAAATTTATTAGAACTTCAGAGGAGATAATACGCAGGATAGACAAAGGAGAAATTAATGGCTATAGTACAGGTGAACTTCCAAAAGGCACTGGATTATGACTGCAATTAAAGCTGTTTAATAAGAAAACAGCCTATGGTGTGAGGTTAGTTTATTAGCATGGAGAGAGGATTGTGCAACTAAAACAAGACAGAGAGTTGGGATAAGGTGGGGTGGGAGCATTTTCACATTGGCAATCTGTAACTAGTGGAGTACCACAGGGATCATTATTTATAATGTATATTAATGTCTCAGTTGAGGACAGAGAATATGCTGCAACCATATTTACGGATGGCACAAAAATATGTAGAAAGGTGAATAGATGCCACAAAGCATCTGCAGAGGGATACAGATGGGTTAAGTAAGTGACAGATGGAATATAAAATGGAAAATGTCAAGTTATACACTTTGACAGGAAGATCAGAGAAGCTGAATAATGTTTAAAAGGAGAAGAACTGGGGATCCTCATGAATGAATCCCAAAAAGCTAGCTCACAAATTTTAGGAGGTAACAGTGAAGGTCAATGGAAATTTGACCTTTACTTTCAAGGCAATTTTATACAAAAATAAAGAGTTCTCGCTAAAACTATACAAGGCACTGGTCAGAAAATTGTGACAATTTTAGTCCCTTCTTTAGTGGTATTATCGCTGGACTGTTAATCCAGAGACCCAGGTCATGTTCTGGGGACCCGGGTTTGAATCCTGCCACAGCAGATGGTGGAATCTGAATTCAACAAAAATCTGGAATGAAGAGTCTGATGAAGACCATGAATTATTGTTGGTTGTTGGGAAAGCCTCATCTGGTTCACTAGCACCCTTTAAGTAAGGAAGTCTGCTATACTTATCTGGTCTGGCCTACATGTGACTCCAGACCCACAGCAATGTGGTTCACTTTTAACTGCCCTCTGGGCAATTAGGGATGGGCAATAAATGCTGACCTAGCCCTCTTCCCATGAATGAATAAATAATATCTAAGAAAAATTACACTTAAATAGCTTACTAAGTTATGAGACATTGGAGGCAGTTTGGAGAAAAGTCACTAAGCTGATCCCAGGGATTTTCCAGGAGGGTGGTTGAGCAGGTTGGGCTTATACTCACTGGTGTTTAGAAGAATGCAAGGCGACTTTATTTGAAACATATACAAGATTCTGAGGGGAACCTTAACAAGGTAGATTCAGAGATATTGTTTCCCGTTGTGGGGGAGTCTAGGATGAGAGGGAATAATCTCAGAGTAAGGGTTTGCCCATTTAAGGCAGATAAGAGGATTTTTTTTCCCTCTCAGAGGATTGTGGATCTGTGGAATTATTTACCACAGAGGGTGGCTCTCAGGGCCGGATCATTAAGTACATTAAAACTAGGACAGACAGATTTAAGAGATCAAGGGCCAAGGGGAAAAGGCAGGAACAATAGTGGATAGTCCAACCAGTCTGACCTCACTGAAGGGTGGAATAGACTTGACAGATGGAATGGTCTTCTTTTGTTCCCATGAAGCATAGAGAAGAAGGAGATCAGATGAAGAAAGGAGAAGAGGGGGTTTAAACAAATATAAATGTAAAGGTGATATTTGTGAAAGAATTAGGACATTATTATTCAGAATCAGGAAAGTGTTTAGAAATAAAGTGGAAGATTCAATTGATAATTGTGTAAAGATTTTCTTGATTCACATCACAGTCTGAATTTTCCTGACTATACTCACACTTTGAACTCAGGTTGAGGGTAGGCTCGGTACCTCAAAGGGAGATAGACATTCTTCTGTCCCACCGTTGCTTCAATGATGGGGCTCGTATTGTAATCCACATGGATGAAAGGCTTTTCTGGATAAAGTGGAAATGGAAGACAAATCAAGAGGAGACCAATCCCCAAAACACCAGTGCAGCTTAAACTGGAGTTAGCTAGTGCAGCAGCTACATTTCCAAACTTAGCCAAGCATTGCTTTGAAAGAAAAATAAATGTACAATAATAGCGAGTGATTCATGACTTCATGCTGTCCCATAGTCTCAGTAAAAGATTAGTTAGCCATGGTATTTATTCTCTGTCTTGAGAACTGAGCACAAACTCCAGGTTGACAAATTCAGTGCAGTAATGAAGTACAGCTGGAGGGGCACTACTGTGGGAGTGCTGCACTGTCAGAGGGTCAGTGCTGAGGGAGTGCTGCACTCACTGACAGAGGGTCAATAGTGAGGGAACACTTCACTGTCAGATGGTCAGTATGGAGGGAGTGCCGCATGTCAGAGGGTCAGTACTGAGGGAGTGCTGCACTGTCAGAGGGTCAGTACTGAGGGTGTGCCGCACTGTCACAGGATCAGTACTGAGGGAGTGCTGCACTGTCAGAGCAACAGTACAGAGGGAGTGCTGCACTGTCAGAAGGTCAGTACTGAGGTAACAAAGCACTGTCAGCAGTCAGTTCTGAGAGTGCTGCGCTACTTGCTAGTTGGTACTGAAGGTGCATTACATTATTAAAGGACAGTACTGAGGGAGCAAATCACGAGTGCAGAGGGTGAGATGCATTAGCTCTGCTGCAATATTGAGGCAGCCTTGCAATATTCTACGGACAGTACTCAGAAAGCGATGCACTGAATCAGGGATAATACTGAGGCAATGTTTGACTGGCAAAAAAGATTTGAAGCTGACGTCCGTCAGCTCTCTCTGTTGGGTATTGATGATTCCATGCAGCATTTCAGACAAATCATGAGGATAATGTCTCTCCTCAACTACATCCCTCCATCCCCCACCCTGCCGTCCTAGTCAATGTTTATCCTTCAACCAGCATCACTAGGATGGATTATCTGGTGACCATGTGCTGGGGATCTGCTGTTCTGGAGTCGTGCTGGATGTCAATTTGCAGTTGCATTTCCCATATTACAATGGTGAGCACTCTTCACTATGTTGGCTGTGAAATGGTTTGTGATTCCACAAAGTTCTGAAATTCAGCCTGTAAACTGTGGGCAGATGGTTGCCATGGAACAGGGATTCTTTCCTCTCCCAGTGATGACACACCCAGTCACATGCAAAGAGAGTCAGTGATGCCCCAACACGGGCAATGGTAGGGAGGAAGGGGATAGTGTTTTCTTACCATGCACAATGACCTCTGCTGTCCTCTCCTTAATGTCGAAGCCATTATTGGCCCTGCAGATGTAAATGCCCTGCTCCGCTGTCGTTATGTTATTTATGACGACAGTACTGCTCAATTCTAACCCTTCGTTCAGCTCACGTTTTTGCGATGAAATCACCGCTCGATCAGCCTGGGCCAGGTTAGAAACAGACAAACATATCAACTTCCCGACAAGGCCAAAGTGTCCAGAAAAATCACAGACGGACCAAGTAATAATTAAAATATCTGAGGGGTTTCTTTGGAACATAAGAACAGAAGCAATAGGAGCAGGAGTGGGCCATCTGGCCTTCTGAGCCTGTTCTACCATTCAGTAAGATCATGGCTGATCTTTTCGTGGACTCAACCCCACTCATCCACCCACTCACCATAACCGTTAATTCCTTTTCTGTTCAAAAATCTATCTTTGCCTTAAAAACATTCAACGAGGTAGCCTCAACTACTTGGTTTTTAGCCTCAACTACTTCACTGGGCAGGGAATTCCACAGATTCACAACCCTCTGGGTGAAGAAGTTCCTCCTCAATTCAGTCCTTAATCTGCTCCCCCTACATTTGAGGCTATGCCCCCTAGTTCTAGTTTCACTCAACAATGGAAACAACCTCCCTACTTCTATCTTATCTATTCCCTTCATATCTTTTGATAAGATTTCCCCTCATTCTTCGAAATTCCAATGAATATAATCCCAGCCCACTCAATCTCTCCTCACAAGCCAACCCCCTCAAGTCCGGAATCAACCCAGTGAACCTCCTCTGCAGCCCCTCTAGTGCCAGCATGTCCTTTCTCAAGTCAGGAGGCCAAAACTACACACAGTACTCCAGGTATGGCCTCATCAGCATCCTGTACAGCTGCAGCATAATCTCCTTGCTTTTAAACTCAATCCCTCTAGACAATATTCCAATTTGCCTTCCTAATTATCTGCAGCACCTGCAAATCAACCTCTTGTGATTCATGCACAAGGATATCCAGGCCCCTCTGCATAGCAGCATCCTGCAACTTTTTACCATTTCAATAATAGTCCATTTTGCTGTTACATCTACCAGAGGAGAAAAACATTCATGCCCTTTAGCCTATGCCTCATCGAATTTGACCTTGCCTGACCTGTACTTTACTCTATGCAGCTGTCTTAGTTCTATGATTTGGTTCTTAAAGGAAAAAAAAAAGAAGAGGTGAAATTCAGGAGTAGTAATTCAGAGGCCAAGGCTAATTCTCTGGGGACATGGAGTCAAATCTCACCAGAGATGTAGATATAATTTCAATTCAATGAATACATCTGAAATATAAAGTGAGAGTCGGTAATGGTGACCCTGACAACTTTATTTAACTAAAAACCCATCTGGTTCACTAACATCCTTTAAGTAAAGAAATCTTCCATCCTTACCTGATCTGGCCTACATGTGACTCCAGACCCTCCCAGCAATGTGATTGACCCTTAACAACTCCCTGAAATGACCTAGTAAACCACTCAGTTCAAGGACAGTAGGGATGGGCAACACTGCTGGCCTTGCTAGTGACATCTCACAAAATGATGGAAGGATGGAAGATTTCTTTACTTAAAGGATGTTAGTGAACCAGATGGGTTTTTAGTTAAATAAAGTTGTCATGGTCACTATTACCGACTCTCACTTTATATTTCAGATGTATTCATTGAATTGAAATTATATCTACATCTCTGGTGAGATTTGACTCCATGTCCCCAGAGAATTAGCCTTGGCCTCTGAATTACACTCCTGAATTTCACCTCTTCTTTTTTTTTCCTTTAAGAACCAAGCCTGTCCAAATTCTCCTCAAATTTTTTAATGTCTTCCCCATATTCCACATTCCTGCTTAGATTTACATTATCTGCAAATTTGGAAATATTGCATTTATAGAGTCATAGAAATGTTCAGCACAGGAACAGACCCTTCAATCTAACTTGTCCATGCTGCCCAGATATCCTAAACTAATCTAGTCCCTTTTGCCACTACTCAGCCCATATCCCTCTAAATCCTTCCAATTCATATACCCATCCAGATGCCTTTTAAATGTTGTAATTGTACCAGCCTCCACCACTTCCTCTGGCAGCTCATTCCATACATGCACCACCCTCTGTGTGAAAAAGTTGCCCCTTAGGTCTCTTTTAAATCTTTCCCCTTTCACCCTAAAGCTATGCCCTTTAGTTCTGGACTCCCCGACCCCAGGGAAAAGACTTTGTCTATTTATCCTATCCATGCACCTCATGAATTTATAAACCTCTATAAGGTCAACCCTCAGCCTCTGACACTCCAGGGAAAACAGCCCCAGCCTATTCAGCCTCTCCCTATAGCTCAAATCCTCCAACCCTGGCAACATCCTTGTAAATCTTTTCTGAACCTTTTCAAGTTTAACAACATCCTTCCGATAGGAGGGAAATTTGAATTGCACCCAATATTCTAAGAATGGCCTAACCAATGTCCCGTACAGCAGCAACACGACCTCTCAACTCCTGTACTCAATACTCTGACCAATAAAGGAAAGCATACCAAATGCCTTCTTCACTATCCTATCTACCTGCAACTCAACTTACAAGGAACCGTGAACCCTCACACCAACACGCCCCAGGACCTTACCATTAAGTACATAAGTCTTGCCCTGATTTGCCTTTCCAAAACGCAGCAGCTCACATTTATCTAAATTAAACTCCATCTGCCACTTCTCAGCCCACTGGCCCATCTGGTCATGATCCTGTTGTACTCTGAGGCAATCTTCTTCACTGTCCATTACACCTCCAATTTTGGTGTCATCTGCAAACTTACTAACTATAACTCCTATATTCACATCCAACTCATTTACATAAATGATGAAAAGTTGTGGACCCAGCACTGATCCTTGTGGCACACCGCTGGTCACAGGCCTCCAGTCTGAAAAACAACCCTTCACCATCACCCTTCTCTCTCTTTGAGCCAATTCTGTATCCAAATGGCTAGTTCAACCTGTATTACATATGACCTAACCTTCCTAATCAGTCTACCATGAGGAACCTTGTCCAATGCCTTACTAAAGTCCACAGAGATCACGTCCACCATTCTGCCCTCATCAATCCTCTTCGTTACTTCTTCAAGAAAACTCAATCAAGTTAGTGAGACACTCCAAGTCCAGATGTTTCTGAAAAACTGTTTCATATGTGTCATGAAACACCTTTGGAGCAGGTGGGACTTGAATCTAGGTCTCCTGGCACAGACGTCGGGACACTACCACTGCACCACAAAATTCTTGTGGTTCATCACTCAGTTACTATTTCAACACCCTCTCCAATACAAACAGTACCTGAAACAATGTGATCCTAAAATGATCTGAAGTGATAAAGTTACTAAGGCACTCCCACCTGGGTTGAGATGCAGTAATCTTATTAAATTAATTTAGTTATCCGACATTAAAATGCAACAGTCTCTTTACAGTTGATTTCAATAAATGGCAAACGTTCAGCCGTCGTTTTCCAATAGAACAGCTGTGCAATGTGAATGCCGTGAACAGGGTACAAACTGGACCTCGGGAAACCTTTCCTCTGGATTGTTATTCCATATCAAATTCTCAAGGGCAATTAGGGACAGGCAAACAAATGCTGGCCTGGCCAGGGATGCCCATAAATTCATGCAAAATAATATAAACAGGCTACAAAACTGGAAACTTGCCATCCGTCTTTTTCCTGGGTACTCCCACTGAAAGTCTACAACCACGTTGAATTCTGCCTCGACGGTGCAGTTCAGTACCAGCCTCTTCCCTGCCACCAGTTCAGTGCGATTAGGTTTCAGTGTAAACTTGTAAATCACTTGTCCTTTTAAAAAAAATCGGAAACAAGTCAGACACCGCAATTATACAATATTTTGGTCCAAGCAAGACTATTTTGGCTCTAGTAATATGCAATGAGGCAACTCTAAGAAATTATCCCAAAGTAATAGATCCCTGAGGAAACAATAACCATAACATGGTGGAATTTAGCATTCAGTTTGAGAGGGAGAAACTTGGGGTGGAAACAACTGTGCTAAACCTAAATAAGGATATATATATAGCAACGAGGGTGGAGTTGACTGAGGTGGACTGGGAAAGGAAATTTGCAATAAAGGTGGTTGATGAACAATGATAGGCATTTAAGGAAATAATTAATTACTCATAAGAAAGATATAGCCAAGTGAGGCCGAAGGATTCTAGGAAGGGCAGACACCAACTGTGCAAAAATACGATGAGGTAAAGTTTAAGCGTAAGCCAGAGGACTGGGAACATTTTAAAAAATGAATAAAAGATTATGAAAAAAAGAGGCAGAAAACAAACTTTGAGAGTAAATCAGCACGTAATATAAAAATATAGTAAGAGCTTCTTCAAATATAGAAACTGAAAGAAAGAAGTCAAAGTGAGCATAGATCACTTTGAGAATGAGGCTGGGCAAATGATAATAAGGAACCAGCAAATGGCAAAGGAGTTAAATAAATGCATTGCAACTGTCATCATGTTAGAAGATACTGATAGCATTTCAAAAGTACTAATGATCAAGAGGCAAAAGAGCAGAAAGAAGTAAACATAATAACTATCACGAGAAAAAAAGTACTTGGGATACTAATGGGGCTGGGAGAAAGTAAGGGCTGCAAATGATGGAGGGTCAGAGTCAGAAAGTATGGCATTGGAAAAGCACAACAGGTCAGGCTGCGTCTGAGGAGCAGAAGAGTCGATGAAGGGCTTATGCCTGAAATTTCAACTTTCCTGCTCCTTGGTTGGTGCCTGACCTGCTGTGCCTTTCCAGCACAACACCTTTTGATCCTGATACTAATGGAGCTAAACGTCAATAGGTCAACTGCATCTGATGGGTTGCATCCTTGGAATTTAACAGAAGGAGCTACAAAGATTACTGGTAATTATCTTCTGAGAATCTTTAGGTTCTGGAACAGTTCCAGATGATTGGAAAAATGCCTATGAAACACCTTAATTTAATAAAGGAGGGTGACATAAAACTGCTAACCAGAGGCCAGTTAACTTTACATCTGTCATTGGGATAATCTTCGAATCTATTATAAAGGACATCATATTTAGAAATGCTGTTATGTTCCCAGTTGATGGTTAAGTCAAATCCTAGACTGAAATCTGGCTGGTAGATCACAGTTAATTTTTTTTAATGAGCTGGTGTTTCATTGAAATAGAAGCACACAATCCTGGGGGTTTGGACATAACAACCAAGTAAAAGTTTATTCTGCAAAAGAAATGATACAAACTATTCACAAAGAACCCAAGTTTAAAGAATGTGGAACTTACTCAGTAAAATATTATCATGTAAATCCCAACAGCGCACCCAGACTGTACTCACACTTTACAGCACTTGCAGGTGGATTATAAAGTGGGAAAATGTAACGTTATGCAATTGGCAGGAAGAACAGAGAAGCTGAATATTATTTAAATGGAGGAAGACTGCAGAAAGCTACAGACAGAGGGATTTAGGAGTCCTTGTGCACAAATCACAAAAAGCTAGAATCCAAGTTCACGGGTTATATGGAAGACAAATAGAATATTGGCCTTTATTTTCAAAGGAATGGAGCATGGGTGTGGATAGAGTGAATAACCAAGGTCTTTTTCCCAGGTTGGGGGAGTGCAAAACTAGAGGTCATAGGTTTACAGTGAGAGGGGAAAGATTTAAAAAGGACAACTTTTTCACACAGAGGGGATGTATGGAACGAGCTGCCATAGGAGATGGTGAAGGAAAACTACAATATTTAATCTGAATGAGTACTTGAAAAGGAGGAAGTTAAAAAGATACAGGCCAAATGCTGGCAAATGGGCCTAGGTCAGATTGGGACATCTAGTCGGCGTGGACAAGATGGACTGAAGGGTCTGTTTCGGTGCTGTGTAAGTCTTTGATTCTATAGAAGTAGCAATAGCTGGCTAAAATTATCCAAGACACTAGATAGACCACACCTAGAATACTGAAGAAGGGCTTATGCCCGAAATGTCGATTCTCCTACGCCTTTGATGCTGCCTGACCTGCTGCGCTTTTCCAGCAACACATTTTTCAGCTCTGATCTCCAGCATCTGCAGTCCTCACTTTCTGCTAGAATACAATGGAGAATGGTCCCCTTACCTAAGCAAAGCTATGTTGGCGTTGGAGGCAGTCTGGAAAAGATTCACTAGGGCTGCTCCCAGGTATGGAGGGATTTTCTTATGAGGAGAGATTGAGTAAGTTCAGCCTGTACTCATTGGGAGTTTAGAAGAATATTCTTGAAAGGCTTGATGTGGTAGGTGCCGAGAGGCTGTTTTGTTTATTGGGAAGAGTTGAGGATGAGAAGGCATAATCTCAGAGTAAGGGATTGCCAATTTAAGACAGAAATGAGGAAGAATTTCACCTCTCAGAGGGTCATGATTCTGTGGAATTCTTCATCAGAAGCGGCTACAAAGGCTGGATTGTAAAGTATTTTTAAGGCTGAGATTTTTAATCAGTAAGGGAATCAAAGGTTACAGGGATAAGGTCGGAAAGTGGATTTTCAGCATTAACAGATCAGTCATAATTTCACTGAGTGGTGCAGCAGACTTGATGGGCTGAATGGCCTAATATGTCTAATAGTCTTCTGGACGAACACAACCCGAAAACCCCAAAATGTCGTTCTTCCTGCTTCAGGAATCCAGGTCAGAGCGGCCAGAATTCCACTCATGAACGTTAACTTTGTTTTTTTTAGGAATATAGGAATGGGAGGAGGCCATTCCTTTCCTCGTGTTCTGCTTATCAAATAAAGTATTGGTGAAGTGTATTTTTACTCCACTTAACCTTCCTTATCAAAAGTTTATCAATCCCACGTTTTAAACTTTCAACTGCTTTTTATGAAGTTTTACTGCACAGATGTAATTCACATTGGTCTCTATTATCGACACAAGCACCCCTTCATCCTACTTTACCTAACTCCTAATAAATCCTTCTCTTCCTTTCTCACTCATTAATCATCTTTTCCTTCATTATCAATAGCATTCAGCTCAACCTCTTGTGTAAAAGGGTAATCTATACATGTTCATATATTATTGGATTTGGATTTCAAGGAGGTGGGTTAAGTCAGAAAGTCAATTTAGAATGACTGAAATTTTCAAGAGATCATATGGTTGCAGCAGAATTCCTGGAAGAACTCCTATAGTTTTAATGCATAAAATATTTATACTCCTGGCCTTATGACAGGTGGACACACACACCACGACAATCAGTTTAATTCTGACTCCAGAATAGAATCTCAAAGTTTTGTGTGGAAGAGCCCAGAGCCCAGTTCGGAGGACAGTTTCCCCTAACAGGAGAATACATTCAGTTTAGGGGAACCAGTCACTTCAGCAGGTGGTTTATAGGGGAGCTTCAGGCCAGGAGAATTTGGACAGAAATCTTCAAGATATTAAAATTGAAAAAGTCCATCAGAATTGTGAGGTAATCGGGCTTCCAAAATCAGAAAAGAATTTTTCATCTTAACTGAAAAACACAGTCTTGACAATCCAGGAGAAAGAAATTGAGAAGCATCATTTAAATAAAGATTAAAAAAGACAGATGTTTTCATGTTTTGAAGATGCCGGAGTTGGACTGGGGTATACAAGGGTAAAAACACACAACACCAGGTTATAGTCCAACAGGTTTATTTGGAAGCACTAGCTTTCGGAGCGCTGCTCCGTCATCAGGTAGTTGTGGAGTGTTCGATTGTAAGATGCATAATTCAGTGTCTTACAATTGTGTCCTCCACAACCACCTGATGAAGGAGCAGCGCAACAAAACCTAATGCTTCTAATTAAACCTGTTGGATTATAACCTGGTGTTGTGTGATTTTTAACTATGTTTCCATGTGACTGACTCTTTGTAATGGATGGTGTTGGGAAATAGGTTGATGCTTTGATTCAATTTTTGAGTTAAGATCTTTACGTATAGAGAGACAGCTTTGTTTAGTTTTCCTTCTCTGTAATAAACAGGGATACTCTTGTTAAAGAACATTTAATGTTTCATGTAAATAGGTTTCAGTGACTAATTAATAACCAGGTAAACAAATTAAACATTTAATTTATCTAATCAGGTTTTGTTCTGGGATCTGACATGTCCAGCATTATCATTAGTTCGGATTGTAACACACTCTCTGTGTTAGCCAGTTCCATTTTCTCATCACATTCCCAACAAAGAAGGTCCTCCTGGATTTATCAGTGACTATCTCAGGTTTATGCCCTGTAGTTATATTCTCCTTCATGAATGAAAACACCTTTTTCACATCCTCACTATGAAACTCTTTCACAAACTTCAAGACCGCCATTAAATCAACCCTCGGACTCTATTCTCTTGAGAAAGGAACCACATTTCAATCTTTTCCCAGACATATAACCTCCCAACTTTAATGTTATTCTAAAAAAATCATCTCCACACCCTTTCCAGTGCCTTTCTGATTTTTAATATGGATACTAGAACAGTTCATACTATACCAGTGTGCTTACCCAAGTTTATCATACCTGCTCTGGTTTTCAATTCTATGCATCTAGAAATGAATTCCAGTATTTCATCTTGATGAGCTACTGGCTTCTGTATATAAGTTTGCAGAACTGTAACCCTGATGGAGACAGCTAGGAAGCAAGAACCTTACCTGTGACTTGGATGAAGTAGGGTGATGTTTTGTATTGTATGCCACTGATGACAGTTTCACAGGAAACATACAGTAAGTCTTCAATTTTGTGTCGTGAGACAATCATTCCCTCTTTATTATTCCAAATCACATCTTTTCCATCTGGATAAAGTGTCTTTGATGTAAGACCCTAGCAAATTGTGATCAAAACAAAGTTGATGAGACAGATTGATGCAGGAACTGGGTCAGCTTAGTTAGATCTTATTGAGTCGTGGAGCAAACATGAAGGGGCCAAATGGCCTCTGCTGCTATATCTTATCTTCTAACCTATTAGCAGAAAGATCAATTTTAAAGGAATAGTACAAATCAAATTTTTGGTCCAACCATAAGTTGCAACAATTCCAAATTCCCCAACCCACATTCACCAACCCAAATGGGTAGAATAGACTTCTATTGATGCTGTGCCACTTAAATCCTTTAGAATTGATGCTGGAGGGATTTCTGAGTGGAAAAAGAAATACAGAGAGTATAGACTGAGGTAATCAATATTACATTTAGCTTTGAAAGGGTCTGAAAGGGTTAATGCTTGATTGAAATCAGTAAACACCACTCATTGTGATTTTTCTCTTGGGTCTTGGTCAGAGTTTGTGGAGACAAACCTGAGCCTAACGTTTACTTGAAAATGTTGCAGTAATGCATTTAACATCAAAAACACACAGACACACACACACACACACACTCCCATTAAAGTCATGGCAACACAGGAAAATATTTCAGATTTCAGGTCTGACAGAATTCATGCAAAAACAGAAAAATCTGCAGCTCCAAGACAGAGGTGCAGGCTACAGCAAGAGGCGGTGTGCAATTCGTTCTGCACCCAAGTTGAGATGGTGAGCTGACCAGACATTGAGGATTGTGTGTATCAAACCAACAATCTCTTTAACAAAAAGAGAAATGTTAAAACGCATAGTAGCCCAGACAGAAAGATCAGTAATTAAATGAAACATTGCAGCTCCAATCAGGCATCGCAGCCATATCATGCAGTTACCATGAGGCAGAGCCAAAAAAACAGCTAAACTAAGAAAACCATAACCATAATGGGAACTCATATATTCCAGGTGTGGGGAGCTGGGTAAACCATCAACCAAGACCCTTAAAGCAGAGAAGCATTGGGTAACTTAAGGGAGTATTTAATTTTGTTCCATGATAATTTTTGGGAAACAAAGGGAATGCAGCAGAGATCATAGCAAGGTTCCAAAGTATGGGAAAATCAGCATTCCAGTAGCAAAGCACTGGACAACTATCATAAGAATATTTATAGAATGTAAAATATCTAATCACATTAGGAAATTATGTCATTAGAAATAGCATTGCTGGGAAGATTTCATATCAGAGATGGGTCAAATAGAACAGAAAATTGGACAATCTGGAGAGATGAATTCTTGAAGCGAAGAAAAGTTTCCAAACTGGGAGGTAAGACAGAAGCTGAACGAGGAAATATACACTTCTGTGAACATTTGAAGCAATGATTTTATCGATTATCAAAGGGTAAATAAACAAAGTCAAATTTGAAGAAAGATTTTGACAATTATGTCAACTTAGGAACTAACAGGATTCTGGAAAGGGGGTGATTCAATAACAAAGTCCAACATCTAGGTGAATCCAGGGATGATTTAATTAGTGATCTGTACTGGCTAGTACAGAGATGGGATGATAATGACTTAAAGTCAGAATTCGTAAGAGACCAGATTGTGATACTGATAAGTCTTTGTCAGTTTTATTAGGTGATTTTTGAGAAGATTTTATGTAAGTTAGCTCGCTGAGCTGGAAGGGTTGTTTTCAGACGTTTTGTCATCATGACTAGGCAACATCATAAGTGAGAGTCTCCAGTGAAGACCTGGTGATATGTCTTTCCTCTCTATTTATAGGTCTTGGTTTCTTCAGGTGGGTGATGTCATTTGTGGTTCTTTTTTTCAAGGGAAGGTACTTGGGATCTAAATTGATGTGGATGTAGGTTTGCCCGTTGAGCTGGAAGGTCAGTTTTCAGATGTTTCATCATCATGCTAGGTAACATGAAGAAAAAAGACTTTAGTGGTGATGTTTGTACATGAGTTTGGAAGGGTTAATATTTGTTTGAGTGCAGGAAGCTCCACCCACTGTGATGGTGTTACAGAGATTTGGTCAGAGTAAAGAAAGAGCTTACTGGGGACAGAACTGGGACAGCCTCTGCAGTAACATAGGGTCTATACACGTGACCCAGAGGGAGACCACACAACCAACCAAGAGGAGAAGCCTGACACAGCAGCTGTCCAATCTGACCCTCCAGGTGCCACCAGGCAGTGGCCAGGAATATGTGATGGCTCCATCAGGCAGCTAGTAACCCACAGGTAAATGCACCCTGGCACAGACCTCAGGCACTGGCCCTCTGGCTCCACACACGGAGGGTCCACTGTCAAGACTTAACTAAGGAAAATGTCCAGCCCATCACAAGTGCATTACCAAAGGCTCCTTAGAGAACAACGTCTAAACCCACTACAATCTAGAAGGATAAGGGCAGCATATACTTAGGAACATCACCACCTGCAAGTTCCCCTCCTCACCATCCTGGGTCAGAAATATATCTGAGCTGAGATGTCACCTTTCTTCTAGGTACTGATAAAACTTTAAGTTATCTCAGGGCTGTGACTTGAAAGAAATTCTGGGATTTACATATTAATCAATCAAAAGCTACATCCCTATTATAAGTGATTAAAGACTTAACAGCAATCTAGGTTTGTTCAATATATCGCATCAATTGTATGACACTTTGATCTTTTACTATAAATTCTGTGTCCTATGATCCTGCCCCACTAGTTACCTGATGAAGGAGCAGCGCTCTGAAAGCTTGTACTTCCAAATAAACCTGTTGGACTAGAACCTGGAGTTGTGTGATTTTTAACTTTGTCCTCCCCAGTCCAACAGTGTCACCTTCCTGTCAGAAATATATCATCATTCCTTCACTGTTGCTGGGTCAAATTCTGGAACTCCTTTTCCATAGTATTGTAAATGTTCCTACTGCATGTTGTCTGCAATGCTCCAAGAAGGCAGCTCACCACCACTTTCTCAAGGGCAACTATGGTTGGGCAATAATTGTTGGCCCAGTCAGTAACATTCACATCTCATGAATGAATAGAAAGCATAAAAATTCAATTTGGCCATTAAGATGGACTGCTATTCATGACAAAAACAATTAACATCAGCTCTCAGCAATAACAGAAAATAATTTGATTTATTGTAACACATTTAACTTAAACAATTGAGAAAAAGCTTACTTATGTGCTACCATACGATTTAAGCTCTATCCTTTAAAACCCCAACTACACACACACACACACACATTTAAAATTAAAACAGACAGTTTGATACGTATTATGGGTGCAAGACATATGGACAGGGAAACTTCTGAAGATCAAAAGGTCCTAATTGTAAGAGTGGGTTAGATTTTCTCTCACAATTCCTCCTGATTTTAACAATGATGATGTTGAGTTCTTGATGTTGAGTTGATCGACCTAGGTCTTTCCATTTTGGGAGTCTTTCTTTTACTTTTCCTTTTTGTGTCTTTTTACTCACAGCAGGAGGAGATGGGTGGAAAAAGTGGGCGGGGAAACGGTGGAGAGAGAGGGAGAGAGAGAGAGAGATCTTTTCAGTCTTACTGCACTACAAACATGTTTTAGATATTTTGAAATCAATATGTCCAGTTGTGTCATGACAAACATTGGAGTAGGTGGAATTTGAATCCAGGCCTCCTGGGTCAGAGATAGGAACAGTATCACTGCATCACAAGAGGCCTTCTGACCCCTCAATGTTTACAGATTTGTAACAGATAGCAGCTGGACCAATCTGAGGGCTGTCTTCAGGCAACCTTCCCATAACTCTGATTCGCAGATGGATCAGTCTCAATGCTTCAGCAATAACATTAACTAACATAGCTCAAAACGTGCTCCACTTCAGTTTCCAGGTGGCAAAACTCTCCCAGTATTTCCATTAAATTGCAATGTGCAACTGCATTCCAGCTTATAGTTCAAAAGGGATAAATATGTGACCCTTTACATCACAACGGAAGGTCCTGTAAGTACAATGTTACATTTTTCTTTCATATTTTCAAAATTTAATTTACCAAAGTAGGAATTACAATACTTAAAGTATTGTATTTCAACTCAGTGAGTACAATTATAATGGTTTAACTTCTTTACTGTTAAGGAAGTCCCTACAGAACTGACTCTAATTAGACAATAGGCAATAGACAATAGATGCAGGAGTAGGCCATTCTGTCCTTCGAGCCTGCACCACCATTCATTATGATCATGGCTGACCATCCTCAATCAGTATCCTGTTCCTGCCTTATCCCCATAACCCTTGATTCCACTATCCTTAAGAGCTCTATCCAACTCTTTCTTGAAAGTATCCAGAGACTTGGCCTCCACAGCCTTCTGGGGCAGAGCATTTCTTACTCCCACCACTCTCTGGGTGAAGACGTTTCTCCTCAACTCTGTTCTAAGTGACCTACCCCTTATTTTTAAACTGTGTCCTCTGGTTTGGGACTCATGCTTCCTGCCTCCAGAGTGTCCGATCCTTTAATAATCTTATACATCTCAATCAGATCCCCTCTCAGTCTTCTAAACTCCAGCGTATACAAGCCCAGTCGCTCCAGTCTTTCAGCATAAGGTAGTCCTGCCATTCCGGGAATTGACCTCGTGAACCTACGCTGCACTCCCTCAATAGCCAGAATGTCTTTCCTCAAATTTGGAGACCAAAACTGTGCACAATATTCCAGGTGCGGTTTCACCAGGGCATTTATGACATTTATTCCTATACAAATGGATGCTTCATTCAAAGTCTTTTCATTTCAAGTTGTGATTTTCAGAAATACAAACTCCAACTTTAGGTCAGGATATCTTGTAACATTTTCTTTGTCCTCTGGGATCAAGTAAAGTCAGTTGGGTTTGGGACTATTGGGTTTGAGCCTTATTGCTAACAGAAATGGTTTGGTATGAATGGTGGAGAAATATGTTACCACCTGGAACAAAAAGAGCAGCTGTCACGGCCTGGCAGAACAAGTCAAGAACACAGCAATACAATAGCTCAAGACTGACACCCAAAGACAGATCTGCAGAATGAAGGACAAGAGGGAAGGGAAAGTCTGAGAGATTTGTCGATTGTCATCGCGTGCAAAGTATGGTGAGTGCCTGGAGGAGAATGTGGAGCTGTTCCCAAGTATATGCTGCCATTATCCTTCTAGATTAGTAGTGGGTTTGGAAGTTGCTGTCTAAGGAGCCTCTGGGCTTGCAGAATAGTGGGACCTCATCAAAGAGTAACTGCCCTCTCTCCTGAATATTAAATACCACCTAGACGCAAATCCTTTTAACCTTAGTTGCCTCCATGCCAAACTTAACGTAATTGCTACAGAACTACATGATCTAGATTGAAGGTGAATGTAATGGCCTTGCCTGCTCTTCATAAGCTTTGCAAGCTACTCTTGATAACATCAATTCTGCATGCTAGGAACAAGTATTGGACATTACATTAGCCTTAGCTGGAATTCTGTCTCCAGTTCTGGGCACAGGATTTTAGGACTGATGTGAAGGCATTACAGAGGATCCAGAGGCGTTTACTAGACTGGTTCCAGGAATGAGGAATTTCAGTCAAAAAGATAGATCTTTGTTGGAGAAGAGAATGCTGACAGCACATCTGATTGAAGTATCCAGAACAATGAGAGGTCTGGACAGAGAAAACGTTCCCACTCATGAAAGGATCGAGACTACAGTGGCACTGTAATAATTGTAACAAGGTCAGCTAGGTTGACCTCATAGAACAGGAGTTCCCTGATTGGGCCAGTTAACCTGGTCCAATCAGGCAGCCCTTGCTGACAGATAGAAACAGGGGGGGTTGGCCCGGGTGTCCTTGGAGAAGGAGCACGTGGTGTCCACCAACACCCTGGAATTGTGACTGGCCACTTGAGTGTTTCCTTCCCTTCTGGAGAGATTGGACCATTTCTGTGACTGACTGCGACTGTGCGAGGACTGTTCCTGTTGCTGCTTGGGGCCTGCCTCCCTGCTGGTGCCTGGGACTTTGGAGAGGCCTGCCTCCACTGCTAAAAAAAAGAAAAAAAAAGAAACAGGGGGGGTCAGAAGTTCTGTTTACTCTGAGAGCTGTGTCTGAGAGAGCTGGATCAGTGTCAAGGACCCTCCATGTGAATACAAAAGCGGACTTGGTGACAAGAAAGTTACCTCTGTGGAGTTATTTCAGGCGCATGTAAAAAGTAATAATAAAAGAAGCGAAATAATCTGAGGAAAAATCTTTTGACGGCCTGAGTAGTGGAACACAGAATCTGAGAGTGTAGTGAGGCAAGTTCAATTGAGACATTAGATAGGGAATGTAATGGTTATTTGAAAAGGGAGCTGCTATAGGGCTACAAGAAGTAGGCAGGACAATGGCAAAAGATGTAAAGCCTATTTGGAGACATAATGGGCCAAGTAGTCTCCTCTTGAGCTGTAACAATTCTGTGATTCATACAAGAAAACCTGCATGTTCTTGAATGTTACCAAAACAAAACTCACACTATCCCACACCTGGTATTCGGAATAGGCCACCTCTCATATTTATTGAAAGGGAGGCTTTGGAATATCTGAGCACCTCCCGTAGCTTGGCAGCACCTCTCTCACAGGATCACCATTGACGGCAAGAGCCAACAATGGATGAACTGCGCCAGTTCAGTCTCTTATGAACCATTGTGGCCAGTGTTTGACAACAACGTTCTCTACAGGTCAACAGAAGGCTCAGTGGAAAGGGCATTTGTTGTTATCACACTCTTGTACTGCAGTGGGTCCTGCACTGTATTAACTATACCATACAATTTAGCTAAAAATCACACAATACCAGGTTATAGTCCAACAGGTTTACCTGGAAGCACTAGCTTTCAGAGTGCTGCTTCTTCATCAGGTGGTTGTAGAACAGGACCTGCAGCGCTCTGAAAGCTAGTGCTTCCAAATATCCACATCATGCATACAATTTAGCATCATTCTCAAGTCTTGAAATTTTATTTCCAACTCCCTTGTCCAAATCATCTGTATAAATTGTGGCCAACATATCTGTATTGAACATACCCAGTAACTGAGCTGCCTGGTGTAAGGAATTCCAAAGAGTCAGATCTCTCAGTGACGGAATTTCTTCCAATCGCAATTCTAAATGATTTGAGTCCTGAACCTTTGAAACAGGATTCCATTATCTTTCCTACTATGTGTGTCTAACTATTGTCTTCAATAAAGTCCTGTGAAATGTCTTGGCTGTTTTCATGACATCAAAGGTGTGATACAAATGCAAATTACAATTGGATGAAAACCATAAAAGGAATTCCTGTGACGAATACTGTACATGCCAGTAAAGTGACTCACCAATCGCAGTGTGACGTTGAGAAATGGAATGGACACAGGGCACGGCACAGTAACTCTCGGGCTGTTTACAATCAGCACGGGTGAGATTTGGGTACCATTGGGCGATGTGTTGACAAATGGATTCTGGAAATCTGAAAATAATGAAGGAGCAGTTACATGTTGCACAACAAAACAATGGACTAGACTCAACTCCTGAGCCCCTTCCATTCCTGACTCTGCCTTTAAACCTTAACATGTTTGATTAATTAACTCATAGTGTGTGGGTGTCGCCAGCATTTATTGCCTGTCCCTAGTTTCCCTTGAGAAGGTCATGGTGAGCTGCCTTCTTGAACCATTACATCCATGTGCTCTAGGTAGAACCACAATGCCATTCGGAAAGGAATTCCAGGATATTGACCCACCTCCATATCAAGATTTTGATGCAGGAAAGGAATGGTGATATATTTCCAATTCAGGATGGCGATTGGTTTGGAAGGGGACCTGCAAGTTGCAATGTTCCCATGTGTCTGCTGTCCTTTTCCATCGAGATGTAAGGGGTCATTGCTTTGGAAAGTGCAAAGGATTTTTGGTGAATTTCTGCAGTGCATCTTGTAGACAGTACATACTGGTGCTACTGAGCATCGATAGTGGTGGGTGTGGATGCTTGTGGGTGTGGTCAAGCGGACTGCTTTGTCCTGGATGATATCAACTAGGTGAAAGTGAGGACTGCAGATGCTGGAGATCAGAGTCAAGGCCTCATTCCTGATGAAGGGCTCCTGCCTGAAACGTCGATTTTCCTGCTCCTTGGATGCTGCCTGACCTGCTGTGCTTTTCCAGCACCACTCTAATCTTGTCCTGGATGATGTCAAGCTTATTGAGTGTTTTTGGAGCTGCACCCACCCAAGCAAAAGTGGGGAGTGTTCCATCACACTCCTGACTTGTGCCTTGTAGATGGTGGACAGGCTTTGAGGAATCAGGGGTGACAATGTCAAATTAACACCTCAGGACAATGTTGCTGGAAGAACTTCCTATCCTGACCTTAGGACTAGAGCAGTCAGGGAGCTTGGAGTGTGTTGAGCTACAACCTCCTGAAAATTCTGAGGATTTCCAGTTCTTTGTCCAGCTTGGGTGTTTGATACGGTCTGTGGGCTTGTTAATCACATCTCTGGGTCCAATAACAGCCCAATGAAAGGTGCATCTGATGTAGCGCCTAGCCCTCCCTTCTCGAAATCTGGGTTATGCTAACTCTTGCAGTAAGGAGCATAGAGAGGGAGACAGCACCTGAGTGAGACAGAGAGCATGTGGGCATAATCTGGGGATTTGGTTCAAATGGGAAATTCTATTAGTAAATCCTTTTCCAAGTTCAATTTTAGATTTAAGTAAAAAGAACAGAAAGTTCTGGAAAACTCAGCAGGTTTGGCAGCATCTCTGGAGTGAGAAAGGGAATTAACATTTTGAGTCTACTATTTCTCCACTTTGGAACACAACTATTTTATTTCAGAATTCTGCCACCTGCAGTACTTTATTTCAGTTTTAGTGTGTGTTCCGACCCAGAACAAACAGATTTTCGGTAAATTAAGCCACCCAGTAAGACTGGCAGCTCCTTTATTCTTGCATGGAATGTGGGCATCCCTAGCAAGGTCAGTATTTGTTGCTCATCCCTCATTACTTGCTTGAGTCATTTCAAAGAGGCAGTTGAGAGTCAATCACTGTTCTTTATTTCAAAAATATACTTTGTTCACAAAAATACTTCTATATGCATAGTCCCTAAAGCAGTTCTCTTCTGTGCAGTTGCACATGAAGAAGCAAATAAACATTAGAGTTTATCTATCTAGCAAACAAACCAAAGGCATTTCTTCGTGTACAAGAATATATTTACATGTATTCAAGGCATGAGGATGGTCCACTAACTCAATGGACCCCCTTTTAACAGCAGGAAGACCTCAGACGTGGTCCTTCCCCACTGCGCCTTGGCAGCAGCTGCCCTACGCTTTAGTGCATCCCTCAGCACGTAGCCCTGGACCTCGGAATGTGCCAGGCAAAAGTGAGGACTGCAGATGCTGGAAACCAGAGTCTAGATTAGATTGGTGCTGGAAAAGCACAGCAGGTGTTTCCTCATTACCCTCATTTCCCCTTCCCCCACCTTACCCCAGTTCCAAACTTCCAGCTCAGCATAATCCTCATGGCCGGCCCTACCTGCCAATCTCCCTTCCCACCTATCCACTCCACCCTCCTCTCTGACCCATCACCTCCATCCCCACCCCCATTCATGTATTGTACTCTTTGCTACCTTCTCCCCAGCCCCCCCACCCCCCCCTCCATTTATCTCTCCACTCTGGAGGCTCCCTGCCCCCATTCCTGATGAAGGGCTTTTGCCCGAAACGTCGATTTTATAGCTACTTGGATGCTGCCTGAACTGCTGTGTTCTTCCAGCACCACTAATCCAGGTTCTCCAGTCGATGTTCATCTCGGTATGCATCCCGGAGAACAGACCATACAGCAAAGAGTCATGGAGACGAACCTCAACAAAAATCACAGCACCTCACTCTCTCTCTATCTGTCTCTCTGTCTTTGTCTCTTTCTCTCTCTCTCTCTCTCTCTCTGTTTGTCACTCTCTCTGTCTCTCTCTGTGTCTCTCTGTCTCTCTCTGTGTGTGTGTGTGTCTCTCTCTCTTTGTCACTCTCTCTGTCTCTCTCTGTCTCTGTCTCTCTCTGTGTCTCACTGTCTCTCTCTATATCGCTCTCTCTCTTTGTCTCTCTCTCTCTCTCTCTCTCTCTCTTTCTCTCTTTAGACGTCCTTTGCAAAGGCACATTCCAGAAGGGGATGTGTGGCACTCTCTACCCCTGAAGCCATTTCAAGGGCAGCCTGCAGTGGCACAAACTGGGTGTACAAAGAGAGGTTAGAAATCAGTCACATTAGTGTGGATCTGGAGTCACTCATATACACCAGACTGGGTAAGGAGAGCTGATTTCCGTTCCTAAAGATCATGAGTGAACCAGGTTTTTATGACAGATGGTGATATTTTCATCGTGACCATCACTAGGATTAGCTTTACGTTTCAGGTTCTTTTATTAACTGAACGTTTCACTGGCAGGAATATGAATATTCTTCAGAACCTGGGACCCTTAGATTCCCAGGATTAGAGTGGTGCTAGAAAAGCACAGCAGGTCAAGCAGCATCCAAGGAGCAGGAAAATCGACTTTTCTGGAATCCGATGAAGGGCTTATGCCTGAAATGTTGATTTTCCTGCTCCTCAGATGCTGCCTGACCTGCTGTGCTTTTCCAGCACCACTCTCATCTTGACTCTAATCTCCAGCATCTGCAGTACCCACTTTCGCCTTATCCCTAGATTCCCAGGCCAGTGACACCACCATACTGACAGTGGTAACCATCCATCAAGCACCGAAACTCCTTGTTTGAATGTAGCCTTTAACAGGGGCCTGAATAGGGAGTGACTACTGTAGCAGCAGATTAAACGATAAAGTGACGCAAGACAGGTCAATACAACAAAACAAATTGTATAACACATGGTCAGTAAGTTCGCATGGTCAGTTTGAGGGAGACTTCACCTGAGAGAAGATAGTGGATAGGTGCATACACTTGGTGATTTGAATCAAAGTGAAAATTTAATTTTTACTGCAATAAGTAACGTGTGCTGAGATAGGTGCTTGTTAAAGAGTGGGATGGGGTGGGGGGGGTTAAGGTGCTATTTCCTACTATAACCTCCAGCAGTGAATTGCAGCAGAAAATTGCAAATTGACTGCTGGAGGAAGGGTCACTGGACGCGAAATGTTAACTCTGATTTCTTTCCACAGATGCTGCCAGACCTGCTGAGCTTTTCCAGCAATTTCTGTCTTTGTCCAAAATTTCAAAAACAGTGCTCACTAATTCAGGATTCACGTGCAGGGGTCATCACTGTTTCCAGAAACGGCTTGGCAAAACTTTACAGGATCCTATACAGTTCGATCAAGCCATCCCCGATCAAACCTGAAAAACTCCAGTGAAAACAAGACTGGCTTATCCAACCAATCCTCTTAAGACAACCTACGCATTCCTGGTATCAATCCAGTAAACCTCTGAATGATCTCCAATGTATTTAGAGTTTTCCTTCAGTAAAGTCAGAAGTCACACGACACCAGGTTATAGTCCAACAGGTTTATTTGAAATCACAAGCTTTCGGAGTATAGCCCCTTCATCAGCGCGAGACAAATAAAAGCTGCAGTTGTTGGAATCTGAAATAGACAGGCAGGAGGCTGGGAGAACCCAGCAAGCCAGGCAGCACCAGGAGGGGGAGCAGTCCATGTTTCAGGGGAAACCCTTGAGGAAGGGGCTATTCTCTGAAAGCTTGTGATTCCAAATGAACCTGTTGGACTATAACTGGGATTGCGTGACTTCTGACCTTGTGGATTGCAGTCCAACACTGGCACCTCCACCTTCAATAAAGAATCCAATTGTACACTATATTCAAGGCGCTTTATAAAATGTAGGTTTGGTCATATTCAACTGAGCTTGGATTTCAAACACATTTTAAAAGAAGGATAATGCCAATATCGAAACACTCCTAAACTAAGTTTGTTTGTTCCACCTCTTTACAGCTTCACTGTGTTAGAGTCAGCAGCCAGTTCACCCTCTCCTTTCCTTCTCCAAATGGACCGAATACCTCAAACATTTGGCATTCCTCACCCCCTCCACAATCCCCTCCTCACCTCCTCCACATTCCCCTCCTCACCCCCTCCACAATCCCCTCCTCACCCCCTCCACAATCCCCTCCTCACCCCCTCCACAATCCCCTCCTCACCCCCTCCACATTCCCCTCCTCACCTCCTCCACATTCCCCTCCTCACCCCCTCCACATTCCCCTCCTCACCCCCTCCACAATCCCCTCCTCACCCCCTCCACATTCCCCTCTTCACCCCCTCCACAAACCCTTCCTCTCACCCTCCACATTCCCCTCCTCACCCCCTCCACATTCCCCTCCTCACCCCCTCCACAATCCCCTCCTCACCCCCTCCACATTCCCCTCTTCACCCCCTCCACAAACCCTTCCTCTCACCCTCCACAATCCCCTCCTCACCCCCTCCACATTCCCCTCCTCACCTCCTCCACATTCCCCTCCTCACCCCCTCCACATTCCCCTCCTCACCCCCTCCACATTCCCCTCCTCACCCCCTCCACAATCCCCTCCTCACCCCCTCCACATTCCCCTCTTCACCCCCTCCACAAACCCTTCCTCTCACCCTCCACAATCTCCTCCTCACCCCCTCCACAATCCCCTCCTCACCCCCTCCACATTCCCCTCCTCACCCCTCCACAATTACTTCCCCACACCCTCCTCAATCCCCTCTTCACCCCCTCCACAAACCCTTCCTCTCACCCTCCACAAACCCCTCCTCACCCCCTCCGCAATCTCCTCCTCCCTCCCTCTAAATCTCCCCCTCACCCCCTCCACAATCTACTTCCTACTCCCTCCACAATCCCCTCCTCACACCCTCCACAATCTCCTGCTCACCCCCTCCTCAATCTCCTCCTCACTCACTCCACAATCTTCTCCTCACCCCTCCACAATCCCCTCCTCACCCCCTCCACAATCTCCTCCTCACACCCTCCACAATCTCCTCCTCACACCCTCCACAATCTCTTTCTCACTCCCTCCACAATCCCCTCCTCACCCCCTCCCCAATCCCCCCTCCCTCCCTCCACAATCTCCTCCTCACCCCCTCCACAATCTCCTCCTCACTCCCTCCACAATCTCCTCCTCACTCCCTCCACAATCTCCTCCTCACTCACTCCACAATCTCCTCCTCACTCCCTCCACAATCTCCTCCTCACTCACTCCACAATCTCCTCCTCACTCACTCCACAATCTCCTCCTCACCCCCTCCACATTCCCCTCTTCACCCCCTCCACAAACCCTTCCTCTCACCCTCCACAATCTCCTCCTCACCCCCTCCACAATCCCCTCCTCACCCCCTCCACATTCCCCTCCTCACCCCTCCACAATTACTTCCCCACACCCTCCTCAATCCCCTCTTCACCCCCTCCACAAACCCTTCCTCTCACCCTCCACAAACCCCTCCTCATCCCCTCCGCAATCTCCTCCTCATCCCCTCCACAATCCCCTCCTCACCCCCTCCACAATCCCCTCCTCGCCCCCTCCACAATCTCCTCCTCACCCCCTCCACAATCCCCTCCTCACTCCCTTCACAATCCCCTCCTCACTCCCTTCACAATCCCCTTCTCACCCCCTCCACAATCCCCTCCTCGCCCCCTCCACAATCTCTTCCTCACCCCTCCACAATCCCCCTCCTTAGCCCCTCCACAATTGCCTCCTCACTCCCTCAAAATCTCCTCCTCATCCCCTCCACAATCCCTTCCTCACACCCTCCACAATCCCCTCCTCACCCCCTCCACAATCTCTTCCTCACCCCCTCCACAATCCCCTCCTCACCCCCTCCACAATCCCTTCCTCACCCCCTCCACAATCTCTTCCTCACCCCCTCCACAATCCCCTCCTCACCCCCTCCACAATCCTTTCCTCACCCCCTCCACAATCCCCTCCTCACCCCCTCCACAATCCCTTCCTCACTCCCTCCACAATCCCCTCCTCACCCCCTCCACAATCCCCTCCTCACCCCCTCCACAATCCCTTCCTCACCCCCTCCACATTCCCCTCCTCACTCCCTCCACAATCCCCTCCTCACTCCCTCCACAATTCCCTCCTCACCCCTTCCCAAACTTCTCCTCACCCCCTCTGCAATACCCTCCTCACCCCCTCCACAATCTCCCCTCACACGGTCCACAATCCCCTCCTCACCCCCTCTGCAAACCCCTCCTCAACACCTCCGAGAACCCCTCCACACCCCCTTCCTAATCCCCACCATTCCCCCTCCTCAGTCCACTCCTCACCCCTCTGCAATCCCCTCCTCACCCTGTCCACAGTCTCCTCCTCACTCCCTCTAAATCTCCCCTCACTCCCTCCACATTCCCTCCTCACCCCCTCCACAATCTCCTCCTCACTCCTTCCAAATCTCCCGTTCACCCCCTCCACAATCTACGTCCTCCTCCCTACGCAATCCCCTCCTCACTCCCTACGCAATCCCCTCCTCACCCCCTTCCCATTCTCCTCCTCACTCCCTCCACAATCTCATCCTCACCCCCTCCACAATCCCCTTCTCACTCACTCCTCAATCTCCACCTCACCCCCTCAATATGTTCCTCACCACCTCCACAATCTCCTCCTCATTCCCTCCTCTCTCTCCTCCTCAGCCCCTCCACATTCTCCTCATCACTCCCTCCACAATCTACTCCTCACTCCCTCCACAATCTCCTCCTCCCTCCCTCCAAATCTCCCCCTCACTCCCTCCACAGTCCCCTCCTCACTCCCTCCATATTCTACTCCTCACACCCTCCACAATTTCCCCTCACTCCCTCCGCAATCCCCTCCTCACCGCCTCCACAATCCCCTCCTCACCGCCTCCACAATCACCTCCTCACCGCCTCCCCAGTCCCCTCCTCACCGCCTCCCCAGTCCCCTCCTCACTCCCCCCACAATCTCCCCCTCCCCCCTCCCCAGTCCCCTCCTCACTCCCCCCACAATCTCCCCCTCCCCCCTCCGCAATCTCCTCCTCACCCCCTCCATAATCTCCCCCTCATACCCTCTGTAATCCCTTCTCACCCCCTCCGCAATCGCCCCCTACCTCCCTCTAAATCTCCCCCTCACCCCCTCCACAATCTACTTCCTACTCCATCCACAATCCCCTCCTCACACCCTCCACAATATCCTCCACACCCCTCCACAGTCCCCTCCTCACACCCTCCACAATCCCCTCCTCACACCCTCCACAATCTCCTGCTCACCCCCTCCATAATCTCCCCCTCACACCCTCTGCAATCCCTTCTCACCCCCTCCGCAATCTCCTCCTCCCTCCCTCTAAATCTCCCCCTCACCCCCTCCACAATCTACTTCCTACTCCCTCCACAATCCCCTCCTCACACCCTCCACAATCTCCTGCTCACCCCCTCCTCAATCTCCTCCTCACTCACTCCACAATCTTCTCCTCACCCCTCCACAATCCCCTCCTCACCCCCTCCACAATCTCCTCCTCACACCCTCCACAATCTCCTCCTCACACCCTCCACAATCTCTTTCTCACTCCCTCCACAATCCCCTCCTCACCCCCTCCCCAATCCCCCCTCCCTCCCTCCACAATCTCCTCCTCACCCCCTCCACAATCTCCTCCTCACTCCCTCCACAATCTCCTCCTCACTCCCTCCACAATCTCCTCCTCACTCACTCCACAATCTCCTCCTCACTCACTCCACAATCTCCTCCTCACTCACTCCACAATCTCCTCCTCACTCACTCCACAATCTCCTCCTCACTCCCTCCACAATCTCATGCTCACTCCCTCCACAATCTCCTCCTCACTCCCTCCACAATCTACCCCACACCCCCTCTACAATCTCCTCCACACTCCCTCCAAACTCTCCTCACCCCCTCCACAATCCCCTCCTCACCCCCTCCATATTCTCCTCCTCACTCCCTCCACAATCTCCTCCTTACCCCCTCCGCAATCCCCTCCTCACTCCCTCCACAATCCCCTTCTCACTCACTCCACAATCTTCTCCTCACTCCCTCTACAATCTCCTCCTCACCCCCTCTACAATCTCCTCCTCACCCCCTCTGCAATCCCCTCCTCAGTCCCTCCACATTCTCCTCCTCACTCCCTCCACAATCCCCTCCTCACTCCCTCCACATTCTCCTCCTCACCCCCTCCCCAATCTCCTCCACGTTCCCCCCCCTCCCCGCAATTTTCCATCCTTGGCCTTTAAAGCCCAATTGTTGATGCTTTTGATCCATTCACTCATTTTTATTCTCACGAAATCTCCGAAGCCTGACTGTGCCGTTTAGTCCGAATGAGGGTTAGAACCTGATGCCATTCTCCTTCCTTTCCCCCATTGGCTGAAACATTGCTTCCAGTTAGATAATCATCTGATGCCCTCTTGAGTGTCTCGATTGAAACTACCTCCACTGTATTCCCAGGAATGCATTCCAGACCCAAATTACTCACTGAACGAAGGAATTGTTTTTTTTCTCACATCACATTTGCTTCTTTCGTAAATCACCTCATATGTGTGCCCTGTCATTCTTGGTTTTCTCCTATGTTTAAAGGTACTGACAGACACAAAGAATCCCTCTGTCTGAAGGGATAACAGAGGCAGTAGGGAGGAGATGAGAACAGGGAGTTGTACAGTGCAGAGGACCTGGGAAGGTCAAATGGGAAAGATTCTGAAGAATGCTGAAGGAAGAGGATGGATTGTACCTGTCTGAAAGTTAATGTCAGTTGTTTGCTCTTTCCCCAGTGCCCTGTGATCACATTTCCTTCAATATTTATCCAATCTCTTCAACAGTTTCAATTCAATCTACACCCAATGACCTCTCACAAACAGTGCATTCCAGATCACAACAGTGTCCTGAGCTAATCTTTTTCCCCCATGTTTTGTCTGATTCTTTTGCCAGTCTTTCTAAATCTGTCTTGGTGATCCTTTCAGAACTGAAAACAGTTGTCCAAGAAGTCTCTGTCTCAAAACTTTTCATGATTTTGAATCTTTTGTCAAATCTCTTTATTTGCTTCTCTCGTTCCACGCAGTTAAGATGTCACGTTCTCCTTTCTCTCCACATCAGCGAAGCTCCTCAACCCCCTGGACCCACTCCAGTACATGTGTTCTGCATTCTTTCAAAACCATAACATCCTTCTGCCTCTGGGTTTGGAGGCATGGAGGGGCCTGTGAAATCCAGTGGGTGCCTTTCCCCCAGCCTTCCAGAAACTTAATGGGGTGTGGAGCAGGCATTGGGCAGATTATCTACCCTTGGGCTTGTTGAGCCCTTTAAATGTTCACTCAATGGCCTCATCCTACCTCCACCAGTATTTACCCAGGTTGGGGAGATGGCAGAGATGGGGGAGCCAATCCAGTGAGTTGCATGGATTGGGGTCAGGCAAGGAAGATGGGGAACTTCCTTTGCGGGTCTATCGGAGTGACACTGCCTCCCCCACTCCATTGTCATTCCTTCTTTAACCCTCCCCCATGACACAGTCCCGCTCATCACCCTCCACAGTCTCCTCCTCATCCCCTCTACAGTCTCCTTCTCACTCCTGCCACAATCTCCTCCTCACCGCCTGCACATTCCCCTCCTCACCCCCTCCACTTCCCCTCCTCACCCCCTCCACAATCTCCTCCTCACTCCCTCCACAATCTCCTCCTCACTCCCTCCGCAATCCCCTCCTCACCCCCTCTGCAATCTCCCCCTCACTCCCTCCGCAATCTCCACCTCACTCCCTTCACAATTTCCTCCTCACTCCCTCCGCAATTTGCTCCTCACTCCCTCTAGAATCCCCTCTTCACTCTCTCCACAATCTCCTCCTCACACCCTCCACAATCTCCTCCTCACTCCCTCCACAATCTCTTTCTCACTCCCTCCACAATCCCCTCCTGACCCCCTCCACAATCCCTCCCAGTCCCTCCACAATCTCCTCCTCACTCACTCCACAATCTCTTTCACACTCCCTCCACAATCTCTTTCTCACTCCCTCCACAATCTCCTCCTCACTCCCTCCACAATCTCCTCCTCACCCCCTCCACATTCTCCTCTTCACTCCCTCCACAATCCCCTCCTCACCCCCTCCACAATCTCTTTCTCACTCCCTCCACAATCCCCTCCTGACCCCCTCCACAATCCCTCCCAGTCCCTCCACAATCTCTTTCTCACTCCCTCCACAATCCCCTCCTCACCCCTCCACAATCCCCTCCTCACCCCTCCACAATCCCCTCCTCACCCCCTCCACATTCTTCTCCTCACCCCCACCGCAATCCCCTCCTCACCCCCTTCCCAATCTCCTCCTCACCCCCTCCACAATCTCCTCCTCACTCCCTCCACAATCCCCTCCTTACTCCCTCCACAATCTCTTCCTCACCACCTCCACAATCCCCTCCTCACCCCCTTCCCAATCTCCTCCTCACTCCCTCCACAATTCCCTCCTGACCCCCTCCACAATCCCTCCCAGTCCCTCCACAATCTCCTCCTCACTCCTCCTCACTCCCTCCACAATCTCCTCCTCACTCCCTCCACAATCTCCTCCTCACTCCCTCCACAATCTCCTCCTCACCCCCTCCACAACCCCTCCTCACTCCCTCTACAATCTCCCCCTAACTCCCTCCACAATCTCCTCCTCACTCCCTCCACAATCTCCTCCTCACTCCCTCCACAATCTCCTCCTCACTCCCTCTACAATCTCCCCCTCACTCCCTCCACAATCCCCTCCTCACCCTCTCCACAATCCACTCCTCACACCCTCCACAATCTCCTCCTCACACCCTCCACAGTCCCCTCCTCACACCCTCCACAATCCCCTCCTCACTCCCTCCACAATTCCCTCCTCACCCCCTCCACAATCTCCCCCTCACACCCTCTGCATTCCCTTCTCACCCCCTCCGCAATCTCCTCCTCCCTCGCTCTAAATCTCCCCCTCACCCCCTCCACAATCTACTTCCTACTCCCTCCGCAATCCCCTCATCACTCCCTCCACAATATCGCCCTCGCCCCTTTCCCAATCTCCTCCTCACTCCCTCTGCAATCCCCTCCTCATCCCCTGCACAATCTCCTCCTCACCCACTCCACATTCCCTCCTCACTCCACCCACAATCTACCGCTCACACCCTCCACAGTCTCCTCCTCACCCCCTCCACAATCCACTCCTCAACCCATCCGCGAACCCCACGTCAACCCATTCCCAGTCCCCTCCTTTCCCCCACCTCAATCCCCTCCTCACACCCTCCACAGTCTCCTCCTCATCCCCTCAACAATCTCCTCCTCACACCTCCACAACCTCTGCCTCCCTCCCTCCAAAACTCCTCTTCGCCCCTCCACAATCTCCTCCTCTCCCCCTCCACAAACCCCTCCTCACTCCCTCCACAATCTCCTCCTCTCCCCCTCCACAAACCCCTCCTCACTCCCTCCACAATCTCCTCCTCTCCCCCTCCACAAACCCCTCCTCACTCCCTCCACAATCTCCTCCTCTCCCCCTCCACAAACCCCTCCTCACTCCCTCCACAATCTCCTCATCACCCCCTCCACATTCTCCTCCTCACCCCCTCCACAATCCCCTCCTCACTCCCTCCACAATCTCCTCCTCACCCCCTCCACAATCTCCTCCTCACCCCCTCCACAATCTCCTCCTCACCCCCTCCACAATCCCCTCCTCACTCCCTCCACAATCTCCTCCTCACCCCCTCCACAATCTCCTCCTCACCCCCTCCACATTCCCCTCCTCACCCCCTCCACTTTCACCTCCTCACACCCTCCACAATCTCCTCCTCACCCCCACCGCAATCCCCTCCTCACCCCATCCACAACGTCCTCCACACTCCCTCCTCAATCTCCTCCTCACTCCCTCCACAATCTCCTCCTCACTCCCTTCGCAATCCCCTCCTCACCCCCTCTGCAATCTCCCCGTCACTCCCTCCGCAATCTCCACCTCACTCCCTTCACAATTTCCTCCTCACTCCCTCCGCAATTTGCTCCTCACTCCCTCTAGAATCCCCTCTTCACTCTCTCCACAATCTCCTCCTCACTCCCTCCACAATCTCTTTCTCACTCCCTCCATAATCCCCTCCTGACCCCCTCCACAATCCCCCCCTCAGTCCCTCCACAATCTCCTCCTCACTCACTCCACAATCTCTTTCTCACTCCCTCCACAATCCCCTCCTGATCCCCTCCACAATCCCTCCCAGTCCCTCCACAATCTCCTCCTCACTCCCTCCACAATCTCCTCCTCACTCCCTCCACATTCTCCTCCTCACCCCCTCCACAATCCCCTCCTCACCCCCTTCCCAATCTCCTCCTCACTCCCTCCACAATCCCCTCTCACCACCTCCACAATCCCCTCCTCACTCCCTCCACAATCTCTTCCTCACCACCTCCACAATCCCCTCTCACCCCTTCCGCAATTCCCTCCTCACCCCCTTCCCAATCTCCTCCTCACAACCTCCACAATCCCCTCCTCACTCCCTCCACAATTCCCTCCTCACCCCCTCCACAATCTCCTCCTCACTCCCTCCACAATCTCCTCCTCACTCCCTCCGCAATCCCCTCCTCACCCCCTCTGTAATCTCCCCCTCACTCCCTCCGCAATCTCCACCTCACTCCCTTCACAATTTCCTCCTCACTCCCTCCGCAATTTGCTCCTCACACCCTCCACAATCCCCTCTTCACTCCCTCCACATTCTCCTCCTCACTCCCTCCACAATCCCCTCCTGACCCCCTCCACAATCCCCTCCTCACCCCCTCCATATTCTCCTCCTCACTCCCTCCACAATCTCCTCCTTACCCCCTCCGCAATCCCCTCCTCACTCCCTCTACAATCTCCTCCTCACCCCCTCCGCAATCCCCTCCTCACCCCCTCCACATTCACCTCCTCACCCCCTCCACCATCTCGTCCTCACTCCCTCCACATTCTCCTCCTCACCCCCTCCCCAATCTCCTCCACGATCCCCCCCCCCTCCCCCCCCCCACCCCCCACCCCCCGCAATTTTCCGTCCTCGGCCTTTAAAGCCCAATTGTTGATGCTTTTGATCCATTCATTCATTTTTATTCTCACGAAATCTCCAAAGCCTGACTGTGCAGTTTAGTCCGATTGAGGGTTAGAACCTGATGCCATTCTCCTTCCTTTCCCCCATTGGCTGAAACATTGCTTCCAGTTAGATAATCGTCTGATGCCCTCTTGAGTGTCTCGATTGAAACTACCTCCACTGTATTCCCAGGAATGCATTCCAGACCCAAATTACTCACTGGACGAAGGAATTGTTTTTTTCTCACATCACATTTGCTTCTTTCGTAAATCACCTCATATGTGTGCCCTGTCATTCTTGGTTTTCTCCTATGTTTAAAGGTACTGACAGACACAAAGAATCCCTCTGTCTGAAGGGATAACAGAGGCAGTAGGGAGGAGATGAGAACAGGGAGTTGTACAGTGCAGAGGACCTGGGAAGGTCAAATGGGAAAGATTCTGAAGAATGCTGAAGGAAGAGGATGGATTGTACCTGTCTGAAAGTTAATGTCAGTTGTTTGCTCTTTCCCCAGTGCCCTGTGATCACATTTCCTTCAATATTTATCCAATCTCTTCAACAGTTTCAATTCAATCTACACCCAATGACCTCTCACAAACAGTGCATTCCAGATCACAACAGTGTCCTGAGCTAATCTTTTTCCCCCATGTTTTGTCTGATTCTTTTGCTGGTCTTTCTAAATCTGTCTTGGTGATCCTTTCAGAACTGAAAACAGTTGTCCAAGAAGTCTCTGTCTCAAAACTTTTCATGATTTTGAATCTTTTGTCAAATCTCTTTATTTGCTTCTCTCGTTCCACGCAGTTAAGATGTCACGTTCTCCTTTCTCTCCACATCAGCGAAGCTCCTCAACCCCCTGGACCCACTCCAGTACATGTGTTCTGCATTCTTTCAAAACCATAACATCCTTCTGCCTCTGGGTTTGGAGGCATGGAGGGGCCTGTGAAATCCAGTGGGTGCCTTTCCCCCAGCCTTCCAGAAACTTAATGGGGTGTGGAGCAGGCATTGGGCAGATTATCTACCCTTGGGCTTGTTGAGCCCTTTAAATGTTCACTCAATGGCCTCATCCTACCTCCACCAGTATTTACCCAGGTTGGGGAGATGGCAGAGATGGGGGAGCCAATCCAGTGAGTTGCATGGATTGGGGTCAGGCAAGGAAGATGGGGAACTTCCTTTGCGGGTCTATCGGAGTGACACTGCCTCCCCCACTCCATTGTCATTCCTTCTTTAACCCTCCCCCATGACACAGTCCCGCTCATCACCATTCATTTCCCTCACCACTGGCAATCAGTGACCTTGTTCTGTAGAGCGGCTAGGCAATCAACAACTCTCGAGGGCAGGGGCCTCCTCCTGAGAAAGAGGCAAAAGTCTCACCTCAGAGCAGATCATGCTGTCCCCAGCATTAACTCATTTCAGAGCCTGGTTGTCAGGATCAAGGGCAGGTTCTACCCTGACCTTTGAACTGGGAGCTGGGTGAAGAGCAGGTTGTCCAATACAATGCTGCCCCATACATTTTTCGCAATAGTCCTTTCCAACTTTCCCGCACTTTAAGAGATTTTTGAATCCATACCCTCTGCGTATTGGTAAGAAACAAGGCAAATAAGCAGGTTGATGCATGTTATGGTTCTGTCACTTGATGAATAATCCAGAGGCCTAGTTAAACCCAAATACCTTAGATTGCTGAGGACACAGGTTCAATTGACCTTATAAAGGTTTATAAAATCATGAGGGACATGGATAGGGTAAGTAGACAAAGCCTTTTCCCTGGGGTGAGGGAGTCTACAACAAGAGGGCATAGGTATAAGATGAGAGGGGAAAGATATTAATGGGAGCTACAGGACAACGTTTTCAAGCAGAGGATGGTGCATGTATGGAATGAGCTGCCAGAGGAAGTGTTGGAGGCTGGTACAATTGTAACATTTAAAAGGCATCTGGATGGGTATATGCAAAGGAAGGGTTTAGAGGGATATGGGCCAAGTGCTGGCAAATGGGACTAGATTAGGTTGGGACATCTGGTCAGCATGGACGAGTTGGACTGAAGGGTCTGTTTCCGTGCTGTACATCTCTATGATTCTACAACTCGTGGCAGCTTGAAAATCTGATTCCATTTTGAAAAGGAAACCTGGAAGTAAAAAAGTTGGTCCAGGCAAATTTGACCGTGAGACTGTCAGATTCTTGAAAAAGCTCAATTGGTTTGGGGATGTTTTCTAGGGAAGGAGACCAGCATCTCAACACCTCCACGCCCCCCCCCCCCCCACCCCACCCCCCCACCCCACCCCCCACCACCCCTCCCCCAGTCTGGAGTTATATGTGACTCTGTGCCCTCACCAATGTGACTGACACTTAAGTTATTATTCCAAAATGGCCGATCAAGCCATTCAGCTGGCATCAAGCCAACAATTTAGTTCTAATGACTGCCCACCGCACGGGGCACTGAGGGTGACCAATGGTCACGCTCCCCAAATGATTTTCGAAAAGTAATAAGATTGCAACAAAACAGCTGAGAAAATGAGAGTTTCTGTTGCGTGTTGTTAGGCATGGGGGCAGTCTGCTCTCTGTGTCAAACCGTACCAAACAACACAAAAAAAAATCTGTTTTGTCAATGACTTTAGGAAACATACAATAAGACCATTCTTGGACTCGAGATTCAATTTCCCTCTCCTGGCAGAAAATATCATTCTGTTTCCTTTCTCTTCTTTTGGTACAGGATCCAAGTTGCAGCTTGACAGTGAAGCTCTGTAAACAAAATGGGGAAGGACGATATCCCGTCAACGGTTCCTCAGGGACCCTGACAAGGACATAGCTCTGTTCCTTGTACAAACACATGGCTGGAGCTTCCTGTGACTGAGCACAGTTGTGCCCGTGACTTTTGTTTTCATGATTCGGATTGCACGCTGAGGTTCAACAGATAGGCGAAGAACTTTTTTTAAATCCACCTTCCTCCATCCCCCGTCACCCCGTTCACTCCCTCTGTCACTGCCCACTTTCCTGGGCTGGACCTATGCACAAGGCCTGAAGCTTCTGTCTCCTCTTTCCGGAAAAGAACACAGTTAACACCACCCGATGGATTTGTTAATGAATGTGAAATGTTTTCTAAACATGCTTTTTTAAAATTTACCTCCCTTCATGGCCTTACCAGCCTTCCTACTCCTGGAACCTCCTCCAGCCTGGAAACACTCCAGGGTGGCTGCATCCCTCCCAGTTGTGGCCTCTTGAACATTCCTGACCTTCATCACTCCATTGGTGGCTCTGCCTTCCTCTGGATAGACCCTGGAATTTCCTCAGTAAATCTTGACACCTTGCTCATTTCCTTTAAGATGCTTCCTAACACTTACTGCTTTGGCTAATCATTTGGGCCATCACTGTCTCTGAATGTGGCTCTGAGTCAGATTTTGTCTGATAATGTTCCCATGAAGCTCCTTCGTCCATTTTAAATAGGCGACATAAATGCAAGCGATTGCTGATCACATTTTAAACCAATCTGCTTTCTGTATCACTCCTTCCCACATTATTCTCCATCCCCAAATCTGTGTAATCCTTCTGACCTTTGACTTTACACTGAGGGTGGTAGGTGCCTGGAATGCGTTGCCAGCAGAGGTAGTAGAGGCAGGTACGGGAGATTCATTTAAGGCACGTCTGGACAGATGTATGAGTAGATGGAGAGCAGACGGAGGAGATCCTTCAGAATTGGGCAATAGGTTTAGACAGTGGATTTGGATCGGCACAGGTTTGGAGGGCCGAAGGGCCTGTTCCTGGGCTGTAAATTTTCTTTGTTCTTTGACTGCGTATGAACCATTGCCCTCTGGTATCTGAACAGTTGCAGCTATTTGACCGCGGTCAAGATTAGGTGGTGCTGGAAAAGCACAGTAGGTCAAGCAGCATCAAGGAGCAGGAAACTCAATGTTTTGGGCAAAAGCCCTTTCAGCTTTTTGACTGGGCCTGATCCACCCCTCACACTCACACTTTGCGACAATAGTCATTGGACAGTGACGGGGCAAGAATTATACAATGATACAATAAACCCATAATACTTGTGCCTGGGTGTGAGACAGTTTTATAAAATGTTATTTATAGTTGCAAATAGGATATACCTCTATCTTACCCTCGAAGGTCTCACTAAAGCATTCAGCACCGTCAACAGGACAGAACTCTACCAGGTTTGGGGAAAACTGGTTGTCCACTAGAATCCCGGATTCTGACCTGCTCCTTCCTTGACTAGGTGCACTGTACTGCACAGTTTCACTTCGGACATCTTCAGAGTGAAGAATGGAGGAAACAGGGTGATGCACTAGATTTCTATCTGTTGAGTAACTTCATGATCTTCATTTTCCCAGTGGACATGGAAGACTTTTACCTCCACTCTAGACAACATGGCAAGTTCTACAATTGTCAAAAAATGTGGCGCTAGAAAAGCACAACAGGTCAGGCAGCATCCAAGGAGCAGGAGAGTCGACGTTTCGGGCATAAGCCCTTCATCAGGAATGTGGAGGGGGAAGGGGGCTGAGAGATACATAGGAGGGTGGGGGTGGGGCTGGGGAGGTAGTTGGGAAGGCGATAGGTGGATGCGAGATGGGGGTTAATAGCGATGGGTCGGTTGGGAGGGTGGAGTGGATAGGTGGGAAGGAAGATGGACAGATGGGACAGTTTAAGAGGGCAATGATGAGTTGAAGGGTTGGATTTGGGATGAGGTGGAGGGGAGGGGAGATTCAGAAACTGTGAAGTCCATGTTGATACCGTGTGGTTGAAGGGTCCCAAGGCAGAAGATGAGACGTTCTTCCTCCAGTTGTCGGGTGGCTTGGATTTGATGTTGGAGGAGGCCCAGGACTTGCATGTCCTTGGCGGAGTGGGAGGGGGAGTTGAAGTGGTCGGTCATAGGGAGGTGGGATTGTTTGGTGTGTGTGTGTGTCCCAGAGATGTTCCCGTGAAACGTTCCTTGGGTTGGTGTCCTGTCTCCCTGATGTAGAGGAGACCATACCGAGAGCAACAGACACAGCAGATGAGGTGGGTGCATGTGCAGGGAAATCTCCGCTGGATGTGCAAAGGTCCTTTGCAGCCTTGGATGGAGGTGAGGGGGGAGGTTTGGGAGCAGGTTTTACGCTTCCTGCAGCAGCAAGGGTAGGTGCCAGGTGTGGAAGATGGGTTGGTGGGGGGTGTTGATCCAATGAGAGAGTCATGGAGGGAATGGTCTCTGCAGAATGCAGATAGGGTGGGGGAGGGAAATATATCTCTGGTGGTGGGGTCTGTTTGTAGGTGGTGGAAATGGTGGGAGGATGATGCAAAGTTTCCAGAAATTAGTGGGAATGGAAGGTGAGGACCAGAGGGATTCCATCCTTGTTGCAATTGGAGGGTAGGATTCAAGGGCGGAGGTGCGGGAAGTGGACGAGATGCACTGTTGGGCATTGTTGATCACATGGGAGGGGAAATTGCGGTCCTTAAAATAGGAGTTTCCAAATCTCTCCACCACCCCCACCTCATCCCAGATCCAACCCTCCAACTCAGCACCACCCTCATGACCTGTCTTACCTGTCCCATCTTCCTTCCCACCTATCTGCTCCGCACTCCCCACTGACCTATGACCATCACCTCCCAACCTGAACCCCTCAGGCCCCTTTATAATCTTTACCCTCTCACCTTAAATCAATGCCCTCTCATTTTAGACTCCCCCACCCTGGTGAAAAGACCTTCGATATTCATCTTGTCTATGCCCCTCATGATTTTATGAATTTCTATAAGGTCCACCTCACTTTTCTCCCTCACTGTACACATCAAAGAAACGAATGGGACAGTTTGTTGCATCTCTGCCCCAGTCATGCTAAACAACATCCTCCTGCAAGTGGTTAGTAAAATTTGGTCACTTGGGTCCATTATGGCAATCTGTGCCTTGATGGTGAATTTGAGGCGTGCATTCGGAAAGCAGCTCCAATCTTTGGTCAACCCACAAATTGGAATGGGATAACACAAAGCTAACCTTAAGGACCACCCTGTTCATAAGGGCCTGTGTTTTCAAGGCTGTGAAACGTGGATGACCTTCAGCAACCAACAAAAGAACAGCAGACATTTCCATTTTTGTTGTCTGAGGTGAAATATGGCTACCTCCTGGCAGGACGGCCTTTTCAAAGGTGGACCTCCCAGCTTTGTTAGCACTTCTCAAACAGGGAGGGCAACTGGGCGGGAGGGGAGGAGATTTCATTAGCTGCAGCATGTCTGCAGGATGGAAGACCATCGCAAACCCAAGGATTCTCTGTATGGTCAGGAAGCTGGAGACAGGCAGATGGGAGGACAGCCAAAGCTGTGCTTCAAGGCAGCTCACAAGTGTGACATGAAGGACCTAAACATCGATCATTGTACCTGGGAGCCACTAGCTGATGCGAGAGGAAGGTGGCACTGCCTCCTGTGGACTGGCATGTGCCACTACAATAACCAGTGGCTGCAGCAACTTGGGCAACACAGGATTGTGCTGGAAATAGCAATCCACAGTGGCACTTAGTAGGTACATGTGCAGCATTTGTGTGGGGACCTGCCTCTCCAGGATTGGACACTTCAGCAAAAATGCATCAAGACCCGTGTGAATGATTATTTGTGGGGTGTCCATCATCTTTTGTAGTTCGGAAAGATGATTGAAATCAAATTAAATCATTTTCTACTAAAGATCACAACCCTACCTTCTCCAGACTGTCCACATTGCTCAGCTCTTGTTACTATCTCAGTCAGTCACCTCCACATTCTTCTTAAAGTGTGAGACTCAGAATTGTTCACAATACCTTGAGGCCTTGCAGTGATTTATGGCAAATTTTTATAGCTTCCTTGCCATTGTACTCCATGCCTCACTTGACAAAGTAAAAGGCTTTTCTAACAGCCCAATCAAATTGTCCTGCTAACATCACAGATTTGGTTCTTTCTGTTCATGCTCAACTTTGGAATTCTAACACTTTTAAAAATTCTTTCACGGGATGAGGGCGTCACTGGCCGGGCCAGCGTTTATTGCCCATCCCCAATCCCCCAGAGGGCAGTTAAGAGTCAATGACGTCGCTGAGGGTCTGGAGTTACATGTAGGCCAGACTAGGTAAGGATGGTAGTTTCCTTCCTTAAAGGATATTATTGAACCAGATGGGCTTTTCTGACAACCGACAATGGATTCATGGTCATCATTAGACTCTTAATTCCAGACTTCATTTTTAATTGGATTCAATTTCTACCATCTGTCATGGTGAGATTTGAACCTGTGTCCCTAGAACATTATCTGGGTTTCCTGGATTTATAGTTTAGTGATGATAGCACTAGGCCATCACCTCCCTCGAAAGAACAATTATAACACGGAAGTGTGTTTAAAGGACTTTTCGATAAGCACACGGATATACAAGGAATGGAGGGATATGGACCAAGGGCAGGCAGAAGGGCTTAGTTAAATTTGGCGCCATGGCCAGCACAATATCGTGGGCCGAAGAGTTCGTTCCTGTGCTGTACTGTTCTGTTTCCAATGTTAGAATGTATTACCGCTCCTCATTCTTGTCAGCAAAATGTGACACTTCAGATTTATCTGCACCAAATAACGTTGTACCAGTTACAATTGGGAAAAGCAGCAATTGATTATGATTAACAGTGACATAATAGTAACATCACTGGACTAGACCCAGAATGTATAAACCTCGTGGCATTATCACTAGACTATTAATCCAGAGAGCCAGATAATATGCTTGGAAACCTGTGTTCAAATCACATCAGGTGGAATTTGAATTCAATAAAAATCTGGAATTAACATTCTAATGAAGACCATGAAACTGGTGTCAGGATAAAAAAAGCCCATCTGGTTCACTACTCTCTTTAAGGAAAGAATCTGCCATCCTACTCTGGTCTGTGACTCCAGACTCAAACCAATATGGCTGACTCTCCACTGCATTCTGGAATTAGGAATGGGTAACAAATGCCAAAGTAGCTGATGATGCCGATGTCACAGAATCCCTACGGTGTTGGACGCAGGCCATTTGGGCTCCAACGAGCATCCCACGTTGACTCAGCACCGTATCCCATAATCCTGAACTTCCATGACTCATCCACGTAGCCTGCACACTATAGGGCAATATAACATGGCCAGTCCATCTAACCTGCACGTCGTTGAACTGTGGGAGGAAACCGGAGCACCCAGAGAAAACCCATGCAGACCCGGGGAAAATGTGCAAACACCACGCAGTCACCCAAGGGTGGAATTGAACCCAGGTTCCTGTAACTATGAGACAGCTGTGTGAACCACTGAGCCACCGTGTTTTAATATAGATGAAGGGCTTTTGCCAGAAACGTTGATTTCGAAGCTCCTCGGATGCTGCCTGAACTGCTGTGCTCTTCCAGCACCACTAATCCAGAATCTGGTTTAATATCTCCTTACATGGCTTAGTGTCAAGTTTTGCTCAATATTACGTCGTGCTTAGGGACATTTTATTACTTTTAAGACAGTTTATATGCTATCGCTGTTGTGACAAACATTACTCCTTCTCATCCCCTCCATATTCTCAACCCTTACATTTGTTTACACTTGTGTCAGTTTCTGACAGTCTGATTGAGACACAGAAAACAATCTCCAATGGTGCTTTCACGATTAAAACAACCCTTAGGCTGAAATTACAAAACTTCAAAGCTCAGTAAGAGTCACAATAGAGTTTAATTTCCTCTTCACATTCTAACCTCTTCATGTAAATCAAGGAATCACAAACAGTCAATACTGTTTTCCATATTCAACAGTCCCTAAACTCTCAATTGAACTCGGAATACCTTGCACTTTCCCCCTGTTGAGGTGTAATATTCTTGGGAATTTTGCCCTCGTACCCCACGGATAGCCCGATCCAGTTCTCGGAAGAGCTTTGATCTGGGAATGTGGTGGAAAGTGAAGTTCAGGCGGAAGAGCTGGTGCTCTGGGACTAGCTTTCTTGGCTTTCTTCAGGCAAGCTGAAAGGAAATTGGATTGTGCGAGGAACAGCCTGAGGAACAGGCGGTTGAATCCCCTCACCACACGGAGACAATGTGAGGGCTTGAAATAACAAAGTGCAGTGAGGGGAATGTTGATGTTTTCGATGTCAGCTTGGGGCTGTGGCTTCCCAGACCCCTGTTGTTCAGACTAAAACTTGCTGACTCCTGGAGCTTCTGTTCAGGGCTTATGTTTAGAGTCATAGAGTCATATGGGTCTACAGCACAGAAATAGGTCCATGCTGCCCTGTTTTCACAACTAATCTAGTCCCAGTTACCTGCTTTCGTCCATATTCCTCTATGGGGTAAAAACAATGACTGCAGATGCTGAAAATCAAATACTGGATTAGTGGTGCTGGAAGAGCACAGCAGTTCAGGCAGCATCCAACGAGCAGCTCGTTGGATGCTGCCTGAACTGCCATATTCCTCTATACCTATCCCATCCATGTCTATGTCTAAATGTTTCTTCAATGGCAAAACTATATCGCTTCCACCACTACCTCAGGTAGGACATTAACCACCCTCTGGGTGAATAAATTGCCCCTCTGGACCCTTTTGTATCTCTCCACTCTCACTTTAAACCAATGCCCTCTAAGCTTTAGACTTCCCTACCATGGGGAACAGTTGTTGGCTTATCTACGCCTCTCATGATTTTATAGACATTTATGAGTTCACCCCTGAGTCTCCTATGCTCCAGGGAAAAATGTCCCAGCCTGTCCAAACGCTGCTTATAACTTCCAGTCCAGGTAGAATCCGAGTAAATCTTTTCTGCATTCTTTCCAGTTTAATAATATCCTTTCTGTAGTAGAGTGACCAGAAATATATGCAGTGCTCCAAATGTGGCCTCACCAACGTCCTGTACAGCTGCAACATGATGTCCCAGCTTCAGACCTTTTCCACCTGTTGAAGGTGTCATTTCCTGTCGGGGTAGGGTTTGGGGCGAGTCTCACAGGAACTGAGAGTCCCGCTCCCAGCCACTACTCACTCAATGCAGAGCTCACTCACTCTTCATATCCAATGGGAGTGAGGTCAGGCTGAAGAATCAAGGGGCATCTCCCAGGGCTTATTTTGCAGCTCCTCACACTGTGAAACACACTCATAGAGGTATTTGCACAGTAATGGACATCACGCACACAAAGGCACGCATGTATATAAGCATCAAGGACCAGAGGGTGCAGATTTACAGTGATTTGTACAAGTAGCAAATGTGTGGCAAGAAATACCATTTTCACTCAATGAATAGTTAAGATCTGGAATGCACAGCCTGGAAATGTACTGGAGGCAGGTTCAATCAAAACATTCCACTGGGATGATTATTTGGATAGGAATAATGTGAAAGGGTATGAGAAACAAACAGGAAATTGGCAGTAGGTATTGATGCTGATTTGAAGAGTGCTTCAAATGTGGTCACAGCCCAAAATGGGCTGAATGGCCTCCCTCTGCAATGTAACAGTTCTGTGATTCTGTACATCCATTTACCTAAAATCACTTAGGGTCAGATTTGATGGGACACCAAGGCCCCCATCTGCCTCTGATAGAGAATCATAGGATCCTTACAGTATGGATCCTTTGCATGACCCTCTGAAGAGTAACCCACCCAGACCCACTCCCCTACCCTATTACTCTACATTTATCCCTGACTAATGCAGCTAACCTACACATCCCTGAACACTATGTGCAATTTAGCATGGTTAATTCACCCTAACCTGCACATCTTTGGATTGTGGGAGGAAACCGGAGCACCTAGAGGAAGCCCATGCAGACACACACAGTCACCCGAGGCTAGAATAGAACCCTCCCTGGTGTCCTAACCACTGAGCCAGCAAGCCACCCATAAATGAGGTTAGGAAACCTAGAAAGGAGCTCACCTTCCACCCTCACCTTGCCAGCATCAGCCGGTGCAGTTAAAGCTGTCTATCTGATTTACTAATGTCCTTTAGGGAAGGAAACTGCTGCCCTTACCTAGCCTGGCCCACACGTGACTCCCGACCCACACTCAAATGCCCTCTGATATTACAAAAATAGGTGGGAGAGAATGTTGTGATGTGGACAAAAGGAACCTGCAAAGGGATATTGATAGATTGAGTGAGTGAGCAAAGACTTGACAGATGGCGCTTAACTTAGCAAAGCGCGAGGCCATGCAGCTCGCTCGGGAGTATCCAAAGGCAGGCTATTATTAAGTACAGAGAGACTCGCAGCATGGAGGGATCTGCCTGTTTTTGTGTGTGAAACCTACAAAAAAACCGTGAAGGTTAAGAAGATCAAGAATTAGGATGACAAATAGAATTTTGACCTGAAAAAGTCCAGTATTAGAGTCACAAGCAGTAAACATCTTTTGGCGGATATCTGCTGAGTGGTGAGTCATTCTGGGAAAGGCACCTGTTGAGATAGGAGGGAAGAGGGATGCTATAGGGTGGGGTCTTAATGAAACAAGGTGGGTCAGACATGGTGAGGTATCCCTTAGGCCTCGTGACGTTGAAACTGACACTTCACCAAAAGCAGAAGATTCGGCCCATCATCTGTTTTCTGACTTAAATAGGCAATTCCCTGATTTTTTTTTAACCTAAAGTTAATCCCAATCCAAATAGCTCTGGCTGGGATTAGTTCACACCACAGACTCTAGGTTGGATGTTACAAGCTTCATTGCCCAGAACACATCAGGCAGTATATTTACGAAATGCAAGACTGTTCTTGTAATGACTGGTGACTGGGTGAGGTTGAAATCATTATAAAGGAGACAGTTTGGGAAGCTGAAAGGTCTTTTCCTGTTTTACCAAACCCTTCTGTTCTAAAACACTTTCTCCTACCAGCGTATTGTTGAAACTATCTCATTGCTAAGAAACATAGTTGTCGCTTTTTGGATTTCGGAAAAGATCCAGGAAAAATAATTCAAAGAATTTCAGCATCAAAGGGTTAAGATTTAGCTTTAGATGAAGGCTTTTGGGGATCTTTACTATTTACTGATTGCCAACTATTCAGACCTGAAACTTTAACAGATTAATCATCAGTTCCATTCAATGTTGCCAGCTCAGGTTGGATATATTTCTGCTCCATTCACCACACCCATTCAAACACAACAATTTCCCCAATTTCAATGTTTTCATAACTAAAAGTGAAAACCACCCTCTCCCACACCCCTATGAACTTTCTATCAGCTCACTTGCAACAGCACTCTGGAAATGAATCTCTCCTTCTTAGTAATGTGGGAGGCTTTGCAAACTGGCATGATGAAGTTTGAGACTCTTGCTTCTTCTGACGGTCGGCCTATAGAAGCTGCTCTCACTGTGCTGTTCGATCCAGGATTTTAACCCAATGATGTGTAGGAATGTCCTGCACAGTTCCAAGTCAGGATGGTTTGTGACTTGGAAGGAATGGTGTTCCCATATGTTTACTGCCCTTGTGCTATGCAAACATATGGAATAGGAGCCGAATGCACCATATGGACCTTGAAGCCTCACCCACCTTTCAATAAGATCAGAGCTGCTCTACTTCAAAACCACTTTCCTGTCACCCTTTGATTGCCTGAGGGACTAAAATCTGTTTACCTCACTCTAAACGTATTCAACAATGGAGCATTCACAATCTGCTGGGATACAGAATTCCAAAGGTTCACAACACTATGAATGAAGACATTTCTAATCATCTTAGCCTTCAATGGTTAGCCCCTTATTCTGAGATTTTGTTCCCTTTCTATAGATTCTCTGGCCAGAGGAAAGACCCTCTCAATGCTTGCCCAGTCAAGACCCTCCCAAAATCTGTATGTCTCAATAAGTACACCTTTCATTCTTCTGAACTCCAGAAAATATAGGCCCAATTCACTTAATCCTTAATCATAGAACAACATTCTCATTCTCAGGAATCAATCCAGTAAATGTTTGCTGTATAAGATGGTACAGAAGACCAGTTTAGAAGGTTCCATTGAAGGTGTCCCTAGTGAGTTATTGCAGAGTGTCTTTTAGACGGTAGACACTAAAGACAATGTGCACTCAAGGCACAAGCAGTGAATATTTAAATTGATGGATGGGGTGGCAATGAAGAGGGCTACTTTGGCCTGGATGATGTCATGTTTCTTGAGTGTTGTGGGAGCTGCAACTGCCCTCATCCAGGCAAGTCGGGATTACTCCAACATACTCTTGACTTATGTCTTCTGGATGGTAGAAAGTTTTTGGAAGGACACCGATGGACTAGACTGAATGCAGGAAGCTATTGGTAATAAAAGGAGGACTAAATTTATTTGATTACTTTCACAATCTTAGGAAGTTGCCTAATGCCAATAAAGCACCTCTAAATTGTAATCACTGTTACTGCCATGGCAGTTAATTCCCACAAACAGTAAAGAGATGATGATTAGAAAATATCACTGTTTTCAGTGATGATAGATGATACCAGGCTACCAGGAGAAAAGTCAGCGTTCTACTTAAGGCAATAGAAATCAGAAAGAATATCTCATGTTTTGAAAAGATTTGTAACTCAGGTTGAGGTTCTGGATGTAGGTTTGCTCGTTGAGCTGCAAGGTTCATTTTCTGACATTTCGTCACCGTACAAAGACCCTATACAAACAACAAGCAAAACTAATGTCATTTACAAAATACTGTGCAAGAACTGTACCAAACACTGCATTGGTCAAACAGGCAGAAAACTAACCACCAGGATATATGAACATCAACTAGCCACAAAAGGACATGACCCACTCTCACTAGTATCCTTGCATACGGATGAGGGAGGACACCACTTCGACTGAGACAACACATCCATCCTAGGATAAGCCAAACAGAGACATGCACAAAAACTCCTAGAAGCATGGCATTCCAACCAGAACTCTATCAACAAACACATTGACTTGGATCCCATTTACCTCCCCCTGAGAACAAGAATATGACATGACATCACCATAGGAAATGATGTCACCACAGGAAATGACATCACCAACCCAAGGAAACTCAAACATATAAATAGAAAGTGGGCTACACCACCAGTGCTCCATTCGGAGGCTTACTGATGATGTTACCTCGTAGGGTAACGAAATGTCTGAAAACGAACCTTCGAGCTCAGCGAGCAAACCTACATCCAGAATATCTCAAACAGAGACAAAAGCCTATGGCTGGAATAAGGAAGGCTAAGAGGAAACATGAGGAAAGAATGGCAGGCCGCACTAAAACAAATAGTAAAATATTCTTTAAATATATTAACCGTAAAAGATTAGTGAAGGATAGAATTGGGCCCATAAGGAACAAAGTAAGGTACTCATTGAAGCAAAGAGTATGGCAGAGGTACAAAATACTACATCGCTTCTGTCTTTACTAAATTAGAAAATGATGACAATGGCCCAGTTGAAAATGTGGGTGTTGAGCAACTGGGAGAAAGTGAGGACTGCAGATGCTGGAGCTCAGAGCTGAAAATGTGTTGCTGGAAAAGCGCAGCAGGTCAGGCAGCATCCAAGGAGCAGGAGAATCGACGTTTCAGGCATGAGCCCTTCTTCAGGAATCCTGAGCAACTCAGCAGTATAGTGATAAATGAGGAAGAGTTGTGAAAAAGGCTGGCAGCATTCCAGGTAGAGAAGTTTCCAGGCCTGAATGGGATGCATCTGGATTTCTGAGAGAGGTAGGGGAGCAATTGCAGAACTATTGACTGAAATTTTCTAGGCTTCTCTGAACACAGGAATGGTCTGGGTGGATCTGGAGGTCTGTAAATGTGACACTATTGTGTCAGAAAGGGACATGGGGTAACCCAGCAAACCACAGACCTGCCAGCTTACCATCAATAGTGGGAAAACTGGTAGAGGCCATAATCTGGGATAAGGTAAATATACACTTCGATAAAAATAAGTTAATACTAGTCAACATGGCTTTGTCAAGGGCAGGCAATGCCTGACAAATTTAATTGAGTTCTGTGACAAGGTGACACAGGCAATGGAAGAGGGTAGTGCTGTGGATGTTGAATGTTTGTACTTTCAGAAAGCATTTGATTTGGTGCCACCTGGCAGGTTGGTTGGGAATTAGAAATGTTTGGGATTGATCGGTCCTTGGCAGCATGGATTGGGAGTTGAAAAGATAGGAAGCAGAGGGTTGGGAGAGATTGGAGATGGAGTTGAAAGTGGTGTTCTCCAGGGATCAGTGTCGGGACCCTTACTTTTTCTGATTTATATGATGGGTGCTGAGGGCAAAATCTCTAAATATACAGATGATGCTAAACTAGGGAAAATAACGAATTGTGAAGGTGATGCTGAGCAGCTTCAAAGGGACATTGACAAGTCGGCCAAATGGCCAGACACCTGGCAGATGAATTTCAATGCAGAGCAATGTGAGGTAATGCATATTTGGTAGAAGGAATGCAGAGAGACAATACAGGCCTCAATGGGACATGTCTGAGGGGAGTACAGGAGCAGAGGGACCTCACGGTTCACGTACATGATTCTCTGAAGGCGCCCAGGCAAGCTGAAACAGTTGTTAAGAAGGCTCATAGGATCCTTGGGTTTACAAACAGAGGCAATATGTATAAAATCAAGGAAGAGATGTTTCACCTCCATAAATCATTGGTCAGACCACATTTGGAATATTGTGTCCAGTTCTGGGCATCTTATTTAAGGAAGGATGTTACAGCCCTGGAGAGAGTGCAAAGGACATTTACTAGAAATTATACCAGGAATGAAGGATTTTATTTATAAGGAGAGGTTAGAGAATTTGGGCTTAGTCTTCTTGGAGCAGAGAAGATTATGAGGTGACTTTCTTGAGGGGATTAAAATTATAAGCAATTTTGACAGGGTAAAGAGGGATGTTCTGTTTGGTATGTCAGTAACTAAGGGTCACAATTTCAAGATTGTCAGCAAGAGAGCTTGGAGTGAGATGAGGCGTAATTTCTTTCAGAGAATTGACAGAATGCACTGTCTGGGAGAGTGGTGGAGGTAGATTCCAGAGGAGGATTGAAAGGTGAGCTGGATATATATTTGAAAGTGATACATTTAGAGGACTATGGAGGTAGGGATGAAGAATGGGACTAGTTGGGTACCTCTTTTAAGACCTGGAACAGACATTATGGGTTGAATGGCCTCCTTCCATACTGTAAAATTCTATGTTGTTGTGAAGCTGCTCAAAGTTGGTAAATATTGCCTTGCTTTGAGAGAGTTGAGGGTGATCTTATTGAGGATTTTGTTTTCTTTATCATGGAGTTCTTTTAAAGTGATTTAAATCAACACCATCAAATTAAACAAAATTAATCTGGATCAGAGTGTGCCAGTCCCTTAAAGGGTCACTAACAAAATCAAGTGTTCAAAATGTAAAACAACAAGACTGAAAAGTGATTTGATGAGACTCTTTTCAGCACTTAAAAAAAACTTCCATCAGATGAAATCAAATGAAACCAGATTAGACAAATAATGGGGTTTCAGTTCTGCAGAGCAGCAAATACTTCTTTGTTTTTATTTGAATGTTTAGTTCATTGCCACATTGCACAATATTCAGCACCATTCATGACCCCTAAGATACTGTTCAAATGCAACAAGATCTGGATAATATTCAGGCTTAGACTGACAAGTGGCAAGTAACATCAATGCCACACAAATGTGAGTCAATTACTGTCTCTAAAATAAATTTATCCACAACACCATGACGATCAATCATATTACTATCACTGAATTGTCCCACTGTCAACATCCTTGGGGTTACCATTGACTAGAAACTTAACTGTACTCACCACATAAATACAGTGGCTATAATAATTGGTCAGAAGCTAGGAATACTGCGGCAAGTCACTCACCTCCTGACTCCTCAAAGCCTGTCAACCATCTATTAGGTAGAAGGCAGGAGGGTGATGAAATATTCCCCACTTGCCTGGATGAGTGTAGCTCCAACAACACTCAAGAAGCTCGACACCATCCAGGCCAAAGCAGCCTGCTAGGTTGACACTACATCCACAAGCATCCATTCCCTCTGTCACCAACGCTCAGTACCAGCAGTGTTTACTATCTACAAAATGCGCCGCATAAATTCACCAAAAACCCTTTACAGCCTCTTCCAAACTCACAATCATGTCCATGTAGAAGAACAAGGGCAGCAGATACATGGGAACACTATCACCTTCAAGTTCCCCTCCGAGCCACTCACCATCCAGACTTGCAAATACATTGCCATTCCTTCACTGTCATTGAGTCAAAGTCCTGGAATTCCCTCCCTAAGGGCAGTGTGGGTCTAGGCAGATCACCACCAGCTTCTCAGGAGTGCCTAGGGATGGGCAGTAAATGCTGGCTAAGCCAGCGACACTCGTGTCCCACGAGTGAATGAAACGTCAACCACATTGCTATGGGTCTGGAGTCACATCTCGGTCAAAATGGTAAGGACAGCAGATTTCATTCCCTCAAGGACACTAGTGAACATGGTCTCAATGACTGAGAATAGCTTTCAATTCCAGAATTGTTCATCAAACTTTCAATTCCATTAGTTGCCATGATGAGCTTTCAACCTACATCCCGACAGCATTAGCTTGAATCTTTGGCTTAGTAGGCCAGTACCATTATGCCACCATGTCCCCCATTATTCATGAGTTTTTTAGGGTAGAGGTATAATATTTTGTTGACTGGGACAGTCCAGACCACTGGTGTAGAATGGGAAAATGAGCTACTGATCTCATACTGATGCCATCTTTAAGACCACCTATTTCCACCTTTGTATCATTGCCCAACTTTGCCCTATCTCAGCGAGCCTTCTTTACTTCTGGACTTGACTACCATAATGCATTAATGGCTGCTCACCCACATGCTAGTCTTCAGAAACTTGTGGTCACCCAGAATTCCATTTCCCACTTCTGAATGTTCACAGCAAGTCCTGTTCTCCGAGTCCACCTATGCTCAGTGACCTAAATTAACTTTTGATCTGATTGGATTTGATTTATTAACATCATATGTATCAAGATAAGTACTGCTTTGTGTGCTATTCAGGCAAATCATGTCTTACATAGGTACAACCAGGGTAATAGAGTCATAGAGATGTACAGCACGGAAACAGACCCTTCAGTCCAACTCGTTCATGCTGACCAGATATCCTAACATAATCTAGTCCCATTTGCCAGCAGATAGCCCATATCTCTCTAAACCCTTCCTATTTATATACCCATCCAGATGCTTTGTAAATGTTGCAATTGTACCAGCCTCCACCACTTCCTCTGGCAGCTCATTCCATACATGCACCGCGCTCTGTGTGAAAAAGTTGCCCCTTAGGTCTCTTTTATATCTTTCCCCTCTCATCTTAAACGTATGCCATCTAGTTCTAGACTCCCTCACCCCAGGAAAAAGACTTTGCCTACTTACCCTATCCATGCCTTTCATAATTTTGTAAACCTCTATAAGGTCACCCCTCAGCCTCTGATGCTCCAGGAAAAATAGCCCCAGCCTATTCAACCTCTCTCTCTAGCTCAAATCCTCCAATCCTGGCAACAGCCTTGTAAATCTTTTCTGAACCCTTTCAAGTTTCACCAATCCTTCCGATAGGAGGGAGACGAAAATTGCACACAATATTCCAAAAGTGGCCTAACAAATGTCCTGTACAGCCGGACAGAATGCAGAATGAAAATTCTCACCCTTACAGACTGGCACATTCCGAGGTCCAGGACTACGTGCTGAGGAACACTCTAAAGCTTAGGGCGGCTGCTGCCAAGGCACAGAGGAGAAAGGCCACTGTCTGAGGTCTTCCTGCTGAAGGTACATGGGGGTTCAGTAATCGGACCCTCCCAGTGCCTCAAATATATGTAAATATTAGTATTGCATGTATAAGAGTGATCTCTGGTTTTGTGGATAGAGTCAAAGTCCAATTTTTTGCTTATTTACTTGGTATGAACCTGCACAGAATTGAACAACTTCTATAACAATGTATGTATGCAAAGATATTTTTTATGAATAAAGTATATTTTAAAAATATTTAAAGAAAAGAAAATTCAAATTGCTCCACCCCTTCATATCTCTGTCATTTCATCCAGCCTCACAACCCTCCAAAATACCTGCTGTCTTCTCGTTCTGGCCTCTTGAGTATCCCACTCATGGTGAGTGTTTTCAGTTGCTTAGACCCCAAGCTCTGAAATTCCCTTCCTATACTTCTCCGATTCTCCATATACTTTTCCTTTAGGAAAGTATTCCTGACAACCGACCTCTTTGACTGGGTACTTGACCATCTGACCAAGTATCTCCTGAAGTAACTCAGTGATATACCATGTTTTATAATGCTGCTGTGAAGTGGGAGATCTCATTCAGTTAAACACGCCATCTCAGTAATAACCTGCTGCTGTTGTTTGGCTGTAACTTTTAAATTGAAGCTGGGCCCTTCAAAAGTGAGATCAGCAAGCAAAGTATCTCAGAAAGTGCAGGGGAAATCAGGAGCTGTATCTCCCAGAAGGTGGTGGCTGCTGGGATAAAGAATAAAATGATAATGATCAATAATGCCAAACCACATGGAGCAAAGGTAGAGATTGTCATGTGTTGAAAATTACACTGTGCATTTTGTTGGTTATAGTCCAACAGGTTTTTGGAAGCACTAGCTTTCAGAGCGCTGCTCCCTCATCAGGTGATTCTGGAGAATAAGATTGCCCAACCACCTGATGAAGGAGCAGTGCTCTGAAAGCTAGTGCTTCCAAATAAACCTGTTGGACTATAACCTGGTATTGTGTGATTTTTAATTTTGTACACCCCAGTCCAACACTGGTGTCTCCAAATTATGCATTTTGCCTACTTGATACTACCATACACACATATATAATCAGAGGGTGTTTGTTACAAAGAAATGATAAAGGATCCATGTTTCATAGCTTGTGTAATTTTAGCTATAAATGTCTATGACTGAATATTTGACTGTTGCAGTTCCAATACTTTCGCACAGGTTGAGCACAGGTGGAAACATAAAAAGTCAGAGAAGGAGTGAGCCATTCAGCTCTTCAAGCCTTCTCCACCATTCAATATGATCATGACTCATCATCCAGCTCAGAAAAACAAATAAAATAATAAAAAGAAAAGCTCCATAGAAGTTCCTGCCTTCCGTCATATTCCCTTTAGCCCTAAGTGCTTTATCTAACTTCTTGGAAAGATGCAATTTTTTGGCCCCCACTGCTTTCTGTGGTAATGACTTCCATTCTCTGGGTGAAGACATTTCTCCTCATCTCAATCCTAAATGGATTACCCGCTATCCTTAGACTGTTACTCATGGTCTGGACTCTCCCGCCATCACGAACTTCCTGCCTGCTTTTCGTCTTTCTAGTCCTTTTTAGAATTTTTTACATTTCTATGAGATCCACCCTCATTCTTCGGAATTCCAGTGAATATAAACCTAACCGAGACAACCTCCCCTCATTCACCAGTCCTGCCATCCCAGGAATCAGTCTGGTAAACCTTTGCTGCAGTCCCCCTATATCAAGAACATTGTGCCTCAGACAAAGACACCAAGACTGCACACAGCATTCCAGGTTTGGTCTCACCAAGGCTCTGTACAACTGCAGCAAGACATCCCTGCTCCTCTGCTCAAATCCTCTCACTATGAAGGCCAACGTACCATTTGCTTCTTCATCACCTCCTGTACTCAGACGCTTCCTTTCCCAGACTGGTGCATGAGGACAACCATGTCTCTGCGCACCTTCCCTTTCCCAAACTATCACCATTTAGCCAATAACCTGCCCTCTTGGGTTTTGTTCACAATGTGGATAACCTCACATGTATCCCCATTATCCTTCATCTGCCATGCTTTTACCCACTCTTTGAGTTTCTTCAAATTGCACTGGAACTTCTGTGCACCCTTCTCACAGTTTCCCCTCCCATCCAGCTTTGATCTGAGTGGGGGAGAGAAAAACAAGAGGCCCATTCCCACATTCTCTCCAAATAAGGGGAAGTTTTGCCGATCTGGGGTTTCATTGGAATGGTCCAAACTAATTTGATGCAGCATCCTTACTTGTTGGGAAGTCCTGATCTGGATCCTAGTTCCTACGTTCCTCAGTTAGTGCAAGTGAAATGTTTGAACTGGCTTTGACAGTGAATGATATAGCTTATGTGCTCTCAGGGCGTGTACATTTTTCACACTTACAGTGGGACACCTGTTTCCTGTTTATTCAGAAGGAGATTATTTTTTGATATAAACGCATTGAAAAAGTTGGCCTCAAAATTCGGACAAGTTATTACAGAAACTACAATTTTCTGCTGGGGTCTGGAAACTTAAACAAGCCAATGGCAGATTGCCAAACAAAAGCTGAGCATCGCTCTGAGCGTATGACTCGGTCCCATGAATTATTACCAGTCTGGGGGTGGAGAATAATATTCACTCCTGCAGAATAAATACAGGATATTGCAAAGGGTGAAAGTCCTTTTCCCAACAGAATCACGGAGGGGTCAGGGACAGCAGAAAGACAGAGTCATCAGCAACCCAGGAGCAAAATTCCAGTTGTGGCTATCAAGATCGCAAGATAGCTATAGTGTCATAGAGTCATACAGCATGGATACAGACACTTTGGTCCAACCAGTCCACGCTGACCATACTCCCAAACTAAACTAGTCCCACCTGCCTGCTCCTGGCCCATGTCTCTCCAAACATTTCCTATCCATGTATTTATCCAAATGTTTTTTAAACATTGTAACTGTACCATCACTTCCTCAGGAACTTAATTCCACACACAAACCACTCTCTGTGCAAAAAAAGTTACCCCTCATGTCTTTTTAAAATCTTTTCCCTCTTACCTTAAAAATATGCCACTTAGTTTTGAAATGCCCCTCTGTAGGGAAAAAAGCACAGGCCATTCACATTATCTATGCCACTCATGATTTTATAAACCTCTATACGGTCACCCCTGAAAATTCCTACGCTCCAGTGAAAAAAGTCCCAGCCTATCCAGCCTCTCCTTATAACTCACACCCTCCATTCCCAGCCACATCCTAGTAAATCTCTTCTGAACCCTGTCTAGCTTAATAATATCCTTCTTATAACAGGATGAACAGAACTGGACACAGTATTCCAGAAGAGGCCTCACCAACATCCTCTATAACCTCAACGTAATGTTCCAACTCCTGTACTCAAAGGTGTGAACAATGATGGATAGCATGCTGAATACCTTCTTCGACATCCTACCTGTTTACAAACTTCAAAGAATTATGTTAATTAAAGTCAATAGCCTTTTAGCCCATCTTAATACTTCAAAGTTTGGGAGGAGATTTGTAGCTCGGGTGCTCGTTGTTGTGGTTCTGTTCGCCGAGCTGGGAATTTGTGTTGCAGACATTTCGTCCCCTGTCTAGGTGACATCCTTGGTGCTTGGGAGCCTCCTGGGAAGCGCTTCTGTGATCTTTCCTCCGGCATTTATAGTGGTTTGAATCTGTCGCTTCTGGTTGTCAGTTCCAGCTGTCCGCTGCAGTGGTCGGTATATTGGGTCCAGGTCGATGTGTTTGTTGATAGAATCTGTGGATGAGTGCCATGCCTCTAGGAATTCCCAGAGGCATGGCACTCATCCACAGATTCAATCAATAAGCACATCGACCTGGACCCAATATACCGGCCACTGCAGCGGACAGCTGGAACTGACAACCAGAAGCGACAGATTCAAACCACTACAAATGCCGGAGGAAAGATCACAGAAGTGCTTCACAGGAGGCTCCCAAGCACCAAGGATGTCACCTAGACAGGGGACGAAATGTCTGCAACACAAATTCCCAGCTCGGCGAACAGAACCACAACATCTTAATATATTCACCTAATACATTCATCACTCCCGCCACTTCTGTATCTACTCAGTTCTATGTTCACTGCAGATATTTTTAATCAATCTGTTCAGTCATATTAATGACACCTCTGGATCAGGTAAGACATGAACTCAGGTCATATGGGGGGCGGGGTACTACCAATGTTCCATGAAGGTCCTCAATGTATGCTGCATTACGCAATAGAAGGTACTAATGGAGTGCTTCACTGTCATCAGTGGCATCCATTAGATGTGGGACTCTCAGCTGGACATAAAAAAAACCCAGGGGGCACCATTTCAAAGAAGGGTAAGAGAGTTCTCTTGGGAGTTCTGGTCAATATTTATCTTTCAAGAAGAATCAGAAATACAAATCATCTGCTAGTTCTCACAATGCTGCTTGTGGAGGCTGAATAATTCAAATCAGCTTTGTGTTTCCTTGCAGTTCAGTGAATGTATGTTAATGCTGATGATGCACCTTCCTGAAAATGTGTTAAGTCGCTTTAAAAATACAAGTGTTTTTCTTTGAATTAAACAGTGAGCACACTTCAAAGTTACTTCAACAGTTGTCCTTTAGCAAGTCCTGATGCTGTCTCTCTCATTTCTCCTTCTCTGTCTTCCTCCTTCACCACTTCCTTTCTACTTCCTTAACCACTTCCCGATGTACCTCGACTTCGCTCCCACTTTTTACCTGGGGTTCCCCCATAATGGTGTCTCTGTGCCCTTTTTGCAAGAAACTGTTTCTTCCATCAACAATGAGCACGTGGATCGCTTTAAACACTTGAAGCATTAATCGTTGTTATTTTTGAAAATCTTTTTGAGACCAGAGAAGAAAAATAAACTTAGATTGCTTAAAGCTGTACATTCGATTGGGAAGTGCACTGTCAGATAGAAATATGCAATTTAACCAGTTGAAACCTCTTGACCGATGTTGAGAGATCTGACAGGTTTTGACATGATCCAATGAAGTCTCATGGTATCAGGTCAAACATAACTAAGGCATCAACCCTGGCTCAGTGGAAAGTATAGGAGGGTGCACCAGGGACAGCATCGGGCATGCCTAAAAATGAGATGCCAACCTGGTGTAGCTATGAAACAGGACTACTTTCATGCCAAACACCAGATGCAGCATCCAACAGATAGAGCTAAGTGATACCACAACAAATGGACCAGATATACTCTGTAGTCCTACCATCTAGTTGTGAATAGTGATGGACAATTAAATAATAAATAGGAGGAGACATCTCCATAGATATCCTCATCCAGTCCATCTGCAACACTGCCACCCACCTGACAATATGGAAAATTGGGTAAAAACAATGACTGCAGATGCTGAAAACCAAATACTGGATTAGTGGTGCTGGAAGAGCACAGCAGTTCAGGCAGCATCCAATGAGCAGCGAAATCGACGTTTCGGGCAAAAGCCCTTCATCAGGAATAGATGAAGGGCTTTTGCCCGAAACGTCGATTTCGCTGCTCGTTGGATGCTGCCTGAACTGCTGTGCTCTTCCAGCACCACTAATCCAGAATATGGAAAATTGCTCAGATTTGTCCAGTTCGTAAAAAGCAGGTCAAATCCGATCCAGTGAATTAATGCCCCACCGGTCTATTCTCGATTGTCAGTAAAGTGATTAAAGGTGTCATCGACCGTTCCCCTTTAAGGACTCCATGTGCTGTGTGGATACAGTAATGCAACTCTGCCTTTCAGTTTCATCTGCTCGGAGGTTGCAAGCCGCGCACACAAAGAAATCAGGAGGTTTGCTGAAACGTTTGCTTCATAGGAACATAGGAAATAGGAGCAGGAGTAGGCCATTCAGCCCTTCCAGCCTACTCTACCATTCAATACGATCATCAAACTCAGTACCTTGTTCTTGCTTTCTCCCCATACCCTTTGATCCCTTTAGCCTAAGAACTATATCTAGCTCCATCTTGAAAACATTCACTGTTTTGGCTTCAGTTGCTTTCGATGGCAGAGAATTCCACGGGCTCACCACTCTCTAGATGAAGAAATTTCTCCTCATCTCAGTCCTAAATGGCCTACCCTGTATCCTTAGACTGTGACTCCTGGTTCTGGACTTCCCATTCATCAGGAACATTCTTCCTGCATTTACCCGACCTGTCCTGTTCGAAAAATGTATAGGTTTTCACCTCTCCCTCATTCTTCTAAAAACTAATTAATATAATCCTAGCCAATCCAATCTCTCTTCATACATCAGCCCTGCCATCCCAGGAATCAATATGGTCAATCTTCATTGCACTCCCTCTAGAACAAGACCATCCTTCCTCAGATAAGGAGAACAAAACTTCAGACAATATTCCAGGTGTGGCCTCCCCAAGGCCCTGTACAATTGCAGCAAGACATCCCTGTTCCTGTACTCGAATCCTCTCACTATGAATGTTAACATACCATTTACCTCCTTCGTTGTCTTCTGCACCTGCACCTGCACCACAATTTATATTGTGTTTTATTGCTTTAAATAAACTAATCTATGGAGTTTTAGATTAGATTCCCTCCAGTGTGGAAACAGGCCATATCGGCCCAACAAGTCCATATCGACCCTGTGAAAAGCACCCCACCCAGACATTTATCCCTAACCAATGCACCCAATACTGGGCAATTTAGCATGGCTAAACCACCCAACCTGCACATCCCCGGACCGCAGGAGGAAAACCACGCAAACTCCACACAGCCAGTTGCCCGAGGCTGGAATTGAACCCTGGTCCCTGCCACTGTGAGGCAGCAGTGGTAGCCACTGAGCCACCATGCTGCCCATAATCCCTGGTTCGTCAATACCTGGTGAACAATTGACCATCAGACTTTGATCATTGATAGAAAAATGGGGAGGATTAATGGGATGTCAACAGGGTTCAGGAACTTCAATGATGAGTAAGTCTGGACAGTTCACTGTAGGACTGAAACAGTTCAGAGGTGGTCAGTGGAACTTTTCAAAGTTATGTGAGAGGTTTTGACAGAGTATTTAGAGACAGACGATTCCCTCTGGCGAGTGAACTAATAACTGGAAGTCATTTAATCATTGAACAAAGTTGCAAAAGGGAGGTGAGGAGAAATATTTCTACTCAGTCCGGATCTGGAATATCGTATCTGGAAAAGTGATGGAAACTGATTCCATTAATGATTTTAAAAGGGTTTGGATAGGAATTTGAGGAGGAGGAACTTCAAAGGTTATGGTCAAAAGGCAGAGACATTGGGACTTGACAACACATGAAGAATCCAACACAGACACAAAAGGCCAAACAGACCTCTCTTTACCACATGTATAGGTTTCTGTGAATCTAGGATAGTAGGCTGGGGTTGTAATGTACAAAAGGTCTCTGGCTACTTATCAACCAATACCTGAAGTTCTGAGCAAGGGTCACTCGACCCGAAACATTAACTCTGATTTCTCTCCAGAGATGTTGCCAGACCTGCTGAGCTTTTCCAGCAATTTCTGTTTTTGGTTCTGATTTATAGCATCCACAGTCCTTTTGGTTTTTAATACCCAACTTATGTTTTTCTCTGTGATTTACAATAGATCAGACTCCAAATGGGAAAGTGTCCCATCTATAGTGATTGTAATGTGATCAGCCAGCTGGATCTCATGGAATATGAGTTCCCTGATTGAGCTGTTAATTTGGCCCAATCAGGGAGCCCTGGCTGACAAATATAAAGAGGAGTGTCAGAGTTGCCTCTGATTGAGGCAGCATTAGGGTCAAGGATTCTTCATGTGTGATGGGATACCAGCCTCTGTAGACTTATTTCACCATCCTCATTAAACAGTCTAACAGAAGGCACGTTCAGCAGTATTAATGCTTACAGATGAGGATATTTCAAAATGATTTATATGCTGCATCACAAAATATTATGAAAGGTCGTAACTCAAAACCATCATCTCTGCCCCCTTCCACTGAGGCTGCCTGATCTGCTGAGCTTTTGTTTTGATCTTATGTTTGTTCCCAACATTGGTCATAGTATTAACCCTTAATATAGGAACAGTGGTTCAGTTTTATTCTTTATAACATCAGTGCAAGAACAATCATTGCAGAGGATAATGATCATCTCACAGAAATAATCATACATCATTGTAAAGAGTGAGCAGCGTATGAGCGCACTGAGTCAATTGATCATCATTATCGCTGAATCCTCCACTGTCAGCATCCTGAGGGTGATCATTGACCAGACACTGAACTGGACTGGCCATATAAATACAAGGGCAGGTCAGAGGCTGGGAACTCTGCATGAGTAACCCACCTCTCAACTCCCCAAAGACTTTCTGCTATCGATATCACACAGCTCCAACACTACTTAAGAAGGTGAGTTTTGAGAAGATTTGTAGCTCAGGTCGAGGTTCTTAAGCAGCTCCAGGGCAAAGATGTTCATGTGACCTGCATCCCGTCCACCACCTTCAACATGTGCTCTCTCCATCACTAGTGCATAGCAGCAACAGTGTGGACAATGTACAAAATGGACTGCAGCAACTTGTAAAGGCTTCTTCAACAGCACCTGCCAAAACTATAGCCTGTACCACCTAAAAGGATGAGGGCAGCAGGCAACTGGAAATATCACCACCTGCAGTTTCCCCTCCAACCTCATCCTGGCCTGGAAACATATCTGCTTTCTTTCACTGTTGCTGGGTCAAAATCCTGGTACTGCCTCCTTCGCAACATTGTTGGCTTCCCAACACCAGATGGACTGTAATTGTTCAAGGGCACTTTAGAGACAGGCAATAAATGCCGGGTTTGCTAACAGTGCCTATATCGCATGAACAAAGAAGATTTTAAAAATCTCACAATAATTGTCATTCGTCACATTACCTTTCACAAACACATATATACTGGTCGCCGTTGTTCCATCAACGATTGGTTCAATGAAGTGATAGAAGCAGCGATAATAGCCTGTATCATTAGCTCTGGCACCCATTAGCATGAATGTCTTGCAGTATTGATCTCTCTCTGATCCATCGCATTCCCTTATGCTCACTATCCGTCCCCCAAGCTCCTCCGACCTGTAAGATGCAGATTTTGTGTTGTCTTCAACTGCAGGTTTCCCAGGCCAGCTCCACCCCAGAGGCCTCTGCCCTCTGAAACACAGAACAGAGAAAAAGGACCTTGTTAATTCACTTCCAGATTCTAATTTTACTCACTTTTGTTTGCATCTAATAGCACATTTTTCAGATGAGACGTTAAACCAAGGCCCTGGCCATTCTCCCAAGATGGAGGTTAGAAGATCCTGAGGACAAGAAATCAACACAGAACAGGCAAGTTCTCCCTGGTATTCCTGATCATGTTTTGACAAAGTTACAAACAGATTACCTGACCATCATTACATTATTGTTACTGGATTTTGTTGCGTGCAGTTTAACTGTTATGTTTCGCTACATTACCAAAGCAACTGCAAATCAAAAACTACTTCCCAGATGGTGAAACACTTTGCGACATTCTGAAGTCATGATAGGAATGCCACAGAAACATACATTTTCTTTCTCTTGTTGTATCTGAGTTGGAAGGAAGTCGAGCAGAATGAGAGAGCAGTAGACAACTCTGCTTCTAGGGGCAGTCAGGTCGGGAAAGTAGACAGAGTCATAGAGTCAATTGGCATGGAAACCGACCCTTTGGTTCAACCAGTCTATGCCAACCAAAATCTCAAACTAAAATTAGCCCCACCTGGCTGTGCTTGGTCCATAGCCCTCCAAATATTTCTTATTCATTTACTTATCCAAATGTCTTTTCAATGCTGTAATTGTACCCACACACCCCCCCATTTCCTCAGGAAATTTATTCCACACACGAAGCACCCTCTGTGTAAAATAATTACCCCTCATGTCCTTTCTAAATCATTCTTCGCTCATCATAAAATATGCCCCCGAGTCTTGAAATCCCCTTCCCAAGGGATACCTGCCATTCACCTTATCTATATAACCACATGGTTTAAAAAGGTCACCCCTCAACCTCCTACACACCAGTGAAAAATGTCCCAGCCTATCCAGGCTCTCCTTACAACTCAAACCCTCCATTCCCAGCAACGTCCTTGTAAATCACTTCTGCACCCTCTCCACCTTAATAATATCTTTCCCATAACAGGCTGACTAGATATTGATTGGATGGATGACAGGACAGGAATTTTTCCTGTGGGTATGGCTGCTATGGAATTGACTCCTGAGGTTGGCTTGAGCTGATGTAACTGCACAGCTGTTGTCAAGTTCAGACTCACGACCAACTCATGTGTTATATCTCCTGCACTTTCAAACAGCACGGTCAAACTCAGGTTCAATGTGTACCTGGAAGTGTTTGAAGAGGAGAGCTTGCTTCTAATCTCTTGGGTTTTGGAGTTTAGGAATTTAATGGAGTGATTAATGGAGTGGAAGGAATGAATGATTTATTTATTGACACATATATAAAGGGGCAGCACAGTGGCTCAGTGATTAGCACTGCTGCCTCACAGCTCGACCTGGGTTCGATTCCAGCCTTGGGTGACTGTGTGGAGTTTGCACATTCTCCCCGTGTCTGTGTGGGTTTCTTCCGGGTGCTCTGGTTTCCGCCCACAGTCCAAAGATGTGCAGGTCAGGTGAATTGACCATGCTAAATTGCCTATAATGTTAGTGCATTAGTCAGGGGTAAATATAAGGCAGGGGAATGGGTCTGGTAGGTTACTCTTCAGAGGGTCGGTGTGGACTTGCTGCGTGGAAGAGCCTGTTTCCATACTGTAGGGAATCTAATATAATCTACAGAGATTCAGTGAAAAGTGTGCTGTCACCACAATCTGACACCATTTTGAAATACAAGAAGAGAGAGTACTTAATAGAGTTCATCTTCATTGGCCGACATCCCAAACACAGCTCCAGGACTTCTGCAAGGTCCTCACTCCTGGCTACCACAGTCAGGAGTCCCCGCCCTGGGCCTACTGCAACCAGGAGTCCCCGCTCTGGACCAACCAGAGCCAGAAGATCCTGATCTGGGCCTACTGCAGTCAGAAGACCTGCTCCAGGCCTACCACAGTCAGGAGTCCCTGCTCCAGGCCTACCACAGTCAGGAGTCCCTGTTCCAGGCCCACCACAGCAAGGAGACCCCGCTCTGGGCACTGACACTGCCGCTGTTAATAACCTACCGTTACCGCCAAGAGTCCAAGCCCTGCCATTGCCACCAAGAGTTCACCAGCCAACGCCCTGCTGCCATTCCAGGAGCCCATGCATCAGCCTCACAAAGCCTGGAGTCCCCCGTCGGCCATCAATATAAAAGTGTGTTAAGTTTCCTGCTTTGAACTTTTGTAATGGGACCTTGTTTCATGGTTGGATCTCACAGTTTTACAGTCACTTCCACATGTTTCTGGGATGTTTACTAATCAATCTGTTCTGAGACGTTATGACACACTTCTGGAGTGTCTGGGACTTGCTCTGCGAATGTTTCAGACAAAGCGAAGGTAGAGTAGATACAGTGAGAAATATTTCCTGATGGAGCTCAGAGCACTGTCCAGGCTCCACTGATGGATGGGTCTGCTTTTTCACACAAAAGAGTGCTGTAAGTCTGGAACTCAGAAAGCTGTTGAGCACAAGGATCAATTTAAAATTTCGAAACTGAGGTTGATAGATTTTTGTTAGGCAAGTGTGCCGAGGAATAGGGAATCAAAGTGAGGAAACTGAATGCAGACAAAATTCAGCCATGATCTGGAAGAACAGACTCAAGGGGCTGAATGGCCTCCTCTTGTTTCAATGGCTCTTTCCTCCAATCGCTCCATCTCTTCTGTCTATTTTATTGACAAACAAATGTTTTCAAATACATTTTTTTAATAACGCTCCAAGGCTCCTCAGACAGCACCTTCCAAATTCATGACCAATTCCAATAAGAAGGACAAGGGCAGCAGATACATGGGAACATGACAAGTTCCCCACCATCCTGACTTGGAAATGTATCTCTGTTCCTTCACCGCCACTGGGTCAAAATCCTGGAATTCTCTCCCTCAGGGCATTGTGGGTCAACCTACAGCACTTGGACTGCAGCGATTCAAGAAGGCAGCTCACCCTTACCTTCACAACAATTAAGAATGAGCAATAAATGCTGGGCCAGCCAGTGATTCTCACATCCCTTGAATGAATAACAAAATAAACACTTTATTGAACCACAATCCTTTCCTGTGTGTGTGTGTGTGTGTGTGTGTGTGTGTGTACGCACACGAGAGAGTGAGTGAGAGAGATATGGGACCCTGATTTTTCACTCTGCCTAGGATCATAAAGTCTTCCAACATAACAGGGTACAATGTAACCTCTGCTATGTCTGACACCTCTGCCCTCTCCTTTACTGTATTCATTTCCCTTTTAAAAGCTGCCATTGAGTCTGCCTCAACAACTGTTGCTGCTAAGACATTCTATATAAGGCGAGAAAGAGCTTGTATTTGGACAGCATCTTTCATGACCTCTGGACTTCCCAAAGCACTTTACAGTCAATGAACTACCTTTGAAGTATCGTCACTGCTATAATGTAGGAAGAGTCCTCTTGTGTAAAACATTTCCGCTCGCCCCTCCCTAGGTTCATTTGGTGGCGATCATAAATTGGTGCCCTCCAGTTACTGACTCACTGAGCAATGGAAATAGTTTCCATGTATATTTTTGAACACATCTATCCCACATCTCAACTCTCCGCTTTGGTGAAAACAGCATCTCTTTCTCACCTTCTGACTTTGCTCCCTGACTCGAAAGAAAACAAAGACTTCCACTTTGATAGCACTTGTCATGTCCCGTGAATGACCTAAACTATTTCACATCCGACCAACAGTTTTAGAATGGAATCATTGCTGTTAAGTAGGAGAATCCAGCAGATAGTTTGTACATAACAAGTTCCCACACAAACAGTGATGTGACTGATGATCGGATCATCTACTTTTCTTTAGTAATGTTTATTGAGAAAAAGACACTGAGGAGGAGTCAATTTGTCTATAAACTGTTAGATTGAAAATTTCTTCCAGTCTCTGAATTTTAATTTTTCTTTTCACAGATCCTGTCCAATCAACTGTGTGTTTTCAGCATACTCTCTTTTTTTAAAGATGACAGTTCTCTCTCTCCTTTCCTCATAACTTATGTTGAGGTTGTACAGGACGTTGGTGAGGCTTCATCTGGAGTATTGTGTACAAGTTCTGGTCGCCTTGTTATAGGAAGGGTAGTGTTAATCTGGAGAAGGTTCAGAAGAGATTTTGCAGGGTGTTGTAGGAATGGAGGGTTTGAGTTATGAGGAGAGACTGGGACTTTTTTTCACTGGAGCGTGGGAGGTTGAGGGGTGACCTTATAGAGATTTATAAAATCATGAGGGACATAGATGAAGTGAATGGCAGGTGTCTTTTCCTTAAGGTGGGGCAATTCAAGACCAGGGGACATATTTTTAAGTTGAGAGGAGAAAATTTTAAAAAAGAGGGACGACTTTTTTTATACAAGGGTGGTTTGTGTGTGGAATGAACTTCCAGAGGAAGTGGTGGATGCGTGTACAGTTACAAAGTTTCAAAGGTATTTAGATTAATACATTAATAAGAAATGTTTGGAGGGATATGGGCCAAGTGCAGGCAGGTGGGACTAGTTTAGTTTGGAATTATGGTTGTCATGGACTGGTTGGACTGTTAGGACTCCAAATGTAATAGATAATGTCAACAGTGACAGGCTGTTTCACATACAGCCATTGATACCAGAGCAAAGCTTTGGCATAGAAAGAGGCCATTCAGCTTTTCAGATGCATGACTCTATGACTGCATAGCCAAAGCCTGCCCTTAGCGTTGAAAAACCCTTCTGTATTCTGCCTGCTGGCACCGAATCTGAACTTAGGGCCAAGTCAACATTTCGTTCTTCCTTTATTCTTCATGGGATGACGGCATTGACAGTCAATGCCAGCTTTGGATGCCATTGCCTTGAGTGTTTTACTTAGTCATTGCACAAGGAAGTCAAGTCAATCACGTTGCTGTGGATCTGAAGTCTCATGCAGACCAGACAAAGTAATGATGGCAGATTTGCTTCCTCATAGGAAATTAGTGAACCAAAAGGATTTTTGTAACAATCAACAATAATTTTTAGGTCACCATGACTGAGACTACTTTTCACTTCCAGATTTATGAACTGAATTCAAATTTCACTATTTTAAATAGTATCAGATTTTAAATACACCCCAGCCCAGTGGGAGTGAGTTGTGGATAGGAGGTAAAATTCAAACATTTCAACCAGCCCATCTCCAACCACTTTCCAGCTGCTTACATTTTTAATGCTGAGAGCTTCAAGTTCTGAAGAAGCATCCAAAACGTTAACCCTGCTTTCTCTCCACAGATGCTGCCAGACCTGCTGAGTTTCTCTAGCAATTTCTGTTTTTGTTTCAGATTGCTAGCATCCACAACTCTTTGTTTTATTGTACATGAAACACACTCTGACTAATTTGTTGGTGTTACCTGAAGCTCCTCCATCCATGCCACTTGTATTAGAAGATCTGATCTGCTTTTAAAGAATTGTTCTGGTTGGATGGCAAAGGAAAGAATTCACAAGAGTTTGAGGGAATAGTTGAGGTAATAGGATTACAAGGATATAATTACATTGGGCTCAGTTGCATTGGAAGAGAGAAGGTTGAGAGGTGAAAGCATTGCTTATAGAACTCCAAATGTAATAGATAACATCAACAGTGACAGGCTGTTCCGCATTGAGCCGTGGATGCCCTAGAAAGGTTTTGGTGTAGAAAGAGACAATTCAGCCTTTCATATCTGCTCTGGCTCATTAAACTGACTATCCATCCTGTCCTGACTGTATAGCATCTGCCCTGCAGCCTTGCAAGTTACACAGCTTCAGGTGAATTCCTTTCAAATGGTTGGCTAACGTGGTGCCACTGTTTAAGAAGGGTGGTAAGGACAAGCCAGGGAACTATAGACCGGTGAGCCTGACCTCGGTGGTGGGCAAGTTGTTGGAGGGAACCCTGAGGGACAGGATGTACATGTATTTGGAAAGGCAAGGACTGATTAAGGATAGTCAACATGGCTTTGTGCGTGGGAAATCATGTCTCACAAACTTGATTTGAATTTTTTGGAGAAGGAACAAAGCGGATTGATAAGGGCAGAGTGATAGATGTGATCTATATGGACTTCAGTAAGGCACTCGACAAGGTTCCCCATGGGAGACTGGTGATCTCATGGAATACAGGGAGAACTAGCCATTTGGAATCAGAACTGGCTCAAAGGTAGAAGACAGAGGGTGGTGGTGGAGGGTTGCTTTTCAGACTGGAGGCCTGTGACCAGGGGAATGCCACAAGGATTGGTGCTGGGTCCTCTACTTTTCATCATTTATATAAATTATTTGGATTTGAGCTTAAGAGGTATAGTTAGTAAATTTGCCGATGACACCAAAATTGGAGGTGTAGTGGACAGTGAAGAAGGTTACCTCAGATTACAATAGGATCTGGACCAGATGGGCCAATGGGATGAGAAGTGGCAGATAGAGTTTAATTCAGATAAATGCGAGGTGCTGCATTTTGAGAAAGTAAATCTTAGCAAGACTTATACACTTAATGGTAAGGTCCTAGGAGTGTTGCTGAACAAAGAGACCTTGGAGTGCAGGTTCATAGCTCCTTGAAAGTGGAGTCGCAGGTAGATAGGATAGTGAAGAAGGCATTTGGTATGCTTTCCTTTATTGGTCAGAGTATTGAGTACAGGGGTTGGGAGGTCATGTTGCGGCTGTACAGGACATTGATTAGACCACTGTTGGAATGTTGCATGCAATTCTGGTCTCCTTCCTATAAGAAAGATGTTGTGAAACTTGAAAGGGTTCAGAAAAGATTGACAAGGATGTTGCCAGGGTTGGAGGATTTGAGTTAAAGGGAGAGGCTGAATAAGCTATGACTGTCTTCCCTGGAGCATCGGAGGCTGAGGGGTGACCTTATAGAGGTTTATTAAATTATGTGGGGCATGGATAGGATGAATAGACAAAGTCTTTTCCCTGGGGTGGGGGAGTCCAGAACTAGAGGGCATAGATTTGGGGTGAGAGAGGAAAGATATAAAAGAGATCTAAGGGCCAACTTTTTCACGCAGTGTGGTATGAGTATGGAATGAGTTGCCAGAGGAAGTGGTGGCGGCTGGTAAAATTGCTACATTTAAAAGGCATCTGGATGGGTATATGAATGGGAAGGGTTTGGAGGGATATGGACCAGGTGCTGGCAAGTGGGACTAGATTGAGTTGGGATATCTTGTTGGCATGGACGAGTTGGACTGAAGGGTCTGTTTCCATGCTGTACATCTCTATGACTCTATAACTGAGGTGAGGGTTCCCATTGACACCACCAGATTGGACACTGAATTCCACCACCCTCTGGGTTTTCCCCATGTCCCCTCTAACCCTTCACCGTTGGCCGTAAATCTGTGTCCCCTTGGTAATTGCCCTGTCTACTAGGGACTTCCCTGTCTGCTTTATCCAAGCTTCTCATTATTTTGTGCATTTGATTAAGTCATCCCACATCATCCAGAAAGATAGAAGCCAGCACTTTGAAAGGAGCAAATGCAAAATTAATCTGAGGGAACAATATGGCAGTTGGCTGACCTATGAAACAGACCCCCAGGAATTTGGTCAAAACAGGCAATATTAATTCATTCAAATGCAAATCAGATAATAATGGTTTGGAACTAAAACTCAAGAAACTGGACACAGCAGATCTGGCAGCATTTGCGGAGAAAGAGAGACGGAGTTAACATTTCAGGCAGTGAGGGAGCTTGCGTGTTTTGAGGCACACTAAGTGAGTTATTTTAAGATGTGATTTATGGTGAATGTCATGTATTTGGGCAACAGGTGACTTTGGTTAACTAACCTGTCCATTACTGGGGCTTTTCCTCAACTCATGTCTGTGCCTGTTCTAAACCAATGTGCCTTTGCAAAGGTCTGGAGAGAGATGCAGTGGTTTTTGTTGAAGTTCATCCTAAGCAGTTTTGTTTCACAGGACTCTATAACTGTTCTGAGGCACTTACACAGGGGCAGCCCTGAGCTGCGCCCACAGGACCATTAACTTAGTGAAAGGTGTTCTGCTCTGCCCAAAACATGCTGGTCTTCCACTTGATCGCAACGGAGTGTTGCAGACTGGCACTTCCCAAGGTCCAGGACGATGTACTGAAGGAAGCGCTGAAGCTTGGGGTGACTGCCACAGAGGGGAAGGTTGGTGTCTGAGCTTTTTAGTGTGCAAATTGATGCTACATTTCTTACAAGACAGCGTCAGCTACCCTTCAAAACTACTCAGTGAAAGTCTTTGGTAACATTCCAAGGTCAAGAAAGGCCCTATATAAATTCAGGACTTCCTTTTATATGCTTTAGCTGATGGTAAATAATATACAATGTCCAAGTTTGTTAACAGCTCAATATTAGATGGGAAAGGAAGGCGTAATTAGTCTTCTATAACAACTTTGACCAGTTTAGCGAGTGGGAAAGAACTGGGGTAAAGCATGGATTAGGTGTAGTTATTCGCTTTGGAAGAAAAATTGAAAAAAAACTGTTTGCTTATTAAGACCCTGAAATATTTTTATTCAGAATGATCATGAACAAACTCACTGAAAGATAACATACAGCTACGGCACACAAGTGACTTTCTTTATATATTGGCTCAAATGTATTATGACATGTCTTTGCAGGTGGAACTTAAACCTTGGCCTCTTGGCCAGAGATAGGGGCACTACCACTGTGCTACAATGGCCCTATATTTAAAAATATATTACAATATGAATTGGAGTTAAACAGCAAACACAGTTTGCTGCAATAGCAAAGGGCTTTGGTGAAGACACATGCAGAAGGGAATGGTGTACAGGTATGGGTCTCCTCACTCTACCCAAAATATAAGCCACCAATCACTGGTAGAGCGACATAAAACATCTTCAAATTGCTCTTTCTATCCAATTAAGCATCCTCCAGCAGGTCTCAGCTCCTCCAAATCCTCTGGTTTCCAGTTCCCACCACTGTCTTTACCTACAGCTCCCGAGAGCCTGAGTCTGGAACTCTCTCTTTCTTTGGTCAACCCTATTAAGCCATCTGGCCTAATACCTAATTTATGCAGCTCAGTGTCAGACTTTGTTTGATAATGCTTCTGAAGACTGGAGTGGAATGTTTCACTGTATTAAAGTTGCTATATAAATGCAAGTTATCGCTGTCGGCTTTCACTTCCAGCATTGATAGGGAGGAAGGTGAAACAGCCAATTAGCTTCCACCATTCCGACATTGAAACTCTAGTGGGTTGGCAGAGGGACATTACACTGTGTTCAAGGCATCACGTAAATATATATAAATTATTGTTTTCTTTAATTAAGTTGCTTTCACTTTCCTTCTCTGACTCCTTCCCTCCCACTCTCCTCAATCTTTTCATCTGGTTCCTCACCTGGATTAAAAAAAGATCTCTTGTCAGTGAAATAAAGATTTAATTTCTTTTATTACTTCAGTACTTCAGTGACAGGGCTGGCATTTACTACCTAACCCTAACAGCCTGCATGATCAAACTGACTCACTCGGCCCTTTCAGGGGGCAATTAAGAGGTAAATGAATTGTTGTGGGTCTGGGGGTCACAGATAGGCCAGACTGGGTAAGGAAAACAAGTTTCACTCCCAGTTGGGTTTTTGCAACAATCAATGATAGTTTCATGGCCACCATCACCGAGACTCAATTCCAGATTTTTATGAACTGCGTTTAGTTTTCATCAGCTGGTAATGGTGGGGTTAAAACCCAGAGCATTTCCCTGGCTCTCTGGGTTACTAGTCCAGTGACATTATCACTTCCCCACCTCCTCATTCATCTGACAACATGAAATCTGCCCCTATTTCAGTTTTTACCTCCTTGCCTCCCCCAATCATCACGTGACCATAAAGGGTCATTCAAAGCACAGCATGGTGCAACAGCAAGAGAAGTTGCTGCTTTCCAAGTGACCAAAGGCTATTTGACTGCAGGCCTTCACTGCTGTTCACAGTCCAGCACACACGCACAGTCCAGGAAAGATGACTAGACTTCAGGGATTAGATGGGTAACTAGAGCCGATATTTTATTACCTTCTATTTGTTTCTCAATAATAATTCCAAGGCACCTCCCTGTGAAATTTGGAGAGATTTACAATAAGCAGCTAAGAAATATCTAATTCCACATGTTTTCTTTGCTGCCTAAAATATATCTGTGTAACATCTGCTTTTGCTTTGCAGCTTACATGTACTACTGTAATTTTGCTCTCTTGACATTCTCCATAAATACTGCTGCAGATGGATTCCATTGCAATAAAATCCTCACACTCAGTCCTTATTCTCTTAACTACTGAACTTCTTTCTCCTGGAAATTCAGCATAAAGACGATTCCAATTTTTAATAGATGCACCATAGAAAGCATCCTATCTGGATGCTTCACAGCTTGGGATGTCAATTTTTCCCAAGACCGAAAAGAAACAACCAGAGAGTTGTGAACACAGCCCAGTCCATCACACAAAGCAACCGCGCATCATTGACTCCATCTGTACTTGCTGCTGCATTGGGAAAGCAGCCAAGATCATCAATGATGCCTCCCGTCCCATGTATATTCTCTTCCAACCTCTTACATCAGGCAGAAGATATAAAAGTTGTATACACTTACAAACAGATTCAAGAACAGCTTCTTCACCACGGTTACCAGACTTTTGAATAGACCTGTTTAATGTTAGTATTGATTTCTCTCTGCACCTTCTCAGCAGCTTAACACTGTATCCTGCACGCTGTTCTGTTACCCTGATGCACTTGTATAATTGGATCTACCTGTAAAGCATGTAAAACAACACTTTTCACTGTACCTCGGTACATGTGACAGTAGTAAATCCAATCTAATCAATCCTCCCTCACCCTTCCCTTCACCTCCTATGCATGAGATTGTGGGATCAAATCCCACTCTGAGAATCCAGGATGATATGCCCAGTTCTGAGGGAGTGCTACACTGTCAGAGGGGTCAGTGAGCAGCTTATGTTGAAACCTATGTGTGTGCATTTACGAGAGAAGCCACAATGAAAACGTTTGTGATCTAATCTTCTTGAGGAGTTCAAAATCTCCACACCTTTCCCACAGAGAACTCCACAGAGAAATAGAGGGTGACTATGCCCAGGCCAGCCACCCTATTGGCTGATGATTATGACCTGGTCCAGGAACAATCCCCTCTTTGTCAATTCCAACCAACTGAAAAGGATCTGAAATAACTCCAGAGGCCATATCCCACCACCAAGTCACTCATGTAGTTGCGATCATCAAGAAGGCACAACACCTCTTCTCTTTCAAGTGGCTCATGAAACTTGACATGTCCATAAGGACCCTCACCAACGTCTACAGATGCACCATTGCAAGCATATTGTCCGGGCACATAATGGCCTGGTATGGCAACCGCCCTGCCCAGGAGCATACAAAAACTACAGAAGGTGGTGTGTACAGCTCAGACCATCATGGAAGCCAACCTTCCATCCACGGGCTACATTTACACGGCTCGTGGCTGTGGAAAGGCTGCCAATATCATCAAAGACCCATCACACTTCGGTAATGATCTTGTACAATCTCTTCTGTCAGGCAGAAGATTCAGAAGCCTGAACACACGCACCAGCAGGCTCAGGAACAGCTTCTTCCTGGCCGTTATTAGACGGGTGAATGAACTCTCTAGCCTCAAATAATGCTGACGTTGCTAATGTTGGTCTATCTTGTATGCCCTGTGCAATGTACCCTGGATGCCCCTGTCTAAATCTTTTGTTCTGTACATTCTTGCTATAATCTGCCTGTACTGCTCATAAACAAAGCTTTTCACTGTACTTCAGTACACTTGACAATAAATCAATCAATCAGTTGAGAGTCCTTGCCACTGATCCAGCTCCCTCAGTGGCAGCTCTCAGAGTGAACAGAATCTCTGACACTCCCATTCCTATCTGTCAGCCAGGGCTCCCTGATTGGACCAGGTTAACAACCCTGATCAGGGAGTGGATATTCTATAAGGTCTGCCTGACTGACCTTGTTGCAATCGCTACAGGATCAAGGTGGGCAGAGTGAAAAGAGACTGAGAGGGAGAGAAATGCTGGGAATGCTCCTCAGGATAGGCAGAGAGATGCTGGGATGAAAGGTGGGGCCAAGAAGGCTGTTTTAATTGCTGGAAGGTGAGGCATATCCGGGCGATTGCTGGAGGCACTGGGTAGAACCAAAGGGACTTGTTCCCCCTGTAGCCTGTGCAGAGAATGGGAGTCAGTCAGAGAATGTAGCAAACCAGTAGAATGCTATGACCACATCATTGTGAAGGTATTCTTGAGAGTGCAGATGTGATTAAATGAATCTATGAGATTTACCAATATTTAGTAGCTAAAGGAAGGGTGGCCATATTTCCCCAGAGTGAGGTGAGTAAGCCTGGAGTGATACTGAGGGATACCAGGGCCGGCCAAACTCTGCTGCTGGGAAAAGAGATGACCCTTCTGCCAGAGGTGCATTAAATGCCAAGATACTGGGAAAAGACTTGGATGGATGGTGCATGCCGATCCCATCAACCAGGTGCTAGAGGAAGTGACCTGTGTTGGGATGAGTGACCTTTGGAGTTATCCCGCAGTAGGATGGAATTGACACACTCTCCAGTGACCTGGTGGGACCAAAGGTGTGGTCTCCAGGCATCCCATAGAGGTCAAGGAGCGCCTACAGTTGCAGGAGAAAATAAGAAACAAAATTTGAAATTGCTGGAAAAACTCAGCATGTCCAGCAGCATCTGCAAAGAGAAAGCAGAGTTAACGCTTCAGGTCCAGTGACCCTTCTTCAGAACCAGCATTAAAAAATAAGGAGATAACGAGGAAATGGAGACTCCCTTACAGACTTACATGAGAGGACAGTGATTCAGTAGGTACTGGTGCCACTAGGATACCATGGGGAGATATCGCAGCTACCTCAAGAAATCCCAATGGCTGGGCATGTTAAAATATGCACTTTCACTGGCTGTATCTCCACAGGATCATACCAGGCTGATATGCACCCGGACAGTATGCTTTCAATGATACATCTTTAGAAGTTGGTGAGGGGCCTTATGGACATGCCAGGTTGTGGGAAAACCCCAAGCTGCAATTAAAGCTACTCCCATGATTCCTGTCCTGACTTTTGGGAATCCATTCAGCAAGGCCATTTCTGTGTCTAAATAACAGCTAGGGATTGGCGCAGGCTTGGTGGGCTGACGGGCCTGATACTGTGCTGTTATTGAATCGTATGGCATATATTAAGGTGTTAAAGGACCACTGTGGGACTGCACCCATTTTGGCAGCACTAAGGGAACATTACCCTCCCTTTGTGTGTTTTCATGTTGCAATAGCTATCCTTGCCAGCAGTTGGATGACAAGGAACACCCAAAACAGAAACAGCTAATGTGATCTGCACAGATTCTCTCAAAAATAAAAGAGCAGAGGATTGGGTTGTGAGATTAAATAGATCAGTATCAACTGAACCTACTTCCAGACACACAAAGGTTGGCTGCTGGGACAAGTTGGGTGGGAGAATGTTATCCTGGAATTAGTATTTGAGTCGTGGAAATATGAATATTCCCTCAATCTCCCTCTGCTCCCTCAGGGTCCTTCCAATCCCTCCACTCCCTCGTGATCTCTCTTGTTCAAACTCATCTATTCCCTCGTGACCTGTTCTATTCAAATTCCTCCACTCCTTCAGTCTCTGCCCATGCCGAATCCTTCTACTTTCTCTGAATTGCTTCGTGATCTCCCCTGGCTTGTTCTACTGTACCTTGCCCCCGTTCCTTTCTCTTTCTCCCCTTTACCCCAACCCCACCATTAGCAGAGGAACCTCTGCACCAACCCATCTAATCCCTAAAGTCTAGTAATCTTTCCTGGACTGTGCGTGTGTGCTGGACTGTAAACAGCGAGGGAGCTGGATCAGGGGCAAGGACTCTCAACTGATTGATTGATTTATTGTCAAGTGTACTGAAGTACAGTGAAAAGCTTTGTTTATGAGCAGTACAGGCAGATTATAGCAAGAATGTACACCAACTCCACGTCCCCTACAAATCTCTGCTCTCGAGCGTTCTCCCCATCAACCCAACTATTGCAATCTACTTTAAATATTGTGTCTTTCCTTCAGTCACTTCCTCCAATCAATCTGCTACCTCCTGCTTGGTGCCTTGATGGACATCCAGCTATGTGGCAGGAGACTGTGTAAACATAACTGCTGCTATTTGTGGCCCCACTGGATTGGCTTGGCCTACCAATCAATTAAAGGCAAATGCAAAACAGAGACAAGAAAAAAAAAACAACCCTTCTGAACTTGCTTCATCCACATCTGAGTTTGAGCAGCACACTTGGATCAAATGTAAAGGTTGTGACTGTGTTCCTGTGTGTACCTTGGCTCATTTCAAACCGATGCTGAGATGAATTGTGAAGAAATGAATGTTTTTGATGTTTGTCAGCCTGTCTGAGATTGCCAAAAGCTCTGAAACCAACTTCATAATATCCTGAAGCTGAGTCTGTCTCACTGAATACATGATGGCCATGAAGAAACTCCAGGGGAACTGTATCAAGAGTAGGGTTAGTGATAAGGTAGCGTAGCTCACTACCATGAAAATGGTTGTAGTGGATGGTGTAATGGATTTAATGTATAAAGACAAGATCAAAATTGTTTACATAGTCTCCTGCCACATAGCTGAATGTCCATCAAGGCACTAGGCAGGAGATCAAAATTGCCCACTGTACTCTAGATGTGGCCTTGGCGATATCCCGTATAATTATCTTCTTCCTCTTGTACTCCAATTTCTTTGTAATTACTAGCTAAGTATCAGTTGCAACATGGGATCTCATTTTAAGGTTTGTTTTTATAAGCACTTTTAGTTTGAAAATTAGGTATAGGATGAAGAGGGAATGAATTAGCTTGAAACTAATCATGAGACCGTACCCATTTGCAGCAGGAAATCTCCTAATAGTTGCTGCACTTACCTGCAGGTGATAGTAAGGGTGTTGCTAACGTCGAGCGAGTATTCTGTTCCCGAGATATTGAGTGTGGGCGCTGTCATCGAGAATCCCTGCACCAAACCTGTGGAGAGTTAGAGATTCCAGTCATTTTAAATATTGGAGATATTCTATTCAGAATGCAAAGTACCATGTGACTCCTTCCTGTGGGCCCAGAGCTGAGGATAAAGACCTCAGTATAAATGCAGTCCCTATGATATCTTTAATTCAGTCTTGCCACATCATTATCCTGGTCCACAAGCCTGGTCATAGAAACAGAGAGTCTTATAATAAAGAAGAAGGCCATTCACTTCCACCTGCTTCTACTGGCCCTTTGAAACAATGATATAATCTTTCCCCATTGCAATACAAAATTGAAAGTTCCTACTCAGCTTCCACTGATCTTCCATGCAACACAATCCAAATCGCAACACCCTCTGTAAACAAAATTCACCTGCTCTGGTTCTCATGCCAATTATCTGAAATCTGTCTCTTCTGGTCACTAACCCTCCTGCTACTGGACACAGTATCTCCCTGCCTGCTCTATCAAAATCCTACATAACATTGAACACCTTGGTTATATCTCCCCTAGAATTTATTTTTATTCGATGCAACAATCCCAACCTCACTAGTTGCTTTATGTGAGGAAACAGATTGTGAAATAGTCCTCTGATGTAGTGGAACGATTGGAGGCTGCACCCAGAATAAATGGCAAGTTTGCCAATCATCAACACTGTTTACAAATGAGACTCTTGCCTTCTCCACCTTCAACCTTCTAGGGTGTTATAAGGAATCTCATCACAAATACCTCATGATCTCAGGGCCATTCAGTCGCTCTCTACCCCAGCGCAATGGACTTAGCTGCAATGCACCGAATGTACAAGTCCAGGAGCAAGGTCAAGTCAAGTTGCCATAGTCTTACCAGACCATAGGGGCTGTTCTCTCATTAGAAAGAGACAATTGGTGGTGATTTAACCTGAGGGCCACCATACCTCAGGGGAGGGGAGAGGTTGAGAAGGAGAGTCCTCCAATGTAACCTCAGCCGGTGCAGGGATGGAACCCATGGTATTGGTATCACACTGCTTCACAAACCCACTGTCTGAGCTAAACCGACCTCCACACTGACAGTGAGTGGGTAAGGGCTGGGCTGACTGCGCAGTGGAATATAACTGGAAACAGAGCATGCTTTGCAGGTCTGCCTAAGGCCAACTCAATGTTGGGTCAGAACACTCATTTCAATCACTTAGGCAACCGGCCTACTTTTGGCAACTGAAATACAGGCCCCTCGCCACAGTAAAGTTTCAGATAACACCCTGGGACAGAAGGAATGATTTCAGGAGTGAGAGAAGAGTTGTGGCTGTGGTAAGAGTGAAAGACAGGAACATAGAAAATAGGAGCAGGAGTAGATGTGTGGTCTTTTGTGCCTGCTACAACATTTCATCTTAATCTATTCCCATGTCAACTACTATCACCATGGCAACATTTCTTCACACATGGACGATGTGAGAATCTGGAACTTTCTCCCAAAAAGCAGATGAGGCTGGGGAGTCAACTGGAAGTTTCAAAACTGAGTTGGATGATTTTTTTGGCGGAACATTTTGAATGTTATAGAAATGGAGTAAATGGGGTTAAAATGTCAGATCAGCCATGACCCAATTGAATGGGGCTTGAATAACTGAATGGTCTCTTCCTCTTCCTATGAGGAAGAATGTTGGGGATTAGGTCCCCAGAGGAACCTTATGATGATGTCTCAGAACTACACATCATTGAGTATGAATGGTACGGAGTGGAAGGAGTTAGAACATTCTGGAAGAACATCATCAGACTGCAACATTCTAGAATGAATCACTGATCTTGCGGAAGCCAGCAGAGAAACAACAAAAACCCATCTTTACCTCAAGTATCTCTAAACCTGTCACAGCCTTTCCTTAACCCACTTATCGACATAGATGATTCAAGTTAAAGAACCGGGGAGCAGTGAAGGGGTAAGGGAAGAAGCTATACAGCAAATGTTGCGAAAAGTACTCGGGATAACTTATTTGAGTATGTACAAAACTATTGATCATTGTTTAAGATGATGGGAGAAAAGCTCAGGGAGGGATATTGTATAAGGGCCCTAGAACAAGCTTGCAATGAGATCAGAGTTTCACATCACTGAGTATAAATAGTATAGAGTAGGCGGAGCTCAGACACTCTGAAAGAGCACTCATGGATATGAACAAACAAAGGAAATATATTAGTCCTTTACTCAATATAACTACAAATCAGAGCCTGGGCTATCCATGATTGTGACTTACAGCTGTTTTTAATATTAATTTATAATAAATAGTGTCACTTTGAAGATTTTGATTATGACTTCTCACCCAGTCTGTCTTGAACCTCCAACTCATGGTGTGGCATCACATGATAAAAGAGAGAGGGATGAGACTTACTTCAAGGAATTGAGCAGATCAGATAAGTGAATACAATGAGTTGAGACTTTGCAGGAGTTGATACAACAGAGTGAATGGCTTGCTAGGCCATTTCAGAGGGCAGCTGAAAGTCAAAAATATTATCACGGATCAGGAGACAAATGTAGGCTAGACCAGGTAAGGATGGCAGATTTCCTTCCCTGGAGGACATTAGTGAACCAGATGAGTTTTTCCCAACAATCAACAATGGTTTCATGCTCATCATTAGACTCTTAAGTGCAAAATTTTATTGAACTAAAATTTCACCATCTGTTCTGGCAGGATTTGAACCTATGTCTCTGGAACATTATCTGAGTTTCTGGATTAATAGCCACATACAAGCCATCACCTCCCTTAAATTCACCAAAGATTCTCAGACAGCACCTTCCAAACCCACGATCACTTCCTTCTGGAAGGACAAGGGCAGCAGATACACAACCCCCTGCAAATTCCCCTCCAAACCACTCACCATCCTGACTTGGAAGTATATTGCTGTTCCTTCAATATCGCTGGATCAAAATCCTGGAATTCCTTCCATTAGAGTGTTGTGGGGCTACCTACAGCACATGGACAGCAACAGTTCAGGAAGGAGGCTTACCACTACCCTCTCAAGGGCAACTAGGGGCAGGCAATAAATCCTGGCCCAGGCAGTGACATCCATGTCCCATGAGTGAATGAAAAAAAAAGCTTCATTTTAGTTGGAAATGGCATATGGATGCTACTGACTAGGTAAGAGTTTATTACCCATCCCTAATTGTCCAGAGGGCAGCTAAAAGTCAACCTCATTGCTGAAGGTCTGTAGTGACATATGGACCAGATGAGGTAAGGATGGAAGATTTCCTTGGCATGTATGTCTGTAATGCTAGGACTTCTTATTTCTTTATACTTCTGATTTTTTTTCCCCTAAGGATTTGCACCTAGGTACCTAAGATGACGTCATAAGTGGCAAATTGCAAACTTGCCACTGTACTCATGTGACAATAAAGCCAATTCTAACTGAATCATATAAGTGTTTACATCTATTGACCTACTTACCATTAGGCCAAAGTTTTATTGAATTGAGAATTCATCGATTTCTGTGGTAAGATTTGAACCCATGTAGCCAGCACATTAGAGTCAAGAGTGTGGTGCTGGAAAAGCACAGCAGGTTGGGCAGCATCCAAGAAGCAGGAGAATCGATGTTTCGGGCATAAGCCCTTCATCAGGAATCAGCCAGTGCCTGTATTTACACCTCCAGCATCTGCAGTCCTCCCTTTCACCCAGCACATTAGCCCAGGTTTCTGAATGAGTAGCTCAGTGACCGTACCATGAGCTAAGTGACGGGCTGCCTGGCTGTTATGGATAATCCTACAGGCTCTGATTAAAAACTTTCTGAACCCTGTGGCTTTTTGCAGGAGCTGATGACACAGACGTCAACCCCAGGCTCTGTCTGCCTGTGCTGAAAATGGGAACTTTTCCAAATGCACAAGTCTTCAAAGAGAAAGATTCAGTTCCATGGCTTTAGCTGCCTCACATTCACACTGGCAAACAAATAAACTTGCCTCCCAATGAGAAAGACTTTTCACAAATATCTCTCAATAGTGCCAAAGGCAGTTAGTGGAGTAATTATTCCCAGATAAGACTGCAATCCTGTTATGCACTTCCCCTGCTCCCCATTTCTATTTAAACACCATGTGTGGGTGTAAGAAATGCCAGATGTTTAGAATGGGTTATTATTAAATAGTTTGGTCTCATCAGTCCAGGGGTTTGTGTCATTGAGACATTGTAACAGTTTATTTTGGAAAAGATACACTCCGCCTTCCACCTCTCCCTTTTTTGACTTCCAATGGCCCAAGTGCATTACCCAATAATCTATTCATCACACACAAACCAAGGAGATCCATGAAACTCTTCAAGGCCAATGCTCCTGGTGCCTGTACTGTGGAAGGGCAGTGAAATCAGAAGGGCAATACAGAGGGCATGTAACAGAGGGCAATACAGAGGGCATGTAACAGAGGGCAATACAGAGGGCATGTAACACTGCTGGAGGGGCAATACTTTGGAATGTCACACTGTCAGACGGGCAGCACTGAGGGAGTGCTGCACTGTCAGAGGGTCAGTACTGAGGGAGTGCCGCACTGTCAGAGGATCAGTACTGAGGGAGTGCCGCACTGTCAGAGGATCAGTACTGAGGGAGTGCCGCACTGTCAGAGGATCAGTACTGAGGGAGTGCTGCACTGTCAGAGGATCAGTACTGAGGGAGTGCCGCACTGTCAGAGGATCAGTACTGAGGGAGTGCCGCACTGTCAGAGGATCAGTACTGAGGGAGTGCCGCACTGTCAGAGGATCAGTACTGAGGGAGTGCTGCACTGTCAGAGGATCAGTACTGAGGGAGTGCCGCACTGTCAGAGGGTCAGTACTGAGGGAGTGCTGTACTGTCAGATGGTCAGTACTGAGGGAGTGCTGCACTGTCAAGAGAGTCAGTACCTTGGAAGTGATGCACTGTCAGAGCAAGGAGCACTTTACAGTGCTGGAGGAACTGTTTTCTACATTAAGCATCAACCAGGAGCCCCAGCTGTACTCGAAAGCAGATCTGAAGGATCCCATGCAGTAGGAGTTCCCTGGGACAATATTTATCCCTTGTGTCACTATATACTGGTTAACTGTTCCTGCACACAAATTGGTTTGTCATTCCAACAATACAATCACGGGTACCCTTAAGTGGCTCTTTGGCCAAAGGTTGTTTTGCAAGCTCCTGTGATTGAGAATGGCGCCATAGAAATGCAAACATTTCTTTCACTTGCAGTGAAGGTCCAGAAATCACCAGCTCAGCTTCAGTTTAGTGCTTGCTGTTGAACAGCCCACACATCGTCCGAAACTTGAAAAAACAGGATACTGAGGATGATGTTTGAAAATTCACAGAAGGTGGGTGGGGGTTCCTGTTTTCCTGCGTGTTTACAGAATCTTGAACACCAAATAATCCAACTGCATCGTGCTCCTCAGAGCAGGACAGATGGACTTTGTAGCATCAGTGAACAATACCAATGTCGATTTCTGATCGATTCGAGTGTATTGGTGGCGCCGACACTGTCTGAGATAAAAATTGTACAGAAATTATAAGAAGAGAAATTGGTTGACGGGTCCCCGGTATTGTTTAACTCTACACAAGCATATTTTCGGCATCACATTCGATTAGCATAGCCTTCTCTTCCTTCCTCCGTCATATGTTTATGCAGCTTCTGTGTAAATGCTATTCACCTCCACCATCTCTTGTAGTGGTGAGTTCCCCATTCCCACCACTCACGTACAGTTATGTAGAATTTACAGAGTGACTTTTCTCGATGTTGGCAGAATTCCTGTCTCCGAATCAAAAGCCATAACCTCAAATCAGGCAGCCCAAGTCAGAGGCAGGGCCTGTGACACTGCATCCCAGTGACAGTCTACAGATTTACACAGGGGGGGGGGGCGGGGGGTGGCAGTATGTGCAGGATCCTCATCCAGTGTCTCACCATTGTTAGGGGGTCTCTAGGGAATGTGTGAGCATTTACAGTGAGTCCTTGGGGAGTGGGTTTCCACACAATTTACAGGGATTGGCAGGGGGGAGTGTCAGTGTTTACACTGGATTCCCAGGATGGTGTCAGTATTTATAGAGGGTCTGTGGGAATTTCTCAGGATTTATACAAGGGTTATTTTTTGGAGGATGTCAGTATTTACAGGGACTCCAGGAAGCATATCAGTATTTAGAAGGGGTCCCCATGAGTGTGCTGGTATTTCAGAGCTCCTTGAGAATGTATCAGTATTTACAGGGACTGTATGTATATTTACACGGGGGTGCCTGGGGACTGTGTGTATATTTACGGGGGTTCGCTGGGGAGTGTGTGTGCATTAGGTAAAAACAATGACTGCAGATGCTGGAAACCAGATTCTGGATTAGTGGTGCTGGAAGAGCACAGCAGTTCAGGCAGCATCCAAGTAGCTTCGAAATCGACGTTTCGGGCAAAAGCCCTTCATCAGGGTCCTGATGAAGGGCTTTTGCCCGAAACATCAATTTCAAAGCTACTTGGATGCTGCCTGAACTGCTGTGCTCTTCCAGCACCACTAATCCAGAAAGTGTGTGTGCATTTACAGGGGTTCCCTGGGGAGTGTATGTATGTTTACAGGGGGTCCCTGGGGACTGTGTGTGTATTTACAGGGGGTCCCTGGGGAGTGTATGTATATTTACGGGGAGTCCCTGGGAAATATGTGTAAATTTACAGAGGGGTCCCTGGGGACTGTTTGTGTGTGTGTATTTACAGGGGGGTCCCTAGAGAGTGTCTGAGTATTTGCAGGGGGGGGGGGAATCCCTGGGGAGTATGTGTATATTTATAGGGGGATCCCTGGAGAGCATGTGTGTATTTACAGGGAGGTCCCTGGGGAGTGTGTGTAAATTTACAGGGGGGGGGTCCCTGGGGACTGTTTGTGTTTGTGTATTTACAGGGGGTCCCTGGAGAGTGTCTGTGTATTTACAGGGGGGTCTCTGGGGAGTGTGTGTGTATTTATGGGGGGTGTCCCTGGGGAGTGTGTGTGTATTTACAGGGGGGTGCCTCGGGAGTGTGTGTGTGTATTTACAGGAGGGGTCCCTGGGGTGTGTGTGTGTTTTGCAGGGGGGTCCCTGGGGAGTGTGTGTGTATTTACAGAGGGGTCCCTGGGAAGTGTGTCAGTATTTCAGGGAGTCCCTGGGGAGTGTGTGTGTATTTACAGAGGGGTCTCTGGGGAGTGTGTGTGTATTTACAGGGGGGTCCCTGGGGAGTGTCTGTGTATTTACAGGGAGGTCACGGGGGAGTGTGTGTGTATTTACAGGAGGGGGTCCCTGGGGAGTGTGTGTATTTACAGGGGGGTCCCTGGGGAGTGTGTCAGTATTTCCAGGGGGTCGCTGGGGAGTGTGTGTGTATTTATAGAGGAGCCCCTGGGGAGTGTGTGTGTATTTACAGGGGGTCCCTCGGGGGTGTGTGTGTATATCTACAGGAGGGTCCCTGGGGAGTGTGTGTGTATTTACAGAGGGGTCTGGGGAGTATGTGTTTATTTACAGGGGGTCCCTGGGGAGTGTGTGTGTATTTACAGGGGTATCCCCGGGGAGTGTGTGTGTATTTACAGGGGGGTCCCTGGGGAGTGTGTATGTATTTACAGAGGGGTCCCCGGGGAGTGTCTGTGTATTTACAGGGGGGTCCCTGGGGAGTGTGTGTGTATTTACAGAGGGGTCCCTGGGGAGTGTGTGTGTATTTACAGGGGGGAGGGGGTCTCTGGGGAGTGTGTGTGTGTATTTACAGGGAGGTCACGGGGGAGTGTGTGTGTATTTACAGGAGGGGGTCCCTGGGGAGTGTGTGTATTTACAGGGGGGTCCCTGGGGAGTGTGTCAGTATTTACAGGGGGGTCCCTGGGGAGTGTGTCAATATTTCCAGGGGGTCGCTGGGGAATGTGTGTGTATTTACAGAGGAGCCCCTGGGGAGTGTGTGTGTATTTACAGGGGGGTCCCTGGGGAGTGTGTCAGTATTTCCAGGGGGTCGCTGGGGAATGTGTGTGTATTTACAGAGGAGCCCCTGGGGAGTGTGTGTGTATTTACAGGGGGTCCCTCGGGGGTGTGTGTGTATATCTACAGGAGGGTCCCTGGGGAGTGTGTGTGTATTTACAGGGGGTCTGGGGAGTGAGTGTGTATTTACAGGGGGGTCCCTGGGGAGTGTGTGTATATTTACAGGGGGTCTGGGGAGTGTGTGTGTATATACAGGGGGTCCCTCGGGGGTGTGTGTGTATATCTACAGGAGGGTCCCTGGGGAGTGTGTGTGTATTTACAGGGGGTCTGGGGAGTATGTGTTTACTTACAGGGGGTCCCTGGGGAGTGTGTGTGTATTTACAGGGGTGTCCCCGGGGAGTGTGTGTGTATTTACAGGGGGGTCCCTGGGGCGTGTGTGTGTATTTACAGGGGGTTCCCTGGGGAGTGCGTGTGTATTTACAGGGGGTTCCCTGGCGAGTGCGTGTGTATTTACAGGGGGTTCCCTGGGGAGTGCGTGTGTATTTACAGGGGGGTCCCTGAGGAGTGTGTGTGTATTTACAGGGGCATCCCTGGGGAGTGTGTGTATTTACAGGGGGGGGTCCCTGGGGAGTGTGTCAGTATTTCCAGGGGTCCCCTGGGGAGTGTGTGTGTGTATTTACAGAGGAGCCCCTGGGGAGTGTGTGTGTATTTACAGGGAGTCCCTCGGGGATGTGTGTGTGTATATCTACAGGGGGTCCCTGGGGAGTGTGTGTATATTTACAGGGGGTCTCTGGGGAGTGAGTGTGTATTTACACGGGGTTCCCTGGGGAGTGTGTGTGTATTTACAGGGGGTCTGGGGAGTGTGTGTGTATATACAGGGAGGTCCCTGGGGAGTGAGTGTGTATATTCAAAGGGGGTCCATGAGGAGTTTGTGTGTATTTACAGGGGCATCCCTGGGGAGTGTGTGTTTATTTACAGGGGGGGGTCTCTGGGGTGTGTGTGTGTATTTACAGGGGGGTCCCTGGGGAATGTGTGTGTATTTACAGGGGGTCCCTGGGGAGTGTGTGTGTATTTACAGGGGGGTCCCTGGGGAGTGTGTGTGTATTTACAGGGGGGTCCCTGGGGAGTGTGTGTGTATTTACAGGGGGGTCCCTGGGGAGTGTGTGTGTATTTACAGGGGGTGTCCCTAGGGAGTGTGTGTGTATTTACAGGGGGGGTCTCTGGGGAGTGTGTGTATATTTACAAGGGGGTCCCTGGGGAGGGTGTGTTTATTTACAGGGGGGTCCCTGGCGAGTGTGTGTACATTTACAAGGAGGTCCCTGGGGAGTGTGTGTGTATTTACAGGGGGGTCCCTGGGGATTGTATGTGTATCTACAGGGGGGTCCCTGGGGAGCATGTGTGTATTTACAGGGGGGTCCCTGGGGAGTGTGTGTATATTTAAAGGGGGTCCCTGGGGAGTGTGTGTGTATTTATAGGGGGGGTTCCTGGGGAGCGTGTCAGTATTCGTGGTGAGTTCCTATAGAGTTGGTGTTGTAGTGGGACTGTCATTGTGCCAGTAACTCAAAGACACAGGCTGATGCTCTGTCTATGGGTTTGAATCCCAACAAGGTCAATGGACCAGACAGAGGAAATCTCTCCTCTGGATAGAGTCACGCCTGGCACAAAGAGAAATGGTTGTGATTGTTGTAGATCAGTCATCTCAGCTCCAGGACATCTCTGCAGGAGTCCCTCCGGGTAGATATTCATTACACACTTCTGGAATAGGTGGAACTTGACCCTGGGCCTCCAGAATTAGAGAAATTAGCACTGTTCCACAAGGGCCCTTTCCTCAGGACAGTGACCTGGGCCCAACTATCTTCAGCTGCTTAATGATTAATGAGCTTCCTTCCATTATAAAGTCAGAAGTGGGGATAGTGGCTGATGATTTCACAATTTGCAGCATTAATTGGAGCTCCTCAGCCATTGAAGTCGTCAGTGTCCATATGCAGCCAGACTTGGACAATGTCCGGGTCGGTAAGTGTCTCATCCTATTCACACCACAATGTGCTTGGGAATGACCATATCCAACAAGTGAGAAGCTAAACACCACCCTTTGATGTTTAAGGTATTACTATCAATGAAGCCCTTGCCTTCAACATTGAGCAGAAACTGTACTGGATCAACCTATGAATAATAATGCAGATGTCAGGCTGGGAATCCTGTATCAAGTAATTGACCTCCCGACTACCCAAAACCCATCTACCATCCACAAGGCACAAGTCAGGAGTGTGACTGAATATTCTCTCGATTTTCCTGGATGGGTACAGAGCCAACAGCTCTTGAGAAACTTGACACCATCCAAGACAATGTAGCGCACTTGGCCAGACTCTACCCGCAACCTTCAATCCAATACTTTGTGGCAGCAGTGTGCCATCTGCGAGACGCACTGCACAAACTCACCCAGATGCCTTCCAAACCTAGCACCCATCATCAAGGAGGACAAGGACAGCAAATGCATTGGTACAACACCAACAACGTACCATCCTCACGTTGAGGTATATCAACAGTCCTTTATGGCTGCTGTCAAATTCCTAGAATTCCCTTCCTAACGACAATGGAGCTACATATAGACCACAAGAACTGCAGTGGCTTAAGAAAGCAGCTCACCACCACCCGACTCCAGGACAAATCATGAATGGGCAGCAAAATGCTAGCCCAGCCAGCGAAGCCCACATTCCATGACCAAATAAAAACAGCAAGTTGCCCATATGTTAATACTTGTAGGAGATCCTTGGGGTGTGTGTCAATATTTACAGGAGTCCTTGAGAGTATATCAATATTTACTGGCATATGAAGTATGTGTCTCAGTATTAGGGATCCCTGTTTGTGACCAGACTATTTATAGACCAATAGTTAGACTGTAGCTGCTTGAATTCCTAGAACCAAATGATGTAGAGGCCTCAGAGTGGGTGGATGGACAATTTAACCTATCGCATTCCCAACGCCCCTCCCCCAAGTCCCTCCTCCCTACCTTTTATCTTAGCCTGCTTGACACACTTTCCTTATTCCTGAAGAAGGGCTGATGCCCGAAACGTCGATTCTCCTGCTCCTTGGATGCTGCCTGACCTGCTGCGCTTTTCCAACAACACATTTTCAGCTCTGATCTCCAGCATCTGCAGTCCTCACTTTCTCCCCAATTTAATAAATTGTGTCAGGACTGAGGGACTTCAGTTGTATGAGAACCTGGAGAAGCTGAGGTCTTTTTCTCTAGAGAGTAGAGAAGGTCAGGAGATTTACAAGAGGTACTCAGTGCTTTTGAGATACTTCCAGAGACATACGCATTGACAAAAAAAAGGACACAGATTCAAAGTAATCAGCAAAAGAACCTGATGAGGTTAGGTAATGAGAAGAAATATTTTTGAAATACAGCAAAATGTTGTGATCAGGAATGCACTGCCTGAATGGATTTTTTTAGCAAAGTTTCTTCGAACTGGAGGGCCGAAGTGGGGGTTTTAAATACACTGGGTTTCCAAAGAAACTCGGCGGGGTTCAGGTACATAGACCTTTGAAATGTCACAGACAGGTGCAGAAAATAACCATGAAAGCCAATAGAATGCTGGCCTTTATATCTAGAACAACTGGAGTATAGACCCCACTTCGAGTACTGTGAGCAGATCTGGGCACCATACCTTAGGAAGGATATACTGGCCTTGGTGAGAGTACAACTCAGGAGAAAGTAAGGATTGCAGATGCTGGAGATCAGAGTCGAGAGTGTGGTGCTGGAAAAGCATAACAGGTCAGGTAGCATCCGAGAAGTAGGAGAGTCAATGTTATGGGCACAAGCCCTTTATCAGGAATGTCAATATACAACTTGGATTTATACCTGGATTTCAGAAGTTATGAGGAAAGATTAGGCCTATTTATAGATCATCGATTCCCTACAGTGTTGAAACAGGCCCTTTGGCCCAACAAGTCCATACCGACCCTCCGAAGAGTAACCCACCCAGACCCATTCCCCTACTATCCTATATTTAGCCCTGACCAATGCTCCTAACCTACGCATCCCTGAACACTATGGGCAATTTAGCATGGCCAATTCACCTAACCTGTGTGGAGCACCTGGAGGAAACCCATGCAGTCATGGAGAGAATGTGCAAATTCCACACAAACAGTCACCCAAGGCTGGAATTGAACCCAGGCCGCTGGTGCTGTGAGGCAGCAGCGCTAACCACTGAGCCACCATGCCGACCTACAGATTACAAATTAGGCCTGTTTTGTCCAGAATTTAAAAGGATAGAATGATCTGATCAAAGTCTTTAAGATATCAACAGGAAAAGACAGAGTAGATAAAGATAAACTATTCCCACAGATTGGAGATTCTAAAATTAGGCGGCACAGTCTGAGAATTAGGGCTAGATCGTTCAGGAGAGATGTTAAGAAGCACTTCTTCACAAAAAGAGTGGGAGAGGTTTGCAATTGTCTTGAACAAACAGCAGTGGATGCTGTATCATTTGTTAATTTTAAATCTGAGATAGATACATTTTTGTTCAGTAAAGCTATGAGGGATTTGGTCCAAAGGCAGGTATATGGAGTTAGGCCACAGATCAATTGTCATAGGTTCATACAGCATGCAAACAGACCCTTCGGTCCAACTTGACCATGCTGACCAAATTTCCAAACTAAACTTGTCCCACTTGGCTGCCTTTTGCCCATATCCCTCCAAACTGTACTTATTCATGTACCGTCCAAATGTTTTAAGAATGTTGTAAGTGTACCTGCCTCTACCACATCCTCTGGCAGTTCATTCCACATACAAATCACCTTCTGTGTGAACAAATTGCCTCTCAGATCCCTCTTAAATCTTTCTCCTGTCACCTTAAAAGTATGCTCCCTTGTTTTAAAGTCCCCCATCCCAGAGAAAAGTGTGTTGCTATTCACCTTATCAATGCCCCTCATGATTTCATAAACATGGGTAAGGTCACCCCCCACCATCCACACTCCAGTGAAAAGTCCCAGCCTATTCAGCCTGTCCTTATAACTCAAAAGCTCCAGAACTGGAAACATCCGGTAAGTTTTTCTGAAAACTCTCCAATTTAATAATATCCTTCTAATAGCAGGGAGATCAGAACTGTACACAGCGCTCCAAATGTGGCCTCACCAACATCCCATACAACCTCAACATGACTTCCCAACACCTATAATCAATGATCTGAGCAGTGAAGGCAAGTATGCTAAACACCTTCTTCACCATGATTTCAATGAATGGTGGAACAGGCTTGAGGGGATGAATGACCTTATATTGCTTTGCTTTCGGGAGGCCATCCACAATTCTGAAGGGCTGTGGTGCACCAGTTTAACAGGGGGAACTGTATTATTTGCTTCTCAAAGTGGTTTCGTCCCTTTCCTTGCAGTGTTGGAAAACTGCCAGCCAATACCAACTGACGAACAGCCCTGTGGTCCCAGCAGCACCAGCAGGGAGTGATATACCCTGCTTGGAATGCAGGCAGTTCCACCCCGCTGAGTAAACCAGGCAAGCCTGGGGTCAAGGGTCTCAGTGAAGACGGGATGAGGGCACTGATGGAAGGAAGAGTAAATGAGACCTCCTGGTCTGACTCTTGTACACCTCAAATGAACCACCAGTATTTCCAGCTATTATGTTTGTTTAAAAATTTTTCCTTCTGGGTGTATGCTGTACATCAAATGTGGTCGAATGAAAGATCTATGCAAATTTGACCTGACATCTCTACTTTTTAATTTGATCCACCTATACTTGTATCCCAGTGCTTCCTGTTTTTGTAAAAGATTGCATACAACCTTTTGAAAAGATGCAGTGCCATAAACCTCAAATCTATTCACAAAAGCAGAGCTGGAAATGTGCGTAGTGCTTATGTGAGAAACAAATGTTAAACTGGTTCCAAAGAAGATGCATGTTGGACTCAGAATGTTAACCGTGTTATCCTTTCCACAGATGCTGCTAGATCTACTGAGTTTCTCCAGCACTTTCCATTTCTGTTTCAGATATACTTTGGTTGTATTTAAAGGAAGTGTATGGAACTTTTAAGCTACTGAAAGGCGAACAGCAGTGCAAGTATGGGAACCCAATGAGTGGTCCAACAAGATGTAACACCAAGAAAAGAGTGTTCTTTCCCCTACAAGAAAGGGTTCAGCTGTAAACTGTGGTCCTCAAACTCAAACTCCCATAAGAAGCTTTGAATCTGGAGCTTCCACAATGAAACCGGTTAGTGAGGAATCAAAATGTAAGGGGATTTTATTTTTCTGTCTCTTTCTCTCTCAAATGGCATGAGGCTTTCCATTGTCCATGGTGTACATGGATGGACAACCTGTCTGAGAGGAGAGGACATAATAAGTTTCCTTCTATTTTTGTTTCTACAAGGCAAATCCCCAAAGTCAAGTCAAGCCTCCTCACTGGCCAAGTTAAAGGAGAATTTCACAACTTAATGTTGACGGCCTATTTACTGCCAAATTGAATCTCATTGGATGTCTTGCCACCCAACACTTATCTTTGGCGAGGAAGTCATGACATGAAAGCAAGTCAGTGGAATTTTTCCAAACTTGGCAGAAGTTAGCAAATAGCCTGAATTTAATGAGGAAATGAAGCAACTGCTTAGACACAGTCAAAGACGATCGAACACGACTAATTAGACTTGGAATGTCAACCAATTGAGTCATCTGGTCTGACTGATTCTTGCACTTGTTATGGTTTCCATCTGACTCACACAAACTGCATAAATTTGGCTCTCAGTGCGAGTGAAGTTGGTCTTTTGACTTTGAACATCCAACCTCCTTCAACATCGTCACCTTCTCCCCCCACCACTCGCTATTTTCCTCAACATGGCTGTGCTCAGTTCCTCACTAAGCCTTCCTGTCTTGTTGCTGCTAAGCTCTGACCTGCCCTTCCTATGACACCACGGACCCTGCTCTTGTAATCCTAATTAATGGGATCTTTCCAGTAACTTGTAGGGGCAAAAATAGTACAGACCTTGAAGGAGTGTACAATCCAACACCTTGATATTCTTTCATATTGCAATGTTGCAAATACTCGATGGAGGGCATATTCTTCCCTGGGAGTTTAATCGGAATCATCAGATCCTATCAACCAGCACCTGCTTATTAACAAACGCCCCAGTGTCACTTCGGTAAGATTTCTCCAGGGCCACTCATTTCCTGATCTCATTTCAGCTTTAGTTCAAAGATAGACAAAAGAGTGATTTTCGGAGGTGAGGTGTGAGTGATTGCCTTGGCATCAAGGCCACATTCGAACGAGCGTGGCATCCAGGAGCCCTAGCAAAACTGGAATCAATAGGAACTGGGGAAAGTTCTCCACTGCTTGGAGTCACACCTGGCACAGAGGAAGATGGTTGTGTTTATTGGAGGACAGTCATCGCAGCTCCAGGATATCTCGACAGGAGATGTGTCTTTCAGCTACTTCATCAGTGACCTTGCCTCCCTCATTAGGTTAGGAGTGAGGGTTCATCACTCTTTGCTCCTCAGGTATTGAAGCTACCAAAGTTCAAATGCAGCAAGACTTACATGCAAATGATGGGAAATAACCACCTCCAACAAGAGAGAAACTATCCCATGACAATTGTTAAATGTACATCAACATCCTGGGGTTACCATTGGCTGGAAAATAGACTAACCATATAAATACTGTGGCTACAACAGCAGGTCAGAGGTTAGGAACCTTGTCGGAAGTAACTCATCTCTTGACTCTCCAAAGCCTGTTCACCATCAACAAAGCACAAGTCAGGATTGTGATGGGCTGTTCCTAACTTGCCTGGATGAGTGCAGCTCTGACAACACTTAAGAAGCTTGGCACCATCCAGGACAAAGCTGCTCACTTGATTGATTCCTCAAGCACAAATATTCAGACCCTCCACCACTGATGCTCAGTAGCAGCAGTGTCTACTGTCTAAAAGATGCACTTTAGAAATTCACCAAGCCTCCTTTGGAAACACGTTCCAAACCCATGATCCACTTGTGTCTAGAAGGGCAAAGGGCAGCAAATATGTGGGAATATCACGGACTGCGAGTTCCCTTCCAAGCCACTCATCATCCTGACTTGGAAATATATCAGCTTTCCTTCAGTGTTGCTGGATCAATATCCTGGAAATCCCTCCCTAACAATGCGGTTCTACTTACAGCAGGTGGACCACAACAGTTCAAGACCATGAAACCAATATCGATTGTAGAAACTATCTGGTTCACTAAAGATCTTGAGACAAGGAAATCAGCTGTTCTTACCTGGTCTGGCCTAGGTGTGGCTCCAAACCCACAGCAATGCTGTTAACCCATGACTGTCCTCTGGGGAATTCGGGGTGGAAATAAATACTGGCCTGGCCAGCAATGGCCACATCCCAAGAATGAGTAAAAAGAGAACAAGAAGGCAACTCACTACTGCCTTCTCCAGGGCAAGTAAGAATGGGCAATAAATGCTGGCCCTGACAACAAAACCAACTGCCCATGCATGAATAAAATAAAGACAATTCTGCTGGGAATTTGGATGTGTAATAAATATAGTGTTGCGTTCATGAGAAATCAAACCATAGCTTAATTGGTGGACCACTCACACACATCAGAAATTCATGTGTTCACATCTCAAGCCAAAGCTTTCAGTACATAATCCAGAGACTGTTCCATTAGACTGACACACAGTGCATTGCTGGGACACTGTTCCATCAGACTGACAGTGCAGCACTCACTCAGTACTGACCCTCTGACAGTGCAGCACTCCCTCATTACTATTCCTCTGATAATGCAGCACTCCCAGTACTGACCCTCTGACAGTGCAGCACTCCCTCAGTACTGTTGCTACTACAGTGCAGCACTCCCTCATTACTGTCCCTTCTACAGAGCAGCACTCCCTCAGTACTGACCCTCTGACAGTGCAGCACTCCCTCAGCAATGACCCACTGACAGTGTAGCACTCCCTCAGTACTGACCCTCTGATAGTGCAGCACTGACTTGGTACTGTCCTTGTGACAGTGCAGTGCTCCCTCAGCGCTGTGCCCCCAACAATACGGATGTGCCTCAGTATTGTTACCCCCAACACTGTATTGCTTTCTGAGTACTGCTTTCTCAACAGTATAGATCTCCATCAGTACAGAACCCTGTGACTGACACAGCTTCTCAATATAAGCACCCCTTCCCCAACTGTTTCTCTCAGCACTTTTCCTCTCTTATGGGAACGGCTGTGAGGAACCTCATGCAGACTGTCAGAGTCCTGATGTTGCATTGGCTCCAAAAGAACATGACTCAACGAGTGCAAACAAATTAATTTTCTGTCGCAAGCTCTGTAATCCAATTGCACCTCTGCAGCAATTCAGAATTTGTTGGAATCTGTTAAGGATAATGAAATAACTCTACAGACGCCACTATCCCATCACCAAGTCACTCTTTGTTTACACATGCTAAGTCCTTGCCACTGATCCAGCTCCCTCAGAGTCAGTTCTCAGAGTGAACAGAACCTCCAACGCTCCTGTTTCTATCTGTCAGCCAGGGCTCCCTGATTGGACCAGGTTAACAGCCCCAATCAGGGAACTCATATTCTATGAGGACCACGTGGTTGACCTCCATACAATCATGAGGAGGATAGAATTCTTCACAATCAGCTCCAGGAAACTGTTAAACCATCAGGCTAAGAGTAACCACTTTTGGCTTGTCAATGCCTATCCATCTCATCATTAGTGTGCTACTGGTCTTATCGATGTGTAGAATGTTATAGTCTGAAAGGGGGCCATGCTGCCCAAAATTCCTGTCTCGCCTCTTACATGGAGCTATCCAATTAGTCCCACTCCCTCCACTTGCTTATCCAGTTCCCTTCTGAAAATTACTTTGGAATCTGTTCCCTCCACCACTTAAGGCATCGCCATCCAGTTCACAACAACTCCCAACATGAGAGATATTAGTTTCCTCATCTCCTGCTTTGCCAATGAGCTTAAATCTGTATTCTCTGGTTGCTGGCCATCCTATAAGTGGAGACAGTTCACCTTACTTCCTTCATCAAAACAGTTCCTTTCTCCAGTAAAACGTCTGTTTCCTTGACTTTGCCTATACAACAAGTAATGATCAATCTAAGGAAAATTCAACCAATAAATCCCAGTTTTTTTCTTTTCCAATTGGGAGCAGGACTCAACACCTTTTGGAAATGACTGTTCCAGATTTCCAAAACCCTTTGGGTGATGTGGTGCTCCCTGAATGGTCTAGCTGTAATTTTAAGGCTGTGTTTTCTATGTTCTGAGCTCCGTCCAAGAGGAAGTTGTTCTCTAGATCTATCCTGTTAACTTATTTTCTTGCCCTGAACACTTTGATGAGAATGCCCCTTCGAACTGAAGGCAGTGGAAGTCTAGTCCATGCAACCTTTCCTCAACATTTGAATCAGTAAGTGTCTAATGACACTCTGGTGAGATGATGCTACAGTCTCACAAAGCTGTATACAGACTTTTTCCCATTTACAGGATGTGGGTAACACTCGCAAGGTCAACATTTATTGTCAATCTCTGACTGACCATGAACTCAGTGGCTTATTAGGCCTTCTCAGAGGGATGGTTAAAAGACCAGTCACAACTTGATGGTCTGGAGTCATGTGTAGGCCAGACTAGATAAGGATTGCTGATTTCCATCCTTGAAGGATATCCTCAATGGGTATTGATGACAAACACAACAGTTACATGTGCTTTCCTCAGTCCAGATTGTTTTTAATGAATTCAAATATGACTCTGTGGCATTTGAACCCATGCCCTCAGATCACTAGTCTAGGACTCTCATTGCTAGTCCAGTGACATTACCACTCCACCACTGTCTCTCCTTCCTAACCTACCAATGGTGCATTACACAGAAACAAATACAGTTGAACCAGTTAGGATTGCACCAACCTGTTTGTACAATTGAAAAGTCCTTTCCCAGTTTACACATAAACTCAGGACAGGAATAGGCCATTCGGCCCTCATGTTTCCCCTGCTTGAAGTTCATGGCTGACCTATTTCCAAATTCCACATTCTCATAAGACCGTAACATCATAAGACATAGCAGCATTACAGCTGTGCTGAGGGAGGATATTCCTGGAAATACATCCAGGGAAACTGAGATGGAACTGAGAAATAAGAAAGGGATGATCACCTTATTGGGATTGTATTAGACCCCCCCAATAATCAGAGGAAAATTGAGAAACAAACTTGTAAGGAGATCTCAGCTATCTGTAAGAATAATAGGGTGGTTATGGTAGGGGATTTTAACTTTCCAAACATCAACTGGGACTGCCATCGTGTTAAAGGTTTAGATGGAGAGGAATTTCTTAAGTGTGTACAAGACAATTTTCTGATTCAGTGTGCGGATGTACCTACTAGGGAAGGTGCAAAACTTGACCTACTCTTGGGAAATAAGGCAGGGCAGATGACTGAGATGTAAGTGGGGGAGCACTTTGGGGCCAGCAACCATAATTCTATTCATTTTTAAATAGTGATGGAAAAGGATAGACTAGACCTAAAAGTTGAAGTTGTAAATTGGGGAAAGGCCAATTTTGATGGTATTAGGCAAGAACTTTTGAAAGCTGATTGGAGGCAGATGTTCGCAGGATGGCTGGAAAATGGGAAGCCTTCAGAAATGAGATAACAAGAATCCAGAGAGAGTATATTCCTGTCAGGGTGAAAGGGAAGGCTGGTAAGTATAGGGAATAGTGGATGACTAAAGAAATTGAGGGTTTGGTTAAGAAAAAGAAGGAAGCATATGTCAGGTACAGACAGGATAGATCGAGTAAATCCTTAGAAGAGTACAAAGAAAGTAGGAGTATACTTAAGAGGGAAATCAGGAGGGCAAAACGGGGACATGAGATAGCGTTGGCAAATAGAATTAAGGAGAATCCAAAGGGGTTTTACAAATATATTAAGGACAAAAGGGTAACTAGGGAGAGAATAGGGTCCCTCAAAGATCAGCAAGGCGGCCTTTGTGTGGAGCCACAGAAAATGGGGGAGATACTAAATGAATATTTTGCATCAGTATTTACTGTGGAAAGGATATGGAAGATGTAGACTGTAGGGAAATAGATGGTGACATCTTGCAAAATGTCCAGATTACAGAGGAGGAAGTGCTGGATGCCTTGAAACGGTTAAAGGTGGATAAATCTCCAGGACTTGATCAGGTGTACTCTAGAACTCTGTGGGAAGCTAGAGAAGTGATTGCTGGGCCTCTTGCTGAGATATTTGTATATCGATAGTCACAGGTGAGGTGCCGGAAGTCTGGAGGTTGACAAACGTGGTGCCATTGTTTAAGAAGGGCGGTAAAGACAAGCCAGGGAACTATAGACCGGTGAACCTGACCTCAGTGGTGGGCAAGTTGTTGGAGGGAATCCTGAGGGACTGGATGTATATGTATTTGGAAAGTCAAGGACTGATTAGGGATAGTCAACATGGCTTTGTGCGTGGGAAATCATGTCTCACAAACTTGATTGAGTTTTTTGATGAAGTAACAAAGAAGATTGAGGAGGGCAGAGAAGTAGATGTGATCTATATGGACTTCAGTAAGGCATTTGACAAGTTTCCCATGGGAGACTGATTAGCAAGGTTAGATTTCAAGGAATACAGGGAGAACTAGCCATTTGGATACAGAACTGGCTCAAAGGTAGAAGACAGAGGGTGGTGGTGGAGAGTTGTTTTTCAGACTGGAGGCCTGTAACCAGTGGAGTGCCACAAGGATCGGTGCTGGGCTCTCTACTTTTTGTCATTTACATAAATGATTTGGATACGAGCATAAGAGGCACAGTTAGTAAGTTTGCAGATGACACCAAAATTGGAGGTGTAGTGGACAGCGAAGAGGGTTACCTCAGATTACAACAGGATCTGGACCAGATGGGCCAATGGGCTGAGAAGTGGCAGATGGAGTTTAATTCAGAAAAATGTGAGGTGCTGCATTTTGGGAAAGCAAATCTTAGCAGGACTTATAACTTAATGGTTAGGTCCTAGAGAGTGTTGCTGAACAAAGAGACCTTGGAGTGCAGGTTCATAGCTCCTTGAAAGTGGAGTCGCAGGTAGATAGGATGGTTAAGAAGGCGTTTGGTATGCTTTCCTTTATTGGTCAGAGTATTGAGTACAGTAGTTGGGAGGTCATGTTGCGGCTATACAGGACATTGGTTAGGCCACTGTTGGAATATTGCGGGCAATTCTGTTCTCCCTCCTATTGGAAAGATGTTGGGAAACTTGAAAGGGTTCAGAAAAGATTTACAAGGATGTTGTCAGGGTTGGAGGATTTGAGCTACAGGGAGAGGCTGAACAGGCTGGGGCTGTTTTTCCTGGAGCGTCGGAGGCTGATGGGTGACCTTATAGAGGTTTAAAAGATTATGAGGGGCATGGATAGGATAAATAGACAAAGTCTTTTCCCTGGGGTCGGGAAGTCCAGAACTAGAGGACATAGGTTTAGGGTGAGAGGGGAAAGATATAAAAGAGACCTAAGGGGTAACCTTTTTACGCAGAGAGTGGTACGTGTATGGAATGAGCTGCCAGAGGAAGTGGTGGAGGCTGGTACAATTGCAACATTTAAGAGGCATTTGGATGGGTATATGAATAGGAAGGGTTTGGAGGGGTATGGGCCAGGTGCTGGCAGGTGGGACTACATTGGGTTGGGATATCTGGTCGGCATGGACGGGTTGGACCGAAGGGTCTGTTACCATGCTGTACATCTCTATGACTTTAATAAGTAGGCTGTTTAGCAGATCACATGTTCACCACCATTCAATGAGATCGTGGCTCATCTGATGATCCTCAATTCCACCTTCCTGCCTTTTCCCCGTAAACCTTGATTACCTCACTGATTAAAATATTCTCTCGGCCTTGAATATTCTCAATGACCCAGTCTGTATAGTCCTCTGTGGTAAAGAATTCCACAGATTCACTACCCTGAGAGAAGAAATTCCATCACATCTCTGTCCTAGCTGAGTGACCCCTGACTCTGTGATGTGGTGGTCTCTCCCAGTGTGGAGGTCACGTGCCTGTGTGGTCTTCTTTGTCTTCAGTGTCCAGGTATACCAGCAGGCAGGTTCATCCAGGAATGGCGATCATCTTCAGCAGAGGCTTCCGGCCCAGTATTCCACCGGCCTGGAATGCCAGCTGCATCTTCAGGTCACCTTACCCCGAGCCCAGGAGCCATTAACTCAACTGTGATGAACATTGTCTTAATTTTCCTTTATTATTATTATTATTATTATTATTATTATGTTGTTGTGTTGCTTACCAGACCATAGGGGCTGCTCCCTCATTAGAGAGAAGTGACTGGTGGTTAATTAACCTGAGGGCCACCAGACCTCAGGGAGGGAAGAGGTTGGGAAGGAGAGTCCTTCATGATAACCCCAAAATGGGAATTGAACCCACACCATTTGCATCACACTGCTCTGCAAACCAACAATGCAGCCAACTAAGCTAAACCAACTCTCTACTATGGGGTATAACTTCTGTCAATGATGTAGGCACCACGGTGGGGTGACTTATATCTATCACTATATTTTTCATGTACAAGTACGCACGAGAATAAATTTCTATTCTATTCTATAGCAATGTTAAACTAACTGGCCTATAATTTCTTGTAACTGTCTTCTTCTTGAATAAGGGTAGTTTTCCAAATCTCTGAGACTTTTCCAGAATTTGGAAGATTTTTACCAATGCATCTACCGTTTTTGTTGCTAATTCCTTTGAAATACTTGAAACTCCAGTACGTTTCTTTTATTCCAGACCCCCCTTTGAGGAAAAGCCCAACATTCCATTTGCCTTTATGACCAATTTGTGTACCTCTATGTGCATTTTAAGTGATTCACACCAATGGACACCCACAATTCCCTGCCCCTCCACAACTCCAAACCCTTCATCATTAAGAAAATACAGATTTTTTTGTTTCTTACATTCAAAGTGAATACCCTCATATTTCCTTAATCTAAATTCCATCAGTCACAGTTGTATCCACCTGTTCAGTTGACACCCCAGATGGGCTGTGGTGCTATATAAATGCAGGTCTTTCACATAAGATCTGTGCTCAAGTCCCATCACACGAGTTGGTGGCTATGTAAGGTGTTCAATCTTTCGTTTTAATTGCATGACACTGTGATCTTTTGCTATAAATTCTGTTTCTTATGATCCTGCCCCACTAGTTACCTGATGAAGGAGCAGTGCTGCGAAAGCTAGTGTTTCCAAATAAATCTGTTGGACTATAACCTGGTGTTGCGTGATTTTTAACTTTGTCCAACCCAATTCCAACACTGGCACCTCCACATTATGTAAGATGTGTCATTATACGGCTAAAGGTGCATATCCCTCTGACGTACCTGCAGCAGATGGTAAGCGACTCCAGGTCAGCCATAACCATGTGGCAGCGGCAACACAACAACCTTCCCAAAGCAGAAAAACTCCACACTTGGATTCATGACGCGAGTGACCATCATCGTTGTTCTGCGGGATCCAGGTGGGTTACAACTAAAGCACTGTACCCCTGTAGCATAATCTCTGCCCTTTCCAGTCCAGGGATGGTGAACTGGGTTAGGGTTAGGGTTAGGAGAAAGTGAAGACTGCAGATGCTGGAGATCAGAGTCAAAACGTGTGACGCTGGAAAAGCACAGCTGGTCAGACAACATCCGAGGGGCAGAAGAGTCGACATTTTGGGCAAAAGTCCTTCATCAGGAATGTTGGGGGGGAGGGGGGTGCCGAAGGGGGCTGAGAGATAAATGGGAGGGGGTTGATGCTGGGGGGAGAAGGAGGTGCTAGGATTTGAAGGAGAAATTGTTGAGGGTGAGGACCAGTTCAGTCAGTCGAATGAGTGTGTTGGTGGAGGAGTTGGGTCGGTGGGAGAGGAAGAAACAGAGTTTTTGGAGGCCTTTGTCATGGCAGGTGGATGCGTATAGAGACCGGGTGTCCATGGCGAAGATGAGGCATTGGGGAGCCAGGGAACTGAACATCATGGAGGAGGTGGAGGGTGTGGGTGGTGTCCCGAATGTATGTGGGGAAATATTGGACCATCGGTGTCAAGGTACGAGCAGATAAGTTCGGTGGGACAGGAGCAGGCTGAGACGACGGGTTGACTGGGGCAGACATATTTGTGAATTTTGGGTAAGAGGTAGAACTGGATGATGTGGGTTCCCCCCCAGCCCTACCCAACTCCCCCCCTCCCCCCCAACCCGTCCCATTTATCTTCTAGCCCCCTTGGGACCCCCAACATTCCTGATGAAGAGCTTATGCCCGAAACATCGACTCTCCTGCTCCTTGGATGCAGCCTGACCGGCTGTGCTTTTCCAGCACCACACTTGTTGACTAGGGTTAGTGTTTCCACTCTCTTCTCACTGATTCTGTCTGGAGCAATTTAGGATGGTTTCTGGCCTCTATATCTTTGTCACTGGGTCTTAAATTGAATAGAGAAGCAGTTCAGAACCACAGACTTCCAGCTAGCTGTTCATTGTTCCACTTATCTGAACCCACTTTGACGCAGTCTGGAGCGGAAGCTTCTGGAAATTCATCTCAAATATAAACAGACGAAGATCACACACGCGCACACCCCAGGAGTAATTACACCCACATGGGGCAGCCTGGAATAACAGAGCTCTCAAACCTAACCAAATCAATTGGCCAATTTATTTTCGAAAAGAAGCTAATTTCCAGGCAGGGGATATCTCTACCAGCTGGGACACATGCCGAGCGCTGCCAACTCTCCAGGATTGTCCTGGAGTCTCCAAGAATTAGGGATTCAGCTCCCGGACACTGCTTTGAGCAAACTGGCAAGAAAATGCACCAGGGCTTTGAAAGAAAAAGAAAAACTCTGTGCTTGCTTTGGATGGTTTTAGGTTTATCAGGTGGAAGAGAAATCGGAGATGGGGTGGGGTGGGCTGGTTGGAGGTGGGAGGGCACTGGGTGAAACCTCAAGGAAACACATCCAACCAGAGTTGGCAACCTGACACACACTGCAGCTGCCCTCCTCATTCCTGCACAGGCTTCTGTGGCAAGGATGTAGTCAAGGGGCTCACACATCTGTGTGGAAGAAGAAACAAAAAGACGTGCATTTATATAGCACCTTTCAGGATGTCGCAAAGTGCTCTGTGGCCGGTGAAGTACTTTTTCTCATTGATGTGCAGACACTATTTGTGAAGAAGATGGGAGACAAGGCAGCCAGCCTGTGCACTAGCAGGTTGTCACGGGTAGCTGTGATATCGTTACCCCAATGTGGGTGTACAGGGTTAATCTGAACACATGGGAGAACCCACTTCGCAATGGCGAGGCGGTGGGATATTTCCCAACCCCACTCTGAGGGGTCAGACGGAGCCGAATTTAATACCTCACCTGAAAGACATTGCCGCTGACAGTGCAGCATTCCCTCAATAACATTTAGCCTCAGTGTGGATTGTGTGATCAAAGTTATGGAGTGGAACTTGACTTCTAACTCAGAGATCAGGAGACACTCACTGATGCACAGTTGTCCCTCAAAATCTAATTAATGGAGATAGTACAGAACTCCTATCGAATCCCATGTGGATATTATAGGTTGGGCCTGTGTGTCACTTCACCTGAATCAGTCCCCTCACTCCACTTATCCAAGCTACTTGCTGTCATTTTGGAGTCTTTTCATCCCCAAAGTCGTCCTAAGAACTGGAGAAAATCAATACCTCCACCTTCCGAGCCGCTGTCTCAGGTTATCCAAACTATTTTCAACCTTCATATTCCGTGCAACGTTGAGACAGTTTCTCCTGGTCTTCACCAGGACCTACCATCTCCACCGCTGGCGTCTATTTTTCTGTCACTGTTTCTTGATCTGCTGCTGAAGCTGTTCTCCCTGCTTTTGTGAGCTCCAGGCTCAGCCGTTTCAATACAGTCCTGGTAGGATTCTCACCTTCCTCCCATTTGTAAACTTTACTTGAGGTAGGTCTGTGATGCCCTTACTCTAACCTGCTCCCACTGTCACCACATCACCTCCCCCCCCCACCCCCATCATGCTCGCTGACCTGTATTAACTCCCACTACAGTAACGTCAAGCTCTTAAAAATCTCACCCTTATTTTTAAATACCTACATGGCCTCACCCCTCCCTACCCCACCCCAACCCATGGCCTCACAGCGCCAGGGACCCAAGTTTGATTCCACCCTTAGCTGACTGTGGAGTTTGTACGCTCTCCCTGTGGGTTTCTGTCGGATGCTCTGCTTTTGTCCCATCATCCAAAGATGTGCAGGTTTGATGGATTGGCCATGCTAAATTGCCCCATAGTGTGCAGGGATGTGCAGGCTAGGTGGATTAGCCATGGGAAATGTGAGGTTGCCGGGATAAAGTGGGTATGAGTGGGATGCTCTTTGGAGGGTCAGTGCAGACTCAGTGGGCCGAATGGCAGCACAGCGAGATTCTATGTTTCTGTGATCTATCAAGGAACTGTCAAGACATTATGAAGCATTTAGATGAGCACTTGAGATGTCATGGCATACAGGGCTAAGTGCTGGAAAATAGAATTAGGATTAAAGAACAGTACAGATATGATGGACCGAAGGGCTGTTCAAACTCTATGACTCTCTCTCTATAACCCTTCCCAACTCTACATCTCTGGAGATCTCTGTGCTCCTTCACTTCTGCTCTTTTTGAGAATCCTTTATTTTAAGTTTTTAAACACGATGGTGCTTTTGTCTGCAGAGGTTTTCAATTGGTTTGAACTCCTTTGGATTTTGCTGGAGTCTCTCGGAATTAATAAATAATCTCCAGGTCACCGCTGCTATCAAGATATAGGGAACAATCTTAGGATCCATCACAAACTGTGCTTTAAGAAACATTTCCTAGAATGATTTTGAGATTGAAAGAAAGGTGTCTGAGATGGGGGTGGGGGGCGGGGCAAAGGGCATTTGAAGTACCTCCAAAATCATCCAATCAGAGCAATGAAGAATCCACTCACTTTCTGATTGGCTGTGTGAAATTGGGATGTTGTGTGGGTGACCTGTTGGATGACCAATAGCAGGAGTGTGAGGGCAGTCAAGTGATGGTACCCACTGGAATGTGTCCAACCAGACTTGACAACTCCATCCCAAGATCTCTTTGTCTCTCTCTCTCTCCTCGCCTTTAAAATAATCTCTAAAACCCAACTCTTTATTCATGCTTTTAACTACTTGTTTCAATAACTCTTTCATTGGCTTACAGTCAATCTTCAGTTTTATAATATTTTGTTACATGGATTTGAGACAATTTATTCTCATCAAAGATAATACATAAATGCAAATTCTTATTGTAGTTGTCTGAACGATGAGCATAAAAGTCACTTCCTGTGACGAATGTTGTTGGAACATACAAGAAAGTGAATAAAGTAACAAGATCCATCTAGATCTCCCGCTACCATCCAGGTAAACACAGTACCTTCAATCACATTCCATTAGTTCATTACAGAATCAAACATGAGGTGAGAGATTAAGAAATCATTAGTTCAAAGTCGCCTGTTCCTCTCAAACACACACCATGCACAATTGTGATCATAAGTTGATGGCATTTGAGAATTTCACACAGAGGAGCTTTGATTATCCAGCATTCGATTATCCAGACAAGATCGCAATGTCCCGGTGCTTGGCTAAATTGCATTACCTAGCATTCAATTACCCGAACATTTGATTATCCAAACGAAATACTCCCTGTCCGTGTTGTTCGAATAATTGAAATTGCCCTGTATTAGGTTCCAGAGTGAGAATAATGATACAAGATTGACAATCCTTGAATTCTCAGACACTACTGCTGCACCTAACAAACATTGAAGTATTTGTGGACAACAGCTTTGTGGACAACCTAGAATCCTCCAAACAGACCCCACCACCAAGGATATATTTCCCTCCCCTCCCCTATCAGTGTTCTGGAAAGACCACTCCCTCCGAGACTCCCTCGTCAGGTCCACACCCCCCACCAACCCAACCTCCACTCCCGGCACCTTCCCCTGCAACTGCAAGAAATGCAAAACTTGCGCTCACACCTCCCCCCTCACTTCCCTCTAAGGCCCCAAGGGATCCTTCCATATCCATTACAAATTCACCTGCACCTCCACACACATCATTTACTGCATCCGCTGCCCCCGATGTGGTCTCCTCTACATTGGGGAGACAGGCCGCCTACTTGCGGAACGTTTCAGAGAACACCTCTGGGACACCCGCACCAACCAACCCAACCGCCCGTGGCTGAACACTTCAACTCCCCCTCCCACTCCGCCAAGGACATGCAGGTCCTTGGCCTCCTCCATTGCCAGACCATGGCAACACGACACCTGGAAGAAGAGTGCCTCATCTTCCGCCTAGGAATGCTCCAACCACAAGGGATGAATGCAGATTTCTCCAGCATCCTCATTTCCCCTCCCCCCACCTATTCTCAGTCCCAACACTTGGACTCAGCACCGCCTTCTTGACCTGCAATCTTCTTCCCGACTTCTCCGCCCCCAACTCCTCTCCAGCCTATCACCCTCACCTTAACCTCCTTCCACCTATCGCATTCCCAACTCCCCTCCCCCAAGTTCCTCCTCCCTACCTTTTATCTTAGCCTACTTGGCACACCCTCCTCATTCCTGAAGAAGGGCTTATGCCCGAAATGTCGATTCTCTTGCTCCTTTGATGCTGCCTGACCTGCTGCGCTTTTCCAGCAACACATTTTCAGCTCTGATCTCCAGCATCTGCAGTCCTCACTTTCTCCTGGTTCTATTCCACCTTGGCCAGGTAACTTACAAGCTTTCTAATGCTAATCTTTTCAGCACGTCGTTTCAATCTATAGGTACATGTGACCAAATCCAGCTACCCAAAAAACTGATGCTGTCCCGGACACCTTTTCTATTGAAAACAAAATTGCTGGAGATCACAGATGGCCAGGCAACATCCATCGAGAGAAAGAAATCCTTTGTTTTAAGTCTAGATGACTTTTCACCAGAGCTGAAGAGACAGGAAGAGAGCATGTTGACTTGCTCTCTCACCATTGCTGCTACCCGGCTCGCTGTGATCTCCAGCATTTTTTGTTTTCAGTACAGATTCCAGCATTTGCAAGAATTTGCTCCTACATTCTTTCGTTGATCTTGTCTCATTTTAAACAAGTTGCACTGATGTAGGGGAAGAAGGGAGTGTTAAAGAGATATTCAATCTGATGCATGACAATTGAATTAATAACAGAAGCAAACTGGCCATTAAACTAAGATGCTTTGCAATCACATTGGTTGATACTTCTTCATACTCTACTCACTGGGTTATGCCATTCTAATCTGAATTCTGATTTTCTTTCTGACAGCCGGCAAGTTATGACATCCATCACAATTTCGGTTGCGAGGATGCTGGATTTGAGAAACTGTACCATACAAGTCAGCCAATAATTTCCATTCCCCTTTCAATCCACTCAATGCTTTCCTCATGAAGATAAATATAACATATTAATGTAATTATCCCTCCAAATTTGCTCCCTCTGCACAAGCATTTTCCCTTGGGTCCTTCATAGGTTCAACTTTTCTTGGATGATAATTTATACATTGTGTGTTTATAAAATATTTCAGGGCGCCACTTAATGTTGGATGTTAATCTTTTCTTGGATCCCCTTTTTACTCCACACTTCACTTTTTTCCATTTTCTCATTTTTTTTCTTTCATATTCTTCCTGGGCTATTAACTCAAACTTGTTCTTCACATTTGATGAATTTTTATTTCACAATGCAGGGTGGGTTCATTGTGCTTTTTCATTTGAAGGGAAAATGTTGAGTTTGCACATGAACTACCTCCTCCCTGTGTTACTGTGTCACCCTGCAATTGTCTTTAATCTGGTCTTAATTCCTTCTTACGTCACCAAAACGAACACTTCCCAGTTGTAGGTATTTTTATTTAACTTATGATATTTTCCAGTCTCTTTCATAATTACTCTGAATGAAGCTGAAGTAGTAGAATCCCTACAGTGTGGAACCAGGTCGTTCGGCCCATTAAATCTTCACCGACACTCTGAAGGCCATCTGACCCAGACCCAACCCCCTATCCTATTTCCCTTGGCTAATCCACATTGCCTGCACACCCCTAGAGACCTTGGGCAGCTTAACATGGCCAATCCACCAAACCTGCACATCTTTGGACTGTGGGAGGAGACCCATGCAGACATGGGGAGAATGTGCAATCTCTACACAGTCAGTTGCCCAGGGCTGGAATCAAACCTTGGTCTTTGGTACTGTGAGGGAGCATTGCTAGCCGCTGTGCCAGTCACTGGTAAATAGATGACCTCTCCCACTTCACCCAAAATCCAACCCAGTCGCACCCATTTGATTTACTTCATTTCCTAAAGCAAAAATACTAAGGATGCTGAAATCGATTGTTGTAATAATTCCCTATGGTTCACTAATACCCCTTTAGGGAAGGAAATCTGCCATCCTTACCCAGCCTGGCCTACACGTGGCTCTGGACCTACAGCAATGTGCCCTTGCAAGCCACTCAGTTTAAGGGCGGTTATAGATGGGCAATTAGAATTGGCCTTACCAGTGCTGCCCACATCCCACACAAGAATTATTTTTCAGAATCTGAAACAAAAACAGTGCGGGAAATGCTGAGAAGATCTGGTGACATTGAAGGACTGATGCTCCCAGACCTAGTGGTTGTTTCCATTTTCTTCTTTCCTTGAACTGGAGGGAAATTTTAGAAAGAAAGACCTTTTCCCGTCTTCCCTACAACAACAGCTTACATCTATATAGCTCCTTTAATGCAGCGAAACATCCAGGAGGCTTCACAAGAGACATTGAGCTATATAAGACAAAACATTAGTGCAGATGACTTGGTCAGCAGGGCAACTTGCAAGGAGCACTTCAAAGGAGGAAGGAGGTCTGAAGAGGGTCAGAGAATCAAATCCAAGTCTTGTGATATTAGCCACTAAAGGTATAACCCACCTTGGTGCAACAAGTACAACTGGGGATACGCAAGAAGCCAGGATGGAAGGTCTGTGAGACTGGAGGAGGTTACAGAGATAGAGAGAAGTGTCAAGGCCATGGAGGAGACGTGAAAAGAGAATTTTTGAATCAAGGCATTTTCTAACTGGGAGCCAATGCAGGACATTGCGACCACAAGCAGTGGGTGAATATGAGTTGGTGGGAAGTTAGGACCAGGAAGCAGAGTTTTGAATAAACTTCAGTGGATGAGAAGAAAAGGCTAGCCAGGAATGCGATAGAATAGTCAAGTCTGGAGGGAACCAAAGCATCGATGAGAGTTGCAACAGCAGATCAGAATAGGCTACAATCTAGTCAGGTGATGTTACAGAGAATACTTAGTGACAGTCGGAAACTCACCTCAGGGTCAAATCTGACACAGGGTTCAACCTCAGACAGTTGCCAGGGAGACTGGCAACTATCTGATTGAAACTTTTAAAAAATTTATTTTGCTTTTATACCCCCAAAATCTTTGCTATTTCCAAAAACTCTCCCTCTTGATAATGGTGGTTATCACATGGTATAGGTTATCTAGCTCAGTGTCACCAGAATTACTGAGTGCTGTAACAGAACAGATCCTAGCATCACAGAATCATCAAACCTGACTGCATAGAATGTGGCCATTTTGTGCATCACGCTTGCTCTTTAAACAGGCTGTCCAAATTCGTTTTCTTGGTTTTCTTAAATATCGGTGTCTCTTAAAAACTGAATGTTCCCAGTATTTACAGTGGAGCATGCAATTTCATTTAACAGCTATTACAGTAGAATTTACTGTCAAAATTCTAGCATATGAAACCAAAGGGAAGAATTACGAGAAACAGAGGTTACAATGCCCATCGAACAAGCGTCAACAATTCGTCTGGTGCAAAATGCACCCTGTTCTTATGTTTTTGAAAATAAGAGATATTTATTCTTAGAAAGCACAGTAAAGTAACCCTCAGATGAAGGTGGGCTAGGGGACAACGATCATCCAATGTCATGACCATTCTAGAATAATCGATCCTTACTGCATACGATATGACCATTTGGTCTGTCCACCTGCTCTTTGGATAATCTGTCCAAGTTACAAATGCCAATTTATGATAATATATTAATGGAATGGTAGATCCTGCACACTTTGAAGGTCTGGTCCTTTTCCTTTTTTTTTTGGAAAGAGTCAGAAAATAATTTGGAACAACAAACTGTGAACAGCCTTTCTAAGAAATCATGTGACTTAAGCTAAATAACTCAATGAACTACCTGGTTCGGTCACGGCTGCTTATTGTTGACTTGTGCTGTTAAAACTGACCAGGAGCCTGCAGCAGGTCCCACATTCCAGCCACTATCCCCAAATTCTTGAGAATTTGTTCTCTTCAGGTATCTGATTATCTTTTGGATGCTCTTGTGGAATCTGGTTCCACCACCCATTCAGGTAAATCACTCATAGATCAGAACCAAACATCTGAAGGTAAACCGCATTCTCATTTTCCCTCTAGTACTTTTGCCAGTGATTTTACACTGATGATCTCTGGCAGGCCAGAGGTGATACTTTCTCCAATGTGATTCATCAAACCCTCCAGTATTTCGAACAACTCCACTAAGCTTTCTATTAACCTTCCTCTGCTCTAAGGAGAACAATCCCAGCTTCTACAATTGCTCCACATCATTGAAATCCCCCATCCCCGGTAACATCCTGATAAACCTCCTTCGTGCCCACTCTGGAGTCTGAACATTCTTCCCAAGGTCTGTTCCTCAGAATTGAAATGATGCTCCGGTTGAGACCCACCCAAAGGTTGGGAAATCTTTTTGTATGACTGAATTGTTTTTTGTCACAGCAAATTACCACAGGTGCTGGAATCTGTACTGAAAACAAAAATTGCTGGAAATCTGTGGATCTTCAAGGATGCTTCCTGACCCGCTGTGATTTCAAGCATTTTTTTTTGTTTTCAATCCAGATTCCAGCATCTGCAGAACCAATACTTTAACCCTTACTCTCACCCTCATTCAACCTCAGTGAAGTATCACACCTATTTCACTCACATGGAGAAACAATGAAAGATTCAATTTTTGAGGTGGGTACTACAACAGAGGGACCTCAGAATGCCCACCAACAGACCTCTGAAGGTGACACATGAGTAGATAGGGTGGTTATGGAAATAGACGGAAGTGGGTACTGCAGATGCTGGAGATCAGTGTCTAGACTAGAGTGGTGCTGGAGAAGCACGGCAGGTCAGGCAGCATCTGAGGAGCAGGAAAAATCGACATTTCGGGCAGAAGCCCTTCATCAGGAAGGGAAATGTCTAGGATACTTGGGTCTGGAAATAAGAACATCAAATGCAAAATCTAGGCAACAAAAAATGTTGGAAATCCGTGGATCTCCATGGATGCTTCCTGACCCACTGTGATTTCCAGCATTTTTGTTGCTTATATTTGTATTTGACGTTCTTATTGTCAGACCCAAGTATCCTAGACATTTCCATAACCACCCTATCTACTCATGTGTCACCTTCACAGATCTGTAGGTGGGCATTCTGAGGTCCCTCTGTTGTAGTACTACCTCAAAAACCGAATCTTTCATTGTTTTTCCGTGTGAGTGAAGTTAGGAGTGATACTTCACTGAGGTTGAATGAGGGTCGGAGTAAAGGGTAAAAGTGTTGGTTCTTTCTTTTTGCTGTTTCTGAATTGATCTTTTTAAATTGTCTCTTTGGTTTATTTGTTTCTCTTTTGTTTAATAATCTTTGTGTTTGTTAAAACCACATTAACAGTCATGTGTGAATATGTTCAGTGATCAACTGCCCACAGTAAGCAAATCACAACTAATAATATTGATGATTTATTCAGGCTGACTTGTCTGGTATTCCCATTGGCTGGAAACATCATGGTTTATTAACACTGAGTTGCATCTGCGATGTGGACACATGTTGCAACAGCGTTTCTACGCACTCCCGAAGACTGCTTAAAAATCTGCTACTATCCTCCTCACTACTTACGATGCTGCTATGTGTTGTATCATCCACAAACTTCAACATTGTACTGGTTGTAACCAAGACAGGCTATTTACATATAACAATTGGTAGTGCCAAATCAACCCTGGCTTACCCTCACTGACTTATTTTTTTCATAGTAAAAATCACACAACACCAGGTTATAGTCCAACAGGTTCATTTGGACGCACTAGTTTTCAAGGGCTGTTCCTTCATCAGGTAGCTGTGGAGCAGGATCATAAGACAAAGAATTTAAAGCAAAAGGTCACAGTGTCATGCAACTAGATCCGAGGTTTATTCAATATCTAAAGCTCCTCCAGTGATTGGGCGCAGTGGCAGTAGTGGATTAGTCAAAATGGTGGCCCGGGCAAGGCGACATCTCAGAGGAGTGCAGTCACAGCAGGACTCATAGCGGCCTGGCCTGACTCCAGAGCCAGGGACTCCTGGTTGCAGTAGGCCCAGAGCCTGGACTCCCGGAGTTGGCGAGGTGGTATCCCAGAGCGGGGACTTCTGGCATTACGGGTATGGAGAGAAAGCGGGAGTGGGAAACCGAAACTGCACGATCAGTCAGGTTGGTGGAGTAGGTTCGAAAGGCCGAATGGCCTACTCCCACTCTTGTTTTGTCTGTTTCATCGAGGTGGCAGTAGGGCTGTGCCCAGCTCTGAAGAGATGGTACCTAAGGAGGGGCGACTCTGACATTGATAGGTCTGGCACAGATGGCGGTGAGATGGAAGGGTGGTGGGGCAGCTAGTGCGGGTGTGACTGGTGAGTCAGCTCAGGACTCATGGTGGAGGTGGTGGAACGAAGATAAGTCCTTTTCCTGGCATATCTTTTTACTCTTTCTATTCTTTAACTACTCAAAACAGTGCAGGGTTGTGGGGATTGTTGCACTGTATTTTACTGTTATTTTCCCTGTAAAATGCAAGGGACCAGAAATCATTCAAACCAGATCAAATGCATTGATATCATGGCTGGTCTGAGGCCGAACAATGTGAGGATCTCCTGCAGTTGGATATTTTATCAAAAGTGCTCATTTGGTTCAGTGCCTTTTGAAAATCCCCATGCAGTAGCTGCTTTCCTCAACCCTCTTTGTTACTTTGTCACAGATATGATTTGTGCCTTGAATACTCAGTGCTGATTGTCTCTTATTAACACATCTTTCTCCAAGTGAGAATTAATATTGTCCTTGGCAACAGGGCCTAGTTTTCACACTAATTTGTTTAGTCTAATTGGATTCTAGTTATCAGATTTATCCTTCTTGCCTGTATTTTGAACAACATTGTAACCTTTGTAAACCTCGTGCATTCTGGTACAAATCGTATATGCAGGGATTTAAGATTGTGGTTCAAGCTCCCGCTGCTGCAAAACTTGTTTCCCACATAGCAACCTAGGAATTATTGTGTTTTGCCAGAGTGCCTGCAAGCACAGAGTAATGTCAATATATTGCGCCTTTGATTTTTTTTAAACTCTCATAAACATTGGCAGCAGTTTCCTTCCAAAGGACAAAGATGGGTTTTTCACCAACAATCAACGATGTTTTCATTAGACTCTTGATTCCTAATTTTATTTTAAATACTCTTCAAATTCTACCACCTGCTGTGGTGAGATTTGAATCTGGGCCCCAGATTAATAATCCAGTGTTAATACCACTAGGCAGGTACCCTCAGGTTAAACCACCACCTGTCATTGTCTCTGTAATGAAATATGTGGATTAGGTGGATTGGCCATACTAAATTGCCTGTAGTGTCCAAGGATGTGTAGACTAGGTGGATTAATATTGGTAAATGTGGGGTCACATGGACAGTGTGGGGAGCTGGGTATGCTTGGGATTCCCTTTGGAGACTCAATAGGCTGAATGGCCTCTTTGTAGGGATTCTATAATTATAATGAGCAAGCAGCCCCTCTAGCTACATTACTGAGATTTGGCTGAGCTGGTGTTGGACTGGGGTAGACAAAGTTAAAACCACACTATCACCAGGTTATAGTCCAACAGGTTTATTTGGAGGCACTAGCTTTCAGAGCGCTGCTTCTTCATCAAGTGGTTGTGGAACAGGACCATAAGACACAGAAGCGACTGAAAAATATTAAACAAACTTAGATTAAGTCTTTCATCTCTTAGAATGGTTTTGCTAGTTTCAGCTCATTAATATGTAAATCCCAGAACTCCTTTTAAGTCACATTCTCAAGATAACTTCAGGATTCATGAGGGGATGCTGCACTGTTGGGGCAGTGGGGCAGTGCTGAGGGAGTGCAGCAATGCCAGGGGTTATACTGAGGGGGCGGCATTCTGTCAGTGGGGCAGTACTGAGGGAGTGCAGCAACGCCAGGGGGTATACTGAGGGAGCGGCATTCTGTCAATGGGGCAGTGCTGATGGAGCGACATTCTGTCAGTGGGGCAGTACTGAGGGAGTGCAGCAATGCCAGGGGGTATACGGAGGGAGCGGCATTCTGTCAGTGGGGCAGTACTGAGGGAGTGCAGCAATGCCAGGGGGTATACGGAGGGAGCGGCATTCTGTCAGTGGGGCAGTACTGAGGGAGTGCAGCATTGCCAGGGGGTATACTGAGGGAGTGGCATTCTGTCAGTGGGGCAATGCTGAGGGAGCGACATTCTGTCAGTGGGGCAGTACTGAGGGAGTGCAGCAATGCCAGGGGGTATACGGAGGGAGCGGCATTCTGTCATTGGGGCAGTACTGAGGGAGTGCAGCATTGCCAGGGGGTATACTGAGGGAGTGGCATTCTAACAGTGGGGCAGTACTGAGGGAGTGGCATTCTGTCAGTGGGGCAGCACTGAGGGAGTGCAGCATTGCCAGGGGGTATACGGAGGGAATGGCATTCTGTCAGTGGGGCAATGCTGAGGGAGCAGCATTCTGTCAGTGGGGCAGTACTGAGGGAGTGCAGCATTGCCAGGGGGTATACTGAGGGAGTGGCATTCTGTCAGTGGGGCAGTACTGAGGGAGTGGCATTCTGTCAGTGGGGCAGTACTGAGGGAGTGCAGCATTGCCAGGGGGTATACTGAGGGAGTGGCATTCTGTCAGTGGGGCAGTACTGAGGGAGTGCAGCAACGCCAGGGGTATACTGAGGGAGCGGCATTCTGTCAATGGGGCAGTGCTGAGGGAGCGACATTCTGACAGTGGGGCAGTACTGAGGGAGTGCAGCAATGCCAGGGGGTATACGGAGGGAGCGGCATTCTGTCAGTGGGGCAGTACTGAGGGAGTGCAGCATTGCCAGGGGGTATACTGAGGGAGTGGCATTCTGTCAGTGGGGCAATACTGAGGGAGGGGCATTCTGTCAGTGGGGCAGTACTGAGAGAGCGGCATTCTGTCATTGGGGCAGTACTAAGGGAGTGGCATTTTGTCAGTGGGGCAGTACTGAGGGAGTGCAGCATTGCCAGACAGTATACTGACGGAGCGGCATTCTGTCAGTGGGGCAGTACTGAGGGAGTGCAGCAATGCCAGGGGGTATACGGAGGGAGCGGCATTCTGTCATTGGGGCAGTACTGAGGGAGTGCAGCATTGCCAGGGGGTATACTGAGGGAGTGGCATTCTGTCAGTGGGGCAGTACTGAGGGAGTGCAGCAACGCCAGGGGGTATACTGAGGGAGCGGCATTCTGTCAATGGGGCAGTGCTGAGGGAGCGACATTCTGTCAGTGGGGCAGTACTGAGGGAGTGCAGCAATGCCAGGGGGTATACGGAGGGAGCGGCATTCTGTCAGTGGGGCAGTACTGAGGGAGTGGCATTCTGTCAGTGGGGCAGTACTGAGGGAGTGGCATTCTGTCAGTGGGGCAGTACTGAGGGAGTGCAGCATTGTCAGGGGGTATACTGAGGGAGTGGCATTCTGTCAGTGGGGCAATGCTGAGGGAGCGACATTCTGTCAGTGGGGCAGTACTGAGGGAGTGCAGCAATGCCAGGGGGTATACGGAGGGAGCGGCATTCTGTCATTGGGGCAGTACTGAGGGAGTGCAGCATTGCCAGGGGGTATACGGAGGGAATGGCATTCTGTCAGTGGGGCAATGCTGAGGGAGCAGCATTCTGTCAGTGGGGCAGTACTGAGGGAGTGCAGCATTGCCAGGGGGTATACTGAGGGAGTGGCATTCTGTCAGTGGGGCAGTACTGAGGGAGTGGCATTCTGTCAGTGGGGCAGTACTGAGGGAGTGCAGCATTGCCAGGGGTATACTGAGGGAGTGGCATTCTGTCAGTGGGGCAATGCTGAGGGAGCAGCATTCTGTCAGTGGGGCAGTACTGAGGGAGTGCAGCAACGCCAGGGGTATACTGAGGGAGCGGCATTCTGTCAATGGGGCAGTGCTGAGGGAGCGACATTCTGACAGTGGGGCAGTACTGAGGGAGTGCAGCAATGCCAGGGGGTATACGGAGGGAGCGGCATTCTGTCAGTGGGGCAGTACTGAGGGAGTGCAGCATTGCCAGGGGGTATACTGAGGGAGTGGCATTCTGTCAGTGGGGCAGTACTGAGGGAGGGGCATTCTGTCAGTGGGGCAGTACTGAGAGAGCGGCATTCTGTCATTGGGGCAGTGCTAAGGGAGTGGCATTTTGTCAGTGGGGCAGTACTGAGGGAGTGCAGCATTGCCAGACAGTATACTGAGGGAGCGGCATTCTGTCAGTGGGGCAGTACTGAGGGTGTGCAGCAATGCCAGGGGGTATACGGAGGGAGCGGCATTCTGTCATTGGGGCAGTACTGAGGGAGTGCAGCATTGCCAGGGGGTATACTGAGGGAGCGGCATTCTGTCAGTGGGGCAGTACTGAGGGAGTGGCATTCTGTCAGTGGGGCAGTACTGAGGGTGTGCAGCATTGCCAGGGGGTATACTGAGGGAGCGGCATTCTGTCAGTTGGGCAGTACTGAGGGAGTGCAGCATTGCCAGGGGATATACTGAGTTAGCATTGCATTGGCAAAAGGGCAGTACTCAAGAAGTACTGCTCTAGTGGATCGACAGTGCTGAGTTTGACGTGGAAATATTCAAGGGGCGAATTCTGGTGTTTATGGATTGGATGCACAGCCATAACTACTAGGATGAATAAGTGGATCATGTGTAAATGGACAGAGATTGAGAAACACAGAGATCTCAGAGGATTGTAGGGAGGAGGAGGTTATAGAGACAGAGAGGGACAAGTGGGGCACCAGATGCTGTTTGCTATTGATGCAATAAATAATGTTTCACCTCTGTTTGGTATTTGAAGGATGCACAGAGATGAATTATAGATTCTGTTCTGTTCAGGTATGCAGAGGCTTAAACCTTACCCCCACAATCCCTCCCCACACCCCACCCCCCACCCCCAACTGCTGCTGAACACATTCATTTTTCTCACTGTTGTGCTCCTGAGTGTCTCTTGCCATTCATAGTCTCAGCCAGACTGCACCCAGCAGCTGTGTCCCTGCACACTGCTCCGGGAGTATCATATTCTATCGGTGCAGGGAATAAGTTAAGTGCATTACAGACTGGAGCCGCTCCATGTTAGATACACTCTTTGGGAACTCGGTCATAGTTTGTGCTAAACTTAACTCCCTCCTCATCCTCCCAATTCATATTTTGTAAATTGACACCACAAGTCTTGTGGCAGTTAGCTCCACATAGCAAACGGAGTTTGTTCCAACTGAAGTCAGGGAAGGTTTTGTTTTACACGCATTATACTTTCTTATAGGGGTGGTACAGTAGCTCACAGCACAGGGACTCGATTCGATTCCACCCTCAGGTAACTGTGTGGAGTTTGCACATTCTCCCCCTGTCTGCAATGGATTGGCCATGCTAATTTGCCCATAGTGTCCAGGGATGTGCGGGCTAGAGGGATTAGCCATGGGAAATGTAGGGTTACAGGAATGGGATAGGTCAGGGTGAGATGCTCTTCAGAAGCGTAGAATGGAACCAATAGGCCAAATGGCTTGCTTCCACACTGTAGGGACTCTATGATTGGAAGCTCTGCATTAGTCATTGACAATGTGCTCAGCGATGACCCCAAGAGAACTACTTTCATAGTTCGTTATTGCTTGTTTTAATGAAAAACAATTTACATTTTATTTCAGCACTCACTCACTCTTCTACCTTCACAGAACAGAAACAGACCATTCAGCCCCAAGCATGACCCAGGGTGGAGTCTCAGCTCCACTTAAGCCTCTATCCACAGCTCCTTATCAACAAATCCTCCTATTCTGTCCTCAGGTTCACCCAGTCCTCTTTTCTCTGGGAGAGGAGAGGTTTCATAGATTCACTATGGTGTGGAAGCAGGCCATTTGGCCCATCAAGACTACACTGATCCTCCAAAGAACATCCCACCCAAACCCACATCCCTACCCCATAGCCCCCTGCATTTCCCATGGCCAATCCACCTAAGCCTCTACATCTTTGGATCGTGGGAGGAAACCCACGCAGACATGGGGGGAACATGCAAACTTTACACAGTCAGTCACCCAGGGCTGGAATCGAGCCCAGGTCCCAGGTGCTGTGAGGCAGCAGTGCTAACCACTGAACCACCACACTGAATAGCCTACTTCCTTTTTTTATCAAGTTTACTCTGCCATTCAGTGAGATCATGGCTGATGTAATAATCCTCAACACCACTTTCCTACCTTTCTGTCTAACCCTTGATTCCTTTATTAATGTAAAATCTGTCTACCTCAGTCTTGGATATACTTAAAGTCATAGAGATGTACAGCACAGAAACAGACCATTCAGTCCATGATGATCAGATATCCTAAATAAATCTAGTCACATTTGCCAGCATTTAGCTCATACCCCTCTAAACCCTTCCTATTCATATACCCATCCATATGCCTGTTAAAAGTTGTAAGTATACCAGCCCCCAGCACTTACTCTGGCAGCTCATTCCATACACGTACTACCCTCTGTGTGAAAAAGATGTTCCTTAGGTCTCTTTCAAATCTTTCCTCTCTCACCCTAAACCTGTGCCCTCTAGTTCTGGACTCCCCCACCCCAGGGGAAAAGACCATGACTATTCATCCTTACCATGTCCCTCATAATTTTATAAAACTATGTTAAGTCATCCCTCTGCCTCCGACGCTCCAGGGAAAATAGTCCCAGCCTATTCAGCCTCTTCCCCATAACTCAAACCCTCCAATCCTGGCAATCCTGGTATGAAAAAAAAGTAGCAAAGTGGAGTTGAGGATATTCAGATCAACCACGTCCTCACTGAATGGTGGAGCAGATTTAATATCAGTAAGCTGGAGATGGTTCAGAAGAGATTTACCAGGATGTTGCCAGAACGGAGGGTGTGAGTTATAAGGAGAGGCTGGATAGGCTGGGACCTTTTCACTTGAACACAGGAGATTGGGTAGTGCCCTTATAAAGGTTTACAAAATAATGAGGGGGTATAGATAAGCATGAATGGCATGTGTCTTTTCCTTCGGGTGAGGGATTTCAAGACCATAAGGTTTATTTTTAAGGTGAGAGGAGAAAGATTTTAAAAAGATATGAGGGACAATTTTTTTATACAGAGACTGGTTCATGTGTGGAATGAACTTCCAGAGAAAGTGGTGGATGCAGGTCCAGTTTAAAAGACATGTAGATAAGTACGTGAATGAGAAATGTTTGGAGGGATATGGGCCTGTTGCAGGTGATTGGGGCTGGTTTACTTAGGGACGGTGGTTGACATAGACTGGTTGGATGAAAGGGTCTGTTTCCATGCTGTAGCACTCCATGACTCTATAACTGAGAGGCCCACTTCTGTTCTTACATCTTATAGTCTTACGCTCTATTAATGGGATTTTGTTTTACTATTCGTTTCAAAATCTTTAAGCTTGTATTAAATGCAAATAGCTTGTTTTGTTCTATTTTATCATTAGTATTTGTGAAATAACCTACTGTTTTATTGCCAAAAGCAAACATGCAGCACTGCACCCTTGTGTATCAGTGAAAAGACCACCTCACTCGATCCATCGAGCCAGATTTCAGTCTGGGATCTGACTTGCCCAGTAATTATATTGGCTGAGATGATAACAACGGGTTTGTTAGTTAGACTTGGAAACAAGCTGTGCAATGTCAGGCAGCCAGAGAATGTAACCTGTTCTAGTCAAAGTTCACCTGAGAATCAATCTCTGAGAAATGTGACTGCAGGAAAACCTCACAACGTGTTAAGGATTCGATACAAGGCTCTCACTTCAACTTTAAACAATCAGGGGAAACCAGAGATCGTAAACCACAGACTGTGTTAGCCATGATTTATAAGAATAACTTGTAAATCTTTTCTTCTTTTTGTGAGTGAGTGTGTACGTGCATGTATGTGTATTTGTGTGTCTGTGTCTATGTCTCTGTGTGTATGTGTCTGTATGCGCGCGTGTGTGTGTGTTTGTGTCTGTGTGCTGTGTGTACGTCTGTATGTTTGTGTTGTGTCTGTGTGTCTTTGTGCGTGTGTGTGCGCGTGCATTGGAGTGACTGAGAAAGAATAAATTATTTTCCTTTCTTTAAACCCATGGGAGGTTGACATTAAATTAACGTCTTTGGTGTCCGCACACCAAGAGTAGAAAACATGTACCTACGTACAAAATATGCTGATCATGGCAGTAAAGGGAACACATAAATTTTGTCCATGACATTATCCTTTGATAAAGACATTCTCCACCAAGTACCATCACACATCCAGCGAATCACCTTGACCTATCTTGGAGTGTCACTGTGAATCTCAATAATAAACCCCCCAAATTCTTGAATACTTGTCTCAGTGGCAGCGAGTTGAGGGAAAGGGCACCCAGGATGAAAAAGCTCAAAATTCAGTTTGAAAGGTTTGCTCAGTGCATCTGATCTAAAGCTAATTTGGTGCAAAACCACATCCTCCAGGATGTCTGCATATTGCACAGAAAGATCCGAAAGTCTTTCATGAGATGGACTGGATAGCACCGATAGACCATTTTGGATCATGCTGCTTGTACAGCATAACAATGAGCACTGTTTTAATTGTTATTAGGAAGTCTAATAAGGCCTGAAGAACACACATTACAACATGATCAAATGATTGTCATTAGCTATCCGGAAGTCCAGGCTAATGAGCTGGGGCCAGACTAATGAGCTGGTGGAATTTGAATTCAATGAATAAATCTGGAACTGAAAGCGAGTCATTACCATTTATACCATTGTGGGATACTCCCAGCTGGTTAACTCACATCTGTTAAAGAGGGAAATTTATTATCTTTACCCTGGGACTCTAGACCAACAACAACATGGCTGACTTTTACCGGTACCCTGCAATGGCCTGGCTAGCCATTCCAAGGGCAGTTAGGGATGGTCAACAAATGTTGGACTCACCCAAAATTGGTAAGGCTAGGTTGATTACAGGGTGATTCTGGATTAGTGGTGCTGGAAGAGCACAGCAGTTCAGGCAGCATCCAAGGAACTTCGAAATCGACCTTTCGGGCAAAAGCCCTTCATCAGGAATAAAGGCAGTGAGCCTAAAGCGTGGAGAGATAGGGTTAGGGTTAGCCTTTATTCCTGATGAATGGCTTTTGCCCGAAACGTCAATTTCGAAGCTACTTGGATGCTGCCTGAACTGCTGTGCTCTTCCAGCACCACTAATCCAGAATCTGGTTTCCAGCATCTGCAGTCATTGTTTTTACCTACCTGATTACAGAGTGAGACAACCCCACTGGCATTTCACCTGACTTCAAATTTAAGATGAAATATCATCCACTTTCAATGCCTTAAACTAGATCCCAGAGGGTAAATCCCCAAAATGATCTCACAATACAACTTCAGTGAATAAACTCACTCAGAGCAAGACATTTGGTGTCAGAAATGCATAAATACCACACATAACTTGTAGGGTGCACTGCTGTAAAGATGGTGCTTAAGAGCCAGTACGGAAGTCAAACTGGGCTGAATAGCTTTGCCCTATGCTCTAAGATTCTGAGTGCTACCAAGTCAAAGCCAAATAGACATAAAAATCCTTGGTTTTGAAAAATAAGGCAATTACATCTGTTTTGTTCGAAAAGTGACCAATTAGAAGTGGCCCAACCTGATTTTCAAGGTGGCCTAGATATGGCCAGAAATTTTAAATCTTTAGCCCTACAATGACTGGATACTGACACTCTGCCTAGTGATAAAGTGGCTTAAATCCCAGCCTTGTATCAGATCAAAATTTCAAAAAATACAAACCAGAAACCATCCTACTCCTTATAGTTGACCATTCCTCTGGAATTTTCTCCCCTCGGTCCAGCCTCTAGAGGAATATTTTCATATTGTTGAAAATCCAGCTAACTCCCTCCTTCCCTAACAAGAAAGACTCCTGACAAAATGGTGACCTGACAGAGCTTTTCAACATTATTTTTATATTTACCAATCGTACTTGTTCAGAAATGTTATTGCACACCTCTGGAGCAGGTGGGAATTGAACGCAGGTGTCCTAGGTCAGAGGTAGTGACACTACAACTGTGCCACAGGGACCCTGAAAAGGACTTCATTGGCTCATTACAATCAATCCTCAGGTGTCCTTTGGAGATTCAGCCTTATCAAATATCACTAGATCCCTGGTTAGATCAGCAGTGGGGCATTGGAAGGATGTTTAAATGAGAGATCTGCAAAGTGAGGGGCAGACACCATGGGGATTTGAATCTAGGATCTTCTGTTCATCACACAGGCCCTTTAACCAACTAAGCCACATTAGTAAAGCAGATAGGGTTTCCCCAGACAGTCCACAATGGTCATCATCAGACTCTTAAGACCAGATTTTCTTTTGGACAGTTTCTGAGGCACTAGTATGAATCGAAAGGATTCTGCAGGGTAACTGCGGGAGGCAGTGGTTTCATGATATTATCAGGACGATTAATCCAGTGACCCAGGTAACATTCTGGGAATGCAGGCCCCAATCCCATCACAGTGGATGGTGGAATTGGAATTCAAGTATCTGGAATTAAGAGTCTAATGACAACAAATCCATTGTTGATTATTGAAAAAGCCTGACCAATTCACTAATTCCTTTCAGGGAAGGGAACCACTGGCCTGCACGTGATTCCAGACCCACAAGATGAAACTGACTCTCAACTACCCTCTGGGAAATTAAGAATGAACAATGAGTGCTGTCCTAACCAGCGATGCCCATGTCCCACGAACAAATTCAAAAAGCTGTCAGAAGCTGTTCCCAATTGTGGGAGAGACTAATAATAAGATACCAACCAACCAACCCAGTGAGAAGCTCAGGACAAACGTCCTTCTTTTGTGGACAGAATGTGGAATTCACTACAATTGAGAGTCATTGCAGTTCATAGTAAATGCACGCTTAATAAGATGCTGGATCAAGAAGAAAGGAATGGCAGGGCACGTTGACAGGATACGATGAAAACCTCATCGCAACAAAACATTTGCAAAGGCCAATGTGGAATCAGCCCAAGAAATCCTCAAAATCTTATCAGTTACAGTTTATTCTCCACTGTTCCTTATTCAATTCTATTGAAATATGCATTCAGTGTGTTGGTAAGCAAATATTTTGAATCTCAAAGCTACTCTCAAATACTTGTTACCCTTTTTATGCTGTTGGATTCTTTTGATTCATTCACAGAATGAGAGAGTCCTTGGCTAGGCCAGTATTTATTGCCCATCCCTAATTGCCCAGGGGGCGATCAAGAGTCAACCACATGGCTGTGGGTCTGGAGTCACATGTAGGCCAGACCAAGTAAAGATGACAGTTTCCTTCCCTAAGGGCATTAGTGAACCAGATGGGTTTTGTCAACAATGGATTCATGGTCATCATTAGACATTTAATTCTGGATTTGTATTGAATACAAATTCCATCATCTGCTGTAGCAGGATTCAGACCTGTTTGCAGGATTGGGGTGTACAAAATTAAAAAGCAGAATTTTTGTTATAAATTCTTATACACCACAATCACCTGACAAAGGAGCAGTGCTCTGAGAGGTAGTGCATTCAGTTAAACTTGTTGTACTATAACCTGGTGTTGTGTGATTTTTAACTTGGTCCCAGGATTAACAGTTCAGCAGTAATACCACTGGGCCATTGTCTTCCCAAATAGATGTCAATAAGATTCTTATCTAGCGTAACTAATCCTGACATTTTGATCTCTCCACTTTCTCCATGGAGCCTCATGGTCCATTATCATATTATGTCACATCATTGTCCCACAGCTCAGTAACTCCACAGGACAGCAACAAACTCTCAAATCTGCAAGACTTCAATCTTGGCTTTAACCATTCACTAGAGAGCTATTGTTGGCATGAAGACAGATACAAACTGAAGTACTTCCTCAGTAGAGGAAGTAGAGAGAAAGAAAGAGAGAAACAAGATATCAGACTATTTTAACAAACAGATTCTTTGCTGTGGATAAGGTCAAGTGCTTGGTCAATATTCCAAAGGTACAGCAATTCAGGATGGGTAGCCTTTTGTTCATGGCATGTAGGCATTACTGGCTAGGTTGGCACTTGTTACCATCCCTAATTGCCTTGAAAAGGATGATGTGGTCAAAGATGTTACTTAAGTTGCTATCAACAAACTTAGATATTGAAACCTCCTTTCATGGATGAAGAGAAGACTGAAGGGGATTGGAATGCTCCATTAGCACAAAGTCAATGCTCCACTGAATGTTCCTCTCTTTCTCCTCAGATGCTCTGTCCTACATACACACTCTGCCCCCACCCCCAAACACCACTTCTTACAACTCACACTTTCACAATACATTAAACCGATGTTTGCCCACTCTTCAACAATTTGATGCTTTTAAAACCCAAGCCTGGTCTCAACTTAAAATTGGCATTATCTGCCATCTAATTCTGTCCAGTCTACAAGTCATCCACCACTGTGACCCTCAGATTGGTTTCTTCACCAACATCAGACAGCAAATCTGCCACACATTCCTTTGCATTGCATTTTTTACTGGGTATTTCTGTCCGTAAGTAAAATGTGAAGTGGTGACATTTTTAAGTAGTACTTGCTCTAGGGAAAGAATTCCATTCTTATCACAAATTTGTCTCACCCTTCCCTCCAGTGAAATACATGCCAAAGAGATGTGACCCTATTTTTAGTGTTTCAATACGGAGGGAGCACTGCACAGTCAGAGGGTCAGTACTGAGGGAGCGCTGCACTGTCAGAGAGTCAGTACTGAGGGAGCGCTGCACTGTCAGAGGGTCAGTACTGAGGGAGTGCTGCACTGTCAGAGGGTCAGTGCTGAGGGAGCGCTGCACTGTCAGAGGGTCAGTACTGAGGGAGTGCTGCACTGTCAGAGTGTCAGTGCTGAGGGAGTGCTGCACTGTCAGAGGGTCAGTGCTGAGGGAGCGCTGCACTGTCAGAGGGTCAGTACTGAGGGAGCGCCACACTGTCAGAGAGTCAGTACTGAGGGAGTGCTGCACTGTCAGAGGGTCAGTACTGAGGGAGCGCCGCACTGTCAGAGGGTCAGTACTGAGGGTTTGCTGCACTGTCAAAGGGTCAGTACTGAGGGAGCGCCGCACTGTCAGAGAGTCAGTACTGAGGGAGTGTTGCACTGTCAGAGTCAGTACTGAGGGAGTGCTGCACTGTCAGAGGGTCAGTACTGAGGGAGTGCTGCACTGTCAGAGGGTCAGTACTGAGGGAGTGCTGCATTATCCGATGGGCAGTATAGAAGAAGTGCCGCACTGTCAGAGGGTCAGTACTGAGGGAGTGCCGCACTGTCAGCGGGTCGGTACTGAGGGTGTGCTGCACTGTCAGAGGGTCAGTACTGAGGAAGTGCTACACTGTCAGAGGGTCAGTACTGAGGGTGTGCTGCACTGTCAGAGGGTCAGTACTGAGGGAGTGCTGCACTGTCAGAGGGTCAGTACTGAGGAAACAGTGTGGCCAGTGGTGCCACTTTTCAGATGAGAGGTTTAACGGAGGACCCTGCTGCCAATTCGGAAAGATGTAAACATCAACAGCCTCATTGTAAAGAGTAGATTGTGATGCCAAGCCATACATGTCTAGCATCTCCATATCTGGCTCTGTGTCAAGTTTGACTTTATAATGTTCCTGCAAAGTGTCTTGGGACATTTTATTGCATTAAAAGTGTGACAGTACAAATGGCTATTGTTATTTTTGGTGGAGCAGTTATTGTATTCTAAAGGAATTGGATTGGCCTTTTGTGAGGAAATGTCACATCCGCTCAGCTCTTGTTGCTGTATGGTATATTTTGCCAAAGTTTGGAGTCACAGTTGGAACCCCGAGTGCTGTACATAACTAGAAACCTCGAGGTGAAATGTCCAATGAGTTAATCGATCCTCCTACTCCTCTCCCAAATGCAGCAATACAGAAAATACAACATACCGATGGAGTGAACACATCAGGCAGGCAGGCAGGCAGTGTGTCGAGTGGTATTCGATACCAAGGTTGATGGGGAGGGAGGGCAGCACACAATGTTTCAATCAGCCTGCTATTCTTCTGCACTTTTACACTGAAACCATTGGGAAAGATTTTCTGATGCCTGGCAATCTCACACTGATTGCTACTCCAATCGTTCTGTTTTAATGAAACTAGACAGCTCTGTGTTTCTGACAGGGGATCTGCTCAGTGCCCCTTCTGAAATGTGGAACCATGCTTTCATTTTGACTAGTCCCTCGTTATGCAGAACTGCCAGGACTGGGGGAAGAGGGGAGACATCCCCTTTATCATAACCTTTATCATTGGGCTGGAATGCAAAGGTCCTGATTCCTGGACTCTCACTGACAGCTGCTGTTAAATGGTAAGCCTATAGGGTTATAGTAAAGTTGCAGTGCCAATGGGTGGGCTGTAGGTGCCGGATTGAATGCATTATGACTACAGTGACCCGGTATTGCAGGTATGTGGGCTTGCCCACAAGCAGGAGATATTGGATTCAGGTGGGGACAGGGGAGGGTGGGGATTGAGTCCTGGCTGGAGGCGGGGGGGACCGGGGTGTGTGGGTGAGGGTTTGTGTCTGGCTGCAGGGGATCAGGGAAGGTCAGTCTTGGGAGGGGGGTGGCATGAAGATAGACTGCATCTGGAGCTGGGGGCAAGTTGGCAAGAGTGATGTGTCCTGCTTGGAGTGGGGGGAGGGGGTAGGCGCTGATCTACTCTGGGGATTGGTGGGTGAAGGAGCCGTGGGTCCAGAATGGAGCAAGGGAGTAGCAGGTCTTCAGCGGAAGGGCTGGGGGAAAACTGGTCAGGGGTGAGCGAAGGGGTTCTGGGACTCAGGAAGGCACTGTGGGGATTGAGTCTGGAGCAGGGAAGGGGGGAATCAAGCTCAAGAGTGGGCTAATAGGGGTGTTGGGTCCAGAGTGGGGCAAGAATGTTATGTCCTGGGAGCAGAGTGTGAGAGGTGGGTATCAGGCACAGGTCTATGGGGGTGAAGTGGTATAAAGGATCTGGGAAGGTACAATTGGCTGTATGTGTGATAAGTATGGGGTCAGTTTAACAGCTACTCACAAGTCATGCAGAAGATAATGTTCTGAGAACCCAGATTCAAATCCTGTCACACCAGATAGTGGAATGTGAATTCAATAAAAATTCATGAAACTATTGTTGGAAATCTCTTTAGGGACGGAAACTGTCATCTTGACAATAGTCTGGCCTACATGTGACTCCAGACTCAGAGCAATGTGGTTAACTCTTAACTGCCCTCTGGGTTGGGCGATAAATGCTGGCCTAGCCAATGACACCGTCATTCTGTGAATGAACTTTGAAAAAAGTTGGATAGTCCAACATTTCCCAAGTAACCATTTATTTAATTTCATTGGAAGCCTCCAAATTTCCTCATTGTAGAGAATCACTGAGCTGAAAATTCAATTGTCCAGGCACTTCCTTTGGAATCTGCTAAATTGGGGATTCCGCAGGGTCACATTGTGTAACTCCTACCTTTGGGTGGTCTGGTCCTAGGTCTGTGTGTCTCCCATCATGGGAAAGAATATGATAATGATATGCTAATGATATGATGATGTCCATACTGATGTTAGTCTGACACCGACAGTCACATGCCTGTAAGATTCTGTGAAGTGTGGGAACGAGAGGGGTTATCATGGAGAGCTCTCTCAGTATTCGGTATTGGAGGATGTCAATACAGAGAGTTAGGCAACAATAACTCTTCCATCAGGCAGAAACAGAGATGTAGCGGACTGACAGCAAGGACTGTTCAGACTAAATACAACCGCCTCGGGAGTGCAGGACAGATAGCCAGTGCCTAGCTCACAGCATGCAGAATTCACATTGAACCCATGGTAACAGCAGATGGAGCTTAAACCAAGAAGGTAGCTCCCACTACCCTGGGTGCTCTGGGATTACTCCTTCAGGTGCACCAGCCTCTTCCCTGGGAACACTGGGCAGGTCCTCTGGGGCACCAGGCTGGTTCTGTGGAGGCATGGGGCTGGTTCTCTGGGGGTACCCCAGTTAGGCCAGCTGGTTGCATTCTTGTCAATGAATAAAAGAGTTGCGAGTTGGGCGGCACGGTGGCACAGTGGTTAGCACTGCTGCCTCACAGCGCCAGAGACCCGGGTTCAGTTCCCGCCTCAGGTGACTCTCTGTGTGGAGTTTGCACATTCTCCCCGTGTCTGCGTGGGTTTCCTCCGGGTGCTCCGGTTTCCTCCCACACTCCAAAGATGTGCAGGTCAGGTGAATTGACCATGCTAAATTGCCCGTAGTGTTAGGTAAGGGGTAGATGTAGGGGTATGGGTGGGTTGCGCTTCGGCGGGGCGGTGTGGACTTGTTGGGCCGAAGGGCCTGTTTCCACACTGTAAGTAATCTAATCTAATCTAATTGAGTTCAAGTATCAGATTAGGAACTGAGTGTCCGGGTCAAGAGGACATTCGAATGTGGGGGCTGAAGGCTGCTGATATATTGATGTTAGGGCTGGGTCCAATGACGAAAGGAGTAGAGGCTCTGTGTGAGTGTTGTACTGGAGGTCAACTCATGATAGTTTTTGGGATCGAAGATGACAGAGGATGGAGGGGAAATGAGGCAATGGTTAGATCCTAGAATCATAGATTCCCTACAGTGTGGAAACAGGCCCTTCGGCCCCACACTGACTGTCCGAAGAGTAACCCACCCAGACCTATTCCCCTTCTACTCTACGTTTAGCCCTGACTAATGCACCTAACATACACATCCCTGAACACTACCGGTAATGTAACATGGCCAATCCACCTGACCTGCACATCTTTGGACTGAGGGAGGAAACTGGAGCACCCGGAGGAAACCCACACAGACACGGGGAGAACGTGCAAACTCCACACAGACAGTCACCCGAGGCTGGCATCAAACCGGGTCCCTGGCACTGTGAGACAGCAGTGCTAACCACTGAGCCACCGTGCCACCCAATATCATCCTGTGTTCTCTATGGTTACTCTAGTATAATTTTTAAAGGGAACAAGAATTGGGGGTACTTGTGGAACTTCAAAGTTGTCAGGAAGTTTAACAGTGCAGCTAATGAAGCATACAGGATTCGGGCTCTACAGACAGAGGTACAGTATAGAGTAAAAATAGAACAAGAGAAGTTAGGTTAAACCACTGGGAAATATTAGTTTATTTCCATCCGGACTACTGCATCTGGGTACCAGACTAGGAAGGACATGCAAGGCTTGGAGGCAATACAGGTCAGAGATTAGATTATCTACAGTATAGAAACAGACACTTCGGCCCAACAAGTCCACACCAACCCTCCAAAGAGTAACCCACTCAGACCCATTCCCTTAACTCATGCACCTAGCACTATGGGCAATTTAGCATGGCCAAATCACCTGACCTGCACATATTTGGATTATGGGAGGAAACCCAGTTGCACAGGGAGATATGTGCAGAATGTGCAAATTCCACACAGACAATCACTCGAGCCGGGAATCGAACCCAGATCCCTGGCACTGTGAGGCAGCAGTGCTAACCACTGAGTCACCTTGTCACCCTATTAGATTCCCTACAGATGCGTGGATGGCTCCATCCAGGGATGAAGAATTATTGTTACTATGGAGACTGGGATCACTTTACTTAGAGCAGAGAAGGCCAAGCAGAAATTTCGATGGAGGCTTTTGAAATCATGGAGGGTCTGGGTGTAAATGAAGAGGTGTTTCAAATGGCATGGGCATTAACAGGCAGCGAGCAAAGATGTAAGGTGATTATCAAAGGAATTGTAAATGCTTTTAAAGAAAGTGCTGCTAAAGTGGAGCTCATTCCTCTGGATGGTTGAATAATTCAATGTGTCACATCTATCTTAAATATGAGGAAAAGCACAGCACAGAGAGGGGAGAGTTTTCAATCTGGAATGCACCGCCTAGAGACTGTGGTGGAGGCAGATTCAAAAATAACTCTCCAAAAGGAATGTACTAAGTACTGGAAGGAAAAGGAAAATGGCAGGAAAGTGCAGAGGAAAGGGAAGCAATGGGACAAACTGTATTGCTCTTCAAAGAGTTGGCAAAGATTCGATGGGCCAAGTGTCCGTTTGTGTTGTATGTATTCTTCAATGGTTCCACAACTATTACTGCAAGGCTGACATAGTTAAGCTGTGACACTGTGTTTTTGATTGACAAAATCTAAAGGAAAAGATGGACAAGGGGATTTATATGTCCTGGAAGATTCAGGTCAAGCTTGTGACTGTGTCATGGTCATTTAACTGGAGCAGCGTTGCTACGTTTCACTCACAGGAAACATACACACACACAGTTTTTTCCTCCAAGTCCGTTTCCTGTTTTTTTGGCAAGCTTTTCTTTTTGTAAAATTAATGTTTCATTTAGTCTTCTAATCTGCTCCTTTGACAGCTAAAACCACCAGTTTGTGTTGTTTCAGTCTCATTGTCTGGGATACACACAGCAACCTGCCTCGTGCCAAGACCAAGTGGATGTTTTAAGTTGCTGAGTGTCCTGCTGATGATGGAGGTCAGGCAGGCCAAGGAACAGACCTCCTGTCTGATCTGAGCTGTCAGCAGATCACAGTGTCCCCTGGGAGGACGGGTGGCCTCCACTCCACCACTGGATTTCACCCACCCCTTCCAGATCCACCCATCCCCCTTCCCCCACACCTTCCCACTCTTCCTCATTCATCACCTCCAATTCCCCAACCTCACCCTCTCCATCTGCACCACTCTGCTCCTTCTACATGCTCCCCATTTAAAACTTATACCCTCACTGGGACTTCTCTCCCTCTCAATCCATAATCTCCCACCTCAACTCCTTCCCCCCCCCCCCCCCCTCCATTACACCCTCTTCACCTGACAAACTCATTCTTCCCAATTCCTGCTCTTCTCCTGTCTTCACCTGTTCCAACACCTACAGCTTGCCTGGCAGCCCCCTCACCCAGCCTGTACCCTTCTCCATCTGCAACACCACCTCGTCTCTCTCCCCATTCAGGTAAAAACAATGACTGCAGATGCTGGAAAGCAAATACTGGATTAGTGGTGCTGGAAGAGCACAGCAGTTCAGGCAGCATCCAACGAGCAGCGAAATCGACGATTCGGGCAAAAGCCCTTCGATTTCGCTGCTCGTTGGATGCTGCCTGAACTGCTGTGCTCTTCCAGCACCACTAATCCAGTCTCTCCCCAATAATCCTCTCCCTCTCCATCCACAGTATTCACCCCGCCCCCCAACCCGCCCCCTTCACCGTGCCCATTTTACTGCCTCCACCCCTCTACCTACAATTCAGTCACCTTCTCTTCTTTGTGACAGTGCGTCATCTCTCAAAGACCGTCATTTTGTTGTTGGCAAAAGCAACTGCTGCTAACCTGGAGCTTGTCCTGTCAGGAGCTGGGTGAGTGTACCATCAGTGAGTCTCTGTGTGTGAGAGTGAGCATGACTGAGAATCTGAGTCTGTGCAATTGACAGAGTGTGAGACTCTCATGAATGTGTCATGAGAGTCTGTGTGCATCTGTGTGCACGTGTACATGTGTGTGTTGGCTGCTTGTGGTATCTGTCTGTGTGTATCCATATATGTGTGTGTGTGTATACCCGCGTGTGTGTGTGTGTGTATATACCTGCATGTGTGAGTGTGTGTGTCTGTGTGCACATGTACATGTGTGTGTTGGCTGCTTGTGTTATCTGTCTGTGTATATCCATATGTGTGTGTGTGTACACCCGCGTGTTGTGTGTGTGTGTGTGAGTGTGTGTGTGTGTGTATACCTGCATGTGTGAGTGTGTGTGTCTGTGTGTGTATACCTGCGTGTGTGAGTGTGTGTGTCTGTGTGTGTATACCTGCGTGTGTGAGTGTGTGCTTTTCTGCATTTCCTCTTTCCTGTTCTGGAGCTCAATGGATGGACGATGTTCCAACATCTGCACCGTCTTCCGAACTGGAAAATGAACATTGCTGGATTGCTTCCTTTCGTGCTTGGAGACTCATTACCCAAAAGACCACAGAGTTCTGAGCTGCCACAGTCAAATAAGTTTCCACACAGGAGTACCTCAGAAAACGTCAAGGCCTCCCAGATGTAGACAGTGATAAAGCGACTTGGGGTCACTGTAAGCCAAAAATAATCCACATCGTGGAGAAGCGAGCACATGTCGACGAGACCAATTGATTCCATTCGAAAAGGCAGCTACTTTATTGCTTTTCGCAAGGTTTTTTTTCACTCATGCCTTTATTACAGCCAGAAGCATTCCACTCGGAGTAACTCACCCACTGATTCCCAAAGTTTTTCCACCATCGACAAGGCACAAGGCAGCTGTTGGATGGAATACTCCCCACCGACCTGAGTATTTGCAGTTCCAAGGATGCTCCAACAAACATCAGAAAACTGCACAGTTAGAGTCATAGAGATGTACAGCAGAGACACAGACCCTTTGGTCCAATTCGTCCATACTGACCAGATAGCCTAAATTAATCTAGACCCATTTGCTAGCATTTAGCTCATATTCCTCCAAACCCTTCCTATTCATATACCCACCTAGATGCCTTTTAAATGTACCAGCCTCCACCACTTCCTCTGGTAGCTCATTCCATACACGTACCACCCTCTGTGTGAAAAAGTTGCCCCTCAGTCCCTTTCAAATCTTTCCACTCTCACCTTAAAACTATACTCTCTAGTTTTGGACTCCCTTACCCTGGGGAAAAAATCTTGACTATTCACCCAATCCATGCCCCTCATGATTTTATAAACCTCAACAAGGTCACACTTCAGCCTCCAATGCTCCAGGGAAAACAGCCCCAGCCTATTCAGCCTCTCCCTTTAGCTCAAACCCTCCAACCCTGGCAACATCCTTGTAAATCTTTTCTGAACTCTAAGGAACATAGGATGAAGGAATGGGAATCTGCTTTTCTTCCCTTTAAAAAGAAGACTTCTTATTGATAATCTCTATCCGAAGGTTCAGCTCTCTCCCACAAAATGTCCTCCTGGTATCAATCCTATTGTTATGACCACAGACCTGACCAGCAACTAGTACAAAACATGAGTTTTGGGATGTTGATAAATGAATAAAGACACCAGATTCCAAGATTTTGAACAGATAACAATACTATACAAGTTAGCACTGCAATACAATCTGTAATATGTGTACAATTTATTTCTTAACATGTGGTAAAGACAGTGGACTATAGTCAAACACCCCACAGCATATATTAAATAGTCAATATATTCAAAACAAATCATACAGATCTCTCAGCAACTCGCCCTCCCCGGGCATTAATTAGACCATTGAATGTTGCAGGGGGATACACACCTTCATATTTGCTGATGTGACTTTGAAACTATTTTTCTCTCTCTCTCGCTCTCTCAAATCACCCTTAGCCAATCATTCTCTTGTCCTGGGGACATGGTTTCCTTGACTTCAAACTGTCCCTCAGTACTTATTCTCTGGCACAACTCCAGGCTTTTGCCAACATCTAGCTTCACCAAGTCATATATGTCCCTAGGTTTTTTTCGTTCCTGAGCACCAATGTCATTCAGCTTTTCAACCCCACTCCCATAGCTGCACTGAAGTATTAATATGAGCAGGTTCTCCCGAGTCCCTCACAGCTTCTCCCAGCACACAGCCAATATCCTTCTCACTTTCTCAGGTGCCCAGGACTTCCGGCTACACCGAGCTGCACTTGAGTTCTTCTCTGTGGGACAGCTAAAAACAACACTAGAACCATGTCACCAATTCCACAAAACCATATTCCCAAAGTGTTCTGTGACCCTAAACTCTGCTGAGTGGTTATAGGCTCAAACTGTTCAACTTGTCTCTCAAAGGACAAGCCTTTCAGCCCTACAATGACTCACAAATTCTCACTGAAATGCTTCATCATAAAATCCCTACAGTGTGAAAGTATGCCATTTGGCCCATTAAGTCCACTCCAACCCTCCAATGGGCAGTCCCCCCAGACACATCTATCCTTATAACCCGACATTTTCCCATGGCTAATCCACCTAGCCTGCATATCTCTGGAAACTACGAGCAAATTAGCATGACCAATCTACCTAATCCGCACATCTTTGGACTGTTGGAGGAAACCCACGCAGACACAGGGAGAATATGCAAACTCCACTCAGATAGTCACCTGAGGGTGAACTTGAACCCTGGTCCCGTGTGACAACAGTGCTAACCACTGAGCCACCATGCCACCCTATGCTATTACATCATTTTACAAATAAGGAGACCAAAGTTGTACACAGAACACTGGTCTCATCACAGTTCAGTACAGCTGCAGTAAAACACCCCACTTTAATATTCCATTCCCCTTGCAATAAACACCAATATTCAATATGCCTTCCTGATCACTTGCTAACTGTCATTCATGTACCTTGGCACCCAGATCCTTCTGTACCTGCAATCTCTCTCCATTTAAACAGTATACCACTCTTCTCATCTTCCTGCCAAAATAGACAACTGTACATTTACCCACATTGCATCCCATCTGCCAATTCTTTTCCAAAATCTCTTATATCCCTTTGCAGAATCTCTACTTTCCTGCTGGCAATTTACCTTCTGAGATATCTTGGTGTCATTGACAAATTAGCGACCATACATTTGGTGACTTCACCCAAGTCAGAATGTCGTTTGTAAATAATTGAGGCTCCAGCACGGATACTGAGCTCCACTAGGTACAACATGTGAACCTGAAAAAGACTCACTTGTTCCTACTTCCTGTTAACTAGCCAACCCTTTATCCACTCTAATATGTTACCCCTTGTACCATGAGCTCTTATTTTGTGGAGTTACCTTTGATAATGGCACCTTATCAAACAAATAACTCGATTTATTGATTAGTTTATTCACATCTTCTGGCTCCTCTTTATCGATTTTGCTTGTTACTTCCTCAAAAATTATGAATAAATTAGTTCAATTTAGCTTGGCCTTCGCAAAACTGTGTTGACTCTGCCATTACAATTCTCTAAGTGTTTTGCTACAACCTGATTATTAATGGATTACAGCAGATTTCTAGCCCGTTTCTTGTTTGGCTTTCAAAGAAACAGCTCAAGGAAATTATCCTGAAAGTATCCCAGGCTAATTTGCAAATCTGATTCACCCAATCAACATTTAAAATAAAGTCACCTATCATTATTGCTGTACCTTTCTTACATGTCCCATTATTACTTCCTGCTCACTTGACTGGCCTCTGCGCACCACAACCAACATTTACTTGCTGCACATTGACACTCAGTGCCAGTATCATGTTGTATCTACAAGATGTACTGCAGTAACTCACCAAGCACCTTCCAAACCTGTGACCACAGGCATCAAGATGCAGATACATAGAAACACCACCATCTGCATGTTCCCCTCAAAGGCACACCTTATCATGAGAAGCAACTATATTGACATTCCTTCAATACCTCAGTTAAAGTCCTGGAACTCCCTCCCTAACATCATACAGTCTAAAGAGGATTACAACACAGAAAAAGGACCTTTGGCCCATTGAGTCTGTGCTGGTCTAACCAACCACCTAACCATTCTGTTCCTATTTTCCAACACTTGGCCCATAGCATTGTTTGCTTTGGCATTGCTAGCGCACATCTGAATACTTCTTAAACTTACGAGGGTTTCTGCTTCTATCACCTTTACAGGCAGCAAGTTCCAGATTCCCGCCACCCTCTGAGTGAAAGTAAGTTCCTCACATCTCTAAATCTCCTGCCCCTTGCCTTAACCCTATGTTTGCAGTCATCGATCCCTCTACCAAGAAGAAATGTTGCGTCCTGTCTATCCTTATCTATACCCCGCATAATTTTACACATCACAATCGCATTCCTCCTCAGTCTCCTCTGTGTGGGGGCCCCTACACCATATTGACTGCAAAGGTTCAAGATGGAGGCTCACCATTACCTTCTCAACAGCAGTAAGAGATGGGAAGAACTAGAACACTATCTACTGGCTGGGCCTGTGGAAAATTTTCATCATTTTCTGTTTTAATTTCTGTTCCCTCTTGTTATTGAAACTCATCACCGTGATCAGTAATTTGTCAGGAACATATCTGTAGTCCACCATTGCTATGCCAAAGGCCCAGCAGATAGAATATTAGCCTTACTGGTGACTTGTCAGACACTAATGCATGTGCCCATGAAAGATGGTGACAAGGTAGAGATTAAATATCACACAACATCAGGTTATAGTCCAACAGGTTTATGTGGAAGCACGATTACCTGATGAAGGAACAGCGCTCCGAAAGCTAGTGCTTCCACATTAACCTGTTGGACTATAACCTGGTGTTGTGTGCTTTTTAACTTTGTCCACCCCAGTCCAACACCGACATCCCCAGGTCATTAAATCGAGGTGTAGACTATTTTTTAAATGGGAAAGGGTTCCAGAAATCTGAAGCACACTTAGGAGTTCTGGTTCAGGATTCTCTTAAGGTTAACATGCAGGTTCAATTGGCAGTTAGGAAGGTAAATGCAACGTTAGCATTCATTTCAAGAAAACAAGAGCAGAAATGTATCGCTGAGGCTTTATAACACTCCAATGAAACTGCATTTGAAATAGTTTTGGGCCTCATATCGAAGGGAAGATGTGCTGGTGTTGGAAGGAGTCCACAGGAGATTCAAAGAATGTGCTGAGGATGAAGGGCTTGTTGTATAAAGACTGCTTGAGGACTCTGGGTCTGTACATGGTGTTTAGAAGGATGAGGGGAAGATCTGATTGAAATGGACAGGATACTGAGAGGCATGGATAGAATGGACATGAAAAAGATGTCTTCACTAGTAGAAAACTCTAGGACCCGATGACACAGCCTCAGAATGAAGGGATGATCCTTTCAAACTGAGATGAGGAGGAATTTCTTCAGCCAGAGGGTGGTGAATCTGTGGAACTGATTGCCAAAAGGGGTTGTTGAGGCCAAGTTATTGAGAGTATTTAAGACAGAGATAGACAGGTTCTTGATTGGTAAGGGGATCGAGGGTTATGGGGAGAAGGCTGGAAAGAGGGTTGAGGAACATATCAGCCATGATCAAATTGCAGAGCAGACTCAATGGGCTGAATGGCCTAATTTTGCTTCTATACATAAATGGCCTTATAGTCTAAATGGAAAACTGGCTCAAGGGGCTGATAGGTAGGCAAGCAGGAGTCTGGAAGAACACACAAGTCAGCATCAAGAGATGGAAAAGTCAGTATTACTACTGAATCACCACAGCCCACTGGGTAAAAGAATTCTCACGTCCTCTCTGGTTCCTTTGCCAATCACCATTTATCCATGTCCCTGATTTCCCACATTCCTGCTAATGGAACAGTCTTTCCTTACTGTAGTACACACCTTAAAATTGTACCAAGGCTGCACTGAGCCATCTTAAAGGTCAGGTTTGTCTGAGACTGAAATTGCTGGGGAAACTCAACATGTCGATCAGCATCTGTGGAGAGAAAGCAGAGTTAATGTTTCAAGTCCAGTCTGCTTTGACATTTCTGAAGAAGTGTCACCGGACTTGAAATATTAACTCTGCTTTCTCTCCACAGATGCTGCCAAACTTGCTGAGTTTCCCCAGTAATTTCTGTTTTTAATTTCAGATATTTGGCATCTGTACTTCTTTGTTTTATATTCAGGTCTAACTGAGCTCTGCCTCTGTTTGTGACTGAAGCACATGATGTTAATCACGGCTCACACATCTAAAAATCTCACCGAGCATGCGTATAGATCTGTGAGTACTCCACTGACTGGTTCGGGTGGATGGGGGTAAATGACAAGCCCGCCTGGAGGCTTTTAAATACAGGGTGGTTAGTGGCAAGGCCAAAGCATTGAGAAAGAGGAGATTCAAAGAATGTGCTGAGGATGAAGGGCTTGATAATGGAGTTAAAAATCACACAATGTCAGGTTAGAGACCAACATGTTGATTTGGAAGTACTTGCTCTCGAAGCGCTGCCCTTTCATCAGCTAGCTACTTGATGAAGGAGCAGTGCTCCAAAAGCTAGTGCTTCCAGGTAAACCTGTTAGACTATAACCTGGTGTTGTGTGATTTTTTAACTTTGTCCACCCCAGTCTAACACCAGCTCCTCCACATCCTGGGAATGGAGCCATTTCTATAGCATCATCCACATCCTCAGGACACCCCAAAGTCCTTTCCATCCAAATAAACATTTCAGAAACTGTTAAAATTTAGAAACATGGCAACCAATAGCAAAGAAATAATGGCCAAATCATCAACTGCAGTTGGACAAAGCTTGTGCCAAATACAGAACAACCTCGGTTATCCGAACATCAATTATCTGAATTTCAGATTATCTGAACATGATCTCAAGGTCCCGTAAAAACGTTATCCGTTATCCGAACAATCGGTTTTTGGAACAAAATACTCCCTGCTTGTCTTGTTTGGATAATCGAGGTTGTTCTGTCCATCAAATAACCACTACTGATGAGGACCGTGGATATGGGGATGTGCAACATTTAATTCTAGAATCAATATGTCACAAGCCATTTGGCCTAACATGTTACAGCTCGCTTTCTGAAAGAATTTTCTCCAAATAGTCCCACTCTCGTTATTCTTTCTCTTTAAAGCTAATGTTTTCTGAATGGTTGTGCGTGGTTGGAGGATTACTAACCAGAGGACACACATTGAATAAATTAACTAAAGTACCACAGGGAAGATAAGGACACACTTTCCTCATTCCTGAAGAAGGGCTGATGCCGGAAACGTCGATTCTCCTGTTCCTTGGATGCTACCTGACCTGCTGCGCTTTTCCAGCAACACATTTTCAGCTCTGATCTCCAGCATCTGCAGTCCTCACTTTCTCCTCGAAGATAAGGAGAATGTCATTTTTTAAAATTTGGTGAGTTTTTGTGATCCAAAATGCACCACCTGAGAAGGTTCAATTGCAACTTTCAAAATGAAGTTGATTAAATATTTGAAATGGAGAAAGCTGTCTGGTCTTAACAAAAGAGCATGATGGAGTGACTGAGAGTATATTGAGTTAGCTTTCTCAATGGAGCTGGAACAGACACAAGGAGCAAATGGCTTCTTTTCTGGGTTGCAAGGTTCTGTAATTCATTGAAAGTGTATACAAGGGGGTGAATAACATGGCACAACCCTGATGTATCTACGATTGCAGGTACTGTGGAAACGTTAAGTTCACACCCATCAGTCATGTGATAGCAATAACTCTCCTGTATTCTTGAAGGGCTGAATGGCCTAATTCCATTCCTGTGTTGCAGTGTGTGTATGGTTAAGACTTTCTTCCTGCGATTCATTACACATCCAAATAGATGTGCAGGTATCTGACAGCAGTAGAATACATTTTGACGACATTGGTTATCTTTGGGAACAAGAGCAAATGGTGTATCCCTTAGCTGCTGCTTCTAACTTGCCATATGTGGGGTTTTCTTAAATAAAACAGTGACTACACTGCAAAACTGGAGGTGGATGAAGAATCGAAAGAAAGTTCCCTGATGCACTGGGAATGATTCATTTTGAATCGATTTCAGATTGTTCCATTTTTATTATTAAGAGGGGAAAGCAAATTTCAGTTGAATTTTGTAGCCCTTTTGTTTTATGCTTTAGTGCATTTTGCACAATACAATACCACTGTATCCCAGGGTATTCCTCTGAAATGCTACAAATACAAGTTTACAAATAGCGATTTGGTAGCACGGAACTTGAGTACTGCAGAAAAAGTTAGCAGTAGCTAAGGGATACACCTTTTGCTCTTCTTCCCAAAGATAATCAATGTCTTCTACTGTATTCTATGTATTCTACTGCTGTCAGAGTTTTTCATTTTTTGCTCATCATGGCAAATGCAAAAATGTCAGATTTCAACAACTTATACTGTGTGAAAATAGGGTGCCAATCATTTCACAAGTTGACTGATTGGTCATGGCATTGCTGTGGAGTACACACAAAACTATTATTGGCCCCCATGCTTTTGTTTAATTCGAAAAGGACAATGCCTGACTTGTTATTTTTTTCCTGCAGAGGACTGCTGACTGAGAACGAACAGAGCACCTTTAAATGGGCCAAATTAGGAGACAGACTGATAATCTTTAATTGGTTCTTAATGTAATGCTTAGCATACTACAGAGACTATTCAGCAAGTGCTGTCAGGGTGGCATGGTGGCACAGTGGTTAGCACCACCTCAGGCAACTGTCTGTGTGGAGTTTACACATTCTCCCCGTGTCTGCGTGGGTTTGCTCCGGTTTCCTCCCACAGTCCAAAAATGTGCAGGTTAGGTGAATTGGCCATGCTTAGTTGCCCATAGTGTTAGGTGTAGGGGAATGGGTCTGGATGGGTTGCTCTTCGGAGGGTCGGTGTGGACTTGTTGGGCCGAACGGCTGTTTCCACACTGTAGGTAATCTAATCTAATAGAATCACATTTAACATTAGACTTTATACTCTGAGTTTTTTAAGCACAACCTGGTTAAATACGATCGATACTCTGCCTATTGTGAGTATGTAAAGGAATGGTTTGTTTGATATGGTCCACCCGTCATTAGGATATATGGCCCACCTATCTTGCATCACACTGGCACTGAAATTTATATACCACATTACTCACTTGTGTGGTCGGCAGAATATCCTTTTGGATTGGCAGCAGCATTCTGTCGGTGAAAAATATCACTTGTGTTACAGTTACATAAACCGCGAGCTTGTTACCAAAATAGAGTGTACCAAAGCTGTGCTGGTGGATAATGGCTAACTTGTTCAGATCATTGCTTACTGTGAACCTGTATATGCCTGAAGGGACTCATGGTCACTACATCTGTGCCTGAAAACAGTCCAGCCCACCTTAAACTGCCCCAGAAGGTAAACATACCTTCAACATTTGAGCAAAAGGTAAAGCTGTCTGTTTTACAATGCTGTGGTACTGCAGAAACATGAGTGACATTCCCACCAACAGGAGGCTGCTGATAAGCCAATGAGTAATGTGGTATATAAATATGCATAATTCAGGCCAATGGAATGACAGGTCTAGGTCCTAACCACTGGCAGATCATATTCAACAGCAAATCTCTCCTGCTGTTCATATTAGGCAGAATACTGATGGCATGCAGCCAACCCTCATTTACAAAATTCAGAACTTAATGTGTGCACCATCGACAAGATGCACTGCAGAAATTCACCAAGGCTCCTTACACAGCATCTTCTGAACCCACAACCTCTACTGCCTTGGAGGACAACAGCATCGATACACTGTCGCACCACCACCGGCAGGTTCCCCTCCAAGCCACTCACCATCCTGACTTGGAAATCTATCGCCATTCCTTCAGTGCTGCTGGGTCAAGATCCCGGAGCACACTCCTTAACAGCGTTGTGGGTTCACCCACGCCTAACAGACTGCAGCAGTTCAAGGAGGCAGCTAACCACCACCTACTCAAAGGCAATTAGAAATGGACCATAAATGCTGGCCCAGCCAGTGACGCCCATATCCCTTGAACGAGAAAAAAGGATTCTTCCCAAAACTTCTCGTCATTTTTAATGTTTCCATCTGGTCACCCCTCAGCCTTTTAGAGAAAATAACCTTCTCTGGTGCCATCATTTTACACTTTCTCCAGTGTCTCGACGTCCTATTTGTTAATATTGAGTTAAGCACTGCTCACAAAATGGCAAGATGTCGCCAAATGTGGCTTCTGTCTTTTTCAGTTCCACCCAATGAACCTGAAAGGTTGGTTCACTTTTTCTTTAAAAATAACATTGGAACCTGTGTCTGGTGACAGTGATTTGTGGATCTGTACCCTAGACTTCCAATTATGATATGAGAGAAATGCTATCGTAAAGAGTTAAATCAATTGGAGATTTTTTCTTTTCAGGAAATACCCTGTGGAACTGCGGTGATGTTGGTGGTTTGCCAGGACATTCTGCCAAGATCCATATAAAAACCAGCTGCATCTTGGGGCTAGGCCACTCTATAACGTTCAATCGTTACACTGTCAAGTAGTCACAGTGGAGGCAGCTTTGTGATAAGATGCTGATAGATCATGGCACCGATGTGGAAATAAAACACTGCAGCGAAAAGAATTTTTCACCCTGAATAAAGGCCACCTTGTATGTTAGCTGTCAGTGCTGAGAATTCCCAGACCTGGGAAATGACTCCAGGCATTGGGCAGAAACAGAGAGGAACCAAACCCTTTCCAGGGTCTCCCATTATTTATAGCAATGGCTCATTTTGAAAGCCAGAAAAGGGAAAATCTAAAAGTGCTTAAGGCCTTTGCTTCCAACCTTGTATGATCCCATCTCTCCCTTCCCTGACTCAGCACATTATAGCTTTGGAGAATTTGTACTTCACTATCAAAGACAGCAGGGATAGGATATCTGATGTTAGCCAGGTGCCATCTCAACCATCAGCTATGCCCCCTCACCTTCCTCATCATCCTCAGAAAGTTAGCTGTGACTTGTGGTTATAAGTTGTCATTCAAGAGTTGATACCTCAAGAACATATTGACTAAGCTGAGATATGTTCTTGACCATCAAACAATAGATATTCAGCGATTGAGTCAAGATGGGGGTAAATTCTCTGGGTTATCCCAGACTCCACCCGCAAGAGAAAGGTCCTCATTAAATATAAGCTGTTTGATTGAACTTAAAAACAGAAATTCCTGGAAATACTTTGGCAGCATCTGTGGTGAGAGCAACTGAGTTAATGTTTCAGGTCAATGACCCTTTCATCATAACTGAGAAAAGTTAGAGATAGAACATAAAACATAGAACAATATAACACAGAACAGGCCCTTTGGCTCTTGATGTTGCGCTGACCTGTGAACTATTCTCAGCTTGTCCTCCTACACTTTCCCAAAAACATTCATGTGCTTATCCAAGGATTGTTTAAACCTTCCTAATGTGGGTGAGTTGACTACATTAGCAGGTAGGGCATTCCACACTCTTACCACTCTCTGCGTAAAGAACCTGCCTCTGACATCTGTCTTAAATCTATCACCCCTCAATTTCTAGTTATGCCCATCGTACAAGCTGACATCATCATCCTAGGAAAAAGACTTTCACTGTCTACCCTATCTAATCCTCTGATCATCTTGTATATCTCTATCAAATCCCCTCTTAGCCTTCTTCTTTCCAATGAGAACAGACCCAAGTCTCTCAGCTTTTCCTCAAAAAGCCTTCATCATAAGATGTAGAAGGTTTTAAGCAGGTTTAGACACAAGGAAAGAAGGAGAGAGGGATACAATGCAGTAACTCAGCAAGGCACCTCCGATAGCACTTTCCAAACCTGCAACTGCTCCCATTTAGAAAGATTAGAGTGGAGATACATGGCAACACAACAACCTGCCAGTTCTCCTCCAAACCACTCACTGACATAGAAATATATCGTCATTCTTTCAGTGTCGTTGGGTCAAATTCCTGGAGCTCCCTTCCTATTAGCGCTGTTGGTGTGCCTACACATCAAAGATAGCAGCAGTTTAACAAGGTAACTTATCCATGGCAATTAGGGATGGGTGATCCTCACATTCCATGAGTGAACAAAAAAAAAATAGCAGGACAGATTAAATGGTCCAAGGTAAGAAAAGGTGGGAAAAGAACAAGGAAAGAGTGGAAAGGTGGGTCAAGAGGAGGCGTAAATGGGGAAAGTTTAATCATTATCTCTACCTGCTGCCTGATGGAAATATCAATGATTATGGTTTGAAATTATTCAATTTAAGGCTAGAAAGCTTTGCTTCAATTTATCTTTTTTACCACTTCCACAGGCAGCTTCCCAGCCTGGCAATGTCTTGGCCTGTCGTGATGGTCTCTCGGTCTGACATGGGATCAGGGTGGTCTCCTGGTCTTGAGCTGATACCAGAATGATCTCCTAGCCTCATGATCCTCAAGATAAAGCCTGGCACAGTCTGGAGCCAGGGCCCAGTGTTGACTGGAGGGTAGTTTTCATTGTGCTCTGGGTTAGAAGATCGCTGTTCTGAACATTTATTTCTACAACGTTGGACATTTTAATTCTGCTTTCTAAAAGTTTGTAATTGAATAAGCTGTACTTAGGTCTCTTTGTATCTAAGATGGTCTTGTAAGTGGTGGCATATAAACCTTTCACTGTACTCATTTGAGTACACGCGACAATAAAGCTAATGCAATTCAATTACAAATGTTTTGCTAACCTCGACCAGTTCAGACACAAGGATATCAACCTGAAACATTCCCTTGCTACACAGATGCTGCCTAACCTGTGATTTTCCAACTTTTCTATTCTTAAATTAAAATGAATATTAGCTTCAAAGTTTTTAATTCCCTCTTCATGCAGAGATGTGGCCACAGTGACCTCATCAGCACACTGATGGCACATCTCTCAATCGGGGTGGAGTTGGGGTCCATGGGGCAAGACTGAAGGAGTGCCACACTGTTTGAGGATCTGTATCAACAGTCCAAGAGGTATTACTGAAGGGGTGCTGCACTGGCTGAGGAATTTTTTTTAATTCACTCGGGGACATGGGTGTTAGTGGCTAGACAAGCATTTATTGCCTGCCTCGAGCTGTCCTTAAGGAGGAGGTGGTGAGCTACCTTGCTGTAGGTTGGACCCACAATGCCTTGGGGACATAATTCCAGGATTTTGAGTGACAGTGAATGGACAGTGATAAATTTCCAAGTCAGGATGGTCAGTGGCTTAGAGGTGAACTCGCAGGTGGTGGTGTTCCACTTATCTGCTGCCCTTGTCCTTCTAGATGGTCATGGATTTGGAAGGTGCTGCCAATTGGTCTTTGGTGAATTTCTGCAGTGCATCTTGTAGATAGTACACACTGCTACTACAGGGCATCGATGGTGGAGAGAGTGGATGTGCTGCCAATCAAGCGGGCTGCTTTGTCCTGGATGGTGTCAAGCTTCTTGAGTGTTAGATTAGATTAGATTCTCTACAGTGTGGAAACAGGCCCTTCAGCCAAACAATTCCACACCGACCCTCTGAAGAGAAACCCACCCAAACCCATTCCCCTACCCTATATTTACCCCTGACTAACACACCTAACACGGTGGGCAATTTAGCATGGCTAATTCACCTGATCTGCACATCTTTGGATTGTGGGAGGAAACCCACGCAGACACGGGGAGAATGTGCAAACTCCACACAGACAGGGGGGAAACGAACCCAGGACCCTGGTGCTGTGAGGCAGCGGTGCTAACCACGGAGCCACTGTGCTGCCCATAAGTGTTGTTGGAGCTGCACCCCATCCAGGCAAGTGGGGGAGTATTTATTCTATCACACTCCTGACTTGTGCTTTGTAGAACTTGGAGAGGTTTTTGGGAGTTAGGACGTGAGTTACCTGCCGCAGTATTGCTAACCTCTGACCTGCTTGTGCAGCCACTGTGTTTATGTGATGAGTCCAGTTGAGTTTCTGGTCAATGGTAACCACTAGGGTTTTCAAAGTGGGGGTTTTGGTGATGGTAACACTATTAAATGTCAAGCGGCAGTGGTTAGATTGTGTCCTATTAGAGATAGGTATTGCCTGGCATTTTTCTGTCATGAATGTTACTTGTATTAGTAGTAACAGAGTGCTGCACTGTCCGAGAGGTGGTACTGAAGGAGCACTGCACTGTTGAGGATCAGCATCAAGGGAGCACAACACTGCCTCAGAGGCCATATGAAGAGTGCTGCACTGTCGCTGAAAGATTGTACACAGGAAACACTGAATAGTCCAAAGGTCTGTGCTGAGTGAGTTCTTGAGTTTACCTTAAGCCTTTAAGGTAAAGGCTTGGTGACCTACAAGAAATGTAACTCACAGTCCTCTCCAAAATTTGGAGGTGAACATTGATTTGGGTGGGAATATAGGAGGGATGGTTAGTAAGTTTGCAATTGACACTAAATTTGATGGTATAGTGGACAGTAAAGAAGGTTATCTCAGAGTACAACAGGATCTTGATCAGATGGGCCAATGGACTGAGGAGTTTCTTATGGAGTTTAACTGAGATAAATGTGAGGTGCTGCATTTTGGGAAAGGCAAATCAGGGCAGGACTTGCACGATTAATGGTAGGGCCCTGGGAAGTGTTGCTGAACAAAGAGACTTAAGGGTGCAGGTACATAGTTCCTTGAAAGTGGAGTAACATGTAGACAGGGTGGTGAAGAAGGTGTTTGGCACACTTGCCTTCATTGGCCAGTGCATTGAGTACAGGAGGTGGGACTTCATGTTGCAACTGCACAGGACATTGGTGAGGTCACTTTTAGAAGATTCAACTCTGCTCTCCCTCCGATAGGAAAGATGTTGTTAAACTTGAAAGGTTTCAGAAAAGATTTACAAGAAATCTTAGAAAATGGAACATGTAAGTTGTAGGGAGAGGATAACTTGGCTGAGGCTTTCTTTCCTGGAACATCAGAGGCTGAGGGGTGACCTTATAGAAGTTTATTGAATCATGAGGGGCGTGGATAGAGTGAATAACAAAGGTCTTTTTATCAAGTAGGAAAGACCAAATCTAGAGGGCATAGATTTAAGGTGGGGGTGAGGGGGGAGGGGGGGGGGGGGAACAGGGACCTGAGGGGCAAATTTTTCACACAGTGGGTGGTGCATTATTGGAATGAGCTGCCAAAGGAAGTGGTGGAGGCTGGTACAATTACATTTAAAAGGCATCTGAACGGGTACATGAATAGGAATAGTTTAATGTGATATGGGCCAAGTGCTGGCAAATGGGGCTTGTCAGTTTCAGATATCTGTTCGGTGTGGACGAGTTGGACAAAAGGGTCTGTTTCTGTGGTGTACAACTCCACGGCTCTTTGACTATGACACTATTTAAATCTACCCCTCTGAGGTGTAGCAGAGTGGAGGAGGGAGCTGTTTGGAACAATCCGACTGCGATTGCTGGTGTTCAGGCCCCACCCTCAGTATTCCACACGGACCTTTGCTCAACCATCTAACATTCTGAAAAAACAAATAATGATAGGCTGACAAGCATTTAACATTCTGTTTTTTAAAAAATTCTTTTGAAGGATGTGGGTGTTGCTGGCTGGGCCAACGTTTATTGCCTGCCCCTAGTTGCCCCTTGAGAAGGTGGGGGTGAGTTGCCTTCTTGAACTGCTGCAGTCCACCTGCTGTGGGTTGGCCCACAATGCCCTTTGGGAGGGATTTCCAGGATTTTGACCCAGCGACAGCAAAGGAACAGCGATATATTTCCAAGTTAGGATGGTGCATGGCTTGGAGGAGAAGGTGCAACTGGGAGTGTTCCCATGTATCTGCTGCCCTTGTCCATTTAGATGGAAGTGGTCATGGGTTTCCTGTCTGCAGATCTTTGGTGAATACCTGCAGTGCATCTTGTAGGTAATACACACTGCTGCTACTGAGCATCAATGGTGGAGGGAATGGATGCCTGTGGATGTGGTGCCAATCAAATTGGTAACTTTATCTTGGATGGTGTCCTCCTTGAGTCTTGTTGGAACTGCACTCATCCAGACAAGTAGGGAGTATTCCATCACACTCCTGGCTTGTGACTTGTAGGTAATGTGACATGTTTTGAGATATCAGGAGCTCTCTGTAGCAATGGTTAGACCATACCTGGAGTAACTATGTTCCCTTCTGGGCATTCCACCTGAGGATGGATATATTGGCCTTGGAATGAGAGCAGCGTAGATTTGCTACAGGTTGCCCATCCCAGCAGCCCCAAGACCAGGCCTTTGCTGGACCAGAGAATTTCTGAGCCATGGGTCACGCAGGGGCTTGTAAATATATTCACAAATTCTGGTCACGATCCTTCTGCGTTTTTTTCTATTCACAGGATGAAGCCACTGCTGGCTAGGCCAACATTCATCACCTAACCTTCACTCCTGACGAAGGGCTCTTGCCCGAAACGTCGATTCTCCTGCTCCTCAGATGCTGCATGACCTGCTGTGCTTTTCCAGCACCACACTCTCAACCCTGATCTCCAGCATCTGCAATCCTCACTTTCGCCTATCCCTAATTGCCCAGAGGGCAGTTAAGAATCAATCACATTGCTGTGGGTCCAGAGTCACATACAGGCCTAGACCAGATAAGGACGACAGATTTCCTTCTTTAAAAGGACATTCGGTTTCTCCTCAACAATTGGAAACAGTTTCACTGTCATCACTAGACTTTTAATTCCAGATGTTTTATTTATTATTGAACTCAAATTCTACCATATGTCGTGGCAGGAATCAAATGCAGATCCCCAGAAGGTTACCTGGATCACTGGATTGATAGTCGAGTGATAATACCACAAGGCCATCGTCTCCTTGCTGTTACTAGAGTCAGTGTTCCTTCTGTAAATCACATTTCGAAGTGTTTCTCAACAGTGAATTTGGAAAGGGATAATGTTGCATAATGGCACCAGAGGCATTTGTTCCTGCCTGTGTTTGAAGCATCTTGTGTTTTATGTCTCTCACACTCATCTTCTTACTGAAGGGTCCACAAAGTGTAATCTAAACTGTTCCAACCAGAAAAAGAAAGCACTTCATTGAAATTAAGTGCAGGCTTAGCATGTGTACGCTATCCTTGTGACTTAAATTGCATCTTCACATTGACCCATTACGCTACTACTTGTAGAGATGAAGGTCACTTGGAAATTGACCCAAACAACTTCATAGAAAGATTTATACTGGTTTAGCAAGAAAATCCTCTTGCTAAGAAAGGTGCAGAACACTGCACGTTTTACAGAAAGTTGGAAATGTGCTGTGAGTGCCAGACTACAAACAGTTTCTGGATTAGTGTTGCTGGAAGAGCACAGCAGTTCAGGCAGCATCCAAGGAGCAGCGAAATCAACCTTTCGGGCAAAAGCCCTTCCTGATGAAGGTCACACAAACTTGGAATTTCTTGGAATTTAGAAGACTTCGAGCTGATTTGATCAGAACTTCCAGGTATTTCTGCTAGTTCAGGGTCGAGGACTTTCAGGAGTGAATTACGGAAACACAGCCACACACAAAGGGTGGTAGAAACTTTAAATCACACAAAGATGGTCATTGAAACAAATATTTACATTTAGATAGCACTTTGAATAACCTCATTTTGTCCCGAAGTGTTCTCCAGCTGATGAAGGAACTGAGCGGTGCAGTTACTATTTTTCATAGAATCCCTACAGTGTGGAAACAGGCCATTTGACCCAACAAGTCCACACTGACCCTCCAAAGAGTAACCTACCCAGACCCATTCCCCTACCCTACTACTCTACATTTACCCCTAACTTATGCACTTAACCTACACATCCCTGCACACTATGGGCACTACAGTCAATTCACCTGACCTGCACACGGAGTCAAAGAGACATAGCACGGAAACAGACCCTTCGGTCCAACCCGTCCATGCCGACCAGATACCCCAACACAATCTAGTTCCCTGCCAGTACCCGGCCCATATCCCTCCAAACCCTTCCTATTCATATACCCATCCAAATGCCTTTTAAATGTTGCAATCAGACATGGATAGGATAAATAGACAAAGTCTTCTCACTGGGGTGGGGGAGTCCAGAACTAGAAGGCATAGGTTCAAGGTGAGAGAGGAAAGATATAAAAGGAACCTAAGGGAAACTATTGCACTCAGAGGGTGGTACGTGTATGGAATGAGCTGCTAGAAGAAGTGTTGGAGGCTGGTACAACTGCAACATTTAAGAGGCATTTGGATGGGTATATGAATAGGAAGGGTTTGGAGGGATATGGGCCAGGTGCTGGCAGGTGGGACTAGATTGGGTTGGGATATCTGGTCAGTATGGACGGGTTGGACCAAAGGGTCTGTTTCCATGCTGTACACCTCCATGACTCTATGTGCAGTTCAGGTGAATTGGCCGTGCTAAATTGCCCATAGTGTGGAGGGATGTGTAGGTTAAATGCATAAGTTAGAGGTAAATGTAGAGTAGTAGGGTAGGGGAATGGGTCTGGGTAGGATACTCTTCCGAGGATTTGTGTGGACTTGTTGGGCCAAATGGCCTGTTTCCACACTGTAGGGATTCTATGAAAAATAGTAACTGCACCACTCAGTTTCTTAATCTCTGATGCTCCAGGCAAAACAGCCCCAGCCTGTTCAGCCTCTTCCTGTAGTTCAAACCCTCCAACCCTGGCAACATCCTTGTAAATCTTTTCTGAACCCTTTCAAGTTTCACAACATCTTTCTGATAGGAAGGAGACCAGAATTGCACGCAATATTCCAACAGTGGCCTAACCAATGTCCTGTACAACTGCAACATGACCTCCCAACTCCTATACTCAATACTCTGACCAATAAAATAGTTCCATTTGCCAGTACCCGGCCCATATCCCTCCAAACCCTTTCTATTCATATACCCATCCAAATGCCTTTTAAATGTTGCAATCAGACATGGATAGGATAAATAGACAAAGTCTTCTCACTGGGGTGGGGGAGTCCAGAACTAGATGCCTTCTTCACTATCCTATCTACCCATGACTCCACTTTCAAGAAGCTATGACTTCCAAGAGACTTCCAAGGTCTCTTTGTTCAGCAACACTCTCTAGGACCTTACCATTAATTGTATAAGTTCTGCTAAGATTTGCTTTCCCAAAATGTAGCAGCTCACATTTACCTAAATTAAACTCCATCTGCCACTTCTCAGCCCATTGACCCATCTCTGTTAGGCCCCTTGCATTGAAATAAATGCAGTTTAATTTATTAGTCCTACCTTGTCCCTGCCTGCCCTGACTGTTTGACTCACTTCTGTTCTCAACTGTACCAGTCACAGATTGATCTCTTTCCTCACTATCTCCCTGGGTCCCACACCCCCACCTTACTAGTTTAAATCCTCCCGAGCAGCTCTAGCAAATTTCCCTGCCAGTGTATTAGTCCTCTTCCAATTTAAGTGCAAACCATCCTTCTTGTACAGGTCACTTTTACCCCAAAAGAGATTCTAATGGTCCAAAAATGTGAATCCTTCTCCCATACACCAGCTCCTCAGCCATGCATTCATCTGCTCTATCCTCCTATTCCTGCCCTCACTACCTCGTAGCACTGGGAGTAATCCAGATATTACTACTCTCGAGGTCCTTCTTTTTAAATTCCTGCTTAACTCTCTCTCTGTAATCTCCCTTCAGAAACTCAACCTTTTCCCTTCCTATGTCGTTGGTTCCAATGTGGATAATGACCTCTTGCTGGCCCCTCTCCCTCGTGAAAACATTCTGCACCCTCTCTGAGACACCCTTGGTCCTGGCACCAGGGAAACAACACACCATTCTGATTTTTCATTGCTGGCCACAGAAACATCTGTCTGTACCTTGGACTAGAGAGCCCCCTGACACAATTGATCTCTTGGAAGCTGACATACCCCTCGTTGCATTAGAGCCAGTCTCAATACCAGAAACTTGGCTCTTCATGCTACGTTCCCCTGAGAATCCATCACTCCCTACATTTTCCAAAACAACATACTTGTTTGAAATGGGTATAGCCACAGAAGGCTCCTGCACTAGCTGCCTACCTCTCTTACCTTTCCTGGAGTTAACCCATCTATGTGACTGTATCTGAGACCTTCCCCCCTTCCTATAACTGTCATCCATCACATACTGTTGCTGTTGCAAATTCCTCATTGCTTCTAACTGTCTCTCCAGTCGATCCATTTGATCTGATAAGATTGGTAACCAACAGCATTTATTGCAGATATAGTCCGCAGTAACCCTTAGACTCCCTTTAAACTCACATCTGACAAGAAGCGCATATCACTCTGCTAAATGAAGGAGCCATTCTACAGACCCAGAAAATAACATTGTCTTATTCCTCTACAAAACACTGCCCCAGGTTAAATGAATATTTACGGCGTATATCTCAAAAAACTAAAATGCCATGGGCATGCACATCTTTGAATTGTGGGAGGAAACTGGAGCACCCGGAGGAAACCCACAGAGAAACGCAGAGAATGTGCAAACTCCACATAGACAGTTGCCGAGGCTGGAATCAAACCTGGATCCCTGGCCGTGTGACTGCTAACCAGTGAGCCACCATGCTGCCCCATTTTAGCATGAAGACAGAAGTCACATGACACCAGGTTATAGTCCAATAGGGTTATTTGAAATCACAAGCTTTCCAAGTGTAGCCCCTTCATCACTCGGTGAACAAGCAGCGCTCCAAAAGTTTGTGATTTCAAATAAACCTGTTGGACTATAACCTGGTGTGTGTAACTCCAGACTTTGTCCACCCCAGTCCAACACTGGCACCGCCGCGTCATATTTTAGCATGAAAGAAGTGCAGCCAAAATTAACATAGCAACATGGTAATGACCAGAATTCGCTTTTAGCCAATTAGCTACAATTCTGAATCAGACCCACTTTTGTTATGATCCCAGAGGAGAACCCAAAATCTTTTTTTTTGTTAAACTGCACAACATTTAGAGTACCAGTTACACACAAGGAGAGTAAAGCTACACAATTTAATGATCTTAAACAACAACATAAATTTTACTTTGCAAAGATCAACACGACCAACAAACAACACAACCTATTTTATACTTTGATGTCCATTATATATCTAACATCAGTGCTAGCCTCAAGTCTGTTCAACATAAAGTTAATGACTTGGCTAACTAACCACATCTCACAGCTTCATCTATGGTGAGGACATTCTGTCATGCCACCCTCCCGCACTCTGGACCAGATCTTCAATGACGACATTACAAAGCTGACAGGTTATCTCACAGTAAATCCCTCAAAAACCATAAATGCTGGAGATCACAATGGGTCAGGCAGCATCCACAGACAGACAGCAACTAATGTTTCAAGTCTAGCCCTGCACTGATGAAGAGTCACCAAGACTCGAAATGGTAGCTTGCTCTCTCTCCATGGATGCTATCTGACCCACTGTGATCTCCAGCATTTGTTGTTTTCAATACAGATTCCAGCATTCGCAGTAATTTGCTCCTCTCTCTGAATCCATATCCAGTGTACTCTACTTCCACAACCCAGTGCCAAAAAAGGAATTGCATATAGACATAGATGTCCAGTGATGTGATATATTTGATTTGTGGTGGTGTGGAGTGCACTAAAAGCAGGAGACATGGTTTTAGATTAATTTTAGATTTGTGAGTGCAGTTTCAGGTGTACAGTTTTGTGCATTAGCAAAGAAGGGTAAAAGTAAGATTAACTGTTGTTGTCTGGCAACAGGAGGCCATTATTCGGTTGGGGTGGCATGGTGTCTCAGTGGTTAGCACTGCAGCCTCATAGTACCAAGGACCCAGGTTTGATTCCTGCCTCAGGTGACTGTCTGTGTGGAGTTTGCACATTCTCCCAGTGTCTGCGAGGATTTCCTCCAGGTGCTCTGGTTTCCTCTCACAATCCAAAGATGTGCAGGCCAGGTGGATTAGCTATGCTAAATTGCCCATGGTGTTTTAGTAAATGTAAGGGAGGGAGATGGGTCTGGGTAGGTTACTCTTTGAAGGGTTGGTGTGGACTTGTTGGGCCGAAGGGCCTGTTTCCATACTGTAGGGAATCTAATTATCACAGAAAGACTGAGCCATCCAGAAAGTGAGACTGTGAGTGCACATGCTTATTTCAGGTAGAAAAACCAGCCTCTAATAGCAGTTATCAGTGCAGTAAAGTAGTCTCCAAAACAATCAGGGCTAAGGAAAAGTCCTGAGTGGCTTAGAGGAAAACTGCAAAGCAGAAACTGCTGGACGTTGAGAGCTGAAAAACCCATGTTTTTCTCTGAAAGTGCTGAGATGTCAGTAAGATGAAAGTTCTGGAAACAAATTACAACTATGTGAACTGAACAAGAAACATTAAAATGGAGAGTGGGGCTTGAGTATCTGTAAGGTCGTTGTTGACTAAAAGATTGAACCTTTGCTTCTTATATTTGTAATAAGGCTGTTACAATTGCTCTGGGATAGTGTTACCTTATTTGTGCTTTGGTTTTAATTTTGCATGTGTTACAATTCAGTGTCCTTTTGTTAAAAGTACATTAGCAGCCTCTTATGAATCTGTTTAATGACACCACAGAAACCAAATAGCAAAAATAAAACTTCTGATCTATCAAGCAAGGTTGTACATTGAATCCTGACTTGTCCAGTATTACCATTGGCTGCCGTTACCAAAGCAACAGAGACTAAAGCATTATCTGATGCCAAAATGCTTTCAAGCATGAGAAAGGACCTTATCTTTCTGGGAACATGATGAAACAGCAGCAAAGATCAAAACTAGAAACAATCTGCTCATTAAACTCTCTGGATCTATATAGAGCACTGCTGCAACTACACCCTGGACCTCAGCATTTACCCTTTCGTTCTAACCCACTCACTGGCTGCAATGATCCCGTGCTACAGCTTACTGACTTCACCCGTGATGACCCTCTAATCCACTCTCTGCCTGCCTTCCATTTTGGTGCTGCAAATCAAACAATCTTCGTGAACAAGATCCCAGTGGTTAGCACTGCTACCTCACACCACCAGGGTCCCAGGTTCGATTCCAGCCTCGGGCGACTGTCTGTGTGGAGTTTGTACATCCTCCCCGTGTCCGCGTGGGTTTCCTCCGGGTGCTCCGGTTTCCTCCCACAGTCCAAAGATGTGCAGGTCAGGTGGATCGGCCATGCTAAATTGCCCGTAGTGCTAGGTTCATTTGTCAGAAGGAAATGGGTCTGGGTCAGTGTGGACTGGTTGGGCCGAAGGGCCTGTTTCCACACTGTAGGGAATCCAAGACATCCTTTAGATCAAGGAAGTGGAAGCACAGGAAGTCACTAAGAAGTTCCTTGTGATAATCCCCATCCTGTTGGTTTGAGCTAACACACACTGAGATTTGTCCTTACTAAAAGGGTTCACGACAAGTCAGAGTCCGTGGATGAGGAGTCACCTTCACTGGGGTCTCAGCACAAACCCTTTATGACCTTGTTTGTGTCTCTCCACAATGGTGCACGTTACCCATTGCGTTCCTTCAATAGACTAAGTGCTGGGTTAATCACATTGAATTCAATAAATGAGGAGGATATCACTTGGCTTTGGGGATTTGTGTTTGCTAAATAAACAAGTAAGCCTGTAAGCTTCCTTGAAAGTCACACACCGTACTGACTTGGAACCATATCACCGTTCCTTCACTGTCAATGGAAACAAAATCCTGCAATGTCCTGCCCAACAGCACTGTGCATGCCCTTACTCTACATGGACTACAAATAACACATAAATAAATGAGAGCAGCTAATTATTGTTCCAGTCTTGAATCAAATGATTCAATGTATAGATCAATCTGTTGATTGAGAAGAAAATTGTGTTTTCTGCATATTTACAGTGAAAAGGGATGGTTTTGTGAGGAGCAGGCACAGTTTAGACAAGTGTAAATAAGTCTCTTACCATGGGTTTCATTTGTAGCACGGGATCATTTCAGCCAGTGAGTGGGTTTCATTCACCAGCGGATGTGCGGGGCGTAATGACTGTGAGGACAGGAAGCCAAGGGAAAGGTGTTGAGCAGAGAGTTCCAGATATGGTGCCCATTTGATCGTATGCCAAGAAGATGGGTGTGAGTGTGTGGTGACCTTTGTCTGACAGGTGCACAGTACTCTGCCAGAGAGAACGAAAGGGCAAATGCTGAGGTCCAGAGTGTTGCTGCAACAGTGCTCTAGGTTGAGATTTGACTGAGCTTCTTAGGCAGCTAACAATTACTTGCGCTCTGAAAGAGTCCTTAAGGATACCAAGACACCAGCCACACATCAAGCAAAAACAAAGTGCATTTATGTAGCACCCTTAACCTAGTAAACCACCCTATCTCACTTCCCAGAAGCTTGTTGCTGCTTGGAGGTACTCCTGCCAGGGGATCTGGTGTGGTAGTTTGTCACTCTCCTCTGGTTTGTGCCAGCCTCACATACCCACCATAGTTCACCTGCAACCATTCAGTGACATGCACCATCCAACTGTGCCCAGATGGAACCCACTCTCTGCTACCCATCACTTTGAGCTCTAGATGAGATCTCTGGTGCTTCTGACTCGGAGACACAAAAAGGTGGCAAGACAGCAGCGGCCCCAAAACCCTGGTCAAACCACTGGTTTAAGTACCTTAAAAGGTGGATAGAAAGAGCAAGAGAGTTTGAGAGGTTTAAGAAGGAATTCCAGAGAGTTGGCCCCAGGCAACAGAAGACACGGCTTCCTGAAGCGAAGATTCGAAAATTGAGGATGAACATAGAAGGCCTGGAGGGTTATGGGGCTGGAGGAGGTTATAATGACAACGAGGTGGGTGCATAAACAAGGCTGGAAGTGTTACAATTGTGGCTTTGCCAGTCTATAAGTGAAGTGAAAGATATTGAGGCATCACAAGTCTCAGTCACAGTGTACTAGATTTAAATTGTTTTAAGATAGCTGACTGCCTTTTATAGTCAAATGTTTTGAGTTTTTTTCTAAGCAAGTTGTTTTTTGGTTAATTTGGAGTGAATACAGTATAGCTTCATCAGAATCATACTGGGGTTTACAAGGGTTAAGCTATTGAGGCCAGGTTGCATAGACTAGACTGGCATTCCTTTCAATGTAAGGTAACATCCAATTGAAGAGGACAAAAGGATTTGGTTGAGCTGATAAAGAGAAATTGGCCATCTCTTAGGTGGAGGCAGAGAGATTGCAGTGGGGAATACAAACAGTCTTGATGTAGAGTTTGACCACGGACACGTTGAGTACATTTTCATGTGAATGATAGGAAACCTGAAACTGTCTCCCTGTTAGGCTGTGGATGTTGGGAGATGCATTTTCAAGACTGAAAGTATTTGTTTTATTGGACAAGAGGCATCAAAGTGTTTGAAACAAGAGCTGGTCAATTGAGTTAACACACAGATCAGCCAACTGAATGGCATGGCTCGAAGGGCAGAACTTTCTTCCATTTATAGAAAAGCTGCCCAACCGTACATGAAGACATTTTCCCTATTGCAGAATTAACATTTAGAATTTTCCTTACAGCTGCGATTGAGATGCTAAGTCGACCTCCTGAATGTATATGGATCCGTCCTTTCAATATACTCGCTTCCTTTCCATGGAGGGCAAGGATGCAACAGTAGACAGGAAATTCCTGTTGGAAACACTTCCTGCACTAAAAATAGCCAAATGCCCAACTTTTGTGTCACTATTGTCACCTTTGAAAATTGATGGAAGAAAATCCTGTTGGATTCTTGTGAAACACATAGGTGACACAGTGTCCTTGATAGGTCCCACACCACCCCCATCTGTCAGAAAGAACTAGACTGCAACAATACCAGGCTACCATTAAGGCCTTTCAGTTGTGTTTTGCTGTGGTTGACCTTTAACCCTTGACCTATTGTACAAACAGGATGCATTTACAATTAGCACCACAAATTTTGCCATTCCTCCTTTGAGTACTAAATGAGTCACAGGTTCCTTTTTGCTAAACAAAAGAAAAAAAAATGTTTTATTTGATGTATATTTACATTGACAAAAGTCGGTGGAAAAAACTGGAACTGTCTTCCTTAGAAATTTGAGAGAGTTGTTAAAAAGTATGAAGAGATTTGATAGAGCAAATAAGGAGGGTGATAGTGTCCTTACCTCTGTACCAAAGGGTTTAGGTTCAAGTGCCCACCAGAGTTGTATCACAACATTGTTGATGAGGTTGATTGGAAAATATCTAGAGAAAATGTTTCTGGATCAAGCAAGTCCAAAACCAAAGGAACTGACAAAAACAGATCTCCAGAAGGAAACAAGGAATTTTTTGTTTTTATTTAATGAGATGGAGTGTGTAGCTTACAAATTCAGTAGCAACTTTCAAAATGGAATTATTGAATATAAAGTACTGGAAACTTCATAAGATTAAGGGAAAAGCAAGGAGTGGGACTAGGTCTTTCAAAGTTTTCATTTGGTTTTCAGAGATTCTCTTTCATTTATACTGACTAATTTATTATGCGATAAAGTCAAGATGTGACAATCCCTTCTGTATTTGTGTAAACATACAGTGTAGTTTGACTCACAGGAGCAGAATTAAAAGAATTCATCAATGCCTCAATAACTGAGATTCAATTAAACTTAAAACCACAACACATAAGGACGGCATTAATTTCTGGACATCACAGTATTTAAATTGGCACAGAGATAACAGGTATAAGTCAGCACTAAAAGCATTCCTGGTGAAGGGCTTATGCCCAAAATATTGACTCTCCTGTCCCTTGGATGCTGTCTGACCTGATGTGCTTTTCTAGGGCCACACCTTTTGACAGTAAATGTGTTTACCAAAACTATCATTCTGACAATAGATAAGGGAGGATATTTGGGCTATCTTAATTCACCTGTCCAAAGAGATTAGATTAGGTTAGTTTCTCTACAGTATGGAAACAGGCCCTTCAGCCCAACAAGTCCACAACAACCCTCTGAAGAATAGCCCACCCATAGTTACCCTGATTAATGCACCTAATACTATGGGCAATTTACCACAGCCAAATCACCTGAACTGCACATATTTGGATTGTGGGATGAAACCGGAGCACCCAGAGGAAACCCATGCAGACACAGGGTGAATGTGTAAACTCCACACTGAAAGTCACCCGAGGCGGGAATTGAACCCAGGTCCCTGGTGCTGTGAGGCAGCAGTGCTAACCACTGAGCCCGTGCGTCTATCCCTTGTGTCCCCACAGAAGCTCAGTAACCTTTGCCCATGTACCATTTTTAACTTAATTAAACACTTCAAGTCGCTTCAAGAGAACATTATCAGAGAAAGTTTAGACAATGAACCACACTGGGAGATGTTAGGGCATGTGGCTCAAAGTCTGGTCAAAGCATTAGGTTTTAAGAAGGGTGTTAAAGAAGGGAAGAGCATTCCAGGGGTTAAGAGGTTTATGATTGGGATTCTGAAGCTTAGTGTCCAGGCAGCTGAAGGCATGGTTGTCAATGTAGGCAATGCTTCAAATTTCCAATTGGATCTTAAAATATTCCATGGAGCTGTTTAATGTCAGAGTTCAATTCCCTGTGTGTATCTCTCTCTCTCCGTGAAGGGATACTCTATTGGTATCTCCATTAATGTCTCTTTGTCCTGTCTTACAATTTAATATTCCAGTTGCAACTTTTCTCTCCCCTTAACTTGCTGCTTTGTTCCTCAACTTGCAAGAACGCCCATTCACTGTGTTGTCATTACCAAGATTTACAATATCTGAAAGGGACACAAGTTGAAGGCAGGAGATGGAGTGTGGGGGAGCAGAGTGGGTCCAATTGGAGAACTCTTTCGAAATGCCAACACAAACTCAATGGACTGAATGGTCACCTTGGGTGCTGCATCATTCTGTTGTCCATCTTGTTCTTCAAAAGAGAAAACAAAGCCATCTAAGGTGAGAGTCTCTTTACAAGATTGTTTTCTGATGATGTGATGGGGGATGGGAGGGAGGCCTTTTTTTTCAAAACTAACACCCATCATTAAACAGTTTGACTTCACTTATCTGCTGCTGACAGATCGGACGAAGCGATTCTTTTTAGCTGTCAGCCAAGCTATATAAAGCCACTCGGCATAAACGTGTTAGGAAGTGAGGAAGCAAGGGATATCCGCAGCATCTGCCAGCTCTTCCTTTCCCATGCACTGTTGACCTTGCAAAAAAACCTGGAGCCACGACCTGGCATCAGGGGGAGACACTGACATCCAGAGAGGACAGAATGAGCCACACTTCATGCCATGACACAAAAGGAACTGTGTTTGACCTTGACACTCTGTTATTTACAACAGAGTTATCTCCCTTCTAGTGTTTCCCGCCAAGGCACAGAGTCTGCACTGTCACAAACTAAAGGATGCGTGAGCACGGGTGGAGGGAAGGTCTTTCCATATTCACAAAACCCTTCACTGGATGGAACTGGCCCTGGATCACTATGCCATTCAGAAAAATTTGGTCTAACTGTGGCCCATCTGAAAATGAAAAGCTCCCACTTCTATACCATCTTTCATGGCCATAGGATGTCTCAATGTGCTTTAAAGCCAACGGAGCACATTTGAAGTGTAGTCGCTGTTGTAGAGAAACATTTTAGCCAAAATTTATGCATGCAAGATCTCATTAACGTACTGAGATAATGGCGGGATAGTCCTTTTTTTGCTGATATCAGATCAGGGAAAAGGATTGCTCCCGGCCAGTAGGGAAAGCTCCATCGATCGTCTTTCAGAAATAGCTCTGGTCTCTTGAATTATTTGCCAAGGGAAACTGGTTCCTCCTGTGTACTCTATCTCTGCCTCTTAGAACCATATTTACCTCAATCATGTCACTCCTCAGGCTTCTCCATTCCAAGGAAAACAATCCCAACCTCTCCATTCACGCCTCGTAGCTACAATTCTGCAGCCCAAGCAAATCTAGTAAATCTTCTCTGCCCACTCTCCAGAGCAGTTATATCCTTCCTGTAATGTGGTGTCAAGAACTGTACGCAATACTCCATTTGTGGCCTCACCAGTGTTCTATACAGTTTCATCATTATATTGCTACTTTTGTATTCTGTACCATTGCCAATGAAGGAGAGCATTCTATATGCCTTTACAACCTTATCTCTCTGTACTACTACTTTTAGGAACCTGTGCACTAGCACACCAAGATCTTTCACTCCACCAGCACTCTCAATATATTCCCATTTATTTTGTTCTCCATTTTACTGTTTTACCTCCCTAAATGCATTACCTCACCCTTATCAGAGTTAAACTCCATCTGCCACTTTCCTGCCCATTCCACCAACCCATTTATATCATTTTGGAGCTGACAGCTATCCTCAACACTACCCACTATGCGGCCAATTTTTGTGTTGTCTGCAATCTTCTGAATTGTTCCTCCTCAATGTTCAAGTTCAAATTGTTAATGTATAAAACAAACGGCAGTGGTCTCAACACTGAGTCCTGCAATACACCACAGCTTTCCATTTAAAAGGGCACTGATCGACCATTACCTTTTGTTTCCTGTTACTAAGCCAACTTTGGATCTAATTCAACACATTACGCTGTAACCCATGGGATTTTACTTTTCTGACCAGTGTGCCATGTGGGATCTTATAAAATGCCTTGTTAAAATCCATGTCAACAACATCCACTGTACTATCCTCATTGATCTGCCTTGTTACTTCCTCAAAGAATTCAATCAAATTTGTAAAGCATGAGCTTCCCTTAACAAAGCCTTGCTGATTATCCCTAACTTTTCCATCCCTTTCTAATTGACAGTTTGTCTGATCTCTCAGGATTGATTCTAACAATTAGCCCACCACTGCAGTAAGACTAAATGATTGTTTTGAATTCTCGTTTTTAACAATGGAACTACATTTTGATTAGATTCGATTCCCTACAGTGTGGAAACAGGCCCTTCAGCCCAACCAGTCCACCCTCCAAAGAGTAACCCACCCAGACCCATTTCCCTCTGAGTAATGCACCTAATACTATGGGCAATTTAGAATAGCCAATTCACCAGATCTGCACATCGTTGGACTGTAGGAGGAAACAGGAGCAAACCTAAACAGACACGGGGAGAATGTGCAAACTCCGCACAGACAGTTGCCCGGAGCTGGAATTGAACCTGGGACCCTGGCGCTGTGAGGCAGCAGTGCTAACCACTGAGCCACCGTGCCACTCTAATTTTCATTCCACCAATCCTCTGGCTCCTCACCTGTGTCTATGAAGATTTGAAAATAATCCTCAGGGTATCTGGTATTTCCTCCCTGATCTCTTTCAATTCTAGGGACAATCCATCAAGCCCTGGTGACTTATCCACTTTTAAGGATTCCAATTCCTCTAATACTTCCTCTCTCATTATGATTATTTTGTTCAATATTTCACATCGCTCCTCTTATGTTTCCATATCCACATCATCCTTTTCCTTTGTGAATATGGAGACAAAGATTCATTTAAAATTCGTTCCCTATCATCTGCATCTTCAAACAAGTTCCCTTCTTCATCTCCCACATAGGTCCCACATCTTCCTTAAGTATCCTTTGCTCTTTGGTTCAAGTCTCAACTGGTCCAAGTATGTGCCATAACATATCTGAACAGATTGATTCAAAATATCTTTAACTTCTTTGTGCTAACTCTTTAACATTTGTGATAATTCTGGGGGTAGATTAGATTAGATTACTTAAAGTGTGGAAACAGGCCCTTCAGCCCAGTAAGTCCACACCAACCCGCCAAAGCGTAACCCACCCAGACCCATTCCCCTACATTTACCCCTTCATCTAACACTACAGGCAATTTAGCATGGCCAATTCACCTAACCCACACAGTTTTGGACTGTGGGAGGAAACCGGAAAACCCGGAGGAAACCCACACAGACACGGGGAGAATGTGCAAACTCCACACAGAGAGTCGCCTGAGGCAGGAATTGAACCCCGGTCTCTGGCGCTGTGAGGCAGCAGTGCTAACCACTGTGCCACCGTGCCGCCCACAGTAGCAGGGTTTGATTTCCAGTGAGCTACATTAGTGAGGTGTGACAGTATGGAACTTAATGGCCAAGGGCTGCTTTCCATGATGTATCTTTGATGTCTTTCTATGTACCTCTGTTTCTCACATCGCTCAGTGGCATCCCAGAACAGCTCTCAGACATATTCAGATCTGAGCTTATCCACCATGCTGGTGTTAGAAGGTTCATAATTGTTTGTAAAATGGTTATGGTGCTTGCTGGTAGAACAGCAGCAACTACAGCTGTGAAGCAAGTTGTCACATTTACAAAAAGAAGGACTTGTATTTATATAGTACCTTTTATCATCACCAAGAATCCCAGTCAAGGAAAGTGCAGTCACTGGTGTAGTGTAGGAAAGGTGAAAGCTCACATTCACATAGGAAGATCCCATAAACAGCAATGTGATAATGACCAGCTAATTTTCAGCAGTAACATTGATGGAGGGATAGCTATTGACTAGGACCAGTGGAAATACCTCCCTTGCCCATCTTCAAAATATTGAAACCTTTTACATCCACCTATGAGGATAGGCAGAGACTACATACTTTTTTTGTGCAAGTTAACTGAGGGAGTGCTGCATTATCAAATGTACCATTTGCTGGATCATTGCTTGGTCTCTCAGTTGCGTTGTGATCCATGTACCTTTAATGGACAAACTATTGTCAATCACTATCCACCTGACAGAGTGTAATGTAATAAGCCTACGCCTTCAGGAGTAGACTGAAGACCACAGTGATAAAAGCAAGAGCCTACTGGTGAATCCAGTTGTATAAACTCTTATCTTTAAAATAAAAAACGTATTTTATTGTTTTGTCAATCCCGATGTCTGATTGGTATGTTAATGTCTAACGAAGATTGTATCAAGGTGCATGTCAAGATCTCACTGTTGCGAAGAAGAGAAAGCGATTTCTCCTTACTGTCCTGGATCCATAGTTAAATCTCAAACAACAGACCATCCAGTCTTTAATTCATTGCTGCATATGAGATCTTGTGTGTGAAAATTGGTCACCACATTTCTTACTCTACAACAGCGACAACAGTTCAGTGGATGAAAGGTGCAAGTCTATCTTGGGTGCAAATTTGAACCTTGATGTGAGGGGTATTTGAGTTAAAGTCACAATAGACCGACCCGACCATAGGCTGCACTCCCATTACACAGCGAGATAGAGATGACTGGTGGTGGCTTAATCTGGGGGGGGGCGTCACCATACCCGAAGTGAGGGGAGGGGCTAAATAGGAGAGTCCTTCATGGTGACCTCAGGTAGTACAGGAACTGAGCCCATGCTGATGGCATCACTCTGCATCACAGAGCAGCCATCTTGCCAACTGGGTGTTAACATTGGGAATCAGAACCTTTTCAATTTTGAACATCTACTGTCGGTGTTCTTGCCTGATATTGCTCAGAGCTGAGCCCCATGTCAAAAGTAGGCCACCTTTCTCAACTTCGAACATCAGTTATCCTGCAGCTTCATTATGTGGGCTTTTCCGGAACATTATGTTGTCCTGTGGGCTCATCATAGAACTGCATTCAAAAGGACAAGATATGACAATAGCAGTTACCATAGAAACACACTGCTCCACTATTCGGCACTTGGCTGTGACATGTCTATGAATGAACGGCTGAATTGGACGCACTTTCCTCAGAGCTCTGCAATTATTTCATTTCCACATATTTGCTGGATTACCTTTTTGAAAACTCTCATTCAATCAGCTGTTGACCCTCTTTTAGGCGGTGCATTCCAGATGGTCAGAGCGTTGAGTACAGGAGTTGGGAGGTCATGTTGTGACTGTGTAGGACATTGGTTAGGGCACTTTTGGAATATTGCGTGCAATTCTGGTCTCCTTCCCATCGGAAGGATGTTGTGAAACTTGAAAAGGTTCGGAAAAGATTTACAAGGATGTGGCCAAGGGTTGGAGGATTTGGGCTGTAAGGTGAAGCTGAACAGGCTGGGGCTGTTTTCCCTGGAGTGTCGGAGGCTGAGGGGTGACCTTTTAGAGGTTTATAAAATCATGCGGGGCACAGATAGGATAAATAGACAAGGTCTTTTCCCTGGGGTGGGGGAGTCCAGTACTGGAGGGCATAAGTTTAGGGTGAGAGGGGAAAGATATAAAAGGGACCTGAGGGAAACTATTGCACTTAGAGGGTGGTACATGTATGGAATGAGCTGCTAGATGAAGTGGTGGAGGCTGGTACACTTACAACTTTTAACAGGCATATGGATGGGTAATGAATAGGAAGGGTTTAGAGGGATATGAGCTAAATGCTGGCAAATGAGACTAGATTAGTTTAGGACAGGGGTGGGGAACCTACGGCCTTCTAGGCCATTGTGTGTGGCCTTTTGAATGAATCCAAATTTTGCAGAACAAATCTTTCATTTTTTATTAATATGTTTTTTCCGTCCTTTATTATTTATATTCTAATCTTAAAATGAATGTTTTTAAAATACCAGAGAGTAAAAGAAAATTCAATGAAATAATCCTCATAGATTGGCCGCCACAATTAAAAAGATGTGAATTTTGAAGAGTATATAATTGAAGTTTCTTGGATGCGGCCTTATTAGATTACAACTAACATAATGCGGCTTTTCAACATGAAAAGGTTCCCCACCTCTGGTTTAGGATTAGATTAGATTAGATTAGATTACTTACAGTGTGGAAACAGGCCCTTCGGCCCAACAAGTCCACACCGCCCCGCCGAAGCGTAACCCACCCATACCCCTACATCTACATTTACCCCTTACCTAACACTATGGGCAATTTAGCGTGGCCAATTCACCTGGCCTGCACATCTTTGGACTGTGGGAGGAAACCGGAGCACCCGGAGGAAACCCATGCAGACACGGGGAGAACGTGCAAACTCCACACAGTCAGTCGCCTGAGGCGGGAATTGAACCCGGGTCTCAGGCGCTGTGAGGCAGCAGTGCTAACCACTGTGCCACCGTGCCGCCCAAATCCATACAGTCTCCCAAGGTGGGGATTGAACCTGGGTTCCTGGTGCTGTGAGGCAGCAGTGCTAACTGAGCCATCAAGCCACCCTGATCTTCCTCCTCTTCTACCATGGGATTATAAACACTCAACCTCCATGAAGCTCAGCTCACTGACGAGACCTTTAAATAAATCAATGAATGAATTGAAAGCTAATCTCAGTGATTAAGCCAGATGTTATTACAAAAAGTCCTTCAGCCCATCATGACCATGCTAGTCATCACACACCTATCCAGACTAATTCCATTTTCTAGCCTTGCATGATATCTGATCGGCATGGACAAATTTGACTGAAGGGTCTGTTTTTGCACTATACATCTCTATAACTCTATGGCAACAACTCAGTTTCAAAAACAAAATGTGGTCTCCCCTCAGCATCCTTTGCAAGACCCTTCTTCCATGGGAGGTAACACATGGAGGTGCAATCCTGATCCTACCCAACATTCACACGCAAACATTTTGTTCCAGGTTGACCCTTGATTGCATGTTGATTAGTAACAGATATTCTGGTTGGTTTTTCTCCTCCCCCACTGATGCCCCCATCAATCCCGATCTTTGGAGCTTAAAAGTCAACTGAAGCATGTCACGCATTGCATTGTCCAGTACAGACTGCATACTGACCCTGAAGCAAAGACTCAAATACCTTTTGAGTCATGAAGGAGACTCCAGCCCATTGTATCTCACTAGAGATGTCTAGGCAGGGAGTACGTGAACAAACAATTGCAATTTAGGCAGACACAGCTTGGGGGGCTGTGAGTTGCAGTGCAAAGTCCGGGTGAGACTTAAATAGTCACTTAAGTTTTCAAGGATCTCAAGTAAGTTAAGTTTTGCCCAAGGAGAACTCTCTGGTTTATTATTCTTACATTCCTGCTGATAGAAAAGTCTAAATACAGTGCCACACGCCAGATGTGCAGCTCCATTCAATATGCAAAAGGAAGAAAGAAGTCTATTTATACCCAGCCATATCAGGTCATTCAGCAATATCTCATAGGTTTTAGTCTGCTGTGTTTCAGTGGGTGCTACTCATAGCTTACTGTCAGAGTCTTATTGTCCAGCCCCCGGGCAGAAAGTCCCGGCTAACCCAGTTAATGCTGCACTGACAGAGCACTGCACTGTTGGAGGAGTCATCTTTTGAGTTAAACTCACACTCTCAGGTGGACCCAAAGGATACTGTGAGTTCTATTTCAAAGAACAGCTGGAGAATTCTCCTGGTATCATTCCCACTGTCTACCCTACACTTAGGAAAGGTACTGCCTGTAAAATGCTTTGGGATGTTTTATGAAATTACTTTATAAATACAAATTCTCTCTTTCCAACCAAGCTGGGTCATGGTTGACTGCAGAAGCAATGAGGTTAAACAGCCAGTTAGTCTGCTTTTCTTTGGCGTGAGTGACAGAGGGAGGAGCACCGAGAGATTAGATTAGATTCCCTACAGTATGGAAACAGGCCCTTCATTCCAACAAGTCCACACTGACCCTCCGAAGAGTAACCCACCCAGACCCATTCCCCTTCCCTATATTTACCCTTGACTAATGCACCTAACACTATGGGCAATTTACCACAGCCAATCCACCTAACTTGCACATCTTTGGATTGTGGGAGGAAACTGGAACACCCAGAAAGAACCCATGCAGACACGGGGAGAACGTGCAAACTCCATACAGTCTCCCAAGGTGGGGATTGAACCTGGGTTCCTGGTGCTGTGAGGCAGCAGTGCTAACTGAGCCATCAAGCCACCCTGATCTTCCTCCTTTTCTTTGATTAGTACCATGGGATTATAAACACTCAACCTCCATGAAGCTCAGCTCACTGACGAGACCTTTAAATAAATCAATGAATGAATTGAAAGCTAATCTCAGTGATTAAGCCAGATGTTATTACAAAAAGTCCTTCAGCCCATCATGACCATGCTAGTCATCACACACCTATCCAGACTAATTCCATTTTCTAGCCTTGCATGCTATGGCATTTCAAGTGTTTACCTTAATGGTTTGTAAATATCTTGTGGGTTCCCGCATCTACTACCCTTTCAGGCAGTGAGTTCCAGATACTCACCAACCTCTGGGTCAAAGCTTTTCCTCAAATCCCATCTAAACCTCCTGCCCCTTCCCTTCAAACTGTGCACCCTGGTTAATGACCTCTCTGCTAAGGAGCTTGGTTACTCTCTATCTACCCTGTCAATGTTTCTCATAGCTTTGTACCTCTGCAGCTTTCTCTGTTGTAAATGAAACCACTCCAGCATCCCTAATCGCTCCTCAGAGCTGAGTTGCTCACGATGATGATCATGAACTCATCATTTGATTATCAGTAAAACCCATCTGGTTCAGTAATATCCATTAGAGAAGGAAATCTATCATCCTTATCTGGTCCAGCCTACATGTGACTCCAGGCCAGCAGTGTGGTTGACTCTTAACTCCCCTCTGAAATGACTTATCTACTCAGTTCAAAGCCAATTAGGGATGAGCCAATGGGTCTGGCTACTGCATGAAAGAATATCAAAACTCCTCTGACAACACAGCTCTCCTTCAGTACTGCTACGAGCTTATAGAGGCTTACAAAATTATGAAGGGCATGGAAAGGGTAAATAGGCAAAGTCTTTTCCCTGGGGTTGGGGAATCCAGAACTAGAGAGTAAAGGTTTAGGGTAAGAGGGGAAAGATATAAAAGAGACCTATGGGGCAACTTTTTCACACAGAGGGTGGTACATGTATGGAATGAGCTGCCAGAGGAAGTGGTGGAGGCTGGTACAATTGCAACATTTAAGAGGCATCTGGATGGGTATATGAATAGGAAGGGTTTGGAGGGATATGGGCCGGGTGCTGGCAGGTGGGACTAGATTGTGTTGGGATATCTGGTCGGCATGGACGGGTTGGACCGAAGGGTCTGTTTCCATGCTATACATCTCTATGACTATGACTCTATTGCAAACTAATACTACTATCAGATCAGGTTTGAATTCAGAAGTTCCAGACTCAGAACCAGGGAAAAGGATGTTGAATCCTAGAATACTCCTTTCCATTGACATTAATAATCAGTCACTATTATTCTGTGGTTACTGACAGTCATTTTTAGAATGAAGATGTAATAGGCAACACTCACTGATAATGAACTTTCACTGGTCAAAGCATGAATACACTGGGACTCAGAAAAGTGGTTGCCAACCAAATAGATTATCCAAAAAAACTGAAAGACAGAGTGAGTTCATGCAAATCATTCAGGCTCCATGAGTAAGGACTAAAATTGAGGACATTGGGGATTGTGGCAGAACTTCATCAACTTGAAATTTGTCAGATAAACTTCCAAGGCAGTGCAGGTCAGGCCAGTCTTTTTATTTCATAGAATGTGGTCATTACTGGTAAAATCAGCCATTGCTTGCCCATCCCTAACTACCCTTGACTGGAGTCAACCACACTGCTATGGGTCTGAAGTCACCTGTGGGCCAGACCAGGTAAAGACAGCAGATTTCCATCCATGCAGGGCATCGGTGAACCAGATGGATTTTTATAAACCATAACATTTTCACTATCACTGTTAGTGAAACTAGCTTTAGATTCTCGATATTAACCAAATGTTGTTATTTACTCGTGGAAGGTGGGCATCACTGACAGGGCCAGCATTTATTACCCATTTCTAAATGCCCTTGAGAAGATGGTAGTAAGCTGCCTTCCTGACTGAATTTTGATTCATTGAATGCTTACAGCATTAGGTCGAGCCCCTGGCTTACAAGCCCAATAATCTTATTGCTACACCATCGTCTCCATTTATCATTGCCGCAACAACTTGACGGATGGGCATGGTCTATTAAAACAAAGACACGAGCCCTATTGTGACTCATCTAGTTCTTAATAATTATTGTGAGGTATTTCTTAAGGGTTATGATAGAGATAAAGCCATATAGTCTATTCTTCCCACTGTCCATGGACAATCTGCCTTATCTTGGACCCTCCCCAACATCTCGTCTCCTGACACTTTAAGGAAATACCTGATTGAAGTTTCCAAAATTAGGAATGGTCTGAATAGAGAGGGAGAAACAGAAACAGAAATTGCTGGAAAAGCTCAGCAAGTCTGGCAGCACCTGTGGAGAGAAATCAGAGTTAACATTTCAGGTCAAGTGACCCTTCCTCAGAACTATTCCAGCAATTTCTGATTTACAGAATCCGCAGTTCTTTCAGTTTTTATTTAGTAGAGAGGGAGAAACTATTCCCCTTCATAAAAGGATCAGGAATGAGAGGGCACGGGTTTAAAATGACAGACACATCCTTTTCACACAGTGAGTGGTTCAGGTCTGGAATGCGCTGTCTGCAAGTGTGCTGGAGGCAGGTTCAATCGAGGTATTCCAGAGGGTGTCGGATGATTAATTAAATGGAAAAGGAAGGAGAATGGCACTCAGTCATAATGTTCATTGGGAAAGCCAATGGGGACATGATGGACCAACGGATCTCCTGCACAGGAACAGCTCTGTCACTCTGGGACTTTATGATGGTTTTATGAATAAAGTTGCTGGGCTCTGGCAGCAACATCCTCGATGTGCGTGAGCAATCCAATCCATTCCCCGGCTCTTTAGTCTGAACCTCTCATTCATCATAAATTTGGACAGTCCTGGCTACTGTTTGTAAATACAACAGCCAAACGTCATGGAGTGGTGTCTCTCGAGATTGCAGCTGTTTGTTCAACATTAAAGTCACTCCGTAGCACAACAATTATATCTGGCACGGGAAATTAAAAGGAAGAACGCAACTAAATTGCGAGGGTTTTGCACTTCTGCCGAAGTTATTATGGTCTGGATAATTGGATTCAGTTCCTGTGAGAGGTTTAAACTCCGTCACAGTCTGACTCAGCAGGGAAGGCAGAGTTCTGTTTGTCATCCTCCCCTCCCTCAGCCCCCACATTTTTCCACACTTGCTCGGCCCCGCCAGCTCCCACCCTTGGTCACTGCAAGGCAGCACTCAGATGGGTGGACGCTGGTATCTGCCTGGGAGTTGACTGGTCAGAAATAGGTTACCCAGCTCTCTCGGCTATGGGCTATCCCTTGACCACATGAAGTGATGAGTCTGCGTACCCAAACCTACATTATCAAGAAACAGAATTTGGGGCAGCATGGTGGCTCAGTGCTTAGCACTGCTACCTCACAGCACCAGGGACCCGGGTTCAATTCCAGCCTAGGATGACTGTCTGTATGGAGTTTGCACATTCTCCCTGTGTCTGTGTGAGTTTCCTCCCACAATCCAAATATGTGCAGGTTAAGTGAATTGGCCATGCCAAATTTCCGCACAGCGTTCAAGGATGTGTAGGTTAGGTGCATTAGTCATATAGGGTAGGGGAATGGTCTGGGTGGTTTACTCTTTGGAGGGTCAGTGTAGACTTGTTGGGTCAAAGGACCTGTTTCCACACTGTAGGGATTATATTCTATATATCTCACCTGTAGGGGGCTCTTGTGGCATAGTGGTAGTGTCCCCACCTCTGAGGCAGGAGGCCCAGGTACAAGTGCCACCTGCACCAGAGGTGTGTCATGACATGAGTAGGTTGGTTAGAAAGTAGCTATCTCTCACCTGTAGGATCTTGTTACATGGATAATGGCAGACCCGTTTGACTCTTTAAAAACTAAGGACAGCACAGCAAAGTCATTGACTTGTCGAATGATTTTCTTTTCCTGAAATGTGGACATTGTTTGCAAGGCCTACACTTTAGTTGCTTGTCCCTAACTGCCCTTGAACTGAGTGGCTTAAGCCAATTCAGAGGGCATTTAACAGTTAACCATATTACAGTGGGTCTGGAGTCACATGTAAGCCAAACCAAGGAAGGACAGCCAATTTCCTTCCCTAAACAACAACACAGAAGCCGATAAGTTCTTACAACAATCAATGATGGCTTCATGTTTATCATTACTGAGAAGTATATTCCAGAGTAATTCATTGAATTGAAATTTCACCACCCCCAGAACACAAGTTTTTGGCTCTGGATTATTAGCCCAGAGACGTTATCACTGCACCATCTCCCATTAATAGGTACAGATTGGTCATTACAATTAGTGAATTACTCCATTATTGTCGTAGCACATGACAACAATACTAGAGGCAAATTAGATCAATGTAATTGGGACTCTAGTGCTGTAGTGGTGATGGCCCTACCTGTGAGCCAGGAGGGTGAAATTCAACTCCCATCCTGCTCAGTGAGGTGTAATAGAGCATCCCCAAATAGATTAGTTTAAAAAATCTAGAACAATTCAGCTTTATCTCACAACTCAGTCATGTTTTCTTAATTTATGCATAACTTCTCAGTTTTAAACAAGACATAAATGATACAGGGTACAGGGTACACCTTCAGAAGGGCATTTGCTAGGCCAACTATCTTACAACTCCTCAACATAAACGATAATCCAGTACAAATACTGTGGGAGATGCTGCCTTTTAGAGCTCTGACAGAAGAGTCACCTAAACTCGAAACGTTAGCTTGTTCTCTCACCATGGATGCTGCCTGACCCGCTGTGATCTCCAGCATTTGTTGTTTTCAGTACAGATTCCAGCATCTGCACTAAGTTGTTCCTACAAAATGTAGTCTGTTGGCTCTGCAGCTCTTTCAGAAATACCAAAGATGTGAGAGGTGCTATTTTAATGCATGCCTTTTTTACTTTAAGTCTACTTATATCAATCAGAAACCTACAAACGGTGATGCATAAGCAGCTAGTTTTCAGTGTCCCGAGCAGTACTGCAATGCATGGCCAGAGTTAAGGAATGAATACCGGGCAGGACTCTGCTTTTCATTACCAGCATCCACTTAACATCCTATCTACAGGGCAACACTGCACATCCTCAGTGCAGCTTCAGAGCAGATTACAAACTGAAGACTTGGAGTAGGATTTAATCTATGACGGTCTGACTGAGAATGGTAGAATCTCTGGGATTAGAAAGAGCAAAGAGCTGCAGTAGATTTCACTGTAACCACTACAGTACTCAAGTGGAAATGCAGTTGTAGTTCTCAAAGGGTTTACAGCTCACTTATTTACAAAAGGGAATGGATCAATTGCTATATATTTTGAACGCTTTTGCATTTTCTTCTGCATCAAAAAAGACTGAAAGTCAATCCAATTCTTGTCATATAACCAAAGCAAAGAAATTTGCCACTGCAATTAGCAAACATTTCATTGCAACAATCCCACTGGGTGTCACTCACCCACAAACTCGGATTGTGCACCACACTCAAACAAACCCGATTCTGAGCAGGAACCCAAGAGGCTTCAGGAAGGGCTTATGCCCGAAACATCGATTCTCCTGCTCCTTGGATGCTGCCTGACCTGCTGCGCTTTTCCAGCAACACATTTTCAGCTCTGATCTCCAGCATCTGCAGTCCTCACTTTCTCCTGTGTTAATATTGTACCCAACAGATGAAACACAGAGTGCACATGTACTTTGTTACAAAGTTGGAATTGACAAAACAGAAAGTCAGTGAGCGAATAATGTGTGAAGAATGAAAAGTACAGGCTGAGGCAGCAGATAGTGCTCTTATTGTGGAATAATGCAGCGTTAATGGAGGCTATTCAGTCCGTCATCTCTGTGCTGAAGAGTTAGATTTGAAACACATGGCTCGGTGTCAAGTAAAGAAAGTTTTACTTTAACCTTGTTGCATTTAGACTTGGGAGGGATCAATGTTTTACAACCAGTAACTCCCACAATCACAATACCAAAAAAAAACTTGTAATAAGCTGAACAGAGGCACTACAGGGAAGTTGTGTGAATGTCAAAAATGTCAGCAGAATTTCAAAATTGGATATACAGACAGATCAGAATATGCTACAACCTGTATCGATGCAACATGCTTTTATCGTCAAGATATTACGCAGATAAATTGAAATATTGAAGTTAAGAATGTTAAGCAGGGCTGAAGAATTTTACTGTCCATTATTGAGATGATGGGTGGCCAAGAAGCACTCTCCCTCCAGCAATATAGAATTCCAACAGTGTGGAAGCAGACCATTTGGCCCACTGAGTCCACACTGGACCTCTGAAGAGCATCCCACCAAGACCCAGCCCCCAGCCCTATTCCTATAACCCTGCATTTGCCATGGCTAATCCACCTAGCCTGGGCAATTCAGCACAGCCAATCTACCTAACCTGCACATCTTCAGACTGTGGAAGGAAACGAGAGCACCCAGAGCAAACCCATGCAGACACGGGGGGAAATGTGCAAACTCCACACAGACAGGAGCCTGAGGCTGGAACCAAACTCAGGTCCCTGGTGCTGTGAGACTGCAGTGCTAACCACTGAGCCACCCTGTGAATGCTTTGCTCTTGCAAGGTAAAACTGGATTAATATTTGAAGTGGAGGAAGATAGTTACAGGAGAAAGGGAGACAGATCTAGGCAGTGGGATTGGGTTTGTCCTGTTCACAGGCAATGCTGCTGGCTGAGGGTTCCTCCAGTGCCCTAAATCACCTGGCCATTTTAGCATTTGTACCTTTGATACTCGAGTACAGATGAGAGAGGCCATTAGACTCACCTTGACCATCCATCGATAAAATCCCAGAAGGTCCTATCATACAAAATACCTCCACTGCCATCATTGGAAAATCATCCCTCATATTATCCACTCATTACACAAAGAAGTGCCACCTGCTCTATGTTTCTATTCAAGTAATAATTTAAACCCATATTGTGGTTTGAGATTTTTGAAGAAAATTTGACAGAAGTACAAAATGTAAAAAAATGGTCAGTCCCAAGATCTCAAGCAGTACAACTGAGGATTATCAGATCAGCCATTGAGTGTGGGGTAGACATGATGGGTCAAATGGCTTACTTCTACTTCTATGACCTTACAAAATAGAATGCGATTTACTTGAATCACCATAAAGCAGTGGCTTTGGAGATGCTGAAGGAGACGTTTACTAGAATGGTTTACTAGTGAGGGATTAAGACTGGAGAAGATGGGTTTGTTCTCCTTAAAGCAGAGATTCAATTTTTTAAAAATTCAAAATCCTGAAGGGTATAGTTAGAATAAATAAGGAGAAGCTATCTCCAGTAGCTTAAGGCTCAGAAAGCAGATGACATACATTTATGGTAATTGGTAAAACAAACAGAGGTGAAATGAGGAGCCTTTATTTATGCAAGTGGTTAGGATTTGAAATGCACTGGGCAAAATGAGTGTTAGTTTATCAGTTGGATTAATATTTGATGGAGAAAAAAACTGAATGATACAGAGAAAAGAGCAGGGGAACGACTATCTCTTTTAAAGAGTCAGGACATCCTCGCTGGGCTGAATGGCCTCCAGTGCTGCACTATTCTGTAATTGTCACTGGTGTGAAACTGACTGGCCTGCATTTTCCCAGATTGAGTTGTTGCTCTGTTACTCAATATTGGATAGAAGTCTCATACCACTCATGTCATATTTGTAAAATTACCACATGGCGTTATCCCAATGAAACTACCAGAAGCCATAGTGATAGGACATGTATCTTAAATGAACAACATATACATCCTAATGAATCACAGACACAGTCTAAGCAGACTGGTACTCTTTGATAATGGAGCACACTGGCCTTGAGTCAGGAGGGAGTTGCTACAAGGGTCCTCAGCATTGACTCTGAATCTTAGGAAGTCTCATAGTATCAGGTCAAACACAGGTAGGAAATCTCCAGCTTGTTACCAGTCAATATACCCTCCCAACAGATGAATCATTCTCTTCCATACTGGAGGAGATGCTTGGTATTCAACACCGATTATTCACTGATTGCTCATGATACACTTGATAGAAGAAGTACTGAGGGTGGCAAGGGTACAAATAGTACTCTGGAGTGAGACTCTATGGCCCACCAGTAAATGTGGCTTGGTAGCACCACTACTTACCTAAAGGACATAGCTGCTAGAGTGGATCTGCAGAAGGTGGTGAATGAATCAATAAGAGGTCAAAACCTACTTGAATCAGGTCAGTCAAGATCTTATTGAGTGGTGGAACAGATCTGAGTGACCTACCAGGGTGATTCTATTTCATACAGAGTCATAGAGATGTTCAGCATGGAAACAGACCCTTCAGTCCAACCCGTCCATGCCGACCAGATATCCCAACCCAATCTAGTCTCACCTGCCAGCACCCATATCCCTCCAAACCCTTCCTATTCATATACACATCCAAATGCCTCTTAAATGTTGCAATTGTACCAGCCTCCACCACTTCCTTTGGCAGCTCATTCCATACCCGTAACACCCTCTGTGTGAAAAAGTTGCCCCTTAGGTCTCTTTTATATCTTTCCCCTCTCACCCTAAACCTATGCCCTCTAGTTCTGGACTCCCCCACCCCAGGGAAAAGACTGTCTATTTACCCTATCCATGACCTTTATAATTTTGAAAGCCTCTATAAGGTCACCCCTCAGCCTCCGACTCTCCAGAGAAAACAGCTCCAGCCTGTTTAGCCTCTCACAACATCTTTCTGTAGGAAGGAGACCAGAATTGCACGCAATATTCCAACAGTGGCCTAACCAATGTCCTGTACAGCTGCAACATGACCTCCCAACTCCTGTACTCAATACTCTGACCAATAGAGGAAAGCATACCAAACGCCGCCTTCACTATCCTATCTACCTGCGACTCCACTTTCAAGGAGCTATGAACCTGCACTCCAAGGTCTCTTTGTTCAGCAACACTCCCCAGGACCTTACCATTAAGTGTATAAGTCCTGCTAAGATTTGCTTTCCCAAAATGCAGCACCTCGCACTTATCTGAATTAAATTCCAACTGCCACTTCTCAGCCCATTGGTCCATCTGGTCAAGATCCTGTTGTAATCTGAGGTAACCCTCTTTGCTGTCCACTACACCTCCAATTTTGGTGTCATCTGCAAACTTACTGTACCTCTTATGCTCACATCCAAATCATTTATGTAAATGACAAAAAGTAGAGGACCCAGCACCGATCCTTGTGGCACTCCACTGGTCACAGGCCTCCAGTATGAAAAACAATCCTCCACCACCACCCTCTGTCTTCTACCTTTGAGCCAGTTCTGTATCCAAATGGCTAGTTCTCCCTGTAATCCATGAGATCTAACCTTGCTAACCAGTCTTCCATGGGGAACCTTGTCGAATGCCTTACTGAAGTCCACATAGATCACATCTACCGCTCTGCCCTCATCAATCCTCTTTGTTACTTCATCAAAAAACTCAATCAAGTTTGTGAGACATGATTTCTCATGCGCAAAGCCATGTTAACTATCCCTAATCAGTCCTTGCCTTTCCTGTACATCCTGTCCCTCAGGATTCCCTCCAACAACTTGCCCAACACTCAGGTCGGGCTCACATGTTCGACAGTATTTGAGAATTTGTGGGTAAGTTCTGATGACTGCATTGGAATGTATAGTGTCAAATGAGTAAATTCAGAACAGATCCAGCAACTTAAGACTGGACATCCATGAGGTGCTGTGGACCATCAGCAGCAGCAGAATTCTCTTCAACCACAATCTGTAACCACTTCCACTATTTCCATCAGGGCAGGAGATCGATCCTGGTTTTAATGAAGAGGTGCAGGAGGTCGTGCCAGGAGCACCAGCAGGCATACCTGAAAATGAGGTGCCAACACACCAGTACTTGCACGCCAAATAGCAGAAGAGCAAGTGATAGACAGGACTGACTGATTCCATAACCAAAGGATCAGATTATATATCTTCAGTCTTGCCGCACTCAGTCTTGAATAGGGGTTGAGATCAGCTGGAGCAGAAAGATCCCAACTTCAAATCACCAAACTTTCTCATTCTCCCTGAGGCACACTCAATAAGGGTCTGATGTTCTGGGAGAGGGATTGCAGTGGTGGAGAAGGTAGAGGGCTGGGGGAAAGGAAGTGGTTGCGGGGGGGGGGGGGGGGGTTGGACAGGAAGGGGGACATCAGGGAGGGACAATGGTGCTCTCATTGCCCAGAGATGTCGCCCAGTTTAATTTCCAATCCCTGCAACTCTGATTCATCCACATCTCGAAAATCGAATTCACATGGAGTTCCCAATCTCATTATAAACACCCTCTGTCTACTCACAAACCAATAGGTTAATCCTTAACTCGCTCCAAACCAACATAACCGAGAGTGGTGACTGAAATGTTGTTTTCATGCAATGTAAATGACACAGTCCACGGAGATTTAAAACCCCTGTCATTGTTGGTGACCCGGGGCTGTGTGCAGACCCCCCCCACCAGTACTACGTTGTTTGAATAGTTTACCGCGGTCTCTCCTGCAGGCTAGGAGTTACTGCGCTATTTCACTAGGAAACTGCAATCAAATCAGAAAGAATTCAAATACGACAGGGCAAAACAAACTGCAAATTGAATGCTTGGCTCCAATTCCCTCGCAAGCAGATTTTTCAGGGGAGGGTGCAGAGTGGAGTTGATACAAAGTCGTTCAGAACTGAGGTTTGCTTGCAATCGGTGTCAATCTCCTCTCTCTCTTTCAAACAGAGTCCCTAATACTCTGTCCCGTGTTACCCCTCCGAGTCACCCCTGGACTCTGTTATAATATGGAACTAGATAATGCAATAAACTGAAATGAACAAGGTTTATTTGCAAATAGGGGAAATTGACAACGAAACAGGAACATCTACCTCAGAACATCTACAATATAACACCCCCCCGCTCCCGACCCCGTCCTACCTGCTACAGCGCCGCTAAAACACTACAGGAGCGCCTCACGGGAGGATTTCGTAAATTCTGAGTTTGTGAGTACTCTTAGGTATCACCCGGAGGGAGAGAGTCACAATTGTTCATAGTCCCAATCTACAAAGGTTTCACACACAAAAACAAAACCAGGGGAGATTCACAACCCAACCCTGAGCTGCAATTTCATTCCAAACACATCCACAACCGGCCTCCGGATCCCAGCAATCAACAATTAAACATCCCGCAGTTTCAATCTTCAACAAACCCTGATTCCTACCTGATTTACACACGACCACAAACCAAATCCAGACAGAAAAGGTAAAAGCTTTCTTCATTTCTAGCTGTCCAGTCCTGGAGTGTTTGAAATCTCCGACCAAAGAAATGAAAAATATTAAATTCCTCTTGCTGTATCTCTCTCTCTCTCTCTCAGACACACGTGTGTAATTCAGTGCCTGTGACTCAGGTACAAACTGAGATTACAGTTCCCAGCCGCTCCGGGGGCGAGCAGCCGAGAGGAACGTTAGTGAAAACCGCAAGGAAATAGTTTGAAGGAAATGTGTGCAACGATTAACATCCAAATGAGATACGTTTCCTCTTTACAACCCTTTCGCCACTTCCACCAACCCGCAGGAAAACAAAACTATTTTCTATCTCTCTCCCCCCCGCCCCCGCTCCCGCTTTAATCTGAACAGATTCCCCGATCTCCAACAACATTCCTTCACAACAATTTTTTTGTGAAACCTTCCAGACGTCCAGCGCCTTCATCTATCGAGTACGATTCACAAACCCCAACTGTGTTCATCTTTAAAATCCTTTTATATTCAAGACTGCATTTTAGACAAATCAGTGTTTATCCAGATTTGGTAAGATTCTAATTGTATTATATAACATACCCCTAAGAATGAAGGACTCCTGTTTAAGTTGAAATACATCAATCTATGAAAACCGAGTTCTTTTTGCACTTACAGGCTATTCCCCCTCCCCCTTAAACTCCTTCGGTTTAAATTTAGACTAAACATTTCCTATGTAAACTTGTCATGCTGTAATTATAGCCTGCCACCACTAGTGGCTCTGTAACTCTGATATTGGAGATGTTGATTTTTTTTCAGTCTCCAAAGTTCACTCACTAGAATCATAGAAATGAACAGCCAGAAACAGACCCTTCGGTCCAACTCGACCATGCTGACCAGATATCCCAACCTAATCAATTCCCATCTGCCAGCATTTGGCCCATACCCCTCTAAACCCTTCCTATTCATCTACCCATCAGATGCCTTTTCAATGCTGCAATTGTACCAGCCTCCACCACTTCCTCTGGCAGCTCCTTCTGTATATGCACCGTCCCCTATGTGAAAAAAGTTGCCCTATAGGTCCTTTTTATATGCTTTTCCTGTCAGTGGCTCAGTGGTTAGCACTGCTGCCTCACAGCACCAGGGTCCCAGGTTTGATTCCAGCCTCAGGTGACTGTCTGTGTGGACTTTGCACATTCTCCCCCTGTCTGCGTGGGTTTCCTCCCACAATCCAAAGATGTGCAAGCCGGGTGAATTGGCCATGCTAAATTGCCCACAGTGTTAGGTGCATTAGTCTGGGGTAAACATAGGGAAGGGGAATGGGTCTGGGTGGGTTACTCTTCGGCGGGTTGGTGTGGACTTGTTGGGCTAAAGGGCCTGTTTCCATACAGTAGAGTATCTAATCTATAATAAAAACCCATACCCTCTAGTTTTGAACTCTCCTCCCTTGTAAAAAAGACTTTGGCAATTCACCCTATCCATGCTCCTCATGATTTTATAAACATGCATAAACCTCTCAGCTACAACACTCCAGGGAAAACAGCTCCAGCTCATTCAATTTCTCCCTATAACTCAAACCCTCCAACCCCAGCAACATTCTTGTAAATCTTTTTTGCACCCTTTCAAGTTTAACAACATCTTTCCTTTAGAATTGAATGCAGTGTTCCAAAAATGGCCTAACCAATGTCTTGTACAGCTGCATAATGACCTCCCAACTCCTGTACTGAATGCAATGACCAATAAAGGCAATCATATCAAATGCCTTCTTCACTATCCTGTCTACCTGTGCTTCCACCTTCAGGGAGCTGTGAGCCTGCATCTCAACGTGTCTTTGTTTGGTAACACTCCCCATGACACTACCATTATGTGCCTAAGTCCTACGTTTTTAATATTGTTAATGTAAGATCAATTGTATACGAGAAAGTAAATGCATGACTTTAAAATAAGGATTGAATTATAACTAAACATTCTAGATCTTTAATTACCGCCTGTCTGTTAATCCCACTCCACCTTCAAGTGGCAGTAGAAATATTAAAACTAGTGAATTAATATTAAAACTGTCATGGAACTATGTTGTTCAAGATATTAATTTATAATATAATTGAGTGGGCATAGACACATGGTCAGAGGAAGCGACAGGAGAAAGTGAGGAGTGCAGATACTGGAGAGTCAGAGTCAAAAAGTGTGGTCAGCACTTTTGAACTCTTGGTCAGAGGAAGCCACAAGGTCAGCATGAGGGAGATTTCACCTGACAGACAAGGAGACACAAATAAGTATCCGGGAATCTGGGCAAAAGTGGGCAGAGTCGGGGGTTGGGGGGGGGGGGGGGGGGGAGGAGGTGGAAGAGGTGCTTGAATTAAGGTTTATTTCAAAGAATAAAATCTTCAGGGCAAGAGATGAAATAGGGTGGAGATCAAATGGCTTAGACCAATAGCAGTGTGATAACATGAAGCAGGGAAATTCCTCTCTATCTCCTGGTCACTTCCTCCGACCAACTAAATATATGTATCCATGCCCACTCAATTATATTATAAATTAATATCTTGAAAAACATAGTTCAATGACAAGTGTATATCACTAGAATAGATTAGATTACCTACAGTGTGGAAACAGGCCCTTCGGCCCAACAAGTCAACAGGCCCTTCGGCCCAAAGAGGAGCAAAACACCCAGACCCATTCTCCTACATTTACCCCTGCACCTAACACCATGGGCAACTTAGCGTGGCCAATTCACCTGACCTGCACATCTTTGGACTGTGGGAGGAAACCGGAGCACCCAGAGGAAACCCACGCAGACACGGGGAGAATGTGCAAACTCTACACAGACAGTTGCCCGAGTCGGGAATTGAACCCGGGTCCCTGGCGCTGTGAGGCAGCAGTGCCAACCACTGTGCCTGTTTTAATATTTCTACTACCACTTGAAGGTGAAGTAGGGTTAACAGGCAGGAGGTAATTAAAGATCTAGAATGTTTAGTTATACTGATTGGTCAATATTTTTAATCTTTAAAGTGAAAGTTAGCTATTTGGTTTGTTTAGGTCCTGAATGCTCTCCCCACTCTTTTTTCTGAGCAATGGCTTGTTAAGGTTCATAGGCTCTTACTGATTATGAGTATAATGAAGAGTTATGGGATGGCAGGTCAAAAGGGGCATATGTGTGAAGTCATGGACATAGCATGTTTCCCAGACAATCCAAGGAAATGTCTCCAGCTGCACAAGCGTAAGTTCTCATGTTTGGAACTTTAACAGTGTCTGGAGATACTGCTGCCCATCCATGAGACAGGGGACTACATACATAGTATATATAGGGAGGTGGTCACATCACAGATTAGGGCATTTGCACGAAAGATGCCCCGAATGAATTCACGTGACCCAAACTGTGGTTGGGAAAGATATTAAAATTGAGTATGGTCTGAGTTAATTTTCCATGAGAGTAATCACCTTTGGCTTCTTTTGGTTTGTCTGAAGGCTCTCTCATCAAAGTTTGAGAGTTGACAGTGGGGAGTTCCTAAAAGAGAAGTCAAAATTTAAAAACCTGTCTCTAGGAAAGCAATATCAGTCAGCCATAACTGATCCAAGAAGATATCCCAGCAACAGTAACTGCTTTGTAAAGTTACAGACCAATATTTGGACAATGTGTGTATAATTCTATTCTCTAAATTTAATTAATCACTTGGTAAAATACTTTTAAGATAACACTGCAGAGTTTCATATTTGACTTTGGAGATTGTAAGGGTGGTTGCATATTATAAACCTTTTGATAATCACTTTTGCGAATTCATTTGATTCATTTGTTTGCAATACATCAGTTCTGAGATAAATCTTTGCTAAGCAAATATGGGCCAAAGGTAAGTACATAGAGTTAGGCCACAGACCAACCAGGATTTGATTGAATGGTGGAATAGGTTCAAGGGGCCGAATGGCCTGCTCCTTTTCCTGTGTTCTTTATTTGTCTTGTTTCTGATACTGAATTACATAGTCTGATACTTAATATGTATGTACACACACACATATACACTATATATATATAATTAGCAATTTGCCCTTTCTTTTTAAGCACTTTGAAGTTTAGTTAGTGTTGTAATATACAGAAAGGTGTTGATAATCTATGTTTAGAAAACTCCCACAAACAGCAAAGAGATAATAACTAGATGATTTACTTTTAGAGATGTTAGTCGAGCAATTAAAAATTAGCTAGGAGAGCAAGGAAAACTGTTCTGCTCTTGTTTTAAATACTGCCATAGGATCTTTTACATCCATGCATTCAATCAAAAATTATCACACTTGCAAACACATGCTTCTTGGGAAGTCAGGATCTTCACACACTTCAGATCTCTGTAGCTATACTCATAACACAAACAGACAGAAGACTGCTTTCTATAGTGCCTTTCACAACCTCAAAACATCCCAAAGCACTTTACAAGCAGTGAGGTACTTTTGACCAGAAACATTTCTCTCACGACAAATCCTGTCTGATTTGTTGAGTATTTCCAGCATTCTTTGCTTTTATTTCAGCATCCATTGTATTTATGTTCCTTTAAAGTTTTATGGAAGTTTGGTCACTCTTGTAATGTAGGGGGTACAGCTTTTAAATACATGTAAAGCAAGATCCCATGCTTTGGCATATGGTCCCAGGCTTTACTGCACCATCCCCACTTTCATCCTTTTCATTAAACATTCCTGGCCTGACAACTAGTTTTTTCAATTAAATATCAGGAGGCCATTCAGATTTTGGTCTGCTGGAGTCAAAACTGAGCCCGTGACCCTGTCCCACAGTTTGGCAACAGTTTGAGGCTAAACCAGGCTATTCACAATTTGAATGTTGTATTGTCTGTGCCACGACTGAGATGGCCCAATTCTGCCATTGTAACCATGCCCTATTCTACCTGTACCTTAGTTTATCTGATGCACCACCCCATCCATGCTTTTGTTGCCTGTCGATCTAATGGTTCCAATGGCTGGTTTGTCTCCCACATCTGCCCCATAAACCGAGTTCATTCAAACCTCTGCTGAGGTCTGTCCATCCATTACCCCGATGTTTATTGACCTCCATTGACTTCTGTTAACCAAGTTTTCTGGGGGTTTTCAAAGCCCTTCAAGGTCTTCTCCATCTCTGTAATCTCCTTGAGTCCCAAAATTCTCTGCAATATCTTCACTCTTCTAATTTCGTTATCTTGAATGATTTGCTGTGCATTTGAGGTCATGCCTTCAGTCCAGACGCTAAACTTTGAAATTTCCTCCTTAAAGCTTTCTAGAATTAGAATCAGAACCCCTACTGTGTGGAAACAGACCCTTCGGCCCAACAAGTCCACACCAACCCTCTGAAGAGTATCCAACCCAAACCCATTCCCCTACATTTACCCTTGACTCATGCACCGAACCCACACATCCCTGAACACTATTGGGAATTTAGCATGCCCAATTCACCTGACCTGCACATCCTTGGATTGTGGGAGGAAATTGGAACACCTGGAGGAAACCCACACAGACATGGGGAAAATGTGCAAAATCCACACAGACAATCACCCAAGGGTGGAATCGAACCAGGGTCCGTGGTGCTGTGAGGCAGCAGTGCTGTCCTGTGTATTTTCCTTTCAGCCCTCATTTAAAATCCCCTTAAAAGCCTTCCTTGACCTAATATCTTGTTGTGGTTTGATATCAAATTTGTTTTACCATACTCCTGTGAACCTACCTCAGCTATTTCCTACATTAAAGTATGATAGGAATATAACTTGTTGCTCCGTCCTTGAGTAGGGAAGAATCAGATGTATATTATTAAAACAAAACTACAGATAGAGATCTAAAGATTATGAAGCAAGTAGTTAAAAGTTAGAACCAAAAATGTTTTTTACAAAATTAGCAGGAGAATGTATAACTTGTTTATAAGATTCCTGCCTGGAAATTTAATGGAGACATACCCTATTTAAAATAAACAAGTTAATGTTTCTGTGCAATATGTGGATTTGGGGAATATCCAATAACACAGTAAACATGCCTTTTCTTGCTATCACAATCTCTACTCCTTAACCTGGAACAAACAGTGTTAGCATGGGGTACAGAATGAGACAGTTTGAGGAGGTAATCTAATGTCTTATTACAAGAGCTGAAATGTGTGTGTTATTGTTGCCAAACTCTCATTTAGTTTAATTCAAGTAATGATAATTATTTCAGGATCTGAGAGCTTAGTTAGAAGGCATTATAGTAAGTCAAGAGATAAAATGTTGTTTACGGCACAGATCTGAATTCCTAACTCAATCAGTGCTGACATCCCCTTTTCCCACCAGTCAAAAAATAACACCCATCACTTCACATGTGTGAACTATTAGAAAGCAGTTCTTGCTCTACCCTGATATTCTGGAACCAATTTAATGACAAACAAAGCCATTGCCTCTCTCTCAGACTTCTGGCACCAGCTGGTGGTTCTCAGCTTCTTTGCTTTATGAAACGAGTACCAATAAAACTTTCCTGCACCTGTTGTACTCTTAACTGTATAAAGATCCCCATGCCCTGCCCTCTACCATCTCTATAAGTTCTTGCTATACTCCTCAATCCCATCTATCTATTCTTCCCATATTGCCCAATCCTACTCATTTATCCTTAGATCCTTCAATCTCATTGATCCATTTTTGCCCCATGTCATAGGGATCTACAGCATTGAAAAAGACCCTCCAGTCAACCAGTCAAAAATAAGCACCTAACCATTCTAATCCCATTTGCCAACACTTCGCCCATAGCCTTGGCATCACAAGTACTTGTTAAATGTTCTGTGGGTTTCCACCTCTCCCACCTTTACAGGCAGTGGGTTCCAGATTCCCACCACCCTCTGGGTCAAAAACGGTTTTCGCTCACATCTCCTCTAAACCTTATGCCCCCTCTCCTTTAAATCTCTACCCCGGTCATTGATCCCTCTACCACGAGAAAAGGTTTCTTCCCGTCTACCCTGTGTATGCGTCTCAAAATTTTATACATCACAATTATGTCCCTGTCCTCAGACTCCTGTGCTCCAAGGAAAACAATTCCAGTCTCTCTTCATAACTAAAACTCTCCAAACAAGGCAATATGATTAGATTCCCTATAGTGTGGAAACAGGCCCTTCGGCCCAACAAGACCACACTGACCCTCTGAAGAGCAACCCACCCAAACCCATTTCCTCCCTGACGAATGCACCTAACACTATGGGCAATTTAGCATGGCCAATTCACCTAACCTGCACATTTTTGGACTGTGGGAGGAAACTAGAGCACCCAAGGAAACCCACACAGACACGGGGAGAATGTGCAAGCTCCACACAGAGAGTTGCCCGAGGCAGGAATTGAACCCGGGTCCCTGGCGCTGTGAGCCACCATGCTGCCCCATAGATTGATCCTGATAAATCTCCTCTAAACCCACTCTAGAACATATTTTTCCCATGTATAATGTGGATTCCACAATTGCACGCAATACTCTAACATGTGCCTAACCAATGCTTGATACAGTTCTGGCATAACTTGCCTACTTTATGCCTTCACAATTGAAGACAATATCTTAACCAATTTATCCAACGGTGCTGTTGCCTTATGGGATTGATGCACGCGCACACCAAGGGCCCTCTGATCCTTGCTGTTTTCCAGGGTCCTACCTTTCATTATATGTTCCTTTGTTTTGATTGTCCTGCCCAAGTGCATCAACAGTTGGCTACACCCTCCCATAATGCAAGGCTGTCCTCCTCATTATTTACCACCTCACTCTCCGCAAACTTATTGATCAACTCTCCTACATTCAAGTCAAAATCATTTAAAATACAGAACAACCTCAATTTTCCGAATGAGGTGGGTGGGCATTTTGTTTGAATAGCTGATAACGTTTTTACAAAACCGTTGAGATCTTGTCTGGATAATCCAATATTCAGATGATTGATGTTCGGATAACCGAGGTTGTTCTACCACAAATGGCAAGGGTCCGTGCACTGGGTACACAGAGTTGCAGTTATAAAAACACGCCCTGATCATCACCCTCCTCCCTCTGCCACTCAGCGAATCAGGCAGGGGAGGAAGTTGTCAAGAGAAAGTGCCTGCAGAGGGAGTTAGGTTAGGTGATTGGAAAAAAATTGGGCAGATGGAGTATAATATGAAACTTATCACTTTGGCAGGGACAATAGAAAAAGAGTTTACTATTTGAATTGAGGGATGTTGCAGGATTCAGTGGGATCTCAGTGGTTCTGGTGTATAAATCTAAAAAATAGTTGCAGGTCTCTCAAGCAATTAAGAAGGTGTTCTAATAATGATAACTATCGACTACTGAATTTTGACTTGCATCATCTGATTGCTATCTTTTAGGGACTAAATGTTTTTAGTCCACTGCTGAAGATATAAGTTCACCACTAAACAACTGTGGTTTCACACTAAGAAATAGCATCTCAAGTACTCCAAAACTTGTTTAAATGTGTAAATTTTATTCTATCTGTCTGTATGAGACACTGTTCCTTTAAGTGTATTCTCTTGCTTGCAAGTGCGTTTGATGTTGCATTTTGCTATGCTTTACAGACTTGCTTGCATGTTGTTATCTTTTATGGACTAATTTTTTTTAAAAGGAGGAAAATGGACCTGAAATGGCTGTAGTGGTCACCTGGACATGAGTAAGTTAAGCTTCAGGAGATCTATGTAGAATAAACAAAGCTATCTGTGATAAATTTTCATTTTTATCTAAAGACATCAAAAACCAGGCCATTAAATCAGCCACAAGAAATTCACATTTGAACGATAGTTGCGTATAATGGGAGATGAACGATTCATCTTCGAGTTAGTCAGCTTGAAATGACAATGGAGAGAGACTCTGGAAATTGCACTGAACTATATTTCAACAATTGTTTTCAGCAGCAGACCAGAGGGAAGGAAAAATGAACTGAGACAACAAATGAATTTGGAATTCCCCCTGTCTCCTGCCCAGTTCTGTCATCTTCCTGAATACAACAACCAACAAAAAAGTAAATTAGGAAAGCAATCATTCTCTGACAACTTAAAAGATATCTACTGGTTCTGCCTGTAGATATAAGTTCACTATTAAACAGCTGTGGTCTCACACTAAGAATTAGCATCTGAAGTAATATAAAACCTGTTAAATTGTGTGAACGTTATCCTACCTGTCCGCATGGGACACTTTCCCTTTAAATGTGTTCCCTTACTTGCATGTGAGTTTGATGTTACATTTTTGATTTTTGTAATAAAGTTCCTCTTTCCTTCACTCAAGAAAACTTTGGCAACTGGCTCCTTCATTTTCAAACAAACTACATTTTAGATGAAGATAACTGTGTGTGAAAGAGAAATGAACGTATTTGTTGCAAGCGAGCTGGGGTTGAAAAGAAGGGAGCTTATTCCCCCTCCTCACCTGATTGTAACAAAGGAATCAAAACCAGAAATTGCTGGAAAAGCTCAGCAGGTCTGGCAGCATCTGTGGAGGGAAATCAGAGTTAATGTTTCGGATGGAGTGACCCCTCCTCAGAACTCAGAACTGTAACAGGGGAATGTTGGAATATTTTGGAGTGGGTGGGAAATTGTTTTTTTACAAGGCAGGTTTCAATGAAGCTGATTGTTGTAATAGTTTATTGCATAGCCATGAAATATGAAGGTAGGGCAATTTTACTGCAGCTATACATGGCATCAGTGGACTCACATGTGCAGCACTGGGTACAGTTCTGCTTGTCTAGTTTGAAAATAAAAGGTGAAATTGCTTTAGAGGCAGTTCAGAGAAAGCTCACTTGACTCAATCGTGGGATGAAAGGCCTTAGCTTGTGAAGACATGTTGAACAACTCAGTGCGGTTTAAAAGAATGAGAGGTGACCTAACTAAACCATATAAGATCCCGAAGGGATTTGATCGCGTGGATACTGGGAACGTGTTTCCTATTCTGGGAGGGACTAGAACTGGTGAACACAGTTTAAGAGTAAGAAGTCTTTCTTTTAAGATAGATTTGAGTAGAATTTTCTTCTCTCAGAGCTTCATTTGTATTGTATTTTGACACAGCCTCCACACCAGATAGCCCTGTACCTTCAGACATTACAGGACATCATTAATGGCATTCTGGTATAATATACCTCAGTCACTCCCTCTATATAATGGACTCAGCGTAGTCAGTCAGTTTTATGTTTGTAATGTACAGTAACGTCGGTAGGCACAGAATCTTGATTGTATGTGCAAGCCTGTGGTATCATGGCCTTTTTAAATGATGTTGTAAATAAGCTTCAATATATCGGTCTGAAGAGAAGCTCAACTACCTGTAATATATGCTACATGGGCTAACATAGAAAACCACAAATCAGATCATGACAGCTGTATGTAAACACTAAAAGCTAGTTGTGATAGCTAGTTAGTGGCAGTACATGGACAGTAAAGATGTAAAAGTGATAGCAGTGTGACACTTGTAAAAAGCTTTTTCCCCCTAACAGTTATCCAGCATTCTGTCAGAGTTCAGGGCTGAAGTTACAATTACAACCAAGACTAATGTGGTAGAACCAAACCTAAAGGCTCCAAGCCAATAATGAAGCACAGTGAATACTCTAACGATACCTTCTTCAAAATAAATGGCAGTTCACAAGAGGCTGAGAACAGCTGATTTTTTTAAAAAGGTAGTTAAAAAGGTGCTGAAAGGACAGCTCCCAGTTTAAAAAAAACACTCCTGGAACAAAAGACAAAGATACACCAAAGAAAATATGTTCTGTGCATTAAAAACATTCATCAGTCATTGGTACTTTTACCATCTTGCCCCTCAGTCGTGAATAAACTGAGAAAAGGTACAATTGACTTTGTTATTACTTCATTTTAGGCATAAATCTGCAACTTTTAAAATGGACAACTATATACAATAATAGAGAAATTAAGATCAGCCAAAACAAATGAAAACACTACACAATAATATAGATTTTTGCTTGTAATTGTTTTGAGAGCACAAAATTAAAAAGACGGAAAGTAAACATCGAAACGTGGGTCTGTGCATCATTGACATTCTGTCTGAACTTCAGTCATTTAAAACAAAACATAAATCTTTATTTCCTGTATCAGCAGAAGGCTGATGGAGAGTGATCAGCAGTCAAACCTCTTCTTGCTCTGGACACCTCAGGGGTAATAAGAATAATGTCAGTTCTGCTATAACTTGGTAGTTCCATTCTCGTGCAATCCTGTGTTATAAGAAAATCGCGTAATAGCAGCACCAATTAAACTAATGGGGCCAGAATTGCATTATAATCAATTGCATTATAGAAACAGTGTCCCCAGTTCATCAATCACATTATAGTGAATTCATGCTAATGAAATCCACATTATAGCAGAATGGCCTGTAAACAAGCATCTGTCTACAAAGTTCCTGACAAAATTTTCCAGATTTTGGAAGGTAAACTGAGATTTTAAATCTATTTCAGGATACATGGCTTGAGTCCATATCATGTTGCCAACAGCCAGGTGAAATGGTCAATTTTTCGGCAAGTGGAAAGCTACAGAATGTGATTTCACTGCAGCTAATTCAGTTGAAAGGCTTATGGGACTAACTACTGTCTCTACACAAGTCAAATCCTTCAAAAAAGCACTTCAGGACAAATCCAAAGAATATAGCATTGACATGCTGGAGGGGAGACACAGGTTAGCAGCAATTCTAGCAGGCTGTTGGCATCTGCAAATGCTTGTCTCTGGAACAATTATTGCAGTCCTCAATAAAAACAGTCGATCATATATCAGACATGATCAATGGTGGAGCAGACTTGATTAACTGAATGGTCTAATTCCACTCCCGTATTTTATGGTCTAACATCCAAATCCTGCATGAAATGTGTCTTGTCTCACACAGCAAGATAATGACATTTCATAACATATGCAAGCTATGTTCTACAACAGGACACTTAGCTACAATGGATTGGAAGTCCAATCACACACAGAAATCCAAACAAATGCCCCGGAGCAATATGTGAAGAAAGATGAATCAAAGAGCAATGTCAAAGAAGCTTCCAAAGTTCTACCCATGGCCAGCAAGCGTATCAGTGAATTTCAAGAGGTTAACACAGGCTTAGCGTTTACAGACCCTGGTCAGACAGCACATATGGATGACCCACAAGAACACTGTCAGTAAAACTGAAGCCTTTAGCTCCATTCAAGAGGTATCTCCAAAAGGATTGGACAACTTGCACTACGTGCCAAGATTAACATCAGTGTCAGTGCAAATACCATCCCACAACACAACTTATACCCAATGTCCTCAGGAAACTGTCACTACAAGGTGTGAGCCACACAAGACAGGCAAATGGCTTACAACAGGTTGGACAGTCGGCATTATCTGTTTTAAATTCCAACATAGATCCTTGGGATCTAGACCTGAAACCTTGCAAAGCATTGAAAAAGATGGACCTTCTAGAATTGGTTGGGCAGTATGCATAGATCTATATATTCTTCCAGTCCATAAGATATCAAACGCATTAGTCATAACATCAAAGATTCCAGACCCCAACATCATTGAATCCCTACTGTGTGAAAGCTGGCCATTTGGCCCATTGAACCCCATGAAAAGCATCCCCCCAGATCCACTCTCCTACCATATTCCTGTAACCCTGCATTTCCTATGGCTAATCCGCCTAGCCTGCATATCCCTGGACATCATGGGCAATTTAACATGACTAATCCACCTAACCTGCACATCTTTGGGCTGTGGAAGGAAACCAGAGCACCTCGATGAAACCCACACAGACACGGAGAGAATGTGCAAACTCCACATTATATATCTCTTCTCAACACTCCCCAGTCTTACAAAGCATATCTGTTCATATGGCAAAATCCATGACCATTGAGTGTAAAGTCACTCGCCAAGATTTCTGGACAGCTATGTTAAATTTGCATGCTACAAGGCAATGGTTTACCCTGCTGGCAGCTCTCACATTTGGAAGAAAGATCCGTATACTTCTTCCCTTCCACTACTGAAGGTTTCACGCCAGACAACAGTTGAGATTTGTTTATCTACAACAATGATCCATACCTATCCTTGACAACAGACACACCACAGAGTGATGCGAAACCACCAAGTCGTATTAACCTTATAAAGACTAGTTCTGGTCATTTGCACATGCATCAAAATGTTATCTGGGATTTCATATCCATATGATTCTTCATCCTGTATCTGTTTGTCAAAAAAGGATTCCTGTTCTTTGAAGGGAAAAAGAGGGTATGGTTTATTACCACATAGCTTCTAGACTAGGCAGACCTTGAAAGCAATTACAGGGCATCATGACGTGATGCTTTGGTTATGAAGGTACCCAGATAAGTCACTCTCTGTGTGTGATGAAGTCAGTAAGCTGTGTGTATGCAATGCACAATAACATCAGTAATAGAACCCAGACTGTGAGAGTAGGTCCATGATATTGCAGCTGTGCAAGTAGTTAGTGTTGTAAATAAACATCATGACATCTTAAACAAGGTGAACCGAACTAAGGTATATGTTCAGTGGATTAACATACGGTGAGTATGTGGAATTCATTTCTGCTGAAAGCAGCAGCAAGTGGGTCATTTATTCAAGACAGAGTGAGATAGATTGTTGATAGATTGGGGAATCAAGTGTTTTGGGGAATCAAGGGTTTTGGGGTACAGGCTGGAGAGTGGAACTGAGACTATCACCGGATAAGCCATGATTCCATTGAATAGTGGAATAGATGTGAAGGGCTGAATGGCCTCCTCAAGCTCCTTAACCCTATATTCATCCCCATTTCCCTTAATCTCCCCTATCTCTCCACACCCCATAATCCCATTTACTGACTTGCTCACTCTGCTGCTGATCAAATCATCTGGTTGCTGTACATTTGAAACATGATTATCACAGCTGGCACATCCCTGCCTTTCTATTCCCAGATGAATTATAAATGTCTTTTACAAAACCAGATTTACAATTTTGCCATAACTCTGCAAATCCACTGCAAATCTCCTCCAGATCCCTTCCCAAGTTTCCCTTCGATTGATTCCATTTACACTACTTGTTTCAATTATTCCACCTCCCCCATTTTGCCCTGCTGGTGTAAAAAGATCTTTCTGTCTTCCTTACTTGCAGCATCATAAAGCAGATTATCTGGTCTATTTTTAACTCCTGCAGCTCTTTGATCAACAAACCCTCCTTCCTCTCAGTTGCTCATTCTAAATACTGATTCCTGACACTTGAGGAATTAAACTGAATGAGTTTTGTCTTCATTGTGAAAATGATAACTCAAATCTTTCCCCTTACCAAGACGATTCAACCCATTCTGATAATATCTTGATGTTAGTCATGGCTACTTTGGTAGTACTTGAAACACAAAAAGCCTGAGGTGTGGACGTGGGAAGGAGTTTGCCTTTGTTGAAGAACGTACAGATGGAGGTTATAGTTTAAAAATAAGGTGGGGGAGGGCACCAATTTAAGACAGAGATAAGGAAACATTTTTCTCTCTCAGAGACTTGAGAGTCTTAGACATTCTGTTCCTCAAAGGCAGTGGACGCAGACTTTTTAAATATTTTTAAGATAGTGGTAGATAGATTCTTGATGACGAAAGGGCGGAAAGGTTATAGGGGTATGCAGGAATAAGATAGTCAGAGGCTTTTTCCCAGGGTTGAAATTTCAATTACAGAGGGGTGCAGGTTCTAGGTGAGAAGGGGAAAGTTTAAGGGGGATGTGCGAGGGATGTTTTTCACACAGGGAGTGGGAGGAGCCTGGAACGCACTGCCAGGAGAGGTGGTGGAAGCTGGAACGTAGATGACATCTGGCATGTGACTACCTGGTCAGGTCCGCGCCCCCCAACAAACCACCCTCCCTTCCTGGCACCTTCCCCTGCCACCGCAGGAAATGCAAAACCTGCGCCCACACCTCTTCCCTCACCACCATCCAAGGCCCCAAAGGGGCCTTCCACATGCATCAAAGTTTCATCTGCACATCCACCAATATCATTTATTGTATCCGTTGCTCCCGATGCGGTCTCCTCTACATTGGGGAGACAGGATGCCTCCTCGCAGAGCGCTTTAGGGAACATCTCCGGGACACCTGCACCAATCAACCACACCGCCCTGTGGCCCAACATTTCAACTCCCCCTCCCACTTAGCTGAGAACATGCAGGTCCTGGGCCTCCTCCACCGCCGCTCCCTCACCACCCGACGCCTGGAGGAAGAACGCCTCATCTTCTGTCTCAGAACACTTCAACCTCAGGGCATCAATGTGGACTTCACCAGTTTCCTCATTTCCCCTCCCCCCACCTTACCGCAGTTCCAACCTTCCAGCTCAGCACTGTCCCCATGACCTGTCCTACATGCCAATCTCCCTTCCCACCTATCCACTCCACCCTCCCCTCTGACCTAGCACCTCCATCCCCCACCCCCCATTCACCTATTGTACCCTTCCTTACCCCAGCAGCCCCCCCCCCCCCACCCCCCCCATTTATCTCTCCATCCCGGAGGCTTCCTGCCTCTATTCCTGATGAAGGGCTTTTGCCCTAAACATTGATTTCCTTGCTCTTTGGATGCTGTCTGACCTGCTGTGCTTTTCCAGCACCACTCTGATCTAAACCCTGACACTTAAGAGGCATTTGGATGGCTACATGAATAGGGAGGGAATAGAGGGAATATGGGCAGACGCTTTGATTTTTAGTTTAATTAAAGGTGATGATTGGCACAGGCTTAGACAGCCGAAGGGCCTGTTCCTATGCTGTACTTCTGTGTTGAATGTAGAATTGAGGTTAAAAATCAGGTCAGCCCTGATTTTACTGAATGGGCAATCAGGCTAGGAAGGGGTGAGTGGCCTGCTCTTATTTATATGATCTTCGTGGGAATTTACTGAGCATGTTTTGACAATCACATTTTCTATGAAACAACAGTGACTACTCTTCAATAAAAAATACTTCACTGACTGTAGAATGCTTTGAAACACCCAATGGTTGTGAAACTTGCTACATGAATGCTTATGTCTTTATTTCCTTTTTATATCAGAAATGGGTACTTGTCAACGGAAGACCACACTTTAAGACTTCCTGTTTATAAGCAGTGTAAGCATGAGTAATTTCTCCAACCTGTGCTAGTCCTGCTAGATAGTAGTAGTCGTGGGTTTGGAAGGTGCTGTCTAGCCTTGGTGAATTTCTGGAGTCACATGTAGACCATGCCAGGTAAAGAGGGCAGATGTTATTTTCCTGAGAGGACATTAGTAAACCAGGAGGGTTAACCTCTAAATTTATAGCTTTGAACCATTGAAGTTGGCAGGACGAGACCAACTAGTAAAGCATACAATGTATTTGGTTTTATCAGTACAGCTTTGGTGTACAAGGACAAGCAAGTGATGTTGAACTTGTGTAAGATGGAGTTGAAGTTTTGGATGCTGTTCTGGGCACTGCATTATTGAAAAGATATGAACACATTGAAAAGAATGCAGTAGTGATTGTGAAGCATGGTTCCAGCAATGAGAAACTTCAGTTCTCAATGAGAAACTTCTGTTCCTGGACAAGAATGTCAATTCGGATCCCATCCATGACTGGACCCAAACTGTTAACTCTGCTTTCTCTCCACAGATGCTGCCAGACATGCAGAGTTTCTCCAGCAAATTCCGTTCTTGTTTTCAGATTTCCAGCACCTGCAGTTCTTCATTTTTTTGTTAGAACAAGTGATCATAGTTTTAGGAGGAGGGGTAACAGATTAAAACAGAGATGAGGAGAAATTCTTTCTCTCAAAGGATTCAGTATTCCAGAATGCAGTGGACACGAGGATACTGATTCAACTTAAGGAGGCGATAGACAGATTTTTCATAGAATCATAAAATTGGTACAGTGTGGAAACAGGCCCTTCGGCCCAACAAGTCCACACTGACCCTCTAAAGAGTAACCCACCCAGACCCATTCACCCACCCTACATTTTCCACTGACTAATGCACCTAACCTACACATCCCTAAACACTATGGGAAATGTAGCATGGCCAATTCACCTCACCTGCACATCTTTGGACTGTAGGAGGAAACTGGAGCACCCAGAGGAAGCCCACACGCACATAGTGAGAATGTGCAAATTCTGCACAGACAGACAGTCGCCCAAGGCTAGAATCAAACCCGGGTCCCTGGCACTGTGAGGCAGCAGTGCTAACCAATGACCCACCGTACCACTCTAATTAACAATGGGTGAAAGGGTCATGGGGAATGAATGGGAAAGTGGAGTTGAATCCAAGATGGGATCAACCATGAACATGTTAAATGGCAGAGCAGGTTTGAGGAGCTGAATTACCTATTCATGCTCTTACGCTCATGTCCTTTGTCAATTTGTGACAATATGTGACTCCAGTCTCACACCAGTGCGGTTGACTCTTAAATGTTATCAGTTGGGTCATAAAGATCAACGATCTTTCCTCAGAACATTTCTAACTCACTTCACCAAACCTTGCCTGACATGCTGAGGATTTCCAGCGTTCTCTGTTTTTCATTCAAATTTTCAGAATTCACAGTATTTTCCTTTAGTGCCCTGCAGACTCATTTGGTAAACACTGTGTGACCCGACATCTCCTTCATTCGGATCAGAGAAATCCCTGGTTCAATTGCATGCTTTTGATTAATTAACCAGATCAATTACAGAAAATAAACAAAAAAAAAAGCTTCTGGAAGTTATCTCAAGGGAAACTAGAAAACAAAGTAATGCTTTATTTGGTCGGTATGATGACAAAATGGTAGTTAATAGACTAGCAATCCAGGATCCCCAACTAATGTGCGGAAATATAAGATCAAATCCCACCACAACAGCCGGGGAAACTTAAGTTTAGTTAATTAAATAAATCTGGGATAAAAATCTAGTAAAAATACATCATGAAACTACAGATTGTTGTGCAGACTCATCTGGTTCATTTTCAGTAGGAAATTGCATCCTTACTTGGTCTGTCCTAAAAACTACAGCACTGTGGTTCACTCTTAATTGGTGTCTGCAATGACCAAGCAAACCATTCAGTTGCATACATTTGAGGTGGCTTACAATGTTGTTCTCAAGGGCAACCGGGGACGAACAGTGTACGATGACCTCCTCAGTGACTCCCACATCCTGCAAAAGTATTTAACAAAAAAATTCTACTGGGTAAAGAGAATTTGCAGGAGATCAAACAGGCTGCTGATTCACTGGTGACCAAGATGGATTTATACCACAATGTCATCGTCGGGCTGAGGTGAGCACATTAATCTGAAAAGGGAGGGAGCTGTAGTCAAAAAACAGTCACTAGAAAGGAATTGAGCGATATTCTCCATTGCGGGCACGTTACTGGACTGATTCTTGGTATGAAGTGGCACTCGAAGGAGAGATTCAGGACAATGGATCTACAATCCTTGGAATTTTGAAGATTGAGATATGATCTCATTGAAAGGTATAAAATTCTCAGAGGGACTAATTGAAAATGTGGATAGACAGTGGGAGACTGAGGCTCCTGACTGGAGACTCTAGAACTTAACATCGGAGGTGAAAATGCATGGATGCTGGAGGGAGTTGAATCAAGATTATTTTGTCACTCAGAGAGATCTCAGAAAGGTAATTGAATCCCATTAGTGAATGATGACCCATTCGAGGGATTTGAGTATGTAAGGAGCACAGACCTAATAAAGAAGGAGGTGGGGTAGCTTCTATCTGATAGGAACCTTTGGAAAGTAAGTGCTCTGGACTGAATGTTACAGCTACAACTCAGGCAAACCTCCCTAACCCATGTCATACAGTCATGGAGTCACAGCATGGAAACAGACCTTTCGGTCCAACCAGTCCATGCTCCTAAACTAAACTAGTCCCACTTGCCTGCATTTGGCCCGTATCCCTCTAAATCTTTCCTATTCATGTACTTATCCAAATGGGTCGCATGGTGCCTCACAGCACCAGGGGATCAGAGTTCGATTCCTGCCTCGGGCAACTGTCTGTGTGGAGTTTGCACATTCTCCCCGTGTCTGTGTGGATTTCCTCCGGGTGCTCTGGTTTCTTCCCACAATCCAAAAATGTGCAGGTCAGGTGAATTGGCCATGCTAAATTGCCCATAGTGTTAGGCGCATTAGTCAGGATTAAATATAGGGTAGGGGAATGTGCCTGGGTGGGTTACTCCTCAGAGGGTCAGTGTGGACTTGTTGGGCCAAATGGCCTGTTTACATACTGTAGGTAATCTAATCAAATGTCTTTTAAGCATTATAACTGTATCTGTAACCAGCACTTTCTCTGGCAGATCATTCCACACATTAACCTCTGTCTGTGTAAAAATTATAGATAACTGACAGATTACTTCCAGTGTGGAAACAGGCCCTTTGGCCCAACAAGTCCAGACCAACCCTCCGAAGAGCAACCCACCCTGACCCATTCTCCTACATTCACCCCTTCACCTAACACTACAGGCAATTTCGCACGACCAATTTACCTAACCTGCACAGTTTTGGATTGTGGGAGGAAACCGAAGCACCCGGAGGAAACCCACACAGACACAGGGAGAATGTGTAAACTCCACACAGATAGTTGCCTGAGGTGGGAATTGAACCCAATGTTGCCCATCATGTCCTTTTTAAATCTTTTGCCTTAAAAATATGTCCCTAGTTTTGAAATCCCCTGCCTGAAGGAAAAGACCTTTGCCATTCATCTTATTTATGCCCCTCATAATGTTATAAACTTCTTTAAGGTCACCCCTCAAACTCTTACACTCCAGTGAAAAAAAGGTCCCAGCCTACCCAGCCTCAAACTCACCATTCTTGACAACATCCAAGTAAATTTTTCTTGAACTCTCTCCAGTTTAATAAAATCCTTCCTCCAACAGGGCGACTAGAAACACGGTCAAAAGAGGTCTCACCAACGTCCTGTATGACTTTAGCATGACATCCCAACTTCTATACTCTAAGGCCTGAGCATTGAAGGCCAGCGTGCTAAACACCTTCTTAACCACCCTGTCTACCTGTGACACAAATTTCAAACAATTATGTACCTGTCTTGAACATTGCCCACTGCACCACACGCAACAATCTGACCTCATTAATGCCAGTCTCTGATATTACAGAAGGAGCCTGGGTGCGGAAATTAGAGTCTACTTATTGTTGTAAAATAACCGATTGACAAGCAGTTTTTTTCATGAATGTCTTATACAATATTTAGTTGCTCACTTTGTCGTTCTTGCATTGAATATGAAAACATTTCAGGGTGCATTACAACTGGACTGACAAGATAACATACTTAAACGGATGAAGAGGATATTAACTGCATGTAGCAGCAGTGAATGCAGCAATATCTATACTTTTTAAAATTGTTTCGAGCTTGCCATAAGAAATAAAGAGAGATTGAAAGGGCGGGAGTGGCTTTAATTTGGTGGCCATGACCGACTACTTGTTCACAGCATGATCCGTCTCCCATCTGCAGCCCTGGTCTGGGCTAGGTACCTGGTCTGGGCTAGGTACCTGGTCTGGGCTAGGTACCTGGTCTGGGATCCTTTTCTACCAGACAGTTGGCCTTCTAATGACTGACTCACAGAGCTGGGACACTGGGGGGTGGGAGCGAGTGAACCCCTCACTTTCTACCCCACCTTCACCACCCTCTTTTAAAAACAATCCAGTCAGTTGATGCAGGTTAGATTTCCCAATCTGATAGTTTGGCTGAAAGGATAGCAAGGAGAAAGTGAGGACAGCAGATGCTGGAGATCAGAGTTGAGAAGTGTGGCACTGGAAAAGCACAGCAGGTCAGACAGCTAAGGAGGAGCAGGAGAATCAACATTTCGGACATAAACCCTTCATCAGGAATGAAGGGCTTTTGCCGGAAATGTCGATTCTCCTGGTCCTCAGATATTGCCTGAACTGTTGTGCTTTTGAAAGGACAACAAGGTAATTCTACTGATGATTATGAGAGAATGAGACAAGGAAGAGGCACAAACTCTGATGAAAGAATAAATTCAGGACTTTAACATAAGAGGAAACTCTTCCAAACAGCTTATGGAGTATAAGTATCAGAAGCAAGCATGGCATTTATTGCCCATACCTAGCCTTCATGAGAGGTGACCGATGGACCTTCTATTCAGATTGTTGTAACCATACAATGTAGGGAACCCCACAGTGCTTTAGGAAGGGACATCCAAGACTTTGACCCAGCAGAATTGAGGAGTAGCAATTTAGTTTGGAGTCAAGATGGTGTGTGGCTTGGAGGGAACCTCCAGTTTGGGATCCTCTGCCCTTGTTCTTTGAGATCATCAAGGTCATGGGTTTGGAGGCTGCTCCCAAAGAAACCTCAAGTATCTGCCATGTGTCATATAAATGGCACATACTACAGCCCTGGGGCAACAGTGCTGGAGAGGGTGAATGCTGAAGGTGGTGAATAGGGGGTCAATCAAATGGGCTACCTTGCTCTGGCTAGTGTCAGCTTTCTTGAGTGTGGTTGGAATTATAATCACCAACTCCAAATGAGAGCATGCAATCACATTCCTGCCATCTACCTTAAAGATGATGGACAAGCTATTGGGCATCAGGAGATGAGTTACTCACTGCAAGATTCCTAGCCCCTGGATTGTCCTTGCATCCAAACCATTTATCTATTTGATCCAGTTGTAATTCTAGTCAGTGCAGACCCCTAGCAATGTAGGAAATTAGCTGGTGTCTCTAATTCAGCTGTTTCTCAAAATCTCTCATCTACTTTCTATGTTTATGGCTCTCTCTTTCTTTAACAACCAGAATTCAAGTCACACTCTATCTTCATAGGTTTGAAAGATATCTTTATGTTTCCAATCACTGCTGAAGCATGAAGCACTCAAAATATCACCTCATTTCCTATTCTCTTTGGCAAAGTTTTATGGATTCAGGATATTAGCAGAGTGTGTTCTATTCACAGAGGAGATAAAATATATTTTATGAGGAATGTTGATTTCATTAAAAATGTGAGCTGGGATTTAATGGGACATTGAATCTTGAACAGGACTAAACAGAATTAACAACTGGAAAGATGTGCCTGATGGCCAGAAACTGGGATCAAAGTTTAGGGATGGGGGTAGGCCATTTAGGACTGAGATGAGGAGAGAGTCTTCAACCAGAGAGTGGCGAGCAGAATTCTGGTCTCAGAATGTTTTCAAGGAGGAGTTAGATGTAGTTCTTAGGGCTAAAGAGATCAAAGGGCATGGGGCAAAAGCTTGAACAGGGCATTGTGACGACATTATGGCTTTCGTCCTGGTTTTTCTTTTGAAGAGAGATTTTAAGACAGAGATACCAAGTTGCCTATTTGATTCTGACAAAGTAAACAGCTTGTGAAGTCTTGTTTTTTTTTTAAAAGTCAGAAAAATAAAAGCAGCCTGAATGGGTGTTGTCAAGTTCCCACAGAAGCAGGAATTTTAATTTTAGTTTCTCAGCAGCAGTTGCCGCTGGGGTCTTGAAGCTGGATGTGGAAGCTGTTATTCCTCTCTGTTACAGCTAAAAGCTGGGGTTCTCTTCCTGCTGCTAGAATTGTGAGAGATAATCTATTTTACTGAATTTGCCTTTGCCAAGGGTGTGTTTATGAGATGTTACTATATTGGAATAGTTGCTGTTTAGTAGTTGAACAATCTAATATTCTGTTAATTTTTCCAATAATTATTCCAATTCCTTTTTTCTTTTATATTTTAACGATAGTGGATGAATAGAGTGTGTCTTGCTTTAAATCCGAAGTTTGACCAATTGAATTGCATCTGCAACACAATGTCTGACACTTGCCTTTAAAATAAAGTTAGGGTCCAGGATATCCTTTTAAATATATTTTGAGGGGGGTTTGGTCTGGTCCATAACTGTACTGAGTTGGACAATCAGCCATGGCTATATTGGATATAGTGAGGACTGCAGATGCTGGAGAGTCAGAGTGGATAAAGAGTGGAGCTGGAAAAAGCACAGCAGCTCAAGCAGCATCAGAAAAGAAGGGGAGTTGACATTTCAGGTCAGAGCCTTTCATCACTTTTAGTCCTGATGAAAGGTTCCAACCTGAGGGTGGCACGGTGGCTCAGTGGTTGGCACTGCTGCCCTCACAGCATCAGGGTTCCAGGTTTGATTCCAGCTTCAGGTGACTGTCTGTGTGGAGTTTGCACATTCTCCCCGAGTCTGCGTGGGTTTCCTCCCACAATCCAAAGATGTGCCGGTCAGGTGAATTGCCCATAGTGTCAGGTGTATTAGTCAGAGGGAAATGGGACTGGGTGGGTTACTCTTTGGAGGGTCGGTGTGGACTGTTGGGCCGAAGGGCCTGTTTCCACACACTGTAATCGAATCTGAAACATTGACTCCCCTGCTCCTCTGATGCTGCTTGACCTGCTGTGCTTTATCCAGCTCCAATCATTATCAGCCATGGTCACGTTGAATGGGAGAGCAGGCTCAAAGGGCTGAATGGCCTACTCCTGCTCCAAGGTTTTATGTTTCCATGTTTCTATATTTCTCTTTTGCTCTCGGATTTTTCTCACAAATTTTCTATTTATTTCCGATTCAGCTCTCCTTTGCGATTGTACTGAATGAGCCCAACTAATTCCGGGAATTGACTTAATTCAATTAATCGATTGCTGTTCCTGTATGTGCCTAGACATCAATCATTGGCCTGGCATTCAGGCGAAAGCTGCCCTGACCTGGCATTCACACTGAGGTACTATTTGGTTAAGATTGTTGGATGATTTCTGAGGTACTGAAGCCATTGAAGAAGTTTCCCCTCCCACTCCACCCCACCTATCAACACTTCCTTACAGAGGATCCACCAACACTGTCATAGTATTCCACCAACCTGGAGGCACTAGTGACCTGTGTGGTACAGGACACTGATATTTTCACCTGCCTCAACATTGTACAATTTTTGAACAAATTATTCTCAGTAATTCCTGATTTATCATTCATGGCAGTTTTGACAAGAGCAAATAAGTCATTTTGAAGTTCTCCTGCCTTGTTATTCTTTGACTGACCTCATGATTAAAACCCTTGAGGTACACGGTGCGGAAGGGAGGGAAGCCCACAGAGAGAGATTTATTTCCATTTGTCATCACGATTCCCACAAACTAATACCTGGGCTCAGGCAAACAGCTGTCGGACTGCAGATTTATCACTTTGCAAATAGGATCCATGTGGAAGAAATAAAGGAAAATCAGAGGAGGAGAGATTTAGAGAGTGACAGGGAGAAAGAGAGAGAGAGGGAAGGAGAGAGAGAGAGAAAGCGAGAGAAAGCAAGAGAGAGAGAGAGAAAGAGATGCAGGAAAAAAGAAGCAGGGGACAGAAACAGAAAGATGGAAATTGGAAAGGAGAGCAGTGACTGGGGAGGCAGAGGGGTACTGAAAGAGATACAGAGAGAATTGAGGGGCACAGAATGACACAGTGACAAATTGGTGAGTTCCAGGAGTTATAGTCCAGTTAATTATACTGTCTGGCTTCTATCAGTGAATGAGCAGTGATGACACTATTTAGATTGAAATAAGTGACTTATCATTTTCAAGTAAGAATATCTTGTGTTGTCTTAATCAGTCTCCAGCCACATGTGTCAGACTGATCTACACCCAACTTCCCAACCCCTATGTCTCCTGATTCATTGTTGTCTCTGAACTTGGTGACTACTCCCACATCTCCTCCTTCAAATAAATGCTTCCATCACGCATGGCTGCTTCCTTCATTGTTGTCTCTGAAGTCCCAAATCCGCCCGGATCTTCAATCCTATTTTCTAGATTTTTCTAACACCAGACTCTAACATTCCTGGGTAAAGGAAAATGGCATCTGATTGGGATCACCTCAACTCCCAAATCTCCCACTTTCCATCGCAACTTTTCTTGCCATCACCTTTAACAAACATTCCTGAAAAATATACACTCTTATCTCTATGTTGTTTGTGGGATCTTGCTGTGTGTGAGTTTAACTGCTGAGTTTCCCACCTTAGGAATGGCTCTACTTCAAAAGTACCTCATTGGCTGAAAGGCCCTTGATGATACCCTGAGCTGATAAGGGTGCTATAAAAATGCACGTGGGCAGTTCTGTACTGAATAGTCCTCTCTTATTCCTCTCTCTGACTCTGAGTTATCATTGCATTGAATTTGAGATTCATCCACAGACTTTACAGCACAGAAATGGACCATTTAGCCCAATAAGTCCACGCTGCTGTAATTGAGGTTCCTCCTTAGCTACATTACCTCACTTTATCAGCATATCCCTCCAATCCTCTCTCTCTCTTGTGTACTTATCCAGCTGACTGTTCAAAGTCTCTATGTTTTCACCTTAACCTCTCCTTGTGATGGAAAGTTCCACTTTCTCACCATTCTCTGGGTTAAAATGTTTCTCTCGAATTCCCTCCTGAAATTAATCACAATATCTTATGCTTGGACTTTGGCGGAACTGCATGCATCTTCATCACATCTACCGTCTTGTACTATTTCATAATTTTAAAGACATTTATCTGGTCACCTCTCAGGCTTCAGAGCCCTGGTCTGTTTAGCCATTCTTCAGAGTTACAACCTCTAATTTCATCTTGAGAGTAATACCTTTTTCAAAGAGCCAGCACAGGCTTGAGTTCCAGATGGTCTCCTTCTGTGCTGTGTCAGTCTATGGTAATATCCTGCCCTTCCTCCTAAAGGCTATGAGCTATCAAACACATTCTCATGATCATTTATGACTGATTTAGTTCATTGGCGTTCCAACTCTCTTCACCTTGATAGTGTCCAGCATTATCCTCCAACGCGGTGGTTAGCACTGCTGCCTCACAGCACCAGGGACCCAGGTTCGATTCCCGGCTCGGGCAACTGTCTGTGTGGAGTTTGCACGTTCTCCCCGTGTCTGCGTGGGTTTCCTCCGGGTGCTCAGGTTTCCTGCCACAGTCCAGAGATGTGCAGGTCAGGTGAATTGGCCATGCTAAATTGCCCGTAGTGTTAGGTGGATTAGTCATGGGTAAATGTCGAGGAATGGGTAGGTTGCATTTCGGAGGGTCGGTGTGGACTTGTTGAGCTGAAGAGCCTGTTTCCACACTGTAGGGAATCTAATCTAAAAATCATTACCCAAACAATGGAATCCTGACAGTGTGGAAGTGGGCCATTCGACCCATTGAGTCCACACCACACCACTGAAGAGCATCCCACCCCACTGTAACTCTACATTTCCCACAGCTAACCCACACACCCTGGGACGCTATGGAGCAATTTGGCATGGCCTGCCCACCTAACATACACATCTTTGGACTGTGGGAGGAAACTGGAACACCGCAAACTCCATACAGACAGTCGCCAGAGGGTGGAACCGAACCCGGGTCCCTGGCGCTGTGAGACAGCGATACTAACCACTGAGCCACTATGCTGCCATAGTTAACCTGACCATGTCCTGCAGTTACTACAAATTATTTTTCACTGAATCCCAGCATTCCATGGATTTTAACACTGAACTCGAACACATTCTCTATAGAAAAGTGAAAACATTCTCATATTTTGGTTCCACTGTGTGTAAAAATGTGTTGACCCATTGGCTATAAACAGCACAGTACAGCAATGAACTAAAGCAGCCAGTGGAATCGAACTGGTAAAGACCATTGTCTTATATCACCTTGCGCTATTTAAGAGTTTTAGTTCAATAGGGAACTGTTATCCGTGACAATGTTCTGTTGCCCAATTCTCAGAATGTCAATATGATATCGAGGAAAGAATCCTGCTTGATCTGGAAATACATGTGACTCCAGTCCTACTCTGCATGGTTAGCTGTTGAGTAGAAAATCTAATGTAACCCCTTGGGTGGGAGATTGATGTGAGTGGGTGGAATGCTGGCTTTACATCCGTCCAAGTTTACTCTTCGACAATTGCTGGTGAGTGATATTCAGCAGGGAGTAATTAGAGAGTAAATATTGAATTGCACGTAAAATAAGCCTTCTATGCAAACCCATCGCGTTCTGACCCAGTGATTAGATTAAAATGAGCTTTTTGTGCCCTAAGGATGGACAATAAATACTGGCCTTGCCAATGCCAGTCACCTCGTGGGGGTAAGAAGATATACACTGTTCAAAATGGAAAACTGTTCAATGGCAGAAATGCAGACTATTATTAGTTGAGCTCAGGAATGAAATGAATAGCAAAGTACATGGGGGAGGGGGAGTGAGGTTGATGGGAACGTATCACAGACCATGAGTCAGTACAGAAGCTCAGTGTTAGACACATGCATCTGTGCTTGTCTGTGACTTAGCTGAACTGGCATTCATCCAAGACTCCAGCACAATCTGTTTTTGCTTCACTAAACTGTATCTTAACATTAATGCCCATTGGCCAAGTGCTCCGAGAGGATCAGTTGCTAAAGAGGCTCACTAGACAGAGCAGGGAGCTCCTTTTCTCCCAGCAAGCCAGCATTCTGCTGTGTTAGCTACTCTCAGTCAGCATAATGTTTGTGGGACTATTGTGGTCACCCTTGGTCAGGCAGACTGGTCATCTATGGTCTTAAATGCATCTGGTCAGTAAATGAGAATGTGAGAGGTTTTTCAGTTGGATACCCAGCCCATCATTGTCTAAACCAACATCCAAGGATAGATTTGCATTTATTAGAATCTCTACAGTGTGGAAACAGGCCATTTGGCCTAACAAGTCCACACCAAAGAGTATCCTACCCATTCCCCTACATCTATTACTTTACATTTCCAGTGGCTAATGCACCTAGTCTACACACCCCTGAACACTTTGGGCAATTTAGCATGGCCAGTTCATGCTGCACATCTTTGGACTGTGGGAGGAAACCAGAGGAAACCCACACAGACTTCGGGAGGATGTGCAAACTCCACACAGACAGTCACCAGAGGCTAGAATTGAACCCAGATCTCTGGAGCTGTGAGGCAACAGTGCTAACCACTGAGCCACCATGACACCCTTTCTCTAAAGCTCTTCACGGTCGATAAAGTGCTGTAATATTAGAATAATTCAATGATGTAATCCAGGAAATGACAGACAATTTTTACACAGAAGGCTTCTGCAAAAGCACCAAGCTTACCCTGTTTTGAGCAGTTAAAGGAGAGCTCACCATTCCATCTCCAAATAGTGGCTGTGGGATCCTTAACATCCACGCAAGAAGCCAGAGGGGACATCAGTTTAACGTCTCATCTGTTGCACGGCTGAGAAACCAACGACTACCAGATAATGGTTGGGGACAGTGTTCCAGCAATCTCCCCTTCTGTATTGGGTCAAGGGGCCTGTTTAGTTTACAGTGGTAGCAGGTGAATCAACTAGTTTTTAGATTAGATTCTCTAAAGTGTGGAAACATGCCCTTCGGCCCAACAAGTCCACACCGACCCCCTGAAGAGTAACCCACCCAGACCCATTTCCTTCTGACTAACGCACCTAACACTATGGGCAATTTAGCACCACCATTTCACCTGACCTGCACATTTTTGGACTGTGGGAGGAAACCGGAGCACCCAGAGGAAACCCACTCAGACACAGGGAGAATGTGCAAACTCCACACAGACAGTCGCCCAAGGCTGGAATCAAACCTGGGTCCCTGGTGCTGTGAGGCAGCAGTGCTAAACACTGAGCCACTATGCCACCCCTGAGACACTGAACATGTGAGCATACAAACGTTCAAACCAGGATCTGATGTACACTATTCAGTCTCTCGTGCCTGCTCCACCACACAATAAGATTGTTGCTGATCTGTTTGTGTTTTGAATTTCACATTCCTACCTATCCATGATAGCTCATGATTCCATTGTCTCGCAAGATTCAATTCACCGCTGGCTTAAAAATACTCCATACCGCTGCATCAGATGCGTTATCACCACTTGAGTATCAACAATGTATTCATAGAATCATACAACATGGAAACAGACCATTCGCTCCAACACATCCATACCATCCAGGTTTCCTAAACTGAACCGGTCCCATCTGCCTGCATTTGGCCCATATTCCTTTAAACCTTTCAATACCACCTCCATATCAAATTCAAAACCTTCCAATGCCTTAGTGTCCTTCTCGATCAACATGACTTGAGTTATATCTGCTCCCTTGGTAAAGTTAGATGCAAAATATTCATGTAATACCTCTGCTAAATAAGGATATAACACCTTTATAATGTTTAGATCACTGTATATTTTCCTTCTAGATTGATTCCTGTACATCCTTCCCACAAGTTGTCTGTCTGTAGGCTGTGCTGAGCAGTATAGTTGCATCCCTCTTGGATCCTTAGCTCCAGTCAAATAATTCTATTCTCGAACCCCTCATTCATCCTCTTTGTCTGATGTTGCAATGCTGCCCTTAACCGATACCACCACCAATGACTCCGTTTCCACTGCCTTCTGGCATAAAGAGTTCCAAATCTGCACAGCCTTCTACATGAAAAACATTCTCCTCCTTGAAATGGTAACCCCCAATTTTAAAACAGTGTCTCCTAGTTCAGGACTGGCCCACGAGAGGAACCATCCCTTTCATATCCACCTTGTTAAGACCATTCAGGATCTTAACAATTTCAAATCAAGTCACCCGTCACTCTTCAACTCCAGTAGAAGTGAGGCCAGTCTGTCCCAATCTATATAAAACAACCTAGAACAAGTGCATCTTCCTTAAATAAGGAACACCAAATTTTGCACAGATTTCGAGATGTGGTCTCATCAATGCCTTCATATTGAACAATTCCACATTTTCCCACATTACACTCCATCTGTCAGACTTTTCTGCACTCACTCAATTTAGTTATATCCATCTGCAAGTTTCTGTGCCCTCGTCACAACACTTTCCTACCTATTTTTATATCGTCTTCAACTTTAGCTACCATACCTCTGCTCCACTCATCTAAGTCATTGATGTAAACTGTAAGAGTTGACAGCCCAGCACAGACTCACTGTGGAAACCCATTTGTCACATCCCAGATCAAATCAGACAAATAGCTACTTACACGTATTGTCGGATTTCAGACAATCCAGTCAGTCTTCCCTCCCATCATCCCATGTGCCAGGAGCTTTTATTTTCCGTAATATCTTTTGATGTGGCATTTTATCAAATGCCTTCTGGAAAGCCCATGTGCATGTGTCGTCTGGCTCCCCGTCATCCACAGCACCTGTTACTCCTTCAAAGAACTCCAATAAGTTGGATTAAAAATGATGTCCCTTTGATGAAACAATGCTGACTCTTCCTGATCATTTTGCTGTATAAAAGTGTACAGCTGTAAGCTCTTTAGTAATCAATTCTAATTTTAAAATACCAGTTACCAACAGAAGGGCCCAGATGTAGGGAGAGGTAAGAGAGTGGCATTCAGTTGCTCCTTAGCAGTGTCAATATAGATGCAATGGCTGGAAGGGGCATGTTCTGTATTCTACGATGCAGTCATTGCCCGGATGGGTCTCAGTTAGAACATTGAGTCCAACTCTGGGCATCACATTTTCTGAAGGATGTCAAAGTCTCAGAAGAGATTTTTTTTGTGGTACCAGGGATAAGGAAGTTCAGTCATGGGATGAGACCGGAGATGCTAGAATTTATCTCCTGAGAACAGAGAGTGGTGGTAGGATTTGATAGATGTGTTCCGAGTGATTTGCGGTTTTGAAGAATTCAAGATTCTATTCTGCTCCTATTGCAGAACCAAAGTTTGAGAGTACTTCACCAGCCCTCCCATGGTCTCCAATGGTTCAAGAAGGCATCTGACCACCACCTTCTCAAGGGCAATTAGGTATGGATAATAAATGATGGCCTAGCCAGTAATTCTCATGTCTCAGGGAACAGTGCACAGATAATCACACCCAACTGCTCTACCAGCCATCACAAAATGTGTAAACAGATAAAAATCCCAACGAGATCCCAAAACCGAGTTAACAGCTAACCAGGTCAAAAGTAAACAATACCAGGTTACATCAACAACAGCAAAAATAACCCCATTTATTACAAATTTCTTAACTTTAACAATAACTATTTAAAAAATGGATTTCTAATTTATGCAACTGAAACTTTATTCTGTCAATACCCCAAGCACACAAACACCCAATCACAATTAAGACAAACACAATGGTTAACATATATATACTATATTTGGAAACACATAAAAACAGCAAACAAAATTCTGACAGTAGTAAAGTAGGAAGTGATTTTTCTCCAACAGTCGTGTTTGATTTTTGTAACGATGAGACGCTGCTATCTGTAGAATGATGGTCCTCCCTCGATTTGATGGTTGATCAGTTGGACTTAGGTCTTTTCTTGTGTGAGTTATTTGCATTGAGGTTTCTAGCTTTGCTGAGAGAAAGAGAGAGAGAGATGCTGTTTGCAGACTTTAGAAGTTTTTACTCTTTACTGCTCTTGTCATTTACGATATGGAGATGCTGGTGTTGGACTGGGGTGTACAAAGTCAAAAATCACACAACACCAGGTTATAGTCCAACAAGTTTAATTGGAAGTACTAATTTTTGGAGCACTGCTGATGAAGGAACAGTGCTTAGAAAGTTAGTACTTCCAATTAAACCTGTTGGACTATAACCTGGTGTTGTGTGATTTTTTAACCTTGTCATTTACAGCTTTGTGATGCTCTGCAGCTCAACTAATCAGAAAGCTGTTGCCAGGCAGAATATCCTACCTTGACAGAACTTTAGACTCAATTTCTCCCCCTTTATCACATCCAAAAACAACATTGTATTACAGAGTGCAACAATATGCAACACTTCTTTTTCAAATTGTAAAACTTTCCAGTTTTTCAATTATAGCTGTCCATTTTCCACTACAGTTTGTGTCTTAAACATGAAAGGTGTTTTATAAAAATCAATTAATAACCATGGAAGGAAATGTGGGCCAACTCAAGTAAGAATGATAGACTTCCTTCTTCAAAGGGTGACCCAAATGGATTTTTCAATAAAGGCTTCATTGTAACCAGACTTTCAAATTCAATCAGCTGCTGTGGTGGGATTTGAACCTATACCTCTAGAGAATTAGTTTTGATCTCTGGTCTAGTGACATTCCCACTATGCCGCCACATTCTAATTATGCTTAACGTAATTGTCAGAAATAATTTGGGAATAACTGAGTTGTTGTGACCTGAAATGTATTGCCTGAAAGTTTGATGGAAGCCGATTGTAAAGACCATTTGTATTTTGTTTTACACTGTGGATTCAAAATTGGAAAAGATCAATGGAGTCATGTAAGAAGGTGTCTACAGTTTAAAAAAAATATATTACTGAAACACATTGAGAATTGTTTATATGATGTTGCCTTATTGGAGCAATGAGAGAAAATTCCAGAAAAAAGTGGTGCTGTGTGTGTTCAGGACAACTCTGCTCAGAGACAGTCCCTTGATTGTCTTTTCAACTGGCACCAATTAATGTTGTTTCCGGAGTGCTCATCAGAGTAATAGCCTTGTGATTGGCTCCTGGGCAGGTGGAACATACAGCAGAAACATCCAGCCTAGAAAGATAAAGCATCTCTCTTTCTCTCCCTTCTATATGTGTGTAGAATTAAAAGAAATTCCCTATCTATTCTCCTTCACCTTTTAAATTCGATTCAAATTCAATCAGCTGCTGTAGTGGGTTTGAACCTATAACTCTAGAGAATTAGTTTGGATCTCTGTGAGTGGCTCTTTCTGTAAATCCCCTTTAACAGGAACAAGGGAATGTCACCCTCAAAAGGACTGAAAGACTGAATTCTCAACTAGAAAGACTGAGAACCAGTATATCCACATCCGTGTGTTATCAGCAAAGACTCAGATAGAATTGAAAGAAGAATTGAATGCCTCATCTTCCATCTCGGGACCCTTAAATGCTATGGCATCAATGTAGACTTCACCAGTTTCCTCATTTCCCCTCTCCCTACCTTATCCCACTTCCAACCTTCCAGCTCAGCACCATCCCGTGACCTGTCCCACCTGTCAATCTTCCTTCCCATCTATCTGCTCCACCCTCCTCTCCGACCTATCACCTTTACCCCCACCTCCATCCACCAATTGCACTCTCAGCTACCTTCTCCCCAGCCCCACCCTCTCCCATTTATCTCTCCACCCTGAGGCTCCCAGGGTTCCTGATGAAGGTCTCCAGCCCGAAATGTGGATTTTCCTGCTCCTCGGATGCTGCCTGACCTGCTGTGCTTTTCCAGCACCACTCTAATCTTGACTAAAATGGAAAGAAGTCAAGAAGAACCCAAATAAAACAACTCATCAACAACTGTGATTTGGAATGGTGTCAGAACTGTGCTTCCCTGATGATTTTTACCCATTCCTTATCTTAATATCCATGTCTTGTTTCTATTGATCTGCCAATCGATGTGTGTATGGGAATTTTATTTAAAGCGTGTAATTTAAGGTATAGAGTTATAAGCTAGTGATTCATGTTTCTTTTTTGTCAATTGATTAAACAAGTTACTTGCAATAAATATTATTTGTGAATGGGGAATAAAACCCGGTCTGCATATTCTTTGAATTATAGAGATAGGTAGACTTGTACAATTTAGAGGTTTAATCAAGCTTTCACATTTTGGTCAATCCTGGGAAAGTTGGGGTTTAATTTACAAGGCACTGCCACAGGGAGTTGAGACAAAGTTTCGATAGTCACTTTCTGAAGGGAGTTGGATAAATACTTGTAGAGGACCAAAAACAAAAGGCAGGGGGAATGGAACTAACTGAATAGTGCTTTCAAAGAACCGTTACAGACAGTAACAAACCATCAAAGTGCTCTATAATTCTGTGATTCATTGGAAAACCTTTAACTTGCTGATTTAGGAGTGTGTAAGAAATTATGACTCGATGGCTAAGTGACCTGGTTCCGTCTTGTAATGCCGATGTGATGTCCAGAAATGTAACGGCAGCGAGTTTTCTCCTGACATTCCCAGAACTGATTCCTTCCCCTGGTTTGCTCTGCTTAAAAATAACTACAGAGGAAAAAGAGTGGAGGGAAGTGGCCCCACTCTCCTTTATGTTGTTAGCTGCCAGGTTGATTTGGAATATTTCCCTTTGAAAATTCTGCGCAAGGACATAGAGAGGACATCTGTCCCTGTGTCCTTGCAGTAGGATGTCCTGTAAACCATTGTCCAGAGAATTACTCATTATTTCATTCATCTGGTTTAACACAACCCACACATTCATCAGTCATCCAGTCAGGAGGTTGGGTGCACACCGTTATTAGTTATGACTCACTAATTTCACACTGTGCCACTCCCTATTATCTTTGTCCAATTCAGGTCTCCATAAGTCCCCCTCAGAATGTCTCTCCCTGAAGGTAATGGCGGAGGGAGGAAATGGAAGGGGACGTTAGGTATGGAGAGGTATCAGGGTCTATGCTTCCACCATTCAGTGAGCTTCCAGTTTCAGTAAAGTCCATGAATTCAGCAGCATGGAGTTAAGAATGAAAGCAGCTAGTCCTCTGGTCAGACTTAGTGCCAAACCTTCATTACCTGTCTAAGTGAGAGACCTGTCCTGAATCCCAGCTCAGTCAGTGGGAGACCAGCTCTGAATCCCAGCTCAGTCAGTGGGAGAGCAGCCCTGAATCCCAGCTCAGTCAGTGGGAGAGCAGCCCTGAATCCCAGCTCAGTCAGTGGGAGACCAGCTCTGAATCCCAGCTCAGTCAGTGGGAGACCAGCCCTGAATCCCAGCTCTGTAAGTAAGGCATTTTAATTTGCACAGCTACATAACCTCCACACAAATTGACCTGATTAGTTACCAAACATGCAGCAACAGAGGTAGGATTGTAACCATTCAATTGGACCAGTTCTAACCTAGTAATGTCGGAACAGGAGGGATCTATTCAGCCCTCAAGACTCCTGAACCATTGAATTGGAACTTGGTTGATTTATATCTTATATCCATTTATCTGCCTTCGCTCTGCAACCCTTTACACACCCACCTAATCAAAAATAATCAATCTCAGTTTTGAAATTATCAATTTGTGCCACAGGCATTTTTAAAGAGAGGATGTTTTAGAATAGGAGAGAAAGTTATTTCTTTCCCAAACATACATTTTATCATGTTAGGAAATCCCAAGTTTATGAAAGCAACAATGCAGACAGAGTGTTGACCAGTTACTGTGAAATAGGCTTTGAATCCATGGCCTTTTGACCAATTACCACCCACTGCCCTGCCCCAATGAAACATAGATCAGACGATGGTTTCTCTGATTAGGATTCATGGCTCTTTCCCTGAAGTGGGTAATGCAGATGCAGTACCACAAGGCACCATTTCCTGCCCTAATATACTCCAGCCAAAGTGGAGCCAGAATCGGAAACACAGAGAGTGCCTTTAATGGAGTAAAAAACCCAAGGTGCATGAAAGAGGCAATGGAAAGGATAAACAGGCAACAAGTCAGTAAGGTTACAGCAAGCAGTGAAAAGACTGGTGGAAATGCTGGATTTTAAGAAGTGCTGTAAAGGAGGAGACCAAGGTGAAGGTGTTTATGGAGGGAATTCTAGAGTTTGGGACCCCAGGCAACTGAAGTTATGACCACCAATGGAGCAACTGGGGATATGCAAGAGGCCAAAAGACAAAGAAGGTGAATACGTCAGAGGGTTGTGAGGCTGGTGTAGGTGAGGCCATAAGGAGGAATTTGAATACAAGAATGGGAGTTTTAAAAATTAAGGTGTCCCTTGTCAATGTGGGTCAGTTGGCAATGGAGGGGAGAGATTAGTGACCGAATGGGACTTGTGTGTTGGATGTGGGTGAGAGCTTTATTAAAAAAATTGTTCATGGGACATGGGCATCGCTGGCTAGCTCAGCATGCTTCTAGGAATTCTCATGTGTGTCTCTGTTTGGTTAGTTCTAGGAGGGATGTGTTGTCCCTATTGAAAGACAACAAGAAAAACGAATGTCATTTACAAATTACCATGCAAGAACTGTAACAAACACTACATTAGACAAATAGGCAGAAAACTAGCCACCAGGATACATGAACATCAACTAGCCACAAAAAGACATGACCCACTCTCACTAGTATCCTTACAAACAGATGAGGAAGAACACCACTTCGACTGGGACAACACATCCATCCTCGGACAAGCCAAACGGAGACACACATGAGAATTCCTAGAAGCATGGCATTCCAACCAGAACTCTATCAACAAGTACATTGACATGGATCCCATTTACCACCCTTGAGAGAAAAAAACAGGAAATGACATCACCATAGGAAATGACATCATCACAGGTAATGGCATCACCAACCCAAGGAAACCCAAACACATAAATAGAAAGCGGGCTACAGCACCTGTGCTTCATCTGGAGGCTCACTGATGCTGTTACCTATTATGGTGACGAAATGTCTGAAAACGAACCTTCCAGCTCAATGAGCAAACCTATATCCAGAACCTCAACCTGAGCTACAAATCTTCGCGAAACTCATTAATAACCTTTATTCCAATTTGAGCGCAGTCTACCGAGAAAGGTGACTTCTCAAATAATGTAAAGGAGCAGTTGAACGGAAACTTGAGGGCAAGGAACCTACAGGGTTACTGACAATGACACAACAACACAGGACATGAGAGCTGGAGTAGGCCTATGAAAACAGCTCCACCACTTACTGCTTACACCTCCTGCCTCACCTTCCCACCCTTTTCCTCTTTTCCCACAGTAGCCGAAATTCCATTGGATTCTGTGTCAATGTACTGAAGCATCCCTAGGTTGGAGAATTTCAGTGACACCCAACCTCTGAAGGAAGACTTTCTCCTCACCTCACTCTGAAATGGTGAATCTTTTATTCTGGTACTGGAACCCTCTGCTCTACATTCCCCATCTGGGGCTATAGGACTATAAACATGGCTGTCTGTCCAGAGTAGGTGAAGGCATGAGGGGCTGAATGGTCTCATGTTGCACCGTTAGATTCAATGATCTTCTGAAACATTCAGAATGTCATAGTGGGACATTATCTTCTGGAATCAGAGTCCAAGTTTAGATTCCTCTTAAACCTATAGACTACAAACAACCGTTCCACCACACCACACTTCATAAAATGACAAAGGAATGTAAAAGTGGGCAGAAATTGACTTTTCCACCACTTTACTGCTGTTGCAGGGCTGCTGTCAGTCTTGGTGGTGCGGATACGTTTAGTGGGTTACTGATCTGTTTCCTAACCTTCTGACCCAGAGGATGAAACAGCAAAACAACAAGAGCTTCCTGACTGTACACAGACAATGTCCCTGAGGATGCTCCCAAAAAAAAACAGGAGTGAGAGAGGAAAAATAGGCACAGATTGTTACAAAAAAAATCTGTCGCTCTTGCAAAGTAAATGCAAACCCTTGCATTTTTGATTCAATGATGTCTCTCTCACATGGAATGTTTGGAGGGAGTTAGGTTTCTGTTAGCAAAGAGATGTGCCTGATGCGTATTTGTAAAGTCCACACCAGAAATCAAAAATTCCATCCAACTCCAGCCTCAAACATGTCCCACATTATGTCCAGAACTTTAGCTTTTCTGTAGAATTGAATTTTAATACCCTCGTCAATTACTGGTTTGACAGATAGGGTTAATCCTCGTTTCCTTAAATGTTTAACTGAGATCACTCATTAACTGAAGATGGTCTAAAGAAAGGTCACTGGACCTGAAACATTAATTCTGTACCTCTTTCCACAAATGCTGCTAGACCTGCTGAGTTTCTCCAGTAATTTCTGTTTTAGTGTCAGATTTCCAGCATCCACAGTTCTAAGTTTCATTATCACTCTGGTTCATAATGTTCCTGATCACGTTTATCCTCTTGCAGTACAGTTTGTAGAGATCCAATTTGGACCAGGATCTCAACAGTGCAGGATAATAATAACAACAAATCATATTTATAGAACAGTTTTAACTTTGATGAAACTTCCCAAGGTGCTTTGCAGAAGCAAAACAAAACAGAGTGCGACACTGAGCTACGCACAGAGATATTAGGTCAGAGGATTTTAAGGTTAGTCAAAGAGGTGGGTATTAAGGTGTCTTTTCAAAGGGGATAGAGACGTGAAGAGACAGAGAGGTTTTGGGAGGCAATACCAGAGAGTAGGTTCCCAGGCAGCTGAAGGCATGGGCTGCCAATGGCAGAGCGATGAAAACCAGGATGCACAGGAGGTCAGAAACTAAGATGTTGGAGCATTGTTGGGTGCAGGGACTGGATATGAGGCCATGGAGGGATTTGGAAACAAGGATCGGAATGTTTATGTTTGTTGCTGATCATTGGGCTTAGACCACGGTGGGTGCTGGCTGGGTGAAACTTGGTGTGGGGGAGCTGATGTTTATGTAGGGGGAAGGTAGGACGTGAGCAGATACTTCTCCCTCCCAGCTCAGAGTCACCGACAAATATTAAAGTATCTTAGCCATTGGTCCAAAAGGACCATACTGTGGTCCAACTCAGGCCAGGCCTGGGACAGACCACAGTGTGAAGCAAATTGTACATCTAAAGGCCAACATGTTCATCAATATTCAGAGCTACACTTCCCACTTGTTCAGGTCACTGAGATTAAATCAAACAATGTAATAAAGAGGGGCAGCAGCTTGTCTCAATTGGTAGCATTCTTCCCCCGAGACAGAAGATTCCAGACTTGAATTGTATTTTAGAAACTTCAGTACAAAATCTAAATCTAAGTTTCTGGATTAGTGGTGCTGGAAGAGCACAGCAGTTCAGGCAGCATCCAAGGAGCTTCGAAATCGACGTTTCGGACACTCCTAAGACAGAGTGCTGTACTATCAGAGGGTCAGTACTGAGGGAGTGCTGCACTGTCAGAGGGTCAGTGCTGAGGGAGTGCTGCACTGTCAGAGGGTCAGTACTGAGGGAGTGCTGTACTATCAGAGGGTCAGTACTGAGAGAGTGCTGCACTGTCAGAGGGTCAGTACTGAGGGAGTGCTGCACTGTCAGAGGGTCAGTACTGAGGGAGTGCTGCACTGTCAGAGGGGCAGTACTGAGGGAGTGACGCACTGTCAGAGGGTCAGTACTGAGGGAGTGCTGCACTGTCAGAGAGTCAGTACTGAGGGAGTGCTGCACTGTCAGAGGGTCAGTACTGAGGGAGTGCTGCACTGTCAGAGAGTCAGTACTGAGGGAGTGCTGCATTGTCAGAGGGGCAGTGCTGAGGGAGTGCTGCACTGTCAGAGGGGCAGTACTGAGGGAGTGCCACACCATCAGTATTTTGGCAAATTCATGACTATGGCCTCCAGATGGTGGTCAGGCATTGGGCTGTCAAAAGGTGAGTTACTTGCCTCGGAGCTCTCAGCCTTTGAGGTTCCTTGTGGTCACAGTATTTATGTGGCTGGTTCACTTCAGCTTTGGGTTATGGTAATAAATGCCATGATGTTGATCAAAGGACTTTCAGAGATGGCAAATGCCTTTGAATGTCAAGGGAAGATGATGAAATTCTCTCTTGCTGGGATGGTCATTGTCTGGCTCCTGCTTGGTGTGAGTTTACTTTTATAAGGGACCACATTGTTTCCTTTTGGACAATAAACTGGAAATTTGAAGTTGTCCTGTTATACAGCTAACATGTAGCAGGAGAGGTTTAACAACTCGGAGATTTGGGGTTGTGTGTAATTAGAGACGTGAGGTGGGTACTTTATGAAACAAGGTTGCGCGGGAAATTCCTGGGTTAAGGAAAAACACCTAATGGCAGTCTTTGGATCGGTCCAGCTGTAGTTTGTTTCAGATCTGTACATGCATTGTATAAATAGATAAACCATAATATTTCTGAAAATGCTAAAAATCTGATGTGGATTCTGAAAATCAGTCAGTCTGGTGGTTTTTATTTAACTGATTACACATTAGTGATATCTTGTGGAATAGTAGTATCTTGACTATCAGTGCACTATGTCCAAGTGGATCATGTCCCTTTGACCTCAGCTTCAGCCTGAATGTGCACCAGGATTAGTTCCAAATAGACTCAGGCTGCTTCAGCATCTGCGAAGGTGTGAATGGTGCTAAACTTCTCCACTTCTTTCCTTATAACGGAGAGATCTTTGATGAAGCAGCTGAAAGTGGTTGGCCACGCGACACTACCAGAGGAAGGGCTCTTGTGGTGCAGTGGTAGTGTCCCTACCTCTGGTCCAGGGAAGCCCAAGTTCAAGTCCCACCTGCTCCAGATGTGTGTCATATCATCTCTGAACAAGTCGATTTGAAAATATCCACAATGAGCACCTGGGACTCTTGTCGAGCGGTGGTATTGTCCCTATCACTGAGTCAGAAGGCCTGGGTTCAAGTCCCATCTCCTCCTGAGTTGTTTTCACAGCATGTGTGAACTGGTGGATTAAATAAGGATCTATCAATCAACAGATCACAACAGCATTTTCTGGGATGTCCTGGGACTGAGATGACTTCCCTCAAACAAGTACAACCACTGCCCTTCGTGCCTCAAAAATAGCACTTCACCGTTGGAGAGGCAGTACTGAGGGAGTGTCACACTGTTGGAGAGACAGTACTGAGGGAGTGTCACACTGTTGGAGAGACAGTACTGAGGGAGCGTCACACTGTTGGAGAGACAGTACTGAGGGAGCGTCACACTGTTGGAGAGACAGTACTGAGGGAGTGTCACATTGTTGGAGAGACAGTACTGAGGGAGTGTCACACTGTTGGAGAGACAGTACTGAGCGCGTGCCTTTATTCGTTCTGTTTTTACAACAGTGACTACATTTCACAATTGTTGCACGGGGTAGTCTTAATCTGGGGAAAGGCACAAACAGAAATGCAAGTTTGTCGTTTTAACATTCCTGACTGATAAGCCACAATAAAATTCAAAGCCCTTTTGAAGATTGAAGTCCAGGTGGCTGACAACCTTTTTAACATTTTCTTCATCCTGGTTAAATTTAAATCTCTGACGTTCCTTCTCTTGCAACAGATGAGGCATCAGAGAATGTCACAGGATGGAAAGACTTCCTGTTCGCTCCGCTCTGAGGAGCCATCAATAACTTAACAAAGACTGACCTGCAATGCCCAACCTTTCACTGCTTCAGAAGTGTAAACAACGAGATGTTTCTGCACCATCGCCTACCTTGTTGTGTTCACAGATCCACATTGACTTTGCCAGTGCTGCGTTCCCACAAAATCTCATCTTTGTCTTCCAACCCCTCTGAAGCCTCACTCCTCCATTTCTGGAATCTCCTCCAGCCCCTCAACTCCTCAAAAACTGTAGCTCTCTCCTTCTGGCCTCTTGTTCCTCCTGATTTTCATTGTCCCTTGTTCAGTTGCTTCACCCTATGCTCTGGAATCCCCTCCCTCAACCTCTCCGCCTCGGTCACCATCTCTAAGACCCTCCTCCACATCCAAGCTTTTAATACGTGCTGACTTCTGCTAATGCAGCTCAGTCTCAAATTTTACCGGATCAATCCTGTGTACCTTCAAGTTGTAAAATTGAAATGTTGCTGAATAGGGAACCAATGACCTAGAACTATGGGGCATCACCTCAAAATAAGGGGGTGCAGATTTAGGACTGTGAAACTGGAAAGGGTTCAGAAAAGATTTACAAGGATGTTGCCAGGGTTGGAGGGTTTAAGCTATCGGGAGAGGCTGAACAGGCTGGGGTTATTTTCCCTGGAGCGTCGGAGGCTGAGGGGTGACCTTATAGAGGTTTACAAAATTATGAGGGGCACGGATAGGATAAATAAACAAACTCTTTTCCCTGGTGTGAGGGAGTCCAGAACTAGAGGGCATAGGTTTAGGGTGAGAGGGGAAAGATTTAAAAGGGACCTAAGGGGCAACTTTTTCACGCAGAGGGTGGTACCTGTGTGGAATGGGCTGCCAGAAGAAGTGGTGGAGGCTGGTACAATTGCAACATTGAAAAGTCATCTGGATGAGTAAATGAATAGGAAGGGTTTGGAGGGATATGGGCCAAGTGCTGACAAATAGGACTAGATTAAATGTAGACGTCTGTTTCCGTGCTGTACATCTCTATGACAGAGTTGAGGAGGAACCTCTTCACCCAAACAGTGAGTCTGTCGAATTCCCTACTCAATAAAGCAGATGAGGCTACCATGTTGAAATTTTTTAAGGCAAAGATAGATGGATTTTTGAACAGTAAAGGAATCAATGGTTAGGGTGAGCGTGCGGATAATTGGAGCTGAATCCACAAAAAGATCAGCCATGATCTGGGGTTAGAATGGAGACAGCTAAGGGGCAGATCTGACTGAGATGTATATAAAGTTATGAGGGACATAAACAGGGAGAAATGTTTCCCCTGAGTACAGGAGTCAACAGCCAGCAGAAGTTGGTACATTAACAACATTTAAAAGGTATTTGGACAAATACATAGATAGGAAAGGTTTAGGAGGACATGGGCCAAGTGCAGGGGAAATAGGCTCAGTGTGGGTAAACATTTTAGTCGGCATGGACCAGTTTGGGCTGAAGGGCCTGTCTCCGTGCTGTAGGACTGCATGACTCTATAACAAGTTTTAAGGTAAGGAAGTTTAGAAGGAATATGAGGAAAGTATTTTCACTCAGAGGGTGATAAGTATCTGGAACTTTGCCTAAAAGGGCGGTAGAGACAGGAACCATGAGAACATTTAAGGACGATTTAGATAAACACTTGAAATACTGCAGTGTACAAGGGTATGGTCAATTACTGGGAAATGGGGCTAGATAAGGGCTTGATGACCAGTGAAGACATGATGGGCCGAAAGGCCTCCTTCCTTGCTGTGACAAGCTCTGACTTTGCGGAAGGTTGGATGAATTAGGTCCGGAGGTCATAAAGGCAAGGAGGAAGGTTTCAAGTGCAGAAGGGGGAGAAGTTGGACAACGTCACATTCCAGAAATGATAACGGTCAGAATCTTAAGGTGAGAGGAGAAAGACACGAGGGGCAGTTTTGCTTTTTATACAGAGAGCAGTTCACATGTGGCATGATCTTCCGGAGGAAGGTGCGTATGCGAGTGCAGTTACAGTCTGTTCTGACTGAACATGATGGTTCTGTTCCTGAGCAATCCCATGTTAGAAGAAAATCGTGTAATAATAGCACCATTTAAACCAGTGGGGCTGGAATCGTGTTATAGTCACGACAGGTCGGGAAAATTTGCATTCTACAAATGACAAGCTAAATTCTTCAATCAATCAATCAGGTTAAAGCCAACTCACATTGAAGAGACACGTGTTATAGCAGAACCAACTGTACAATGTTTAAAAATTAATTAAGTACATGAATAAGAAATGTTGAGGGATATAAGCCAACTGCAGGCAGGTGGGATTAATTTAGTTTGGCATTACAAAGAACACTCCCAGCCCAGGAACAGGCCCTTCGGCCCTTCAAGCCTGAGCCAGTCCAAATCTACTGTCTAAAACTGTCACCCAAGTCCTAATCTTCTACTCATGACCTACTGATGTATCTGTCCAGACACATCCTAAATGAATCTACCGTGCCTGCCTCTACCACCTCTGCTAGCAACATGTTCCAAGCACCTACCACCCTCTGGGTAAAGTACTTGCCGCGTGTATCCCCCTTAAACTTTTCATCTCTCACCTTGAGAGCGTGACCTCTCGTTATTGAATCCCTCACCCTGGGAAAAAGCTTGTCTCTATCTACCCTGTCTATACCCTTCATGATTTTGTAAACCTTAATCAGGTTCCCCCTCAATCTCCTTTTTTCTAGTGAAAACAATCCCAACCTACTCAACCTCTCTTCATAGCTAGCACCTTCTATACCAGGCAACATCCTCGCAAACCTTCTCTGCACCCTCTCCAAAGCGTCCACATCCTTTTGGTAATGTGGCGGCCAGAACTGTACACGGTATTCGAAATGCGAACAAACCAATGTCTTGTGCAATTTTAATATGACCTGCCAGCTCTTAAACCCAATACTCCATCCGATGAAGGCAAGCATACCATATGCCTTCTTGACCACTCTATCTACCTGTGCAGCCACCTTCAGGGTACAATGGACCTGAATGGTCAGCATGGACTGGTTGGACGCAAGGGTCTGTTTCCGTGCTGTATGACTCTATGGGGCTCATTGCAGGATGAGGCTAGTTCAACCTGAGTGACCATGTACAGACCTTGTGCTGGGGAGGAGAGTATGAGACTGGAAACAATCATTCACTGTCTCAGCACCTGAGCTGTTCGGTAACTTTAGTTACCACCTCCTCCTGCTTTACATTGTCTGCCTTCTCATCATTTAATCCTACCTTCCACCTGATCAGTCCTTTCCTCCTGTCTCTAGTCTGATTTAAATCAGTCCAATCTCTAACATCTCCCAGTTCATCCTCCTTCAGTATTTCTTATTCTGGAGATGCTGCCTGACCTATTGCGCATTTTAAAAAAATCAGAAGAAAATGTGGGGATTTGTTGAGAACACCAGCATCTGCTCCCCACCCCTAATTGATCTTGAACTGAATGATTTGCTCAGCCATTTCAGGGGGCAGATCAGAACGGTGCTGGAAAAGCACAGCAGGTCAGGCAGCATCCGAGGAGCAGGAACATTGACGTTTTGTGCAAAAGCCCTTCATTAGGAATAGAGGCCTCTGTGCTTTTCCAGCACCACTCTGATCTAAACTCTGGTTTCCAGCATCTGCAGTCCTCACTTTTGCCTATTTCAGGGAGCAGTTAACAGTCAACAATGTCACTGTGGGTCTGAGTCACACGTCAGCCAGACCAGGTAAGAAAGGCAGATTTCTTTCCCTAAAAGGGCAGGAGTGAACCAGATGGATTTTTAACAATAATTGATCGCAGATATAATCGTACCAAGAGACCCTAACGCCTACTGAGTCAACACGGCCAAAGCAAGAACAGTTGTAACAGTCACCATTACAGCTTCCCTTCATTGATTTTATTTAAATTTCACAACCTGCTGTAGTGGGATTTGAACCCTTTCCCGCAGTGAATTAGCCTCGGCCTAGGTAGCCTAGTGATGTTACTAATCCCTCATCTACTGTAACACATCCCACACTAAAAACAATGACAGATTTATATCATTGAAATGAACCATTTCACTCGTGCTATTTATATGCTGCACATCAGCGCATCCTTCAGCTCTTCTGTCAGATATTTATCTGACTTCCCCTTAAATATATCAACACGATTCACCTCAACTAGACCTAATGGTTCCCAGTTCCAATTTCTCCCTATTCTCTGGACAAAGAGGTTTATCCTGAATATCTACTAAGTATTTTGGTGATTATATCAATGCTCTTAGCTCAGCTATTCTCTACATCTACCCTAATAAATTCTTTCACAATTTTAAAAGACGTATATCATGTCATACTCCAGTCTTAACCGGACAGTAATGAACTCACAGCTGCAATCTCAAATCCATTATGCACTCTCTCCAGGAGCTTTATCTCATGTTTTGAATAAATGAACAGAGGTGCTCATAGCATGGTCCATATTTAACTTAACTTTTCAAAATTCTTGCACCTCCAGGCTCCTTCTGGGATTCTGGAACGACAGCCATACACCAGAGCAACCCATTTGTGGAACAACAGCACTCCCTTGTGAGGCAGCTATCACATGCACAATTCAATCCTTTCAAAGACACAGCAGAAACACTCTGTGGGATGAACGGTGCTACTTAACACGGAGCACTTACTCTGCACATTCTCAGAGCTTTGATGAATCAGGTCTATTTTAGCTGAAAGTGATGGTAGGACACTCAGAGAAGCTTTTTGCTCTGACAATGCTAGGGTCACTATTCTGAAGGGGTGCAGGCACAGAGGAAGCTGGGTGTAAGTGTGCACAGCGTGGTAAGATAGGTAGACCAGTTAATAAAGCATAGAGTATTCTCAGTACAACGGAGTACAGAAGTCGGTTATGCTGAACTTACACGGGACATTGGTTAAAACCTCAGCTGGAATATAGCTCTGCAAGCCACACCACACTGGAGGGAGTGCAGAAGGTATTCCCCAGAAAGGGTCCAGGGATGGGAAACTTCAGTCACTCAGATCGGAAACTCTTCTCTTTGGAGAGAAGGCCAAGAGGGGATCTGACAGGAGTTTCGAAAGTTTTCAGGAGTCTGGATAGAGTGGATAGGGAAAACCTGTTCCTACTCATAAAAGTAAATCTGTAACCACTCATTCTCATTAATGTCACAGAGATGTACAGCATGGAAACAGACCCTCCAGTCCAGCACGCCCATGCCGACCAGATATCCTAAATTAATCCAGTCCCATTTGCCAACACTTGGCCCATATCTAGGCTTGGCAAAGCAAGCAAATGTGATGCCAAGCGAGTGATTTGAATCGGAGATGCACTGCCTGGAACCGCGATGGAGTTCGATTCAATTGAGGAACTGAAAAAGGGAATGATACATGAAAACAATGTGCAAAGGGAAGGGGAAAAGACAGGAGAATGGCTCGGAGGTGGTGCAGACATGAGGAGCTGAATGGGCTCATTCCCCCGATTCCTTAACAGTGTCAGCTGCCCTTTGATCTCCTACCCTTCACTCACCAAGGCCACAAAATACTTGTTCCATGTGAAGCAGTGATATTCTTGTACATCCTTCCATTTAATTTACTGTCTTTGCTGGAAGGTGCTTACCCGTACATCGGGGGAACCCAAAGACAAAAGAACCACCTCAGCTTTTGATTAATCACTCTCCAGCCAATTGGGTACAGCCTGGATTAGTGGTGCTGGAAGAGCACAGCAGTTCAGGCAGCATCCAACGAGCAGCGAAATCGACGTTTCGGCCAAAAGCCCTTCATCAGGAATAAAGGCAGTGAGCCTGAAGCGTGGAGAGATAAGCTAGAGGAGGGTGGGGGTGGGGAGAAAGTAGCATAGAGTACACTGAGTTTGTTTCACAACATGGTTGAAGAGCTTCAGAGCAGAGGAAATGACCTGGGAGTTGCAGTGGGAGAGGGACTCCCTGAGATTCTTGTAGAGAGAGGAGGAAAACTTCTTCAAGGCAGGCATCCTTGCAAGAGGATTCGCAGTAGGGTTAAAATCAACAAGGTAAAAACAATGACTGCAGATGCTGAAAACCAAATACTGGATTAGTGGTGCTGGAAGAGCACAGCAGTTCAGGCAGCATCCAACGAGCAGCGAAATCGACGTTTTGGGCAAAAGCCCTTCATCAGGAATAAAGGCAGTGAGCCTGAAGCGTTTGAACAACCTCACAGCATAAGTGCAACACCATATCTATTCTGTGTTCGGAGGATGACTGACAGACCAAATGGTAGTGGTAAACACTGAACACTCACTCAGGTCACAGACAGCACAGGAAGATGTCATTCTGCCTATCATCTCCATGCTGGCTCTGAATTTAAAAACATTTAAAACTAAAATCAGTCCCAACGCATCTCAGTTTTCACAATGCAGGTTTTAATTTTTAATAAGGAATACAGAAAAAAAACACGGAAATCAGAAAATAAAGCAGAATTTTCAAAATACTGTTCATAACAAAGCATGTACAATATCCTTTATCCTGTTCCCTGGTTGCTCAACATCTGACACATTAGGTGCCTTTCCGAGACAATGCCCCGACCATAAAATATGGAAGTGACACACGTTCCACTCAGTGTACCTCTCAGACACACAAACAGTGAGGAATGGCTCAATGATTTCAGCAATCTTCCAAAACTACACATTGCTAACTAAATTAAAAAAGTTGATTATTTGCTTCAATAAAACCTAATAGGAGCTCTGATTATTCATTTTAAAGTAAAACATAAATCAACTGCAAAAGATTATTTATAAACCATCCATTTATGATCTATCCATTTATAAGTGAAAAAAAATCAAAGAAATTACTGTTTGCTGTCTAAAATATGTGTGTTTGGAAAGAGGAGGAGGAGCTAGGTACCACAAGATAAACAAGTACAAGAGAGCACCTGATAAAGGTATACACACAGAGAGCGAGAGAGAGTCTTCGAGCAAGAGCGACAGAAATACAAGAACCAAGAAAAAAATTGAGATACACAAGAGGGAGATTGACAAAATGTTTTGTCAATCTCTTGTCAACAAAATGTTTAAAGTTATAGAAAGTTTAACATGGGAAAAGGTAAACCCAACTTTCCAAACCACAGAAATTTCCAATTTAATCCACTGAATTTAATAGGTTAAATTGATTAATGTCAAAGCAGATTTTTGTAGCTGCAGTTCTAAAAGTCACCACTAGATGGTGGGATCCTCATTGTTCCAAGAGAAAGTGAATTTGGGAAAACTCTCCCTTGGACCCTTAACCATCAGCAGGGGGCAACTGTGCAACTAGTGAAAGGGTCATTACCCCCACCCTGCCCCCACTTCTAGTTAATGTGGGATCCAGGGAGAGAGGGAGAAAGCAAAGACTGGGGGAAGACGGGGGTGGAAGGAAGGAGAAGGAGGAGAGGGTCATGAAGAGAACAGCAGGATGTCGAGATGTCTGTTGCACCCTCTCAATCTCGGGAACTGAAAGGGGATGGGGGGAGGATAGGTCGTGGATCCCAGCGCCAGGAAAACTGCAAGATTGTAGTTTCACTGTTCATGCTGCAGGGAACGGTCACTGCATTCTAACACCCCCTTCCCCCTCCGTGCCCACCCCAGGCCAGGCCAGACCCCTCTCCCCTCCTATCCTAGCCCCTTTTCACAGGCTGCCATTGCAGAGTTGGAGGGGCTCAGAGTTGAGCCCACCGTCACTGAAGCAGGTACTAAAGAAGGCAAAGACCCTCTCTGAGAAGCTCTGGCGGAAGGTCAGGAGGTGAGACATATCCTCAGCATCGTAGAATGAGAGGCGGCCATCATCAAAATCCAGGAACACGCCGATCCGCTTCAGCTTCTTCTGGATGGGCAGCCGTTTCCACGGCAACGTGCCAGCCCAGTACGTCTCGCTGTCCCTCAGGCGGAGGGTCCAGTAGCCATTGGAAGGTGCGATCTTGACCACAACCTTGCGATCCACTGACTCCTTGGCAATACCCAGGTCCCACTTGGTCTTTCCGGCCACTCCCACCTCCCAGTAGTGCCTCCCACTGGAGAAGCTCTGAGCGCTCAGGACATTGACGCACTTATCGAATCGTTCGGGATTATTGGCCACAGGCTGCTGCTCATCGACCTCGCGGACACTGAGCAGATCCTCAGATAGCACCAGGTTAGGGTGAGCCGTGTTTGGGTCAAAGGTCAATCGGGTTGGAGCTGACAAAGAAAATAAAGGACCGTTTCAGATCATGTGACAAATATTCATTCACTAAAACATAAAAGATACAGAGGAAACCCAACTGAATATGCACTTATACAGCATCTTTAATCTAAAAAACCTCCTAAGATTCTTCACAGCAGTAATTATAAAACATATTTGACATTAGGCTAAAAGATCAGTAAGCTACTAAACAAAACTGTAATAGATAAAATGGATCCATTATTAGAAACTCACATTTAATCATGTTGTTTATTAATATTTAACTTTATTACAGCCTTTTAGGATAATAAAGTGGGCAAATCTAGAAACAGGGCATAATATCGTAAAGGTACCAAGATCGAGGGAACTCTTGGAGTTTTATGTCAAGTTATAAAGAGCTTTCTCATGGCAAAAAAATTCAGGACCTCAAAGAGAAACTGCTCATCTCTCAGAAAAGGAACTATATGATTCTGCTGTTATTCATCCCACTCTCAACTTTACACTGACTCACGGTCGGTCAATGCCTTCGTTTTAGAAAATCTCATCCTCATTTTTGGACTGACTGTCAAGAACTCCAGAGTTCCTGTCCCTGTCCTGCAAGTGGTTGATGAGGACAGTGTAGAGTGACATTTACTTTTGGATTAAAAGTGCAGAGGGAGCTCTAACCAACTCTGTACTGGACTTAGAATCAAAGAAGAGAATCATAGACTCCCTGCAGTGTGGAAGCGGGCCACTGAGTCCACATCAATCCTCCAAAGAGCATCCCACCCAGACCCACCCCCGTTACCCTATCCCTGTAACCTTGCATTTCCCCAGGCTAATCCACCTGCACATCCCTGGACACTTTGGTCAATTTTGCCTGGCCAATCCACCTCGCCTGCACAGCTTAGGACTGTGGGAGGAAACCAGAGCACCCGGAGGAAACCCACGCAGACATGGGGAGAATGTGCAAACTCCACACAGAGAGTACGGAGGCTTGAGTCAAAATCTGGGTGCCTGGCGCTGTCAGGCAGCAGTGCTAACTAGAGAGAGTGTTTGATGGGGACAGTATAGAGGTCTAACCCCATTATGTACATGGTCTGGGGACAGTGTTGAGGAAGCTTTAAATTCAGGTTATTTTCAGGTTTTTAAAAAAATTTAACCCTTTTCTAATCAACCTGTTGAAAAATGTTATTACACACCTCTGGAGCAGGTGAGACTTGAACAAGGGCCTCCTGGTCCAGGGCTAGGGACACTAACACTGGGCCAAGAACAGAGGGAGCTTTCCTCAGTATCTAACCCCAGGATGTACCTGCCCTGGGAGTGTTTGATGGGACAGTGTGAAAACTTTCACCATGTGCTCGTGGAGTGGGTGTGGGTTTTGGAGAGGATGGGGGTGAGTACATTACCAGTTGGGGAGCTGCTGGTGGGAATTAATTTTTAAAAAAACAGAAAACCTTGTATTCAGTGATTAGGTTACCCTCGGCACAAAGCATCGGAGATACACAGCCTGACTGAAAGAGCCCACGTTTGCCGTTACCTGATTCCAGGGATTTGTACATCTTCTTCCACAGGATGTACTGAAGGGGCCCAGTGTAACGGGCATTACGAAGGTGACCACTAACATCCGGCTCATTCTCGATGTGCACGCTGTGTCGAGAGAGGTGGTGGTGGGGAAGGGGGGGGGAGAATAGAAATGAGAAAGTCAGTCAGGACGGCTACCTAACACTGGGGGAAGTGGGTGAGGGCTTAGGGAGCACGCTGAGCAAAGTAAGAGACAACAGGAATTGGAGAGCAAGAAGAACGTCCACCCAGTGAGAAACAGCTGGGGCACAGAAAAGGGTTTTAAAGACAAAAGGGTAAACGACGAGAGAAACAGAGTCACTCATTTGACACAAGTCACAACACAACGATTAGTAAGTTATATTTACATAGTGCCTTTCAACCTCGTCACTTGAGATATTAGAAGTGATGACCAAGTGCTCAGACAAAGAAGTTTGTTTCTGAAAAGAACCTTATGGAGGCAAATTGAAAGCTGAAGGGTTTAACCAACGGAATTCCAGATCCTGAGGGTCTTAGGATAGCTGACAGTGATGGAACAGGAGAAATTGGGGGTTGCACGGTGTAGGAGGGGTGCTGAGATCTCCCATGGTGAACTCTTATAGTGTTATGGACTAGGCCAGACCATTCAAAATATTCTTAAGCAGGCAGGCCAGTCCATAACTTTGCAATCTGTTTCGCTAAGTGTACAGTGAAAATTACCCAGAGTAGGTTAGCTAGGTTAAGACCCGTCTACCAGGTCTTAAAACAGAAAAATATATTCACAAAATTACATAACGAAACACAAAGAACACAATAAAGAACGCCTACAGAACTCAGTCCGTCCAAACTAGACTTAATCATGCTGTTCCGAATATACACAACAGTCCCAATAAGCAAACCCCTTAAAAAAACAGTAAAAATGGAACAAATGCTTACAGGTTGAAGTTAGAAGGGTAGAAGGAGAGAGAGAGAATTTCATAGCCTATTTCCACACTCCTAAACTCCTAACTAGATCTGAACTGAACTGCCCAGCTAGAGAGCTGACCACTCCCTTTTCATTATACAGGTCACTTCTAAAACATGACCACTTTGGCCTGAAGTCTCATCCATTTACATATAAACAAAAGGCCTCTTGAAATCCTTTTTCATCTCTGTACCAAAGTAGCCACCTCAGAGCTGGGAGCTGGTTTGTGACTCCTCTGGAAAAAAAAAATCAAGGACACAGTATCCTTCAGAAACAGAACAGCTTTTAGAAAAAAAAAGGTATCAGCTTTGTGACAACAGAGATAGAGGGATGGGAAAACAACGACGAGAGTTTTAAACCCAAAACCATGAGCAGGATTTGGAGCCATCAGAGGTCTGTATGCATAAGGGCTGTATGCATAGTGACGAGTGAATCAAAGGTCAAAGTTGGGGCACAGCTGCAGAGATTTAGACAAATGGATGAACTGAAAACAGGAGCTCAACACAGTCTCTGCCATCAACCGAAAACACATTTTGTGAGACGGTGAAACAAAAAGATGCATTTACGTACCTGTCTGCTAGACCCCGGGTCTGCGGAAAGAGAACAGAATGAGGTAGAGTTAGGTGCAGTTTGACGGTTATATTCAGTGCGGAATCCTCCTGTGATATTCCTCTCTAACTGGCATCATTATCCACACCCTTGGAATGCCACATGGCTCAGGGTAAAATAAATACTGAATCACGAATTCAAGGATTTCACCAGTGCTGGGTGTGATACAGTATTACAGCACAGCAACAGGTCATTCAACCCAATAGGTCTGTACTGGCATTTATGCCTCAGGAGCCAATTCCCACGTTAGCAGCACTTTCTATTCCTTCCACTGTCTTTCTGCAGCATTCACAGAATCCCTACAGTGTGGAAACAGACCATTTGGCCCAACAAGTCCACAATGACCCGTCAAAGGTATCCCACCCCCTACCCTATTCCTCTACGTTTACCCCAGACTAATGCACCTAGCCTATGCATCCCTGAACGCTATGGGGCAATTTAACGTGACCAATTCACCTAAGCTGCACATCTTCGGACTGTGTGAGGAAACCAGAGCACCCGGGGGAAACCCAAGCAGACATGGGGAGAATGTGCAAACTCCACACAGACAGTCCCTCGGTGATATCCATGCTATTGGTCTTAAACACTCAATGCAGTAGCGGGCTCCACATTTTAACTTGCTAAAACCCATCTGAAGGGTGACTCAATAGCTCAAAACTCCCCAGGGAGCATATCCACCCAAGTTAGGAAATCTTAGGCTCCAGCAGGTCACTGTGACAGAGACTCTGAATGCAGTACAGAGGGAGCTCCACATCGTCAGAGGTGCCATCTTCTGATAGAGATTGGAGAACACCTTCATCGGCCCGAGACATTACCTGATTTCTCTCCACTGATTCTGCCAGGACTGCTGAGCTTCTCCAGCAATTTCTGTTTTTTTCGTTTCTGGTTTATAGCATCCTCAGTTCTTTTGGTTTTTATTTACTGCATTGTGTATTTTGAAAATCGAGGAGGGAATGCTCCCTGTCATCCTGGGTTAATATTTATTTATCTGGTCAATAATTAACCCTCACACAAACGTCACCGGGCTGGTAAACATAACCTGGTGATCTATTAAGTTGAGGGCTGTGCACACATTGGCTGCCGCATGGTCTCCAGGGCAACGTTTCCAAAATATAAAAAGTTACAGTGCACTTTCAGACAGCACAATAAGAAAAAAAAAATGAGCCCCCATTTCTCATTTCACAGGGCACCGCCGAACTATTCTGTCACACGAGACAGTCAGCGGTTTCCAAACGAAGGAAGTGAGAGGAGCCAGCTTGCTCTCAGCAGCTGAGCTCAAACCCACAAACAGCTGGGTACAGGAACAGAACCAAGGAACAAGCCAAACCCAAACAGGTTTAACCTGAGGGCCACCATGCCTCAGGCAAGGAGAGAGAACGAGAAGGAGGATCCTTCATGGTCATCTCAGCCAGTGCGGGAATTGAACCCAGGCTGTTGGCATCACTGTGCATCGCCAACCAGCTGTCTGCCCAACCGAGCGATTTTTAAAAAAAAAGATTGCAAGTTTGAAGTATGCCTTCAACATCAAACTCTCAAAGTCTGCAGCCCATTATGGCAGTAGCCATTATTATCTATCTGAGAGTCCCTGTTTTATTCAGGTTCCTGGGGATTGCACCTGTTGCAGCTCAACGTGAGAGCAAATAGATTTAACCCTTTCTTCCCTTCCCACAGCCAATTTTCCACCAGCCATATTCAGGAGGAAGCCAATTCAGACCCCACTTTTCACGTTCCTTACACCCGAAACATTGACTCGCCTGCTCCTCGGATGCTGCCTGACCTGCTGTGCTTTCCCAGCGTCACACTTTCCGACTCGGACTCTCCAGCATTTGCAGTCCTCACTTTCTCCTTCTGTTCACACCCAGTCACATGTCAGCGCCCCCCCGCCCCCCAATCCTACTGCCACCCCACACAGGCATTACCTCAAACAGCACCGTGGTCTTTAGTTGCTCCAGACAACCCTGGGTCCTGCTGATGAGCTGCTCCAATTCCTCTAGCCCTGTGTCCAGGTGCTCGATGTGTCTCTGCAGCTTCTCCAGAGCAGACGCCGAGTCCCGCTGCAGTTCAGTCATCAGGCTGCTCTCCTCCTTCCACAGGATCTGGTGCATCCTCTCAAAGTCACTCCTCACTCTTAGCTGGAGCTCAGCTGATTCCCTCTGCAAAAGAAGACAGAGTCTGAAAACACCCATTCAGCCCATCCTTTCATGGGATAGCCCATTCAGCCCCACACCCAGCTGCTCTTTCCACAGTTTTAACTTCCTGATTTCTTTTCCCTTTTCTGGACCCTGGATAATTTCACCCCTTGCGTCACGACAAGCTCAGTCCAGGATCTGAAGGATCATCGGGATTCATCCAATGTTTACCTGGATTCCCACAATCTTTTCCTCGTCCCTTTTCTTCATCTTCACAATCATGTCCTTCTTGTCCCGGTGACATTTCTGGAGATCAGTCAGTTGTTTCTGAAAGGTAACATCGAAAGGCTTTAAAAACAACTCTTTTGGACTCAAGCATCCAGGTGCTGAGAATGGGAATGGTCCAATTCGGACACGATTAGCATGGAGTTTCCACTTTTTGGCCAATTCCTGCTGTCAATTACCCCCAGCCCCGTTTGAGAAGAGCTCATCCACGAAGAATAAACTTCACTTGCATATCCACCACAAACTAGTGCTGAGGCAACATGGTGGCTCAGTGGTTAGCACAGCTGTCTCACAGCGCCAGGGACCCGGGTTCGATTCCTGCCTCAGGTGATTGTCTGTGTGGAGTTTGCACAATCCGCCCGTGTCTGTGTGGGTTTCCTCCGGGTGCTCCGGTCTCCTCCCACAGTCCAAAGATGTGCAGCTCAGGTCAACTGGCCATGGGAAACTGTCCATAGTGTTTGGTGCATTAGTCAAAGGGAATTGGATCTGGGAGAAAATAAACATGGAGGGTAAACCTGCAAGCAATATCAAGATGGAGAGCAATCTATATCTTTAAACATATAAAAAGGGAGAGACCAATGTGAGCATGGGCCCCTTCGAGAACAAGGCAAGGGAAATATGGGGGAAATCAGTAAATGGTAGAGGCCCTGAATAAATAGTTTGCATTAATCTTCACAGTAGAAGGCACAAATAATGTTACAAAAATACACAATCAAGTGGCAAAAGGGAGAGAGGAAATAAATGTAATAACTAGCATTAGAGAAAAAGCTCTAGGGAAACCAATACAGCCCCTGGATCTCATGGATTGCACTCTGGGATTTTAAAGGGGTTAGCTATAGAGATGGTAGATGCACTGGTAGGAACTCTTAGTTTTCCAATCCTCCAGGACTCCAGAATCTGTCTTTGAAACCCTTTATTCAAAAACAGATGATATAAACTTAAATTGGCCAGTTAGCTCAAAATGTGTAATTGGGAAAATTATTTGAAATCCACCATAAAAGGATGTAATAGCAGAGCATTTAGAAATACATCACATGTTCAAGCAGAGTCAATCTGGCTTCACAAAGGGAAATCACAAAGGGACACATTTGGAATTCTTTGAATAGACGAGGGTAGATACAGGGGAGCTGGTAAATGCAATGGAGTTAGACTTCATAAAGGCATCCAATTAGGTACTTCAAGCAAGGCTACTTAGCAAGATAAGGACCAATGGTGTTGGGGCATGGATCGAGGATTGGCTAATTATTAGAGGTCAGAGTTGAGATAGGGGGCATTTTCAGAATGACAACCTTAAACTAGTGCAGTGCCACAGGGATCAGTGCTGGGGTCCCAAGCATCTACAATATATTAATAAATTCACTTTCCTCAACCAAGTTATCATTACCAAGTTTGCAGCTGCTACAAGAATAGGTGAGAAGGTTAGGACGATAGTCTACAGAGAGAGATAGACAAGTTGAACAAAAATACTCAGCAGGTGGGAACTTTGGAGGTCAGCTACTTTGGACGAAAGCATAAAATGAGCTGAATGTTATTTAAGTGGAGAAAGACTGCAGAAAGTCACGGATTTGACAGTCCAGCTGCATAAATCACAAAAGACAAAGGTTTAGCAGGTACTAGTAAAGTCAAATGTAATGTTGAGTCCCTTATGTAAAGGAAGATACACCTCACTGGAGGCAGTCCTGAGATGGTTCATAGGCTTTATACTGGGCACAAAGGAACTGTCTAATGAGGAGAGGTTAGGTCGGTTGGGCTTGTATTCCAAATTTAAAAGAATGAGAGGTAACCTTATTGAAATGAACGTTCTTCGGGGCTTTGTCAAATGTTGAAAGGTTGTTTCTACTTGTAGGAGGGCCTAGGATCGGAGGCATAATTTCAGGATAAGAAGTCACCCAATTAGGACAGAAAGGAGGAGGGATTTCTTCTCTCAGAGGGTGGTGAATCTGTGGAATTCTTCACTGCCGAGGGTCGGTCATTAAGTGTATTCAAGGCAGAGATATAAACAGGTCTTTGCTCAGTCAGGGGATCGGGGTTATGGAGGAAAGGGCAGGAAAGTGGAGTTGAGAATGATCATATGTGACATGATCGGATTGAATGGGAGAATAGACGTGATACTGAGTACAGAAGTTGGGAGGTCATATTGTGGCTGTACAGGACGTTGGTTAGGCCACTTTTGGAATATTATGTGTAATTCTAGTCTCCTTCCTATTGGAAAGATGTTGTGAAACTTGAAAGGGTCCAGTAAAGATTTACAAAGATGTTGCCAGGGTTGGAGGATTTGAGCTATAGGGAGAGGCTGAACAGGCTGGGGCTGTTTTCCCTGCAGGGTCGCAAGCCGAGGGGTGACCTTATAGAGGTTTATAAAATCATGAGGGGCATAGATAATAAATTGACAAGGTCTTTCCCATGGGGTGGGTGAGTCAGAACTGAAGGGCATAGGTTTAGGGTGAGAGGGGAAAGATTTAAAGGAGACCTAAGGGGCAACGTTTTCACACAGAGGGTGGTACGTGTATGGAATGAGCTGCCAGAGGATGTGGTGGAGGCTGGTACAATTGCAACATTGAAGAGGCATTTGGATGGGTATATAAATAGGAAGGGTTTGGAGTGATATAGGCTGGGTGCTGGCAGGTGGGACGAGATTAGGTTGGGATATCTGCTCGGCATGGACGGGTTGGACCGAAGGGTCTGTTTCCCTGCTGTACATCTGTGACTCTACATGACCCACTTCTGCTCCTACGTCTATTGTCAGAAAGGTTCCTCAATATATTTTAACTTAGTAACTTTGTGCCTTTTAGTCAAAAGGTGGCAGAAAATGAATGACTATGTGAAAGCAACTGCAATTTGTGAAAATTCACGGTGGTGATTAATTTAATTTGGAGGAATGGCCATTTTGTGGGCAAGGAACAGTTCCGCTATAAAATAATCCAGAATTACGATTCAGTCTAGAATTAATAGTTAGTCACAAGTTGACCATGAAATACTATTATAAATTCACACTGATACACTTGGCTCTTAACTACAATTTAAAATAGGAGAGCATTTTCCATCTCCTTAGATAGTGAAACCGTCCACCCCACATGCAGCAAGACCTGGACAACTTAGATGCTTGGATTACTATGTGAAAAAGTAATATTCACACCACATCAGGACCAAGCAATGACCATCCGCAACAAGAGAAAGTGTAACTATTTCCCCTTGAAAATCAGCGCTATTATCCACACTGAACATGCCCCGAATCAAGATCCTGGGACTTAACGTTGACCAGAAACGGAATTGGACTAGTGATATTAACACTGTGGTACAAGAGCAGGAACCCTGCAATGATAGCTCACCCCCTGCACCCCCCCCCCCCCACCAATCTCTAAGACATAAATCAGGAGTGTGATGGAATATTCCTCATTTTCCTTGATGAGTTCAACTTCAACAAGACTCAAAAAGCTCAAAACAATCCAGGACTAAAGCAGCCCACCTGATTGGCAGTCCATTCCCACCTTAAAGATTTGAAGATATGTGGAGAGGTGACCAGACCTGGGCAAGAAGATTCTAAGCAGCTGAAACTGGAGAGCATCTTAAAATGAGAGAATTCCAGAGCCTTGTGCCTTGACATCTGAAGAGTGATTACAATCTGGGATGTACTAGGGGCCAGAATTGGAGAAAATCAAAGAACCCAATGCGCTGCAAGGCTGGAGGAGATCATATACAGGAAGGAACAAGGTGGCAGAAAGGTTTGAACACAAGGACGAACATTTTAAAACGAAGGCCTTGCCAGAAAGGATCCACTAAGTCTATAAGCACTGAGTAAGTGAGCAAATGGGGCTGAGTGCAAGTTGGGATAGAGAGGTCAGGTTCCACTTCCAGATCAAATCAACTTGTCATTCTCAATTGCTTCATCCAGTTTGCCAGTGTGCATCTTCACCTTCAGTCATATGTTAGTCAAGCTGATGACTAGTTAAAGTTTGAGGCAGTTTTATTCTGTGCGCGGTTTCTTTCGAGATGACAAGACTTTCAGTTCCTCTCTCCCATGGTGAACTCCTCTTGGAGAGCAGGCGACCAGAGGTGCCAGGAATGGAACGGAAGCCAACTGATCTTCTGGATTCCAAGCATGACATTGTGCTTCAGAGATACGTGAAGGCGGACAGCAGAGCCTAAGAGCATAGGGCCTTTTTGTCAATGGTAGGATCATCACTGGACATGCCAGCACTGTGCATCCCCCATTACCATTGGAGAGATAGTGGGTGGCCAACTACTTAAACTGCTACAGTCCATTTGGTTTCGGTATTCTCACTGTTCTGTTAATGATGGAATGTCAGGATTTTGACCCATTGACAGTCAAGAAATGGCAATATCATTCCAAGTCAAGCTGGTGATCGTCTTGGAGGAAATATTCCAAATGGTGGCATTCCCAAGCACCTATCACCTGTGTTCCTTTACATAACGCTTTGGAAGGTGCTGCCAAAGGTGTGCTGTCCTGTAGGGATCGTGCCCTGCTTTTATGGTAACACTAGAGAGGGGTACGTGGTGAGACAAACTGGACTTCAACAACACTTTGCTGCTACTGATGGCTCACAGTTTGAGCTGTCCAGGGTTGACTTGCTAGACCTGTTCTGAATCCATTCCACTTGGTACAATGCATCCCACTTGCTACAGAATACACAACGGAGAATATCCAAGCCTGAGGACAGGGCCTCACTTGTATACGAACTGTGTACTAGTCACCCTGGATTGGTACTGACATGGACAGACACATCTGCGACAGGGAGGCTGGTAAGAATGAGTTCAAGTAGGTTTTTCTCCCCCGCTTGTTAACTCGCACCATCTGTTACACACCCTCTTATAACTTTCAGGACTTAGCCAGATCAGTCAGTAGCGATGGTAACGAATCACTCTGGACGGTGGAAATCAATCTCTCCCACCCAGAGGACATTACATGCCTTTGCCACCCTCTCTGCTTCTTAGAGACTCACAGGGTCACACAGCACGGAAACCAAAATTGCTGTCTAACCAGTCCATGGGTGGCATGGTGACTCAGTGGTTAGCACAGCTGCCTCACAGCACCAGGGACCCGGGTTCGATTCCTGCCTTGGGCAACTGTCTGTGTGGAGTTTGCACATTCTCCCAGTGTCTGCGTGGGTTTCCACCGGGTGCTCCGGTTTCCTCCCACAGTCCAACATGTGCAGGTCAGGTGAACTGGCCACGCTAAATTGCCCATAGTATTAGGTGCATTAGTCTGGGGTAAATATAGGGTAGGGGAATGGGTCTGGGTGGGTTACTCTTCGGAGGGTCGGTGTGGACTTGTTGGGTCGAATGGCCTGTTTCCACATTGTAGGGAATCTAAATCTATGTCAAACATAATCTCAAATAATCCAGTCTCACCTACCAGCTCCTGGCCCATATCCCTCCAAAAAAAAACTTTCTTATTTATGTACTTATCTCAATGTCTTTGCGGAATTACTGATTTAGCAGCTAACAACCCCTCTTTCAGGGGATTTAAAAAAAACACTATCTGGTTTATTACACATTCCTGGAGGTGGTGGGATTTGAACCAATGCCTCCTGGTCCAGAATCAAGGACACTATCACTGCACCAGAGACCCCAACCCCTCTCTCGGATTGCTCCAATATAAAAGTAGCACCAGTCCTCATACATCATGAGATGAGACTTACAGAATGCGTCTTTTCTGATGCTGATCTCAATGCCACTTCCTGCAATGGTTTTACACAACTGAATGTCTGGTCCAAGTCTTTCGATGACAGCAACCATGTTGTTGTGGTCCTGGAGTCACAAAAGCCAAGTAAAGACAGAAGATCCCCTTTCCTCTAAGACTTTAGTGAACCAGATAGGTTTTTACAACAACCCAACAGCATTGCACTCTCTTTTACTGAATCCACCTTTCTTATCAAGAATTAAAATTCTCAAACTGCACTGGCGCAATTTAAACTCCAGCTCATCAGGATTACAAAGGCATCCATTTGAGAAATCCTTGCACTGTAACTTCCTGACGCCCAGAAGAGTTGGTGTTGCCTCACCAATTCAGAGTAGGCACGATCTAAATGGACTAGTACAAAATTCTGAAGGGGCTGAATGGCCTCATCCATATAGGACAGAAGGACTAGAAGCAGGAGTTAGCCACTCAGTCCCTCGTGCCTATTCTGCTATTCAATACGATCACGGCTGATCTCATTACAGCATCAACTCCACTTCCCTACCTGCTCCCTGTCACCCTTTAACCCCGTTACTAATAAAAAATCTGTCAGTCTATCGCCTCAAATTTATGCAATGACCCAGCACCCACTGCAGTTTGCGATAGTAAATTTCACAGATTCACACCCTATTAGGAGAAGTAATTTCTCAAACAAAGACAGAAGTTGCTGGAAAAGTTCAGCAGGTCTGGCAGCATCTGTGAAGAGAAATCAAAGTTAATGTTTCAGGTCCGGTGACTCTTCCTCAGAACGCTGGAGTTCTGAGGAAGGGTCACCGGGCTCGAAACGTTAACTTTGATTTCTCTTCACAGATGCTGCCAGACCTGCTGAGCTTTTCCAGCAACTTCTGTCTTTGTTTCTGATTCATAGCATCTGCAGATCTTTTGTTTTTTTACTAAGTAATCTCTGATCTATTTTAAATCTGTCACTCCTTAACCTGGAACTATGACCTCTCATTCTTCTTTGGCTGATGAGGAAACATCCTCTCTACATCTACTGGACAGGACAAAACAGTCAGAGATCACAGTACATGGCCAGTGTCAGTTCTGTACACTCAATGGGAAGCAATCTCATTGAAATCATAGAATCCATACAATGTGGAAACAGGCCTTTCGGCCCAACGAATCCACACCAACCCTCCGAAGGGTAACCCACCCAGAACCATTCCCCTACCATATTATCCTACATTTACCCCCGACCAATGCACCTAACTTGCACATTCCTGAACACTTTGGGCAATTTAGCATGGCCAATTCACCTAACCTGCACATCTTTGGGAGGGAACAGGAGCACCCGGAGGAAACCCACGCAGACATGGGGAGACCGTGCAAACTCCAAACGACCCAAGGCTGGAATCAAACCTGGGCCCCTGGCGCTGTGAGGCAGCAGTGCTAACCACTGAACCACCGTGCCGCACTTATTGAATCTTTGTGGAATGCTTTGAAAGGGTAGATTCTCTTTCTCACTAGCTGGAGAACCTAGATCCAGAGGTCATAGACTCAGTTCAGGGTGGTAGCTATTTAGGACGGAGAAGCAAAACATTATACGCTCAAAAGGTTGCAATTCTGTATAACTCTTGACCGCAGGAGATTGTAGATGTTCAGACAGTGGCTATATTTAAGCCCAAGGTTGTTAGGTTGCTCGACACTAAAGGGAATCACAGGACATTCGGGTGAGTGGAATTCCTGTTGAAGACTAGCCACTTCAAGAGTGGCAAAACAGGGACAAGGCGTTATGACCTGCTTCATTCCCGTTAATGCGATTCCATATTCTCCCATCCCAGATGCACGGGATTGATATGCAGGCGGAGTTGAAATATTTGCTTATTTCACAATTTGCTGATCATGAGAAGCTCTGGGGAGACAAAGTTACTAAATTGTTCAGCTCACTCTGCATAATATTGGAAGTAGGAGGATGGATGACAGTAGCTTTAAGCCACGGTACATCAACAAATGACGTGACTCATGACTGAAACTAGCCTAAAAAAAAACTGTTCCAGCTACAGGAAGTGGCGGAGAGAAAGAGAGAGACAGGCAGAGACAGAACAGGTGGATTTTGGAGGCTTGCACTCACTCACCCAGTTTTAGCTACTTAATCTTCCACCTTACTGGTTGTTTTTTTTTCCCACTAGAGTCAGCTAAGAGGTCAGTATCAGTGCTGTACACTTAATGGGAGGCAATCTCATAGAAACCATTGAATCCCTACAGTATGGAAAATGCCTGAGAGATCTCTGTGCCCATGTACATAGATCCCTCAAAAGTTGCCACTTAGGTTAATAGGGTTGTTAAGGCGGCATACGGTGCGTTAGCTTTTATTGGTAGAGGGATTGAATTTCGGAACCATGAGGTCATGCTGCAGCTGTACAAAACTCCGGTGCAGCCACACTCAGGAGTGTTGCGCACAGTTCTGGTCACCACATTATAGGAAGGATGTGGAAGCTTTGGAAAGGGCGCTGAGGAGATTTACTAGGATGTTGCCTGGTATGAAGGGAAGGTCTTACGAGGAACGTTTGAGGGACTTGAGGTTGTTTTCGTTAGAGAGAAGAAGATTGAGAGGTGACTTGATTGAGACAATCAGAAGGTTAGATCGGGTGGACAGCAAGAGCCTTTTTCTTTGGATGGGGATGGCTAACATAAATGGGCATAGCTTCAAATTGAGGGGCGATAGATATAGGACAAAGTAATAGGAGCATGGAATAGTTGTAGACTCACCACCTTTACAAGCATTTAAATGGTCATTGGATAGGCATATGGACAAGAATGGAATAGTGTAGATTAGATGGGCTTCAGATTGGTTTCGCAGGGTGATGCAACATTGACAGCCAAAGGACCTATACTGCGCTGTAATGTTCTATGTTCTTAAGAGGTCTGGCTGTCACACAGACAAGCCCAGACAGCAATTGTGAACAAGTCATTCACCCTCAGGCACTAATAATTAATAGAGCAGGACACTTTCCACGTGGGACGCATATGCACCTACTCTCACATACAGGTCCATGTAATCTTAGTCAAGCAGCTACAAAGTGCTCACATAGGTGCACAGAATTTTCAATGGGGTTCACAAGTTACCAGCAACAGGTAACTCCCCTCTGCCTAAGGGAACAAGACAACTCAGTATAGTCTCCAACTCCTGCTCCAGACAGGGGCCCAGCAAGGAAAACTGCTCAGAATCCCAGGTGAATGACTCGAGGCTCGTTCTTAAAGAAAACCAAAAGTATAAGCCCAAGTGTATCTTGATCACAGTATAATGAGCAAGGATTTCCTTCTCAAACTAACTGGGGATAGCAGATTGGTAAGCTCTGGGGACATGGGTTCAAACCCCACCATGGCAGCTTAAACTCAGTCACTAACTCTGTAATGGAAAGCTGGTTTCAGTAAGACTGACCATGACAACGACAACAATCATCAGTTGTAAAAACCCACTGGGGTTTTAGTCTGAGGGAAGGAAGTCTACAATCCAAACCCAGTCTGGGCTACAAGCGAGTCCCGATCCATGGCCTAATCATCCCCAGCCCAAGCCCACATCCAGGATATCAGTGAAAGTCCCAGAATCAGAATTCACATTCAGCATCCGTGCTCTCCTGAGATTGGGTGAGGCTGGCCCAGATCTGCACAATGTGTGGGTTTGAGGCAAAAAAAACCCCAAATTGTCCAAATAACCTTTTTTTAAAAAAAAGAAAAGAAAAAGCAATTGACACAACCCCAACCCATGAACACTGGTTAGCTCGCTGCCTTTCAGTACAGAATATTCAGCTTTGAGTTGACTTTCTATGGGAGAGACGAGATGACATTGAGGGACAATTGCACCTTGTTCCCCTACAAACAGCTAGGCGCCTCGTTTGTTAATTCAAAGTCATGCAGGTCAGTACGAATAACTAAGTACCCTATCATCGAATCAAAGGAACGTATCTAAGCAGTGGATTTCTGCAAATTGAAGAATCGTATTATGCAGGAGGCTGTTCTGCAGTATATGTGTTATCTTTTTGAAGATAATATAGAATAGTGTCACTCCCCAATGACATTTTCTGCCCCTAAGAGCTGACTCTATGTTGGATATTATTTTAGACTCTGATTCCATTTCCCTTTCAGGCAGTGAATCCAGATTGCTGGGTTTAAGAAAAACTCCACCTTTTATTTCTGTCTTTTTTGCCAATGGTCAATTTGTATCCTCCTGATACAGTTCCTCCTCCCTTAAAAAATTTGAGGATTTTAAAGCCAGAAAATGTAACGTAGCTGAATTCTGATTCAGGATCATAAGGAATAGATGCAGGGGTAGACCATCTAGCCCCTTGAGCCTGCCCCACTATTCAACAAGATCATGGTCGATCCCTTCATGGGCTCAGCTCCACTTGCCTGCCCGTTCCCTATAGTCCTTAATTCCTTTACTGTTCAAAGATCTAGCTATCTTTGCCTTAAAAGCATTCAAAGTAGCCTCAGCTGCTTCACTGGGCAGGGGACTCCACAGACTCTCAATCCTCTGGGTGAAGAAGTTCCTCCTCAACTCAGTCCTAAACCTGTTTCTCCTTAATTTTGCGTTTATGCCCGCTAGTTCTAGATTCATCCTGCAGGACCATGATCATTTTAACAATGTTCAATCGCAGGCAATAAATCAGCAGTCAAATTGCCCATAGTAGGAAGCAGCGAACTGCATTTAACGAGCTGAATGGCACATTTCCAGTGAGCTTGCATTGAACAAAACGCCAGACCGGAGAAATCCCCGCCCCACCCTCAACAAACACTCACCCAAAGTCGCAAAAATAGTAAGCATCGAGACACAAACTCTCAGCTTGGTTAAAACTTTAAGGGAGAACTTGCCTTTCACAACCTCAGAATGACTCAAACCCCTTTATGACCACGACAATGCTTTTAAAATACGGTCACTGTCACAAAGTAAATAACACAAAGGTCAATTTTTAAACATCAGGACAGAGTCAGACAGCTCTAAAGCACAGAAAAAGGCCTTCCGGCCTGTTGACTCTGCACAGACGGAAAACAGCGCTGAAAATGTGTTACTGGAAAAGCACAGCAGGTCAGGCAGCATCCAAGGAGCAGGAGAATCGACGTTTTCGGGCATGAGCCCTTCCAAAGATGGAAAACAACCACATTCCCATAAACAACACGCTAATTTGTTCTTTTCTTAATTAAAGCAGGTGAAGCACAAAGATCGAAACAGGACTTCAGTTGTAACAGGTCTTCAATACTTCCATAAAAAAGACAGAATTGTGACACTGCAGAAGGATGCCACTGTCTGCAATACAGTAGGAGATTTATTCTCATTTACATCCTCCCAGATGGGGCATTTGATTAAAGTCCCACCTGAAGGTCAGCACCTCTGGCAGTGCAGCACTCCCTCAGCCCTACAGTTAGGCTTATGCTTGAACACTAAAGCGGGGCTTGACCCCACAATTCTCTGACTTGGCTGAAGTTAAACTGAACATAATTAGGCCACACCTAGAGTGTGATGTCCAGCTCCAGTCACTGCTCATTGAGAAGGATTCAAAGATTCTCGAGAGGGTGCAGAGCTGATTTACCAGAATGGTTTCAGGAATGGGTGATAGTTTTGCACAGATGTGAGATTGCTCTGAAGAACAGTCACTGGATTTGAAGTGTTAACTATGCTTTCTCTCCAGAGATGCTGCCAGACCTGCTGGATTTCTCCAACAGCTTCAGTGTTTGTTTAGATCTTCAGCAGCGACGGTTTTTTATTTAGTATAAGTTTGAAGGGAAATTTGAACAAGCCCATGCAAGATGATGCCAGAGAAAAGTGAGGTACACAAAGAAACACTGTTCCAACGAGCTGATGATACAAGGGACCAGGGGACACAGACTGCGGTCTCCGGGCAAGATATAGAGGGGGTATTTGAGGAAGAACTTTCACCTTAAACATAGCGTACTGGAAAGATCTGGAACTTGGCCTCAGGAGTGTAAGCAGAGATGATGAGTTCAAAGAACATTATATTGATATGAGCTCGGAAGGAGATAACCTGTTGGAGCTACAAGAGACACACTATGGGGGCGGAAGAGAGGGGGGGGGGGGCGAGGGAGAGGGGGGGGGCGAGGGAGAGGGGGGGGCGAGGGAGAGGGGGGGGGGGCGAGGGAGAGGGGGGGCGAGGGAGAGGGGGGGGGCGAGGGAGAGGGGGGGGCGAGGGAGAGGGGGGGAGCGGGGGGAGGGGGGGGGGAGGGAGGGAGAGGGGGGAGGGGGGAGGGGGAGGGGGGGGGAGGGGGGGGGAGGGAGGGGGGGGAGGGGGGGAGGGAGGGGGGGGAGGGGGGGGAGGGAGGGGGGGGGAGGGAGGGGGGGGAGGGGGGGGGGAGGGAGGGGGAGGGGGGGGGAGGGAGGGGAGGGAGGGGGAGGGGGGGGGAGGGAGGGGGGGGGAGGGAGGGGGGGGGAGGGAGGGGGAAGGGGGGGGGGAGGGAGGGGGGGGGAGGGAGGGGGAGGGGGGGGGAGGGGAGGGGGAGGGGGGGGGAGGGGGGGGGAGGAGGGGGGAGGGAGGAGGGGGTAGGGGGCAGGGGAGGAGGGGGTAGGGGGGCAGGGGAGGAGGGGGGTAGGGGGGCAGGGGAGGAGGGGGGCAGGGGAGGAGGGGGGTAGAGGGGGCAGGGGAGGAGGGGGGTAGGGGGGCAGGGGAGGAGGAGGGGGGGGAGGGGGGCAGGGGGAGGGGAGGGGGGGGGGAGGGGAGGGGGGGGAGAGGGAGGGGGGGGAGAGGGGGGGGGAGAGGGTGGGGGGAGAGGAGGAGGGGGTGGGGGGGAGGAGGGAGGAGGGAGGAAAGAGGAGCCTCTGAGACGGAACGCAATTGGCGAGGGGCCGAATGGGCGCGGGGTTGAGGAGTGCGCACCTACAGGTCCCCCGGGGGCCGGGGGGGAGCCGCTCACCTGTAACTTGAGGCGGACATCCTGGGTGCTGCGCCCCCCGGAGCCTCTCCACCACCCCGGCCACCAGGTAATTACTGCGGAAACTCCTGGAGCTGAAGCGGCGGCGACACTGGGGGCAGCTGAAGCTGGTCTGGGAACCTCCCCAGAATTGTAAGATGCACTTCTTACAGAAATGGTGCATGCATTCCAACATCACCGGCTCCTGGAACATCTCATAACAGATACAGCAGGTCAGCTCATCTGTCACACCCTGCATCTTCACTCAATCACTTCCCCAAGGAGTCAACACAGTCACAGGACACTTTCCAAATTTCATAAACTCGGGGCAAAACGACTTTCGATTTTAGCCAGTGCTCCGCCCATGACTTTTTGTCGCTCTTCCCTCCCTCTGTTACCATTGCACCAATAATCTCTCAGTCAACAAGAGACCAGGAACTAGTTCAGGGTCCCTCTGCACCAATCTTCACCAGCAGCTGCCTGAGTGAAAGACACAAAAGGTGGGACTAGGAGACGGAAACTGTAATGGTTGTCTGTCAGTGACATTAGACCGCGGAAGGACAAATTACAGAGTAGGGTTGAATGTTCATCAATGTGTGGACGATGAATCATACTGTCACATTCCTCAGGGTTCTCTCCTGTAAATACACAGACACTCCCCAGGGACCCCCCTGAAAATACACACACACTCCCCAGGGACCACCATAAATACACCCACACTTTCCAGGCATCCCCCGGTAAATACACACACACTTTCCCCAGGGACCCACCTATAAATACACACACACAATCCCCAGGGACCCCCCCCCCCCCTGTAAATACACACACACTCCCCAGGGATCCCCCTGTAAATACACACATGCACACACTCCCCAGCCTCCCCCCCCCCCCCCCCATAAATACATGCACACTCCCTGAAATGACTGTTTTTGCTGCGCCTTTTCCAAGGTCTCACACTGACCAAGGGTGTGGAGGTGCTGGTATTGGACTGGGGTGTACAAAATTAAAAATCTCACAACACCAGGTTATAGTCGAACAGGTTTATTTGGAAGCACTAACTCTTGGCGCGCTGCTCCTTCGTCAGGTGGTTGTGGAGCAGGATCATAAGACACAGAGCTTATAGCAAAAGATCACACTGTCATATCTACAACTGACACAATATTTTGAACAAACTTATATTGCTGTTTAGTCACCTTTTAGAATGGTTTGCAGATTTCAATTCATTAATGTGAAAATCCCAGAGCTACTTTCAAATCACATTCTTGAGCTAGCTGTCTCAGGGTAAGGAGACAGTCATTCATTACTGATTAAAAAGCAAAATCATTTCCTTACAAGTGTTCTGGAATTCTTGACCACAGAAAGTGGTGAATGTTCCGTTGTTCAGTATATTTGGGATTGACATTAATTGACTTTCATACACTCCGAACTGAGGGATCTGGTGATAGTGTTTGAACACTGAACTAAGGTCGATGATCTGTTAGGGTCCATTGGAAGGCAGTGCAAATGTGGTCGACTGTAGGCCACTTCCTGCTGATCGCATTTTATCGAAAGTCTCCTGAAGGTAAACCATTGCCACTGGTTCCCTCTTATCAATTCTGCTTGCTACATCCTGAAAAATGTCCTGTAGATTTGTCAAGCACGCTGACAATGTCTGAACCTGTCACTGTTTTCCAAGTGCTCTGCTATTAAATCATTTTTTTAAAGATTCCCTACAGTGTGGAAACAGACCCTTCAGCCCAACAAGTCCACACCAGCCCTTCAAAGAATAACCCACCCAGACCCATTTCCCTCTCAATAATGCACCTAACACTGTGGGCGGTTTAGCATGGGTAATTCACCTAGCCTGCACGCACATCTTTTGGACTGTGGGAGGAAACCGGAGCACTTGGAGGAAACCCACGCAGACATGGGGAGAATGTGCAAACTCCACACAGTCAGTCGCCCAAGGCTGGAATTGAAAGGGGAACCCTGGTGCTGTGAGGCAGCAGTGCTAACCGCTGAGCCACAGTGCCACCCTTTAACAGACTTTAACATTTGTCCCACTACGGATGTTAGAAACTGGGTCGATAATTCCCTGCTTTATCTCTCCCTCCTTTTTTAAACAGAGAATGAATAATTTTGAATGAATGGATAATTTTATTGTCACCTGTATTTTACAGTACAATACAATCAAACACAGTGAAAAGCTTTCATTTGTCACTACGATTCGATGTTATTTTGGTTAATTTAAGAATAAAATTTTTTTAAAAATCAAGCTTAAAGAGAGTCCATCAGTCCTGAGGCAGCTTATCACCATAGTTTCTGTGCTGTGTGACTGGATGATACCTGTGCCATCTTCCCTCCACCAGCACCATCCACACGAAACTCAACCAATATCAAAATTGCCTGATCTCCAGGTGTCACCACTGCCTACACTGGACCCACAGAACTCACCTAGTCCCATCTCTTGCTGCTGGGCCTACCACGTTGATATTACTGTGATGCCCTTCTGCCATTGCTTCACCAATGCCAATCCTCAGGCACCATCTTTTGCCACTGGGTCTACCTGGCAGACTTCACCTCTGCTGAGGTTACATTAGCTACCCTCCAATCCATAAGAACCGATCTGGAGTCTTTAGGATCTTAACAGATATTCGCCAATGCATCCAATATTCCTAGTCCCACTTCCTTAAGGACTCTGGATCTAGATTAATGGTCCCTGGAGATTTATCAACCTCTGATCCCATCAATTTTCTAACCCCATTTCTCTACTAATACTTCAGTTCCTCCTTCTCACTGGACCCTGTGTCCCACAACATTTTTGAGATATTATTTGTCTTTCTTTGCGTAGACAGACCAAAGTATGTACTTAATTGGTCTGCCTTTTTTTTGTTCGGCAGAAGTGGGTACTGCAGATTAGAGTCAAGATTAGAGTGGTGCTGGAAAAGCACAGCAGGTCAGGCAGCATCCGAGGAGCAGGAAAATCGATGTTTCGGGCAAAAGCATTGAGCATTCCTGATGAAGGGCTTTTGCCTGAAACATTAATTTTCCTGCTGCCTGACCTGCTGTACTTTTCCAGCACCACTCTAATCTTGGCTTTTTGTTTTGGTTCCCCATCCCCTGTTTCTGACTCAGAATTGTCAGTAACAGTGATGGTAACCATCACAAGGCGACACTGGCTGTTACCATGGTGAGATAACACCAACTATTACTATGGAAGTGTTTTGCCGACTATAACCATCATAACACCACCTGTGACCATTACAGAGTAACCCCAGCTGTGACCATCCCAGGGAAACACTGACTATTACTCTATCACAGGATAACACTGTCTGTGACCATAGCAGGTCATACCTCCTGTAACCATCCCATGGAAGCATGAGCTGTTACCATCGCAGAGTAACACTGACTATTGCTATGAGAAAGTGAGGACTGCAGATGCTGGAGGTCAGAATCGAAAAGTGTGGCGCTGGAAAGGGACAGCAGGTCAGGCAGTATCCGAGGAGCAGGAGAGTTTCAGGGAATGTGAGGGTTTGGGGGGGACTGGAAGGAGAGGGCGCTTAGAGATAAGTAAGAGGGGAGGTGTGGGGTGGGGGTAAGGCAGCTGGGAAGGCGGTAGGTAGGTGCAGGTTGGGGGGGGGGTAATAGTGGTAGGTTGGTGGGAAAGGTGGAGCAGATAGATGGGAAGGGAGATGGACAGGTAGGACAGTTCAGGAAGGTGGTGCCAAGTTGGAGGCTTGGATCTGGGATGACGTGGCGCAAGGGGATATAAGGAAACTGCTGAAGTCAACATTGATGCTGTGTTTGGAGGGTCCTAAGGCGGAATATGAGGCGTTCTTCCTCCAGTGGTCGGGTGGCTAGGATTTAGCAGTGGCAGAGGCCTAGGCCTTGCATGTCCTTGGCAGAATGGGAGGGGGAGTTGAAGTGATTGGTCACAGGGCGATGGGGTTGTTATGTGTGTGTGTGTCCCTGATCAGCTCCACCCTTCCCTCTGACGTATCCCCATCACCCCCCCCACCTGCATCCACCTATCACCTTCCCAGCTACCTTCCTCCCACCTCCACATTTATTTCCCCTTTCCCTGCCTACATTCCTGATGAAGGGCTTATGCCCAAAATGTCGATTCTTCTGCTTCTCAGATGCTGCCTGACGATTACTGTCACAGGGTAGCAACAATTGTTACTGAAGAAACTTATCAGTGCTGAAAGAGGCCATTCAGCCCATTTAGTCTGTACTGATTAATGGTGGCACTGTGGCACAAATGGCAGCATGGTGGCTAAGTGGGTAACACTGCTGCCTCACAGCGCCAGGGTCACAGTTCAACTCCAGCATCGGGTGACTGTCTGTGTGGGGTTTGCACATTCTCCCCGTGTCTGAGTGGGTTTCCTCCGGGTGCTCCGGTCTCCTCCCACAGTCCAAAGATGTGCAGGTCAGGTGAATTGGCCATGCTAAATTACCCGTAGTGTTATGTGCATTAGTCAGAGGGAAATGGTCTGGGTGGGTTACTCTTCGGAGGGTCGGTGTGGACTGGTTGGTCCGAAGGGCCTGTTTCCACACTGTAGGGAATCTAATCTAATCCTCCAATCCAGATCCAGACCCTCCACCCTGTCCTCATAGCCTCTGGTTTACTGCAGCCAATCCACCTGGCCTGCACACCTTTGGACTGTGGGAGGAAACCACAGCACCCAGAGGAAACCCACACAGATACGGGGTGGATGTGCAAACTCCACACAGACAGTCGCCCGAGGCTGGAATCGATCTGGGACTCTGGCGCTGTGAGGCAGCAGTGTTACCGACTTAGCCACCGTGCTGCCATGTGTGCCACTGTACCACCATTAATCAGTACAGACTAAATGGGCTGAATAACATCTTTCAGCACTGACAAGACCATCATCGAGAAACATTGTGAACATCCCAGGGTAACACCAACTATGACTATCACCGAGTAACACTGATGTGACCATCACATGGTAATACCGACTGTGACCATCACAGAGTAACACTGACTGTGACCATCACAGGGTAACACCAACTGTGACCATCACAGAGTAACACCGACTGTGACCATCACAGGGTAACACCAAGTGTGACCATCACAGAGTAACACCGACTGTGACCATCACAGGGTAACACCAAGTGTGACCATCACAGAGTAACACCGACTGTGACCATCACAGGGTAACACCGACTGTGACCATCGCAGAGTAACACTGACAGTGACCATCACAGGGTAACACCAAGTGTGACCATCACAGAGTAACACCGACTGTGACCATCACAGAGTAACACCGACTGTGACCATCACAGGGTAACACCAACTGTGACCATCACAGAGTAACACCAACTGTGACCATCACAGAGTAACACTGACTGTGACCATCACAGGGTAACACCGACTGTGACCATCACAGGGTAACACCAACTGTGACCATCACAGAGTAACACCAACTGTGACCATCACAGAGTAACACTGACTGTGACCATCACAGAGTAACACCGACTGTGACCATCGCAGAGTAACACCGACTGTGACCATCACAGGGTAACACCGACTGTGACCATCACAGAGTAACACCGACTGTGACCATCACAGGGTAACACCAAGTGTGACCATCACAGAGTAACACCGACTGTGACCATCACAGGGTAACACCAACTGTGACCATCGCAGAGTAACACCGACTGTGACCATCACAGGGTAACACTGACAGTGACCATCGCAGAGTAACACCGAGTGTGACCATCACAGGGTAACACTGACTGTGACCATCGCAGAGTAACACCAACTGTGACCATCGCAGAGTAACACCGACTGTGACCATCACAGGGTAACACTGACTGTGACCATCACAGAGTAACACCGAGTGTGACCATCACAGGGTAACACCAACTGTGACCTTCACAGGATAACACCGACTGTGACCATCACAGAATAACACCGACATTGACCATCACATGGTAACACCGACTGTGACCATCACAGAGTAACACCGACTGTGACCATCACAGAGTAACACCGACTGTGACTATCACAGAGTAACACCGACTGTGACCATCACAGAGTAACACCGACTGGGACCATTACAGAGTAACACAGACTGGGCCATCACAGAGTAACACCGAGTGTGACCATCACAGAGTAACACCGACTGTGACCATCGCAGAGTAACACCGACTGTGACCATCACAGAATAACACCGACTGTGACCATCACAGAGTAACACCGACTGTGACCATCACATGGTAACACTGACTGTGACCATCACAGAGTAACACTGACTGTGACCATCACAGGGTAACACCGACTGTGACCATCACAGGGTAACACCGACTGGGACCATCACAGAGTAACACTGACAGTGACTATCACAGAGTAACACTGACTGTGACCATCACAAAGTAACACTGACAGTGACTATCACAGAGTAACATTGATAGTGACCATCACAGAGTAACACCGACTGGGACCAGCACAGAGTAACACTGACAGTGACTATCACAGAGTAACACGGACTGGGACCATCGCAGAGTAACACCGACAGTGACCATCACAGAGTAACACAGACTGGGACCATCGCAGAGTAACACCGACAGTGACCATCACAGAGTAACACCGACTGGGACCATCACAGAGTAACACTGACAGTGACTATCACAGAGTAACACTGACAGTGACTATCACAGAGTAACACTGACTGTGACCATCACAGAGTAACACTGACAGTGACCATCACAGAGTAACACTGACTGTGACCATCACAGAGTAACACTAACAGTGACTATCACAGAGTAACACCGACTGTGACCATCACAGAGTAACACCGACTGTGACCATCACAGAGTAACACTGACTGTGACCATCGCAGAGTAACACCGACTGTGACTATCACAGAGTAACACTGACTGTGACCATCACAGAGTAACACCGACAGTGACCATCACAGAGTAACACTGACAGTGACTATCACAGAGTAACACTGACTGTGACCATCACAGAGTAACACCGACAGTGACCATCACAGAGTAACACTGACTGTGACCATCACAGAGTAACACTGACAGTGACTATCACAGAGTAACGCCGACTGTGACCGTCACAGAGTAACACTGACTGTGACCGTCACAGAGTAATACCGACTGTGACTATCACAGAGTAACACCGACTGCGACCATTACAGAGTACCACTGACAGTGACCATCACATGGTAACACCGACGGTGACAATCACAGAGTAACACCAACAGTGACAATCACAGAGTAACACCAACAGTGACCATCACATGGTAACACCGACTATGACCATCACAGGGTAACACCGACTGTGACCATCACAGAGTAACATTGATAGTGACCATCACATGATAACACCGACTGTGACTATCACAGAGTAACACCGACTGGGACCATCACAGGGTAACACCGACTGTGACCATCACAGGGTAACATTGACAGTGACCATCACAGATTAACACCGACTGTAAACATCACAGAGTAACACCGACTGTGACCATCACAGGGTAACATCGACAGTGACCATCACAGGGTAACACCGACTGTGACCATCACAGATTAACACCGACTGTGAACAGCACAGGGTTACACCGACAGTGACCATCACAGGGTAACATTGACTGTGACCATCACAGGGTAACACCTACAGTGACCATCACAGGGTAACACCGACTATGACCATCACAGAGTAACACCGACTGTGACCATCACAGAGTAACACTGACTGTGACCATCACAGAGTAACACCGACTGTGACCATCGCAGAGTAACACTGACTGTGACCATCGCAGAGTAACACCGACTGTGACCATCGCAGAGTAACACTGACTGTGACCATCACATGATAACACCGACTGTGACTATCACAGTGTAACACCGACTGTGACCATCACAGATTAACACCGACAGTGACCATCACATGGTAACATCTATAGTGACCATCACAGAGTAACACCGACTGTGACTATCACAGGGTAACACCTACAGTGACCATCACATGGTAACACCGACTGTGACAATCACAGGGTAACACCGACAGTGACCATTGTAGAGTAACACTGACTGTGACCATCATAGATGAACACCGAGTGTGACCATCACAGATTAACACCGATTGTGACCATCACAGGGTAACACTGACTGTGACCATCACATGGTAACACCAACAGTGACCATCACAGAGTAACACTGACTGTGACCATAGCAGGGTAAAACCGACTGTGACCATCACAGATTAACACCGACTGTGACCATCACAGTGTAACACCGACTGTGACCATCACAGGGTAACCCCGACAATGACCATCACAGTGTAACACCGACTATGACCATCACAGGGTAACACCGACTGTGACTATCACAGAGTAACACTGACTGTGACCATAGCAGGGTAAAACCGACTGTGACCATCACAGATTAACACCGACTGTGACCATCACAGAGTAACACTGACTGTGACCATCACAGGGTAACACTGACAGTGACCATCACAGGGTAATACCGACTGTGACCATCACAGGGTAACACCGACAGTGACCATCACTCAGTAACACCGACTGTGACCATCGCAGATTAACACCGACTGTGACCATCACAGAGTAACACCGACTGTGACGATCACAGGGTAATACCGACTGTGACCATCACAGGGTAACACTGACAGTGACCATCACACGGTATGTCCGACTGTGACCATCACAGGGTAACACCGACTGTGACCATCACAGAGTAACACCGACTGTGACCATCACAGGGTAGCACCGACTGTGACCATCACACGATAACACCGACTGTGACCATCACAGGGTAACACCGACTGTGACCATCACAGAGTAACACCGACTATCACCATCGCAGAGTAACACCGACAGTGACCATCACAGGGTAACACCGACTGTGACCATCACAGGGTAACACTGACTGTGACCATCACAGAGTAACACCGACAGTGACCATCACAGATTAACACCGACAGTGACCATCACAGAATAACACCGACTGGGACCATCACAGGGTAACACCGACTGTGACCATCACAGAGTAACACCGACTATGACCATCGCAGAGTAACACCGACAGTGACCATCACAGGGTAACACCGACTGTGACCATCACAGGGTAACACTGACTGTGACCATCACAGAGTAACACCGACAGTGACCATCACAGAATAACACCGACTGGGACCATCACAGGGTAACACTGACTGGGACCATCACAGGGTAACACCGACAGTGACCATCACAGGGTAACACTGACTGGGACCATCACAGGGTAACACTGACTGGGACCATCACAGGGTAACACTGACTGTGACCATCACAGAGTAACACTGACAGTGACCATTACAGAGTAACACCGACTGGGACCATCACAGAGTAACACTGACAGTGACCATCACAGAGTAACACCGACAGTGACCATCACAGAGTAACACCGACAGTGACCATCACAGGGTAACACCGACTGGTACCATCACAGGGTAACACTGACTGTGACCATCACAGAGTAACACCGACAGTGACCATCGCAGATTAACACCGACTGTGACCATCACAGAGTAACACCGACAGTGACCATCACAGAGTAACACCGACAGTGACCATCACAGAGTAACACCGACAGTGACCATCACAGAGTAACACAAACTGGGACCATCACAGGGTAACACTGACTGTGACCATCACAGAGTAACACCGACTGTGACCATCGCAGAATAACACCGACTGTGACTATCACAGAGTAACACCGACTGTGACCATCGCAGAGTAACACCGACAGTGACCATCACGGAGTAACACTGACTGTGACCATCACAGAGTAACACCGACTGTGAGCATCACAGGGTAACACTGACTGTGAGCATCACAGAGTAACACCGACTGTGACCATCGCAGAGTAACACCGACTGGGACCATCACAGAGTAACACCGACTGGGACCATCACAGGGTAACACTGACTGTGAGCATCACAGAGTAACACCGACTGTGACCATCGCAGAGTAACACCGACTGGGACCATCACAGAGTAACACTGACAGTGACTATCACAGAGTAACACCGACTGGGACCATCACAGGGTAACACTGACTGTGACCATCACAGAATAACACCGACAGTGACCATCACAGAGTAACACTGACAGTGACCATCACAGAGTAACACCGACTGTGACCATTGCAGAGTAACACCGACAGTGACCATCACAGAGTAACACCGACTGGGACCATCACAGGGTAACACTGACAGTGACCATCACAGAGTAACACTGACAGTGACCATCACAGAGTAACACAGACTGGGACCATCACAGAGTAACACCGACTGTGACCATCACAGAGTAACACTGACAGTGACTATCACAGAGTAACACCGACTGTGACCATCACAGAGTAACACTGACAGTGACCATTACAGAGTAACACAGACTGGGCCATCACAGAGTAACACTGACAGTGACTATCACAGAGTAACACCGACTGGGACCATCACAGAGTAACACCGACTCTGACCATAACAGGGTAACACTGACTGTGACCATCACAGAGTAACACTGACAGTGACCATTACAGAGTAACACAGACTGGGCCATCACAGAGTAACACTGACAGTGACTATCACAGAGTAACACCGACTGGGACCATCACAGAGTAACACTGACAGTGACCATCACAGAGTAACACCGACTGTGACCATCACAGAGTAACACTGACAGTGACTATCACAGAGTAACACCGACTGTGACCATCGCAGAGTAACACTGACAGTGACCATCACAGAATAACACCGACTGTGACTATCACAGAGTAACACCGACTGTGACCATCGCAGAGTAACACCGACAGTGACCATCACAGAGTAACACCGACTGTGACCATCACAGAGTAACACTGACAGTGACCATCACAGAATAACACCGACTGTGACTATCACAGAGTAACACCGACTGTGACCATCGCAGAGTAACACCAACAGTGACCATCACAGAGTAACACCGACTGGGACCATCACAGGGTAACACTGACTGTGACCATCACAGAGTAACACCGACTGTGACCATCGCAGAGTAACACCGACTGGGACCATCACAGGGTAACACTGACTGTGACCATCACAGAGTAACACTGACAGTGACCATCACAGAGTAACACCGACTGGGACCATCACAGGGTAACACTGACTGTGACCATCACAGAGTAACACTGACAGTGACCATCACAGTGTAACACCGACTGGGACTATCACAGAGTAACACCGACTGGGACCATCACAGAGTAACACTGACAGTGACCATCGCAGAGTAACACCGACTGGGACCATCACAGAGTAACACCGACTGTGACCATCACAGAGTAACACCGACAGTGACCATCACAGGGTAACACCGACTGTGACCATCACAGATTAACACCGACTGTGAACAGCACAGGGTTACACCGACAGTGACCATCACAGGGTAACATTGACTGTGACCATCACAGGGTAACACCTACAGTGACCATCACAGGGTAACACCGACTATGACCATCACAGAGTAACACCGACTGTGACCATCACAGAGTAACACTGACTGTGACCATCACAGAGTAACACCGACTGTGACCATCGCAGAGTAACACTGACTGTGACCATCGCAGAGTAACACCGACTGTGACCATCGCAGAGTAACACTGACTGTGACCATCACATGATAACACCGACTGTGACTATCACAGTGTAACACCGACTGTGACCATCACAGATTAACACCGACAGTGACCATCACATGGTAACATCTATAGTGACCATCACAGAGTAACACCGACTGTGACTATCACAGGGTAACACCTACAGTGACCATCACATGGTAACACCGACTGTGACAATCACAGGGTAACACCGACAGTGACCATTGTAGAGTAACACTGACTGTGACCATCATAGATGAACACCGAGTGTGACCATCACAGATTAACACCGATTGTGACCATCACAGGGTAACACTGACTGTGACCATCACATGGTAACACCAACAGTGACCATCACAGAGTAACACTGACTGTGACCATAGCAGGGTAAAACCGACTGTGACCATCACAGATTAACACCGACTGTGACCATCACAGTGTAACACCGACTGTGACCATCACAGGGTAACCCCGACAATGACCATCACAGTGTAACACCGACTGTGACCATCACAGGGTAACACCGACTGTGACTATCACAGAGTAACACTGACTGTGACCATAGCAGGGTAAAACCGACTGTGACCATCACAGATTAACACCGACTGTGACTATCACAGAGTAACACTGACTGTGACCATCACAGGGTAACACTGACAGTGACCATCACAGGGTAATACCGACTGTGACCATCACAGGGTAACACCGACAGTGACCATCACTCAGTAACACCGACTGTGACCATCGCAGATTAACACCGACTGTGACCATCACAGAGTAACACCGACTGTGACGATCACAGGGTAATACCGACTGTGACCATCACAGGGTAACACTGACAGTGACCATCACACGGTATGTCCGACTGTGACCATCACAGGGTAACACCGACTGTGACCATCACAGAGTAACACCGACTGTGACCATCACAGGGTAGCACCGACTGTGACCATCACACGATAACACCGACTGTGACCATCACAGGGTAACACCGACTGTGACCATCACAGAGTAACACCGACTATGACCATCGCAGAGTAACACCGACAGTGACCATCACAGGGTAACACCGACTGTGACCATCACAGGGTAACACTGACTGTGACCATCACAGAGTAACACCGACAGTGACCATCACAGATTAACACCGACAGTGACCATCACAGAATAACACCGACTGGGACCATCACAGGGTAACACCGACTGTGACCATCACAGAGTAACACCGACTATGACCATCGCAGAGTAACACCGACAGTGACCATCACAGGGTAACACCGACTGTGACCATCACAGGGTAACACTGACTGTGACCATCACAGAGTAACACCGACAGTGACCATCACAGAATAACACCGACTGGGACCATCACAGGGTAACACTGACTGTGACCATCACAGAATAACACCGACAGTGACCATCACAGAGTAACACCGACAGTGACCATCACAGGGTAACACTGACAGTGACCATCACAGGGTAACACTGACTGGGACCATCACAGGGTAACACTGACTGTGACCATCACAGAGTAACACTGACAGTGACCATTACAGAGTAACACCGACTGGGACCATCACAGAGTAACACTGACTGTGACCATCACAGAGTAACACCGACAGTGACCATCACAGAGTAACACCGACAGTGACCATCACAGAGTAACACTGACTGTGACCATCACAGAGTAACACCGACAGTGACCATCACAGAGTAACACCGACAGTGACCATCACAGGGTAACACTGACAGTGACCATCACAGGGTAACACTGACTGGGACCATCACAGGGTAACACTGACTGTGACCATCACAGGGTAACACTGACAGTGACCATCACAGGGTAACACTGACTGGGACCATCACAGGGTAACACTGACTGTGACCATCACAGAGTAACACCGACAGTGACCATCACAGGGTAACACCGACTGGGACCATCACAGGGTAACACTGACTGTGACCATCACAGAGTAACACCGACAGTGACCATCACAGGGTAACACCGACTGGGACCATCACAGGGTAACACTGACTGTGACCATCACAGGGTAACACCGACTGGGACCATCACAGAGTAACACTGACTGTGACCATCACAGGGTAACACCGACAGTGACCATCACAGAGTAACACAAACTGGGACCATCACAGGGTAACACTGACTGTGACCATCACAGAGTAACACCGACTGTGACCATCGCAGAATAACACCGACTGTGACTATCACAGAGTAACACCGACTGTGACCATCGCAGAGTAACACCGACAGTGACCATCACGGAGTAACACTGACTGTGACCATCACAGAGTAACACCGACTGTGACCATCGCAGAGTAACACTGACTGTGACCATCACAGAGTAACACCGACTGGGACCATCACAGGGTAACACTGACAGTGACTATCACAGAGTAACACCGACTGGGACCATCACAGGGTAACACTGACTGTGACCATCACAGAATAACACCGACAGTGACCATCACAGAGTAACACTGACAGTGACCATCACAGAGTAACACCGACTGTGACCATTGCAGAGTAACACCGACAGTGACCATCACAGAGTAACACCGACTGGGACCATCACAGGGTAACACTGACAGTGACCATCACAGAGTAACACCGACTGGGACCATCACAGGGTAACACTGACTGTGAGCATCACAGAGTAACACCGACTGTGACCATCGCAGAGTAACACCGACTGGGACCATCACAGAGTAACACTGACAGTGACTATCACAGAGTAACACCGACTGGGACCATCACAGGGTAACACTGACTGTGACCATCACAGAATAACACCGACAGTGACCATCACAGAGTAACACTGACAGTGACCATCACAGAGTAACACCGACTGTGACCATTGCAGAGTAACACCGACAGTGACCATCACAGAGTAACACCGACTGGGACCATCACAGGGTAACACTGACAGTGACCATCACAGAGTAACACTGACAGTGACCATCACAGAGTAACACAGACTGGGACCATCACAGAGTAACACCGACTGTGACCATCACAGAGTAACACTGACAGTGACTATCACAGAGTAACACCGACTGTGACCATCACAGAGTAACACCGACTGTGACCATTGCAGAGTAACACCGACAGTGACCATCACAGAGTAACACCGACTGTGACCATCACAGAGTAACACTGACAGTGACTATCACAGAGTAACACCGACTGTGACCATCACAGAGTAACACTGACAGTGACCATTACAGAGTAACACAGACTGGGCCATCACAGAGTAACACTGACAGTGACTATCACAGAGTAACACCGACTGGGACCATCACAGAGTAACACCGACTCTGACCATAACAGGGTAACACTGACTGTGACCATCACAGAGTAACACTGACAGTGACCATTACAGAGTAACACAGACTGGGCCATCACAGAGTAACACTGACAGTGACTATCACAGAGTAACACCGACTGGGACCATCACAGAGTAACACTGACAGTGACCATCACAGAGTAACACCGACTGTGACCATCACAGAGTAACACTGACAGTGACTATCACAGAGTAACACCGACTGTGACCATCGCAGAGTAACACTGACAGTGACCATCACAGAATAACACCGACTGTGACTATCACAGAGTAACACCGACTGTGACCATCGCAGAGTAACACCGACAGTGACCATCACAGAGTAACACCGACTGTGACCATCACAGAGTAACACTGACAGTGACCATCACAGAATAACACCGACTGTGACTATCACAGAGTAACACCGACTGTGACCATCGCAGAGTAACACCAACAGTGACCATCACAGAGTAACACCGACTGGGACCATCACAGGGTAACACTGACTGTGACCATCACAGAGTAACACCGACTGTGACCATCGCAGAGTAACACCGACTGGGACCATCACAGGGTAACACTGACTGTGACCATCACAGAGTAACACTGACAGTGACCATCACAGAGTAACACCGACTGGGACCATCACAGGGTAACACTGACTGTGACCATCACAGAGTAACACTGACAGTGACCATCACAGTGTAACACCGACTGGGACTATCACAGAGTAACACCGACTGGGACCATCACAGAGTAACACTGACAGTGACTATCACAGAGTAACACCGACTGTGACCATCGCAGAGTAACCCCGACAGTGACCATCACAGAATAACACCGACTGTGACTATCACAGAGTAACACCGACTGTGACCATCACAGGGTAACACCTACAGTGACCATCACAGGGTAACACCGACTATGACCATCACAGAGTAACACCGACTGTGACCATCACATGGTAACACCGACGGTGACAATCACAGCGTAACACTGACTGTGACCATCACAGAGTAACACCGACTGTGACCATCGCAGAGTAACACCGACTGGGACCATCACAGGGTAACACTGACTGTGACCATCACAGAGTAACACTGACAGTGACTATCACAGTGTAACACCGACTGGGACCATCACAGGGTAACACTGACAGTGACCATCACAGAGTAACACTGACTGGGACCATCACAGGGTAACATTGACTGTGACCATCACAGGGTAACACCTACAGTGACCATCACAGGGTAACACCGACTATGACCATCACAGAGTAACACCGACTGTGACCATCACATGGTAACACCGACGGTGACAATCACAGAGTAACACTGACTGTGACCATCACAGAGTAACACCGACTGTGACCATCGCAGAGTAACACTGACTGTGACCATCACATGATAACACCGACTGTGACCATCACATGGTAACACCGACTGTGACCATCACAGATTAACACCGACAGTGACCATCACATGGTAACATCTATAGTGACCATCACAGAGTAACACCGACTGTGACTATCACAGGGTAACACCTACAGTGACCATCACATGGTAACACCGACTGTGACAATCACAGGGTAACACCGACAGTGACCATTGTAGAGTAACACTGACTGTGACCATCATAGATGAACACCGACTGTGACCATCACAGATTAACACCGATTGTGACCATCACAGGGTAACACTGACTGTGACCATCACATGGTAACACCAACAGTGACCATCACAGAGTAACACTGACTGTGACCATAGCAGGGTAAAACCGACTGTGACCATCACAGATTAACACCGACTGTGACCATCACAGTGTAACACCGACTGTGACCATCACAGGGTAACCCCGACAATGACCATCACAGTGTAACACCGACTGTGACCATCACAGGGTAACACCGACTGTGACTATCACAGAGTAACACTGACTGTGACCATAGCAGGGTAAAACCGACTGTGACCATCACAGATTAACACCGACTGTGACTATCACAGAGTAACACTGACTGTGACCATCACAGGGTAACACTGACAGTGACCATCACAGGGTAATACCGACTGTGACCATCACAGGGTAACACCGACAGTGACCATCACTCAGTAACACCGACTGTGACCATCGCAGATTAACACCGACTGTGACCATCACAGAGTAACACCGACTGTGACGATCACAGGGTAATACCGACTGTGACCATCACAGGGTAACACTGACAGTGACCATCACACGGTATGTCCGACTGTGACCATCACAGGGTAACACTGACTGTGACCATCACAGAGTAACACCGACTGTGACCATCGCAGAGTAACACCGACAGTGACCATCACAGGGTAACACCGACTGTGACCATCACAGGGTAACACTGACTGTGACCATCACAGAGTAACACCGACAGTGACCATCACAGAATAACACCGACTGGGACCATCACAGGGTAACACCGACTGTGACCATCACAGAGTAACACCGACTGTGACCATCACAGAGTAACACCGACTGTGACCATCACAGAGTAACACCGACTGTGACCATCACAGAATAACACCGACTGTGACCATCACAGAGTAACACCGACTGGGACCATCACAGGGTAACACTGACTGTGACCATCACAGAGTAACACCGACAGTGACCATCGCAGATTAACACCGACTGTGACCATCACAGGGTAACACCGACAGTGACCATCACAGAATAACACCGACTGTGACCATCACAGAGTAACACCGACTGGGACCATCACAGGGTAACACTGACTGTGACCATCACAGAGTAACACCGACTGTGACCATCGCAGAATAACACCGACTGTGACTATCACAGAGTAACACCGACTGTGACCATCGCAGAGTAACACCGACAGTGACCATCACGGAGTAACACCGACTGGGACCATCACAGGGTAACACTGACTGTGACCATCACAGAGTAACACCGACTGTGACCATCGCAGAGTAACACTGACTGTGACCATCACAGAGTACACCGACTGGGACCATCACAGGGTAACACTGACTGTGACCATCGCAGAATAACACCGACAGTGACCCTCACAGAGTAACACTGACAGTGACCATCACAGAGTAACACCGACTGTGACCATTGCAGAGTAACACCGACAGTGACCATCACAGAGTAACACCGACTGGGACCATCACAGGGTAACACTGACAGTGACCATCACAGAGTAACACTGACAGTGACCATTGCAGAGTAACACCGACAGTGACCATCACAGAGTAACACTGACAGTGACTATCACAGAGTAACACTGACTGTGACCATCACAGAGTAACACCGACAGTGACCATCGCAGATTAACACCGACTGTGACCATCACAGGGTAACACCGACAGTGACCATCACAGAATAACACCGACTGTGACCATCACAGAGTAACACCGACTGGGACCATCACAGGGTAACACTGACTGTGACCATCACAGAGTAACACCGACTGTGACCATCGCAGAATAACACCGACTGTGACTATCACAGAGTAACACCGACTGTGACCATCGCAGAGTAACACCGACAGTGACCATCACGGAGTAACACCGACTGGGACCATCACAGGGTAACACTGACTGTGACCATCACAGAGTAACACCGACTGTGACCATCGCAGAGTAACACTGACTGTGACCATCACAGAGTACACCGACTGGGACCATCACAGGGTAACACTGACTGTGAGCATCACAGAGTAACACCGACTGTGACCATCGCAGAGTAACACCGACTGGGACCATCACAGAGTAACACTGACAGTGACTATCACAGAGTAACACCGACTGGGACCATCACAGGGTAACACTGACTGTGACCATCGCAGAATAACACCGACAGTGACCATCACAGAGTAACACTGACAGTGACCATCACAGAGTAACACCGACTGTGACCATTGCAGAGTAACACCGACAGTGACCATCACAGAGTAACACCGACTGGGACCATCACAGGGTAACACTGACAGTGACCATCACAGAGTAACACTGACAGTGACCATCACAGAGTAACACAGACTGGGACCATCACAGAGTAACACCGACTGTGACCATCACAGAGTAACACTGACAGTGACTATCACAGAGTAACACCGACTGTGACCATCACAGAGTAACACTGACAGTGACCATTACAGAGTAACACAGACTGGGCCATCACAGAGTAACACTGACAGTGACTATCACAGAGTAACACCGACTGGGACCATCACAGAGTAACACCGACTGGGACCATCACAGGGTAACACTGAGTGTGACCATCACAGAGTAACACTGACAGTGACCATTACAGAGTAACACAGACTGGGCCATCACAGAGTAACACTGACAGTGACTATCACAGAGTAACACCGACTGGGACCATCACAGAGTAACACCAACCGTGACCATCACAGAGTAACACCGACTGGGACCATCACAGGGTAACACTGACTGTGACCATCACAGGGTAACACTGACTGTGACCATCACAGAGTAACACAGACTGGGACCATCACAGAGTAACACCGACTGTGACCATCACAGAGTAACACTGACAGTGACTATCACAGAGTAACACCGACTGTGACCATCACAGAGTAACACCGACTGTGACCATCACAGAGTAACACTGACAGTGACCATTACAGAGTAACACAGACTGGGCCATCACAGAGTAACACTGACAGTGACTATCACAGAGTAACACCGACTGGGACCATCACAGAGTAACACCGACTGGGACCATCACAGGGTAACACTGACTGTGACCATCACAGAGTAACACTGACAGTGACCATTACAGAGTAACACAGACTGGGCCATCACAGAGTAACACTGACAGTGACTATCACAGAGTAACACCGACTGGGACCATCACAGAGTAACACTGACAGTGACCATCACAGAGTAACACCGACTGTGACCATCACAGAGTAACACTGACAGTGACTATCACAGAGTAACACCGACTGTGACCATCGCAGAGTAACACTGACAGTGACCATCACAGAATAACACCGACTGTGACTATCACAGAGTAACACCGACTGTGACCATCGCAGAGTAAACACCGACAGTGACCATCACAGAGTAACACCGACTGTGACCATCGCAGAGTAACACTGACAGTGACCATCACAGAATAACACCGACTGTGACTATCACAGAGTAACACCGACTGTGACCATCGCAGAGTAAACACCGACAGTGACCATCACAGGGTAACACTGACTGTGACCATCACAGAGTAACACTGACTGTGACCATCACAGAGTAACACCGACTGTGACCATCACAGAGTAACACTGACTGTGACCATCACAGAGTAACACTGACAGTGACTATCACAGAGTAACACTGACTGTGACCATCACAGAGTAACACCGACTGTGACCATCACAGGGTAACACTGACTGTGACCATCACAGAGTAACACTGACTGTGACCATCACAGAGTAACACCGACTGTGACCATCACAGGGTAACACCGACTGGGACCATCACAGAGTAACACCGACAGTGACCATCACAGGGTAACACTGACTGTGACCATCACAGAGTAACACTGACAGTGACTATCACAGTGTAACACCGACTGTGACCATCACAGGGTAACACTGACTGTGACCATCACAGAGTAACACCGACTGTGACCATCACAGATTAACACCGACTGTGACCATCACAGGGTAACACTGACTGTGACCATCACAGAGTAACACTGACAGTGACTATCACAGTGTAACACCGACTGGGACTATCACAGAGTAACACCGACTGTGACCATCACAGAGTAACACTGACAGTGACCATCGCAGAGTAACACCGACTGGGACCATCACAGAGTAACACTGACAGTGACTATCACAGAGTAACACCGACTGTTCCCATCGCAGAGTAACACCGACAGTGACCATCACAGAGTAACATTGACTGTGACCATCACAGGGTAACACCTACAGTGACCATCACAGGGTAACACCGACTATGACCATCACAGAGTAACACCGACTGTGACCATCACATTGTAACACCGACGGTGACAATCACAGCGTAACACTGACTGTGACCATCACAGAGTAACACCGACTGTGACCATCGCAGAGTAACACCGACTGGGACCATCACAGGGTAACACTGACTGTGACCATCACAGAGTAACACTGACAGTGACTATCACAGTGTAACACCGACTGGGACCATCACAGGGTAACACTGACAGTGACCATCACAGAGTAACACTGACTGGGACCATCACAGGGTAACACTGACTGTGACCATCACAGAGTAACACCGACAGTGACCATCACAGAGTAACACCGACTGTGACCATCACAGAGTAACACTGACAGTGACTATCACAGAGTAACACCGACTGTGACCATCGCAGAGTAACACCGGCAGTGACCATCACAGAGTAACATTGACTGTGACCATCACGGGGTAACACCTACAGTGACCATCACAGGGTAACACCGACTATGACCATCACAGAGTAACACCGACTGTGACCATCACATGGTAACACCGACGGTGACAATCACAGAGTAACACTGACTGTGACCATCACAGAGTAACACTGACCGTGACCATCACATGATAACACCGACTGTGACCATCACATGGTAACACCGACTGTGACCATCACAGATTAACACCGACAGTGACCATCACATGGTAACATCTATAGTGACCATCACAGAGTAACACCGACTGTGACTATCACAGGGTAACACCTACAGTGACCATCACATGGTAACACCGACTTTGACAATCACAGGGTAACACCGACAGTGACCATTGTAGAGTAACACCGACTGTGACCATCACAGGGTAACACTGACTGTGACCATCACAGGGTAATACCGACTGTGACCATCACAGGGTAACACCGACAGTGACCATCACTAAGTAACACCGACTGTGACCATCGCAGATTAACACCGACTGTGACCATCACAGGGTAACACTGACAGTGACCATCACACGGTATGTCCGACTGTGACCATCACAGGGTAACACCGACTGTGACCATCACAGGGTAGCACCAACTGTGACCATCACACGATAACACCGACTGTGACCATCACAGGGTAACACCGACTGTGACCATCACAGAGTAACACCGACTATGACCATCGCAGAGTAACACCGACAGTGACCATCACAGGGTAACACCGACTGTGACCATCACAGGGTAACACTGACTGTGACCATCACAGAGTAACACCGACATTGACCATCACAGAATAACACCGACAGTGACTATCGCAGATTAACACCGACTGTGACCATCACAGATTAACACCGACAGTGACCATCACATGGTAACATCTATAGTGACCATCACAGAGTAACACCGACTGTGACTATCACAGGGTAACACCTACAGTGACCATCACATGGTAACACCGACTGTGACAATCACAGGGTAACACCGACAGTGACCATTGTAGAGTAACACTGACTGTGACCATCATAGATGAACACCGACTGTGACCATCACAGATTAACACCGATTGTGACCATCACAGGGTAACACTGACTGTGACCATCACATGGTAACACCAACAGTGACCATCACAGAGTAACACTGACTGTGACCATAGCAGGGTAAAACCGACTGTGACCATCACAGATTAACACCGACTGTGACCATCACAGTGTAACACCGACTGTGACCATCACAGGGTAACCCCGACAATGACCATCACAGTGTAACACCGACTGTGACCATCACAGGGTAACACCGACTGTGACTATCACAGAGTAACACCGACTGTGACCATCACAGGGTAACCCCGACAATGACCATCACAGTGTAACACCGACTGTGACCATCACAGGGTAACACTGACAGTGACCATCACAGGGTAACACTGACAGTGACCATCACAGGGTAATACCGACTGTGACCATCACAGGGTAACACCGACAGTGACCATCACTAAGTAACACCGACTGTGACCATCACAGAGTAACACCGACTGTGACGATCACAGGGTAATACCGACTGTGACCATCACAGGGTAACACTGACAGTGACCATCACACGGTATGTGCGACTGTGACCATCACAGGGTAACACCGACTGTGACCATCACAGAGTAACACCGACTGTGACCATCACAGGGTAGCACCAACTGTGACCATCACACGATAACACCGACTGTGACCATCACAGGGTAACACCGACTGTGACCATCACAGAGTAACACCGACTATGACCATCGCAGAGTAACACCGACAGTGACCATCACAGGGTAACACCGACTGTGACCATCACAGGGTAACACTGACTGTGACCATCACAGAGTAACACCGACAGTGACCATCACAGAATAACACCGACTGGGACCATCACAGGGTAACACTGACTGTGACCATCACAGAGTAGCACCGACAGTGACTATCGCAGATTAACACCGACTGTGACCATCACAGGGGAACACCGACAGTGACCATCACATGGTAACATCTATAGTGACCATCACAGAGTAACACCGACTGTGACTATCACAGGGTAACACCTACAGTGACCATCACATGGTGACACCGACTGTGACAATCACAGGGTAACACCGACAGTGACCATTGTAGAGTAACACTGACTGTGACCATCATAGATGAACACCGACTGTGACCATCACAGATTAACACCGATTGTGACCATCACAGGGTAACACTGACTGTGACCATCACATGGTAACACCAACAGTGACCATCACAGAGTAACACTGACTGTGACCATAGCAGGGTAAAACCGACTGTGACCATCACAGATTAACACCGACTGTGACCATCACAGTGTAACACCGACTGTGACCGTCACAGGGTAACCCCGACAATGACCATCACAGTGTAACACCGACTGTGACCATCACAGGGTAACACTGACAGTGACCATCACAGGGTAATACCGACTGTGACCATCACAGGGTAACACCGACAGTGACCATCACTAAGTAACACCGACTGTGACCATCGCAGATTAACACCGACTGTGACCATCACAGAGTAACACCGACTGTGACGATCACAGGGTAATACCGACTGTGACCATCACAGGGTAACACTGACAGTGACCATCACACGGTATGTCCGACTGTGACCATCACAGGGTAACACCGACTGTGACCATCACAGAGTAACACCGACTGTGACCATCACAGGGTAGCACCAACTGTGACCATCACACGATAACACCGACTGTGACCATCACAGGGTAACACCGACTGTGACCATCACAGAGTAACACCGACTATGACCATCGCAGAGTAACACCGACAGTGACCATCACAGGGTAACACCGACTGTGACCATCACAGGGTAACACTGACTGTGACCATCACAGAGTAACACCGACAGTGACCATCACAGAATAACACCGACTGTGACCATCACAGAGTAACACCGACTGGGACCATCACAGGGTAACACTGACTGTGACCATCACAGAGTAACACCGACTGTGACCATCGCAGAATAACACCGACTGTGACTATCACAGAGTAACACCGACTGTGACCATCGCAGAGTAACACCGACAGTGACCATCACGGAGTAACACCGACTGGGACCATCACAGGGTAACACTGACTGTGACCATCACAGAGTAACACCGACTGTGACCATCGCAGAGTAACACTGACTGTGACCATCACAGAGTAACACCGACTGGGACCATCACAGGGTAACACTGACTGTGACCATCACAGAGTAACACCGACTGAGACCATCGCAGAATAACACCGACTGTGACCATCGCAGAGTAACACTGACTGTGACTATCACAGAGTAACACTGACTGTGACCATAGCAGAATAACACCGACAGTGACCATCACAGAGTAACACTGACAGTGACCATCACAGAGTAACACCGACTGTGACCATTGCAGAGTAACACCGACAGTGACCATCACAGAGTAACACCGACTGGGACCATCACAGGGTAACACTGACAGTGACCATCACAGAGTAACACAGACTGGGACCATCACAGAGTAACACCGACTGTGACCATCACAGAGTAACACTGACAGTGACTATCACAGAGTAACACCGACTGTGACCATCACAGAGTAACACTGACAGTGACCATTACAGAGTAACACAGACTGGGCCATCACAGAGTAACACTGACAGTGACTATCACAGAGTAACACCGACTGGGACCATCACAGAGTAACACCGACTGGGACCATCACAGGGTAACACTGACTGTGACCATCACAGAGTAACACTGACAGTGACCATTACAGAGTAACACAGACTGGGCCATCACAGAGTAACACTGACAGTGACTATCACAGAGTAACACCGACTGGGACCATCACAGAGTAACACTGACAGTGACCATCACAGAGTAACACCGACTGTGACCATCACAGAGTAACACTGACAGTGACTATCACAGAGTAACACCGACTGTGACCATCGCAGAGTAACACTGACAGTGACCATCACAGAGTAACACCGACTGTGACTATCACAGAGTAACACCGACTGTGACCATCGCAGAATAACACCGACTGTGACTATCACAGAGTAACACCGACAGTGACCATCACAGAGTAACACCGACTGTGACCATCACAGAGTAACACTGACAGTGACCATCACAGAATAACACCGACTGTGACTATCACAGAGTAACACCGACTGTGACCATCGCAGAGTAACACCGACAGTGACCATCACAGAGTAACACCGACTGTGACCATCACAGAGTAACACTGACAGTGACCATCACAGAATAACACCGACTGTGACTATCACAGAGTAACACCGACTGTGACCATCGCAGAGTAACACCAACAGTGACCATCACAGAGTAACACCGACTGGGACCATCACAGGGTAACACTGACTGTGACCATCACAGAGTAACACCGACTGTGACCATCGCAGAGTAACACCGACTGTGACCATCACAGAATAACACCGACTGTGACCATCGCAGAGTAACACTGACTGTGACCATCACAGGGTAACACTGACAGTGACCATCACAGAGTAACACCGACTGGGACCATCACAGGGTAACACTGACTGTGACCATCACAGAGTAACACTGACAGTGACTATCACAGTGTAACACCGACTGGGACTATCACAGAGTAACACCGACTGGGACCATCACAGAGTAACACTGACAGTGACCATCACAGAGTAACACCGACTGGGACCATCACAGAGTAACACTGACAGTGACTATCACAGAGTAACACCGACTGTGACCATCGCAGAGTAACACCGACAGTGACCATCACAGAGTAACACTGACTGTGACCATCACAGAGTAACACCGACTGTGACTTTCACAGAGTAACACTGACTGTGACCATCACAGAGTAACACCGACTGTGACCATCGCAGAGTAACACCGACAGTGACCATCACAGAGTAACACCAACTGGGACCATCACAGAGTAACACTGACAGTGACTATCACAGAGTAACACCGACTGGGACCATCACAGAGTAACACCGACTGTGACCATCACAGAGTAACACCGACTGTGACCATCACAGAGTAACACCGGGCAGTTGCAGAATGTTCTCAAGGGGTAGAGGGACCAGCAGAGGTCATTGTACCTGTTAGAACCAATAACATAGGAAGTCAAAAGGTTGACATTCTGAAGGGAGAATATTGAGAGTTAGGCAGGAATTTAAAAAGGAGATCAAGTGTCGTAATATCTGGATTACTCCCAGTGCTACGAGATAGTGAGCGTAGGAAAAGGAGGATAGAGCAGATGAATGCATGGCTGAGGAGATGGTGTATGGGAGAAGGATTCGCATTTTTGGATCATTGGAATCACTTCTGGGGTAGAAGTGACCTGTACAAGAAGAACAGATTGCATCTAAATTGGAAGGGGACTAATATACTGGCAGGGAAAATTGCTAGAGCTGCTCGGGAGAATTTAAACTGTTAAGGTGGGGGTGGGGGTGGGGGGTGTGTGGGGTTGTGGGGGGGGTGAGTGGGGAAGGTGGCGGGTGAGACCCAAGGAGATTGTGAAGAAAGTGATCAATCTGAGACTGATACAGTTGAGAACAGAAGCAAGTCAAACAGTCAGGGCAGGCAGGGACAAAGCAGAGAACAAGGTAGGACTGATAAATTAAAGTGCATTTATTTCAATGCAAGGGGCCTAACAGGGAAGGCAGATGAACTCAGGGCATGGTTAGGGACATGGGACTGGGATATCATAGCAATTACAGAAACATGGCTCAGGGATGGGCAGGACTGGCAGCTTAATGTTCCAGGATACAAATGCTACAGGAAGGACAGAAAGGGTGGCAAGAGAAGAGGGGGAGTGATGTTTTTGATAAGGGATAGCATTACAGCTGTGCTGAGGGAGGATATTCCCGGAAATACATCCAGGGAAGATATTTGGGTTAAACTGAGAAATAAGAAAGGGATGATCACTTAGTGGGATTGTATTATAGACCCCCTAATAGTCAGAGGGAAATTGAGAAACAGATTTGTAAGGAGATCTTGGTAATCTGTAAGAATAATAGGGTGGTTATGGTAGGGGATTTTAATTTCCAAACAGACTGGAACTGCCATAATGTTAAGGGTTTAGATGAAGAGGAATTTGTTAAGTGTGTACAAAAAAATCTTCCGATTCAATATGTGGATGTACCTACTAGAGAAGGTGCAAAACTTGACCTACTCTTGGGAAATAAGGCAGGGCAGGTGACTGAGGTGTCAGTGGAGGAGTACTTTGGGGCCAGCGACCATAATTCAATTAGTTTTAAACTAGTGATGGAAAAGGATAGACCAGATCTAAAAGTTGAAATTCTAAATTGGAGAAAGGCCAATTTTGACGGTATTAGGCAAGAACCTTTGAAAGCTGATTGGGGGCAGATGTTCGCAGGTAAAGGGACGGCTGGAAAATGGGAAACCTTCAGCAATGAGATAACGAGAATCCAGAGAAAGTATATTCCTGTCAGGGTGAAAGGAAAGGCTGGTTGGTATAGGGAATGCTGGACGACTAAAGAAATTGAGGGTTTGGTTAAGAAAAAGAAGGAAGCATATTTCAGATACAGACAGGATTGATCGAGTGAATCTTTAGAAGAGTATAAAAACAGTAGGAATATACCTAAGAGGGAAATCAGGAGGGCAAAAAGGGGACATGAGATAGCTTTGGCAAATAGAGTTAAGGAGAATCCAAAGGGTATTTACAAATATATTAAGGACAAAAGGGTAACTAGGGAGAGAATAGGGCCCCTCAAAGATCAGCAAGGCGGCTTTTGTGAGGAACCACAGGAGATGGGGGCGGTACTGAATGAGTATTTTGCATCAGTGTTTACTAGGGAAAAGGACATAGAAGATATAGAATGTAGGGAAATAGATGGTGACATCTTGAAAAATGTCCATATTACAGAGGAGGAAGTACTGGATGTCTTGAAACGCATAGAAGTGGATAAATTGCCAGGATCCTAAAACTCTGTGGGAAGCTTTGGAAGTGATTGCTGGGCCTCTTGCTGAGATATTTATATCATCGATAGTCACAGGTGAGTTGCCAGAAGACTGGAGGTTGGATGATGTGGTGTCACTGTTTAAGAAGGGTGGTAAGGACAAGCCAGGGAACTTTGGACCAGTGAGCCTGACGTCGGTGGTGGGCAAATTGTTGGAGGTAATGCTGAGGGACAGGATATACATGTATTTGGAAAGGCAAGGACTGATTAAGGATAGTCAACATGGCTTTGTGTGTGGGAAATCATGTCTCACACACTTGGTTGAGTTTTTTGAAGAAGTAACAAAGAGGATTGATGAGGGCAGAGCAGTAGATGTGATCTATATAGACTTCAGTAAGGCGTTCAACAAGGTTCCCCCATGGGGGACTGGTTAGAAAGGTTAGATCTCACGGAATACAGGGAAAACTAGCCATTTGGATACAGAACTGGCTCAAAGGTAGAAGACAGAGGTTGGTGGTGAAGGGTTGTTTTTCAGACTGGAGGCCTGTGACCAGTGGAGTGCCACAAGGATCAGTGCTGGGTTCTCTACTTTTCATCATTTATATAAATAATTTGGATGTGAGCATAAGAGGTAGAGTTAGGAAGTTTGCAGATGACACCAAAATTGGATGTGTAGTGGACAACAAGATCTTGATCAGATGTGCCAATGGGCTGAGAAATGGCAGATGGAGTTTAATTTAGTTAAATGTGAGGTGCTGCATTTTGGGAAAGCAAATCTTAGCAGGACTTATACACTTAATGGTAAGGTCCTATGGAGTGTTGTTGAACAAAGAGACCTTGGAGTGCAGGTTCATAGCTCCTTGAAAGTGGAGTCGCAAAATCAGTCTGGGGCAGTTACACTGTCAGTCTGGGGGGGGGGGGGGCGGTTACACTGTCAGTCTGAGGGGGGGGAGGTTACATTGTCAGTCGAGGGAGTTACACTGTCAGTCTCGGGAGGATTACACTGTCAGTCTTGGTGAGTTACATTGTCAGTCTGGGGGGGGTTACACTGTCAGTCTGGGGGGGTTACACTGTCAGTCTCGGGGGGGGTTACACTGTCAGTCTGGTGGGGTTACACTGTCAGTCTCGGGGGGGTTACACTGTCAGTCTCGGGGGAGTTACACTGTCAGTCTGGGGGAGTTACACTGTCAGTCTGTGGGGGGGGGGGGTTGCACTGTCAGTCCTGTGGGGGTTACACTGTCAATCTGGGGGTGTTTACGCTGTCAGTCTCGGGGGGGGGTTACTCTGTCAGTCTGAGGGAGTTACACTATCAGTCTCGGGGGGGGGGGTAACATTGTCAGTCTCGGGGGCTTACACTGTCACTCTGGGGGGAGTTACACTGTCACTCTGGGGCGAGTAACACTGTCAGTCTGGGGGGAGTTACACCGTCAATCTGGGGCAGTTACACTGTCAGTCTCGGGGGAGGGTTACACTGTCAGTCTGCGGGGTGGGGGGGTTACACTGTCAGTCTGGGGGAGTTACACTGTCAGTCTGGGGGATTTACTCTGTCAGTCTGAGGGGGTTACACTGTCATTCTTGGGGGAGTTACACTGTCAGTCTGGGAGGGTTACACTGTCAGTCTGGGGCGAGTTACACTGTCAGTCTCGGGGGAGTTACACTGTCAGTCTGAGGAAGCTACACTGTCAGTCTGAGGAGATTACATTGTCAGTCTGGGGGGGTTACACTGTCAATCTGGGGGAGTTACACTGTCAGTCTCGGGGTGGGTTATACTGTCAATCTGGGGGGAGTTACACTGTCAGTCTGGTGAGGGTTACACTGTCAGTCTTGGAGGAGTTACACTATCAGTCTGTGGGGGAGTTATACTGTCAGTCTGGGAGGGTTACACTGTCAGTCTCGGGGGGTTACACTGTCAGTCTGGGGGATGTACACTGTCAGTCTGAGGGAGTTACACTGTCAGTCTTGGAGGGTTACACTGTCAGTCTGGGGGAGTTGCACTGTCAGTCTCGGGGGGGGTAACATTGTCAGTCTCGGGGGATTACACTGTCAGTCTGGGGGGAGTTACACCGTCAATCTGGGGGGGTTTACACTGTCAGTCTGGGTGGGGGTTACACTGTCAGTCTGGGGGAGTTACACTATCAGTCTCGTGGGGGGTTACACTGTCAGTCTGGGGGGGTTACACTGTCAGTCTGGGGGAGTTACACTGTCAGTCTGAGGAAGCTACACTGTCAGTCTGAGGGGATTACACTGTCAGTCTGGGGGGGGGGGTTACACTGTCAATCTGGAGGAGTTACACTGTCAGTCTCGGGGTGGGTTACACTGTCAGTCTGAGGGAGTTACACTGTCAGTCTTGGGGGAGTTACACTATCAGTCTGTGGGAGTTATACTGTCAGTCTGGGGAGGTTACACTGTCAGTCTGGGAGGGTTACACTGTCAGTCTGAGGAATTTACACTGTCAGTCTCGGGGGGTTACACTGTCAGTCTCGGGGGGGTTACACTGTCAGTCTGGGAGGGTTACACTGTCAGCCTTGGGTGAGTTACACTGTCAGTCTGGGGAGGGTTGCCCTGTCAGTCTGAGGGAGTGACACTGTCAGTCTTGGGGGATTTACACTGTTAATCTGGGGGAGTTGCACTGACAGTCTCGGGGCGGGGTTACTCTGTCAGTCTGAGGGAGTTACTCTGTCAGTCTGGGGGGAGTTACACTGTCAGTCTGAGGGAGTTACACTATCAGTCTAGGGGGGTGGTTACACTGTCAGTCTGGGGGGAGTTACACTGTCAGTGTGAGGGAGTTATACTGTCAGTCTGGGGAGGGTTACACTGTCAGACTGAGGAAGCTACACTGTCAGTCTGAGGAATTTACACTGTCAGTCTCGGGGGGGTTACACTGTCAGTCTGGGAGGGTTACACTGTCAGTCTTGGGTGAGTTACACTGTCAGTCTGGGGAGGGTTGCCCTGTCAGTCTGAGGGAGTTACACTGTCAGTCTTGGGGGATTTACACTGTTAATCTGGGGGAGTTACACTGACAGTCTGGGGAGGGTTACACTGTCAATCTGGGGGTGTTTACACTGTCAGTCTCGGGGTGGGGTTACTCTGTCAGTCTGAGGGAGTTACTCTGTCAGTCTGGGGGGAGTTACACTGTCAGTCTGAGGGAATTACACTATCAGTCTAGGGGGGTGGTTACACTGTCAGTCTGGGGGGAGTTACACTGTCAGTCTGGTGAGGGTTACACTGTCAGTCTGAGGGAGTTATACTGTCAGTCTGGGGAGGGTTACACTGTCAGTCTGGGAGGGTTACACTGTCCGTTCTGAGGGAGTTACACTGTCAGTCTGGGGAATTTACACTGTCAGTCTTGGGTGAGTTACACTGTCAGTCTGGGGAGGGTTGCCCTGTCAGTCTGAGGGAGTTACACTGTCAGTCTTGGGGGATTTACACTGTTAATCTGGGGGAGTTACACTGACAGTCTGGGGAGGGTTACACTGTCAATCTGGGGGTGTTTACACTGTCAGTCTCGGGGTGGGGTTACTCTGTCAGTCTGAGGGAGTTACTCTGTCAGTCTGGGGGATTTACACTGTCAGTCTGAGGGAGTTATACTGTCAGTCTGGGGAGGGTTACACTGTTAGTCTGAGAGAGTTATACTGTCAGTCTTGGGAGGGTTACACTGTCAGTCTGAGGGAGTTATACTGTCAGTCTGGGGAGGGTTACACTGTCAGTCTGGGAGGGTTACACTGTCCGTTCTGAGGGAGTTACACTGTCAGTCTGGGGAATTTACACTGTCAGTCTTGGGTGAGTTACACTATCAGGTTGGGGGGGGTTACAGTGTCAGACTGGGGACGAGTTACACTGTCAGTCTGGAGGAGTTACACTTTCAGTCTGGGGAGGGTTACACTGTCAGTCTGGGGGTGTTACACTGTCAATCTGGGGGATTTACACTGTCAGACTGAGGAAGCTACACTGTCAGTCTGAGGGGATGACACTGTCAGTCTGGGGACGAGTTACACTGTCAGTCTGGGGACGGGTTACACTGTCAGTGTGAGGGATTTATACTGTCAGTCTGGGGAGGGTTACACTCTCAGACTGAGGAAGCTACACTGTCAGTCTGAGGGGATTACACTGTCTGTCTGTGGGGGTGTTACACTGTCAGTCTGGGGACGAGTTTCACTGTCAGTCTGAGGGAGTTATACTGTCAGTCTGGGGAGGGTTACACTGTCAGTCTGGGAGGGTTACACTGTCAGTCTGAGGGAGTTATACTGTCAGTCTGGGGAGGGTTACATTGTCAGTCTGAGGGAGGTACACTGTCAGTCTGGGGAGGGTTACATTGTCAGTCTGAGGGAGCTACACTGTCAGTCTGGGGAGGGTTACTCTGTCAGTCTGAGGGAGTTACTCTGTCAGTCTGGGGGGAGTTACACTGTCAGTCTGGGGGGATTTACACTGTCAGTCTGAGGGAGTTACACTGACAGTCTGGGGAGGGTTACGCTGAGTCTGATTTTTTTCACTTTCAGTTTCAGGGAGTTATACTGTCAGTGTGAGGGATTTACACTGTCAGTCTTGGGGAGGGTTACACTGTCAGTCTGGTGTCGAGTTACACTTTCAGCCTCGGGGGAGTTACACTGTCAGTCTGGGAATTTTACACTTTCAGTTTCAGGGAGTTACGCTGTCAGTCTCGGGGGAGGGTTACACTGTCAGTCTGGGGGAGTTACACTGTCAGTCTGTGGGGGGGAGGGGTTGCACTGTTAGTCTCGTGGGGGTTACACTGTCAATCTGGAGGAGTTACACTGTCAGTCTGAGGGGATTACACTGTCAGTCTGGGGGGGGTTACACTGTCAGTCTGGGGGGAGTTACACTGTCAGTCTGGTGAGGGTTACACTGTCAGTCTGAGGAAGTTACACTGTCAGTCTTTGGGGGAGTTACACTATCAGTCTGTGGGGGTGTTACACTGTCAGTCTGGGAGGGTTACACTGTCAGTCTGGGGAATTTACACTGTCAGTCTTGGTGAGTTACACTATCAGGTTGGGGGGGGTTTACACTGTCAGACTCGGGACGAATTATACTGTCAGTCTGGAGGAGTTACACTTTCAGTCTGGGGAAGGTTACACTGTCAGTCTGGGGAATTTACACTGTCAGTCTTGGTGAGTTACACTATCAGGTTGGGGGGGGTTTACACTGTCAGACTCGGGACGAATTATACTGTCAGTCTGAGGGAGTTACACGGTCAGTCTGGGGGGGTTACACTGTCAATCTGGAGGAGTTACACTGTCAGACTGAGGGAGTTACACTGTCAGTCTGGGAGGGTTACACTGTCAGTCTGAGGGAGTTACACGGTCAGTCTGGGGGGGTTACACTGTCAGTCTGGAGGAGTTACACTGTCAGACTGAGGGAGTTACACTGTCAGTCTGGGAGGGTTACACTGTCAGTCTGAGGGAGTTACACGGTCAGTCTGGGGGGGTTACACTGTCAATCTGGGGGATTTACACTGTCAGTCTGAGGGAGTTACACTGTCAGTCTGCGGGGGGGGGTTGCACTGTCAGTCTCGTGGGGGTTACACTGTCAATCTGGGGGGTTACACTGTCAGTCTGGGGACGAGTTACACTGTCAGTCTGGGGGGATTGCACTGTCAGTCTGAGGGAGTTAAACTGTCAGTCTGGGGCAGTTACACTGTCAGTCTCGGGGTGGGTGGGTGGTAGTTACACCGTCAGTCTCGGGGTGTTACATTGTCAGTCTGTGGGGGAGTTACACTGTCAGTCTGGGGGAGTTACACTGTCAGTCTCGGGGGGGGGTGTTACACTGTCAGGCTAGGGGACTTACACTGTCAGTCTGGGCGAGTTGTACTGTCAGTCTGTGGGAGTTACACATCAGTCTGGAGATGTTACATGTCAATCTGGGGAAGATACACTGTCAAGTCTGTGAGTGCTGTCTGCTCCTCTTGAATTGAAACCTGCAGCAATGCCTAGCACAGTGCAACCAGGAGGGGGCAGCACTGTCTCAGCAATTGGAGTGTTTGCATTGCTCAAGCTTTTTTTCCAAACACTGTACAGATTAAACAACCTCTCCCCAGCTCCCAGGGGCGGGGTAGGGGAGCCTCACACTCAGTCAGCAATTCCCTATTGACCTGTAGGATGCAACTTGTTCTTAAACAACTGAGTCATTCCCATTCTGTGTTTTTTCATGCATACATTTGCAGGATATGGGCATCACTGGCTGGGCTATCCTTCATTACCTAACTCTGATTACAGTGGAGATAGTGAGCTGCTTTCTTAAACTGCTGCAGGTGTTGGGACGTTGGTGCATTCGCAAAGCTGTTAGGGACTTTGGCCCAGGGACAGTGAAGAAATGACAGTTTATTCCAGGATGGTGAGTGACTTGGGGTGAACTGGCAGGTGGTAATGTTCCCATGTATTTGCTGCCCTTGTCTTTCTAGCTGGGAGTGGTTGTGAGTTTGGAAGATGCTGTCTGAGGATCCTTGGTGAGTTACTGCACACTGTTACAGTGCATTGGTTATGAAGGGAGTGAATATGGAAGGTAGAGGATGACTGCATTGCCCAGGATGAAGGAATGGCAGTCGGTCCTACTCATCCCATTCTCTTTTCCTGTTGTACTGCAAGGACTTCCATTTTAAGTATTTTCCCAACTTTCTTTGGAAAGTTATCGAATCTGCACTGACGTCTTAATGTGAATGACTTAAGCGTAGGTGGAGCTTTTCTCATCCAGTGGGAGCGGGGGGGCAGAGGGGGGGTGGATTCTGTCAGACTGGTTCCTTGTGAACGGTCAACAAACACTGAGGAGATGGGAGGGGACGTCAGCTTTCACTGAGTTCCCAATCAGAAAGGGAAGTGTCCGTTCTCAAGAGGAAGTTTATTGGATCCCATTGACCTGAAGGGTGTTTGTTTTTCCTATTTTTTCTCTACACAGAAGTGTTATCATACACAAATGAATCCCCTCCCCACCACCAAAATCACCATGATTATTTATTTGTTTTTATTTTAAACTACAATCCACCCCCAGTAATACATCCATGTAGCCAGCCGAATATTTACACGCCAAGTCCATTATGGACAATGGAAGCCATCAAAGGTGAGGGGGTGGATAGGGAGAGCAAGAGAGGATTAAATCAAAATGGAGTTATAGAGTGATAGACTCATACAGCACAGAAACAGACCCTTCGGTCCAATTCGTTCATGCTGGCCAAATTCCCCAAGTTAAACTAGTCCCATTTGCCTGCATTTGGCCTATGTCCCTCTTCTCCTTTCCTGTTCGTGTACCTGCCCAAACGTCCTTCCAATATTATAATGTGCCTCCTTCCACCAGTTCTTTCGGCAACTTATTCCACACAGAAACCACCCACTGTGTGAAAAAGTTGCTGTATCCCCACGTCTCCTTAAAAGCATCAAGAGCATTGATGGACACCGAGTGCTCCCTCTCCAAGGACCCGTGGGCACGAATCTAACTGCGGAAAAGGGGCAGGCCCACTGGGGCTCCCCGTTCCCCCACCCCCAATCCCGGGTGTAATTCAAGACCACAAGGCATGTCTGGGTGGTCAATGTAAGAGCCAAGCTGGGTGGTTCACTGAAGAATCTGGATTAGTGGTGCTGGAAGAGCACAGCAGTTCAGGCAGCATCCAAGGAGCAGCGAAATCGGGCAAAAGCCCTTCATCACTGAAGGAGCCTGTACTAAAACCACCTCTTTTCGAGGAGAAAAGACACCCAGCACTCATTCAGGAGGCAGCTCAGGTTGTGGGGCTTGAGGGAGGCTCAGGACCTTGAGGGCCAATGTGAAAATTTGACCGCGCGGACGGGATTCCACCGCACAGCTCAGCCTCCTCCAGCTGGTGTGCGACGTCAGGTCCAAGCACCGCCATTTTCAGGCAGGGGATGGTATTGGCTGCAAGTTGGACATTCACCGCCACCCTGCTGGCCAATTCCTGCAACAGCATCCAGCCTCCGCCCCCGCAACCCAGTACATCCCTGGTGCGGAGGATGCTTTAATGTATGATACTTGTTAAATGTGTTTTGAATGATTTATTATGTATTAATTGGTGTTCAATTGTATGTGGGAGGTGGGCATTAACTAGAGATTCAGCTGTGCACTTTTAAATCGGAACAGATAGAAACCGTGTTGCTGAGTCTGAAAGTACACGTTTGCAATATATTACCTCTGCAAGTGATAGCTTGGAAAATGTAGAAAATCTGGCTCCAGTCCTACACTTCACTGTTTGAAGGAGACCCCCACTTCACCACCCTGCCCCCCCCATCCCCTTTAACTGCAGCTCACCCCTACACCCACCCCCAGTCCTGAAGAAGAGTTACACTCAAAACATCAACTTCCCCACTTCCTGATGCTGCCGGGCTTGCTGTGTTCTTCCAGCCTCCTGCTTGTCTACCTTGGATTCCAGCATCTGCTGTTTTTTTTGTCTCTAACCATTTGAAGGAGGATAGCATTGGCCGGCAGCATAGTGAGTGACATGTGAGTAAAATAAAGCAGTCCTTCTCTATACTCACTGTCTCCAGATTAATTTTCACAGAATAATCCAGCACAGAAGAGGCTATTATACTCTGTGCCAACTCTTTAAAAGAATGGTCCCACTCATCCCATTCTCTTTTCCTGTTGTGCTGCAAGGATTTCCACCTTAAGTATTTTCCCAACTCTCTTTGGAAAGTTGTTGAATCTGCACCAATGCTCAAAGCAACATCTTATAAGAGGGAAGTCTGACACAATAAACATTATTTTATTTAGCAAATGAAGAATTCCATAAATCTTTGTGGCACCTTCCCAACGTTCCCAGCTACTACCAAATATTTATCACTCTGTTAGAGTCATAGAGTCATAGAGATGTACAGCATAGAAACAGACCCTTCAGTCCAATCCGTCCATGCCGACCAGATATCCCAACCCAATCTAGTCCCATCTGCCAGCACCTGTCCATATCCCTCCAAACCCTTCCTATTCATCTACCCATCCAAATGCCTCTTAAATGTTGCAATTGTACCAGCCTCCACCACATCCTCTGGCAGCTCATTCCATACACGTACCACCATCTACGTGAAAAGGTTGCCCCTTAGGTCTCTTTTATATCTTTCCCCTCTCACCCAAAACCTATGCCCTCTAGTTCTGGACTCCCCAACCCCTGGGAAAAGACTTTGTCTATTTATCCTATCCATGCCCCTCATAATTTTGTAAACCTCTATAAGGTCACCCCTCAGCCTCTGACGCTCCAGGGAAAACAGCCCCAGCCTGTTCAGCCTCTCCCTGTAGCTCAGATCCTCCAATCCTGGCAACATCCTTGTAAATCTTTTCTGAACACTTTCAAGTTTCACAACATCTTTCTGATAGGAAGGAGACCAGAATTCACGCAATATTCCAACAGTGGCCTAACCAATGTCATGTACAGCTGCAACATGACCTCCCAACTCCTGTACTCAATACTCTGACCAATAAAGGAAAGCATACCAAACGCCTTCTTCACTATCCTATCTACTGTGACCCCACTTTCAAGGAGCTATGAACCTGCACTCCAAGGTATCTTTGTTCAGCAACACTCCCTAGGACCTTACCATTAAGTGTATAAGTCTTGCTAAGATTTGCTTTCCCAAAATGCAGCACCTCACAATTATCTGAATTAAACTGGTCCTGTGACTCCCTCCGTATTGAATTCCTTTCGCCCTTTCTCACTCTCCGTTATAAAGTCTATCAGCATCCAGTTTGTCTGGAATTGCATCTTCTGTGCTTCTTCCTGAAGTCTGATGCTATCCTCCACATTTTATAATTTATTTGTGGTGTAGGGTAACGCCAAAGCTGCCAACTTCGCGCAATCCCAAATCTTACTCAAAAGTTTCTCAAGAAGCCAAATCCCTTGCAAAGAGTCAGTTTCATGGAGGGTTTCCATGCAGACTAACAGGTGTTCTCGCTACCTCTTATCAAACTCGCCCTGTAAGCTACCTCCCATGACCCCACGGTGCCCCTCCTTCCCCACTCTACCACTCACTGTTCCTGGAACAACTTTCCCTCTCACTGGATATCCACTTAAAGACCAGCATCCCCGTGCCACCTTTGAAAGGCCGCTATGTGCTCAGGCACATGTCTGCAGTTTGGTGTTACCTCTCATCAGAAGCATAAAGGCACAGCAACCACAATGCCAAGGTGCCATGGCACAGAGCTGGCACAACTGACACTCCCATCCACTGGAACCGAGTGCCAATCTCGTCTTCGTTCTCTCAGGGAGGTAGTTGCAGTGAGCAATGTCCCACCAGCGCCTGTCTACATCATTCTGTTGAAAGCAAAAGAAACAAAGCAGGTTCCTAGCTCCGAGAGCGGTCAGTGGTGACATAGCCTGCTGATACTCCAGCATTCCCAATCCCAAAAACAGGAACCTCATCTCCATCATTCAGTCAGCTCTAAGGTCAAAGTGTACACTGGCAGTGGAAGTGATAGGCTGCTGGATGTAATAATTAGCAGGATGTATCTTTCCAATTGAAGACCCTTTGTGCACCTTCGCTCCCCAGAGCTCTACAAATGTAGTCCTTTCAAATATCTATCCAATTCCCTCATGAAAAGTACTATCGAAACTACTTCCAAACATCTTCCAGGTTGTGCATCCCAGGTCACAACAGCTCACTGTGTCTAAGAGAAAGTCTGACATCACCCTTTCTCCTAATATAGCATCTTTACCACATCGTAACTCTGAAGTTTGTCTGCTCTGGTTATTAAGCTTCCTGACCCTCAAATTGTTTTAGTTTAAGTGTGCGTCAGATATATTTTTTCTCATTCCTCATCTGGCAGTTTCATTCTTTCGCCTCCAACTTCCTCCAAACGCCTCCCACCCCCTGCACCTTCTCCAACCCTCTTTCCACTTCATTTTCCACTTCTCTTAATTTTACTCCGTGAATAAATCAGTGGAAATTTGAGTTCTTGTAAAGACATAATCTGTTCAATGAAGTGAAAAATACCAAAATTAAAAGAAAAAGATCTCCAACCACAGCGCAAAGATTAGACAGGATTAGACCACAAACCCTGTCGAACTATTTGACATTGTCATGATGGATGGTAGGTTTCAACTCCACTTTCCTGCCCATTTCCCCTTCCTTGATTCATGAGAGACCAATTTGTCTATCCAGACTGTAAATATATTGGGTGATGGAGAAACCTCAACTCTCTGGGGTACAGAATTCCAAAGATCCACAGTCCTCTCAGTGAAGTAATTTCTAATCATCTAGAACCTCTCAACATCCACCCTGGCAAGCCCCTTCAGAATCAATGAAGTTGCCTCTCATTCTTAAAATCTCCAGAAAGCAGAAATTATCAGCAATGCTTCACCTGGAGGCCCACTGAAGATGTTGTCTAGTAGGGTGACGAAACGTCTGGAAATGAACATTCCAGCTCAGCGAGCAAACCTACATTCAGAACCTCAACCTGAGCTACAAATGTTTTCAATACTCGCTTACTCAGCTTGGCATTATCGGACAACTCCCTCAGCCCAGGGACCAACCTTGTACCTAATGAATCGCTGCTATAACATTCCATTGTAAGAACATCCTTTCTTATCTCTTATGGAGACCAAAACTGCTCACAGTCCTGCAGGTCATATCATTCATAGCTGAGGTTGGATTTTTGAATTTGAACTTGTGGCACGTGAGTTTTCTGTGTTTTTGAATTAGGGCAACTCGGCTTACAGCTCCAGGGACCCGGGTTCGATTCTAGCCTCAAGCGACTGTCTATGTGGAGTATGCACATTCTCCCCGTGTCTGCGTGGGTTTCCTCCCACAGTCCAAAGGTGTGCATATTAGGTGGATTGGCCATGCTAAATCATCCGTAGTCCAGGGATGCGCAGGCTAGGTGGATGAACAATGGGAAATGCTGGGTTACAGGGATAAGGTAGGGGAATTGGTCTGGGTGTGAAGCTGTTCAGAGGGGCAGTGTGGACTTGATGGGCCAAGTGGCCTGCTTCCACACTGTAGGGATTCTGTGATTCAAAAAGAGTTTAATGATTAAGTTGTATTTTTGTCGCCTGGTGTTAACAGGCTGAGAAAGATAGTTTTGGAGGCTCATGGGAATTTGTTTACATGGGGAGAATTTACAAGTGAACCATATAAACATAGAACATAAAACATTACAACGCAGTACAGGCCCTTCAGCCCTCGATGTTATGCCGACCTGTGAAACCAATCTGAAGCCGATCTGTCCTACACTATTCCATTTTCGTCCATATGCTTATCCAATGACCATTTAAATGCCCTTAAAGTTGGCGAATCTACTACTGTTGCAGGCAGTGCATTCCATGTCCCCACTACTCTCTGAGTGAAGAACCTAACTCTGACATCTGTCCTATGTCTATCACCCCTCAATTTAAAGCTGAGTCCCCTCGTGCTAGCCATCACCATCTGAGGAAAAATGCTCTCACTGTCCATGTGATCTAACCCTCTGATTATCTTATATGTCTCAATTAAGTCATCCCTCAACCTTCTCTCTAATGAAAACAGTTTCACGTCCCTCAGCCTTTCCTCATAGGACCTTCCCTCCACACCAGGCACCATCCTAGTAAATCTACTCTGAACCCTTTCCAAAGTTTCCACATTCTTCCTGTAATGAGGTGACCAGAACTGAACGCAATACTCCAAATGTGGCTACACCAGAGTTTTGTACAGCTGCAACATGACCTCATGCTCCGAAACTCAATTCCTCTACCAATAAAAGCTAACACTGTATGCCTGCTTAACAACCTTATCATCCAGGGTGGCAACTTTCAGGGATCTACGTATATGGACACTGAGATCTCTCTGCTCACCCACACTACCACGATTCTTTCCGAAAGCCCAGTACTCTTTATTTCTGTTGCTCCTTCAAAGTGATTCACTTCACACTTTTCTGCGTTAAACTCTATTTGCCACCTCTCAGCCCAGTTCTGCAGCTTATCTATGTCCCTCTGTAACCTGCAACATCCTTCAGCACTATCCACAACTCTACCTGTAATGTTAAAAGATTAGTTGGAATATCTGTCTAGACATTAATGTAATATTAAAGGGTTAAACTGCACTGACTGAACATTCTGGAAGTGGGTGGGGATGACTTTCATGTAGGAATGTGGATGAATCCCAATCCACTTAGAAAGTCATTTGCTACTATTCCCCTACTATTATCTAATTAAACTATCATTTAGCCCCTTCAATTCAGAAAAACTTTCGTAGCCATTTCCCAGCCAATCAGGTTCACTTGCGTGATCATCCCCAATATGAGGCCTATCAGATCTACATTGTCTGGGGAAGTAACGGAGCCAGACAGGCCACCCATGTCATACCTACATTGTCTTGGGGAATCACTGAGTCAGGAAATGGTCTGCATAATGATTCCCCAGGATTACGGCATTTACATTTACATTATTCTGAGGATGATCTCATCCTACCATTGTACCTGGGCTAACATATGGTTATGGGGGGAGTGGCCAGAGTATCTGTGAGCATTACCAACCGACCCGTTATAAAAGGGATATGTTCCCTTATACGGGGCCTCATTTTGACTCTACTTTACACACCTGCGAGGAGGGTCAAAGGGGGTCACCTAGCTTGCACAGGCTTTAATAAACTTTACATGTTTGCAGGTGTTGGTGTGTGCGAATTGCATCTCATGTATGAAGCCTCGGGAAAATAATCTAACTCACCAACTTTAGTGTCATCTGCAAATTTACTAACCATCCTTCTACGCCCTCATCCAGGTCATTTATAAAAATGACAAACATCAGTGGCCCCAAAACAGATCCTTGCGATACCCCACTAGTAACTGAACTCCAGGATGAACATTTCCCATCAGCCACCACCCTTTGTCTTCTTTCAGCTAGCTAATTTCTGATCCAAACTGCTAAATCACCCTCAATCCCACATCTCTGTATTTTGTGCAATTGCCTACCAAATGCCTTACTGAAATCCATATACACCACATCAACTGCTTTACCCTCATCCACCTGTTTGATCACCTTCTCGAAGAACTCAGTAAGGTTTGTGAGGCATGACCTATCCTTCACAAAACTGTGTTGACTATCCCTAATCAACTTATTATTTTCTAGATGATTATAAATCCTATCTCTTATAACCTTTTCCAACACTTTACCCACAACCGAAGTAAGGCTCACTGGTCTATAGTTACCAGGATTGGCTCTAATCCCCTTCTTCAACAAGGGGACAACATTTGCTATCCTCCAGTCTTCTGGCACTATTCTGTAGACAATGACGACATAAAGATCAAAGCCAAAGACTCTGCAATCTCCTCCCTGGCTTCCCAGAGAATCCTTAGATAAATCCCATCTGGCCCAGGGGACTTATCTGTTTTTTTACACTTTCCAGAATTGCTAACATCTCCTCCTTAGGCACCTCAATCCTATCTAGTCTAGTAGCCTGTATCTCAGTATTGTCCCCGACCACATTGTCTTTTTCTAGTGTGAATACTGATGAAAAATATTCATTTAACACTTCTTCTAACTCCTTAGACTCCATGCACAACTTCCCACTACTGTCCTTGATTGGCCCTAATCTTACTTTAGTCATTCTTTTATTCCTGATATACCTGTAGAAAGCTTTAGGGTTTTCCTTGATCCTATCTGCCAACGATTTCTCATGTCCCCTCCTGGCACTTCTTAGCTCTCTCTTTAGGTCTTTCCTGGTGAACGTCTAACTCACAAGTGCCCTAACAGATCCATCACATCTCACCCTAACATAAGCCTTCTTCTTCCTCTTGACAAGAGATTAAACTCCTTTACTAAACCATGGCTCCCTCGCTCGACCACTTCCTCCCTGCCTGACAGGTACATACTTATCAAGGTCACGCAGTAGCTGGTCCTTGATTAAGCTCCACATTTTAATTGTGCCCATCCCCTGCAGTTTCCTTCCTCATCCTAAATCTTGCCTAATCACACTGTAATTGCCTTTCCCCCAGCCATAACTCTTGCCCTGCAGTATAGACCTATCCCTTTCCATCACTAAAGTAAACATAGCCAAATTGTGGTCACTATCACCAAAGTGCTCACCTCCCTCCAAATCTAACACCTGGTGGGTTCATTACTCAGTACCAAATCCAGTGTGGCCTCACCCCTTGTTGGCCTGTGTCAGGAAGAATTCCTGCACACAGTGGACAAAAACTAATCCATCTAAAGTACTCAAACTATAGTATTTCCAGTCAATGTTTGGAAAGTTAAAGACCCCATAAGAATTCCCCTATTACTGTTGCTCCTATCCAGAATCATCTTTGCTAACCTTTCCTTTAGAACTATTTGAAGGCCGATAGAAAAGTCCCAACAGGGTGGCCCTCCTTTTCTGTTTCTAACCTTAGCCCATACTACCTCAGTAGACTAGTCCTCAAATGTCCTTTCTGCCAGCGTAATACTGTCCTTGACTAACAATGCCACACCTCCCCTTCTTTTAGAATCTTCTCTGTTCTTACTGAAACATCTAAATCCTGGAACCTGCAACCATACCTGTCCTTGCTCTATCCATGTCTCTGAAATGGCCACAACATTGAGGTCCCAGGTACTAATCCATGCTGCAAGTTCACCCACCTTATTCTGGATGCTCCTGGCATTGAAGTAGACACACTTCAAGCCACCTTCCTGCTTGCCAGTGCACTCTTGCGACCTTGAAACCTTATTTCTGGCCTCACTACTCTCAACCTAGTGGATGCTGGAGCTACCATTTAGGTTCCCATCCCCCTGCTGAATTAGTTTAAAACCTCCCAAAAATCATTAGCAAATTTCCGCCCCAAGATATTGGTATCTCTCTGGTTCAAGTGGAGACGATAAGACATCGGAGTGGAAGTAAGGCCAGTCGGCCCATCAAGTCCACTCCACCATTTAATCATGGCTGATGGGCATTCCAACTCCACTTATCCGCACTCTCCCCGTAATCATAGAGTCATAGTCATACAGATGTATAGCATGGAAACAGACCCTTCAGTCCAACCTGTCCATGCCGACCAGATATCCCAACCCAATCTAGTCCCACCTGCCAGCACCTGGCCCATATCCCTCCAAACCCTTCCTATTCATATATCCATCCAAATGCCTCTTAAATGTTGCAATTGTACCAGCCTCCACCACTTCCTTTGGCAGCTCATTCCATACACGTACCATCCTCTGCGTGAAAAGGTTGCCCCTTAGGTCTCTTTTATATCTTTCCCCTCTCACCTTAAACCTATGCCCTCTAGTTCTGGACTCTCCTACCCCAAAGAAAAGACTTTGTCTATTTATCCTATCCATGCCCCTCATGATTTTGTAAACCTCTATAAGGTCACCCCTCAGCCTCTGACGCTCCAGGGAAAACAGCCCCAGCCTGTTCAGCCTCTCCCTGTAGCTCAGATCCTCCAACCCTAGGAACATCCTTGTAAATCTTTCATGAACCCTTTCAAGCTTCACAACATCCTTCTGATAGGAAAGAGACCAGAATTGCACACAATATTCTAACAGTGGCCTATGTCTTGAAGACATTTAATGTCCTGGCCTCCACTGTGCTCCGTGGCAATGAATTCCACAGGCGCACCACTCTCTGGCTGAAGAAATGTCTCCCCATTTCTGTTCTAAATTGACCCCCTCTAATTCTAAGGCTGTGCCCACGGGTTCTAGTCTCCCTGCCTAATGGAAACAACGTCCCAGTGTCTGTCCTTTCTAAGCCATCCATTAGCTTGTAAGTTTCTCTAGACCATCTTGTTTGTGGAGGTCCCACGTACCCCAGAATGAGTCCCAATTATCCAGGTATCTGAAATCCTCCCTCCTGCCCCATCCCTGTAGCCATGTATTCAATTTCTCTCTCTCTCTCCTTATTCCTTGTGGGGGTTATTGCGGTAATAGGCAGTAATCGTTACTCTGAATCAGAAGTCCATACATTTATAGACCAGGACAGCATGAAAAGAGGCCATCCAGCCCATCACATTTATGCTGACTCCTTTGAAGGGCAATTCTCATAGAATCCCTACAGTGTAGAAACAGGCCATTAGACCCAACAAGTCCACATTGGCCTTCTGAAGAGTAACCCGCCCCAGACACATTCCCCTACCCTATTACTCTACATTTACCCCTGACTAATACACCTAACCTACACATCCCTGAACACTATAGGCAATTTAGCATGGCCAATTCACCTCACGTGCACGTCTTTGGACTGTGGGAGGAAACCGGAGCACCCGGAGAAAACCTGCACAGACACTGGGAGAACGTGCAAAGCCTACACAGATAGTCACCCCAAGGCAGGAATTGAACCCGGGTTCCTGGTGCTGTGAGGCAGCGATGCTAACCACTGAGCCACCATGCCACCCCTAATCATTGACCTGGCCACCTCTGCAGTTACAACATATTATTTTTCATTGAATCCCAGCGTTCCATGGATTTTAACACTGAACTTGAGCACTCTCAAGAGAGAGAAGTGAAAACATTCTCATATTTCGGTTCCATTGTATGTAAAAATTAGTTTGTCCCAATCTCCAGTTCTCACCCAATATGCCTCCATTTTGTTACCTCTTTCATGTTTCTATCCCATGCCTTTTTGCTTTCCCTTCCCTGTCGGTGCATTCCAATTGCTAACCGCTCATGATATGAAAATGTTTTTCCTCAAGTCATACTCAGTCCTTTTGTTAGTCCCCTTCAATCTGTGCCGCGGGTTGTTAATCACTTTACTCACTTTACCTAAACCCTTCAGAAGTTTAACTCCCCCCTGCCCCTTACTATCTGCTCTCAGATGTCTCTGTCCTCAGGAGAATCATCTCAATCAGAAATTCAGGCTTAACATGTAACATCAATCCATCATCAATGGAACTTCCCAGGGAATCTTTACTGGATCCTCTCCCAAGTATTCATGCCCTTCTTAAAACTTTGCTGTGCAGTAAGGGGCTAACCTTCCAGCAGGAATATTCTAGCAAACATCCTGGGCCGAATATTTATTCTTCAAACAACTGAAAGATACAGATCTCCTGGTCTTTATTTGTGTGTGGGAGCTTGCTATGTATAGATTGTCTGCTAGGCCTCTAGATATTGACTTCACTTCAAAATACTTCATTGAGTTAAAGGTTCTTTGGGACATCCCAAGGTGTCTTAAAGGTTTACAGCAGGTCCTTCGGCCCAACTTGTTCATGCTGCCCAGTTTTCACAATTAATCTCGACCCATTTGCCTCCATTTAGTCCAGATCCCTCCATCCCTGTCTCATCCATGTTCCTGTCTAAATGTTTCTGAAATGACAAAGTTGTACTCACCTCCACCACTACCTCTGGCAGCCGGTTCCAGACACTCCCCACCCTCTGTGTGAAAATGTTTTCCCTCTGGACCCTTTTGTATCTCCCCTCTCTCACCTTAAACCTATGCCCTCTAGTTTTAGACTCCCTTACCATGAGGAAAAGTGCTCTCAAAATACAAATTCGTCATATTTTAATAGCAATAATTTGTGAGAAAGTCCTATATTTACATGAAAGTCTGGTGAAGTCTGAAACTTTCTCGAAGGATGGATTCTGTTGGAAACTTCAATTGTGTTTCTGCAGGAGGTGGATGGGTCTCGTCAGTTCCTTGAAGCTTATTCCATTATTCAGTAAGATTATTCTTAACTCCATCTTTCTGCCTCAGATCCATTGCTCTTCTGACCATTTCTCAACAGAATTTGATTAACCCACATTTTCAATGGACCCACATCATTTGGTAAGATTCGGTCTACAGTCAGGTGTGTGAACGTGAACTGTTCTTATTGAATGTAATGATATAGGGGAGATAACAAGAGAGAGTCTGTCTGGGACCCTTCATAATGACCAGGGTTCCATCTTATGCTGCCATCATCATGGCTCCTTACGCACACGCTCAGTAGCTCTTATCAGAGAAGCAGGAGAATCGACATTTCAGGCATAAGCCCTTCATCAGCTCATTCCTGATCTTCAGCATCTGCAGTCCTTACTTTTTCCTAATTCCTATTAGAGTAAAGATACAGTTAACCATTAGAGCTCTTGAAGTACAGTGGTAATGTCCCTACCTCTAGACCGGAAGGTCTAAGTTCAAATCCCAGCTGTTCCAGTCATGTCACGCCGTGTCTGAGCAGTTTGATTGAAAATATCTGCATTTAACTCATTAATAACTATGATTTCATGAAGGAATTGGATTTAGCACTTGGAGCTAAAGGGATCAAAGGATTTGGGGGAGACATAGGAATAGACTATGGAGTTGAATGATCAACCATGGTCATTAATGATCAACCATGGTGGAGTAGGCGGAGAGTGCAGGATATCACCCATCCTGTAGGTAGAAGAAAATTCTCCTGAATGGCCTTGATCTAACTTTGAAGTTATGTCCCCTTGTTTTATATTCCCTTCCTCACATTCCACATGAGAAGAAATAGTTTATTCCTACGTATGCTAATACATTAAGACACCTCAAATTATCAAGCCCTTAAATCTTCTAATCTCAAGGGAATGCAAGACCAGTCAATGCAGTGTGTCTTTACTACTTGATCCTTTTAACCTTGCTTTCCTCCTGGTGAAGCTCTTTTACCCTCCCTCGAAGGCCCAGCAACCCTCGCTGAAATCCGAGTCCTCAACTGAACAGAATGTCATTCTCCCCACAACGTAACAAAACCATCTTTACCCTGACAACTATTTAACTGCCTGTTAATGTCCTGAGCTGCTACTGGCTTCCTCAAAGAAGGCTAATTTTGATTCATTTTGAAATGATATTCAGTGTAAGGAAGTATTTAGTAAACCTCTTTTTATTTTAAGATCTCCCTTCCCTTCAGAGGCTGAGGTTTTGTTGGTGTCAGCAATCAATTCTGTTCTCATCTGAGTGTATTGGTGTGGGTCGCTTGCCAAATGCGAGTAGACTGCGTCTGACATTGAGGAGGTTATTAACCTCTGAATATGACACCACAATGTGTCAGCTGATTGGTACAGGAGTAAACCACGCAGAGCAAGATCCCATGTGTGACTCATTTACTCAGTGAGGCTGACCACAGCAAGTACAGGTGACAAGTGCCTTACAAATGGAGTACAAATGGAAGCATAAAAAAAAGAATATCCTTTATTATCACGTACTTGAGTACAGAAGTACAGGCGGACAGTGAAACGTTTATGAGGTCACCCCACATGGCGTCATCTTGGGTACAAAGTACCGAGGCACAGAACTTAGATACAAAATAGAGAAATAAATAGGAAAAAAGGAAAAAAAGTAACATTACTTGAAGATATTCAGAGTCTAAGTTCAAAAAAAGTGAAGTAAAGTTAAAAGATGCACATGAGCCTTTGTAAGAAGGACCTGCAGTAGATCAGTGCAGCGGGTTTCCACACATGGTCTGACTGGGCTTACACCCTCCCCACTCCGCCCAGACACCCAGCCCACTGACAGTCCCCACTCCGCCCAGACACCCAGCCCACTGACAGTCCCCACTCCGCCCGGGCTCCCACCCCCCTGACCCTCCCCACTCCGCCCGGGCTCCCACCCCCCTGACCCTCCCCACTCCGCCCGGGCTCCCACCCCCCTGACCCTCCCCACTCCGCCCAGACACCCAGCCCACTGACAGTCCCCACTCCGCCCAGACACCCAGCCCACTGACAGTCCCCACTCCGCCCAGACACCCAGCCCACTGACAGTCCCCACTCCGCCCAGACACCCAGCCCACTGACAGTCCCCACTCCGCCCAGACACCCAGCCCACTGACAGTCCCCACTCCGCCCGAGCTCCCAGCCAACCCCCCAGACCATCCCCACTCCGCCCGGGCTCCCACCCCCCTGACCCTTCCCACTCCGCCGGGCCACCCAGCCCACTGACAGTCCCCACTCTGCCCGGGCTCCCAGCCAACCCCCCCCAACCCTCCTCACTCCCCTCGGGCCCCCACCCCACTGACCCTCCCCACTCCGCCCAGACTCCCACCCCCTCTAACCATCCCCACTCCCCTCGGGCTCCCACCCCCCTGACCCTTCCCACTCTGCCCGGGCTCCCAGCCAACCCCCCTGACCCTCCTCACTCTGCCCGGGCCACCTAGCTCACTGACAGTCCCCAATCCACTCAGGACCCTCTGGCTATTCCTGGTCCACTCGGGATAGAGCCATAGGAGCAGGCGTAAGCCATTCGAGTCTTATTCTGTCATTCAGGAGGATCACAACTGATCATCCAACTCAGTCTCCAGTTCCTACTTTTCCCCATTGCCTTTGAATCCTTTAGCCCTAAGAACTATCTCGAACACTTGTACCACCCATGCCACTGTTAGCCAGTGATTTGGGCTCTAACTGCTCTGTCATCCAAACCTTTAAATTCTCTCTCTCTCTCTCTCTCTCTCTCTCTGTCTGCTTGTCTGTCTTCATTACCAACTCAACCACTTTAGTTGACATTTCTGTCCATGGGATTTACTGAAATTGTTGTAATATACACCAAATATTGGAGTGTATTTTTGCTGCGGCAGCCTCCAATATCTCCATCTCTATCAATATATTCACATGGATTTGTGAACGAAAAGGTACTATGATCCATCTAATTCACTTTCTATCACTTCAGGAATACCACGAGTGGTTAATGTTGAAGTTAATGATTAATGACAGGGGTTCTCATCTCTATCCATGAGTCTACAACAGATCCAGGCATAAAGTGGGGAGAATTCTTGACAGTGGACAGTTTTGGAAGCCACAGATGCTAATTCACGTCTTGCTTCGACGCATGTTCAGCCTGGCCCACACTGGGCTGGATTTTACGTTCCTCCCACTGGCAGGTAGGATGGTGGAAGGGGGGTTGGCAAGAGCAGGTGGAATCTAGCAGGAAGCTTTCTCACAGCTAGGCCTTCACCTTCTGACCTGACTTGTGTGAAATGTTACAGGCGGCCTGTCTACCCTTGGGCTTATTGAGGACCTTGACGCTAATTAGTGGCCTTATCCCGGGCCTGTGTGTTTGTTTTTAACCTGCAGTGAGGGTGGACGCATGCGGCCCATACTATATCAGCTGCTTGACAGCTTTAGCTGCACTGAAGGCTCTTGGGAAAGACCCCTCCCTTGAAGCTGAGGCCCAGTTTTACCTGGTAGTCCAGCTGGGCTGCCATTAGCACTTGGGAAGTGGCCTCACTTGTCGTTTCAGTTGTGTCTCCAGGTGGCGCTACTGAGGCTATAGAAAGCTTCAGGCTGTGCAGATGAAGAGCAAGAATTGAGTTTACATCTCATCCTCAGGCAAAATACTGCCCCCAACTGTGGGTTACCTTAGGTTAAGCATCCATCTCTCCCCCTTTTCTATTTTATAGCCTGCACTTTACCAGCTCAGCTCATCGTGTCTCAAAATTACTCACATGCTGGATCCCAACTTTTTATTTCTGATTAGCTTCTGAGCTGATTCCACCGTCTTCTTGCGGATTCTGTTCTATAGATTGGTGACTCACTCGTTGTTACCTTGAGTGAATTTTGAATTTTGCACCTTGCAGGCCAACTCGCTGCACTGTTGTAGCTAGTGCTCCTGGTTGCTCTCTTCAAGTGGAGGAGATCACAGAGCCTGGTTAGTCGAGTGTAGTAAAGGAAAACCACACCCCGGTCCAACTAGAGGAGTTTGAAATTGTTATCATTTACTGGATATTAGCAACTAGTTACAAGTTACATTGATAGGATAGACATTGTTATAATAACTTTAGATTAGATTCCCTATAGTGTGGAAACAGGCCCTTTGGCCCAACAAGTCCACACCAACCCTCTGAAGAGTAACCCACCCCCCTGCTGACTAATGCACCTTAACAACTATGGACAGTTTAGCATGGCCAATTCACCTGATCTGCACATCTTTGGATTGTGGGAGGAAACCCACCCAGACACGGTGAGAATGTGCAAACTCCACACAGACAGTTGTCCAAGGCTAGGATTGAACCTGGGACCCTAGCACTGTGAGGCAGCAGTGCTAACCACTGAGCCGCCATAACTTTGATGAAGGGTAAGATGTCAGGTCTCAGTCCTTTAAGTCTGTGTGATATCATTATGGTGGGTAGCACTATAGCACACCTCATTTCCAAACACCTGCACAACATCTCCCCAAATCTCTCTGTTTGCTGCTATTAACTTTGATATTTGTGTGTATAATTACGTTTAAAACTACCCCTTCATCTCCAAATCTCAAACTTCACAAATTCAGGCTCTCACTCTACTCCCTTTGTGAAGTGTGTGCGGTTCTGGAAGCCATATTATAGGAGGGATGTGACTACACTGGAGAAGGTGCAGATGAGATTTACCAGCTGATCACTGACTTCAGAAGGAAAGGAGGAGAACACACCTGTATCTACATTAATGGATCAGTGGTTGAGAGGATGGAGAGCCTCAGGTTCCTAGGAGTGATGGGAACCGACAATGCGAAGGTCAAGAAGGCACAACAACACCTCTTCTTCCACAGGTGGCTCAGGAAGTTCAGCCTGTCCATATGGACCACCAACTTTTACAGATGCACCACTGAAAGCATTGTATCCGGGTACGTAACTGCCTGGTACAGCAACTACTCTGCCCAGGACTGTAAGAAACTACAGAAGGTGGTGTACACAGCCCAGACCATCTCAGAAGCCAACTTCCCATCCACGGGCTCTAGTTACACACCTCGTTGTTGCTGAAAAACTGCAACATCGTCAAAGTCCCCTCCCAACCCCCATAATGCTCTCTTCCAACCTTTTCTGACAAACAGAAAGTACAGAAGCTTGAACACACGCACTAGCATATTCAAGAACAGCTTCTTCCCTTTTGTTATTAGACTGCTGAATGGGCCTCTCTAATGTCAGATAATGTTAATCTTGCTTTGTGCACCTCCTGTAAGCCTCACTCTGTCTCAGCACCCTATGATCTGTTTGTCCTTACCTTCAATGAACTGCCTATACTGCTCACAAACAAAGATTTTCAGTGTACTTAGGTACATGTGATTGCAATAAATCAAATCTAATGTTGCCTGCATTGGAGAGTTTTAGTTATGAAGAGAGATTGAACACACTTGGACTGTTTACTTTGGAGCAGAGGAGACTGAATGGGGCCATGGTTCTGATGTATATAATGACAACGTGTATAGATAGGGCAGCCTGGAAGAAACCTCTCCTCTTAATGGAAGGAGCAATGACAAAGGGCATACATTTAAAATAGTGGGGGGGAGGGGGGTGGGGGGGCGTGGTGAAGGTAGAAGGGAAATGTGAGGGAAAATCTGGAACTCACTGCCAGTAACAAGTCATAGAGGCAGAAACCCTCAGAACATTTAAGCACTTACAAAGTCAAGGCAGACAAGGCTATGGGCTGAGTGCTGGAAAATAGGATTAGAACAGTTAGATGGTTGTTTTTGACCAGACCATCCATACTGCAGATCTCTATGACTCTATGACATAGAACAATGGTAGTTGCTCAGTTGGAAACATGTATCTTTGATTTTCTTCCTAATGGTCTGGAGGTCCCTGTTAACTGGGGGACCTTTAAACTGATGGATTTCCTTTACTGAAGGCACCTTCTCTGCTAAAACAAACACTTGGCTCCTTGCTATCATCAGACCTTGGCCATTCCTTCTCAGTGATATCTTCGATGGAGCTCCACACCCAACATCTTCAGCCTGCGTCAGCAGATTTTTATTTTCAAACTGCCTGTAGATTTGTGCTGATGCATGGAAACCTTTTTACTTCAACTTGTTGATCGGTTTGGACTCTCTCTTTCACCCTTAGTGATTACATTGGTGGTGAAACCACACAATGTTTACTTCCTCAGTTCTGCTACTTGATTCCTTGTCACTTGTTACTGAGACTTCTTCCTGGGAAGAGACGAAATTAAAGTGTTCTGTTTGATCGTGTCTCTTCTGCGTCTCCTCAGTATGAAATATTGGGCTTGAATCTGTCACAGTTATTTCTTCACCAAGCTGTATTACAATCTGAGCTACAGCAGCTACAGAATCATCAATCACCTGTTCATTGGCTATTTCTGTTGAGTTAAACAGTAAAGGACTTTCAGAAACTTAAAAGTTTTATAGTAGATTTATATTTTTCCATCACCCTCCATAAATTTGAAAGGGGAAAAATGTGGGAGATTGAAAGGAAGGCAAGTCGCTAGGGTGAAGAGTGGACAACTGGAGAATGCCCTAAAATCTCCTCCTCCAATCAGAAGGGATGATGCTGAGGGTAGGGATGACAAACAAAGGTGTAAATGTTTCCATTGCAACAAAGTGGGACTCATCTGTGCAGAATGCTGGAACATGCGAAGGAGGTCTGTGGAATTTACTGGTGTTCACAAGAATGAGTCCAAAACGTGAACCCCAAAGGAACCTGAGGTAAACACTGCTATGGGTGCAGGAGAAGTGCTTGGAGTAAGTGAGAGGTATAAATGGAGCAGCCAAACCCATAACTATATTAAAGGATACAGGAGCTATTCAAACTCTTTTGCTGGAGTAAGATTTAATTAAAAGGGTTTTAATTAATGGCTCAGTTGTTAGTACTGCTGCCTCACTGTGCCAGGGAACTGGGTTCAATTCCACCCTTGGGTGACTGTTAGTATTGGGTGTAGGTTTGCTCACTGAGTTGGAAAGTTCATTTTCAGATGTTTTGTGACCATACTAGGAAACATCTTCAGTGAGGCTCTGGACGATGCATTGTTCTTGTTTCCTGCTTTTTGCTTATATGTTTAGATTTCCTTGGGTCAGTGATGTCATTTCCTGTGGTCATGTCATTTCCTGTGGTGACATCATCTGTTCATTTTCTCAGGGAGTGGTAAATGGGGTCCAAGTCAATGTGTTTGTTGATAGAATTCTGGTTGGAATGCCATGTTTCTAGGAATTCTCATGCGTGTCTCTGCTTCGCTTGTCCATAGGATGGATGTGTTGTCCCAGTCGAAGTGGTGTCCTTCCTCATCCATGTGTGAGGATACTAGTGAGAGAGGGTCATGTCATTTTGTGGCTAATTGATGTTCATGTATTCTGCATGAGCAGTGCTTCGTCCAGAGGCTCACGGAAGATGTTACCTAGTAAAGTGACGTAATGTCTGAAAGTGAACCTTCCAGCTTAGCGAGCAAACCTACACTCAGAACCTCAACCTGAGCTACAAATCTTCTCAAAACTTGCTAGTATTGGGCTTTGTATGTTCTCCCCATATCTGCATGGATTTCCTCTGGGTGCTCTGGTTTCCTTCCACAGTCCAAAGTTGTGCAGCTTAGGTGGATTGGCTATGCTAAATAGCCCATAGCGACCAGTGAAATGCAGGTTAGGTGGGTTAGTCATGGGAAATGTAGGGTTGTGGGCATAGAGTAGGGATGATGGCCTGGATAGAATGGTCTATGGAAAGTCAGTGCAGACTCAATGGGCGGAATGGCCTCTTTCTGCATATTAGGGGGGCCTATGATTCTGTGAATTTTTCCCTGCAAGAAATTCATTGAAAACTAAAGTATTGGTAAATGGGATAGGTGGGGAGTACATCCCGGTTCCATTGTACAAAATCCAGTTGGCATGTTATCTGGACTAGTGGTAGTTGGGGTAATTAAGAAATTATCCATGGTTGGAATGGATTTACTCTTGGGAAATGATTTGGAATGAAAATTACAGCTTTGTCAATTGAGACGATGGTGATGGAACAATTATGAGAACAGGTTCCAGGTATTTTTCCAAGGTATGTAGTGACCAGAGCTATGGCTAAGCCAGGTCCATCACCAGAGAGGGAGAAAGTGAGGACTGCAGATGCTGGAGGTCAGAGTTGAGAGTGTGGTGCTGGAAAAGCACAGCCAGTCAGGCAGCATCCAAGGAACAGGAGAGTTAATATTTTGAGCATAAGCTCTTCATACAAATGTTGGGGGGGGGGCCCAAGGGGGCTGAGACATAAATGGGCGGGAGGGGTGGTGGGACTGGGGGGATGTTAGCTGGGAATGCGATAGGTAGATGGAGGTAGGGGTTGATGGTAATTGATCAGAAAGTAGGGTGGAGCAGAAAAGATGCAAAGGAAGATAGACAGGTAGGACAGTTCAAGGGGGTGGTGTTGAGTTGGAGGGTTAGATCTGGGATAAGGTAGGGGGAGGGAAGATCAGGAAACTAGTGAAATCGGCATTGATACTGCATGGTTGGAGGGTCCGGGGGGAAGACGGAAGACGAGGTGTTCTTCCTCCAGTCATTGGGTGGCTAGAATTTGGCGGTGGAAGAGGCCCAGGACTTGCATGTCCTTTGCAGAGTGGGAGAGGGAGTTGAAGTGGTTGGCCACGGGGCAGTGGGGTTGGTTGGTGCATGTGTCCCAGAGATGTTCTCTGAAATGGCCTGCAAGGTGGTGGAATGATGTAGAGGAGACCACATCAGCAGCAATGGACACAGTAGATGAGGTGGGGGGGGTTATGCAGGACAATCTCTATTGGATGTGGAAGGATCCTTTAGGGCCTTGGATGGAGGTGAGGGAGAGAGATGTGGGTGCACGTTTTTCACCTTTTGTGGTGGTAAGGGTAGGTGCCAGGATTGGAGGGTGGTTTGGTGGGGGATGTGGACCTGACAAGGGAGTCACAGAGGAAATGATTTTTAATGAAAACGGATAGGGATGGGGAGATATATCTCTGGTGGTGGGGTCCGTTTATAGGCGATAGAAGTTGTGGAGGTTGGTGGGGTGGAAGATGAAGACCGGGGGGGCTTCTGTCCTTGTTGTGGTTAGAGAGGTAGGGTTCAAGGGCAGATGTGTGGGAAGTGGAGGAGATGTGCTGGCCCCCATACCCAACCCTCCCCTTACCCCGCTACATTTCTGATGAAGAGCTTATGTTCAAAACGTTGACTCTCCTGTTCCTTGGATGCTGCCTGGCTAGCTGTGCTTTCCAGCACCACATTCTTTGACCCATCAACAGAGATCATAGTAATACCACCAACAGGTGTTAGGATAACATGAAACCCTCTTTAAACATGATAGTAATTCCGAAGAAGCATTTGGCTCAGAAAGGAATTGTGGAGTTTAAAGAAGTGAATGTAGTTAGCTGACACTGAAGCCAAGGCTGAAGGGATTCAGGAGAGCTGTTATATTAAAAGCAGTATTCTGCTGAGATTGTACTGCGATGCCCTCAGACATAACAGATGAAGAAAGGACAGTTATTCATCAAATTATGGTGCCGTCGAGATAGCCTAGGCAATATTGCGAGTAGTGCATGAAATTTGTTTGGAAATCCATAGAGCAGAAAACTCAAGTTTCAATGAGCAAGTATTTCACATGGCCAAGACTTCAGAGGGACATAGTGGAATTTAATAAAATGAGTTATACATGTCAGGTTATAGGGAAACCTCAATACATAATTATTGAATTGAATAGCTTTATTGTGACATTGAGTACAACAAAAATCTCCACTTACAGTGCCATCTTCAGAAGTCACACGACACCAAGTTACAGGCCAACAGGTTTATTTCAAATCACAGGCTTTCAGAGCACTGCCCCTTCGCCAGATTAAGGCGCCATCTTTGGGACCAAGGTACAGATTCTTAATTATCAATTCTTCGGAAAAAAACATTGCAAAGTAAAGAAATAAAATGTCCAGCATTACAGACCATCAGAATAAATTAGAAAAATAGAGAGATAAAAAGTTCAGTATAACAATCCTTCCAACCCAGTCCACATCGGCAGCTAGCCTCCTGGAACTGATACAGAGACCCCCACCATCTCATCACCAGCTCCAGTGGACCCACCAATGTAAGAGTCGCCACACTTGAGGTGTCATCTCTTCACCCTGGGCACACCACAGCCACACCATTGAGTCATGTGCTGATCCCACACTCATCCCACAACCGGGGGTCTCCGACTCCACTGCTGCTACCATGTCACCCATAACTTCCCACAATAAACCAGCACCTTTAGTGGCCATATATATACCAATGTGTGAAAAACCATCTAGTTAAACGATATTAGGTTGTGCAGGACAATGACCAAAAATGAAAGTAGGGCCCCTACTTGCAATCCTTACAATTATAGATATGGGAAAAGTGAGGACTGCAAATACTGGAGATCAGAGTCAAAAGTGTGGTGCTGGAAAAGCACAGCCAGTCATGCAGCATCTGAGGAGCAGGAGAGTTGACGTTTTGAACATAAGCTCTTCATCAGGAATTACGGATATGTAAACCTGACTTCCACCAAGCTATTCCTTGAAGGACAATTACAGCTAAGCTCGTAATGGAAAAGTAATTTTTAAAAAATTAATTATGGACCACCAATTGAAATGTAATCAGATGCAGGTTCTAACTTTATGTCTTAGGTTTTCCAGGGCATCAGCAGCAGTTTGGGTATAAAACAGTTCACCTGAACTGTGTATCATCCATAAACACAGGGAGCTTTGGAGAGATATCATCAGACTCTCAAAATCATAATTAAGGCTTACTATCACAACTTACACACAGGATTGGGATATAGCATTAGATCTGTTATTATTTACTGTCAGAGGCTCCCCCCATGAATCTCTTGGGTTTAATGTGTTTGGAATTGATTTAAGTCAACCTGATAACAGGTCCATTAAATTCAGTTCCTAAGGCAAAAATATGGTCCTCAATATTAGATTGCATGTTCAAGTTTCTAGAAAGACTCACAGGAACATGTAAGTTAGTGCAAGTGTGTTTAAGCATTTCACAGGCAAACAGATACAATACAACTAAACTATAAAACCGAAATGACTGCGGATGCTGGAAATCAGAAGCGAAACCAGAAATTACTGGACAATCTCAGCAGATCTGACAGCATCTAAGAACAAAGAAAATTTACAGCCCATTAACAGGCCCTTCGGCCCTCCAAGCCTGAGCCGATCCAAATCTACTGTCTAAACCTGTCGCCCAATTCCTAAGCATCTGTATCCCTCTGCTCCCCACCTACTCATGCATCTGTCCAGACGCATCCTAAATGAATCTACCATGCCTGCCTCTACCACCTCTGCTGGCAATGTGTTCCAGGCACCCACCACCCTCTGTAAAGTCCTTGCCACGTGTATCCCCCTTAAACCTTTCACCTCTCACCTTGAAAGCATGACCTCTCACTATTGAATCTTTCACCCTGGGAAAAAGCTTATCTCTATCCACCCTGTCTATACCCTTCGTGATTTTGTAGACCTCAATCAGGTCCCCCCTCAATCTCCTTTTTTCTAATGAAAACAATCCTAACCTACTCAACCTCTCTCCATAGCTAGCACTTTCCATACCAGGCAACATCCTCATAAACCTTCACTGCACCCTCTCCAAAGCATCCACATCCTTTTGGTAATGTGGCGACCAGAACTGCACACAGTTTTCTAAATGTGGCCAAACCAATGTCTTGTACAATTTTAACATGATCTGCCAGCTCTTATGCTCAAAAGCATGTCCAATGAAGGCAAGCATACTATACACCTTCTTGACCACTCTATTCACCTGTGCAGCCACCTTCAGGGTACAATGGGCCCAAACTCCCAGATCTCTCTGCACATCAACTTTTCCCATGGCTCTTCCATTTACTTTATAATTCGCTCTAGAATTAGACTTCCCAAAATGCATCACCTCACATTTGCCTAGATTGAACTCCATCTGCTACTTCTCCACCCAACTCTATCTGTATTCTCCTGTATTCTTTCACAGTTCTTATGCTTTCTGCTACTCCACCAATCTTTGTGTCATCTGCAAACTTGCTGTCATACCAACAGTGCCCTCTTCCAGATCATTTATGTATATCACAAACAACAGAGGCCCCAACACTGATCCCTGTGGAACACCACTGGTCACCTTTCTCCATTTTGAGAAACTCCCTTCAACTACTACTCTGTCACCTGTTGCTCAACCAGTTCTTTATCCACCTAGCTAGAACACCCTGCACACCATGTGACTTTACTTTCTCCATTAGTTTACCATGGGGAACCTTATCAAACGCCTTACTAAAGTCCATGTATATGACATCAACAGCCCTTCCTTCATCTATCAACCTGGTCACTTCCTCGAAGAACTCTATAAAGTTGCTAATGCTCGATCTCCCCCGCACAAAACCATGTTGCCTATCACTGACAAGCCCATTCTTTTTCAAATATAAATAAGATTATCCCTCAGTATCTTCTCCAGCAACTTTGCCACCACCGATGTCAGGCTCACTGGTCTGTAGTTACCCAGAATATCCCTACTGCCCTTCTTGTACAGGAGGGCAACATGAGCAACCCTCCAGTCCTCCAGCACCTCATCTGTATTTAAGGATGCCACAAAGATATCTGTCAGGGCCCTAGCTATTTCCTCTCTCACCTCCCTCAGCAACCTGGGATAGATCCCATCCGGTCCTGGGGATTTGTCCACCTTAATAACCTCTAGCCTACCCAACACACCTTCCCTACTTATGTCAACATGCTCCAGAGTAATCAAACTTCTATCTCTAATCTTAACATGCATTATGTCCCTCTCCTCAGTGAACACTCATACAAAGTACTCATTCAAAATCGCACCCATTCTCTCAGGTTCGACACACAGCCTTCCTTCATAATCCTTTAGCGGACCAATCCTTTCTCTAGTTACCCACTTGCTTCTTATATAAGAATAAAATGCTTTAGGATTCTTCTTAATTCCGCTCACTAAAGCTAATTTATGACCCCTTTTAGCCTGCTTGATTCCTTGTTTAAGACTGGTCCTACTCTCCCGATATTCCTCCAAGGTCCGTTCTGTTCCTATCCGCCTGGACCTTTTCCTTTTGGCTAGTCGTACGATTTCTCCTGTTATCCTGACATCTGTGGACAGAAATCAAAGTTGACATTTTGGGTGCAGTGACCCTTTTTCAGAAGACCTGCTACAGGTGGAATATTTCAAGAGGGACCTTGTTGGGCACTTGCATGGTGGCAGCGGCTGAGCGTTTGGCTTCTGAACGTGTGGCTCAGCTACTCATTGTTCATGTGGCGGGTTCTGCCGTATCATCATTAGCGTGATGCTGCTGTCATTTTAAAAAGGTTGCTTTGTCCTTGATTTTTTTGAGGAGAGGTTGTAAAGGCAGAGATGCTGCACAGTCTAGGGTGTAACAGCTAAATAACGGAAAGGGGAGTGGCCAGTTCAGGCTCTTTTTCTATTTTATTTTAGCTGTAGCAGTCAAGATGTGTGAATCGAGAAGAGTTGCAAGCTTCAGGAAAAGATTCCTCTGGCTTTCACTGAAATAACCTTTTTAAAGTGACAGTATTGTCACACAATGATGAAGCCGTGTAGCTGCAACAGAACACGCCACATGAATCATGGCAATCAATGCTCCTGACTTGGGGTAGTTACAATCTTACTGCAAGATGATGAATCAGGAATAGAAAGGCTAGGAGGGTGATTTTATAAGAAATTAAATCAATACCAGAGAAAGTACTGACCAGCAAAAAATGAGACTTTGGGATTATTTTCAGGTCTTCAACATTTTGCAGTCTATGTCTGACAGGATTGCAATTCGATGATCATCAATGTTGGCAATAATCCACTAGTATTCACTGAAAAGTTTAAAACTTGAAACGCAAAATTGCTCAGATGGAGTTTACTGATGTGACTATTCAGTGTAATGATTATTCACATTGCTGGTAAAAATAAGATGATCATGGATTTCTTGTCACAAACGTAAAACGATGGAGTAAGTTAAAATTTAAGACAATGACAGTAAAGACTTTAAAAGACTGTCGACAATTGGTTATACATCTTGTATTTTGTTGTCTATGTGTCACATATTGAAATACATTTTTGAAATGGTGTTTCGTCTGACTTGATTTATTTATTGTTGTCACATGTACCAAGTGATAAGTGTTAGTTTGTGTGCTAAGACAAGTCATAACTTACATAAATACATCAGGGAAGGTGCAGAGAAAGATCAACTCTAATATATGAGAGGTCCATTCATAAGTTTGCTAATGGTGGGGAAGAAGCTGTTCTTGAATTTTTTTGTTACATGTTTGCAAACTTTTGTATGATTTGCCTGATGGAAGAGGGTAGGAGAGAGTAGAACTGGTTTGGAGGGGTCTTTGATGATGTTGGCTGTTTTCCCCAGGCAGCAGGAAGTGTAGGTGGAGTCCATGGAAGGAGGATTGGTTTCCATGATGGACTGGGCTGCATTCACAACTCTCTGTAATTTCTTACAGTCTTGGGAGGAGCAGTTGCTGTACCAAGCTGTGATGCGTCCAGTTAGGATTCCTTCTATGGTGCATCGAGAAAAAATGGTAAGAGTCATTGTGGACATGCCAAAGTTCTTTAGCCTTCAGAGGAAATAGAGGCGTTGATGTGCTTTCTTGACTGTAGCATCTCTCCTAAGCTTGGAGGGTTGGAAAGGCCACTTTAATTCTTTGGATTGTGCACCAAACAAAATGGGTAACATACTGCTTTAAATCAAGACACAGTGGAATAATATGTTGCAGTTTTAAGAAATAAATTACTGAATCTTATTGTGAGTTGTGTTTACAATGTTGCCTTATTCAATTTGTGGAGGTAAATAGTATGCACCTTAGCTCCATGAGTGTGTGTACAATTGAGCTTTGCCCAGTGATAGACTTTCCCCTGTTTTTTTTCAACGAGCATCAGAACATAGCAACAATGTCTTGACTGGAGTGGCTCCAGGTTACTGTTTAGATAAAACAGCAGAAAAATCTCACCTGTGAAAAAGGAAGAGCAGAAATCTCTCTCTCCTTCTACACCCCCACCCCCCCCCACCCCCATTCTCTTACTCCCTTCTGTGAATGAAGTGTAAGTACATTCTGAGCAGCTAACTACCCATCCTCTCTCTGTAAACTCCCATCATGAAGGGAAAAACAAACGTGAGAAACACCTTCAAAGGTAAATTTTCAACCAATGAGTGAAACATTAATAATTTGTGTCCTCATCAGAAAGTCAAAAGGAATTAGTAGGTAACTGAAGAAAAGGAACTGATCCACCCCTATACTCTGGACTGCTGTCTGACCTCACTGTTGTTTCTCCTCCCATAATGTTTGTGTCTTGTCTGTTTAAGCATCTGTTTGTATGTGTGTGTGAATTTTCTTAAAAGGGGTACAGCGTAAGATGTACAGTTAGCAATCATGTTTCTTTCTTGCCATTGGTTAGAGCATTTTGATTATAACAAATATGTATTTTCTTGTTCATAATAAAAGTAGCTAGTGTGCATTTTCTTGTAAGCTGAATTAGACACGTTAGTAAAGTTGGGAAATTTGGTTGTTTACTCAAACCTTCAAATTTGCAGCAACTCTGAGAATGTGCAGTCTGAATTCCAGTTACCCCAGGGAGTCATTACACTTTCCTAATTATATATTTTCTGTTCTGTGTGCTGACCTTCTATGATTCATGTACAAAGACAACTGGGTCTGCCATTTTTGAGAAGATTTGTAGCTCAGGTTGATGGTAAGTATGTAAGTTAGCTCACTGAGCTGGAAGGTTTGTTTTCAGACGTTTCATCATCATGACTCGGTAACATCATCACTGAGAGTCTCCAGTGAAGCGCTGCTGGTATGTCCTCCCTCTCTATTTATAGGTCTTGGTTTCTGAAAGTGGGTGATGTCATTTCCAGTTCTTTTTCTCAAGGGAAGGTAGATGGGATCTAAATCGATGTGTTTGTTGATGGAGTTCTGGTTAGAATGCCATACTTCTAACAATTCTCATGCGTGTCTGTGTTTCGCCTGTCCTAGGATGTGTGTGTTGCTCCAGTCAAAGTGGTGTCCTTCTTTGGTCTGTATGTATGGAAACTAGTGATAGTGGGTCGTGTCTTTTGTTGGCCAGTTGGTGTTCATGTATCCTGGTGGCTAGTTTCCTGCTATTATGTCCGATGTAGTGTTTTTTACAGTTCTTACACGGTATCTTATAAATGACGTTAGTTTTGCTGATGGTATCTAATGGATCCTTTAGGTTCATTAGTCACTGTTTAAGTGTGTTGGTCAGTTTGTGGGCCACCATGATGTCAAGGGGTCAGAGTAGTCTGGAAGTCATTTCTGATATGTCTTTAATGTAAGGTCATGTGGCTAGAAGCTAATTTATTTACTTAAAAACTGGGTCCTGTCATACTGATACTTTTAACAATCTCTCCCCATTTGATTAATATTCTGCTTCTCTATTCCTCCCGTAAAAGTGGAAAACTTTCCGTGTTCTCACATAAAGCTCATCTGTGAAGCTTTAGTTCATTTGCTGAACAATTAATAACCTTTCGGAGACTCTTTGTACCTCCTCACAACTTCTTTCTTTATTCTTTTGTTCTTACGAGGTGGATCTAACAAGGGATTGGTTGAGGATTCCACCAGCAATTTTTCTCCAAGATCCAGAATTGGATAATATCTGATAAACAATCTGGGGTGTCACAGGGAAAATTAAGAAATCAGTTTTGTAATGTGATTTATATTCTCTTCATGTGACATATATCCATTAATATGGACTCATTCACTGATAAACAGAGGTTATTATTTAAACTGCACTTCCTTTGATATATCTAGGACCTTGGGGACACTATAATTTCCCGTTGCTTTCTTCATGGTCAGTGGGGGCCAACTCATCGACCGATCAGCATCTTTTTCTCCTCTATTATAAATTATTGTGATGGTTTGAAATTTGGCATTTTTGCATTTGTCCTGATGAATGCAAGATGAAAATCTCTAGCAACTCATTCCTTTTCCAATAATATTCCATGAAATTGGCTGAATGGGTAAGGATCAATGTTACCATCTAGTTCCATCCATGTTTGACTGTGCAACAGTCTGGACCTGCTGAGTTGACCTGATTCAAGGTTAATAACTCTATTGTGTAACCCTGCAATAGAGTTAAGTGCACCATTCAGTGAAAATAAAACTGTACAAATGCACATCAACGGAATTTTAGTGGGTACATTGGGATGGACCTGGTCAGATTTGCATGAAAGCGATAATTTGCAATTGTCTTCAGTTATTGTTGAAGGCCAGTGAAATTTGTAGACATTGGAAATCTTCAGGGACCAGATCCCATGAAGTCTGGGAATACTGGTCGATGATCCTGGCTGAGGTTAGTGTTAAGGCTTTCATTCTTCACCTTTTTAAATGATGATCTGGATGAAGATTTTGGGAGCTTTAAGGAAATATAGGGATGGGCAGTCAATTCTGGCCTTGCCAAAGGCACTGACATCCCAGGAATTTACTCTAGTGTTTAACTCATGCCTTCAGGGAAGGAGCTAGGAAAATTAGGGCAAAGTGAAGAATTGAAAGAAAAACACAGTGAAACAAGAAAAAATAATGAACGTTTATTTAAAATATAAAACACATATATATATTGCAATGATGTTAGAGTTTAGTCGCAATGTTTAATGCACTGGAAAGGTTATATAAATTGACACTCAATAGTAATATGTACTGAAATAAAACCGGGAACCGAGAATATGGAAGATTTGAAACAAACAAAAACATTCAGTCATTGGACTGGAAGCAGTAACTCTGCTTTCTCTTCACAGACCTGCTGAGTTTCTCTAGCAATTTCTGTTTTTGCTTTTTAGTTGGTTACACTAGTTAAACCAGTTACATTTGTGATGGAAACTACATTTTTTGTGTGCACTTTGTACAATGATTTGGAGATACCAGTGTTGGACTGGGGGGAGCAAAGTTAAAAATCACACAACTTGAGTTTATAGTCCAACAGTTTATTTGGAAGCCATAGCTTTTGGAGCGCTGCTCCTTAGAATTCTGTGTCTTATGACCTTATATTCCACAACCACCTGATGAAGGAGCAGCGCTCCGAAAGCTAGTGCTTCCAAATAAACCTGGTGTTGTGTGAATTTTAAATTTGTACAATGTAAGCCATCAATCTGAAAATGGTAACATTCAGGAACTATAGAGTCACAATTCCAAGGGATTCTGCCTTTAACTGTTCCAAATCATTAATTACATTCAAACCTGCCACAGGATGAGACTTGTTATAAAGCTTTCAAAAGCTTACTCAGAACAAGTCAAGGTTATTGAACAGGTCACTCAAAGCAGTTAAAAGGATCCAGATATTAGTCAAATGTAAGCAAAGACTATCCCTAAGGCCAATTTCTGGATTGTGAAGGGAGCTTTCCTCCAGAGAGCTGGTAATCGGCTAAAGAAAAGCCTGGAAACAGTGGAAGTCTGTTACAGCCGTTGGGGTAAGTAGTCAGTTCAGAGCAGCTAAAGAGGTGAAACTGTGCTGGTGATGAAATGCAGTCTTCTGAATGCAGTAGGACATGGTCTCAGAAGGCACAGTGAGGAATGGGAGGTCGTTCCATAAGGAAGTGGTTTTTTTTTTGCGGGGAATCCAAATCTACCTCTTCAAATAAGAAATTAGATTCCCCGGTAAGGTTTTAGTAATTCACAGTGCTGCTAACATGCTGAGAAATCTATGGGACTGTTCTCCTACAGGAGGTTGTTAGTGCAATTAAAGCACAAGGGATAGGAGGTAATGTAGCAACATGGATTAATGTTTCAAGAGTGTGGTGCTGGAAAAGCACAGCCGATCAAACAGCATCCAAGGAGCAGGACAATCAAAGTTTTGGGCATAAGTCCTTCATCCTGATAAAGGGCTTATGCCCTAAACGTCGATTCTCCTGCTGCTCGGACGCTGCCTGGCCCGCTGTGCTTTTCCAGCACCACTCTCTCGATTCTGATCTCTGGCATCTGCAGTCCTCACGTTCTCCTATAGATTAATGTTTGTCCAACAGACGGAAAACAGTGGGAATAAATGGGTCATTCTCATGTTGGCAGACTGTGACTAATGGGGGAATGCAAGGAAAAGTACTTGGACCCCGGCTGTTCAGAATATATATCAATGATTTGGAGGTGGGGACTAAATGTAACATTTCCAAAATGTGCAGATATAAAGCTAAGAAGGAACTTGTGTTGTAAGGAAGGTGCAAAGGGGTTTCAAAAGAATTTGGACAGGCTAAGTGAATGGACAGATGGAATATAATCTGGAATAATGTGAGGTTAGCCACTGTAGTAGGAGATTCATATGTGTAGAGTATTTCTTAAAAGCTGAGGGTTGAAACGTGTGGATGTACAAGAGGACGCACATGCTCTTCCTGATAAGCCACTGAAGGCTAATGTGTAACAAGCCATTAGGAGACCTTAATTTCAAGAAGATGTTATTGGACGGGCGGTGAAGTCTAGCTTTACTTGTTTTGGAGTTTGGTTTGACTGCACTGGGAGTAGTACATACAGGTTTGGCCTTCCCTCAGGAAAGGTATTATTGCTATGGAGAGAGTGCAACAAAGGCTCACCAGATGTTCCCAGGATTGTGTGATTGTCCTGTGAAGAGAAATCGGGCAAACAGGGCCTGTATTCTCTAGAGTTTCAAAGGATGAGGTGATCTCATTGAAACATCCTTAAAGTGATAGACCAGGGCAGAAGCAGCTAAGATGTGTCTTCTGTTCAGGTGGGTCCCCTAGAACTACGGGCAAAATTTTAAAAGATCACAGATACCACTTAGGACTGAAATGAAAGAAGCATTTTTTACTGAGAGTTTTTGAAATTCTCTACATGAGAGGCCTGTGAAACATAGAACATTACAGCACAGGAACAGGCCCTTCGGCCCACTATGTCTGTGCTGACTATGATGCCACTCTAAGCTAATCCTGTCTGCCTGCATATGGTCCTAATCCTGTTATTCAGGACTAAGATGAGGAGGAATTTCTCCACTCAGAGAGCTGTAAACCTCTACAATCCTCTCCCACAGAAAGCTGTTGGGGCCAGTTTATGTGTCAGCATAAATGCCTCTTAAAGCTCAATCTTCAAGTATTAGCAAGTTTTGAGAAGGTTTATCATTCGGGTTGAGGTTCTGAATGTAGGTTTGCTCGCTGAGCTGGAAGGAGCATTTCCAGATGTTTCGGCTGGAGGCCCACTGAGGATGTTACCTAGTAGGGTGACGAAACGTCTGTAACTGAACCTTCCAGCTCAGCGAGCAAACCTACATCCATCTTCAAGTATATTTAAAGTAGGGGCTGACTGGAGTCAAGAATTTATCTCTGACGTTTTGTGGGGATATCGTAAGTGAAAAAACACTGAAGTACTCAATCAGCCAAGATTGGCTGATTGGCTCAGCACGGTGGCTCAGTGGTTAGCACTGCTACCTCACAGCACTAGGGTCCCAGGTTCAATTCCAGCCTGAGGCGACTGTCTGTTCGGAGTTTGCACATTCTCCCCGTGTCTGCGTGGGTTTGCTCCGGTTTCCTCCCACAGTCCAAAGATGTGCAGGCCAGCTGAATTGGCCATGCTAACTTGCCCATAGTGTTAGGCGTATTAGTCAGAGGGAAATGGGCCTGGGTGGGTTACTCTTCGGAGGGTCGGTGTGGACTGATTGGGCCGAAGGGCCTGTTTCCACACTGTAGGGAATCTAACCTAATCTAATCTTATTGTATTAAATGGCTCAATGGACTGAATTGCCTTCAGCTGTTCTTCCTGCACAGCCCAGCAAATAGATTCCTTTTCAATTATTTATTTCATGCTTTCACTGCTTCCAGTGCCTATTCCAGCAGAAATGCTGAATATTGGAATGTAGGATTAAGGAACAGAAGTAGACATGTCAGAGTGCTCCAGTGTTCGATAAAACCATGGCTGATCTGTCTGTGATCTCAGCTCCCTTTTCCTGTCTGCATCCCATAACCCTTGACTCCTTTGTCTATCAAACTTCTAGTTATTAAATGCTTTCACTTATTGGTCAGAGTATTGAGTACAGGAGTTGGGAGGTCATGTTGCGGCTGTACAGGACATTGGTTAGGCTACTGTTGGAATATTTTATGCAATTCTGGTCTCCTTCCTATCGGAAATTTGAAAGGGTTCAGAAAAGATTTGCAAGGATGTTGCCAGGATTGGAGGATTTGAGTATAGGGAGAGGCTGAACAGGCTGGGGCTGTTTTCCCTGGAGCATCGGAGACTGAGGAGTGACCTTATAGAGGTTGATAAAATCATGAGGGGCATGGATAGGGTAAATAGGCAAAGTCTTTTCCCTGGGGTAGGGGAATCCAGAACTAGAGGGCATAAGTTTAGGGTGAGAGGGGAAAGATATAAAAGAGACCTACGGGGCAACCTTTTCACACAGAGGATGGTACGTGTATAGAATGAGCTGCCAGAGGAAGTGGTGGAGGCTGGTACAATTACAACATTTAAAAGACACTTGGATGGGTATATGAATAAGAAGGGTTTAGATGGATAGGGGTCGGGTGCTGGCAGGTGCGACTAGATTGGGTTGAGATATCTGGTCGGCATGGACGGGTTGGACCGAAGGGTCTGTTTCCATGCCGTACATCTCAATGACTCTATGACTCTAAGCTTAGCGATCCAGCTACCCACTACCATCTGTGGAAGCAAATTTTTCTATCTAACAACCTGCTAAAGGAAACTATTTCTCCTCATTTTCAGTCTTAAAGAGGAGACCTCTTATTCTTAAATTGTGTCCCCCAGTTTTAGTCTCCCCCTTGAGAGGAAATGTCCTTCCAGTATCCACTCTATACAGTCCCCACAAGGTCTTTCATGTTTCAATGTGATCACTGCTCAGCCTTCTTTACTCCAGTGGATATAGGCTTAACCAGTTTGAATGTTCTTCAAAGATAATCCCTTCATCCAAGGAATGGGGTGAGTGAGTCTTCTCCGAACTCCTTCTAATGCGAGTATACCCTTATTCCAATAAAGAGAATGAATTTGTACACAATATTACCATTGTGATCCCACCAACAGCAACAAGACATCCCTCCTTTTATATTCCACTCCCTCACAATAAATGCCAATGACAATCAGATGGCAGTGAGTTGCTGTGTAAAAACAAGTCTCGTCCCTTCCCACCCGAGATTTTCTGAGAGGAAACAGAGAAGTAGCATGGGGTGATTGTAACAAACTGACTAACTCTTCCAAAGGGCTGGCACAGGCTTGATGGGCCAAATGCTTCCTTCTGCATGGAAGGATTCTCAACATTATTTTTAATCAACCGGTTCAAACATGTGACACATTTCCGGTATCTGTGGGACCTAATCCCAAATCTTCCGGTCCATGGAAATTATTTTGTGACTACATTTGTGTACGCCACTCAGGACTGAGGTGGGGAAGAATTTTTTCACTCAGAAAGTTGTGGACTTGCAGAATTCTTTCCCACAGGAAGCTGTTGAATATGTCATTAGATATATTCAAGAGGGTGTGGGATGTGGCCCTTGCAGCTAAAGGGGGCGGGGATATGGGGAGAAAGCGGGATTAGGATACTGAAATTGCATGATCAGCCATGATCACATTGAATACTGGTATAGGCTTGAAGGGTCAATTGGCCTACTCCTGTAGCTATTTTCTATGTTTCTATATTTTCTATGTCTCTACATTTCTTTTAGGATTGATTTGAAAACAATTTGTTCTGAGGATGCTTCACATACCCTTCTGCATCAGGCTTTCTGCTCACACTATAGCAGTCGTCGTAGCAATTGGGAAGAAGGAAGAGAGTGAACATCTCACTGAGACTATATGCACTTGCTTCCATTTGATTGTAATATTGTGGCACCATTTCATTAAAATTATACTGGGGCTAAAAGGGTTAAATTATGAGGGCAGGTTGGATTGACATGGCTCGCACACCCATAAATCCAGTAATTTATCAGTTTAATCTCTGCTACCTCCTCATCTTAACCCCATGGCATTCCTTTTCCCTATTTCAGAAGCTAAGTGTCAGTATTCCAAAATTAGCAAATTAATTGTCGAGTATAACTTTTTCAAGCAGTATTCCCAGTTTAAAAATAAAATGAAGTCCAATTCTCACTGAACATTTTGAAAGCAGTTGAAAAATAAAGTTTACATAAAAGTTAATACAAAAGTTCAAAGTTACTGCATGGCATAAGCAGTGTTAGTGAAAATGTTGAATCCAGGTGTATTCTACCTGCAGGTCTATGGTACCTGTACCGCAAAGAATGGCCCTTTCTCCCAGAGTCTCTTTTAATGCAACATATGCTTTTAATATGTAAAGTCAGCCTGGGATTTAGCTACAATCTCATGGACCCCAGGCCCAATAATGCCCTTGCTATTTTCCATTACATGTTTCAAGTTTTGAAAATGCTCAGCAGTAATGAAAGAGCACTTTTTGAGAACACAAAAATTAACACACACCACCAGGTTATTTTCAAAAGGTACCCTCTCTCCCTCAAATATCTACCTGATTATTCCTTCAATTGAACAGACTACCCATCAAATGAATCCCTTCTGCTTGTAGAAATAAATCTGCAACAATTCAATCAGAAAATGGTGTGAAAACATCGAGGTAAATAGAATTAAAAGGCAAAAAGTCTTAGGAACAGCAGTTTGAAGAAGTCTCCTTAAAGATATAGAGGTGTTGGTGTTGACTGCCTGTGTTGACTCACACTCACGTACACATACAAACACATACTCTCTCACGCACGCTCACAGTCACACGCACACACTCTCACTCTCTCTCATGCACGCACGCACACACACATATGTCTATGGAGTGAATTTAAGTTTGCAGAATTATATTTGCAGATACATTCTATTTTTGCTCAAAAAGCACACAAACTGCAGGCTGTCAATGCAGGCAGTCAATCTATGTAACATTTTTTCAAATTCCTACTTTACAAATAGAACCAGTATGACTCAAGATTGGGATACGGACAGAGTCTAACCTCACACCTTTCATACATTGTCTGAGCTGAGATGTTACCTTTTTTATAAACCTTAAGTTATCTCGAGAATGTGACTTAAAAGAACTTCTAGGATTTACATATTGATGGACCGAAAGCTGCAACCCATTCCAAAAGATGACAGACTTAGCAGCAATCTAGGTTTGTTCAATATATCATTTGAATTGCATGACACTGTGATCTTTTGCTATAAATTCTGTGTCTTATGAATCTGCCCCACTAGTTACTTGATGAAGGAGCAGCGCTCTGAAAGCTAGTACTTCCAAATAAACCTGTTGGACTGTAACCTGGTGTTGTGTGATTTCTCCTTTAAGAATGAGAGATGACCACAGTTTAATCAGTTTAACTTTGTCGCGCAGGTGATTGTATTGGTCTAGCTTTCAGATCTTGCTGTAAGGATTGATCAGTAACACAGTTTCGTCAACCATCTCACAGTTCCGCTGATCTGGAGACTGGAAGGTTGGAGATTCCGGAGGCTTGCACTCTACAGGCAGATTGGTGTAATCCTAAAAATATAGAGACACACAACATCAGAAGCAGAAACACAGGCTAGAAGAAAATAGAACAAAAAGGACATTAAGAAGGAGCCTTGTTTCTTTCTAACATTTTTTCACACTCTAATGTCCCTCTGGATTAGATATAGGACTCCTTCCTGAGTCTTTACTGTTGACGTTGAGGATGAACCCAATCTCAGGCTTGAAGCTCCAGTCTGGAAGAGTTTAAAAGCAACCTCACTACTGCTGCTTCCTGACAAAATTAGCCATGGATCATTGGATAGCACTCTTGTATCTAAGGCTCGGAGAAAGTGAGGAAGGCAAATGCTGGAGAATCAGAGTCGAAAAGGGTGGTGCTGGAAAAACACAGCAGGTCAGACAGCATCCGAAGAGCAAGAGAGTCAATGTTGGGCATAAGCTCTTCCTCAGGAACGTATCTAAGGCTGGCCTCCTGATGTTGTGAAAGATCCTATCGTCCTTGGTCCATGAACGTTCATTCAAAAATACAAATTAGGAGCAGCCCCTTGACCTGCTCTACCTTTCAATAAGATCATGGCTGATCTGACTGGAACCCCAAATCCACATTCCCATCTATCTCTGATAACCTTTCACCCCTTTGCTTACCAAGAATATATCTAGCACTTACTTAAAAATATTCAAAGACTAATTCCACCACCTCTTGGGAAGGAGTCATAACCCTCAGAAAAATAACTCCTCCATCTCTCTGCCTTCAATGGGTGACTTCTTATTTTTAAAACTAGTTCTAAATTCTCCTCCAAGGTGAAGTATCTCTTCCATATTTACCCTGCCAAGACTCATGAGAATCTTACACAAGTATTTCAATCAAAACCTCTTGCTATAAACTCCATTTACAACCCGATCCTGTCCGACCTTGCCTCACAAACAAAATCCTGAACTGCTTCTGGTGGATTCACATTGTTCAGTATTGATTTGATTAGATTAGATTCCCTACAGTGTGGAAACTGGCCCTTTGGCCCAACAAGTCCACACCGACCTGCTGAAGAGTTAACCCCTCCCCCAGACCCATTTCCCTCTGCCTAATGCACCTCACACTATGGGCAATTAAGCATAGCCAATTCACCTGAACTGCACATCTTTGGACTGTGGGAGGAAACCGGAGCACCCGGAGGAAACCCACGCAGACACGGGGAGAATGTGCAAACGCCACACAGACAGTCGCCCAAGGCTGGAATTGAACCTGGGTCCCTGGTGCTGTGAGGCAGCAGTGCTAACCACTGAGCCACCGTGCTGCCCCCATTCCTTGAGTCAAGAAGCTAACACTGTACACAGTACTCCAGACATGGTCTCCCAGTGCTTTTTACAATTGAAACATCACCTTCCCACTCTAGTATTCAATTCCCCTTGTAATAAATGATAATGTAGTTTGAGCTTTTCCAATTACTTCCTGTACTTGCACAATCACTTTTTGCAGACTCCCAGATCTCTCTGACATTTCAGAGCTTTGCAATCTTCCACCATTTAGATAAAGTGCATCTTTTTCAGTCTCCCTGCCAAAATTTTCCCACTTTGTACACTATTTTCCTGATATTTACCCACTCAACAGTTTGCTAAATCCCTCTTCTCTGCTGACTGCGATTGTCTTGAGTTCCTCCCTCTTTTCCACTTCCTGGTTTAAAGAGGTTTCTTGCATGTTACTTATATCCTCTGTATTGATCCAGCTTGTTCTAACTCCCGCTCATCAGTTTCCTACAACATACACTGGGCTGACTTGACTGCTTTACAATATTAGAGTGACACTTATCCTGGGAGAAGCCACTGCACATTTATGGACAGTGTTTCATTCATTTCCCCCCCTCCACCACCCAAAAAAATTGGCTAATCTCTGATCAGGACCTTTGATCTCTTCCATGCAGGATTTCAATAAATTCACAGTTCAATCCCACTCACCTGCTCTGTGAATACACCCTGTTTATTAATCAGCTTCACAATCTGATCAAAGGTCGGCCGATCTGTGGGCTCAAGACTCCAGCATTTCGTCATGATGTCATACCTATTAGGAACAGAGGTCAAAGGTCATGTGCAAGTCTGGGTAGTTTTACACCAAGATGTTCATCTTAACGTTCATGACTTCAAGTCCCTTTTACCCTCAGGACTTGACCTTAATCCATTATGCAAAACCTGGATAAGTCTCGCAACATTGGCTCAGTCTAGAGCATTCAGCGGGGAGTCAGGTTGACACTCCAGTGAAGTACTGAGTGAATGTTGCTCTCTATCATAGAATCCCTACAACGTGGAAGCAGCCTATTCAGCCCACACTGACCCTCTGAAGAGCGTCAACAACCAGCCCTATCTCTGAATTTCCCAGGGCTATTCCCTCTAGCCTGCACATCCCTAAACACTATGAGCAATTTAGCATGGCCAAACCACCTAACCTGCACACCTTTGGATTGTGGGAGGAAACCCACACAGACAGGGGGAGAACGTGCAAACTCCACACAGACAGTCACCCAAGAGTGGAATTGAACCTGGGTCCCTGGCACTGTGAGACAGCAGTGCTAACCACTGAGCCACCATGCCACCTTAAGCATTGGCCAGGACACACCGAGTCAAAGAGATGTCACAGGATCCTTTGCTTCCAACTAAAAAGCAATGCTTTCATTCCTGTAGCACTCACAAGCTATAGAGTCAAAAATCAGGTTTCCCAAACTAAACTAGTCCCATTTGCCTGGATTTCCAGCACTGATGAGTTAGTCTGGATTTCATGTTGCAGTCCCTGGAATGGGACATGGACAGCATCATCTTTCAGATGATATGTTAAACAAAGCATCATTTGTTTAAAATTCACTGTATTTTAACACTCATCTTTCACTTAAAACAAGTTTCAAATAACTGAGCAACTTTCTGGACTGTACCAAAGGATAGTTAAGAGTTAAACAATTAGTTATCCATTTGTTGAGCAGACTCAAGATGATAACAATCACTGAATGAAAAGAATGATAAATTCAATCCTTTTCTTGTTATCCGAAAGGAAGATTGCACAATGGCAGAAGACTCTTACAATTCTGGAGTCGCAGAACTCGGCCTGTCCATCTGGAATCCACTTCTTATCAGTTTGTAGAACCTACTGTCCACAGGAATTCCAGGATAAGGACTCGAACCTGCAGCACAAGTACATTTTCACCGTCAGTATTTAGGTCGGAATCCTGGGAGTGTGTCTGTATCACCTGCGAGATGTTGGGAATGGGTTAGTATTTAGCGGGGGGGGGGGCCTTGGCGAGTGTGTGTGTATTTACAGGGGGGGTCGCTGGGGAGTGTGTGTGTATTTACAGGGAGGTCCCGGGGGAGTGTGTGTGTATTTAGAAGGGGGGATCCCTGGGGAGTGTGTGTATTTACAGGGGGTCCCTGGGGAGTGTGTGTGTATTTAGAAGGGGGCTCCCTGGGGAGTGTATGTGTATTTGTAGGGGGGTCACTGGGGAGTGTGTCAGTATTTATAGGGAGATCCCTGGGGAGTGGGTGTGTATTTACAGGGGGGTCCCTGGGGAGTGTGTGTATTAACAGGGGGTCAATGGGAGTGTGTGTGTATTTACAGGGGGTACCTGGGGATTGTATGTGTATTTACAGGGGGGTCCCTGGGGAGTGTGTGTATATTTACAGGAGGTTCCCTGGGGAGTGTGTGTATATTTACAGGGGGTCCCTGGGGAGTGTGTGTGTATTTACAGGGAGGTCCCGGGGGAGTGTGTGTGTATTTAGAAGGGGGGATCCCTGGGGAGTGTGTGTATTTACAGGGGGTCCCTGGGGAGTGTGTGTGTATTTAGAAGGGGGCTCCCTGGGGAGTGTATGTGTATTTGTAGGGGGGTCACTGGGGAGTGTGTCAGTATTTATAGGGAGATCCCTGGGGAGTGGGTGTGTATTTACAGGGGGGGTCCCTGGGGAGTGTGTGTGTATTTACAGGGGGGTCCCTGGGGAGTGGGTGTGTATTTACAGGGGGGGTCCCTGGGGAGTGTGTGTGTATTTATAGGGGGGTCTCTGGGGACTGTGTGTGTATTTACAGGGGGGTCCCTGGGGACTGTTCGTGTGTGTGTATTTACAGGGGGTCCCTGGGGAGTGTGTGTGTATTTGTAGGGGGGTCACTTGGGAGTGTGTCAGTATTTATAGGGAGATCCCTGGGGAGTGGGTGTGTATTTACAGGGGGGGTCCCTGGGTGGTGTGTCAGTATTTACAGGGGGGTCCCTGGGGGGTGTGTGTGTATTTACAGGGGGGGTCCCTGGGGGGTGTGTGTGTATTTACAGGGGGGTCCCTGGAGAGTGTCTGTGTATTTACAGGGGGTTCCCTGGGGGGTGTGTCAGTATTTACAGGGGGGTCACTGGGGGGTGTGTGTGTATTTACAGGGGGGGGTCCCTGGGGGGTGTGTGTGTATTTACAGGGGGGGTCACTGGGGAGTGTGTGTGTATTTACAGGGGAGTCCCTGGGGGGTGTGTCAGTATTTACAGGGGGGGTCCCTGGGGGGTGTGTGTGTATTTACAGGGGGGGGTCACTGGGGAGTGTGTGTGTATTTACAGGGGAGTCCCTGGGGGGTGTGTGTGTATTTACAGGGGGGGGTCACTGGGGAGTGTGTGTGTATTTACAGGGGGGTCCCTGGGGGCTGTGTCAGTATTTACAGGGGGGTCCCTGGGGGCTGTGTCAGTATTTACAGGGGGGGGGGGGGTCCCTGGGGGGGGTGTCAGTATTTACAGGGGACTATTTATAATGGGTGACAGTTGCCCAAACTATCCATGGCAAGTTGACAAGGAGACGGGAGGAATATTGACTTGTCAACAAATGAACAGCCGTGTTACCCAATGAGAAGATTTCCCAGAGCAGGATGCCGTAAGACCAGACGTCACTCTGCACTGTGTAAACACAATCAAAGATACTCTCTGGGGCCATCCATTTCACTGGGAGTCGTGCCTGAAAGAGCAAACAGGAGGCGATTTTAGTTTATGATAACCAGACCGTAACACCCAAGATGGAAGAACAAGGCTGAAAGACTGAAGTGGGTCATTTGGTCCATCAAACATGCTCCATCATTCAGTGTGATCACAGCTGACCCTCTATTTAACTGCCTGTGCAGCACAGACATTGAAAGTCAGTGATATTAGAAACTTAGGCAGGGCAAATGACCTCCAGAGAATAGATTACAGTCTTAAAGACATCATCTGTGTTCAGAGAGAATGATGCCTTGAATATGGGATTCTATTTTCCCTATCGACTGTTTTTTTTAATATATTTGATGATTCCATCAGATCTTCGTGAAGGTCATTGTGATGCTCACACTAACTCTTATAAATCCCAACTGTGCCACATTTTTACAATAACTCTGATTATATTTACTCACAGACAAAAACAGAAATTGCTGGAAAAGCTCAGCAGGTCTGGCAGCCCCTGCGGAGAGAAATCAGAGTTAGCATTTCAGGTCCGGTCACCCTTCCTCAGAACTGAATCATTCGATCTGAAACGTTAACTCTGATTTCTCTCCAAAGATGCTGCCAGACCTGCAGAGCTTTTCTGTTTTTGTTTCTGATTTACAGCATCTGCAGTTCTTTTGATTTTTATTTAAGTTTGAGCCTGTGCCCCTTTGATGAGGCTCAAAACAGAAGGAAAGGAATTTAATTTCAAAATTGTACATCATAACATCAGGCCCAGCCAAAAAATGCTTCACAGCCAATGAATTGCTTTTGAAATCTAGTCGCTATGGCAATGTAGGAAGCACATCAAGATCCCACAAACAGCAAAGTGCTCTTGACCTGATAATCGGGTCTTTTATGGCAATGTCAGTTTTGAGTTGTCTCACTGGCCTGAACTCCTTGGTTTTTCCAATTGTGATGTGTGATCCTTTCTGTCTACCTGACAATGGAGCCTGGCACTCAGTTTTAGAATAGATTAGATTAGATTCTCTACAGTGTGAAAACAGGCCCTTCGGCCCAACAAGCCAACACCGACCCTCTGAAGAGTAACCCACCCAGACACATTTACCCTGACTAATGCACCTCACACTATGGGCAATTTAGCATGGTCAATTCACCTGACCTGCACAACTTTGGACTCTGGGAGGAAACCAGAGCACCCGGAGGAAACCCACGCAGACATGGGGAGAATGTGCAAACTCCACACAGGCTAGGAATCGAACCTGGGTCCCTGGTGCTGTATGGCAGCAGTGCTAACCAAAAGGTAGCACCTGGAACTGTGCTGTCCTCCCTCTATAGCACAATGGCAATGCCAGCCTGGATTTCAAATAAATGTGAACCCAATGGCCTCTGACTCAGGAAGGTGTACCACCCATTGGGCTTTGGCTGAGAAGCTGGCTGTGGCTAATGACCCCTATTCCAGAGTCATTAATGTTTACTTAAGGGAAGGTGGGGGCCGAGTGGTATTATCACTAGACTAGTAATGTAATATTCTGAAGACCCAGGTTTGAAATCCCATGGCGGATGGTGGAATTTGAATTTAATAAAAAAAGGTCTGCAATTAAGAGCCTAAATTTGACCATGAAAATGTTGTCAATTGTTCTAAAAACCCACTTGTTCATGAATTCCCTTTAGGGAAGAAATCTGCTGTCCTTACTTGGCCTGGCCTACATGTGACTCTAGACCCCCGGCAATGTGGTTAATTCTTAACTAGGAATGGGTAAACCCTAATTTCTAATGAACAATTCGGGATGGACGATACCTGCTGGCCTGGCCAGTGATGCTCAGATCCCATGAATAAACAAAAAGAAATAAATTAATGCACCTTCCTCTATCATCTGTGAGCAGCCTGGAGAAACCTGTGACTTCCATCTGAATAATGACAGCAGACATATGGGAACACACCATGTTCCATAGAATCCCGACAGTGTGGAAACATGCCCTTCAGCCCAACAAGTCCAGACCGACCCTCCAAAGAGTAATCCACCCAGAGCAATTCCCCTACTCTACGTTTACCCCTGACTAATGCACCTAACCTACACATCGCTGAGCACTATGGGCAATTTAGCATGGCCAATTCATCTAAGTTGCACATCGTTGAAGTGTGGGATGCCAGAGCAAACGCACACAGACAATGTGCAAACTCCACACAGACAGTTGCCTGAGGCTGGAATTGAATCTGTATCCCTGGCGCTGTGAGGCAACAGTGCTAACCACTGAACCATCTTGTCACCCATTGAAATCATGCATTTTCCTGAGTTCAAAATATGCTGCAACTATTCTTTCAATACTGCTGGGTCAAAATCCTGGAATTCACCTTCTTAACTTGATTGTGGGTGTCTCTGTACCAATTAGACGTAAGGAGCAACTAGGGTAATGAATGGCAACTTAGTCAGTAGTGATCACTTCTTGAGGATTAGCAGAAAGAAGCAGGGTTGGGATTTGGGACATTAGCTGTGTGTGACTGTGTACCACACAATGAGACACACTAACCCATGGAGTTGGTTCCCATCAGACCCTTTGTTTCTGTTAAACTCACGTTGCCTTTGACTACGTAGTTGGAGTCATTCATGATGTCTCTTGCCAACCCAAAGTCGCAAATCTTGGCGATCCGCCCCTTGGTCAGTAAGACATTTCTGGCGGCCAGGTCACGGTGAATGCACTGGAATGAAAACCCCAGAAACTATTCATTCTCTCCCAAGGAGGCAAGATGCCCAATAACTCGACACCATCGTTTCAGACCAGGGCTTCACAAGTCAATTTCCCAGTCAGAGAGTCAGACATTTCCCATTTTTAGCATCAGGAAGAGAGTGTTCGACTCTCAGAGTCACTTCCCCCTCTCAGGCTGAAATCCCAGAACATAGACCTCAACCCCATTTCTCAACGTCCCCATATCCCTCAATCCATTTATCCACCTTCTTGCCGTACCGTCATGGCAGAAAGGACATGGAGGTTTCAGGGAAGATTATGGGATAGGAACCATGAAGCAACCTTTCCTAATATGTAGCCTGAGGATCCTGAGCTGAAAGTGTGATGCTGGAAAAGCACAGCAGGTCAGGCAGCATCCAAGGAGCAGGAGAATCGACGTTTCGGGCATGAGCCCTTCTTCAGGAGGGCTTGTTCTCCTGAACAAGCCTGACCTGCTGCGCTTTTCCAGCATCACATTATCAGCTCTGATCTCCAGCATCTGCAGTCCTCACTTTCTCCTTGAGGATCCTGAGCCCAAGTGTAGCCTCTCCACTAATGGAGAGTAGCCACTCCACTGACCACTGGCTAAACCCAGACCAGGGAATTGAACCTGTGCCCGAGGAGGTGTATGTGGCTCAGTAACGCACCGGCTCCAAACTCAGGACAAGGCTTTCTCTTCATTAAAAGAAGCAGGGAAGGGGGCAGAAACAGCAAGTCATCATTTGGGTTACAACCAGAGAGATACCTGTCTCTTGCCCACCAACCAAGTTCTGGACGGGAAAACTCATGGGTGGCCTTCCTGCTGCTACCAGTGAAGAATTGTCTTGTTCCTAAAGATTCCCACCCCCACACTTAAATTAAGAAAGTGTTAATCCCAGCCAATGCCTTCCTCAATCTGTACTCACATTTCTGGAGGACAGGAAATCCATCCCAGTAGCGACTTGGTAGGAGAAGCTCAGAAGGTCCTCTATGTTCAATGGCAACGGGTCATCATCTTCTGTTTAAAGAACATGGTCTAGTTAGAGGGGGCACCAGTGAGAAGGTGGATACATTTTGCTTCATAACCTTTTGGTTGAAGACCTATAAGTGATAAGGCAACAATGCTAGCCACATCCCAATCTTATACAGACATTTTTAAAAATTCCTTTCACAACGTAACTCAAAATGTTGAGGTGAACAATGTCAGAAGGCATAGGTCCTGAATCAACAATGGTCTCATCAGACAAATCTCCAGTTGAACAGTGGAATAGGGTTGGGTTGAGAGAGAGATTCCATCCGGTCTCAATGTTGTTGTCTATACGACTCCCAGGTGACTGTTAACTTCTCTCTGAAGAAGTCCAGGAAGTGATTCCATTGTATTAAACCCATTTACAATGCTTTTGACTGACCATCATCGCAGGGAAATCAGGGGTTGGGCAGTGAACGTCATCTTTTGTCAGAGACACTGCTGGCCCCAGGCTGAATATTTATCTTAAAAAGATTGACAATGACAGTTTCATGCTTACCTTCAATAGTTAAGGAATCTGTTTGAGAAATCATTGGGCTCATACTGGACAACCTGGGTCTCATGGGCAGATAACCCTCTGTGCAGTCACTGTGGGGAAGACAAGGCGAGTCTGTTAAATCAGTTTAGCTCACGACAATGTCCCAGTTGAAACTGGATGAAGAGTGAAAATGTAAAGCTTGGTTTTCATATCCTTAGAAGTCATAGGAGGGTAGAGAACTGATTAAAGGAAGGAACAAGTGAGGTGAGACTTTGTTTGGATACATAGTATAGGGGGAAAGAGGAAGAGCACAGGTTGTCAACTTTGGTTCTATATAGCTCTGGAGGTTTTGTCACATGGTGACCTGCCTCATCTGCCCCACACCCTTTCTCCCAGACTCTCCCATCATTGGTTACTAGATCTATCCATTTTGGTGTTGTCCCACTTACCCAAAATCGATCAGATACTTGGATCCAGCAGCCCAAGTCTTTCCCAATGGTGTTACAGCTCATGGACAAAACTGTTTAAATGGGCAAAACATTACTTTCCTTTCAAGCCCGGTCAATTTATCTTTTCTTGTCTTGCACCGTGACCGGGAAAGCAATATCCAATTCCCTAAATCTCCAGGGTAATTTTGAAGTATCAGTGACCTTAGAAAGAATGTATTGTATTGTAGGTTTGGAGAAGCAAGTGAAAGAATCTCTGAGGAGAGTTGCACTTGTTACTGCTAAACACAGAGGACAGCTCTCAAGGTATGAAAGACTGAAGAGAGGGAGGGCCTAACCCAATACTTAGGTTACTCCTGCAGTTCTGCTAGGGGTATAAGAAACAGCTTGGAAAGGTCACAGCAGGGCTACTTTGGACTGGAGTTAGCCCTCATGGAGATTTAGGAATCACTGGGACAGAGCTGAGGAACGTGGTGGTTATCTGAGACTGGTTTTAGAGACAGGCCAACAGCATGACTTTGAAGATGTCAACAGCCTCTACCTTAGCGGCTTTTTGCTGTGCATGAAGTTCTTATAATCATTCAGGGCATCGTTCCAGGTCAGGTACTGGGCCTTGTTCTTCAGGAAGTTCAATAAATCACCATAGCAACAGTATTCCGTGATGACAAGAACTGGGCCTACAGTTAAAAAGGAAAATCCCGTTAAAGGAGAGTGACGACCACAGTAGAATTGCCTGCAGAAATTCCAACACTTGCTTTCCGGCTTGTATCATGCCAAATCCTGCCAAACTGTGAGGATTGAGCCCACTGACTCAAACTGACTCCCAGATCACAGTGTGACAATTCAAATATTCATAGTTAATTCCCTCCATATGACCTTGTCTCTCCATATTTCTGAGCCTTCGTCCATGGACCCTTCAAAATCCGATTCTGACATTTTGAACATCTGAATTTCATCTCTTCATCCCTGGTGGCCATGTCTTCTGCTCCCCCAATCCCTTAGGCACTCAGATTCCTTTCTTCACTCTGTCTTTTGTTTTAGTCTGTCCACAAAACCTACCTCCTCAACTTGGCTAATATAAAGGTAACGCACTGACTGTGCTGAAATCTGAAGTTAAATCTTACCTTCTGAAACTTTCCAGCTTTATGCAAAACTGTGATCTAAATATGAATCTTAGAAAGATTACATGGACCCATTTAATGTATCCTTTTAAAAAAAGAACATCTTGGTCAGGAAAAAGCACCGAGTACAATATTGTTCCCGCAAATAGCAGGGAGCTTGAATAGAGTCGTACAGCCGGGAAAACTTTCAGGAACAGGTCTCGATGCCACGTTTGGGGTTGGGACAAAACAGATTTTGATCAGCACATTGCTCTTTCCCTCTCTCTCTTCCACTTCTCAGTTTTATATATACACCAGAGAAACCTCGATTATCCAGCATTCGATTATCCGAACATTCGATTATCCAAACATTCGATTATCTGAACATTCGATTATCCGAACAAAATACTCCCTCCCCATGTTGTTCGGACAATCAAAGTTCCTCTGTGTATAGGGTTATTGATGAACATTTTGGATTAGTATATTAGTAACCCTAGCATCTTTGTTTGATTAAGTTTGTTTTTGCTAATAAACTATTTTATGTTGTTAACAAACTGGACTCGCCAGTTCTTAATTTTGAACCTCATGTGGAATGAGACCGATATAATTGACTATATCCCCAATCTGGTTAAAATAAAAATTATTTCAACCAGTGAGGAACATGATTAGAAAAGGAAACATTCAACCCCCCCCCACTCCTCACCACCAACTCCGCAGCCTCTTCACCAACCCCCCACACCCCCTCACAGCCAACCTCTGCCCACCCCTCACAGCCAAGCTCTGCCCACCCCTCACTGCCAACCACCTGCACCACCCCTCACCAACCACCTGCACCACCCCTCACCGCCAACCACCTGCACCACCCCTCACCAACCACCTGCACCACCCCTCACCAATCACCTGCACCCCCTCACCGCCAACCACCTGCACCACCCCTCACCAACCACCTGCACCACCCCTCACCAATCACCTGCATCCCCTCACCACCAATCACCTGCACCCCCCTCACCACCAACCACCTGCACCCCCCTCACTGCCAACCCACTGCACCCCCCTCACCGCCAACCACCTGCACCTCCCTCACTGCCAACCACCTGCACCACCACTCACCACCAACCACCTGCACCCCCTCACCACCAACCACCTGCACCCCCTCACCACCAACCACCTACACCACCCTCACCACCAACCTACTGCACCCCCCTCACTGCCAACCCACTGCACCTCCCTCATCGCCAACCCCTGCATCTCTCACTGCCAACCTCCACACCTCTCACTGCCAAACCCCGCCCACCCCTTACCACCAAACCCCTGCATCCCCCAAACTCCAAACCCCTGCAGTCCCCCTCACCCTGCACCCCTTCACTGCCAACCCCCTGCAAACCCCTCACCGCCAACTCCTGTCCCTTCATTGCCAACCCCCTGACACCCAACACCAAGCCTCCTCACCCCTCCCTCCACAACAGTAGCCATAACCCAACATTTGTTCTTAATTCTCTTTGACTGAACTTTTGTTCAACTGTACTAGTAGCTTATTAGCTTTATTAATGACTAATTAATGTTAGTTAGTGCTAAATTCTGTTTGATAACGCTCCTGTAAAGCACCTTGGGATTGTTTTTAACTAAGTGTTACATTACTGCAAGTTGTGTGTTGCTGTGCATGAACCTCACTTGTAGGAACACGGATGGTCATCTCTCACCTCCGAGAGTACAGGCTCCCAGAAGGTTGACAACGTGTGTGTGCTGCCCCAGGTGACTCAGGATCTTCAGCTCTGACATCAAGGCCTCCCTCTCAGTGGAATGGGCACTCGCTGAAAGTCAAGATAAGGAAGAGAGTCAGCAAAATGCCACAGTGTCTTTTGCCCACCTCATTCAGCTGATTATGAAAAAGACTCAAGGGGAGGGGGTGACGTTGGCAGCTCTGACCCCTCAGTGAGACGATGCTCCAATGGTGAATGTTAGGCCTTAAACAAATCCTCCATTGAGAGCCCACCCCACCCAACTTGAACTCCTTCTTTCAGACAAATTCAGATAAGTAACAGGGAAAGGAACAGAAAACCAGACCCTAGGATCTCATAGTCAACATCAGTGGGGCTCCACTGTGTAGTAGCTGTGCCAAGGTTCTCACCAGTTTGCTCCTTGTTTGAGATGGAGCAACAGGTTGAGCCACTGCATCAAGCCTGGGTCTGTCTAACTCACTCAGTGAGAGCAGGTGGACGTGTTACAGGGTGAATCAAACAGCTGAGACACTGAATCATACTGACCAGAAATAGCATCATCAGTTAACAGAGATACTGGAGCCAGTGAGCCTGTTCTGGCTTTGGACAGGAATGACAGGAAAGGGGGCTCCATTGATCAACCCTCCCCCTTCAAGACCTGACCTCTCTCACCTCCCCCCTCACCGCAGACCTGTGCACCTAGTTCCCATCCCACCTGCTTCTTCCTGGAACCATGTCCAGACCTGGCCGTGAATCCTCTGGGAACCACTCGCATCCAGCTGCAGATTCCTTAATGTCTGGGATTGGCTGCAGTCCCAGAAATGGGCTTTGCTCTTGGTGGCGCTGCTGAGCCCAGAGGGTGGCCAGCAGCTCTTGGAGGTGGGACTTCCTTTCCTTGGAGCAGGGCAGCTATCAGGAGCAGGGATGATTTTTTAAAAAATTGATTCACTGGGTGAGGGTGTCCCTGGCTTGGCCACCGTTTACTGCCCATCCCTTGATGGGATCCCATTCACCCACTATATTCGACCCTGGTTCACCTTCTGCAAGGGCCTAGCATTGAGTTGTGCCACCCCTTCTCAAATCAGTAAATGCCAACCTGGTCAGCGATGCTCACGAGATAAGAAAGGTTTCCAGTCACAATCACTGGGGGTGATCAGATGAGAATTAAATTCAAGGGCCATTCTCACCAATGTTCAGTGGTTAATATGAGTTGGCCATTGGCATGATCCTTTCTTCTGGTTTGTATTGGAGCTGCTAGAGTTCCCAACCTAACAACAATGACCACATTCCACCGTGTCAGAGAGTGGGACAGCTGTGAGAGATGCTGTACAGCAATCTCTCCCATGCTCCGAATCATCGGAAGATAGTTTTCCAGCAGGAAAACCTCTCGTTATTACCAGTGAGTTACTGGGAAACATGGCACAGCCCAAAGCCTGGACTACTGGTTGTCTTAACAGCTGGCAGCTATAAGGTGGCGACTTCAGGCAAAATCTAAGGAAAAGAGAAATGCAGTGGTTGCAAAATCTGCCTGAAGTTCAGCTTGAGGATGTCAACTGGAAACCCTGCCTGGGACTTAATGATTTGTACAGCTTTAGGATATTGCAGGATACAATCCGATTTATAAGTGGGGTTTAGTTTCCTTCATTTTCCCCAATACTGCAAAGAGAGAATCATGCCTCCCCACCATTCCTACTGGACAGGAGGCCATTACTCCCCCAGCGATGGAGGTGAATGGGGGTCAGAGCCGGGCTCAGTTCAAGCTCTTACGTTTCAGCATTTTTACAGCCACTTTGGTGGCTGAGTCCTCTGTGCCCAGTCCATAGGCAGTGGCCTCGACCACCTTCCCGAATGCTCCAGCTCCCAGGATCTTACCTGTAAAGAGAAGGTTGCAGGCAGTTAGTTACAGGGCTGTCAATAGAACAGGGTGATACAGTACCACGAGGGTCCAGGTTCAACCTAAGAGGGCTCAGTATTGTCCCCAGTGTCATGTATATCAGCTGCTTGAGCCCTGACCTCTGGCATTCCCTCCCTAACCCTGTCTGCTTCTCTCGATCTTGGGGATGCTGTTTAACACTTTTCGATCCTCTGTCTTAGCATCTCTTCCGTGTCTTGGTGTCCAATGCTGCCACTCCTGGTCACTTTGCAACACTTTACCGCGCTAAATGATAGTTGTTGGTGTTGTCACGGGGAAATGTTCCCTGCACTGGGAGAAATTAGAGATGTCATTGGGCACCTCACAAACGTACACACCGGCCTCCTGCCCTCATCTCACCAACCGTGAGTTTAAATGGCAGATACCAACAGTACTGTCCCTGAGCCAATAAGGTCTTGTTTAAGGCAATGGCAAAATCTGAACTAATTAATGCACAGTCAAAATTGGACCCGATGTCACCAAATGCAATGTTACCACTAGGCCCTAGTGGTTTCTCTCCAGCCCCAACAGTACAGCGGGGGATAGACATTGACTGTTCTCGGTGGTAGCACGGTGGCTCAGTGGTTAGCACTGCTGCCTCACAGCACCTGGGCTCGATCCCATCCTCAGGTGACTGCCTGTGTGGAGTTTGTACATTCTCTCCATGTCTGCATGGGTTTCCTCCGGGAGCTCTGCTTCCCACCCATGGTCCAGAGGTGTGCAGGTTAGATGGACTCGCCATGCTAAATTACCCACAGTGCCCAGGGATGTGAAGGCTAGATGGGTTAGCCATGGTAAATGAAGTTTAGAGGGATAGGGTAGGGAGGTGGGTCTTGGTGGGAGGGTCAGTGTGGACCTGATGGGCCGAATGGCCTGCTTCCACATTGTAGGGATTCTATGATGATTCTAGCCCAGTGACTCTACCACCACAACTCTCCCTCGCCTCAAAGCTTGGAGCTGGAGAAGAAGAAAGCAGAATTAGGAACATTTGATTGTCAATGGAAAGCACTTTGAGGAGATCCTGTCCATACCCAAGCGGAGTTTCTCCCTGGGGAACTCCCATTTCTCGTTGTACGGGAGCTGGGTAGGGTCAATGAAGGTATAATCATTCCCGTGCACCGCCTCGATGATCTTCCAACGGACCTCATACGTTGGTCTCTAGAATCACAAGAGTTTTGATGATGAAGAATGAGTCAGAGCATTTCCCGCTTGGAAATAAAAGAGTAAAGGGATGTGGAACTGACCTGTTTGTACTTGTAGAGCAGCAGGAGAAGGAAGATGAGCAGTAGGACTGCTACAGCCACTGCACCTGACAGAAACGGAGTGAACAGAGCATTTGTGGCTGGGTCACCTGTGGAAATATAGGACAGAAAGCTGTTTCAAACAGGCATCTGGATCGTCCAAAACAGACTCAGCAGCGTCGAGTCCAGTGGGTAGACCTCAGCTGGAGTACAGTTCTCGGCACTACATTTTAGGAAGCATTTCAAAGACGATATAGAAGAGATTTACTAGAATGTACCAGCACAACATAGATTCCAGAGGGAAATGAATAGTCAGAGGAAAGTTTTGATCACCTTTAATTGTGAGGTCATCACCTTTTAAAGTTTGTGGAGGGCAGGCTCATTCATAATTTAACCCCTTCAACCTCAGCACCTCTCTGGTGTATTTGCACCCCCTCCCCGCACCCCGCCCCCCAACCCAGGGCAATATCTTCTTTCTGAGCTGTGTGGGAGCACCAGAAGGGAACACAATGATCCAGGTCTTCCAATCAGGTTATTGCTCTGATCCTATGTTCCCACCTTGCTTCCTGTTTCTGGATGAGTCAGAAATGCAGGGTCACGGGGAGGGAGGGTGAAATAAGAGGGAACAAGGTGGAGAGATCATGACACACACACACCCTTTTCTTTACGACATTAAGTTGGTATAAATGCCCTGTGTCAATGTTACTGAAGAAGACAAATCAAGTGTTGGCCTTCATTGCCAGAGCCTTCGAGTACAGGAGCAGGAATATCTTGCTGCAATTGTACAGGGCCTTAGTCAGACCACACCGGGAGCACATGGGCAGTTTTGGTCTCCTTATCTGAGGAAGGATGTTCTAGCGATGGAGAGAATACAACAAAGGTTTACTGGACTGATTCCTGGGATGGCAGGACTGACCTATGAAGAGAGAGAATGGATCATTTAGGATTATATTGCCTGAGTTTAAATGAATGAGGTGAGATACTATAGAGGCCTATAAAATTCTACAGCATGAGACAGGGTAAATGCAAGACGGATGTCCCTTATGTCTGGGGAGTCCAGAACTAGGGGGTCACAGTCTAAGGACACAGGGTAGGCATTAAGGACTGAGACAAAGAGAAATACTTTCACCGAGAGAGTGGGGAGCCAGTGGAGTTCTCTGCCACAGAAAGCGAATGAAGCCAAAACATTGAATGTTTTGAAGAAGCAGTTAAATATCATTTTTCGGCCAAAAGGGATCAAAGAGATACTGGGAGAAAGTAGGACCAGGGATGATCAGCCTTGATCATATCAAATGGGATAGTAGTCTTGAAGGGTGAAATGGCCTACTCCTGATCCTATTTTCAATGTTTCTGTGTTTCTAGTGAATGGGATGAATGGATGATGGAGTGGAGGGGCAGTGGAAGGGTAGGTAGGTGGCTGAGGTAGGTGGTAAAGTGTGTAAGCTGGGCAAGGTGGGTAGCATTGGAAGGTGGATGAGTGGGCAGGTTTGTCAGGAGGAGGGGCAGTTCTCAGATGATGCCAGGAGGGATAGGCACATTTAGAACTAACCAGGTTGGTTTGGGGTTGGGATGTAGTCACGTGTTTGGGGCTAGTCAAGTCTGGTCAGGGTTAACAAGACGGTAAGGGAAATGCAGTCAAGTCATGTCAGGTATGGTTGGATGGAGAGGAGGATGGTCTGAGGGTTGGGGGTGGAGATTAGTCAGGAGCCTTTGTTGGGTCTGGAGTACTGCTCAGCATGAGTGAGTGTGGGGGTGCAGAGGGGGTTAGTTGCATAGTTATCCATGAGTTAACTAGGATTGTCCTGTCTAATATCTCCTGGGTCCTATCATGGTAATTATGTTGGATTTGTCTGAAGATCTAACTCTGAGGACTGAAGACTACAATGCAAGATCCTTGGAATTACCCCTTGGAAGTTTAAAATCTCTCGCCAGTCCCACAGAGATCCACATGTTGGGGTTTCCGCAAGGTCCTGCAGCTCACACATCCAATCTAGAGACTGGAACATCTGGGCAACTATCCTAGATGGGTGCAGCAGAGCTCTGGAAATTGTCACATAAACCCACTTCATTCCATTAGACGGCACAATGGCTCGATGGTTAGCACTGCTGTCTCACAGCACCAGGAACCCAGGTTTGATTCCAACCACTGAGCCATGGTGCTGCCCTCCATTTAGATCCTCTCTCCATTTAGAAAGTAACCCATTGATTGTAGGCCCAACATGCTTGACATTTCCTCACGGAGAAGGCCACTCACCAAGGAATGAGATGGAAAAGGAACTTCCTCCAGCTTTATTGGATGCATAACATTCCATCAGGGAACCAGGCTTCACCTTGTGGACTGATAGCACACTCTCCACCTCTGTCCGCCCGTACAGAGTCTCAGAAACAATGGACGTCTTCGTTTGAGGTATCAGCTTTTCAAAGTTGATGGTTCCATTTTCCGTGCACCTGTGTTGAAAGAACAGCTTGAAGGTTTATGTGGGTCGGGTTACCTGTTTACCCACAAAGAATACTTGCAGTGTGGTGGTTATCATCACTAACTCAGTTGGAATCACTGGCTTCAAATCCCATCCATAAGACCGTACAAAATTGGAACAGGAGTAGGCCATTTGGCCCTTCAAGCCAGCTCGGTCATTCAATAGGAATGTGGCTGATCTGATGTCCTTCACATCCACTTTCCTGCCCTTTCCCCATAACCCTTGATACCCTGACTGATCCAGAACTGTTCAGTCCCATGACCTGATGGCCATGAAAAGTGCATTCGTAACATGGGAAAGCAGGCCTGCAAATCCCTTTGCAATGTGCCTAATGGCAGGTAGTAACAGTGGAAGCGATTTCTGGTCAGCTATGGAAGGAAATTGGGGTTGGTTGGCTGTCTGGTATCTATCTGTTGAGACTGTTGCCAATAAATCTGGGTTTCATCTATTTTCCAGCTCAAATCTTGCCTCTGTAGTGGAGATCATTGATGCACAAATTTGTTGCTCTGAGACAGGTAAGAAGGAGTAAGACGAAGGAACCTTGGATGATGAGAACAGAGGAGCTTCTCGTCAAAAGGAAGAAGGCAGCTTACGTGAGGTGGAGGAAGCAAGGATCTAGCACAGCTTGAGAGGATTACAGGCTTGCTAGAAAGGAGCTCAGAAATGGACTGAGGACAGCCAGGAGGGGGCACGAAAAGGTTTGGCAATAAGGATTAGGGAGAACCCAAAGACATTTTACTTATAAGTGAGGAATAAGAGAATGATCAGGGAGAAGGTAGGGCCGATCAGGGATAGCGGAGGCAACTTGTGCGTGGAGTCTGAGCAGATCGGGGAAGCCCTAAATGAGTTTTTTGCTTCGATTTTCACCAAGGAAAGGGAACTTGTTGTAAATGAAAACTTAGAGGAGCTGGGACAGAGTCTTGACCAGATCAAGACTGATGAAGATGATGTGCTAGAAATTTTAGAAAACATTAAGATCAATAAGTCCCCAAGGCCATACCAGATTTATCCTAGACTGCTCCGGGAAGTGAGAAAGGAGATTGCTAAGCTGCTGGCGAGAATATTTGCCTCCTCACTCTCCACGGGAGTCGTACCAGAGGATTGGAAGGAGGCAAATGTTGTTCCACTTTTCAAGAAGGGTAATAGAGAAATCCCTGGCAATAACAGACCAGTCAGTCTCACGTCTGTGGTCAGCAAAGTTGTGGAAAGAGTTCTGAAGGATAGGATTTATGACTATTTGGCAAAGCGCAGTGTGATTAAAGGCAGTCAGCATGGCTTTGTGAGGGGCAGGACATGCCTCACAAATCTTATTGAGTTCTTTGAGGAGGTATCAAGACAGATCGATGATGGTCGAGCAGTGGATGTGGTATATATGGATTTCAGCAAGGCATTTGATAGGGTTCCACATGGTAGGCTCATTCATAAAGTCAGGAAGTATGGGACACAGGGAGATTTGGCTATCTGGATTCAGAATTGGCTGGCTGACAGAAGGCAGAGAGTGGTTATAGATGAAAAGTATTCTGCCTGGAGGTCAGTGTTGAGTGGGGTCCCGCAGGGCTCTGTTCTTGGGCCTCTGCTCTTTGTAGTTTTTATAAATGACTTGGATGAGGAGGTTGAGGGGTGGGTTAGTAAATTTGCAGATGACGCAAAGGTTGGAGGTGTTGTCGATAGTATAGAGGGCTACTGCAGGCAGCAGCGTGACATAGACAGGATGCAGAGCTGGGCTGAGAAATGGCAGATGGAGGTCAGCCTGTGTAAATGCAAAGTGACGCATTTTGGAAGGTCAAACTCGAATGCTGAGTATAGGATTAAAGACAGGATTCTTGGCAGTGTGGAGGAACAAAGGCATCTGGGTGTGCAAGTACTAAGATCCCTCAAAGTTGCCACCCATGTGAATAGGGTTGTTAAGAAAGCATATGGTGTTTTGGCTTTCATTAACAGGGGGATCGAGTTTAAGAGCCGCGAGGTTTAGCTGCAGCTTGACAAGTCCCTGGTGAGACCACACTTGGAATTTTGTGTCCAGTTCTGGTCGCCCTACTATAGGAAAGATACAGAGGCTTTGGAGAGGGTGCAAAGAAGGTTTACCAGGATGCTGCCTGGACTGGAGGGCTTGCCTTATGAAGAAAGGTTGAATAAGCTTGGACTTTTCTCTCTGGAGAGAAGGAGGAAGAGAGGAGACCTGATCGAGGTGTACAAAATAATGAGAGGAATAGATAGAGTCAATAGCCAGAGACTTTTCCCCAGGGCAGGATTGACTGGTACGAGAAATCATAGTTTGAAGATATTAGGAGGAAGGTAAAAGGAGATATCAGAGATAGATTCTTTCTGCAGAGAGTAGTAAATGCATGGAATGTATTTCGAGCGGTGGTGGTGGAAGCAGAGTCACTGGGGACATTTAAGTGACTGCTGGACATGCACATGGATAGCAGTGAGTTGAGGGGTGCGTAGGTTAGGTTATTATGTTCCACATTAGGATTAAGTCTCGGCACAACATCGTGGGCCTAAAGGCCTGTTCTGTGCTGTCCATTCCTATGTTCTATGTTCTATGTTCTCCATCATGACGACATGAGCTTAGATCTGCTCTTGGGCAGACAGCTGAAGAAGAGAATTCTCTGACTGTACAATTCTTACCTAATTAAAGGCAGCTTCATTCAAAAAGCCAGGAGGAAACATTATGGTCTATGTGAAAAAAGTAAACAGTTATGTGTTTGTCACAATCTCTTCTCTCATTTCAGTTTATCAGTCGTTAAAATATTGGGAATGAAGAGGTGAAGAAATGCTCCATAAACAGTCAACAATCATCCAAGCAGACAGGTTGTCTCCTTTCCAATTAGTCTTGGGAATACTGTAGACAGTAAAGCACTTCCTGAGTACTGACCCTCTGACAGTGCAGCACTCCCTCAGTACTGACCCTCTGACAGTGCAGCACTCCCTCAGTACTGACCCTCTGACAGTGCAGCACTCCCTCAGTACTGACTGTCTGACAGTGCAGCACTCCCTCAGTACTGACCGTCTGACAGTGCAGCATTCCCTCAGTGCTAACCCTCTGACCTTGCGGCACTCCCTCAGTACTGACCCTCTGACAGTGCAGCACTCCCTCAGTGCTGACACTCTGACAGTGCAGCACTCCCTCAGTACTGACCGTCTGTCAATGTAGCACTCCCTCAGTGCTAACCGCCTGACAGTGCAGCACTCCCTCAGTACTGACCCTCTGACAATGCAGCACTCCCTCAGTGCTAACCGCCTGACAGTGCAGCACTCCCTTGGTACTGACCCTCTGACAGTGCAGCACTCCCTCAGTACTGACCCTCTGACAGTGCAGCACTCCCTCAGTCCTGATCTTTTGACAGTGCAGCATTCCCTCAGTACTGACCCTCTGACAGTGCAGCACTCCCTCAGTACTGATCCTCTGACAGTGCAGCACTCCCTCAGTACTGACCCTCTGACAGTGCAGTACTCCCTCAGTACTGACCCTTTGACAGTGCAGCACTCCCTCAGGACTGGCCCTCCAACAGTGCAGCACTCCCTTGGTACTGATTGTCTGACAAAGCTGGACCTTGGTACTGCATTGCCTTGCTGCATTGTTAGAGGGTCTGTATGAATGGAGTGCACTCTGTCAGAAAGACGGTTAAACCATGAGGCCATTCATGTTCCTCATCATAATGTTGTGCAGGGCCATAATTGAGGAAGAGCAGGCAAGTTCTCCCCCACATCCTGATACAATGCCTTGACCATGTTAGACATTCCACGCTGTCTTGCAGTTGAGACTTTAAACCAAACTCCGCCCTCCCACCTAAAAGATGATTTTGCAGGTTCTGAGTCAATACTCATCCCTCAATGACATCAGTGAAACAGATTCTTCAACCAGCATCACATTAACGTTCCTGGGATCCTGCTGTGTATAAATTGGCTGCCACGTTTTCTCTGCTGCATGGTAATTGTCACCACCTTTGAAAGCTGCCTCACTGGCTGTGAGACACTTCCTGTGGTCACCTAAGACTCTTGATAAATGGGAGTCTTTCTTATTGCTTGCTTTTTTATCCAGGCCTTGTTTAGACCAGGTTTTCTGAAATGCAACAAAGTCAAGGATAGGGCAGGCCTAGTTCGGGAATGTGTGTTTCAGAGACGTGTTCTGGGATCTAATACCAGGGCCTTTACAAAATACACTTGCACTTGCTGAGTCCCACTACCCTCAGTGTGCTAAGTGGTTACTGCTCCCAGAATCTCCAATCTTACCTGTCTCTGTGCGCTGGACACTGGTACCAGTGAATGGTTGGAGCAGGAAACCCACTGGCTAGGCAGCGAAATGCAGTGTCCTTCTTGTCACCTGCAGTAATTTGTTCCTTCTTAATGGTCACCGTCGGCTTTTCTGGGCAGAGAGACAAAGGGAAGGAAATGTTCATTCATGCTTTTTTAAAAAAGCCATCGCAGAGGCTTGAATGGAAAAACAAAATTACACACAAATGCAGTGCAAAGCCTTACGGATGGGAACTTGTATCTGAGAGGTCACTCCCTCATACAGCACTTTTCACATTGGGGCAAAAGTGGGGATGTAATTGGACCAGTAATCTAGCCTTGGGGGCTAGAGATGCAGGTTCAAATCTGGCCACAGGGCCTGGTGACATTTAAGTTCAACTAATAACTCTGGAATTGAAAGCTGGTCTCAGTACCACGACAACTCTCAGCAAATTGGCAGCACGGTGGCACAGTGGTTAGCACTGCTGCCTCACAGCGCCAGAGACCTGGGCTCAATTCCTGCCTCAGACGACTGACTGTGTGGAGTTTGCACATTCTCCCCGTGACTGCGTGGGTTTCCTCCGGGTGCTCCGGTTTCCTCCCACAATCCAAAAATGTGCAGGTTAGGTGGATTGGCCACACAAAATTGCCGATAGTGTTAGGTGAAGGGGTAAATGTAGGGGAATGGGTCTGGGTGGGTTGTGGGTTGGTGTGAACTTGTTGGGCCGAAGGGCCTGTTTCCACACTGTAAGTAATCTAATCAAATTGTTGTTAAAAATCCATGTGGTCCTCTTGTATCCCTCAGGGAAGGAAATCTGCCATCCTTACCTGACCTGCCTACATGTAACCCACAGCAATGCTTTTTTATTTAATCACAGGAGGAAGGTGTCACTGGCTAGGATGACATTTATTGCCCATCTGTAAATACCCAGAGGGTAGTTAACAGTCAACCACATTGCTGCGAATCTGAAGACCAGACTAGGTAAGGATAGCAATTTCCTTCCCTAAAGGACATTAGTGAACCAGATGAATGTTTCTAACAATTGACAATGGATTCATAGCCGTCAATAAACTCTTAATTCCATTTTTTAAAAAAAAATTGAAGTCAAATTCCACCAACTGCCGTGGCTGGGTTCAAACCCAGGTCATGACCTGTGTCTCAAGGTTAGAGGTCCAATGATAATACCATTAGGCCATCACCTCCCCATTGTTGCTGACTGTTAACTTCCCTCTGAAATGGTCTCACAAGCCACTCAGTTCAAGGGCAATTAGAGATGGGCATCAAATGTTGGCCTTGGCAGCAAAGTCCACATCCCATGAAGGAATGAGTTTATTTTGTTAAAAGGTGCGTCAAGTAGAAAAAAAATATAGCAAAACAGTGAGGAGAGTAGCAACAGACTTCAGTGGAGGTGTCATGACCTGGCAAAATGAAAATCACACCTGCGCTAATTTTAAAACTTAATGCAGGGAAATGAGAAGTGATACATTCTGTCAGAGAAATAATACAAAAAGTGAGCTAAAAAACTTCAGAGAGGCTACAGAAACTGATAGCCTGGGCCAGTGCCAGTGGTGGAGTGGGCTTGGTTATGTGGAGTATCTCGGGAAGCTGCTGTTATTTGCCTTACAGAGACAAGATTTGACGGAAGTGTTCAAAATCAGGAAAGGCTTTGCTTTATAGTTAGGGAATTTCCACTGGCAGGAAGGTGAACAAATAAAGGACTGAGGTTTAAGGTAATCGGCAAAGCAGTCAGACTGGGAAATTAAGCGTATTCTTTTAAAGCAGTGAGCTGCTGTGATTTGGATTGCCAAAAAAAATGTAGGAGCAGATGTAGGCCATTCAGCCCATTGAGTCACCTCCACCATTCAATGAGATCATGGAGGATCTGATAATCCTCAACCTCACTTTCCTGCCTTTTCCCCATAACTCTTTGTCCCCCTGCTGATTTAAAAGCTGTCGAACGTTGTAAGGACAGTGAAAACAAATCCTTTAGTAACTTACAAAGGGGAATTTGGATAAACACTTTAAAAATTACTTAAAGAAGCTGTATTGCTTGGCTAAAGCAGGGGCATAAACTCAACTTATAGGAGGACTTCCCAAAGTGGGGGGAGTTGAGACTCCAAGTGGATTGTGAGTTGAGATTTTGGGATTGTGAGTTCCATGGCTTCTGATAGGCCAAATGGCCTCTTGCTGTGTTGGAAGATTTCACAATTGCTCTGATCTCTCAGATGAACAGCTGGGGAACAGGGTCGTCAATCTCTCCACCTCCAACCCCACCCCTTCAACTCCCAGGACTGTCATGGAATCTTTAATAACAGAAGCTCCTCACCTCAAAGTGAATGACTGAGGGTTAACCTGCTAAAAGATCATTGATGCTGGCAGAGAGAGGGAACGAGAAAAATGTAGCTTGCAGGAATGGGGCTGTCTCTATTTAAGAGAAATTTGGATGAATGCAGGTATTATGAAAAAGTAATGAGAATTTCCCAGGAGGCTAGCCAGATGGATGGGTTTAAGGGGAAGCTTCTGAGGAAGAAATTAATGAAAGAAACTGCATTTAGGATTCAAAGGAGAGGAGTGGATGCCATAAACATTGGTGTGGACTAGTTACCCAGAATTACCTTGCTATTATCTCTCCACCTATATATCCCATGCCTGTATGCTTCCCTCCACTTCACCTGACTGAGGAGCAGTGCTCCAAAACCTTTTGATGGTAAATAAAGCTGTCGGACTATAACCTGGTGTCGTGAGTCTTCTGATGTGGACTAGTTGAACTGGGCAGTCATGTGACTGAAATTGAGGCAGGAAGATGATTGAGAGTAAGGAAAGGTTTCCGTTTGTGAAATGCCCAGCTTGGGAGGAGATGGCTGGAGCTGGAGGTCTAGCCAACCTGGTTATTGGAAAAGATTCTGAGGGATAGTGTAGAGTGATCAAAGGATTGGAAAGGGGAGAGGTTCGAAGGAAATGAAGATGATTGAGGGTGTAGAGAGAGGCTGATAGAAAGTGCCCTGGGGGGTTGGGACACTGGTATCTGAACCGCGCTCCATTCCCTGCCAATAGGGAGTGGCTCGGTCTGGCTCTGAGGGTCTCTGAGTCACTTTAATGAGTTGGTGCTTACGATTTATCAATAACTGGAAGGTTAAGGATGAGTTTGCTTCTCCATTAGATGCAAAGAACGTGTATGTGCCGCTCTCACTTTCCTTCAACCGCACCAAGAAGAGAGAACTCTCATAGCTGCAAAACAAGAAAGGGTCACAAGGTCACAGCACTGAATCTTGCCTCTCTTCTATTCCCTCGCCCTCTCCTCCTCCTCCCCTCCTTTCTCCTCTACTTTTAGGCTCCTCCTATTCTGAGCTATGGGGCAACACAACACCCATTCTGGCTCACATTTCGGTCATTGGAGAGTGATCAGGGGCAAGAACTCTATCTGACTGTGTCCTTCTCCAGTCTGGAAGTAGTCAGTCTAATGACAACACACCATTCAAACTGAGATCAGATAACTCAATGTGGACCAAGGAAGGAGCAATAACCCACAGCACCACACCTATTGACTCCCACAAGCAATGTGGACACTATTTAATCTCTGGCACTGTGAGATAGCAGGGTTAATCACTGATTCTTGGTAGAGCATTGAGGGATAGGCAACAAATTCTGGCCTTGTCAATAACAAGCACATCCCAAGATCGATTAAACTAAATCCTGTTCCACCTTGATTCAAATTCCAAGCTTGACTTACAGTCTCCACTCTTCAGCACAGGCTGGTACTATCTGGCCCATTAGGAACCACCGAGTAGGAGACTCGTCTACAAAATGCCTTACAGCACCAGAGATCCGGGCTTGATTCCACCCTCAGATGACTATCTGTGTGGAGTTTGCACACTCTCCCCCACCCGTCTCTGCATGGAGTTCCTCCAGGTTCCTCCCACAGTCTGAAGATGTGCAAGTTAGGTGGGTTGACTGTGGTTGATTGGCCTCTTCCTGCACTGTAGGGATTCTATGTTTTGGTCATTCAGGTTCCTGAGTTGCCCTCACAAGATAACCAATTACAAAATAGTGGCTCTCACCCACTGGCAACAGGCAATCGATGATTAGAGTAAATAAAAAGTTCAACTGTGTAGCTCAGAGGAACCAGGCACCATGTGTCTCTTTGTTGTTTTCTGATACAGCTTTAATACCAAACCTCTGGGCTTCCCCAATTGTGCTGTCAGGAGAAAAGATTCTGTCAATGTGACTCCGGAGCAGCCAATGCTACTGTGAATCTCCCACTGAGTGTTAGTAGCTGTGAGGCTCCTTTCAAGTCTCACATTGTGTGCCCGAGCTGACCAACATAGAAACATAGGAGCTGTAAGAGGCCATTCAGCCCTTTGAGCCTACTCCGTTATTCAATGTAATCAAAGCTGATCTTCCAACTCAATCCCCCACCCACTCTTTCTCCCCTATGACCCCTTTACCTCTAAGAACTAGACCTAGGTTCTTCTTGGAAACATTCAATGCTGTGGCCACAACTACTTTCTGTAGCAGAGAGTGCCACAGGCTCCCTACACTCTTGGTGAAGAAACATCTCCTCATCTCAGTCCTCAATGGCTTTCCCTGTGTCCTTCGACTGTGACTCCTGGTTCTGAGCTCCCTGGTCATCAGGAACATCCTTCCTGCATTTACCCTGCCGAGTCCTGGTAGAAGTTTATAGACTCCTTATTCTTTGAAACTCCAGCAATGTAATCCCTACTGATTCATTCTCTCTTCATCAGGAACACCCTTCTGTGTCTATCCTGTTCGAAGCTTATAGGTTTCTATGAGATGAGATCAGTTCTAAGGCCTGATTCGTACTTCAGAGATGCTCGTGAAAACATCCATGTTCCAAAATCCCTGAAGATTAACAACTTGGTCTCTCTGCCTGGCCTCACAGCTCACCTTGCCTGTCTCCTTGGTCTCAGTGTGGAGTGTCAGAAATTTACAAGCTGTGAAATGGGGCCAAGGGCCTGGAACTTACCTATTGTGTTTCGCAAGGAATGTTGACTTGTGATCAGCACTATTGTTCATAGTCTCGTATATCCACTCATGCTCTCTCAGTACAGGGTAGGCTTCAATTCTCACTTGGAGCTGGAGGCAATCCCCAACATCTGCTTCCAGGACAGTCTCTTGATCAGTAAATATTTGCACATAACCTTTCTCTGTCAATGCACAAGAAAGAATTGAGTTATTACCTGCAATTGACAGCCCCACACATGTTCCTAAACAGTGGCTCAGTGGTTAGTACTGCTGCCTCACAGCACCAGAGACCTGGGCTCAATTCCTACATTGGATAACTGTCTGTGTGGAGTTTGCACATTCTCCCTGTGTCTGCGTAGGTTTCCTCTGGATGCTCTGGTCTCCTCCCACAATCCAAAGATGTGCAGGCATGGTGAATTGGCCGTGCTAAATTGCCCATAGTGTCAGTCAGGGGTAAATGTAGGCTAGGGGAATGGGTCTTGGTGGGTTACTCTTCAGAGGGTCGGTGTGGACTTGTTGGGCAGAAGGGTCTGTTTTCATACTGTAGGGAATCTAATTGAGTGCATAAATTGTCACAAGCCCATATCTCCAGGGTTCTGTTGCCTTTTCCCCTCAATGTGTCGATAACTTAGTGAATGAGAATTCAAATCCCATGGGCATTTGACCTTTTATAAAAACACAAATTTGAAGGTTTGGTTTCAGTTAGAGATGTTAAAGCAAAGCACTTAGAAAATCACAAAGCAAAGAACCAGAGTCAATGTGGTTTTATAAAAGGGGAGTTGTGTTTAATCGAGATCTTTGAGAAAGTAACAAGTATTGTGAATAAAGGGAAACCTGTCAATGTACGGTACTTAGATTTCCAGAAAACATTTTACAGCATATCACAGCAAAGATGGTGACACAAACCAAGAGCTCGTGGTATAAGAGGCAACAAATGGGGTTATATAGAGGATCAGTTTGTTAACAGGAAACAAAGAGTAGGTTCAATTCAGTCTTTTTTAGTTTCACACAATGCAATGAGTGGAATGCCACAAGGATAAGTGCTGGGGCTTGATTTACATACAATTTATCACAATGACTGATCGGGCCAAATGTTGCTAAAGTTGGTAATGACTCAAAGATGGGTGTGAAAATAAGTTGTGAGGAGCATCTACGTAAAGGACATAGATAGATTAAATGTGGAGGAAAAGGCTTGGCAGATTGAGTGTACTGCAATGAAGCATTAACATGCCCAATTTGACAGGTTGAAAAAGAAGCATCGTGTTCCTTAAATGGAGAGAGATTGGAGTACTCTGTGGTACAGAGGGATCTGTGTATCCTTGTACATGAAGCTTGGTTGCAAGGACAGCAAGTGATAAGGAGGGAAAATGGAGTGTTGGTTATGAAGGGAATGGAAAACACAGGTATGGAAGTTTGGTTACGTCTGTACAGGACGATGGTGAAACCAGGCCTAGAGTACTGAGTGGTGCTTTGGATGTTTTTAACTAAGAAAGGACGTGACTGCATGAGGAAGAGTTCAGTGGATGTTTACTTAACTGATTCCTGACATGGGCTGATTACCCTATGAGGAAAGGTTGGACAGGTTAGACTTGTATCTGATGAAATTTGTGGTTTTACTATATACTCGTCAATACTTTTTACTACTTTTTGTTTATTTACTATGCTATGGTTAACTATGTTTTACAAAATGTTAGCTAACATATATCACAAAACTTGATTTCTTGTTGAACGAGATATCTTAAAGTTTATTTACAAAAATGACTACTTACAGGGCTATGATATCAAAAGCCCACGCACATGGAATCACAGAATCCCTACCTGTGGGAGAAGGCCATTTGGCCCATCAATTCCAGACTGACCCTCTGAAGAGCATCCCACCCAGACCCACCTCATCCCCATCCTGCATTTCCCATGGCTAATCTATCTAATCTGCACATCTTTGGACTGTGGAAGGAAACCAGAACACCCAGAGGAGACCCACACAGATGCAGGGCGAATGTGCAAACTCCACAAAGACAGTCACTCAAGGCTGGAATCGAACCCAGGTCCCTGGCACTGTCCACCCTAGCATAACATAGTACGAGTTCTAACCCTCCTGACACTATTCTACGTTACACGAACATAACTGACTGAATCCATTGACTCCATTGTACCAAATTCATGACTGATCTTGAAGCAGATACCTTTATACCAGAACATCACATGTTGTAGTATCGTAAAGGTACATGCCTGTCCAGTCTGGAATCAATGCCATACAAATCCAACGACATTTTGGAACAATGACAGTCAATTTGCTGAAACATGGAATAGTGTAGGATAGATAGGCTTCAGATTGGTTCCTCAGGCCAGTGCAACATAGAGGGCCAAAGGCCCTGTAATGTTCTATGTTCCACACAAAATCCTGTTGAGGTTTTAACAGGGCTGCAGCGAAAGTATTTTCCCTTTGTGGGAGAGACTGGAACGGGCGGACACAGGTTAAAGTTAAGGGATTTTCCACTGAAGATGGAAAGAAGAAGACATTGTTTCTCTCCGAGTATCATGGGTGAGGTACAGTCACTGCATGTTTTTAGGGCAGAGGTTGATCAATCCTTGACTAACAAGGGTAAAGGGGTATTGAGGGCCAGCAGAAAAGAGGAATTAAGACCACAATCAGATCATGATGCCAGTGACAAGCAATTGCAGGGCTAGCTGGCCGACTGGCCTCATCTTGCACTTCATCTTTATGTTTGAAAATTCATATCATTATGAAATGCCCAGTTTGTTGTAATAACACAACTGTGTGCACCCATGATGTACAATGTTCCAGATGGCATTAGTCTAACACAAAGATAACAATATCTTAACAGCTGAGAGAGTGTCATAAATTCCATTGGCGACTCTGATACATTAAAAAGATAACTGGAAATCTGAATGGTGATTTTACGACCTCAGATTGGGTGGGAATGACAGTTCAAAGCTAATTGTTGAATCAAGATTGTGTGAAGGGAAATCACCCTAAAGCTAACTTTGACCTCAGTCCTAAACTTAACCTTAAACCAAATCCCAACCTTAACTTCAACTTTTACTTCAACCCTAACCCCAATACTTACCTTCAACCCTAACTGCAATACTTAACTTCAACCCTAACCCCAGTAGATAAGTTCAACCCTAACCCCAATACTTTACCACAACCCTAACCCCAATACTTAACTTTAGCCCTAACCCCAATACATAACTTCAACCCTAACCCCAATAGATAAGTTCAACCCTAACCCCAATACTTTACTACAACCCTAACCCCAATACATAAATTTAACGCTAACCCCAATACATAAATTTAACGCTAACCCCAATACTTAATTTCAACCCTAACCCCAATACTTAATTTCAACCCTAACTCAAAATACATAAGTTCAATGCTAACCCCAATACTTAATTTCAACCCTAACCCCAATACTTAACTTCAACCCTAACCCCAATACTTAAAATCAACCCTAACCCCAATATTTAACTTCAATGCTAACCCCAATACTTATCTTCAACCCTAACCCCAATACTTAATTTCAACGCTAACCCCAATAGTTAATTTCAACACTAACCCCAATACCTAATTTCAACACTAACCCCAATACTTAACTACAACGCTAACCCCAATACTTAACTTCAACCCTAACCCCAATACCTAACTTCAACCCTAACCCTAATACTTAATTTTACCCCTAACCCCAATACTTATCTTCAACCCTAACCCCAATACTTAATTTCAACCCTAACCCCAATACTTAATTTCAACACTAACCACAATACTTAATTTCAACACTAACCCCATTACTTAACTTCAACGTTAACCCCAATACTTAATTTCAACCCTAACTCCAATACTTAATTTCAACACTAGCCACAATACTTAATTTCAACCCTAACCCCATTACTTAACTTCAACGTTAACCCCAGTACTTAATTTCAACACTAACCACAATACTTAATTTCAACCCTAATCCCAATATTTAACTTCAACCCTTATCCCAAACCCTAACACGAAACTTAACCTCAACCTTGATTTCAACCCTAACCCCCAAACTTGGTCCCAAATATACCACTAATCAACATTCAAACACTTTAGTTTCACACTCACCCCAGTGGATGGTTTAAGAATCCAATCCTAGATTTACACTAAACCAAATCCTTAAACGTAAATCATAAAATCTCAATTTAGAAATCTGAAACTAGAGTATTTGTTTGCAAGGCCTGACAGCATGAAAGACTTCGCCCAAGCCCAGACCCTAAAACTACCCACATCCGGTGAGCTGTAGATACACTCCAATCCCAACTGTGAACAATAAAACCCAATCTTCATACCTCAAGACATACATGGAGCCCCACCTTGATCAAACAAAATTATATCCTAAACTGGGATTAACTTAAGTGGAGAACAGGAAAAAAACAACAGAAAGAAAGGACATGGGGTAAACATCAAGGCCTGACCACACTGAGAAAGTCCATCTCTGGGCCAAGGAAGCTCTCCTGCCTGAGGTATCAGCTCCATCTCTAAACCTGAGTCTTCAATGACACTGATTCAAGTCTGTTGGGAAAATGCTTTCAAATTGCAGATTGGGAGAGAGGGCAGAAGAGGTTTGAAGTTGTATTTTCTATGGGTAACAAGCATATTCACACTCATACACGCATATTATCTTTCTGAATCGAAGGAGGCCATTTGGCCCATTGTGCTTTTGCCAGCTCTTTGAAAGTGTAATTCAATTAGTTCCACACTCCTATTCATTCACGAAGGCTCTTCCTTTACAAGAATTTATCTATTGCCCTCATTAAAGATACCATAGAATCTGCTTCCATCGTCCATTTGGATCTTTCACATCAGATCCTAAAACCTTGCTGCAAAAAGGTGCCGTATTTCTTCAAACTTCTTTGGTTCTTTTGCCAGTCATCACTTTGCTCTGTTTCCTCTGGTTGCTGACTCTCCCACCACTGGAAGCAATTTCTGTTCATGAAACCCTTCCTAATTTTGAAATCTTCTGTCAACCCTCCACTCGATCACCTGCTCTAAGGAAAACGACCCCAGCCCTGTTACAATGTTAACATTGCAAAGAGAGTGGAGAGAAGATTTGGCAAACTTTTTCCATTTTAGAAGGTGATGGAAGGAAGGGTTTGGGCCAGGACTGTACTCTAGCACCACCTCTAAACATGTCACTGGCTACACCTCACAGCCCACCCTCTGGAGACATAACCTTACCAACAACCCGCAGCATTGTTGCAGCAGTTCGTATCTCCTTCTGCCCTTTCACAATGCAGGTGAAATTTCCCGAATCACTTCCATTCACAGCGTTGATGCGCAGTGTTGCTATCTTTGTGTATAGATGATCGTATTTCCGGGAGTAGAAGACAACGACAGGCTGGAGGGAGAAAAAAATAAAACTCATTGCAAATGGTTTTTAAATGTCCCCTGAATTTCTTTGGGAGGACAGCGATCCACCATTCAGGCCATTAGAACAGCTTCTAACACAGCCCACGTATTCCCAAACTGAATTTGGAAACTACTCACCCATTTAATCTCCTTCCATGGACAACATATAGAGACATAGAGTCATAGAGATGTACAGCATGGAAGCAGACCCTTCAGTCCAATCCGTCCATGCTGACCAGTTATCCCAACTCAATCTAGTCCCATCTGCCAGCACCCAGCCCATATTCCTCCAAACCCTTCCTATTCATATACCCATCCAAATGCCTTTTAAATGGTGTAATTGTACCAACCTCCACCACTTCCTCTGGCAGCTCATTCCCTACATGTACCACCCTCTGTGAGAAAAGGTTGCCCGTAGGTCCCTTTTATATCTTTCCCCTCTCGATATGTTCTATTCTCTGATGAAATGTTTAACTAACCACCCAGGGTTGGTATTTATTTTGAGAGGACTTCAATATAAAAACAGAGAAACTCTGTAAGGGTCTGGTCAGACCACATTTGGAGTATTGTGCACAGTTCTGGGCCCCATATCTCAGGAAGGATGTACTGACCTTGGAGCGGGTTCAGAGGAGGTTCACCAGGAATGAAAAGCTTAACATATGAGGATTGCTTAAGGACTCTGGGTTTATACTCGATGGAGGTTGGAAGGATGAGGGAGGATCTAATTGAAACTTACAGAATACTGAATGGCCTGGACAAGGTGGATGTTGGGAAAATGTTTCCATTGGTAGGAGAGACTAGGGCCAGAGGGCACAGCCCTAGAGTAAGCGGGAGGCCTTTTAGAATGGAGATAAGGAGAAACTTCTTCAGCTAGAGAGTCATGAATCTATGGAATTCATTGCCACAGAAGGCTGTGGAGGGCAGGTCATTGAGTATACTTAAGACAGAGGTAGATAGGTTCTTGACTAACAAGGGGATCAAGGATTATGGGGAGAAAGCGGGAGAAAAGAGTTGAGAAACTCATCAGACATAATTGAATGGCGGACCAGACTCATTGGGCTGAATGGCCTAATTTCTGCTCCTAAATCTTATGGTTTTATGTCTTCTGGTCTAGCGTCTTAAAGAAAACAGTGCAGGAACATTCACTGACAGGTTCAAGTTCTGCCCTATTCTGAGGCAGATTAGAAACAATTTGAAGAGAGAAGTTAATTTCTATTTTACAGGAAAGGTGGTGGCATAACAGTCATGTCACTGCCTAGTAATCCAGAGATCCAGGTTATAATCCTGAGGATGTGGGTTCAGATCCCATCTCAGCAGCTGGTAGAAGGTTAATCCCATCTGGAATTTTACGAGCCCTAATGACACAATGGTAGTGTCCCGATCTCTGACTGAGGACACCGCTATTCAAGTCCCACCTGCCCCAAAAATGTCTCTGAATGGGTTGATTAGAAATTACGTCGAAGAGTGTGGTGCTGGAAAAGCACAGCAGGTCAGGCAGCATCTGAGGACCAGGTGAGTCAACGTTTCAAGCATAAGAATCTTCATCAGGATTCCTGATGAAGGGCTGTTGGTGAAATGTCGATTCTCCTGCTCCTTAGATGCTGCCTGACCTGCTGTGCTTTCCAGCACCACACTCTCGACTCTGATCTCCAGCATCCGCAGTCCTCACTTTCTCCTAGCTGATTAGAAAATATCTCAGTCTGGAATTGAAAGTTGGCTTCCCATTGATGGTGAACATGAAGCTACCATTAATTGCCATCTAGTTCATTAAAATGCAGAATTATTCACTAAACAAGCATTAGTTTGCCAAAATTACCCAGCTTGATCCACAGTAATGTGCTCTATTACCCTCTGAGGTGGCATAGCCAACCACTCAGTTCAAGGGCAATTGTGGGGGGGGGGGGGGGGGATGGCTAAGAACTGTATACCCTGTCAGGGACACACACATCCCATAAAGGAATACAGAAGGTGCATTCTAATAGCCGGAATCTGAGACAAATTTCACCCAAATAGAGCCTTCAGAAATGGTCAATGTGGGGGCGGGGCTTGGATCAGGATTCTGAGGTTAATGTTGTGTGCCATTCCCAACACTGTGTTGTACCAGGAAAAGAAACCAGACGTTGACTAGGATCTGTTGAAGGGTCACTCAACCCGAAACCTTAAATCTGGTTTCCCTTCATGAGGCACAGTGCCTCAGTGGTTAGCGCTGCTACCTCACGATGCCTGGGATCAGGGTTCGATCCCCCCTCAGATAATTGTCTGTGTGGAGTTTGCATATTGACCCCGTATCTGGGTGCTCCAGTTTCCTCCCAAGGTTCAACAGCTTGTAGGTTGGTTGGATTGGCCATGCTACATTGACCGTAGAGTCCAGGAATGTTTAGGTTAGGTGGCTTAAGGGAACTACAGTGTTACACAGACAAGGTAGAGGTCGGGGTTCTCTTCAGATGGCTGGTATGGACTTGATGGGCTGAATGGCTTCCACACCGTCGAGATTCTAGGATGGTGATGCTTCCAGACCTGCTGAGCTTTTCTAGCAACTTCTGTTTTCGTTTTCGGTTTCCAGTCATCAGCAGTTCTTTCAGGTTTTATTGACTAGGGTTGAGCTGGAAAGGGGTAGGATGTTGGACTGAAGGTTTTTGTCCTGTCATTACCACTTTAATACAGGAGCCAAGGCATGATTATTCAATCTGGCAACTCAATTGAATAGTAATAGAAACTTAGCAATAGAAATAGGCCATTCGGCCCTTTGATCTTGCTACGCATTTCCGGGTGGTCATCCAAATTGAATGACAGCAACGGAGACAGAAATTGCTGGAAAAATTCAGCAGGTCCAGCAGCATCTGGGGGAAGAAAGCAGAGTTAAAGTTTCAAGTCCAGTAAGTCTTCATCAGGACCAATAATATCTCAGAAAAAGTGATAGTTTTACTTGACCCAAAACTGCTTGAATCCATGTAAGATTCTATAAATTCATTTTTCTTTAGATTAGAATCAGTCTAAACATTGTGGAACAGACAGTATCACACAGGGGGACTCACACTTTCAATACATTATGTGAGCTGACAGACACCAATTGTTAAAATTCACTTGAGAATACAACTTTTTAAAAGAGGTTTTACAATTTACAAATGAAAGAACTGAAACCAACATGGCCATTCTGACAAATGAGAGACTGAACAAACAATCCAGATCATTTTCAATATATAATTTCAGTTACATCACACAGTAAACATTTGCTATAAATTCGATGTTTTACAATCTTATGCTCCACAACCACCTGGTGAAGGAGCAGCGCTCCGAAAGCTAGTGCTTCCAATTAAACCTGTTGGGTTGGTGGCCTGTGACCAGTGGAGTGCCACAAGGATCGGTGCTGGGTCCTCTACTTTTTGTCATTTCCATAAATGATTTGGATGCGAGTATGAGAGGTACAGTTAGTAAATTTGCAGATGACACCAAAATTGGAGGTGTAGTGGACAGCAAAGAGGGTTACCTCAGACTACAACAGGATCTGGACCAGATGGGCCAATGGGCTGAGAAGTGGCAGATGGAGTTTGATTCAGATAAATGTGAGGTGCTGCATTTTGGGAAAGCAAATCTTAGCAGGACTTATACACTTAATGGTGAGGTCCTAGGGAGTGTTGCTGAACAAAGAGACCTTGGAGTGCAGGTTCATAGCTCCTTGAAAGTGGAGTCGCACGTAGATGGGATAGTGAAAAAGGCGTTTGGTATACTTTCTTTTATAGGTCAGAGTGTTGAGTACAGGAATTGGGAGGTCATGTTGTGGCTGTACAGGACATTGGTAAGGCCACTGTTGGAATATTGCGTGCAATTCTGGTCTCCTTCCTATTGGAAACATGTTGTGAAACTTGAAAGGGTTCAGAAAAGATTTACAAGGATGTTCCAGGGTTGGAGGATTTGAGTTACAGGGAGAGGCTGAACAGGCTGGGGCTGTTTTACCTGGAGCATCAGAGGCTGAGCGGTGACCTTATAGAGGTTTACAAAATCATGAGGGGCATGGATAGGATAAATAGGCAAGGTCTTTTCCCTGGGGTGGGGGAGTCCAGAACTAAAGGGCATAGGTTTAGGGTGAGAGGGGGAAGATATAAAAGAGACCTAAGGGGCAACTTTTTCACACAGAGGGTGGTATGTGTATGGAATGAGCTGCCAGAGGAAGTGGTGGAGGCTGGTACAATTGTAACATTTAAGAGGCATTTGGATGTGTATATGAATAGGAAGGGTTTGGAGGGATAAGGGCCGGGTGCTGGCAGTTGAGTTGAGATATCTGGTCAACATGGACGGGTTGGACCGAAGGTCAGTTTCCGTGCTGTACATCTCTGTGACTATAACCTGGTGAAAGTGAGGACTGCAGATGCTGGATATCAGAGTCAAGTTTAGAGTGGTGCTGGAAAAGGACAGCAGGTCAGGCAGCATCCAAGGAGCAGGGAAATCAACATTTCGGGCAAAAGCCCTCCATCAGGAATAAGATGCTGTGTGATGTTTAACTTTGAACACCCCAGTCCAACACCGGCATCTCCAAATCATGATAGGCTTGCTGAAGCCAAAGGGTGTTGGGTAGGAGATTACCTCTGCTTTCTCTCTACAAATGGAATTCAACGTGAACAAATGCGAGGTCCTACACTTTGGCAAAAAGAATAAAAGTACAGACTACTTTCTAAACGGTGAGATAATTCATAAAGCCAAAGTACAGAGGGATCTGGGAGTGCTAGTCGAGGATTCTCTAAAGGTCAACATGCAGGTTGAGTCCGTGCTAAAGAAAGTGAATGCAATGTTGTCACTTATCTCAAGAGGGTTGGAATATAAAAGCACTGTTGTGCTATTGAGACTTTATAAAGCTTTGTTTCAGCCCCATTTGGAGTACTGTGTCCAGTTTTGGTCCCCACACCTCAGGAAGGACATACTGGCACTGGAACGTGTCCAGTGGAGATTCACACGGATGATCCCTGGAATAGTAGGTCTAACATATGAGGAACGGCTGAGGATCCTGGGATTGTATTCATTGGAGTTTAGAAGATTAAGGGAAGACTTAATAGAGACGTACAAAATAATACATGGCTTGGAAAGGGTGGACGCTAGGAAATTGTTTTCGTTAGGTGAGGAGACTAGGACCCGTGGACACAGCCTTAGAATTAGAGGGAGTAAATTCAGAACAGAAATGCGGAGACATTTCTTCAGCCAGAGAGTGGTGGGCCTGTGGAATTCATTGCCGCAGAGTGCAGTGGAGGCCGGGACGCTAAATGTCTTCAAGGCAGAGATTGATAGATTCTTGTTGTCTCGAGGAATTAAGGGCTACGGGGAGAATGCGGGTAAGTGGAGTTGAAATGCCCATCAGCCATAATTGAATGGCGGAGTGGACTCGATGGGCCGAATGGCCTTACTTCCACTCCTATGTCCTGTGGTCTTATGGTCTTAAGTGCTGCCTGATCTATTGGGTTTCTCCAGCAATTTCTGTTTTTGTTTCAGATCTCCAGCATCTGCAGTTACTTGTTTTATCTGAATTAAGGCAAGTTTTAATGAAAATGAAATAGGAGAGCTAAGAAAATTGCAGACTTACAAAGTGTTGTGGGTGGATCCATTGCACCATCAGATGCAAAGTTTCAGCCTGTCCAATGCAGTCAACAGAATAGCTCTCACCTTGCAGTCTCACCTGCTCCCTGGTGTCCAGTTGAAGCTGCAACACTGAAAGTGAACAAAGCTCCATTTCAAAACCATCCATGGATTTCTCCATCAACCCCTTTGTAGTAAAAAGTTCGAAACAAAGGAGACATTTGTTAGGGAGCACAGTCTATGGCATGAACCCATGTGCGGTGTCTTTTAACATGGAAAAGTTGATGTCCTGCAGTTGCTACGTAGTCTTTTGGCATGGAGGTTCTGATATCCTGCAGTTTCTACGTGGTGGTGGATGACTCCCCCACTCTGTCATCGGAATATGGGAAGGATTAAAGCAGGAATCTTCCCTGTCTCGGTGTGGGTTTCCTCCAGGTGCTCTGGTTTCCTCCCACAGTCCAAACATGGGCAGGTTAAGTGGTTTGGCCATGCAAAATTGCCCAAAGTGTCCAGAGATGTGTAATTTAGGGGGGTTAGCCAGAGGAAATGCAGGAATATGGGCTTAGGGTAGGGGGATGGGTCTGGATGGGATGCTGTTTGGAGAGTTACTGTGGATTCAATGGGTCACATGGCCTGCTTCCACATTGGAGGGATTCTATGATTCTATGACAGGCAGGATCACCCAGGACATTAACTATACACTTAGCATATAATCCAAACCCCAAAGTCATCCACTCAAAATCAAAAGATCTAGAAGGATGATGTTGGGGGATTTGCTTTCTCTCAGGGCATCTGGAACACTTTCCCTGAAAGGGTGGCAGATGATGATTCTATAAATAATTTCAAAATGGAGTTGGACCTGAAAATTTAGAATTTACAGGTAATCTTGGTCAAAAGGCATGGTGGGGACGAAGTGCAATTGCTGTTTCCAAGACCCAGCAGAAGCACAATGGGTTGAATGGCCACTTCCTTCATTGTAGGTGGTGATGATACTGTGTCTCTGACATTTAAGTGAATCAATTGCTGACTTGTTAATGTGTGTAGGTTATGCAAACTGGAAACAAATTAACAATGATTTACTTTGGAAGACTAAAATTTCTCGGATTGGTTCGCATTCTAAATCTGCAACGACATTAAACAACCCATAAGCACATGATCATAAGACGTAGGCCATTCAGCCCATCATTCACTGAGATCATGGCACACCTGATAGTCCTCAACTCCACTTTCCTGCTTTATCCCTATGTTCGATTCCTTCACTGATTAACCTTGTAACAGTGATCCCAAACATAGGCTACATTTGTATAAACCACTGTGAGTTCAGAATATGAGAAAAGGTTTAAAAGTGAATTCAAACAAAACTTTCCTATCAGCTTGCCGGCAAAATGGGTGATTTCCTGCTTTTCGCTGCCTAGTACATGATGCGTGCCTGTCTCCATGACTTCCCCAAAGAAAGCCTTATATGCCTGTGGCCTTAATAAATTCTTCCTTCCAGATCCCAGTTTTAAATAATGCATCTCCACCTCTGATGATACCATAAGAATGCGTTAGGACCTTGTGAAGTGGAGATTGACATTGACAGGTCCTCTCAGAGTCTACGTGACATGGTTTGTATATAGCTAAATTGTTTAATTATTTATTTCTGGGATGTCAGTGTTGTTGGTGAGATCAGCATTCAAAAGGAGGCAACTTTGGCCTTTGAGCCTGTCACAATACTGAAAGCAACTGTGCCATTGTTACTCATTGTAACGGAATCCAGGGAACATAGATCAGGGTGATATCCTCACTAAGTAAAACCACAGCAGATGCCTTCAGCAGGGTACACTCGAGAGTGAACTCATTCCATTTCAACACTGACCAAATCAAATACAGACAATTGCACGCACACATACGCACACAAACGCACAGGCATGACACATAGCCAATGCCATTCTGTATCAAGTTAAGTCAGAAGGGGAACTGAAAGTCATTGCATCCAAATAAGCTGGCAATATACAACAATGTGCCAAGAGCTGCAATCCAAAAGAAAAGTCAAGGAAAAGCTAATGTTGTGACAAACTTGAACCAGAAAGGCACATCTAAAAAAACTTGCAATTTCAATTCTCATTTCTGAATCCCACTTCTGCTTCTGTACTCCAACTTCCAGATTACGTAAGTATTCCTGGACCCACAGCCAGGGTCTTGCTTCATCAGTACATCTGCCCTTGACAGGGACTCTGAGGTATCTAAAGACAAGAGGCCACTTCTGGGGAGTGCAACCTTTGGGTTTTTTTGCATTTGCAACATACGCAGAATCTGATAGGAACCTGGAAGTGGTTTGGTAGCTTTGGGGAAGAAGATGAACGTAGCTCAGCATCGAGAGTCACTACCCTTGCCCAGTACCTAAATAATTCAGGAAGATAGCTCCTACACATTAGGGAGATTTAACTGAGAGGAAATGGAGTCTTTGGGAGATTCCTACAATAATGTCAAATTACCTGTTTGTGACTTTATTAGAATCCAAATGAACACATGGCCTGACCGACTTAGATGAAATCGTAAATACGATTTCAAGAAACAAACTCCCTTAGCATTAGTGGGCCCTGCCCTTTTCTCATCCCTATCCAATCAAAGCTCATGATAATGTCTGACATAACATTTTTAAGAAACTTGATGAATGATTAATTGGGGGAAATCATTCAAGAATGGATATGTAAATGGCCAGTGGCATTGAATATAAGTAAGTCTGAAAAGTCATAGTTTGGAAAGAAAACTACAGAATCCAATTACTCCTTGAAAAATAAATGTCCAAATGGGTGAGTGTACCAGAGAGATCTGAGGGGACAGATATACAAATCGTGAAAAGGAATAATGCATGTTAAGAATGATTGGGATGCATTTCCAAGAGGGATAGAATTGAGATATTGACATTTTTTTTAAGCCGTCATGGTTAGTTCATCCATGAAGTACTGCGAACAGTTCTTGCCTCTGTATCGTCAAGAGTTATGCTAAGGTGCTAGAGAACGTTTAAAAATATTGAAGGGAATTATATCAGACCTGAGAGGATACAGCCATTAGCAAAGACTGGACAGGCGAAAGTTCTTTATTCTGAAATAAACAGAAGGCTGACGGCCACTGAATGGTCTGATAGTGTTTAATAGGGTAGCGTCTTTTTTAAAATTCACTCATGGGATGTGGGTGTCTCTGGCTAGAGCAACGTTTATTGCCGATCCCTAACTGCCCTCAGAGAAGTTAAGAGTCACCCACATTGTTGTGGATCTGCAGTCATATATAGACTAGACTAGATAAAGATGGCAGTTTCCTTCTCTAATGGACATTAGTGAACTGGATGTTTTTTTCCAACAATTGACAATGGTTTCATAGTCATCACTAAACTCTTCATTGCAGATTCTTTCCATTAGCAGCTAATGGATAAAGGATAAGACAGAGCTGGGGGACTTTATTTATAACATAAAGACTGGCATAAACCTGTTGGGATGAATGGACTGCTTGTGAACTGTGGATACTTTGAAATTTTATATTAACAGAAGTTTTTGTGGTGACAGAAAGCATGCATCCACAAAAATAGGTACGGACCTAACCTAATGACCATAGGTAGGGAGTCAGGTGCTGACCAGACCAGGTGAGTACTGCTAAACAGGTTGGAATTCTACTCACTGGACTGTAGAAGAATGTGAGGTGATATCACTAAAATAAAAATGATTCTTAAGGGGCTTGACAGGGTCAATGCTGAGAGACCGTTTACCCTCATGGGAGTGTCCAGGACCAGAGGGTACAACCTCAGAATTAAAAAGAGTAGGTTAGCGGAGGCGATGGCCTAGTGGTATTGTTACTGAGCTATTAATCCAGAAGAATGTTCTGGGGGCTTGGGTTCAAAACTTGCCATGGCAAATGGAATTTGTATGCAATTTTTTTTTTAAAATCTGGATTGAAGAGTCAACTAATGACCATGAAACCACTAATGTCGTTTAGGGAGGGAAATCTGCCATCCTTATCTGGTCTGGCCTATATGTGACTCCATGCCCACAGCAATGTGGTTGACTCTCAACTGCCCTCTGAAATGGCCAAGCAAGCCACTCAGTTGTATCAATCACTAGAAAGTTACAACAAAGGAATGAAACCAGACAGACCACCTGGCACCAACCTTGGAACAGTAAAAGACAATGGCAAAAACACAAACAGCCCTGTTGACTGGGCAAAGTCCTCCTTACCAACATCTGGGGGCTGGTGTCAAAGTTGGGAGAGCTGTCTTACAGACGAGACAAGGAAGGGCCTAACATAGTCATTCTTACGGAATCACCTTACAGGTAACATCCCAGACACCACCATTACCATTCCTGGATATGTCTTGTCCCACCGGCAGGACAGACCCAGCAGAAGTGGCGTCACAGTGGGATACAATCGGGAGGGAGTTGCCCTGGGAGTTCCTTGACATTGACTCCAGACCCCATGAAGTCTCATGGCTTCAGGTTAAACATGGGCAAGGAAACCTCTTACTGGTTACCACATACTGTCCTCCTTCAGCTGATGGATCAGTACTCCCCCATGTTGAACAACACTTGAGGAAGCATTGAGGGTGGCAAGGGTGCAAAATGTCCTCTGAGTGAGGGATTTCAATGTCCACCACCAAGAGTGGCTGAGTAGCAGCATTACTGATCAAGCTGGTCGGGTGCTAAAGGATATAACTGCGAGACTGGGTCTGCAGCAGGTGGTGAAGGAACCAACAAGAGGAGAAAACACACCTGACCTCATCCTTACTAACCAGCCGGCTGCAGAAGCCTCTGTCCAGGACAGTATCGGTGAAAGTGACCACCACACTGTCCTTCTGGAGACAAACTCCCGCCCTCACATTGAGAATACCCTCCATCGTGTTGTGTGGCACTATCACCGTGCTAAATGGGACAGACTTCGAACCAATTTGGCAGCTCAAGACTGGACATCCATGAGGCGCTGTGGGCCATCAACAGCAGCAGAACTGTACTCCAGCACAATCTGTAACCTCATGGCCCGGTATATCCCCCACTCAACCATTACCATCAAAGCCAGGGGATCAACCCTGGGTCAATGGAGAATGCAGGAGGGCATGCCAGGAGCAGCATCAGGCATACCTGAAATTGAGGTGTCAACCTGGTGAAGCTACCAAACAGGACTACCTGTGTGCCAAACGGCATAAACAGCAAGTGATAGACAGAGCTAAGTGATCCCGCAACCAATGGATCAAATCTTAGCTCTGCACTCCTTCCACATCCAGCTGTGAATGGTGGGAGACAATTAACCAACTCACTGGAGGAGGAGACTCCACAAATATCCCCAACCTCAATGATGGAAGAGCCCAGCACATCAGTGCAAAAATAGGGCTGACACATTTGCAACAATCTTCAATCAGAAGTGTGGAGTGGATGATCGGGCTCTCCAGTGGTCCCCAGTATCACAGTTACCAATCTCCAGCTAATTCGACTCACTCCACGTGATATCAAGAAACAGCTGGAGGTGTTGGTTACTGCAAAGGCAATGGGCCCTGATAACATTCTGGCAATAGCACTGAAGATGTGTGCTCCAGAACTTGCTGCTCCCCGAGCCAAGCTCTTCCATTACAGTTACAGCACTGACATCTACCCGACAATGTGGAAAATTGCTCAGCTATGTCCTGTACATAAAAGGCAGGGCAAATCCAACCCTATTACCACCAATCGGTCTACTCTCCATCATCAGTAACATGATGGAAGGGCTATCAAGCAGCACCTGCTCAGCAACAATCTGCTCAGTGACGCCCAGTTTGGGTTCCCCCAGGGTCACGCAGCTCCTGACCTCATTACGGCATTGGTTCAAACATGGACAAAAGAGCTGAATTCCAGAGGGAAGGGGAGAGTGACAGCCCTTGACATCAAGGCCATGTTTGACCGAGTATGGCATCAAGGAGCCTTGGCAAAACTGGAATCGATGGGTATCAGGGGGCAAACACTCCGCTGGTCAGAGTCATACCTGGCACAATGGAAGATGATTGTGGAGGGTCAGTCATCTCAGCCCCAGGACATCTCTGCAGGAGTCCCTCAGGGTTGTGTCCTAGGCCGAACAATCTTCAGCTGCTTCATCAATGACCTTCCCTCTGTCATTAGGTCAGAAGTGGGGATGTTCACCGATGATTGCACAATGTTCAGTACCATTCGCAATTCCTCAGATACTGAAGCAGTCCGTGCTCAAACGCAACAAGATCTGGACAATATCCAAGGGCCTGGGCTGACAAGAAGCAAATAATATTCGCACCACACAAATGCCAGACAATGACCGTCACCAATAAGAGACACTCTAACCACCGCTCTTTGATATTCAATTGTATTACCATCACTGAATCCCCCACTGTCAACTTCCTTGGGGTTACCATTGACCAGAAACTCAACTGGATTCACCACATGAACACAGAGGATACAAGAGCAGGTCAGAGATAAGGGATACTGCGGCACATAACTCTCCTCCTGACACCCCAAAGTCTATCCACTATCTACAAGGCACAAGTCAGGAGTGTGATGGACTTTCGCAACTTGCCTGGATGGGAGCAGCTGTAACAACACTCAAGAAGCTTGACACCATCCAGGACAAAGCATCCCGCTTGATTGGCACCACATCTACAAACATTCAATTCCTCCACCACTGACGCTGATTAGCAGCAGCATGTACTATCTACAAGATACACTGCAGAAATTCACCAAAGATCCTTAGGCAGCACCTTCCAAACCGACAGCCACTTCCTCCTAGAAGGACAAGGGCAGCAGGTACTTGGGAACACCACCACCTGCAAGTTTCCCTCCACGCCACTCACCATCCTGACTTGGAAATATACCGCCGTTCCTTCACAGTTGTTGGGTCAAAGTCCTGGAATTCCCTCCCTACTGGTATTGTGGGTCAACCCATGGCAAGTGGACTGTAGCAGTTCAAGAAGGCAGCTCACTACCACCTTCTCAAGGGCAACTAGGGATGGGCTATCAATGCTGGCTGGCCAGTGATCCCAAAGCCCACAAATGAATTTTAAAAAGACTGAGATAAAGAAGAATTTCTTTTCTCTGAGGGTTTGTGAGTCTGTGAAAATTCATGCCACAGAAACGTCTGGAGTAAGAATCCTTGTATATATTTAAGGCTGAGATAAATTCTTGATCAGTTGGGGAACCGAGGGTTATTCGGAAAGGACAGGAAAGTGGACATGAGGAGTGTTGGACCAGCCATGATCTTACTGAAAGGTGGGGAAGGCTCAAGGGGCCAAACAGCTTATTCTTATTTCACTAACAGATTGGAGATACCCAAATGGGTTTTAATGACAATCAATAGTAGTTTTGTGACACCATTACTGAGGCAAGACTTAGTTTCCAGTTTTACTCTGTGTATTTAACTTCCAATAGCAGCCATGGTGAGATGTGAATCCAAAACCCCAGAGCATGTGACTTGGTCATTAGTTCAGTGATATTACCACGATGTCACCATTATCCCATAGCCACTAACACTTGGCATTGATCACCCTGAGTTAGACTGGCATCAGTAGATGGGACCAGATCTTCATTCCATCTCTAACACAGTGTGAACAACGTCATGTATGAATTTCTACACCAGTGCAATGCCAGCTACATTGGCCCTATGACCCAATGATTGGATGGTCAAAACAAACAGCATGTTCCTTTTGGTTATTTGCAATAAGCTGTATCCAGTTTGGAAAACCTGAAACAACAGGGTAGACCATTTAGGACAGAGATGAGGAGAAACTTCTTCACCCAGAGTGTGGTGGCTGTGTGGAATGCTCTGCCCCAGAGGGCAGCGGAGGTCCACTCTCTGGATTCATTTAAGAAAGAGTTGGATAGAGCTCTCAAAGATAGTGGAATCAAGGGTTATGGAGATAAGACAGGAAGAGGATACAGATTAGGAATGATCAGCCATGATCATATTGAATGGCGGTGCAGGCTCGAAGGGCTGAATGGCCTACTCCTGCACCTATTGTCTATTGTCTATTGTCTATTGTCTAAATTACTCACTGATGTGGTTCTGCTGCCTTTGCCCAACAATGCTGAGTGCATGGGTCACTAACTAACAACTTATTTAAGATAATCAGTTGAACTTATAACAAGATTTGTTTGCACTTGCTGGAAGTGACCTACATTTTATAAGTAGCGAGCCCTGGTCTGCAAACAAAAGGAATATGTTCAAACCTTGCACCTCTTCTACATGACCCAGGAACTCAGGGAGCCTGTAGTTCCCTATTGCTTTCTCTCTGACAATACCCTGGTCAATCAGAGTCAACTTGTCAACAAATCGGCATCCTTTTCTCTTTCCTATACATGCTTGCGATCATTTGAATTCTAGCATTCTTGAGGTTGCCATGACAAATGCAGAATGAAAACCTCAGAAACATCTCTCTCACTCTCTTCAGCATGATTCAGGTTCTGTTGGACCATGTGAACGATGTGTGACTGTAAGCTTTCCACGCAGCTGAGTAGAACTCAAAAGAATCTCAAAGCTAACAACTTGCACATCATCACTAACATCACAAAACTTCCCCAGAAACTTCACAGGTGTGTTGTTAGAGAGAAACTAACTCCGAGCCATATATTGAGCAGTTAGGACCAGTGTCTCAAGGTTTTGCTGCAATGAAGCTTCCACAGTAGAGTTTAAGGAGAAGTTTAAATGAGGAGGAGAGAGATCTAGAGGCAGAGAGATTCAGAGAAGGAATTCCAATGCTTAGGGCCATGCCAGAATTGGAGGAGGGTAATTTTGGAGGATTATAGGGCTGGAGGAGGTAGTATAGGCTGAGAGGCACTGTCCATCAGCAAAAAGAAGCCTGCTTGATTGGCACCTTGTTGCTGGATTTGTATCCACTCAGGTCATCACTGGAACACAGTGGCAGCCATGTCACCATTCCCAAGATGCACTGCAGTATCTTGCTCAGGCCCATTTGAAAACACCTCCCAAACATGTGACCTCCGTGAACCGAGAAACATGGGAGCAGCAGCTTCATGGGAGCACCACCACCTGGAAGTTCCCCTCCAATCCACTCACCATCCTGACTTGGAAATATATCACCTTTCCTTCACTGTCACTGGGTCAAAATTATGGAATTCCCTCCTTAACAGCTTCCTGGATGTATGTTCACCACTGAACCGCAGAGGTTCAAGAAAATGGCTCACCACCATATTCTTAAGTAGCAACTAAGGATGGGAATAAATGTTGGCTTTCCCCGTGAGGTCTGGTTTGAACATGCTCAGCAAAGGAGATGGAGTAGGCCTTTGTAGCAAGAATTTTAAAATGAACTGTTCATAATATATACATAACAGAGGGAGGTCCATAGAACATAGAACCTTACAGTGCAGCACAGGCCCTTCGGCCCCCGATACTGTGCCGACCTGTGAAACCAATCTGAAGCCCAACTAACCTACACTATTCCATTATCATCCATATGTTTATCCAATGCCCATCTGAATGCCCTTAAAGTTGGAGAGTCTACTACTATTGTAGGCAGGGTGTTCCATGCCCCTACTACTCTCTGAGTAAAGAACCTACCTCTAACATCTGTCCTATATCCCCTCATTTTAAAGCTATGTCCCTGTAGGAACATCTTACCATTAGGGTTTCTACACATTGCTCATCACATAACCTGATGTCATCAGCTTCCATTATACAACACCTCTCCCCAAGTATTCATTCTGCCTTGGACTCTTTACATTTTTATTGATTAACCTGTGTCCCAGTCTTCTCCCCAATGAGTATCTTACAGAGTGGTGTCAATAGCTGGGCGTGTTCTCCGTCCCCCTGGAAAATGGGAGGACAGGTGTTGTGTGTGTGTCTTTTTCTTCAGAGTAATGAAGAACCTTGTCTGTTCTTCTTTTCTCGAGGGGAAGTGTCCCATAATGGATTGTCTTCCACTGCTCACCCTAATGGAATGAACCATATGCCATGTTCCCAGTTTGTTGTTTGGCTGAATCTGACCGGATTTCATCCAGTGCGGTTTGTGTATATGGAGTAGCTACAACAGCCAGTGTCTGATGAGGGATGGTCGGGGGACCTAGCTGAAGCAGCTCCAATCGTTCATACTGTGCTGTTTCCATGTTGGGCTTAATGTGTGAAGTGTCCCGTGTCACTGGGTGCTGCTGGGTATCACTGGGTGTTGCTGGGTGTTACTGAGTGTCGCTGGGTGTTACTGGGTGTCGCTGGGTGTTGCTGGGTGTCGCTGGGTGTCGCTGGGTGTTGCTGTGTTGCTGGGTGTCACTGGGTGTTGCTGGGTGTCGCTGGGTGTCGCTGGGTGTTGCTGGGTGTTGCTGTGTTGCTGGGTGTCGCTGGGTGTTGCTGGGTGTTGCTGTGTTGCTGGGTGTCACTGGATGTCGCTGGGTGTTGCTGGGTGTCACTGGGTGTCACTGGGTGTCGCTGGGTGTCACTGGGTGTCGCTGGGTGTCACTGGGTGTCGCTGGGTGTTGCTGGGTGTTGCTGGGTGTCACTGGGTGTCGCTGGGTGCTGCTGGGTGTCACTGGGTGTTGCTGTGTTGCTGGATGTCGCTGGGTGTTGCTGGGTGTCGCTGGGTGTCACTGGGTGTTGCTGGGTGTTGCTGGGTGTCACTGGGTGTCACTGGGTGTCACTGGGTGTTGCTGGGTGTCACTGGGTGTCACTGGGTGTCACTGGGTGTCGCTGAGTGTTGCTGGTGTCACTGGGTGCTGCTGGGTGTCGCTGGGTGTTGCTAGGTGTCACTGGGTGCTGCTGGGTGTCATTGGGTGTTGCTGAGTGTCGCTGGGTGTTGCCAGATGTTGCTGGGTATTGCCGGGTGTTGCTGTGTTGCTGGGTGTCACTGGGTGTTGCTGGGTGTCACTGGGTGTTGCTGGGTGTTGCTGGGTGTTGCTGGGTGTCACTGGGTGTCACTGAGTATTGCTGGGTATTGCTGGGTATTGCCAGGTGTTGCTGCTATCATTCACCATGTGTTGTGTGTTCCCTGATGAATTGATGCGTAATTCTGCTCTCTGTGAGCTTTCTTGGGTCTTAGCCACCCTTGGCGCTCTGCAGCCTGTGATTACCGAGACTCAGTCCCCTGGATAACTCCTTCAATGTTGTCCTCATGAAATAGGATGCAGAGAGTCTCCATCTCTGTTTCCTTTTGGTTGTGGCATGCCTTTTGCAGAAATTATCTTGAACCCTTTGATGGGGTCAACCCTGGGACCTTCAAGGTATGCTCTTCCTATTGTCCAATGGTTTTTGAGCTTCCTAGGTTTGCATGGACCCCAAGCTGGATTCCATACTTGGTAGATCTTCCAAGGCTTTTGTCATTTTTATTCTGCTGACTAATGATGGTTCCTCCTCAAGCTCTGTGTTGTACTGAATCATTGTTACCATGCCAATAAGAATTAACAATCAGTGAAATTTCACAACAGATCTGGGAGAGACCTACACAGAGGGTGGTGTGTGTGTATGGAATGAGTTGCCATGAAGAAGTCTGGAGGCTGGTACAATTGCAACATTTAAAAGGCATCTGGATGGGTATACGAATAGGAAGGGTTTAGAGGGAAATGGGCCAAATGTTGGCAAATGGGACTAGGTTAGCTTAGGATATCATGGACGAGTTGGACCAAAGGGTCTGTTTCTGTGCTGTACATCTCTATGACTCTATGGCTCAATGTCTCTTCTCCAGGGGTGCTAACTGTAAATTGAATAAACTTGGGCCCTGGCATGCCCTATTGCTGAACTGGGTTAAACTATCTTTATGGTCCTTTAGTGATCACACATCTCTGCTCCTCTATCACACTCAGTTACTCTTCAAAGAGCAGTGTGAGGTCTCCTGCTTTGACAAGTTGCCATGTTGAGTAGTTCTATACTCTGCACGTTCTCCCTGCTCCCCTGAAGGGCAGCACAGGGCTGGGACAAGTTCCTGTGGCTGCTCATCTCAGTCATCTTTGATGGTGGATGCTTCCAAGTGCCCTGGATCAGGTTTGATTTCTCGCTGCTGCCAGGGGTTCTGAGGTCACACAGGCCTTCCTGCTCCACAAAGAGTCACGTGGATTCTGAAGGACGTAGACTGGTCTGTGAAATCTTCCATCTCCTGTGCTGAGGTCATGCAGCCTAAGACTTTCAGTGAGGCACCCTCCAGGCTGTGTCAGCAGACCATGGAGGGCTGGAGGAAATCTGCTCTCAGCCAATGCACAGCGTCAGAGGATTTGAGATGGCCACTCCAGATCAAGTTTAAATGTTTGTCTTATAGCCATTGACAGAGAAATCTGCACTCCAGAAATCCTGTGTCACCTCAATTTTACAGATGACTCTGAGCCTCCTCTTCCCGTGGATCTGTGTGGCCCAGGTGAGGACCTGTTTTGGAGGCAGAGGCTTCTTGCTGTGATTATGCCACTTTGAAATGCACTTTTCTCCCATAGCCCATGACACTGCATGTTTGGCAGGACATACTGTGTCAGAAAAAATGTGTTGATCTTCAACTGTTACTGGTTAGTTGCTGAAATGGAAGTATGAGTTAATACTGATTCCAGACCTACTAGTCTGATTTCCTGTTTCCATATTGAGATGATGAGTGAATTTCTATGTAGTTCAGTTCAACAATTCTCCAAACTGACTTCGCCAGGTTCATACTTGATGTCGGTGCTGAGATAGTTCATTTAGTTAATTTTGTGCTGTTAAATTGTTCGGTGTAATTTTTTTTTCCCCTAAATCCTTCTGCTTGTATTAGCCCACTAAACTAACAATTTGACATTGCAGCAATCATCAACTCTGAGAATGGGTGGGAGAGAGAGCCATTTACTCCCCAATTACATTCCAACACAGAAATGTTCTGCGTGCTGTGTGCTGGCATTTAATTAATATCAAACAAAAATGTGCGATTTTCAATTTATTTGATGCATGGACTTGTTTGTGGAACATCCCTCAAGGATGTCTTTGAATCTTCGAAATTTGGAGGCTTTTTTTATTCTTGACACAGGATGTGAGCATCAATGACACGGTCAGCACTTATTACCCATTCCTAATTGCCCTCAAGAAAATGATGATGAACCATTTTCTTGAACTGCTTCAATCCTTGAGATTGAGGGACACTCACATGGTTGTTGAGAAGGGAGTTCCGGGATTCTGAGCCAGTGTCAGTGAAGGATCAATGATAAAGTTCCAAGTTAAAATGGTGATTGATTTGGAAAGGAACTTTCACGCAGTGGTCTTCCCATATAACTGCTGCCTTTGTCCATCTAAATCAAAGAGGTTGGGGCTTGGAAAGTGCTGTCATAGGGGCATTGGTGAGTTACTGCAGTCCATCTTGCAGATGGTAAACACTGCTGTGACTGCACATCGATGATGGGCATCTAAAGTTAATAGGCATATTCTAGTATGGACCTAACTAAACCTCAGAACAACTTCCCTGTTTTTGTACTCAATATCTTTATGAAACCCAAGATCCAAGCACATCTAATGATGCTCTGTGGCTGCACACACACTGCTGAGAACAAATAGGAATATTGTGACTTCCTCTAATTGCCTGGAACACAGCCCCACGAAGAAAGCTGACCTTGCTACTTTGAGATGGCCTCCAACACTCCAGGGAAAACAGCCCTAGCCTATTCATGGTGGCTCAGTGGTTAGCAATGCTGCCTCAAAGCACCAAGGACCTGGGTTCGATTCTAGCCTCAGGCAACTGTGTGGAGTTTGCACATTCTCCCCATGTCTGCTTGGGTTTCCTCCAGTTTCCTCCCACAATCCAAAGATGTGCAGGTGAGGTGAACTGCCATGCCAAATTGCCGATAGTGTTCAGGGATGTGTAGGTTAGGTGTATTAGTCAGGGATAGATGTAGAGTAATAGGGTAGGGGAATGTGTCTGGGGTGGGTTACTCTTCAGAAGGCCAATGTGGACTTCTTGGGCCTAATGTCTTGTTTCTACACTGTAGGGATTCTATGAGAATTGCCCTTCAAAGGAGTCAGCATAAATGTGATGGGCTGGATGGCCTCTTTTCATAGGGTGGCACGGCGGCTCAGTGGTTAGCACTGCTGCCTCACGGTACCGGGGTCCCAGCTTCGATTCCAGCCTCGGGCGACTGTCCGTGTGGAGTTTGCATATTCTCCCTGTGTCTGCGTGGGTTTCCTCCGGGTGCTCCGGTTTCCTTCCACAGTCCAAAGGTGTGCAGGTCAGGTGAATTGGCCATGCTAAATTGCCCATAGTGTGAGGTGCATTAGTCAGAGGGAAATGGGTCTGGGTGGGTTACTCTTCAGAGGGTTGGTGTGGAGTGGTTGGGCTGAAGGGCCTGTTTCCACACTGTAGGGAATCTAATCTAATCTAATCTAATTTAATCATGCCTTGTATGTTTGTCAAACCCATTCGCCTGCCTTCTCCCTGTAACCCTTGACCCCCTTACTAATCAAAAAAACTATCTCTGTCTTAAATACACTCAATGACTTGGCCTCTACAGCCTTCTGCAGCATTGAGTCGTACAGATTCACCCCACTCTGGCTGAAGAAATTCCTCCTCATCTCAGTGCTAAAGACTGTTCCTTTACTCTGAACCTGTGAATTAATCTCTCCTGCTGGACGCAATATATTCTCCACACCCACTCTATTCATGCCTCTCAGTATTCTAACCCTCAACCTCCGAAACACCGAAAGCAGCACTCCGAAAGCTTGTGATTTCAAGCAAACCTGTTGGACTATAACCTGGTGTCGTGTGACTTCTGACTTTTTATACCAAGACCGATGCCATTAATCTATATCAGGAAAAGCAAGGGTCCCAAGATTAGTGAACTTCACCACTGGCCTTCCTCGGCCCAAAAAATATCCATTGACCATTACTTTCTGTATCGATATTATATTGTATATTCTCTCCTTACTATTACCTTGCCAATTCCACCTTGCTACTGTCCCTTTTAATCCATGATGTATCACTTCCCTCACAAATCTATTGGGTGACAGTGTATCAAAAGTCTTTTGGAAGTTGCTGCATATGACACACCTACAACCTTACTCTCATTGAGCCGTACTGTTACCTCTTTAAAAAGCCCCAGTGAGTTAGGTAAATATTTCCTTTTAGAAATCCATGTTGACTCTTCCTAATCAACTGATCTTTAACTAATCCACTATCAATCAACCTAGAGGGATACAGAAGCTCAGTAACTACAATTATTGGGTTGCTCTGATTTTATGATTCCAGGTGCAGAGTCGGGAGAGCCAATGGCCAATGGATTTCGAAAGGCCTTTGACAAGGTTTGTACAGGAGGCTGCCAAATACGATAATCCAAGAGGCAAGGTACTGACATGGAGACAGGATCGGCAGAAGGCAGAGAGTGAGGATAAAGGGCTTTTTCCAGGATGGCAGCCGGTGACAAGTGGAGTTCCACAGGGGTCAGTGTTGGGATCACAACTATTCACGTTTTACAGTAATGATCTGGACATTGTTAAATTTGAAGATTAGTGGAGGGACAGGTAGAGTTGAGAAGGTGGGGAGAGCTACAGAGGGACTTGGATAACTAGGAAAGTGGGCAAAGAAGTGGCAACTGGAATACAATGTGGGAAAGTGTGAGGTTATGCACTTTGTTTGGAAGAATAGAGGTGTAGACTATTTTCTAAATGGGGAAAGGCTTTGGAAATCTGAAGCACAAAGGGACTTAGGAGTCCTAGTTCAGGATGCTGTTAAGGTTAACAGGCAAGTTATTGGTTACAATAATTTGTTCATGGAAAGAATCTATGTGTGGATATTCTTCTAACCTGAATTAGATATTTGGGTAAAATACAGTAATTTGGTGCTTCAATCAAATTTTCACATTTGCTCTGGGAATAGTGGGCTCTACTCTCAGTCCCAAGTGGGGAGTCATGATATACAGCGATTATGAAGAAGCTCAATTTAGGTCTCTCTCTTTTGAGTTCTACCTACACATCCATATGACACAATGACAGTGAGCATACTTATGACACTCTTCAGATCATATACTAAAGTTTTAAGCAAACGTTTGCTACATTGTGAAATTATCCTTCGTTTGATTTCTCCTTTTGATTTCAAAGAACAGAAAATGAAAGTTGCGCCTGGGTGAATATTGACAACAAACTCCAATTCTCACTTGTATTTCTATTAAATGCAGAACTGGAAAGGTCAAGAAAAATGCCAGCCATTAGAAATTAGATTCTCACCCCCACCCAAAAAGTATGGAGAATTTTCTTTTTAAACTTATTCACGAGAATGTAGATATCGCAGGCTAGACCAGCAGTTAATGTCCACCCCCAACTCTCCAGGGGGTAGTTAAGAATCAAACACATTACTGTGGCTTTGGAGTTATGTATAGGTCAAATCACGTAAAGATGGCAGTTTCCTTCCCTAAATGACATTAGTGAACCAGATGAGTTTTTCCCCCTGAGAATTGACATCAGTCTCACGATACTCTTAATTCCAGATTGTTAATTGAATACAAGTTCTACCACAACAGGATTTGAACCCAGTACCTCAGATTGTTACTAGGGGTCACTGGATTAATGGTCTAGGTGATAATACCACCAGGCCATTGCCTTACCCAGCGACACTAAGCCACTGCCTTATAAAGCTATATCCACACTTGGTGCCAATTTTCAACAACCAATCCATCAGACCAACCATGATCCACTTCATCCATTCCCTTTGAAAGGTTAATTATTCGCAATCACTGGTTCAGAAAATTCATGGCTGTAATTGATGAAACTCCAGAATGCCTTCTCTCAGTGACACAGGAAGGAAGGTTTCAGTGAGAGAGAGACAACCAAACAAACGATATTGTCATGAGCTCAGCCAAGAATTACTCAGAGAGAATTTTCTTCAAATTATTCTCTTCCCTCCATCAAAACCGTCAAGGATGAATGCCATAAATCGAATGTTGGTTCACCATATCACAGAACGGAACTATTGACTGAATGCAAAACATCTGCATGCTTGCATAATGAGGATGAAGAAGCATTTTTGTGTTGGAGGGATCGCTGCATTGTAAGAGGGTCACTGGGATCTCCTCCAGGGCAGGAGGGACCTGTACACAAAGGACAGGGTGCAGCTGAACTGGAGGGGCATCAATATCCTTGCAGGGATGGGTGAATGGAAAGCAGAGCAATAGGTCAGTATGTGGAATGATGGAGAAGAAGGTAGAGGTTAGGTCTAAAGAACAGAACAGGCCGGGCCATGTTAATGAACACAGCGAGAATGGCAAATAACTCCCTTACTTTAATGCAAGGAGTACACCAGGTGAGGCAGATGAGCTTAAAGCCTGGATTACTACATGGAACTATGGTGTTGGAGTCATTACCGAAATGTGGGTAGAGAAGGGTAGGACTGGCAGTTGAATGTTCAAGGGTTTATGTTTCAGGAGAGTTACAGAAGAACGTAAAAGGGCTGGGGAATTGCACTATTGATTAAGGAGAATGTCATAGCTGCACTGAGAGAGAACTTTATGGGGGGTTCATCCAGTGAGACCATGTGGGTTGTACCCAGGAATAAGAAAGGTGCAGTCACTATGATGGGGTTATACTGTGGGCTGTTAATAGCTGGCACGAGATAGAGGAACAGATATGGAGTAAATCATGGAAAGATGTAAAAACAACAGATTGTTGTAATGGGTGATTTTAACTTCCAGGGCCATAGAGTCATACAGCATGGAAACAGATCTTTCAGTCTAACTTTTCCAAGTCAACCAAATATCCCAATCTGACCTAGTCCCATTTGCCAGCATTTGTATCATATCCCTCTAAACCCTTCCTATTCATAGGCCCATCCAGGTGCCTTTGAAATGCTGTAAATGTATTCACCTCCACCATTTCCTCTGACAGCTCGTTCCATACACATACCACCCTCTGTGTAGGTCTCTCCAAGATTTGTGAAATTTCACTGATTGTTAGTTTTTATTGGATCAAACTCTGATTTCTACACGAAAAGGTTATTTCTCAAGTCCTTTTTAAATCTTTCCCCTCTCACATTAACAAATGCCTTCTAGCTTTAGACTCCCGTATCCTGGGGAAAAAGTCCTTGTCTATTTACCCTGTCCATGCTCCTCATGATTTTATAAACCTCTGTAAGGACTCCCCTCAGGCTCTGACCCTCCAGGATAAAACACCCAGCTTATTCAGCCTCTCCCTATAGCTCCTGATGAAGGGCTTTTGCCCAAAATGTCGATTTTACTGCTTCTCGGATGCTGCCTGAACTGCTGTGCTCTTCCAGCACCACTAATCCAGAATCTGGTTTCCAGCATCTGCAGTCATTGTTTTTACCTATAGCTCAAACTCTCTAGTCCTGGCAAGATTTGTAAATGTTTTCTGAACCCTTTCAAATTAAACAACATCCTTCCTACAGAAGGGTGACCAGAACTGTATGCAATATTCTAGAAGTGGCCTCACCGATGTCCTGTACAGCCACAACATAATGTCCCAACTTTTATCCTTAAAGTTCTGATCAATGAAGACAAATGTGCCAAAAGCCTTCTTCACCAACCTGTCTACCTACAATGTCACTTTTCAGGACCAATGCATGAGCACCCCTAGGTTTCTTTGTTCGGCAACACTCCCCAGGTCCCTCCTATTTATTGTATAAGTCATGCCCTGGTTTGCCCTACCAAAATGTAACACCTCACATTTATCTAAATTAAACTCCATCAGCCACTCCTTGGCCCTTTGGCCCATCTGATCAAGTCCCATTGCTCTCAGAGATAGTCCTCTTCATTGTCCATGGCATTACCTACTTTGGTGTCACAGAGTCACTGAGTCGTACAGCATGGAAACAGACCCTTTGAGGGAGTGCTGCACTGTCAGAAGGACAGTCCTTCAATTGAGATATTCAACTGGTACAACAAAATGCTATTATCAGTACACCAATTGTACAACAAACAACTGTCACAAGAATCCATCTGGTCCATTACAATCTGTAAGAATATCCAATCCAGTCTATGTGTGTTTCCAGACCCACAGTGATGCCCCTGAGTCTTAGGTGCCCACTGAGTATGCAGGATACAGTAAAGAACCCAGCAAATTCCCAATTAAGAAGACTTGTGTTTCAGAACCAACTGTACCCTTATTCAAACTGTTCCAGTTCAGTTACAACATTGGCAACTATCTGACAATGTGGAAAATTGTCCATGGAAACCTGGTAACCCAAAAGAGGATAACTCCATTTGGCCATTTCCTACCCATTCAGTCTGCTCTCAATCATCAGCAATAGGAATGGACATTTTATCATCATTACTATCGTGCGATTAGTAATAGCTCAGTGATGTTCACTTTGGATTCTGTCAGAGGCACCAGCTTCTCTTTATAGCCTTGGTCCAAGAGTCAAACTTCGCAGGTAAGCTGGGAGTGACTGCCATGACATCCAATGATTGATTTGACCAAACATTTGACCAAGAAAACTGGGCAAAATTGAAGTCAATGGGAAGGTTATCTACTGGTTAGGGTCACAACGATAGATGGTTATGGTTATTGGAAAGCAATCCTTTCAATCAAAAGTTGTTTCTGCAAATCTTCCAATTAATAGTGTGCTAGTCCCAGCCATCTTCAGCTGCTTTATTACTGGCCTGTGCTCCATCATTAGCTCCATTATGAGAATTTTGGCTCACGATTGCACAATGTTCAATATATTAGTCACAACTCTTCAGATAATGTAGCATGTGCCTGCATAGGGAATGATTTGGAGAACATTCAGGCTCGGGCTGACAAGTGGCAAGTAGCATTCATACCACACAAGTGCCAGGCAATGACTATCTCCAGCAAGAGAGAATGTAATCATTGCCCCTTGACATTCAATGGCATTACCATCACTGAACCCCACATTGTCAACATCCTGGGGGTTACCATTGACCAGGCACTGAACGGAACTAGCCATCGAAATGCTGTAGCTAAAAGAGCAGGCCTGAGGCTGTGGATAGCACATCCCATTAGTCTCAAAGATCTTTTAATGAGGAAATGTCAGAAATGCGATGGGATATTCTCCATTTGGCTGATTAAATGTGACTCCAACAAAACTCAAGAAACACAATACCATCCAGCACAAAGCAGTTGCTTGATTAGCACCCCATTCTCCACCTTAAACCTCCACTTCTTCCACCTCTGGCCCAGTGGCAGCAAGACGTACCATCTACAAAATGCCCTGAAGTTACTCTCCTGGTTTCTTCAACAGCACATTCCAAACTGTGTCCTCAACCACTAAGAAAGGTAAAGAGCAGCAGAGACAAGGAATACTGCTGCTCAAACGTTCTTTTCCATGCTGACTTGGGACGATATGCCATTTCTTCACCACTGCTGGATTAAAATCTTGGAATGGAACCCCTTCTAACAGTGGCCATGGGTATACAACCCTGCATTGGACTGCAGAAATTATAGAACGTGACTCACCGCCGAAGTAAATTCAGGCCATGCAATAAATGTTGGGCTTGCCAATGACATTCAAGTCCTACAACCAAATAAGTATTTTTATAAAATCCAATTCCATTTTGGAGGTTACTGCTGAATCTAGAGACAAAAAAAAACTGCAGATGCTGGAATCCAAGGTGGACAAACATGAGGCTGAAAGAACCCAGCCGGCCAGGCAGCATCAGGAGGTAGAGAATTGAAGTTTCAGGTGTAACCCTTCTTCAGCACTGAGGATGGGTGTAAGGGGAGCTGCAGATAAAGTCTTTGGGGGGAGGGTTTTGGGTGGGGAGAGAGGTGGAATGATGAGGTGGTGATGGGTGAACATAGTTAGAGGGTACGGCCTGGTTAGTCGATGGGAGAGATTAATCCAGTTGGTAGCTGGAAGGAAGGGCTGGTTTCTCCTCATGTTTCACGTTGTGTATTCTAATCACAGCAAGCAAACTATTCTCAGTTCTCCCGGCGAGTGTACATATTGTTGTAAACCTGTTTCAACCAGTCCATCAACTAGCAGGAAAAGCTTTTCCTTTTCCTTACTTGTTCTGTTACAAGCCCTCAGAATTTGGAACACATTAAGTGGAGGAGCAAGAGGATGGCATTTATAAACCTCTGCAGCTGATCTGTGTCTTATCTCTATCCACAGGCCTTGCTTCTGTACCCTTGATTTTCTCTTGCTCAAATGCATCAAAGCTCCTCCTAAATTTCATTACTTTTAAAATGTTGTCCCTCAGGAACAAATATGGTGGCTGTGCTCAGAGTAATCCTGAACTAGAGAGAGGAACAGAACAGGTAATGTTCTATTCCTGATCACTCCTCTGTGGTGTCTGTTGGAAGGTGTGTGCATGGATCTGTTGGAGTGTGGGATCGGTAATTATTCAGAAGGGCCCTGTACTTTGTAACACTGGGAACAAATTGACAGACCTGCAAGAAAAGCCGCAAGTTTGTAAAGAAACGTGAACTGGCGATGGAATATGAAAGTGAAGAGCCAAGAAAACCCTCTGTAAAGCTTTAAGACCTCACTCAGAGTATTGTGGGTGTTATTGGACTATTTGCCAAATGAAGAATATATTTGGGGTTTAGACCCTGGATTCATTGGGATTGAGCCTGACATTTAAAACTGAGTTTGACAGAACCTTGCTAATCAAAAGTATTGAGCAATACAGAACAAAGTCAGTTGTATGAAATTGTCTCACAGATCAGCTCTGCTTTCATTGAATGACAGAATGGAAATGAGGTTTTGAATAGCCTCTTCCTATCCTTACATGTGTGAAATATAGACGTATTAAGAAAAATACGTGAAAAATTGAAGTTAGGGACAGATGGTGGCATAGTGATAATGTTATTAGACTTTACTCAGACTAATGTTGTCAAAAACTCATTTAACAAATCTGATATTGAAAGTTAGTTTTGATAATGGTAATCATTAAATTCCCATTGATTGTTGCAAAAACCCATATGATTCACTAGTGTCCCCTAGAGAAAGAGATCTGCCATCCTAATCTGGTCTAGATGCAGAATTCCAGATGGAGGAAGAACCATGACAAGATATAGAATAGACGGATGCCTATCACTCCTGATTCCAATGCTCCCTAATAGCCTTGGGTGTGCACCTACAACAAATGGACTCCAATGGCTCAAGAAGTTAGCTCAGCACCAGGGTAACTCATGATGGGAAATAAATGTTTGCCCAACTCACATCACATGAACACATACATTTTATATGAATATTCTAGACCTTAGAGTGTAGGGTAACATGCCCAAGCATGCAAATTATAGAAAATATTGAAGAATTATTAGGGTCTGTCCTCTGAGCCAGGAGACCCAAGTCTCACCTTCTCCAGAAGTGTGTAATAATAATGAGTTAATGAGATTGATGAGAAAATATCTAGAAGAATTAGAAACTGTGAGGACAGTGAAAAACTACAACAGGACGCTGACAGTTGAGGTAAGCAAATAGATGGCAGATGAAGTTCAATGTAGACAGGTTAGACAATAAATTTCAGAAGAAAGAACACGAAGAGGGAAAGAAATTAAACAATGTGCAGAGACAGAGAGATCTTGTGTGTACATGTATTGGGCACAGTGGTTAGCACTGCTGCCTCACAGCGCCAGAGACCCGGGTTTAATTCCCGCCTCAGGCGACTCTCTGTGTGGAGTTTGCACATTCTCCCCGTGTCCGGGTGGGTTTCCTCCGGGTGCTCCGGGTTCCTCCCACAGTCCAAATATGTGCAGGTTAGGTGAATTGGCCATGCTAAATTGCCTGTAGTCTTAGGTGCAGGGGTAAATGTAGAGGAACGGGTCTGTGTGTGTGCGGGTCGGTGTGGACTTGTTGGGCCGAAGGGCCTGTTTCCACCTGTAAGTAATCTAATCTAATCTAAAGGTGGCAGGACAGATGGCGATAATAAAAATCCAGGATCCTAGACTTTATTAAGAGGGGTATAGAGAGTAAAGTCAAAAAGAGCAAATTACTGCAGATGCTGGAATCTGTCCTGAAAATAAAAAATGTTGGAAATTACAACAGGTCAGAGAGTATCCATGGAGAGAGAGAGAGCAAGCTAATGTTTTGAGTCTAGATGACACGCCATCAGAGCTGAATTTCTGATGAAGAGTCATCTAGATGTGAAAAATTAGTTTGCTCTCTCTTCATGGACGCTGTCAGACCCTCTGTGATCCCCATCCTTTGCTGTTTTCAGCAAAGGGAGTACGCTGACCTTGTATGAGACATTCATTACAGCCCAGCTATATTATTGTGCACAGTTCTCAGCACACCACACTACAAGGAAAGATGGAAACACATTGGAGAGACTGCTGAAGAGACATCTAAACAAGATTCCAGGGATGAGAAATTTGAGGTCTGAAGATAGGTTGGAGATATTTGGATAACTTGGAGATGGTTGATGGGAAATGTTCATCCTGGAGTTCAGTTACTAGTGGGGTACCGCAAGGATCTGTTTTGGGTCCACTGCTGTTTGTCATTTTTATAAGTCACTTTGACGAGGGCATAGAAGGATGTGTTAGTAAATTTGCAGAGGACACTAAGGTGGTAGAGTTGTGAATAGTGCCGAAAGATGTTGCAGGTTACAAAGGGACATAGATAAGCTGCAGAGCTGGGCTGAGAGTTGGCAAATGGAGTTTAGTGTGGAAAAGCATGAGGTGATTCACTTTGGAAGGAGTAACAGGAATGCAGAGTACTGGGCTAATGGTAAGATTCTTGGTTGCGTAGGTGAGCAAAGAGATCTTGGTGTCCATGTGCATAGATCCCTGAAAGTTGCCACCCAGGTTGATAGAGTTGTTAAGAAAGTATATGGTGTGTTAGCTTTAATTAGTAGAAGGATTGAGTTTTGGAACTATGAGGTCATGCTGCAGCTGCACAAAATTCTGGTTACTGCATTATGGGAAGGATGTGGAAGTGCTGGAAAGGATTCCGAGGAGATTTATTAGAATGTTGCATGGAATGGAAGGCAGGTTTTACGAGGAAAGGCTGAGGGACTGTTTTCATTAGAGAGAAGAAGGTTGAGGGATGACTTAACAGAGACATATAGGATAATCAGAGGGTTAGATAGTGTGGACAGGGAGAGCCCTTTTCCTCAGATGGTGATGGCTAGCATGAGGGGACACAGCTTTAAAGTGGGGGGTGATAAATATAGGACAGATGTCAGAGGTAGTTTCTTTACTCAGAGAGTAGTGTGGGCATGGAACAACAATAGTAGACTCGCCAACTTTAAGGGCATTTAAATGGTCATCGGATAAACATATCGATGAAAATGGAATAGTATAGGATAGATGGGCTTTGGATTGGTTTCACAGGTCAGCGCAACATCGAGGGCCAAAGGGTCTGTACTGCACTGGAATGTTCTATATTCTATATTGGACTTTATTTTGGTACAGGATAAGAGGAGGTTAGATAGTAAATTACAAAATCTTGAGGGATGTGGACAGATTAGATGGGAAGAACCTCTTCCCTCTCACCAAAGGATTAAGAATGAGAGGGTGCAGGTGCAAGATAATTTGCATAAAAAGCCAACATGAGGGAAGGGAAAGCTTTCTTCATACAGTGAGTAGTTAGAGTCTGGAATGTAACGTCAGCAAGTGTGGTGAAGGCAGGCTCAATCGAGGCGTTCAAAGGAGTTGGGTAATTATTTAAGTAAAAACAATGTGCAGGATTATGAGGAAAAGGAACGAGAATGGCACAAACGTAACATTTCTTCTAAGAACCAAACAGTCTCCCTCTGAGCTGTAACAATTCTGAGAGTTTGGACCCGTTCTTCGAAAGACCACTGCTCCTTCGCTTTCTCCTTGTATATTTTTTACATTTTCAATTTTTTATCCAGTTCTTTTTTCAAAGTTATTACTGAATCTATTTCCCTTGCTCTTTCAGGCAGCATTCTCCAGGTTCTGTGTAAACGGTCTCCTTGTGTAAAATTTCCTCATGTCAGCCTTAACTTAATTTCTATCCTCCGATTATTGGTTTCTGCCAATGCAAACACTTAGTCCTTATTCTTTCAAATTCCCAACATAATTTTTAGCACCTCAATTAAACCTCTCCATTTAACCTTTACTGCTCCCAGTTCAGCCAGAGTGCACCAACACCACACACACACACGCACACACGCACACACATGCGCACACACACACACACACATTAACCTACAGACGCACAACAGACACACACAACCACGCACACAGACCCATATACACATGCATACGCACACACACACACACACACACGCGCGCAAACACACACACACACATACACACAGGCACACATTAACATACAGACACACAACAGACACACACACAACCATGTACACAGACTGTCACACACATGCATACACACACACACACACACAGAGTCACACACACGTGTACACACACACAGGCACACATAAACGTACAGACACACAATACATACACACACACACACACACTCAGTCACACAGTCGCGTATGGAAACACATCAATTTTACAGCACATCAGGAAGATTTGAGTGAATGGAAAGACAAGGTAGACAAAATATGTAACAGTAACATTCCTACCTGCCATGCAGCCAACAGGCAGGACAGCGAGGGCCAAGTATAGGTACATTGTCAGCTCAGTTATTGGGATAGAACTGATCAGGATGTTGCCCCCATTGTGAAAATCACTGAACTGATTCTTCATGGCTCAGCAGAAACTGCAACCTGACTTCTGCTTTTAATGGTCTGCTGAGAACATTTCTGACACATCCTCTGTCTCTCAGACATGATCCGAAAATAACCTGACCACTGACAGCTAAACCATTGACAGCGAACAGATAGCCACTGGCACCATGTAACGATGAGGATATAATAGCAACGTACGTTTTTTTTAAAAAAAGATAAATCAACTTGTTCAGAGAGTCATGACACACATTTGTGGTCTGAGCCTTCTGTCCCAGAGGTAGGGACACTACCACTGTACTATAATCACTGCAGAATGCCTGTGTAACACTTCAACATTGCAAAATCTTCCAACTTGTCTCACAGGTGTGATTCCCAGCCACCTAAGACAATATATGGGAAGATAACCAGAAGCTAGTTCAGGGGGATAACCACTGTAGTTCAGGAGTTATGGATAAACCTGATTCAGTATAACATAGGCAGGAAGAGATTAATCAATGGGTTTAACAGGGCATTCAACTCTGACATCAGGAAACGGTTACATTGTGAATTCCTACTGCAAGTGGGCGATGAGTAGGAAAGGGACAGAGGGCTGTTTGACGGTCAGGGGAGGTGGGTTTTAGGGCTCATCAATTCATAAGGTTGAAACTCTAACTTTTAAATTCTCTAAGACGAGACTGATTTGTCAGGATTGGAGTCATACTGCCAGTACAGGACAGAAGGAGGCCATTCCCACCCCTGGGTCCATGCAGACACAATCAGGTGATCCCTGAAGCTCTGAGAGTCCTCGACCGATTTCTCTCTGAAATCATTGATCATCTCCATTTCTAACACCTTTTTAGACTGTGGGTTCCAGGTCATTGTCATGCACCATGTCAGCCTTTTACCTCTTAAACAAAACCATCAATCTGGCTCCCCTTGTCCTTCTGTCAGCAGTTATTGAGAACTCATAGAACATACAAACATAGAACAATACAGCGCAGAACAGGCCCTTCGGCCCTCGATGTTGTGCCGATCTGTAAACTATTCTCAGCTCATCCCTCTACACTATCCCAAAATCATCCACGTGCTTATCTATCTGTGTACCTTATTGCAACCTCCCATTATCTTATACATCTCCATCTAATCCCCTCAACCAAATGACTTTGCCAAAAGGATAAAACCCTGGCTTCACCACAGTAGCTAAACCTCCTTATTCCTGGCACCAACCTGATACATCTCGTTTGCATTCTTTCAAGAGCTTTCAATGTGTGGTGGCCTGAAATGGACCCTATACTTGTCAATTAACCAGCGTTTTATCAGTAAATGTTCTGCATGGCTGTTTTTATGTTCGATAGCTCTATTTTCGATGCCCAAAAACCCCACATGCCTTGCTAACCACTCAGTCAATATGTCCAGTCACCTTCCAAGAACATAGGTAGCCTCAGGTCCCTCAGTTTCTTTGGAACTGTGCCACTAAACTATATCAGGATTCTGTGCATATTTGTGAATGCATGGGGTATGGTAACTGTGATTAATGCATTACAGGCATAGACAGTACTGCGGTCAATTCTGGTCTCCCTCTTATAGGAAAGATGTTAAACTCAAAAGGGTTCAGAAAATATTTACAAGGATGTTGCTGAGGTTGGAGGGTTTGAGTTATCAGGAAACACTGAATAGGCTGGGGCTATCAGAGGCCGAGTGATGAACTTACAGAGGTTTATAAAATCATTAGGGGCATGGATAAGGTGAATAGTCAAGGTCTTTTTCCCAGTTTCGGGGGTGGGGGAGTCCAAACCTGCAGGGCATGGGTTTAAGGTGAGAGGGGAAAGGTTCACCTGATGAAGCAGCTGCAGTCCGAAAGTTTGTGTAATTTTCAATAAATCTATTGGACTATAACCTGGTATCATGTGACTTCCATCTCTAGATCACCAACAAAACGTAGATGATTTTAAAAAGTGGGAAAGCTTCTAAAAATTATAATTTGGGACAAAATGATTAGTCGCTTGGGAAAATGAAGATTATTATGGAAAGACAGCGTGAATGTGCTCAGGGTAAATGATGATTAATTATCTTTTTTGAAGAAGAAGAAACACATAAAATTGATCAGGGTAATGCTGCTGATGTAGCATCCAAGGACTTCCAAAAGGCATCCAGACAGAGCTGGATAACAAACCTGTGAGCAAAATGAACACTTGTGGAATAACTGGGACAGCAGCAATACAGATACAAAATGAACGGTGGCAGAAAACAAACGGTACTGGTTCATGGGTGCATTTTTTGGACTTGAGAAAGGTTTTCAGTGGAGTTCCCTAGGGGTTCAAGTACATGAATAATCCTATTGTACATTAATAATCTAAGTCTTTGCACACAGGACACAAATGTAATATTTGCAGATTAAGTGAAATTTTGGAAGCATCATGAACTATGAATTTGACAGTGTAGAACATCAATAGGGCATAGAAAACATAGAGACATATAAACATAGAAACTAGGAGCAGGAGTAGGCAATTCGGCATTTTGAGCCTGCACCCCCATTCAGTACGATCATGGCTGATCATGCAATCTCCGTCTCTCACTCTCCTTCCTCCCCATACCCATTGATCCCTTTAGCATCGCAAGGGCGATGTCCAGCTCCCTCTTGAATCTATCCAACGAACTGGCCCCAACAGCTTCCTGTGATAGAGAATTCCACAGGTTCACAACTCTGTGAGTGAAGAAATTCTTCCTCATGTCAGCCCTGAATGGCTTCCCCCTTATTCTTAGACTGTGACCCCTTGCCTTGACTTCCCCAACATCGAGAACATACTTCCCGCATCCAGCCTGTCCAGCCCAATCAGGGATTTCATATGTTTCTCTGAGATCCTCCCCTCATTCTTCAAAGTTCCAGTGAGTACAGGCCCAGTCAATTCAATCTTTCTTTATATGTCAGTCCTCCCATCCTGGTGAACCTTCACTCCCTCAATAGCAAGAATAGACAAGGCAGTAGAATTGGCAGACAGGCAGCAGATGTAATTTAAAGCAGAAAACTGTGAATTAATTCATCTCAATAGGAAGAACAAAAAGGTAAAATATAAAATGAAGGATATTATTGTTTAGAGAGTGCAAAAGGACCTGGGTGTACATGAATATAATTAATTGAAGTTGACAGGACAGGCTGTGTAACAAGAGAAGGAAGATTTGTTAACTTAAATAGAAACCTGATTCCGCTTTAACTGGAGTATTGCGACCAAGACTGGGTGCCAGACTTGATGGCGTGTAGACATAATAGGTGCATAAACAACGCATGAGAATGATTCCAGGGATGAGGAACTTCATCCGCATGGATTAATTGGGGAATATAGGACTCTTTGCCTCAAACAACAGAAGGTTGAAAAGAGATTTGATAGAGGTATTCAAAATGATGAGGGGTCCCTTGTCCAGTTTCCTCCCACCTACATCCATTCTTCTGACATCCTCCAACATTTCAATAATTTCCAGTCTCCTGAACTGTCTCACTCTGGATGTTCAATTTTTATCATTTTGAAGAAGTCATATTCAAAGAGAAACATTTCTCTTCTTCTTTCACAAATGTTACCTGACCTGTTGAGATTTTCTACCATTTGCGGTTTTTATTACCACGATCTCCCATCCTCCAGTCAATTCTCAAAACAAAAAAAGGCTGGAAAGCACAGCAGGTGGAGAGAGAGCAAGCTAACATTTTGAGGCTAGATTGCTTTTCACCAAAGGTGACATGAAATGTGGAGGGGACCACACTGATGCAATAGTAGGGGGTGTGGAATGCTGGGGGAGAAATGGTGTTAATAGGACAGATAAGTAAACATATGCCTTCTAGTTTTGGACTCACCTACACTGGGGAAAAGACCTTTGCTATTCACCATGTCCATACCCCTCATGACTTTATAAACTTTTATAAAGTCACCCCGTGGCCTCCTAAGTTCCAGGGAAAATAGGGTTAAGGAGAATCCAAAGGGCTTTTATAAATACATGAAGGACAAAAGGACAACTTGGGAGAGAATAGAGCCCCTCAAAAATCAGCAAGGCAGTCTATATATAGAGCTGCAGGAAATGGGAGAGACACTAAGCGAATATTTTGCATCAGTGTTTACCTTGGAAAAGGATATGGAAGATATAAACTGTCGGGAAGTAGATGGTGACATCTTGAAAACTGTCCATATTACAGAGGAGGAAGTGCTGGATGTCTTGAAACATTAAAAGTGGATAAATTCCCAGGACCTGATCAGATGTACCCTAGAACTCTGTGGGAAGCTAGGGAAGTGATTGCTGGGCCTCTTATTAGAAATTTGTATCATCGACAGTCACAAGTGAGGTGCTGGAAGACTGGGGGTTGGCTAATATAGTGCCACTATTTAAGAAAGCAGTAAGGAAAAGCCAGGAAACTATAGACCAGTGAGCCTGACATTGGTGGTGGGCAAGTTGTTGGAGGGAATCCTGAGGGACAGGTTGTACATGTATTTGGAAAGGCAAGGACTGATTAGGGATAGTCAACATGGCTTTGTGCGTGGGAAATCATGTCCCATGAACTTGATTGAGTTTTCTGAAGAAGTAACAAAGAGGATTGATGAGGGCAGAGCAGTGGACATGATCTATATGGACTTCAGTAAGGCGTTTGACAAGGTTCCCCATGAGAGACTGATTAGCAAGGTTAGATCTCATGGAATACAGGGAGAATTAGCCATGTGGATACAGAAGTGGCTCAATGGTAGAAGACAGAGGGTGATGGTGAAGGGTTGCTTTTCAGACTGGAGGCCTGTGACCAGAAGTGTGCTACAAGAAGCGACGCTGGGTCCTCTACTTTTCATCATTTATATAAATGATTTGGATATGAACATAGGAGGTATAGTTAGTAAGTTGACTTCAAAATCGGAGGTGTAGTGGACAGCAAAGAAGGTTACCTCAGATTACAACAGGATCTTGATCAAATGGGCCAATGGGCTGAGAAGTGGCAGATGGAGTTTAATTCAGATAAATGCGAGGTGCTGCATTTTGGAAAAGAAAATCAGAGCAGGACTTATACACTTAATGGTAAAGTCCTTGTCAGTGTTGCTGAACAAAGAGACCTTGGAGTGCAGGTTCATAGCTCCTTGAAAGTAGAGTCGCAGGTAGATAAGATAGTGAAGAAGGTGTTTGGTGTGCTTTCCTTTATTGGTCAGAGTATTGTGTATAAAAGTTGAGAGATCATGTTGCAGCTGTACAGGACATTGATTAGGCCACTGTTGGAATATTGCAAGCAGTTCTGGACCTAACAGGCAACTTTTTCACGTAGAGGGTGGTACGTGTATGGAATGAGCTGCCAGGTGAAGTGGTGGAGGCTGGTATAATTAGAGTATTTAAAAGGCATCTGGATGGGTATATGAATAGAAAGGGTTTAGAGGGATACGGGCCAAGTGCTAGTAAGTGGGACTAGATTAGGTTAGGATATCTGGTCAGCATGGACGAGTTGGACTGAAGGGTCTGTTTCCATGCTGTACATCTCTATGACTCTATCCAGCCTCTCCTTGTACCTCAAACCTTCCAATTTTCATAACTCCTTGTAAATCATTTTGGCACCATTTCCAGTTTAATAACAACTTTCCTGTAGCAGTGCAACCAGAATTGTATGCACTACTTCAAACGTGGCCTTACCAATATCCTGTACAGCTTTAACAAGAAGACCTAACTCCTGTCCTCGGTGCCGTGACTGAGGAAGGCAAGTGTGCCGAATATCTTCTTCAGTACCTGGGGTCATAAGGTATCCAAACAGGTTGATTTAAAAATATATATTTCAGTTACTATTTGTTTTTCAAAGACATTGCTGTTTTTATAACTACATGTTCGTGCAAGGAAAGAGTTACATAGAAATAAACGAATAATCAGCTGGAGTAGACCTTTTAGCCTCTTGCATCCATTCTGCCATTTAATAAGATCAACATTAATCTGATTGTAACCTTAAATCCACATTCCTTCCTACCCCTCATAACCATTTCACCCCTTTGCTTCACCTTCGTTCTAAAAGTATTCAACAGTGTCTCAGTTGCCTCACAGCAGCAGGGTCCCAAGTTTGATTCCAGTGTTGGGCGACAGTCTGTGTGGGGTTTGCACATTCTCCCTGTATCTGTGTGGGTTTCCTCCAGGTGCTCCGGTTTCCTCCCACAATCCAAAGATGTGTAGGTCAGGTGAATTGGCCATGCTAAATTGCCCATAGTGCGAGGCGCATTAGTCAGAGGGGGGTGGGCTACTCTTCAGAGGGTCGGTGTGGACTTGCTGGACCAAAGGGCCTGTTTCCACACTGTAGGGAATCTAATCTAATCTCAAAACTCTACTTCCATCACCTTTTCAGGAGGGGAACTCAAAAGATTGACGATGTTCTGAGATCAAACTTTTGGCCAATCTCTGTTTAAAATGGGCAACCCCTAATGTTTGAACAGTGATACCTCATTGTAGATTGTTGCATAAGTAGAAACACCGTCTCCACATTCATCCTGTCAAGACCCTGCAGGACTTTAAACACTTTAATCAAGTTGCCTTGTACTCTTCAAAGCTCTGGCAATATACAAGTCTGGACTATCCAACCTTTCCTCAATGCAGATACATCTTTCATTTAAGAAGGTGATCAATATGATGCACTAGATACAGTCTCATCAGGGCCCTATATAAATAAAGTATACTCTCCCTACTTCTGTATTCAATTCCTCTTATGAAAAATGATACCATTCCATAAATGTTTCTAATTACTTGCTATATCTACATATTCACCATTTGTAATTCATACATGAAGATATCCAGGTCTCTCTGGCATCTCAGAACTCTGCAATCTCTCACCATTTAAGTAGTATGTTTCTCTTGTTTTCTTCCTGTGAAAAAGGAGAATTTCTAGTTTCCCACTTTATACTCCATATGCCACATTGTTGTCCACTCACTTAATCTTGCTATTTATTTTTGTAGTCTCCTTATGTTCCCTTCATAACTTACTTTCCTATTTTTGCATCATCAGCAAATCTGGCAACCATACCTTTGCTCAGTTCATCCAATCATTTGTATAAATTTTACAGACAAGTTACCAACATCAATTCTAGTGCGATACCACTCATTACATTTTGCCAATCTGAACATTTATGTCTATTCTCCACTTTCTGTTCACCAGCCAATCTTCTATCCCTGCCAATATGCTACCCACTACACTAGAAGCTTTTATTTTCAACAATAATCTTAGATGTGTCACCTTATGAAATGCCTTCTGGAAGTCTAATGACAGCACATCCACCTGTAATCTGTATCCACAGCACATGTAACCTCCACAAAGAGCTCCTATTGATTTACTAAAGAATGTTTCCATTTCACAAAACCATGTTGACTCTGCCTGATTACCTTGAACTTATCCAGGTGCCCTGCTATAACTTCTTTAATAATGGTTTCTCACATTTTCCCTAAGAGAAATGTTAAGCTGTCTAGTCTGTAATTTCCTGCTTTCTGTTACCCACCCTTTTTGAATAAAAGATTTACATTGGCCTACCTCCAAACCAATGGGATCAGCCCCAAATCAAGAGTGTTTTAGAAAATTAAACCAATGCATCAATTATCTCACTAGCCACTAGACTCTAGGATGAAATCAATCAGGATCTAGTCACTTGTCAGGTGGCAGCCCTAACCATTTACTCAATACCACTTCTCTGGTGATTGTGATTTTCCTGAGCCCCTCCATCTTTTCCATTTCCTGACTTAACACTGTTTCTGGGATGCTCCACTACAATGAAGACTGATGTTAAGTTCAGCTGCCATTTTCTTTTTTTTTCATTATTAATACTGCAGTCTGACTTTCTAATGGACCAATGCTCATTTTGTTAACTTTCTTTTTTTAAGTATTTGTAGAAATTCTTACTATCTGTTTTTGTATTTCTGGCTAGCTTTGTCATGTACTCTACTTTTTCTATTTGTTTTTGCTCCTTCTTTGCTTTTTTTTAAAAAATATTCCATCCAGTCTTTTGTCTTTACACAATCACATGCCTTTTCTTTTGGTCTGAAGCATCTTTAACATTTCAAGTTAACCACGAACAGTCTGTCCTAGCCTTGGAATTTGTCTTGCTCACTCATAAGCACCTATTTTGTATATTCTGAAATAACCCCTTAGATGCCTGTCGTGATATCACTATTGTTCTATACTTTGAACTAATTCATCAATTCATTTTAGCCAGCCAACACTCCCCAGGGCCTTACCATTAACTATGAAAGTCCTGGCCTTGTTCATCTTACTAAAATGCAAAACCTCACATTTATCTAAATTAAACTCCATCTGCCACTTAGCCCGTTGGCCCACTTGATCAAGATTCCTCTCCATTCTTAGATAACCTTCTTCACTGCCTACAATAACATCAATTTTAGTGTCATGGACAAACTTAATAGCCATTCCTAAATTCGCATCCAAATCATTTAAATAAATGTCAATCAACAGTGAACCCAAGACCAATCCCTGCGTGTGTTTTTATTCCCCAGATGATAACCCTCTTTTTAACTTTCCCCTAATAATGACAGTACCAGGTACTTGATAAGAATGAAAGATGTGCGCTGCTCATTTTCAACTTCGAAAGCTGTGTGAAAGTAAGTACGAGTTGATTTGCTCACATGATGCATGAGAATTTTATATCGACAACAAATAAACCAAATACTGCAAGCTTGGATAATTGATTAATACTCTTGGATTACTTGGTCATAACTAAACTAAAACTAATTATTAAACATGAACTTCCCAAAGCTGTGAAGCAGGCAAGTGACTTATCCATTCTTAGCAATAAACAGCCTTTCCAAAGCACCTATCAATTTTCACTCATCTATTCCTGCTCCCATTTCTGTTTCTATTGATATTTTGTTGGCATCCTCTTCATTGCTAAACATCAACACAAAACTCTGTTTCAGAATTCTAGCCTTGTCCTCATTCTTAATGCATTTTTTCTAAGAGATTACAGCTTTTTGTTTTTTGGACGGTAGGCTGAAAATAAGGATCGTGGTCAGTGCTGTTAAAGTGGAAGAACATAGATGGTGTTATTTGCAGCTTTAGAAAAACAAGTGAAGCTAAACAATACATGTGCTACATTGATACTTCTTGTGTGTAGTGAGGCTGGACAAATCCGTTGTGAGTTCAGAAGAGTTCAGCACTGTTGTAAACCTTTGATTGGTCTGTTTGAAGTTTAACACAGACCCTGTGAGGAAATGAAAAGTGAAGCAAGGAGAAGCCATTTGAAGACAGTTGCATCTTTATTCATCCCCTTTTTTGGTAAAGTTGCACTCTGTGATTCTCTGTTGAAAGAACAGGAAAACTGTATCCGCAGGTGTTGAAATAAATGATTCTAAGTCTTACAAAAGGAATTTTTAAAAAGACCCTGTGAACTAAAGACATCTGCATTAAGCAGATGGCATTATGCTATCATCAAAGAAGCAAAAGGATTGTGCACAACCTGTCCAGTTTTGTCATCTGGACTGGTGGTACACAATTATGTTTCCCTGACTACATATTTTCTCTGTTCATAGTATTTGTGTCTTGCTTGTTTCTCCTTGTGTGTCTGTTTGCATGTGTATGCGTTAGAATTTAAAAAGAATAAAGTTTAAGTGTTATTGTCACAAATTAGCAATTCATTTTTCCTTCTTGTGGCATTGGTTATGAAAACCAGTTTGTTCACAATAAATGAATATTTTCTTGATAATTACAAACAAAACATGGTCCATATTTCTTTAAACAGACAGTTAAGTAAATTGGGCAATTTCAGAGTTTATTTAAATGTTGAAATGTGGAACTTTTTCAAGAAACAGATACGACGTGTCCTTGATATGTATGTACCTATCAGGCAGGAAAGAGATGGTCGTGTGAGGGAACCTTGGTTGACGAGGGAGGTTGAATGTCATGTAAGGAGGAAGAAGGAGGCTTACATAATGTTGAGGAAACAAGGTTCAGACAGAGCATTGGAGGGATACAGGATAGCCAGGTGGGAGCTGAAGAAAGGGATTAGGAGAGCTAAGAGAGGGCATTAAAAATCTTTAGCGGGTAGGATCAAGGATAACTCCAAGGCCTTTTATGTGTATGTGAGAAACATGAGGATGACGAGAACGAGGGTAGGTACGATCAAGGACAGTAGTGGGAGACTGTGTATTGAGTCGGAAGAGATAGGAGAGGTCTTGGATGACTACTTTTCTTCAGTATTTACAAATGAGAGGGACTGTATTGTTGAAGAGGAGAGTATGAAATGGACTGGTAAGCTAGAAGAGATACTTGTTAGGAAGGAAGATGTATTGGGCATTTTGAAAAACTTGAGGATAGACAAGTCCCCTGGGCCTGACGGGATATATCCTAGGATTATGTGGGAAGCAAGAGAGGAAATTGCAGAACCGTTGGCAATGATCTTTTCGTCTTCACTGTCAATGGGGGTGGTGCCAGGGGACTGGAGAGTGGCGAATGTTGTGCCCTTGTTCAAAAAAGGGAATAGAGATAACCCCGGGAATTACAGGCCAGTTAGTCTTACTTCGGTGGTAGACAAAGTAATGGAAAGGGTACTGAGGGATAGGATTTATGAGTATCTGGAAAGACACTGCTTGATTAGGGACAGCCAGCACGGATTTGTGAGGGGTAGGTCTTGCCTTACAAGTCTTATTGAATTCTTTGAGGAGGTGACCAAGCATGTGGATGAGGGTAGAGCAGTGAATGTAGTGTACAAGGATTTTAGTAAGGCATTTGATAAGGTTCCCCATGGTAGACTTATGCAGAAAGTCAGGAGGCATGGGATAGTGGGAAATTTGGCCAGTTGGATAGAGAACTGGCTAACCGGTCGAAGTCAGAGAGTGGTGGTAGATGGTAAATATTCAGCCTGGAGCCCAGTTACAAGTGGAGTTCCGCAGGGATCAGTTCTGGGTCCTCTGCTGTTTGTAATTTTTATTAATGACTTGGAAGAGGGAGTTGAAGGGCGGGTCAGTAAATTTGCAGACGATACGAAGATTGGTGGAGTTGTGGATAGTTAGGAGGGCTGTTGTCGGCTGCAAAGGGACTTAGATATGATGCAGAACTGGGCTGAGGAGTGGCAGATGGAGTTCAACCCTGTCAAATGTGAGGTTGTCCATTTTGGAAGGACAAATAAGAATGCTGAATACAGGGTTAATGGTAGGGTTCTTAGTAAGGTGGAGGAGCAGAGGGATCTTGGGGTCTATGTTCATAGATCTTTGAAAGTTGCCACTCAGGTGGATAGAGCTTGTAAGAAGGCCTATGGTGTATTAGCGTTCATTAGCAGAGGGATTGAATTCAAGAGTCGTGAGGTGATGTTGCAGCTGTACAGGACCTTGGTTAGGCCACATTTGGAGAACTGTGTGCAGTTCTGGTCACCTCATTTTAGGAAAGATGTGGAAGCTTTGGAGAGGGTGCAGAGGAGATTTACCAGGCTGTTGCCTGGAATGGAGAATAGGTCGTACAAGGATAGGTTGAGAGTGCTAGGCCTTTTCTCATTGGAACGGCGAAGGATGAGGGGTGACTTGATCGAGATTTATAAGATGATCAGGGGAATAGATAGAGTAGACAGTCAGAGACTTTTTCCCCGGGTACAACAGAGTGTTACAAGGGGACATAAATTTAAGGTGAAGGGTGGAAGGTATAGGGGGGGATGTTAGGGGTAGGTTCTTTACCCAGAGAGTGGTGGGGGCATGGAATGCGCTGCCTGTGGGAGTGGCAGAGTCAGAATCATTGGTGACCTTTAAGCGGCAATTGGATAGGTGCTTAAGCTAGGACAAATGTTCGGCACAACATCGTGGGCCGAAGGACCTGTTCTGTGCTGTATTGTTCTATGTTCTATGTTCACATTTGTGTTGACTCAGCAAGCAGTGTGGTTCAATATCAGTGCACAGTGTCACAGAATCCCTACAGTGCAAAAACAGGCCATTTTGCCCAACAAGGCCACACTGAGCCTCAGAAGAGTAACCCACCCAGACCCAATTATTCTACATTTACCCTAACTAATGCATCTAACCTTCACATCCCTGAACTCTCTGGACAATTTAGCATGGCCAATTCACCTAACTTACACATCTTTGGATTGTGGGAGGAAACCAGAGCACTCAGAAGAAATCCCCACAGACACGGGGAGAATGTGCAAACTCCACACAGGCAGTCACCCGAGGTTGGAATCGAACCTGGGTCCCTGGCGCTGTGAGGCAGCAGTGCTAACCATTGAGCCACTGTGCCATCCAGTTATTTTCAGAAAATGCATATCTGTAATCTTTTTGGTGGCTTTTTCTGGTTACTAACTTTCCTGAGTGTCTTTGAATGTAATGTCTTGATACTTTTAAGTTTAACCTCTCATGTAGGCTTTTCCTACCTGTAACATTTCATTACCAACTGACGCGTTGCTACCTGGACAGAGTGTGTTAATGAAACCATCCTGAGATCTGCTAATGCTATTTGGCTACAGGTTATTCTTCCTAATATCCTAGCCTGTCATGGAAGGTCAGTTGAGATTCACTGACCATTCAACTGATAACTTTAAAATCAAACATCAGTTTAGTATTGATTAAAACATTCCAAATATGTATCACCCATTCTGCGTCATTATCTTACTACTTACGGGAAGGTGGACAACTTTTGGATTCTCTTTTACTGTAACTGCAATTCTATTCTAATATTTCTCTTTACAAGTTTTATTTTTTTCTTTTCACTTCCTTTCTTAGCTTATTGGCCTGGAACTTACTTGAAGAATTCATTTGATTTATAGCAAATATCTCTACTTTTGTTTCATCTGACTCTCTATCTTTATTATCTTTCAGGAGGTTTCTCGTTCAATTAATCATCACCCTTTATTGGAACGTACCGAGCTGTATCTGAAACATCGCAGGGGGATTTGTGAAATTTTGCCTTGTCTTGCTCCACTGCATCCAGCATCATGCTGTGTTTTAACAGACAGTTCTTCCTCTGGTTTCTGTCATTGTCCCCAGAGAAACTCAGCAATTTAATATCAACCTTAAGAGGACTAGCTGAGATTGGTAACTTGTTAGCTGTTGCAGACACATAGTTGCGTATTGTAACCTGAGCTACTATAATTTTGCTGGACTCAGCAACTCTAATGAGGCAAATACATTCTGAAAAATTCCATGCTTTCTATTTTTTTTCCTTGCATTGTGGACATTCCTATTTGCTGTCGAACTTCGTGGCTTTCTCAATAATTTCATAAAGCAGTTGGGAGACAAACACATTAGGCTATAAGATTAAGGAGGAGAAATAGGCAATTCGTTCTATTGAAGGTTTCCTGATGAAGGGCTCCTGCCTGAAACATCGATTTTCCTGCTCCTTGGATTCTGCCTGACCTGCTGTGCATTTCCCACGACTCGAACCTTGACTCTAATCTCCAGCATCTGCAGTACCCACTTTTGCCTAATTGAGTCTGCTCCACCATTCAATAAGATCATGGCTGATCTGATTATCCTCAACTCCACTTTCCTGCCTTTTACCCATAACCCTAACCCTCAATTCCCCTACTGACTACAAATCTGTCTATCTCAGCCTTGATAGTTGTCAGCAATTAAGAATTTCACAATTTACTACCCGCTGAGAGAATAAATTCCTCCTCATCTCTGACTTCAATAGGTGATCCCTTCATGTGAGAATATATCATCTGATTCCAGTACCTCTCATAAATAAGACAATCTTTCCACATCTAACCTGACCAGTCCCATATAATCCTTCAATAAGGGATCCTGCAGCCTTCAGGACTCAATATTGAGTTCAATAATTTTAGGGCCTGAACACCTCCTTCCATGCCCTTTACCCGCCCACCATACCCCAGGCCCTGCTATCATTCAGGCCACTTTCAGCACAGCCCACCCATTTTCAACTCCTCGTGGTCTCCATTGAGAGCACTTCCTTTCCCCTGGCTGACCATTATCCATCCTTTTGTCTGCCTGTATTTCTTAACTCTGATCCCATCCCCACCTATTGAATATTCCTTTACCACCTCACCCCACTCCTTGTCTTCAGCACAAATACCAACTCAGGAAGGATCACTGGATCCAAAATGTCAACTCTGGTTTCTCTCCACAGATGCTGCCAGACCTGCTGACTTTCTCCAGTAATTTCTGCTTTTGTTTCAGGTTTCCAGAATCCACAGCTCTTGGTTTAAAATTCCTGTTTCAATAAGGTTGCCTCCATACCTGGGATCAATCTATTCTGGACTGTCTACAGTGCCAGGATATTTTTTCTTAAATAAAGGGTTGAAAACCATTCGCAATGTTCAAGTTGTGGTCTGACTAATGCCTTGTTTTCTTGCGGGAGTGGGGTTGGGTGGTGGTGGTGGTGATGGTGATGGTGGTGGTGGGGGTGGGGGTGGGGGTAGGGGTGGTGGTGGGGGTGGTGGTGGGTGTAGGGGTGGGGGTGGGGGTGAGGGTGGGGGTGGGGGGGGGGGGGTTGGCGTTGGTGGTGTCGGGTAGCTGCTTGACTGCTTTGCAGTACAGTGATACCAACAACGTTGGTTCAACTCCTGCACTGGCTGGGGTCATCATGAAGGACCTAACACTCAACCTTGGCTAAGGTTTGATGACCCTTGGGTTAAACTCACCACTAGTTGTCTCTCTGTAGTGAGAGAGCAGTGTATGGTGACTTTAGCTTTTTTTTTATTATGGATGCCTAGTTTTGAGTTGCTTTATCTGTTTGAAACCATTTACCAAGCTGTTAATGGCACACAACATGATGGGGTCATCCTCAATGTGAAGATGGGATTTCATCTCCACACAACTTTGTAGTGATCATATTTACCAGTAGTCATGAAGAGATGCATCTCCAATTGTAGATTGTTGAGGATGAGATCAAGTAATTCTTTTTTCCCTCCTGTTGGTTCCCTCACTATGTACCACAGGCCTTGTTTAGCAGCTAGGTCCTTTAAGACTTGTCCAGTCCACTCAGCAGTGGTATGATCAAGTTACCCTTTGTGCTGGAGATTGAATTTCCCCATCAGAGTACATTCTGTGCCCTTGCAAACCTCAATGCTTCTTCCAACTGGTGTTTAACAAGGAGGGGAACTGATTCGGCAGTCAAGGGGTATAGAATGTGGTAATCAGTCGGAGATTTCCTTGTTCATGTACGACCGAATAACTTGAGACTTCATGGGCTCTGGAATCAATGGTGAGAACTTGCAGAGAAATTTCTTCCTCACTGTGCTGCCACTCTTGGTGGATCAGGCCTGTTGGTACCATGGATATATCCAGGAATGGTGATGGCAGTGGCTGGGACATTGCCTGCATAATATGACTATGTGCAGCTTTTGCTGGATTGGTTTGTTGGATTGCTCTTTCAGTTTTGGCTCAAGCTCTCAGTAAGAAGGACTTTGCAGAGTGAAAAGGGTTGTGTGCTGTTGTAGCTTTTTGTGCCTCAGTCAAAAGAAGGTAGTCCACCTGGTTTTATTTGTTTTACACTTTTTCTAGTGTTTGGTGCAACTAAGCAGCTTGCTGTGGATCTGGGTTCACATGTGGTCCAGATCAAGAAAGGGTGGCAGATTTTCATTTAATAACATGTCAGCCACTGATCTGGCACGGCACTAATTTTAAAATTCTCATATCCCACTGTGCCTGCTCCCCTCTTTGTCACCTTATGTGACTGTGTGAAATTTTATTTAACAGTTGCTCCTTGGGAGGTTTTACTACCTTAAAGCGTGTATATAATTGAAAGTTGCTGTGTACAATTTGAATTATTTTTGCCAGCTCATAGTTTCCTTCTTTCCAGATAAACTGTAACGCAGCCCTTCTGAAATCCAGATGGCATCACACACTACGTTTTCCCCACCAGGTTCCTTTGAGATCGAGTTGAAGGGAATCAATTGGTTAGATTGGCAAAATTCTGGCTGTGGGAATCTACAATGACCTCTGTTGGAGTAAAGAGGAACTGCTGGAAATGACGACAATGACATTTCGTGCTTCCCATCTTTGGGCTTAAATCAAGGTGTCACATCAGCTTGTAAATATGAAGGAGATTTTTCTAATCATTTAGGTGCTTTGCTGGTGGTGCCAGCATTTATTTACCATCCCTAATGAGGTGGTGGGAAGGTGCAGCTTTCTTTCACCACTGTAGCTCATTTCATGCAGTGTTGTAAGGGGAGTTCCAGGATTTTGATTCAGTAATACTGAAGGAATAGTGATATATTTTCAAGTTAGGATGGTGAGTGGTTTGGAGGGGAACTTGCAGGTGGTGTTGCAGACTCCCACTGTCCTTGTCCTTCTAGATCGAAGTGGTTGTGAATTTGGATGGTAAGAAGGAGCATTAAAACTCTGCAGTGCTTTTGTAAGTGCTACACACTGCTGCTGTGACTACTGGTCATCAGTGTTGGAGGGAGTGGATGTGGTGCTAATCAAGTGGACTACTTTGTCCTGGATGGTATCAAGTTTCTTGAGTGTTGGAACTGCATTTGTCATCAAAGGGAGTATTCTATCACAGTCCTGGCTTGAGCCTGGACAAGCTTTGGGGACTCAGGAATTGAGTTATTCACTGCCTTATTCCTTGCTTTCTGACCTGCTCTTGTAACCACTGTATTTATATGGCTAGTCCAGTTAAGTTTCTGGTCAACCTCCTGAATGTTGATGGCGGGTTAATCAGCGATGGTGATGCCACTGAGTGTGAAGGGACAATGGTTAGGTTCCTTTTTTGGATATGGTCATTGCCTGGCATTTGTGTGGTGTGACTGTTACTTGCCTCTTGTCCGCATTTGGACTCCTTCAGTGTCTGAGGTGTTGTGAACGGTGCTGAATACCTCCCCACTTTTGACCTTATGATGAAGCAGCTGAAGGTGGTTTCGCTGAGCACATTAGCCTTTTCTGGGGCTGAGATGATGGATATCCAACAACCACAAGCATCCTCCAATGGAGAGGTTCCAATCAGCACCCACCCTGATTCCTATTGACTCCACTTTTGTGATAGCTTCTTGATGCTACACTCTGTCAAATTTGTGGTTGTGCCAAATATTTTATACCTTTTTCAGCATCAGAAAGTTGGGTCAGGTACACAAGACTTCCTAGAACCTGGAAATATTATTCTGGCTTATTCTAGGTCCAATTCGGGAATTAATTAGCTAAACTGAATTGAGCCACTGAAAGACTTGGAACTCTGAAAATTCATCGGAATACAATAGCTACTGTATTGTAAATGGTGGGGGTGGGGGTGGGGGTGAGTCGTCATCACCCATCTTTACTTGTGCCCAACATTCTACCCCAGTGATATCGCTGCTGATCTTTCAGCTGGGAACTGGTGTCTTGTCTGAAAAATCACAAAAGGTCAGATCACAGAAACCATTGCAGATATCGACACTGATGAAAGATCTGGGTTTGTTTGTAAGTGCTACACACTGCTATGTGCAGCACAGTGGCTTGGTGGTTAGCACTGCTGCCTCACAGTGCCAGGGACCTTGGTTTGGTTCCAGCCTTAAGTGACTGCCTGTGTGGAGTTTGCACATTCTCCCCGTGTCTGTGTGGGTTTCCTCCGGCTGCTCTGGTTTCCTCCCACAGCCCAGAGATGGGCAGTTCAGGTGAATTAGCCACGCTAAATTGCCCATAGTGTTCATGGATTGGGTTAGGTATATTGGTCAGGGGTCAATATAGGATAAGAGAATGGGTCTGCATGGATTACTCTTTGGTGTGGACTTGTTGGATCGAAGGGCCTGTTTCCATACTGTAGGGACTCCATGGTTATTGTAATTTCATAGGTAGGCAGTAAACCAAACCACACATACTTGTCATCTGTGGCTCGGTAAGTAGTCTGCCACCAGTGATTCAGGGGGTCAAGTCCCACTACAAAGACCTAAGCACACAACTTGGTGCTGTAAGGTAGGAGCACAGCATTGTCAAAGGTGCTTAGCTTTTGGATGAGATAGAACAGAGAATATCCACACTCTCTCAGGTGAATGCAAGAAGGTTGCATGACAGCTATATGAACAGAGGGGGAGTTTTGGGGCTACTGTTTGTCCCTCACTCAACACATGGTTGCAATCATATTGCTGGTTGGGGCTGCTTTGTGCAAATCCTGGCAGCCATCTTCCTTACATCACAATCAGTCCAATTCTCGTACTTCACTGACTCTCAACCACTTTGGGGAAGTCCTGAGATTGTGAAAGATATTACAGAAATGAAAGGATTTTTTGACTGATTGTCTTCACTGACGATAATTTGCTCAAACTTGGACCTGATGTTCTTGGAATAATTCCAGTGCAGTGGGTAATTTGATAATCTTTATTAAATAATCAATGGGCAGCGGTGGGGATTAACAAGGTCAGGGAGGTAGTACTTCAATTAACACTTTCTTCTCTGGGGGTCGCGTTCCTCCCCAGGCTTTTTCCAAATTTGATTTGGCTTCCTCCACTTGGACCAAGGAATCAAAGGTGTTCTTGTACTCACTCTGCACCTCCATGGAGAGAAACACGAGTCTATCCTGATGTTCATTCACCCAGGACAGAAGGAAGGCACACTTCTTCCAAGCCCGGTAATAACCAGGATCCTTCTTCTGTTGAGATCGCTTTGCTCTTCCCAGTGTCCGGTGAAGGTGGGAGATTGCAGCCAAAGTATAATGACCGTTTGATGCCTTGCTTCCTCCAGTTAAGAGGACAGACGTGTCCTTGATTGTGTTCACTGGCTCAAAGGGATTAGAAAAATACGGGGTGCTTCGCACGGCTCCAACTCCAGCCTGCACAGCCTCTGCAGTGGACATGAAAACACGATTGCCCTTCAGGGCCTCGGAGACTGTTAATGCAGCTTCGATAAACTCGTCCCTCATTTCCCCCGATATGTCCCCATTCACCAGCTTCATGGAAAACGCGTATGCATAGAGAACGTTCACGACACTGTACTGGATCAGGGGAGAAGGCTTTGAACACAAACTCAGCAAAGGAACAATGTTACTGCAGATTCCAGGAATAGAATCATCATTTTCCCAGAATCTGCCTGTCACTTGCTCCTCTGTGAACCTACCCAGTTCTGAATCATTCTCACTCCCCGTTCTTGCAATATCAACCACAGGCTGTGCTTTGTTTACCTTCTCACATCTTCGATCTTCCTCCAGACCCTTTTGAAGAAAAGAAAACTAATTATTTCTTAATAGATATTGTGAATGCCCTCATGAACTCTCAGTGTTATTGTTCACTAATAGCACTGTCATGCCTGAGAATAAGTTCATGGTTTCAAGTTCACTCCAGAGAGTTAAGAAACATTCCTTCATCATTTCGCAGCATTTTCAATCAAGCATACAGGCCTTTACATGGCCTTCGAGGAGCAGGAGAATTAATGTTTCCCACATAAGCCCTTCATCAGGAATCCTGATGAAGGGCTTATGCCCGAAATGTCGACTCTCCTGCTTCTGCGATGCTGCCTGACCTGCTGTGCTTTTCCAGCACCATTCTCAGAGTCATAGAGATGTACAGCATGGAAATAGAACCTTTGGTCCAACCCGTCCATGGCCGACCAGATATCCCAACCCAATCTAGTCCCACCTGCCAGCACCCGGCCCATATTCCTCCAAACTCTTCCTATTCATATACCGATCCAAATGCCTCTTAAATGTTGCAATTGTACCAGCCTCCACCACATCCTCTGGCAGCTCATTCCATACACGTACCACCCTCTGCGTGAAAAGGTTGCCCCTTAGGTCTCTTTTATATCTTTCCCCTCTCACCCTAACGCTATGCCCTCTAGTTCTGGACTCCCCGACCCCAGGGAAAAGACTTTGTCTATTTACCCTATCCATGCCCCTCATGATTTTAGAAACTTTTATAAGGACACCCCTCAGTCTCTGATGCTCCAGGGAAAACAGCCCCATCCTGTTCAGCCTCTCCCTAGAGCTCAGATCCTCCAACCCTGGTAACATCCTTGTAAATCTTTTCTGAACCCTATCAAATTTCACAACATCTTTCCAATTGGGAGGAGACCAGAATTGCATGCAATATTCCAACAGTGGCCTAACCAATGTACAGCTGCGACATGACCTCCCAACTCCTGTACTCAATATTCTGACCAATAAAGGAAAGCATACCAAACGCCTTCTTCACGATTCTATCTACCTGTGACTCCACTTTCAAAGAGCTATGAGCCTGTACTCCAAGGTCTCTTTGTTCAGCAACACTCCCCAGGACCTTACCATTAAGTGTATAAGCCCTGCCAAGATTTGCTTTCCCAAAATGAAGCACCTCGCATTTATCTAAATTAAACTCCATCTGCCACTTCTCAGCCCATTGGCCCATCTGATCAAGATCCTGTTGTAATCTGAGGTAACTTTCTTCGCTGTCCACTACATCTCCAACTTTGGTGTCATCAGCAAACTAACTGTATCTCTTATGCTTGCATCCACATCATTTATACACACTCTTCGACTCCGATTTCCAGTATCTGCAGTCCTCACTTTCTCCTTTTAATGGCCTTGTCCAGGATCAAGAATCATTGAATCCCACAGTGTGGAAGCAGGCCATTCAGCCCAGAGTCCACGTCGATCCTCTGAAGAACATCCCACTCAGACCCACCCTGCTACCCTATCCCTGTAATCCCCATGGCTAATACACTTAGTCTACACATGCTTGGACTGTGGGAGAAAACCTGAAGTGGATGGACTACACCCCAGAGTTCGAAGGGAGAGAACTGAAGAGATAGTGGAGGCATTAGTGGTGATCTCACAGGATTCGCTAGAATCAGGGAGGGTCCGAGAGGACTGGAAAATCGCTAAAATGACACTCCCTGTTTAAAAAGGGACTAAGGCAAAAGATGGAAAAGTACAGACCGATTAGCCTGACCTCAGTCGTGGGTAAGATCCTGCACTCCATTGTGAAGGATGAGGTTTCTGAATACTTGGAAGTGTATGGTAAAACAGGGCAAAGTCAGCATGGTTTCATCAAGAGGAGGTCACCCCTGACAAATCTGCTAGAATTCTTTGAGGAACTAACAAGCAAATTAGACCAAGGAGAGCCAATGGATGTTATCGACCTGGACTTCAAGGAGGCCTTTGACAAGGTACCACACAGGAGGCTACTGTGTAAGATAAGGGCCCATGGTGTCAGAGGCAAGGTGCTCGCACAGATAGAAGGTTGGCTGTCTGGCAGAGAGTGGGGATAAGAGTCCTTCTCAGGATGCCAGTGACAAGTGGTGTTTTGCCAGGCTCAGTGTTGAGACCACAACTTTTCACTTTATACATTAACAATCTCAGCCGAAGGAACTGAAGGCACTCTGGCTAAGTTTGCAGATGATACAATGCTAGGTAGAGAGATAGGTAGTATTGAGGAGATGAGGAGGCTGCAGAGGATTTGGACAGGTTAGGACAATCAGCAAAGAAGTGGCAGATCGAGTACAACATGAGAAACTGTGAGGTCATGCACTTTGGTGGGAAGAATGGAGGCATGGAGGATTTTCTCAATGGGGAGAAAATTCAGAAGTCTGAAGTGCAAAGAGACTTGGGAGTTCTAGTCCAGGATTCTCTCAAGGTAAACTTGCAGTTTGAGTCAGTAGTTAGGAAGGCAAATGCAATGATGGCATTTATTTCGAGAGGACTTGCATATAAAAGCAGGGATATACTTCTGAGGCTTTATAAGGCTCTGGTCAAAACACATTTGGAGTATTGTGTACGCTCTGGAGCGGGTTCAGAGATGGTTCATGAGAATGGTCCCAGGAATGAAAAGCTTAACATATGAGGATCACTTAAGGACTCTGGGTTTATACTCAATGGAGGTTGGAAGGATGAGGGGGGATCTAATTGAAACTTACAGAATACTGAATGGCCTGGACAGAGTGGCTGTTGGGAAGATGGTTCCATTGGTAGGAGAGACTAGGACCTGAGGGCACAGCCCTAGAGTGAAGGGAAGACCTTTTGGATCAGAAATAAGGAGAAACTTCTTCAGCCAGAGAGTGAGGAATCTACGGAATTTATTGCCACGGAAGGCTGTGGAGGGCAGGTCATTGAGTATTTATGACTGAGATAGATAGGTTCTTGACTAACAAGGGGATCAAGGGTTATGGGAGAAACTTATCAACCATGATTGAATAGTGGCACAGACTCAATGGGCTGAATGGCCTAATTTCTGCTCCTATGTCTTATGGTCACCCAGAGGAAACCGGTGCAAACTCCACACAGACAGTCGGCCAAGGCTGAATTCGAACCTGAGTCGCTGATGCTGTGAGGCAGCAGTGCTAACCAGTGAGCTACTGTCCAACCCCAGGGGAGAACTGGACATGAACGTAATCTGTAGGCCAACAGTGAGGTGCTCTGCTGTCAAAGAGGCAAAACTAAGGAAATGCTGCACAGTTAGAAGGGCATTACTGAGATTGTGTTGCAATGTCTCAGAAGTAATAGTGAGACAGTGCTGCTTCCGTGGAGGGTCAGTACTGAGGGAGCACTGCACTGTCGGAGGTGCAGTGCAAAGGGAATGTTCCAGTTTTAGAGAGGCAGTCCTACACTATCAAACACAGTACTGAGAAGATTGCATTATTAAAAGTTTTATCTTTCGCATGATATATAAACTGAAGCCTCTGCTTTCTCTGGTGGATATAATACATCATATTCCAGAGAAGAAGGAGTATACTTTTAGTATTCTGCAATATTCTGGAGGCCAGTCAGCGTTGCAAAAAGACTCTGACAGTGTGGGCTCAATTCCCATACCAGTTGAAGTTACTATGAAGGGCCCTCTTTCTCAATCTCTCCTAGACCCTCAGGTTAAATCACCACCAGACAGACATGTCTTTCTAATGAGAGAGCAGCATTATGGTCTGCTAAGACTTTGGCAACTTTATTTTTACCATCCCTGATAGCTATGAGCATGAAATGTCAATAGATTTCTCAATAACTGGATGTCTTTGTATTTTCATGTCCCATGTAGATAATAACAACATCTTCCAATCAAGGTAAATTATTTTATTCATAAATAGGATATGGGCATCACTGGCTAGGCCAGCACTCATTGAATGTCCCTAATTGCCCAGAGGGCAGTTAAGGGTAACATGAAGACCAAACTGGGTAGGTTTAGGCGTTTCCAGATTGGGTTTTCATGACAATTGACAATGGATCCATTGTCAACATTAGACTCACTATCTGCTGTGAACCTGGATTCCCCAAAAGTTACCTGGGTTTCTGGATTAATAGTCTCGTAATAATACCACTGGGCCATTGCTTACTCCATTAAAAATTATTTCACTGAGATCAGGTAAGTCAGTATAGAAATCTAAGCACGGTGGCTCAGTGGTTAGCACTGCTGCCTCACAGTGCCTGGGACCCGGCTTTGATTCCAGCCTCAGACGACTCTCTGTGTGGAGTTTGCACATCCTCCTGGTGTCACATAGATTTCCTCTGGGTGCTCCGGTTTCCTCCCATAGTCCAAAGATGTACAGGTTAGGGTAATTGGCTATGCTAAATTGCCCATAGTGTTCAGGGACATGTGGGTTAAGTGCATTAGACAGAGGACATGTAGAGTAATAGGGGAGGGGAATAGGTCTGGGTGGGATACTCTTCGGAGGGTTGGTGTGGACTCTCTGGTCCAAATGGCCTGTTTCCACACTGTAGGGGTTCTGTGTATCTCTGTAGAACAGGTAGGGTCTTTCTGATTCCTTCCTGTGACTTCTCTGGTAACATGCTCTGATAGGGTGGCACGGTGGCTCAGTGGTTAGCACTGCTGCTTGCACATTCTCCCTGTGTCTGCGTGGGTTTCCTCCAGGTGCTCTAGTTTCCTCCCACAATCCAAAGATGGGCAGGGTAGGTGAAATGGAGATGCTAAATTGCCCCATAGTGTTCAGTACATTAGTCAGGGGTAAATGGGTCTGGGTGGATTACTCTTCAGATGTTTGGTGTGGACTTGTTGGGCTGAAGGGCCTGTTTCCATACCGTAGGGAATCTAATCATTCTAAAAATAGCCACTGGCTTATCCTGAAATCCCTATGCTTCAAAGTTGGTCTCCCCACAGTCCACCTGTGGATTCCTGAGGAAGGGCTCATGCCCGAAACTTCGATTCTCCTGCTCCTTGGATGCTGCCTGACCTGCTGTGCTTTTCCAGCAACACATTTTCAGCTCTGACCTCCAGCATCTGCAGCCCTCACTTTCTCCCCACAGTCCACCCAAGGGTCAGGTCCCAGCTCCTGTCCCCACATCATTGGGAGGGCACGGGAAGCTGCAGTTTGTCCTCCCAGACAGTTGTGGCGCTGTTGCTCACCGAGGGCTGCAGTTCCAGGACGGGGCCTGGGGGTCGCCGCTCCCACCACGGCCTCCACTCCTTGATCCAGGCCGCGGCCTGCCCGCTCTCCAGGAGCCGCTCGAAGTCGCGGCGCTCCTCCTCGCTCAGGGAGTCCCACAGCCGACCGGCCGTCCCGCCAGGGTGCGGGTGGCCGGGCTCCAGCTCCCCGGGCTCCCAGGCCTCGGAGTGCCGCAGCCGCCTCAGGCTCTCCCGCAGGCCCGCCCGAGCCTCGGCGCCTCCCGCCCGCCGGCTCTCGTCCCGCAGCTCGCCCAGCACCGCCTCCCGGTAGAAAGACTCGGCGCACGCCCGGTGCCTGGAGCCGCGGTAACAGGGCAGCGAGCAGAATGGGACATTGCAGCGGGGGCAGGTGTAGCGGGCGGCGGCGGCGGCCCCGCTCCCCGAGCACAGGCCACAAGCCTCGGCCTGGCGTTCAGGACCCGCCAGCGACATATCGACTGGCGCCGGTCGTGCCGTAAACCAGCGCGGAGGCCTTTGCGACAGTGCCGCGCCCACACTCACAATAGGGGACTTTCACCTTCACGTCAGTGCCGTAATCCGAAAAAGGGCGGAGCATTGGGGACAGTTACCCTTTGACACTGTTACTCCCACTTGGATAGAAAATGCAGTAGGTAATGATGATTTGGTGTTGGACTGAGGTGTAAAAAGTTAAAAATCACGCAACTCCAGGTTATAGTCCAAAAGGTTTATTTGGCAGCACTAGCTTTTGGGGCTCTGCTCCTTCATCAGGTGGTTGTAGCACTCCAAAAGCTAGTGATTCCAAATAAACCTGTTGGATTATAACCTGGTGTTGTGTGATGTTTAACTTTGTCCACCAGGTAATGACTAGATTCGATTAGATTTCCGACAGTGTGGAAACAGCCCTTTGGCCCAACAAGTCCACATTGACCCTCTGAAGAATAACCCACCCAGACCCATTCCCCTTCCCTATATTTACCCCTGACTAATGCACCTAACACTATGGGCAGTTTAGCATAACCAATCCACCTGACCTGTGTATCTTTGGATCAGGGAGGAAACTAACAGGGAGAATGTGCAAACTCCACACAGACAGTCGCCTGAGGTGGGAATCGATCTGGGTCCCTGGTGCTGTGAAGCTGCAGTGCTAACCACTGAGCCACTGCGAATAACAGTTAACTGCCAAAACATAAATCTCTGGATAAACTCATTAGGTCTTGCAACATCTGGAGTAAAGGTTTCAACACCTACTGTCCAGCGACCCTTCATTTGAACTCCATACTTTATTTTTGGCCTAATTTAAGACAACTGCAAAGTTTTGATTTAATTTTAACCAAAGCTTTGTCTCTAATTCGTCAACGTTAATACAGTACTGCAGCAGCTGGAGATCTGAAACAAACAAAATCAAATTATTAGAGAAACTGAGGAGGTCTGACAGAATCTGTGGAGAGTTAATGTTTTGAGTTCAGTGACCCTTTGGAATATTCTGAAGAAGGGTTACTGCATTTGAAATGTTAACCCAGTTTTCCTTTCACAGATACTGATGTGTTTCTACAGTAATTTATGTTTTTATCTGTCACATAAACAGTGCATATACATGTCCTTTCTGTTTACAAGAACAGGACCATATCTATTAATATAGTTGCTTCCATTAGACATAAGTGCACCATACTCCAGGTGTGACTCTCACTACCAAATTTAATATCAGCATTTATCTTTGCACACTCAGGATTACGTAGCAAACATTTGCTGAATCACTACGGACACTGTGTTGTGAGATTTGTAAGCATGGGCTGAATGGGCATGGTCAGTGCCTTGTTGCTAACAGCGAAGGAACACATGATGTGCCAGTCTCTAGGATATATGTTCTTTGTATCGAGCATCATACTGAAATTCACATACCAGATTACTCATTTGTGTAAAACAACATAAAACTAGGGCAAGTGGCAGTACAGCCACTTGAGCCTGCACCGCCATTCAATATGATCATAGCTACTTTCATCACAGCCTGAACTCCACTTCCCTGCCCACTCACCATAACTATTTAACCTGTTACTAATTAAAAATGTCTACCTCCTGCTCAAACTTACTCAATGGTGATGGGCAGAATGTCTTTTTGGTGTGAAATTACAATCCTGTCAGTGGCCATTAAATCTGCTTCCAACAACTTTCAGCACTTTAAAGACCATAATTCAGAACTTAAAAATACTTACCTTGTCACCTCTGGATGTTTTGCAACCCTATTTCCTCTAGTTACTGACCTGCCTACCACTGGCTTCTTCTAATTCCAGAAAAACAACTCATGATTTTGAAGTAAAAACAATGACTGCAGATGCTGGAAAGCAAACACTGGATTAGTGGTGCTGGAAGAGCACAGCAGTTCAGGCAGCATCCAACGAGCAGCGAAATCGACGTTTCGGGCAAAAGCCCTTCATCAGGAATAAAGGCAGTGAGCCTGAGGCGTGGAGAGATTGGATTAGATTAGATTAGATTACTTACAGTGTGGAAACAGGCCCTTCGGCCCAACAAGTCCACACCGCCCCACCGAAGCGTAACCCACCCATACCCCTACATGTACATCTACATCTACCCCTTACCTAACACTACGGGCAATTTAGCATGGCCAATTCACCTGACCTGCACATCTTTGGAGTGTGGGAGGAAACTGGAGCACCCGGAGGAAACCCACGCAGACACGGGGAGAACATGCAAACTCCACACAGTCAGTCGCCTGAGGCGGGAATTGAACCCGGGTCTCAGGCGCTGTGAGGCAGCAGTGCTAACCACTGTGCCACCGTGCCGCCCACGGTGGCTAGATAAGCTAGAGGAGGGTGGGGGTGGGGAGAGAGTAGCATAGAGTACAATGGGTGAGTGGGGGAGGGGATGAAGGTGATAGGTCAAGGAGGAGAGGGTGGAGTGGATAGGTGGAAAAGGAGATAGGCAGGTCGGACAAGTGAAGGAGACAGTGCTGAGCTGGAAGTTTGAAACTAGGATGAGGTGGGGGAAGGGGAAATGAGGAAGCTGTTGTGAACCATTTCGTGAAACAAACTCGCTACCACAGCCACATTTGCTTCCTCAGTGCCTGTCTCCGTAACCAACTCATCCCACACGGACTCCGGACCACCTTTAAACCAGCAGAGTTCGGACCTGACAGGACAAACAGTACAGACTACAGATTCAAAAACACCAGCAACAGTTCTTCAAGATCCTCCGCTCCACGCTTGCAGCAATGCGCCGGCACCTAACCTCTCTACAGTCAGCCCTGCCTCAGCTGAGGGCCACACTCTCAGAATTGCAAAGGACCCAATCTCCGAGACACCCGCACCAATCAACCAAACCGCCCCGTGGCCCAACATTTCAACTCTCCCTCCCACTCTGCCGAGGACATGGAGGTCCTGGTCCTCCTTCACCGCCGCTCCCTCACCACCAGACGCCTGGAGGAAGAACGCCTCATCTTCTGCCTCGGAACACTTCAACCCCAGGGCATCAATGTGGACTTCAACAGCTTCCTCATTTCCCCTTCCCCCACCTCATCCTAGTTTCAAACTTCCAGCTCAGCACTGTCTCCTTCACTTGTCCGACCTGCCTATCTCCTTTTCCACCTATCCACTCCACCCTCTCCTCCTTGACCTATCACCTTCATCTCCTCCCCCACTCACCCATTGTACTCTATGCTACTCTCTCCCCACCCCCACCCTCCTCTAGCTTATCTCTCCATGCTTCAGGCTCACTGCCTTTATTCCTGATGAAGGGCTTTTGCCCGAAACATCGATTTCGCTGCTCGTTGGATGCTGCCTGAACTGCTGTGCTCTTCCAGCACCACTAATCCAGTCATGATTTTGAATCCCTGTATGAAAATACCACCAAGCCTTCCCTTTAAAGAAACCAATCCCTTCTTCTGTAAATAAAATAACTGCAGCTGCTGGAAATCTGAAAGAAAAACAGAAATTGCTGGAGAAACTTAGATCTGGCAGCATCTGTGGAGAGAAAGTAGAGTTAATATTTGAAATCCAGTGACCCTTCTTGAGACATGGATGCCAGACCTGCTGGGTTTCTCTGCAATTTCAGTTTTTGTCCCTGTTTCTCTTATCTCTGCACGTACTAAAGTCTTTAATTTTTAGTAATATTATCTCATCTGCATAGTTGTGAAGATCTTCACAGCTTTTTAATATATAATGCCTAAAGGCGGACACAATATGAAATACTGAGATAGATCTAGCTGGAGTAAAGATTAAAGGTAACTTCCTTACTCTCATTCCTTCCTCTATTAATAAATTTGAAGTTCTTTGAGCATTTATGTTTCATCACTTACAAAGATTTGTGTAAATGCCCAAGGGCTTTCTGTGTCTTACCATTGTGTACTCCACAACCACCTGATGGAGGAGCAGGATTCCAAAAGGTAGTACTTCCAATTAAATTCTAGATTAGAGTGGTGCTGGAAAAGCAAAGCAGTTCAGGCAGCATCCGAGGAGCAGAAAAATCGATGTTTCGGGCAAGAGCCCTTCATCAGGAATAGAGGCCTAGTGCTTCCAATTAAACCTGTTGGACTATAACCTGGTGTTGTGCGATTCTTAACTTCGTACAACCCAGTCCAACACCAGCATCTCCAAATCACAATCCAGTCAGATTAAACAATCACCAGTTGTCTATGTCTCTCTCTGATAAGACACAGCTCTAAGATCTTCTGGGACTGTGGCAAATTTACCATTACTTAGTGACCTTGATATACCTGTATCACTTGCCCTGAAATACCTGTACCAGTAACTTCTCTCCTATTATAACTTCAGTGAAAAGAGTAGCTTAAAGAAAGTCCATTTGGCTGTCTTGAAGAGTTTTCTGTTTAATGTGCAGTATCATGGTTCAACTTAGACTCCTTTTGCCCTACTTATGTGCAGATTTAGTCTTGTCCATGGCCACTAAATGGTTCGGAGCACAGGAAATTTCTCATGGCAGCAGTAATAGTCCCTCATTGCCAATATTCAACTCACCTTATTGATCACAGTCCCACAGTTCTCTCCAATCACTTCACCAACCTGAGTTCTTCACCAACAATAGACTTGACACCAGACCAACATAAGGCAATTGATAGTAATGTGGGAATGTACACTGGAAATCAGAACGTGTGTGTTTTGGACACATGGTTGTGCCTTTACTCATGAAACATTGGGCAGCGATTTCTATATCTGGACTAATAATCCAGAGAGAGAGAGAGAGAGGAGTTCAAAGCCCATCGCTTTTTCAGAGTAGAGGGGGCACATTGGTGTAATGGCTCATCCAACAGACAGCATCTCAAGATAGTATGATGCTGTAGGAGAACTGCACTAACACAGAAGCACTCCCTCATTGTTATGCTGAGATGTGGGCATTGCTGGCAAGGATTTACTATCCAACCCTAATTGGTCCCAAACTGAGTGGCATACAAGGCTATTTCAAAGGGCAGGAAATAGTCCCATTATTGTGGGCTTGTAGTGACGTGGGCCAGAGCAGATAGGGGTGGCATTAGTGAACAGTGTGTTTTTCTGACCATGGTAATTTCGCATCCACCATTGCTGAGACCAGTTTTTAAATTTATTACAATAAAATTGGGAATAAATTCCATCAGTTGCTCTGATGGGATTTGAACCAGTGTCCCCAATGTTTTAGCCTGGCACTCTGGGTTACTAGAAGAAATTGAGGATTGCAGATGCTGGAGATCAGAATCGAAGAGTGTGGCGCTGGAAAAGCACAGCAGGTCAGGCAACATCTGAGGAGCAGGAGAATCGATATTTTGGGCAGAAGCTGTTAATCAGGAATGGGGCTTGTGTGCTCTGGGTTACTAATTCAATTACATGAAGCAACAGTTTCCCTTGTCATGGATAGTTTAAAACTTTGGATAGAGTGGTTTAAAAATGTGTTTAGAAAGTTATCATGAAGTGATCATTTTTAATTACCTACCTAATGTTCACTAATGACCTTCAGGGAAGGAAATCTGCTATCCTTGCTCTGCCTGAGCCTGTAGGTAAATTGGAAATAGCCATTAAGGTCCCGTTTCAGAGACCCCAGTGTAATACTAAGGGAGTACCGCACTGTTAGCATGGTCCTCTGAGAGAGATTAACTGACTTTTGAATGAGACGTTAAACTGAGGTCCCACCTCTACTCCCTCTGAAAGATGTACATAGAACATTACAGCATAGTACAGGCCCTTCAGCCCTCAATGTTGTGCTGACCTGTGGAACCAATCTGAAGTCCATCTAATCTACACTATTCCATTCTCATCCATATGCCTATCCAATGACCCTTTAAATGCCCTTAAAATTGGCGAGTTTACTAATGTTGCAACCAGTGCATTTCGCACCCCTACTACTGAGTAAAGAACCTACCTCTGACATCTGTCCTATATCTATCACCCCTCAGTTTAAAGCTGTGTCCCCTCATGCTAGCCATCATTATCGGAGGAAAAGGCTCTCACTGTCTAATCTATCTAACCCTCTGAACATCTTATATGTCTCAATTAAGTCACCCCTCAACCTTCCTTTAACGAAAACAGCCTCAAGCCCCTCAACCTTTCCTCTTAAGACTTTCCCTCCATACCGGGCAACGTTCTAGTAAATCTCCTCTGAACCCTTTCCAAAGCTTCCGCATCCTTCCTGTAATGTGGTGACCATAACTGTACGCATTACTCCAAATGTGGCCATACCAGAGTTTTGTACAGCATAATCTCATAGTTCTGAAACTTAATCCCTCTACCAATAAAAGCTAACACACCAAATGCCTTCTTAACAACCCTATCAACCTGGATGGCAACTTTCAAGGATCTATGTACCTGAACACCGAGATCTCTCTGCTCATCTTCATTACCAAGAATCTTACTATTAGCCCAGTGCTCTGCATTCCTGTTATTCCTTCCAAAGTAAATCACCTCACACTTTTCCACATTAAACTCCATTTGCCACCCCTCAGTCCAGTTCTGCAGCTTATCTATGTCTCTCTGTAACCTATAATATCCTTTGTCACTATCCACAACTCCACCGACTTTAGTGTCATCCGCAAATTTCCTAACTCATCCTTCTATGCCCTCATCTAGGTCATTTATAAAAATAACAAACAACATTTGACCCAAAATTGATCCTTGCAGTACCCCACTAGTAACTGAACTCCAGGATGAATACTTCCCATCAACCACCACCCTCTGTTCATTCAGCTAGCCAATCTCTGATCCAAACTGCTAAATCACCTTCAACCCCATGCCTCCGTATTTTGTGCAACAGCCTACTGATGGGAACCTTATCAAATGCCTTCCTGAAATCACTATACACCACATCAATTGCCTTCCCCTCATCCATCTGTTTGGTCACCATCTCAAAGAACTCAATAAGGTTTATGAGACACGACCTGCCCTTCACAAAACCGTGCTGACTATCCCTAATCAACTTATTCCTTTCTAGATGATTATAAATCCTAACTCTTATAACCCTTTCCAACACTTTATCCACAACTGAAGTAAGGCTCACTGGTCTATAATTACCAGGGTTGTCTCTACTCCCCTTCTTGAACAAGGGAACATTTGCTATCCTCCAGTCTTATGGCACTATTCCTGTATAAAATATGGGTGTAAAGATCAAAGCCAAAGGCTCAGCAACCTCTTCGCCGGCTTCCAAGAGAATCCTAGGATATATCCCATCTGGCCCAGGGGACTTAGCAATTGTAGAAAGTGTGAAAATAGATAACACCTCCTCCTAATGCACCTCAATCTCATCTAGTCGAGTAGCCTGTATCTCAGTATTCTCCTCAACCACATTGTCTTTTTCTCGTGTGAATACTGATGAAAAGTATTCATTTAGCACTTCCCCAACTCTTCTGACTCCATGCACAACTTCCCACTACTATGCTTGATTGGCCCTAATCTTACTCTAGTCTTTCTTTTATTCTATAGAAAGCCTTAGGGTTTTCCTTGATCCTATCCACCAACGACTTCTCATGTCCCCTCCTGGCTCTTTTTAGCCCCTTCTTTAGGCCTTCCCTGGCTAAACTGTAACTCTCAAGCACTTTAACTGAGCCACCACATCTCATCCTAACATAAGTCGTCTTCTTCCTCTTGACAAGAGCTTCAAGTCTTTTAGTAAACCACTGCTCCCTCGCTTGACAACATCCTCCCTGTCTGACAGGTACATACTTATCAAGGACCTGCAGTAGGTGGTCCTTGAATAAGCTCCACATTTCAATTGTGCCTGTCCCCTGCAGTTTCCGTCCCCATCCTAAATCTTGCCTAATCGCATCATAATTGCCTTTCCCCCAGCTATACCTCTTGCCTGTGGTATATACCTATCCCTTTCCATCTCTAAAGTAAACATAACCGAATTGTGGTCATTATCACCAAAGTGCTCACCTACCTCCAAATCTAATACCTGGCTGGGTTCATTAGTCACTACCAAATCCTGTGTGGCCTTGCCTCTTGTTGGCCTGTCTACATACTGTGTCAGGAAACCCTCTTGCACACATTGGACAAAAATGGATCCATCTAAAGTACTTGAACTGTAGTCAATATTTGGAAAGTTAAAGACCCCATAACAACTGCTTTGTCACTCACGCTTCTATTGAAGATCATCTTTGCTATCCTATCCTCTACATCTCTGGAACTATTTGGAGGCTGATAGAAAACTCGCAACAGGGTGACCTCTCCTTTTCTGTTTCTAATCTCAACCCATACCACCTCAGTAGATGAGTTCTCAAATGTCCTTTCTGCAACTGTTATACTGTCCTTGACTAACAATGCCACACCTCCCCCTCTTTTACCATTTTCTCTGTCCTTACTGAAACATCTAAATCCCTGCACCTGCAATAACCATTCCTGACCTGCTGTACCCATGTCTTTGAAATGGCCACAACATAGAAATTGCAGGTACCACCCATGCTGTAAGTTCACCCAGCTTATGCCGGATGCTCCTGGTGTTGAAGTTGTCACACTTCAAACCAACTTCTTACTTGCCGGTGCCTTCTTGCGATCTTGAAATATTAGTTCTGACTTCATTACTCTCAACCTCCCATGTACTAGAATTATAATTTCTGTTTCCATTCCCCTGCTGAATTAGTTTAAACCCACCCAAAGGGCATTAGCAAATTTGCCCCCCAGGATATTGGTACCCCTCTGGTTCAGTTGAAGACCACCCTGTTTGTAGAGGTCCCACCTTCTCCAGAAAGGGCCTCCGATTATCCAGGAATCCAAAACCCTCCTTCCTGCACCATTCCTGTAGCCACATGTTCAACTCCCCTTTCTCCCTATTCCTCGCCTTGTTAGCACGTGGCATGGACAGCAAACCAGAGACAACAACTCTGCTTGTTCTAGCTCTAAGCTTCCATCCCACCTCCCTGAATTTCTATCTTAAAACCCCATCTCTCTTCCTACCTATGTGGACCACGACTTGGGGCTGCTCCCCCTCCCCCTCAAGGAACCCGAAAACACAACCAGAGACATCACGATCCCTGGCACCTGGGAGGCAACACAGCAACAATGAGTCTCTCTCATTCCCACAGAACCCTCTATCTGTCCCCCTAACTATGGAGCCCCCAATGACTAATGCTCTGCTCCTCTTTCCCCCTTCCCTTCTGACCAACAGGGACAGACTCTGTGCTAGAGACCTGTGCCCCACTGCTTACCCCCTGGTAAGCTCCGCTCCCCCAAACAGTATCCAAAACAGTATGCTTGTTGTTGACAGGAATGGCCACAGGGCATCCTTGCACTGCTTGCCAGTTCCCTTCTCATTCCCTGATGGCAACCCATCTACCATTTATCTGAGGTGTGACTACCTCCCTATAACTCTTCTCAATAACCCCCTCCACCCCCTGAATGATCCAAACTTCATCCAGCTCCAGCTCCCTAACACGGTTTTCAAGGAGCTAGAGTTGGGTGCACTCCCCACAGGTACAGTCAACAGGGACACTACTGTGTAGACTCTTACTTCCCACATTCTGCAGGAAGAACATTCAACTGCCCTGACCTCCATTCCCACTATTCTAAATTCCCAACAAGACTACTGAAAAATAAAAAAAAACTTACCAATCCGGTGCACAGAATCTTTTTATTTGGTTACAGGAGGATTGCAGGTGGGAGACACTACCTGAGTAGTGTCACCTAGACTACACCTCCTCCCACCCTACCTCCTGTAAAAACACCATTGCTTCTTCCCAATTCCTCCACCGCATCTGTTCCCAATTCTACCTCAAAGTCCCAGATGGCCTCCTTCTTCCACGATCACAACTTCCCTTCCCACAGGGTTGATGACATCCTCCAGCGCATCTCCTCCACTCACACACGCCACCCTTGAACCCCACCCCTCCCAATGCAACAAGGACAGAACCCCCCCGGTCCTCACCTTCCACTTCACCAACCTCCGCATACAACTCATCATCCTCCACCACTTCTGCCACCTCCAAACAGACCCCACCACCAGAGATATATTTCCCTCCCCATCCCTATCAGCATTCCGAAAAGACCATTTCCTCCATGACTCCCTCCGTCAGGTCCACACCCCCCACCAATTCCCTGCCACCGCAGCAAGTGCAAAACCTGCACCCACACCACTCCCCTCACCTCCGTCCAAGGCCAAAGGGATCCTTCCACATCCATCAAAATTTACCCGTACTGCTACCAATGTCATCTACTGCTTGCATTGCACCCAATGTAGTCTCCTCTACATCGGAGAGACAGGATGCTTTCTTGCAGATCATTTCAGAGAATGTCTTTGGGACACTTGCACCCACCAATCCCACCGCCCCGTGGCTAAACACTTCAACTCCCCCTCCCACTCCGTCAAGCACATGCAGGTCGTGGGCCTCCTCCACCGACAAACCGTTACCACCTGACGCCTGGAGGAAGAACACCTTATATTCTGCCTTGGAACCCTGCAACCACACTGGATAAATGTGAATTTCAACAGTTTCCTCATTTCCCCTCCTCCCACATTATCCCAGTCCCAAGCCTCCCAACTCAGCACCACCCTCCGGACCCGTCCATCACCCCCCCCCGACCTATCACCTTTTCCCTCACCTTCAACCACCTCTCGCTTTCCCAGCTACCTGCCCCCGAAGCCCAGCCCCCTCCCATTTATCTCTCAGCCCCAACCCACAAGCCTCATTTCTGATGAACAGGTTATGCCTGAAACGTTGATTCTCCTGCTCCTCGGATCCTGCCTGACCTCTGCGCTTTTCCAGCACTATACTCTTAACACAGAAGCTGGAATAACAGTCTAAGGGTGTGTCTGGTCAGTTAGATTTTTCTTATTTTCAATTTTGATTTCCTGTCTCTTCATTTTGATTTATAGCCACAGCACATTCAGACAAATACAGAGAATATGGCAAGGATATGGGATCGGCTGGATGCATTAGAATATAGGTTTACAAAGATGATTCCAGGATCTCAGAATTATAAGAGTTAAATGACAACTAGCATCCCTGTTGTTGATAATTCATTGATATCGAGAGGAAAGATGAAAAAACGATCAAAGTTCAAAGCTGTATTCTCTGACTAAGTGAATGTGATTTCTGCTTTTGTAATTTGATTTATAAACAAACATCCTTCAGTCTTCAGTACTAAAGCCTTGGTAGGTTGCCATTTAATATTTGCTGGACTAAAGTACACACTCTTTAGAGAAGTAAAGAATGTGCAGTTTAGAGAATAAGGAGAAGTAGAAGAGAGAATTCTGTGATCTGGTTTCTTAGTTGATTAAAGCGAAGTGGTTAATAATAGATGGCAGTTCAGACTTTATACCCGATTGTGTAATCACAGCCCTGCACAGACACTGAGAATACAATAAGATGTGCAGGTCAGGTGAATTGACCATGCTAAATTGCCCGTAGTGCTAGGTAAGGGGTAAATGTAGGGGTATGGGTGGGTTGCACTTCGGCGGGTCGGTGTGGATTTGTTGGGCCGAAGGGCCTGTTTCCACACTGTAATGTAATGTAATCTAATCTAATCTAAAAGTCAAGAAAGAAAGAAAAAGCTGTTTAAATTAGCATTGTCTTACAGTGCAATGTCTGCTATCAACTGCACAAAGCATGAGTTTGTCGAAAGGTTAAAAATAAAGGTTAGGAGTTTCAAGGAACTGACACATACATCCTCTACCCCATGATTTATTTTTATTCACATGGGGAATGTGGGTATTGCTGACTAGGCTAGGATTTACTGCCATCTATTACGGATGTACATTGCTGTAATTCAGTTTTGGGGTAGAACCGTAGGTGCTTGGACTTCCTCACTGAAGAGAACTGAGCTGAGCTTGCAGCAATGGTGCACACACACGGCCTGCTCTCAAGCATCACTGAAGTAAAGGCAAAGTACTGAAAATGCTAGAGGGCTGAAATAAAAAGCAAAACTGTGTTGAGAAACCTAGTCGGTCTGGCAATATTGGAGTAATGCAGCTTTTAATTGTTCCTTGTAAACCGCTAGTAAACTGCATGTGTTAGTTCTCATATTCTTTAATAAAAGCCCTAACTGATACAAAATACACAATCTGCTCCAAACTACTGGATAGCCAGTCTAAAGGGATGTCAAAATTATTACAGATGCACCAGAGCTTTCCCATCTGTTAATTTTTGTATCCAATTCAACAAACATTTCAGGCAAACAGAACTCCCCAAGTATTGAACAAAACATAGATATACAAAACATTTTAATATGAAAAAATGTACTTTGTTTTGCAAAAGATAAAAGCAACGTTATGTACAAAGACTGAACATTGAAGTAAATAAAATGCCGAGGCTTGGCAATGGTTTTTGATGTCATTAGATTTGAGGTTGATCAGAGCTTGCAGAATACCAGATCAAGACAGTATATGTTAACCCATCCGCCATGAGGAAGTTTCCTAATAGATACAACACTGACATCAACTGGTGTCTTTCTTGAATGAAGAATCTCAGTTCAGATCTTGACATGAAGTGTCCTTCCTGACATGTCAGCACGTAAATTGACAGGATATGACAAGCTGTTTCTTTTGAGGTTTAGGCCTCTCACATTTTAGAGTGAGATTTCTGGGTGCTAAAGTGTTGTTTAATCTGCACTTTTAGCTCCATTTATAGGATTACTGGAAAATATGAGAACTGATTTTTTCAGAATTGAATCTATATGGAAACATTTTAAAGCAAATGTTTCAGTTTCGAATTAATCCCAATTATGTTCCAAGTTCCCCAATAACCCCATCCCATAATCTGCTCAGTTGTTAAATGCACTACACTTACTTCAAGAGTGTAAAATATAAAATACAAACATTTTGATGTGGTGATCTGGGTGGCAAATGGGCAGCAAGTTTGTGTCAAACTGTGACAAGAACAATAACTTCAGCAGAGGAAAAAGGGAGTCAAATGAGTCACACAACTGTGCAAATAACTATATTCCAGATATCCTACCGCACAAGAACATATTTTGTACAAAACAAAAGATGGACAAGGGATGATAATCTACACAATAACCACATTAATAATTTGACAAACTAGAAGGACATAACATCCCATATCCCAGCTCACATGAAGAATGGGAAGTGAGAGAAATAGGTCGAGAATGATGGGTAAAAACTTTGTGTATTCTACTGACAGGTCCAATCATCCCGACACCACAGCTGGAAGCAGTTGTGACAACACTACTGCAATTTCCCACAAGCTACTGGTTGTCAGGAGAACAGCATATTCATCAGTGGCTAAAAATGTCCTACAAAATCTTCATACTTACTGTGCGTTTTTTCATCTCTTCGACGTTTTGGTGCCCAGTATGGCCTGTGAACTGCAGTTTCATGACCGTAAAAAGGCGCTATAAAGATTTAGCCAGATGCCATGTGGAGAAACCTGCTGTCCATCATGCCATAGCTGCCCACTGAGCAACTCTGACCAAAAACAAAACTCTCATTCTCAGTTAAAGCAAAGGAACCTCATTCAATAATCAAGTCTTAATTTTTGTTTCCAAAACCAAACAAAAGGTGTCCATACTGGAGCTGAGGAATTGCTTCTTGCACTTTATGGACTGATACTGACCCACAAGCCACACTCGGGATTGGCCTTCTCTAGTAGGAAGAAGGATGGCAGTGGGCAGTTCTTGTCCTCTAGCCCTCGAGACACAGCACCAGTCTGTGTGGCTTGTGGTAGCCCAGTTCACCAGTGTGGTGCGGCGCTACGCCTGTCAGTCCCGAATGTCTGCTCCAATTCACGATAGCCAGCGATCTCATATTTCCACATCACTCTCCTTGTCATTATCGTGGTCACCATCATAAAACTCATTTGCAGCTTCCGGCCTAGAAAATTCATGGAGGTACACAAATAATCAATTCTTCCTTCACACTAACTTTTACCATTAATACAAAATAATAAAACCATACAAATTAACCTTGTGTGAATTACTGCTGCATACAATTGTTAGCAGTTAGAATGTACTGCCCAAAATAGAAACAAAGAAAATTTACAGCCCGAAAACAGGCCCTTCAGTCCTCCAAGCCTGAGCCAATCCAAAAGTACTGTCTAAACCTGTCGGTCAATTCCGAAGCATTTGTCTCCCTCTGCTCCCCACCTACTCATGCGCCTGTCCAGATGCATCTTAAACGAATCTACTGTGCCTGCCTCTACCACCTCTGCTGGCAACGCATTCCAAACACCCACCAACCTCTGTGTGAAGTACTTACCGTGTGTAACCCCCTTAAACTTTCCACCTCTCACCTTAAAAGCATGTCCTCTCATTATTGAATCCTTCACCCTGGGAAAAAGCTTGTCTCTATCCACCCTGTCTATACCCTTCATGATTTTGTAAACCTCAATCAGATCCCCCCTCAATCTCATTTTTTCTAGTGAAAATAAACCTAACCTACTCAACCTCTCTTCATAGCTAGCACCTTCCATACCAGGCAACATCCTCGTAAACCTTCTTTGCACCTTCTCCAAAGTGTCCACATCCTTTTGGTAATGGGGTGACCAGATCTGTCCACAGTATTCTAAATGCGGCCAAACCAATGTTCGGTATAATTTTAACACGACTTGCCAGCCCTTATACTCAATACCCCGTCCAGTGAAGGCAAGCATACCATGTGCCTTCTTGACCACTCTAACCACCTGTACAGCAACCTTCAGGGTACAATGGACCTGCACTCCCAGATCTCTCTGACCATCAACTTTTTCCCCAAGGCTCTTCCATTCATTGTATAATTCGCACTAGAATTAATCTTGCCTAAAATGTATCACCTCACATTTGGCTGGATTGAAAGTCATCTGCCACTTTTCCGTCCAACTCTCCAGTCTATCTATATCCTCCTGTATTCTCTGACAGTCCCTTATGCTTTCTGCCACTCCACCAATCTTTGTGTCATCTGCAAACTTGCTGATCAGACCAACAGCACCCTTTTCCAGATCATTTATGTGGCCCCAACACTGACCCCTGTGGAACACCACTGGTCACCTTTCTCCATTTCGAGAAACTCCCTTCAACTACTACTCTCTGTCACCTGTTGCTCAACCAGTTCTTTATCCACCTAGCTAGAACACCCTGCACACCATGTGACTTCACTACATAAAATTCTTAGGTAACTTGACCTTCAGCCCAACCAGTCCACACCGACCCTCCGAAGAGTAACCCACCCAGACCCATTTCCCTCTAACTAATGCACCTAACACTATGGGCAATTTAGCATGGCCAATTCGTCTGCCCTGCACATCTTTGGACTATGGGAGGAAACCGGACCACCCGGAGGAAACCCACGCAGACCCGGGAAGAATGTGCAAACTCCACATAGACTGTCGCCTGAGGCTGGAATCGAACCTGGGACCCTGGTGCTGTGAGGCAGCAGTGCTAACCACTGAGCCACCATGCCCAATGATTTAATAACATTCAAATGATCATTGGGGTAAACTGGAGGGTGAAAATTTTATCAGACGAGGAGGAATAAATGGCCTCCTTTTGTACTGTCAGAATTCCATTCTATAAAATGTTGAGAAGGCTACCATTGTTAGCCCTAACCTTAGTAGTTAAACCACACAGTTCTACCTAAATACTTTTTATTGTTCAAATTTCCTGATCTTTAATGAAGTCCCCTAGTCATTTTAACCCCTAGTCATACTGAGCAAAACACAGAATTGATCAGGACAGTCAGCCTTATGAAGGATGCTGATGTGAGCTCTGGCACAATACAACCTACCTATTATAGTTGTCCTCTGACCCGCGCTCCTCTGGATCAGGTTCATCTGTCCGCTCATAGCTCAGTAAGTCTGAAGGCACATCATGAATCTGGACACTGGGAGCATGATTCAACATCTTCAGGTTCTCAAAGATGGTTTGCCTGATCTGATCCAGGTACTGAAACAGAAACCAGAAAAACCTGACATGAGAATCATTGAATTCCTTAGCTATATGCTCATTATCCAGTCTACCCATACACCTTCACCCCTTGAAATGTGATAGCTGTTCCTCCCCTTCCACCTATTGGTCATCCATTGATTTCAGCCCAGGATCACCCACCTCCAATTCTGCAGAGCGTCCCATTTTGTACCAATTCTTCATCCGTCGCCCTTTTTGGAACAGCATTCCCTTTATTCCTCATCCTTTTCTTTGGACACTCATTAACAATTTGGAGAGAAGAAATATTTCTAAAGCTTGATTCTATATTCTTTCTGCAAGCCATTCTGTTGCTCATGGCCCTCAGTTAATTAAAAGGCCCACTAGCTATTACACTTTGAGAATATGAATGTACCAAACAAGGACAGTACTTACTGTCCACCTCACGACATCCTGTGAAGTGGTGATAAAGTGTCATGCTGAACTACTGGTGGCAGGTTTGATACAAACTAAGAGTGTTTCTGGTCCTCTTCAGACTTAAAGTGCAACTTTGTTGGCATGGTAAGTATTCCTGCTCTGTATCTGCACGAGGAGTATTTGATGGGGGCAGTATTCCTGAACTGTGCCTGTCTAGGAGCGTAAAATGGAGACAGCACAGGGAGAGCTTAACTCTATACCTAACGTCGTGCTGTACCTGTCCCAGGCGTGTCTGATGGAAACAGTGTAGAGGGAGCTTTACTGTGTCTAATTCACGTTGTGCGAGTGTTTGATGCTGGCACTCAGTATCTGAAAATTTGCAGCATAACATCCTTCAGCTCCCCAATGTCAATTCATCAAATCAAAGTCCCAAACACCAACTGTTAGGGATGAAAAAGACAAAAAGACTTCGAAACACAAAGTAGAGTTTGTGTTCGCAGAGCACCTGACTAACCTGCCTGGTATTCTGGTTTTCGATCCTGGTGCTCACATCTGGGTGAAGTGTGAAGTCCGGAGCAAAGTATTCAAAGTATTCTGAGAGAAACAACATTTTCAAAATTAATGCCAGTGAGTATCAAGATAGTACAGCACACCTCTCACCAAACCCAATGCCATGCCAGCCTTACACAATGAATAGATCTTCAAAAATGGAAGCTGGCATAAGATTCAAACAGGACTGGGTTTGCACTGAAATCAGTTGTCACTACAATGTCTTCAGTCATTATACTGACAGCTTTAGTACTGACCCACACTCGTGGTTCAAGAGACAAAGCTTCTCCTTGAGAATTAGAAACTATAAGTCAGTATTCGACCATTTTGAAAGTAACAAAAACTGACTACTGAGCGAAACTAGAGGGTAAACGCACAACTGATGAAGGACTTTTGCCCGAAACGTTGATTTCGAAGCTACTTGGATGCTGCCTGAACTGCTGTGCTCTTCCAGCACCACTAATCCAGAATTAAATTCAATAGAAGCAGTCTCAAACAAGGTTCACCAAACACCTGAAAAAACCCCACAGATTTACGGTTATGCAGTTGAGGACACATGGCCAGTTTTGGTGCGTGAGTATGGCTGGTGAAGCCATAGTCATTGTCCTTCCCATGCTTCTAAGAATGTGGTAATCCTGGGTCACTGCTGCAAACAGTGTTTTTTTTCGTGGGAATTGAAGAGGCAACTGGAGTCGATGTGGGTAAAATGACCACAGCAGAAGCTGGAACAGACCATATGGTTTTGAGTAAACTCTGTTACTCAGAACCATTACAAGGCTCCACTTTCCCATCCACTTCACACAGCCTCTTAACTCTGTGACCAAAACAGTCCATTCCTGCTCTAAATATAGTCAATTAAACGGCACCTACAAGCATTTGAAGTGAAGAATTCCAAAGATTCACAGCTCTTTGCCATGGAAAAGAATTCTCCTTAGTTGAGTCATAAATGATTTCCCTCTCATCCCGAGACAGTGCAACTGTGTTCTGGATAGCCCAGAAAAGGGTTATCCACGTCTATCCTGTTAAACCCCTTTAGAACCTCATGTTTGAATGAGTTCCCCTCTCACTTTTCTAAATGCCATTGAACATATTCAGTGGACAGAAAGGGCACGTTGAGTGGAATCGGTTTAGGTGTTTTGGGGAGTTGTTGTGGTTCTGTTCGCCGAGCTGGGAATTTGTGTTGCAGACGTTTCGTCCCCTGTCTAGGTGACATCCTCAGTGCTTGGGAGCCTCCTGTGAAGCACTTCTGTGATGTTTCCTCCGGCATTTATAGTGGTTTGTATCTGCTGCTTCCGGTTGTCAGTTCCAGCTGTCCGTTGCAGTGGTCGGTATATTGGGTCCAGGTCGATGTGCTTATTGAATGAATCTGTGGATGAGTGCCATGCCTCTAGAATTCCCTGGCTGTTCTCTGTTTGGCTTGTCCTATAATAGTAGTGTTGTCCCAGTCGAACTCATGTTGCTTGTCGTCTGTGTGTGTGGCTACTAAGGATAGCTGGTCATGTCGTTTCGTGGCTAGTTGGCGTTCATGGATGCGGATCGTTAACTGTCTTCCTGTTTGTCCTATATAGTGTTTTGTGCAGTCCTTGCATGGGATTTTGTACACCACATTGGTTTTGCTCATGCTGGGTATCGGGTCCTTCGTTCTGGTGAGTTGTTGTCTGAGAGTGGCTGTTGGTTTGTGTGCTGTCATGAGTCCTAGTGGTCGTAGTAGTCTGGCTGTCAGTTCGGAAATGCTCTTGATGTATGGTAGTGTGGCTAGTCCTTTGGATTGCGGCATGTCCTCATGCCGTTGTCTTTCCCTTAGGCATCTGTTGATGAAATTGCGGAGGTAACCGTTTTTGGCGAATACATTGTATAGATGTTCTTCTTCCTCATTTTGCAATTCTGGTGTGCTACAGTGTGTTGTGGCTCTTTTGAACAGTGTCTTGATGCAACTTCTTTTGTGTGCGTTGGGGTGGTTGCTTTCATAGTTTAGGACTTGGTCTGTATGTGTGGCTTTCCTGTAAACCTTTGTGGTGAATTCTCCGTTCGGTGTTCTCTGTACCATCACGTCTAGGAATGGGAGTTGGTTGTCCTTTTCTTCCTCTCTAGTGAATTGGATTCCTGTGAGTGTGGCGTTGATGATCCGGTGTGTGTTCTCTATTTCTGTGTTTTTAATGATTACAAAGGTTTCATCTACACATCTGACCCAGAGTTGGGGTTGAATTTGTGGTAAGACTGTTTGCTCTAATCTTTACATTACCGCTTCTGCTAGGAGTCCAGAGATGGGTGAGCCCATGGGTGTGCTGTTGATTTGTTCATATATTTGGTTGTTGAATGTGAAGTTTTTTGAGAGACACAAGTCCAGTAGTTTGAGTATGCCGTCTTTGTTGATAGGTTCAACGTCCTGTTGTCTGTTATGTCTGTCCAGCAGGTTGGCTATTGTTTCTTTGGCTAGGGTTTTGTCGATGGAGGTCAACAGTGCCGTTACATCGAATGAGACCATAGTTTCGTCCTTGTCTATGTGTATATTTCTGATGATGTCCAAGAATTCCTGTGTCGATTGTATAGATTGTCTGGATCCACTGATCAGGTGTTTCAGTTTCTGCTGTAGTTCTTTAGCCAGTTTGTATGATGGTGTCCCTGGTAGTGATACTATGGGTCTGAGTGGGATGGCTGGTTTGTGCACTTTAGGTAGTCCATAGAATCTGGGGGTGTTATTACTTTCAGGTTTCATTCTTTGTAGGTCAAACCTGGTTATCTGTCCGTTTTTTTGTAGATTCCTCAGTGTGCTGTTTATCCTATTGGTGAGCTGTGGGGTGGGGTCAAACTCCCTCTTTTGGTAGGTGTTGGTATCTGCAAGTAGTTGTTGCGCTTTTTGGATGTACTCTGTTTTGTCCAGGATGACTGTCATTCTGCCTTTGTCTGCTGGTAGTATGATTATGTTCTTATCATTTCTTAGTGATTTTAGTGCTTCCCTCTCCTTGGTGTTGAGGTTATGTGTTTGTCTTTTCCTTGTTATCAGAGGTACGATACTTTGTCTCACTGCTTGTTATGTCTCTTCTGTCAGTCCATTGTTCCTGAGTGTGCATTCTAGTGCTGCTAGGAAGTCTGCTGTCTTGGCATCCCTGTGGTAGTAGTTGAGTCCCTTGGCCAGTATTGTTCTTTCTGCGTCTGTGAGCTGTCTGTGGGAGAGGTTTCTAACCCAGGTGTGTGTTGTGGTGTCCTCTCTGTTGTGTGTTAGTTTGGCCATTTTTTCTGCGGTGTGTGGTCCTGTTCTGTCCTATGGTGATGGCCTGTTCTATGAATTCAATCCACAGATTCAATCAATAAGCACATCTTATGCCATGCTAAATTGCCCATAGTGTTAGGTAAGGGGTAAATGTAGATGTAGATGTAGATGTAGGGGTATGGGTGGGTTACGCTTCGGCGGGGCGGTGTGGACTTGTTGGGCCGAAGGGCCTGTTTCCACACTGTAAGTAATCTAATCTAATCTAATCTAATCGACCTGGACCCAATACACCGACCACTGCAGCGGACAGCTGGAACTGACAACCAGAAGCGACAGATTCAAACCACTACAAATGCCAGAGGAAAGATCACAGAAGCGCTTCACAGGAGGCTCCCAAGCACTGAGGATGTCACCTAGACAGGGGACGAAACGTTTGCAACACAAATTCCCAGCTCGGCGAACAGAACCACAACAACGAGCACCCGAGCTACAAATCTTCTCACAAACTTTGAAGTTTTGGGGGAGTCACAATGACTCAGTTAGGTGTTTTTAAAGAACCATACAGTGTCATTTGAAAACACATTCACAATTTTTGTGGGTTTTTAGTTCCTCCTGGATGTAAAAACCATTCCATGAATATAGGAAGTCCAATATAATTCCTTTAGATGCTCCACAGGTAGAATTTGAAACGTACTTACCGTTGTAAGGTAGCTCATCGCTTATCTCTTCATCAACGAGCAATGAGGTTTCAAAAGTCCTACAGGAGATAGTAAAATGGTAAGTTGGATACCAATAAGCTCACCCATGAACTTTAGACTAAACCCACTTCAAATAATCACTGCTAATGCAATTTCTCCCAACCTCTCCTGAAAGCATCAACTCCATGCTGTAGTACATTTCTGCATGTACTGAATTTCTTCCAGGACCCTAGCCATACGTGGCAAGTCAACAGTGAGTGCCTGACAGGCTACCCTTCGTAGAATGGAGAGCTGCATCACATCCTGTCCCTGAGCTTATGTATTTACATTCTCAGAAGGTACTGGATTATTGAGTCAGAACAGACAGTGGCCGATTTCCACTCCTGATGCTAACGTCAATAGTAGCTGCCCAAGAGTTCATAGAATTTTGCAACACAGCAGGCCATTTGGCCCATCTTGTTGATGCCACCACTTTGAAAGAGCTACCTCATTAGTTCCCCCTGAACATCCTCCCTTTTCAAAAACTTATCCAGTTCTGAAAGATACCACCAAATTTCTATTGCAGGCAGTGTATGCCTGATCACAACCTCCTGCTCGAGTCTCCTCCAATCAAGGTCAGTTCACTGCGTATTAACTGGTAATCAAGCCAAGAGGATTTCACCCTTCTGGGAAACTAATGAGTATTCTAACACCACGTGACAGCAACTTGATAAGCATATGCATCAATGTTTAGTCTGTGCACAAAATGCTTCATTTGGGCAACATCTGCAAACTGAATAGAAAACACAGTCAAACTGAAAACACAACACAGGCAAAACAGCAATACACTTGGCAAGAGTTCCAGGAGCTTCAGTTCCCAACTGGGTAGCACTCCAGCCTCGGATAGAGACACACACACACACAGTACAGAACTGAGGGACTGCTGCACTGTTAGAGGGAATATCTCGTGAATAAAACATTAAATCAAGGCCCACCTGATCCTCAGGTGGACACAAAGATCTCACTGTACTATTTCAAACAAGGAAAGGGGATATATTAGATTAGATTAGATTAGATTACTTACAGTGTAAGTAAGGAAACAGGCCCTTCGGCCCAACAAGTCCACACCGCACCTGCCGAAGCGCAACTCACCCATACCCCTCCATCTACCCCTTACCCAACACTACGGGCAATTTAGCACGGCCAATTCACCTGACCAGCACATCTTTGGACTGTGGGAGGAAACCGGAGCACCCAGAGGAAACCCACGCAGACACGGGGAGAACGTGCAAACTCCACACAGAGTCGCCTGAGGCGGGAATTGAACCCAGGTCTCTGGCGCTGTGAGGCAGCAGTGCTAACCACTGTGCCACCGTGCTGCCCACTATTCCTGGTGCCAATATGAATCACCCAACAATCACTATGATACTGATCAAGTATCAAACATGGCTAGCTGAGTGATCACATTAGCCTCATTTCCTATGGTACAACTGTAACTGTACGTTATACTTCGATAAGACTTAAGTTATTCTTAACTAAGCACTTCATTGGCTGTAAAGTGATTTGAGACATGAAGCTAAACAGGCATAACAAATGCCAGTCTTCCTTAATTTTAATCATTCCCTGTTGTCACGTTTTGGTAGTGGCTGGTCACTTCGGTCTCCCCCATGGAAGTTGTTACAGACATGAAGATTAAACCCATCAGGGTTTTCTGGGATAAAAACTAACACTGGAACACTGTTGAGTACTGAGTCTCCAACTTGGGGTAGGGACAGGTGCTACCAGTTGCACCCAGGTGACTTTCCACCTTCAGAGCCTGCAGCACTACCCTAACACTGAGCCTCCTGCCAATGTGTTGCACCCTGACGACATATTCCTTCCGAACCCTTTAAAGTTTTGCAACATTCTTCCAATAGCAGGGAAACCAAAATTGAATGCAGTATTCTAAAAGTTGCCTAGGGAATGTCCTGTTCAGTCACAACATTATCTCCCAACGCCTATACTCCATGCACTGAGCACTAACGGCAAGCATATCAAATGCCTTCTTCACTATCCTGTCTACCTGGGGACTCAACTGTCAAGGAACTACACAAGATCTCTTTAATCAATTTGAACAGTCTCAGGGAAATTCTCTCCATACCCATCACAACAGCACAGAGAAGTTCCCTGCACATGTTCCACTTTATCCGCTGTCTGGTTAGCCCTTGGTATGACATTCTACCATCTGGTGGAGGTCAACAGTGGAGGGCCCTCTATCAAAGGGCTTTCCTTCTTTCCAGCAGGCCTGAGGATGGAGTGTGCTGCATGTTGCAGCTTCAAGCAACAGAAGGTTACATTCAATCGCTGGGGAGCAGGCCATCGGCAGTTTTTGTGGCCTGGTGGAAACTGTATTTCATGCTTCTGTTGAATGTTGTCAGTTGCAGCCTGTTTAGTTTCTTACAAGGGCTGCTTTTAAGTTGCTGATTGCACTTCAGCTCCATGCTCTGGCTTATTGGCACCCTGTTTGGAGGAGGGTGGGCAGAACAGAGGACCTTCTTGTGGCCCTAGTTAAACTGGTCATCAATAGGTCCAGGCAGCTGGATTTGGAGGAGTCATAGCACCATGCCTGTGCCCCTGTTTCATGGTGGACATCCACACTTGAGGGTTCATCGAGAGGGAACCTGCAGTCATTACAAGTCACTCTGCTGGTTAGCTCCACACTTATCAGAAAGGTGGCAGCTGTACTTGGATGTCAATCATCTCAGCTCCAGGGCATCCCTGCAGGAGTTCCTCAGAGTAGTTTCCTTAGCCCAATAATCTTCAGCTGCTTCATTCAATGACCTTTTCTCCAACATAAGCTGAGTAACTGCGGATTCTCATTGATGAATCCATGATGTTAGGCACCATTCATGATGAATCATGTACTGAAACAAGACCTGGACAATATCTAGGCATGGGCTGATTCCTGAAGAAGGGCTGATGCCTGAAACGTCAATTCTCCTGTTCCTTGGATGCTGCCTGACCTGCTACGCTTTTCCAGCAACACATTTTCAGCCATGGGCTGATAAGTGGCAAATAATCTTTGTGCCACACAAGTGCCTGGCAATGACGTTGTCCACCAAGAAAAAAATTAACCATCATTCCTTGACAATCAATGGAATTTCCATTGCTGACTCCCCCACGACCAGCATCCTGGTGGTTACCATTGACCAGAGATTGAACTGGACTGCCCATATAAATACAGTGGCTACAAGAGCAGGTCACACATTAGGAATCTTGCAGCAAATAATTCACTTCCTGACTCCTCAAAGTTTGTCTACCAGCAACAAGTCAGAAGTATGATGAAATACTACCCACTTGTCTGGCAATGAGTGAAATTCCAACAACACTCAAGAAGCCTTACACCATCCAGGACAAAACAGACCCACTTGATTGGCACCATATCCATAAACTCCACCAACCATACACTGGCAGTGTTTACCATCTACAACAACTTACCAAGTTGCCATGAACAGTAGCTTACAACCTTTTGAACACTACCATCTACAAAGGCAGCAAATACATGGAAACATTACCACCTGCAAACTCCCCTCCAAGTCACACACCTCCTGGTTTGGAACTAAATCACTGCTCTCAGTGTTGCTGGGTCAAAATCATGGAACTTCTTCCCTAAGTGGGTGCTCTACACCTCAAGGACTGCACTGTTCCAGAGGGTAGCTCACCACCTTCTTAAGTACAATTACAGATGGGTAACAAATCCTGGCCTAGCATCAGCACAAACAGATTTAAAAAGCTGCATATTTCCAGCATTTTCAAATTTCAGCTTCTAGCGTATTTTGCTTTCATAAAATTCTATCCACCCTAGCTTTGACATTTTCAATGGACCTCCTGGCCTTAACAGCCTTTTGGGAACAGTCTGTATGAAGGAGTGTTCCCTGACATCACCCCAAAACAGACTGGCTATAATTTTAATGTTTATCACCTTGTTCTGGCCTCCTTCAGCAGAGGATACAGTTTCCCTGTAGCTCCCCTATCGAACTAGTGGTTAGCTTGGCTGCCTCACAGCACCAGGGACCCAGGTTCAATTCCACCCTCAGGTACCTGTATGAAGTTTGCACATTCGCTCAGCGTCTTAATGGGTTTCCTCTGGGTACTTCGATTTCCTCCCACACTCCAAAGACGTGCAGGTTAGGTGGACTGGCCATACTAAATTGCTAGGGATGTGCAGGAGAGATGGATTAGCCATGGAAAATACAGGACTACTAAGATAGGGTATGGGGTGGGTCTGGGTGGAATGCTCGTTGGAGGTTCAGTGTAGACTCAATAGGTTGAATAGCCTGCTTCAACACTGTAGGGATTCTATGAAATCCTCCAAATCATCTCAAGCACCTCAATTAGATCACCTTCTAATCAATGTTTTATACAAACATAGTCTATCTAAGGTATCCTCATCATCTAACACTTTTAGTTCTTGTATCAGTCTGGTCAATCTTTTCTTCACTCCCTTTAAGACAATATGTTGTTCCTGAGGTGTGATTCATTCATTCAATCCCAGAAATGGAAGCAGTTACTCCAGACAATGTCATCCTGGAGCTCTTTATAAACTCAAGACTCTTGGGAATCTCTTGTCCAAAAAGAATATACATCCATGAAGGTGCCAAAGCACTGTGACCATCTCCAACAGGACTAGATGGTGGCCAAGTGCCAAAAGTGGAATGAGTGTTTGAAACCCAAGCATAACACGTGACCGTGCCCAAAACCAGTCACGGCAGGGTGCACAGATCCAGCCAGGAACGTTTTAGTCAACATAGGTACGCCACCTCCAGACAGGAAACAAGTTATCCTTGATCCCGAGGAACTGGCAAGGTAACAAACTATAATTTCATATTCACCTCCTTTGTAAGCCACCATTCAAGGTAATAGCCAACATTCCAGAGGCTTTTTAATTATTTTCTGGTCCTGTCTGCTTGCTTTCAGTAATTTCCGGATTTTGACCTCTAACTCGCTCTGCTCCTCCACAGTTCCCAGCAACACTCACTTTAGTAAATACAATGCTCATTGTTTATGTCCTGAGTGGATGACCTCTCACCTCCCCCACACTGAATTCCATCTGCCACAGTTTTGCCCACTCACTTAACTCATTAATGACCCTTTGCAACTCTCTGCTCCCAACTACATTGGTTCCTGTACCAACTTAATGTATGTTGCCAACAAATGTAAACCCTCTCTAATCTAAGAGACAAGTCGTGTTTTGTGAAAATTTGAAGTTCCATTTCAAAAGGGTCACACCCCTCCAATGCTTCTTATCACCTTTAATTGTGAGCTTTCACATCATCATTCACTCACCAGCATCTAGCAACGTTCCGAACAGTGTATCCCCCACCTCCCATCACCAGTAGAGGAATGCTGAAGCTTTTCACAAACTCTACACAGTCCCTGCAAAAACAGAATTCACATTATGAATGCACAAACAACTCCAGTTCTGCACCACTGACGTTTCAGGATCAGAGAAGCAGGAGGAAGCGACTCAATTAAGATCGTAGTTAATCAATGTCTTAACCCTATCAAGTCAGTTTGGTTTTGAAACCATTTTCAAATATGTAAACATATCAGCTTTGAAATTCCTAGCTCAAGACCATTTTTTATCTACTGCATATAATGCAGTTATTTCGAAAAATTATTTTGAGGTAAAGTCTTCTGAAAATAAAGTTTAGCTTCATATATCAACACCATACTGGATTGTTGGATCTAAAGTCAGAGGAACGTGATTAGTGTGCAAACTGGAAGAAGCTTTCCCATGGAACCCAAACAAGAGATATTTTTGTTTGCAAAGTTAGCTGTAGAGCAGAAAAGTCGACAACCAATGAGCTTGGTTGGCTTTTGGACATGGGGTGAAAGTGAGGACTGCAGATACTGGAGCTCAGAGTCGAGAATATGGTGCTGGAAAAGCACAGCAGGTCAGGCAGCATCCAAGGAGCAGGAGCCCTTCCTGATGAAGGGCTTATACCTGAAACGTCGATTCTCCTGCTCCTCGGAAGCTGTCTGACCTGCTGTGCTTTTCCAGCACCACACTCTCGACTCTGGCTTTTGGATATGGGTTGTCGCGGGAATAACACAATAAAACTGCGAGAGTCTGATGGGTGTACACAGATGCTGTCAAAAGGAATGCAATGGGGCAATTTGATGCAAGTCAAATGTCATCTGTGGCTCAATGGGAGACAATGCCCTTAACCTAGTGGCTGTGGGTTTCCACAGCGATCTGAATATAATATTGAGTCTGATAACCCCAGGGCCAGCACAGGGAAACTACTGCAGTGTTAGTGGTGTTTTGGCTCAATAAAATTTCAGGTAGAGCCTCCCACTATTTTAAAGAGTAGGGGAGTTCTCTGTTGAGCCCTGAGGTTAATATTTCATCCTCAACCAACATCACTATAACAGATTATTCTATCATGCTGCTGCCATGCAGGATCCTGTTGTGCACATTAATGACTCCACAGTAACTACACACTCCCAATTTGAGACATCCTGAGGTCACAAAAGACGTTATATAAGCACTAATCTTTCTTCAATGGGAATACTTTACCATTCAGATTGCTATCCAGGGCATTGTGTGCGAGGAATCTGCAGCACAAACAGACTGTGCAGCAGCAGCAGCAGCAAAATACCGTGACATCCACAAAATCACAGCTTAGCAAAGAGTGCAATGTCTTTTTATAACCAGGCGGCACGATGGTTCAGTGGTTAGCACTGCTGCCTCACAGGGCCAGGGTCCCAGGTTCGATTCTAGCCTGGGGGCAACTGTCTGTGTGGAGTTTGCACATTCTCCCAGTGTCTGCGTGCGTTTGCTCCAGTTTCCTCCCGTATCACAAAGATGTGCAGGCCAGGTGAATTGGCCATGCTAAATTGCCCATAGTGTTAGGTGCTTTAGTCAGAGGGAAATGGGTCTGGGTGGGTTACTCTTCGGAGGGTCGGTGTGGACTGGTTGGGCTGAAGGGCCTGTTTCCACACTGTAGGGAATCTAATCTAATCTAAAAAAACCATGAACTGGTGAACCATAGAAGCAACTAGATGAAAACAGAAGTTTCATCTAATTTGCCTTCTACCATTATGTAGACAATAGAACTGCTAACTCAGATGTCAGATAAGACAAGTTCGTGGAAAATTTACTCGCTGAGGGGCATGGAAAGGGTAAATAGACAAGGTCTTTTCCCTGGGGTGGGGGAGTCAGAACTAGAGGGCATAGGTTTAGGGTGAGAGGGGAAAGAAATAAAAGGAACCTATTGGGCAATTTTTTCACACAGAGGATGGTGAGTATACGGAATGAGCTGCCAGAGGAAGTAGTGGAGGCTGGTACAATTGCAACATTTAAAAGGCATCTGGATGGGTATATGAATAGGAAGCTTTGAGAGGGATATGGGTCAAGTGTTGACAAATGGGACTAGATTAAGTTAGGATATCTGGTCAGCATGGACGAGTTGGATGAAGGGTCTGTTTACATGCTGTACGTCTCTATGACTCTACGGTTGTCAGTATAAATCACTGTCATGTCAGGTCAGCATAATGCAAGAAAGCTGTATGTTACCCATGTCCTTTTATACTGAGATTGAAGCAACCGAGGCGATCACAGCCGAGAGAATCCGCACCACACTGGAAAAATAAATGAACAACGTCAGACAAAGGCACGTACAGCAATGAGGACAACTGCATTTGTAGAGTAGCTTTAACATTGCAAAAGCAAAGTTGTGTCAGAGATGCATTATCAAGCAAGATATAACAAGCCGCAAAAGTGCAGGGAGACAGAGGAATCACAGTTCAGTAAGGGAGTGCCTTCGCAAATTTTATAGGGTAAATCGCTTTTCTTATAAAATATAGTGCGGCTTGCTTGCAACTAACATCTTAAATAAATACACTGCTTTAGTTGGTCTAATCAAGCTCTCTGCCAGAGAGAAAGAGAGATCGGCCAATTAGCTAACTGCTTTAAATGATTCTGTAACTGCCAGAGAGCACACATCTGGAGCTAGTAGTATGGGCAAGACATGTAGCATGCAGAGTGGAGTAAATGAGGGTTTGACAAATGAGGGAGAATGGTGTTTTCTCATTTATCTGTTTTCAGGAGTCTCCAAGAGTACAGGAGCTGAAACAATTCGAGGGGGCCAGGTGAAGACACTCTGATTTTATTTTCACAGGACCAGCACATTTCATTAACTATAAACTGAAGGTTAAAAATTAGTAGTAAAAAAAAAAGTAAGATTAGATGCCCCTTTGACGCAGTGGTACTGTCCCTACTTCACCAGCAGACTCAAGTGAAGGCTCCCACCTGCTCTAGAGACATGACATGACACATCTAAACAGGATGATTAAAACTATCTACAAAAGGTTATATTAGGGCAGGACAATTGTAGAATGCCTACGGAGAGTCAGGGACATTTCACACAATCTAAATTAACACGAGTTCGGGACATTTCAGGAACAGCTGGTACAGAGTTGTTCGCAGGGCACTTTGCTAGCGCCAATGAACTAACTCTAAATGGGGAGTGGGAACCAGGAGAGAATATTAGAGAATAAGGCCAGGTTGCATGAAATATTGAGAGAGATAGGCTGCACTTGAACAGAGAATAATAAGTTTACAGCCGACGGTGGAAAAAGGGAGAAATTAAAACTTTCTAAACCAGGGTTGTGCTGCACAAATATGAATGCATTGAGTAAAGTGAGAAAGATCGGTGAGTTACAGTTGCAGATTGCCATGTGAAATTATGATTTTGTGCTGATTACAGAGACTAGGCTGTAGGAACGGCAGCACTTTATGCTTAACATTCTTCGTTACAAAGTGCTTCAAAAATATAGGAAAGAAAAGAAAGCAGTATGGGTTAAGGAGAGAAGTGCAGTGTGAGAAAAGGTTATGTCTTGGGAGTTCAAAGTCAAGATCGATTTGTCTGGAGTTAAGGAATAAGACAACGGTAATTACGTGACTCGGGTGATGAGTATAAAGGACAGAGACAAATCTTCAAGGAAATTACAGAGAAGTGCAAAAATGATAGAGTAGTTAAAGTGGGATATTGAATTACCTGAATATAGACTGGGATAGTGGTAATGTTAAGGGTAGTGTTCTTAGATTAGGTTCAGCAGAATTTCTTTTACAGCAGTATCTGTCCAGTCCAATCAGAAAACACTACTAGACCTGGCTATAAGATAGACGAAGTGGGTCGGGTGTTAGTGGAAGAACATTTTAGCTACAGTGATCATTGACAATTAGGGTGAAAGTGGAAACCGATAATGGACAATCCAGAGTAAAAGTAATCAACTAGGAAACAGCCAATTCAGTGGGACAAACAGAGCTGGATTGAATAGATAAAGGTTGGTGGGAAAACCTGTAGAACAACAGACAATCTTCAAACGAGAGGTGGCTCAGACAGAATCAAGATATACGCCTTTTAAAGAAATTCAAAGAAATTCAGCACTCACTTAATGAAACAAGTAAGCGTCTTTATGACAGATGTCAGATAGGAAATACAATTTGGATCCTAGATGAGCACAAATGTTCAGAAGGAAAGTGAAAAAAAAACAAATAAATGCGAAAAGGAAACACAAAAAGAAAAACTGGTAGCTAACATACCAGGGAATCCCAAAGACTTTTCTGAACACATAAATAGTAAAATTGTGCAAATTTCCTTTTTGATGCATAGTCCTCCTATTACCACCTTTTACTGCTGCTGTGCCTCAAAAAGACTTTGAAATTCCTTGCTATGTTCCAGGGATGAGAAACTGTAGCTATGAGAATAGATTGGAGGAGTTGAGACAGTCATCCTTAGAAAGGATAAAACCAAGGGGAGAACTGATAGATGATTTTAAAATTATGTGGGTTCTGGACAAAGTAGAGAGGGGAAGCTGATGCTCTGAATTGGATGAAGGAAAAGAGGGCACAGATTTTTTTTAAAAAACGCATTGAAAATGATGTGGGGAGAAACTTTCACATGAGTAGTTAGGATCTGGAATGCACTACTTGGAAATGTGATGGAGGCGCACTCAATTCAAGCATTCAGGAGGGCACTAGATGATTATTTAAATAGTAAAAATTGCTGGAATTATGGCAAAAGATAGCAGTCAGTCAAGATGCTCCTTCAGAAAACTGGTGCAAATATGAGACATCAAATGACCACCTTCTGCACTGTAACAATTCAGCGATTATGGAGAAAATAGGGCAGATGAGGTAAGTTTTTAAACATTCAAAGGAGGAAAGAAGTGATGGGACAATTTTGGGAGGAAATTCCAAACTTAGAGCTCAAGTAGCTGAAGGCACCGATTCCACAGGCTAGAACTGAATTGAATAGATAGCTTGGAGGAGATGACAGAGTAGAGAGCAGAGAAGGCTTTGAGAACAAGGACGAGAATTATAAAATCAAGTGGTTCCTTATCCATGAGCTAATGTAGAACAGTAGCCACAGGGGTAGAGGGTAAATGAGGTAAATTAAAAAATGGGTAAAAACAATGACTGCAAATGCTGGAAACCAGATTCTGGATTAGAGGTGCCGGAAAAGCACAACAATTCAGGCAGCATCCAAGGAGCAGGAAAGTCGACGTTTCAGGCAAAAGCTCTTCATCAGGTAAGAAATGTACAAGTGCTTTGGATAACCCCAAATTTAAAGTAGGTGGAATGCTTGGAATCGATAACTCCAGAGTAGACAAAGTTATGAATTGGGATATCGTCAGTATTTGAGTGAAGTCAGGGACAGTGTTGGGTGCTATTAGAGGTGAAAATAGGCAAGTCTTAACAATCAACAATTCAAAACTTAACAGCCCCTAACCCACTGAAAACAAAACGTATCACTCAGACTGGTATTGAGTCATACCATGTAAGAATGCATTTGATTTGACTCGACTAAATCTTTTCATTTTTGTTAGATCCCTGATTACTGAACTTGCTGCCAAATAAAACAGTTTTGCATTTCCTCCATTAAAACCATCAAAACAACAATCAAATTTCACCTTAATGCTCTCTGCTCTATGGAGTACAAACACAGCCCCTCCATATTTTCATTATTGGTACCACCCTCGCACATCTCCTCTGCCACCTCTCCAAAGCCTTGTCATCTTCTAAAGTGTGGTGTCCAGAATTGGACACAATACTCCAGCTAAGACCTTTATAAAGGTTGCATGTAATATCACTGCATTTGTACTCTACGCCTCTATTTAGCAATCCCAATGTACTGTTTTTTTTCACAAATGAAAGAAACAGCCTTTTCAATTTGCCATGACATCTTCAGGGTTTTACATGCCAGATCTCCCTGTTTCTGTACCAACTTTGCAAATCTAATAGCTTCTCTCCACCATTACCAGCTGACTACAAACAGAATGGTAAAACAAACAATCAATCAAAGGCTGTCTCCACCCTTTTCTGTCCATTAATAATAGGTTTTTACTATCAATAATATATTTCTGAGAAAATTAGTGGGAGAAGACAGCGAGGCAACAGGTAAAGAATTAAAAAGTAAACTTACTTGTAACACTATACATGTCGGCTGGTAGAAATCCACCACCTGTTTGATAACTGGTTGAAACAAGAGCCTGTAACCTGAAAACCAATCAAAAAAAAAGTTATCTTCAAATCAGAACACAAGACTACCCCCATTAACCTGGTGCTAAAACAGGAGAAAAGTAGTGAATTGAGAGAGGGATCAACAAGGATCCACTGGTTTTGGTCACCTTCTGTAGTGATGTTTCAACTGTTCATTAGCCAACCCAAGGCCAGGAACAGAATGACAAAATGGGACCCAGATGGCATCACACGAGTGCTTTTGACAGAGGTCAAGTGACGACCAGTAATGGACTCCTGGACTTCTTTAAATGCCAACTGACTACCTGACATTTATTGATACAATGCTCCTTATTGTTGTGCAGACTCTCAGTCCAAATTGAGAGATTAAAGGGAAATCTGCCTTTCAATCCATTGGATCCCACTCTTCCAGAACACTAACCCCATCAACTCCCATTATAGCACCCGGCTCTTGTAGGGAGATACAGCACAGGAAGAACCCATAGTGATTGCAATGACTCTTCTTATTACTGCTACTGCTATGACCTCTTCCCACAGCCCTGGGCAATCATCTAATTCCCTTTTGGAAGTTTCAAACAAATCTGTTTCCTCAATCTTTCAGACAGTGCATTCCATCTCTGAAAAGCCAGTGGGTGGCACGGTGGCACAGTGGTTAGCACTGCTGCCTCACAGCGCCAGAGATCCGGGTTCAATTCCCGCCTCAGGCGACTGACTGTGTGGAGTTTGCACGTTCTCCCCGTGTCTGCGTGGGTTTCCTCCGGGTGCTCCGGTTTCCTCCCACACTCCAAAGATGTGCAGGTCAGGTGAATTGGCCATGCTAAATTGCCCGTAGTGTTAGGTAAGGGGTAGATATGGATGTAGGGGTAAGGGTGGGTTACGCTTTGGCGGGGCGGTGTGGACTTGTTGGGCCGAAGGGCCTGTTTCCACACTGTAAGTAATCTAATCTAATCTAATATTGAAATGTTAACTTTGATTACTCTCTATTGATGCTACCTGCTGAGTATTTACAGTATTTTCTTTTAATCTTAAATGTCTTTTTTTTTGGTTTCAAAATGAATGCTATTCCCAGTCACCATGTTCCAGCAGCAGCCCGTGTGTGAAAGGATAGCCCTGGATGTGTGCCCTCAACTTCTTCACACCCTTAAGACAGTGTCATCCAGTTCTGTAGGCCAGTAGTATACTACTCAAAATATATGCCCAGATTTACCTACCCCATTCAGTTGGTCAAAAATTGCAACTGCTCAGATTGTTCATACAAACCGCTCCTCCACATTTCACATCATCGACACATGTCAGCATCTTAGTACACTTTGAACAGCACTAATAAAGGTAGCATAATGAACATATATTGGGTTTGATGATCCAAAAGCCTGGACTAATATTAACCCAGATAATTCAAAACTTCCATATAACCCTGAATTCAGACTCTTATACAGAATCAGAAAAAAAATTAAAAGCTGGTCACAGTAATTGACCGTGAAACTGGCAGATTGTCGTAAAAATCCCTAATGTCCTCGTGCGACATGAAATGCTGGTTCCCCAAAGATGTGTACCAGTGGTTAGAGAAGGCCTACCATCATCATCTCGGGGTGACTGGGAATGGGTAATATATGCTGAACAATGCCCACATCCTGGGAATGATTTTTTTAAACAAAAGTTTGAAAGACAGCTTAGAAGACTGAGAGTGGAACAGTATTTGACAGATTGAGATATAGATGAGACTGAAAGTTCCTCTCCTTACTTTGGTCATCGATTCCATCCCGGAGGGGAACATTCAGGCAATAATACCGGCCACTTTCTGCACCAACTTCGTACATGTCACCTACGAAAAGAATTTCAAACACCTCACTCTTCAAAATGGAACAATGTTTTTTGATTAAAAAGTACTATGAAACAATAAAAATCTGAAAAGAAACAAACTCTGAAACAAGTAATAAATGTGTCCATTCACTCCATTAAACCCATCCTGGACTTTCCACGTCAGAGAAAAGTTATAATCCAGCCCATCAACAAGTTTAAACATATCAACAAGACGACATGCTCTTCTATTTGTAAGAAAATACAAACCTAGTTAATATGAAATAATCTGTTGCTTATTTCCAGCATTTTTGGGTTATCTTTAAATTTCCAGTGATGATGTGAATGATTGATTGTTACTTTCAATGCGGCAGGCTGTTGAGAAAAATGCTAGCCTAGACACCAGTAGAGCTTCCTGCAATTTTCTAAATACCCAGTCGAGATGAGTTGGCTAACATCCATCTGGACAAGTAAATGGGACCGTAACTGAACATCTCAGACAAAGGACAACAGTTCACACAAGGGAGAATTCCCTCAGCACCACCCCTGTGACTGCACACCACTGCCTCAGGGAACTGCTGGCATAAAACCAGAGAACTCATGTTTCAGTGGAAAAAAGGCACTGAATTTTATTTTTGCCTCTCGTTCTGGTCACTAGCTGCAAAATCCTCACCTGTTCCAGGAAAAAAGTAGTTCCCATACTTGTGGAAAGATACAGTCATAACTCGATCAGTCAGGTAGAAGGCTTCCTGCACCCCATCACCGTGGTGAATATCAATATCAATGTACAGGACACGTGGATGATACCTGCAGGGAAGCAAAATGGTTACTGGAGTTCAGACTCGCCTGTAGAGTTACAAGATCCAATAGACATGGGCCTTTGACAGATGCAGATGGAAGGACAGCATTTCTGTTCCCGCTGCAGCCTTCAGGACTCAACAATGAGTTGAGAGCCTGAATGTCACTTCACATCTTTGACCTACTCCCCACTTCCAAGCACTTTCATGACAAGGATGGCGTTCAGCAGAGCTAAGCCATTACCACCTATCTAGCTTTTCTTCTGAAACAAAAACAGAAATTGCTGGAAAAGCTCAGCAGGCCTAGCAGCATCTGCGGTGAAAAATTACAGTTAGCGTTTTGGGCCAAGTGACCCTCCCTCACTCCAAAATGTTAGTTCTAATTTCTCTCCACAGATGCTGCCAAGTCTGCTGAGCTTTTCCTGCAACTTCTGATTTTGTTTCTCTGATTTATAGCATCTGCAGTTTGTTCGGTTTTTAATTCAACTTTTCTTCTTCCCAGGATTACTATCAGCCATCCCTTTCAGAATAAGGATGCATATATTATTCTTTCTCTGGGCTCCATCTATCCTCCCACCACCCCAACCCGCTACACCCTGTCATCAACAGAAAGACCACTTGTTCCTCGATTCTGAAGGAGGGTCACCGGACTCAAAAGGCAAACCCTGTTTTTCCTCCACAGACGCAGACAGACCTGCTTGTTTTTGTTTCAGACGTGGGCTTTTGACAAATTCAGAGGCACAAAAATAATTCTTCCATGTAACAAGCAACAGCTTCCGAATTGTATTCCGTCAGAAGTAAATGATTTGAACCACAGTGACCCAGTTCGAAACAATATGGCAAGGAGGTGAGCAATGGGTTAACGACGAAGCTAAACAGCCCCATACACATTCCCGATAATTCAATTAGGTCAGTGATGAGTTTTGTCTTAATTCCATCTATCCATTTGGGTTTCTTGGGCCCCACAGCTTCAAAACTTTTTTTTTGAGGAACAGAATCCCAGATTTAAGCTACTCCCTGGCTGAAGAAATGTTGCCTGACATCAGCCTTGTTCTAAGGAGAACAGAAGCCTGAAGGAGCAGATCGTGCCACCAGCTGCCTCTCGTTCGGTTAGTCATGACCACGGTGTCCAAGGTGTTCACCCACTCCTGGGAATGCAGAGTACAATACACCCACAAGGTCTCTGCGGACCGAGCTCTAGAACAACTGCACTAAACTACCCAGCTGTAAGCGAACGAGGTCGAGAGAGTGGTGCTGGAAAAGCACAGCAGGTCAGGCAGCATCCGAGGAGCAGGAAAATCGACGTTTTGGGCAAAAGCCCTTCATCCAAATAGAGTCATAGAGTCTTATGCCTGAAACGTTGATTTCCTGCTCCTCTGATGCTGCCTGACCTGCTGTGCTTTTCTAGCACCACACTGTCGACTCTAATCTCCAGCCTCTGCAGTCCTCACTTTTGCCTTGTAAGTGAATGGGGTCTAATGAAGCATGAACAATAAAATTGTTGATCTCAACTTGCACAGGTATCACACACTCCACAAAACATTCTGCAGGGATCCACCATCTTTCTCTCAGGATGCCCCAACCACGTTATCAATTTGATCCTTCAGAGCACAGTCACTGGTGCAATGAAGGAATTCCAACAAATCAGTCCCAGTTAACAATGGTCTGTCATGTTCTTGTAAAAAGTGAGAAATATTAGCTTACAATCTCCTGCTTTGTTGAAAAAAAAAATTTTGAAAATGTCTTACTTTAGCAATTCCAGGATTCCAATGACAATATCGTTCACATAACAGAATCCTGAAGCCTGTGGCAAGAGAAATGATTGAGAAGAGAGACTTTAGATGAAGTCCAGGTGTGCTGATCTTAGCCAGATGTTTTATCATATAACACAATACCTCAAATTTCTTTGCGTGATGAAGTCCTCCAGCCCAATTAATGGCGATATCACACACCTTAAAACAAAGTGCCATTCATCAACAGGTTGGACTTTATATTTTTTTAAAACAGACAGTGTGGATAGACAGGCGAGGAAGGCAGTCAGCTAGCAGAGAGGGGGGAACAAAAAAGAGAAGGGTAGAAGTCAACAAGGAAGGGGAAATAAATAAGCCAAGACACAGGGAAGTACAGACACAGCATGACTACGAGGTGGACAAAGAAATGATGCTGACAATCCAAAATAAGGAGTGCGTAACCAGGTGACTAGAGAGTGCAGAATCAGCTTCAGGACCAAAAATACTGGCCCAATATTCAAACACTGGCCAAGCCACATAGCTGAACGAGCATGCTTTTGAACAGCTACACATGTTCGAGTTACCTTGTTGTTTAATTGTGTTGCGCCTTGTAGAGAAGCTCCTGTGTATCTTGAGCAGAACTCAAACAATCCTGGAAACACAGGACTGAAAATACAAAATAAATTTCATTCAGATTCAAGCAGCTAATGCACATTTTATTGGAAGTCTGTAACCCCTCAATACTGGTAAAGACAGAAGTTATATTATGAAGAGCTGGCTAAGCTGGTTGTTCAAATTTCAAGCTTCACAAAGTGAAATTTAAAACTGGTAATTCCTCACCACCTGTTACTCAAGTCTACTCAACATCCAACAGATTAAAAACTGTTCCATGGAATTCAGGTCCATTAATAAGCTTTCCCAATCTTTCTCAAACACATATGTAGTTTTGACACTTATGAAGTCTCTGAATTCTTAGAAGAGACAGGAACCCATATAATAGACAGCTGTATTTGAGGTCAGAGGTGTGTCAGACTAGAAGTCTGATCAGAGACATGCAATTATTTCATAGCCTAGTCGTAGCAATAGTCTTGTGGCAGGATATGCATGGGACAGTGCATGGTCACCATCAATGTGCACTGAACTCAAGTATAGGGGGTCCTTGATTTAGATTGTCTAACTTACAAACACTCATACTTATGAATGCGAACTCACACAGGGGTGTAATTTTAAAAATCTGACACATGACCATTTCCTGCACTTAGAAACAGCTGATTTATATTATCCTGCATTATACAAATAGACTTGCGAACAGACTCAGGAACGGAACCCATTCACAACACAGGAGATGGATTGAACTGTGACTCAGCTTATTCTTCTAGCTTCTGTGTACTTGTTAACCAGATTCAAGAGCCTTACTGCCCTGAGTGATGCTCAGTGATTTGGCATTCCAGGGAGTAGGTCCTTAAAAATAAGTGAGTAGGCAATTCAGTCCCTCAAGCTGATTCTGCCATTACAATTGCAACTGATCTGATTGTGGTTGCAATTTTACTTTCCTGCCTGCTTCGATAACTTAAACATCATTTGAGTATATTCAAGACAATGCTCTAGCTTCCTTTCTGAGGAACAAAATTCCAAAGAATGAAACCTCTTTCAGAGAAGACATTTCTTATCTCAGGCTGAAAGTGGAGATGGCTTATTTTTGAATAGCTCCAGATTCCTCCATGTTGGGAAACATATTCTCAGCGTCCACACTGTTAAGCCCCCTCACAATCATATTTTTTCAATAAGATCACCTCTCATTCTTCCAAACTCCAATTAGTACACTCTCAACTCATTCAACTTTCCACCAAGACAACCCACTCCATCCTCGGAGTCAGCCAAGTGAATCTTCTCTTACCAATCTCTTATTGTGCAAGTATACCATTCCTCAGCTAAGGTCACCACAACTGAAGATCATTTCATACATCTCCAAGACTTCTCTACATTTATACAAATTCTGCCTTGCAATAAAGACCAACATTTAATTTGCCTTCCTACTGAATTGCAAGATACTTCCAAATGTTCTGATTTGCCATGTTTGAGAACATCTTTCATAAATCTACATTTAATAAAACCTGAAGTAGAGCCACGTGAATTGTGCTGAAACAGCTCCTGAAAGCATCCTTTACTCCAGTTTAAGCAGCGACTGACACTGTATAAGTCATTTTTCCGAAATAGAAGGCCAGCAAGTTTTTTTTTGTTCATTCATGGAATGTGAGCATTACTAGCTTGGCCATCATTTATCACCCATCCCTAATTGCCCAGAGGGCAGTTAAGAGTCAACTAGATTGTTGTGGGTCTGGGGTCATGTGTAGGCCAGACCAGGTAAGGACACGTTTACTTCCCTAAAGGACATTAGGGAACCAGATAGTTTATCCAACAATTGGCACTGAATGCCTAAGTATCATTAGACTCTTAATTCCAGATTTTTATTGAATTTAGATTCTACCATACGCTGTGGCAGAATTTGAACTCAGGTCTCCGGATTAATAGTTCAGTGATAATACTACTAGGCCAAACCCTCCCTTGAAGTGGGAACAACACAATATTAAAAAGACAAAAACATCCTGACTCTAGGGAGCAGTTCAGCAGAGTCACAGTTTGCCACTTTTAAACGTACAGCCTTGTTTCTCTCTTACCAATCGTCTCCAACATTGAAGGTGTTCAGGCTCTTGGTGAAACCCTGCATGTTGTTGGGACTCACTCTCTGCAGGAAATCTATGTAGTCCTCAGAGTGGAACCGACACATGTCATGCTGAGAGGCCTGATAGGGTTTGAACACCTGTTGGAAACAAGAAAATCATTGAGAATTTTACACTCAGGTTTGTCTACCCTCATCCCCAAGTGTCAAATGGGGAGAACAGTTAAATGGAGTAACAGTACACTAACAAACACAACTAACCAGTTAATACCACATGCTTTTATCCTACTCCTTTTAAATAGTATATTACTCAAACTGGGAATGAGCTGCTAGAGGAAGTGGTGGAGGCTGGTACAATTGCAACATCGTAAAGGCATTTTGGATGGGTGTATGAATAGGAAGGGTTTGGAGGGATATAGGCCGGGTGCTGGCAGGTGGGACTAGATTGGGTTGGGATATCTGGTCGGCATGGACAGGTTGGACCGAAGGGTCTGTTTCCATGCTGTACATCTCTATGACTCTATACTCGCCAAATGACAGTAATTTTACTAAGGGGCAACAACGAATGCCAGACACATCCACATCCCCAGAAACAAAAATAATTTCTTCATTTGCTTATGCTCTGTTTTATGACATTAGTCCATTGTAGTTCAATTTATCTTTTTCTGAGGAAATCCCAAAACAGCTAGTCAGACCCCTGATCAAAATTTTTCAACTAAAGGGATCTGACCCAAATACATTAACTATACGGTAGTAAGATAAAGACTACTTTAATGATGTTCTACCAAAGAGCAATGCACCTTTTCATCTTTCTTTTCAAAAGACCCAGTCACAAACATTCAGCTTTTCAATTCGATTAAATGCTTGGGTTACTTAAATGATGTCCCTGATAAGTGGCTGCAGTGGAACCAAGCTTGCTGCTTCCAGACCATTTCCTAATCTGACACCCCAGACATGAGCAATAAAGTTGCATACCAAATAAATGAAAATCTGTGTTTTAAAGTACTCTGCAAAAATATTATTTTGTGTAGTTGCTTGGACCCAGCTACGCTCTTCAATTTTACAAGTGACAGAAGGTTCAGCATCACCCCGCTCATCCTGTTTTCTTACCCAGGGTCACCATGCATGACCACTAATCACACTGCTCCCTAAAAGGATGGAGGCTGAGCAGTCACCCTGCTGCACAATGCCCCCTTTGAAGATGGTAGACTGTGCATTTACCCTCCCGCACATCACCTCCAAAGGACAGTGGGAGTTAACCCAGGCCTGTCGCCTCATGAAGCTGCAAACCTGGGGCCAATATCTCATTCAGGTTTTGTAGCCTTTCTGATGTTTATGAAGCCTCTCTGACATCTGTCTCAGAAAGATCAAGTGCCAGGGAGGGCAAGGACAGGGCTAGATGTTGCCCAGGCCTCGGTGCCACTGCAAGGTGCAGTCTCTGATGAAGCAGAGCTTATGATGCCATCTGGTGCTTTTGCAAATCCAAGAATAGTCATGCCCCAGTTTGGAAAATGCTGCCTGAGCCTGTTTATGAAGGACATTTGAGGAAGGATATAGATGATTCCTGGAAGAAAGATGTCATTTGTGTGGGAGGAAAATATTATCATCAACCACAATTTGGTTGGACCAAAAAATCTGTTTCTATACTGTATATTTGATCTAATTCTATGAAACCAAGAGTTTTCAAATTATACATACCATCATTTTCTTATAGAGTCCATAATGTAGAACCAAACTGTGGGTGAGAGACAGGCGATGGGGCTTCATGGGATGCCCAGCACCTGGACAAAGATAAGCAACAGTGAGAGGGATTCTGTGGTATGCTGCCAAATCATAGGTCAGGAGGGGGACTGAGGGTTTGAAGTGAAAGCAAAAGTATTCAAAGAAGGTAGTCACGATGAGGAGGTGCCAGTGTTGGCTGGGGGTGGGCAAAGTTAAAAATCACACAACACCAGGTTATAGTCCAACAGGTTTATTTGGAAGCACTAGCTTTCGGAGCACTGCTCTTTTGTCCAGTAACTAGTAGGGTAGGGTCATAAGACACAGAATTTATAGCAAAAGATCACAGTGTAATGCAATTAAAACAATATATTCAACAACCTAGATTGTTGTTAAGTTTATTCAATATATTGTTTTAACTGGATGACACTGTGATCTTTTGCTATAACTTCTGTCCCTATGACCCTGCCCCACTAGTTACCTGAAGGAGCAGTGGTCAGAAAGCTAGTACTTCGAAATAAACCTGTTGGTCTATGATCTGGTGTTGTGTGATTTTTAACATTAAAAGAAGGGACAGAACACAGACTAATTCACACATAATCCTTATTCCTGTACCATGGGTAACTCCCTCTCTCTCACCTCTTCACCAGAATCCTGAGGGACAGGATGTACATGTATTTGGAAAGGCAAGGACTGTTTAGGGATAGTCAACATGGCTTTGTGCATGGGAAATCATGTCTCACAAACTTGATTGAGTTTTTTTGAAGTAAACAAAGAGGATTGATGAGGGCAGAACGGTAGATGTGATCTATATGGACTTCAGTAAGGCGTTCGACAAGGTTCCCCACGGGATACTGGTTAGCAAGGTTAGATCTCATGGAATATAGGGAAAACTACCTATTTGAATACAGAATTGGCTCAAAGGTAGAAGACAGAGGGTGGTGGTGGTGGAGGGTTGTTTTTCAGACTGGAGGCCTGTGACCAGTGGAGGGCTACAAGGTTTGGTGCTCAGTCCTCTGCTTTTTGTCATTTACATAAATGATTTGCATGCGAGCAGAAGAGGTACAGTTAGTAAGTTTGCAGAGGTCACCAAATTTGGAGGTTAGTGGACAGCAAAGAAGGTTACCTCAGGTTACAACAAAATCTTGATCAGATGGGCCAATGGGCTGAGGGGTGGCAGATGGAGTTTAATTCAGATAAATGCGAGGTGCTGCATTTTGGGAAAGCAAATCTTAGCAGGACTTGTACACTTAATGGTAAGGTCCTACAGAGTATTACTGAACAAAGAGACCTTGGAGTGCAGGTTCCTAGCTCCTTAAAAGTGCAGCCGCATGTAGATAGGATAGTGAAGGTGTTTGATATGCTTTCTTTTATTGGTCAGAGTATTGAGTACAGGAGTTGGGAGGTCATATTGTGTCTGTACAGGTCATTTGTTAGGCCACTGTTGGAATATCACGTGCAATTCTAGTGTCCTTCCTATCGTAAGCATGTTGTGAAACTTGAAAGGGTTCAGAAAAGATTTACAAGGATGTTGCCAGGGTTGGAGGATTTGAGCTATAGGAAGAGACTGAACAGGCTGGGGCTGTTTTCCCTGGAGCATCGGAGGTTGAGGGGTGGCCTTATAGAGGTTTACAAAATTATGAGGGGCATGAATAGGATAAATAGACAAAGTCTTTTCCCTGTGGTGGGGGAGTCCAGAACTAGAGGGCATAGGTTTAGGTTGAGAGGGGAAAGATATAAAAGGGACCTAAGGGGCAACTTTTTCACACAGAGGGTGGTACGGGTATGGAATGAGCTGCCAGGGGATGTGGTGGTAGCTGGTACAATTGCAACATTTACAAGGCATTTGTATGGGTATATGAATAGGAAGGGTTTGGAAGGATATGGGCCGGGTGCTGGCAGGTGGGACTAGATTGGGTTGGGATATCTGGTTGGCGTGGACGAGTTGGACCGAAGGGTCTGTTTCCATGTTGTACATCTCTATGACCCTATATCGGCTAAAGTCGAATGGTGGCGCAGTCCCAATAGGCTGATTGGCCTAATTCTATATACTGCTCGGATGCTGCCTGACCTGTTGTACATTTCTAGCACCACTCTAATCTTCAGTCCTCATTTTTGCCTGAGGAGATAGGTATCATAGCCTTAATGCAACACGTAATTTTATCCATCACTGACCAAGTTTATTAGACTTTAGAAGCATACATAATAGTCAATGGACTGAAATAAAAGGACAGAACGTTTTACAAAGGGTAGTCAAGATGTTAACTATTTCTTATATATCGAGGAACAGCACACAGAGGTAGATCATCTGCAATTTGGTTACTTAACTGACAGCCAGCATATTATATTCAACGCTTCTCCCTTCAGGAAGCTATTTACAAATCACGTTTTCCTAATTCTTGGAAAATCAGTTTTTAACACAAGGTTTCCATTGGAAACATACAAACAGGAATAGGGTCTGCTCTGCCATTCAATTACATCAAGATTCATCATTTACCTCAATGCTACCTTTCTACTTATTTATTCTGGTAAACGTACAACAACAGCATGGGGAGATTTGCTTCTAATAAATAACCAAAAAACTCTAATACAGACATTTAGTTAAAAAATTTGACACATAACGCACATGTCATCCTCGGTATTTGTGCCAGATTATGTAGCACTCTCAAAAGAAGAAAATGCCACAAACCCAGAAGGATATATTACTACTTGTTGTGGAGGAGCTGGTGTTGGATGAGGGTGGGGGGGGTGGACAAAGTTAAAATCATAACACCAGGTAATAGCCCAACAGGTTTATCCACTGGTAGTACTACCTTTCAGAGCGCTGCTTCTTCATTAGGTAGCTACGCTACTTGATGAAAGAGCAGCGCTCTGAAAGCTAGTGCTTCCAAATAAACCTGTTGGACACTAACCTGGTATTATGTGATTTTTAACATTGTTAATATTACTACTTGACGACATTGTTAAAATGTGTTGAGGGAATGAAAAAAGGCTCTGTAAATACACACTGACCTTGAGAAAATCTCTCAAAAAATTTTTCCTTCCCCATATACCCCCACATATGGCCACATATAAATGTGCCAATATCCCCCATGCCCCTATATGTTCCCCATTCTCTATCCCATTCCTTTATAACCAACTACACATGAGCCAATTAGCACACTCCAGCAACCGATTTGCGCAGTAACTACCTCTCCATCTAAATCCATTCATTGGATCCCGATGTCTCTCCAATTCTGTATGTTCCAATTTATAATTCGTGTTCCCCCTCACATAGAGACTAAACCTCTCATATCTATAAACCCCCTTCACCGCCTCCAAAATCCCTCAATGTGTCCCGTCCCCGAGTCTGTATGACGCCTTCATCACATTCACCCCTATTCCCATTGCTATATACCCCCAGTTTTGCCACTCCCCCCGTCACTACTTGCCTTCACAGTCTCAACATGATCCTGCCCCCTGCTCCCCCAGTCCACGACACGACCCCCCCACATCCCCTAAACTGACCGCCCCCTACCCCAAACCCTACACTGACCGCCAACACCCCCAGACTCCTACACTGACCGTCAACACCCCCAGACTCCTACACTGACCGTCAACACCCCCAGTCCCCTACACTGACCGCCAATTCTACCAGTCCCCTACACTGACCGCCAACACCCCCAGACCCCAGCACAGACCCCCCCTTCCCCAGTCCCTGACAGACCCCCTCCCCCAGTCCCCTACACTGACCGACCCCCTCCCCCAGTCCCCTACACTGACCACCCCCCTCCCCCAGTCCCCTACACTGACTACCCCCCTCCCCCAGTCCCCTACACTGACCACCCCAGTCCCCTACGCTGACCACCCCAGTCCCCTACGCTGACCACCCCAGTCCCCTACGCTGACCACCCCAGTCCCCTACGCTGACCACCCCAGTCCCCTACGCTGACCACCCCCCTCCCCCAGTCCCCTACGCTGACCACCCCCCTCCCCCAGTCCCCTACGCTGACCACCCCCCTCCCCCAGTCCCCTACACTGACCACCCCCCTCCCCCAGTCCCCTACACTGACCACCCCCCTCCCCCAGTCCCCTACACTGACCACCCCCCCTCCCCCAGTCCCCTACACTGTATCCCCTACACTGTACCCCCCACCCCCGTCCCCTACACTGTACCCCCCTCTCCCAGTCCCATACACTGAACCCCCCACCAGTCCCCGACACTGAACACCCCCCAGTCCCCGAAACTGAACCCCCCCCAGTCCCCGACACTGAACCCCCTCCCCAGTCCCCTACACTGAACCCCCCCCCAGTCCCCTACACTGTACCCCCCCGTACCCTACACTGTACCCCCCCGCGCCCTACACTGTACCCCCCCCGCGCCCTACACTGTACCCCCCCGCGCCCTACACTGTACCCCCCCCGCGCCCTACACTGTACCCCCCCCGCGCCCTACACTGTACCCCCCCGCGCCCTACACTGTACCCCCCCGCGCCCTACACTGTACACCCCCCCCCCGTGCCCTACACTGTACACCCCCCCCGTGCCCTACACTGTACACCCCCCCGTGCCCTACACTGTACACCCCCCCCCGTGCCCTACACTGTACACCCCCCCCGTGCCCTACACTGTACACCCCCCCCGTACCCTACACTGTACCCCCCTCCCCCGTACCCTTCACTGTACCCCCCTGTCCCCTAAACTGTACCCCCACCCCCGTCCCCTACACTGTACCCCCCACCCCCATCCCCTACACTGTACCCCCCTCTCCCAGTCCCCTACACTGTACCCCCGTCCCCCAGTGCCCTACACTGAACCCCCCACCAGTCCCTGACACTGAACCCTCCCAGTTCCCTACACTGTACCCCCCTCCCCCGTACCCTACACTGTACCCCCCTGTCCCCTAAACTGTACCCCCACCCCCGTCCCCTACACTGTACCCCCCACCCCCATCCCCTACACTGTACCCCCCTCTCCCAGTCCCCTACACTGTACCCCCCTCCCCCAGTCCCCTACACTGAACCCCCCACCAGTCCCTGACACTGAACCCTCCCAGTCCCCTACACTGAACCCCCCACCAGTCCCCTACACTGAACCCCCCCAGTCCCCTACACTGAACCCCCCTCCAGTCCCCGACACTGAACCCCCCCGCAGTCCCCTACACTGAACCCCCCCCAGTCCCCTACACTGAACCCCTCCCTCCCCCAGTCCCCTACACTGTACCCCCTCTCCCCCAGTCCCCTACACTGAACCCCCCCCTCCCCCTGTCCCCTACACTGTACCTCCCCAGTCCCCTACACTGTACCTCCCCAGTCCCCTACACTGTACATCCCCCCCCGTTCCCTACACTGTACATCCCCCCCCGTCCCCTACACTGTACATCCCCCCCCGTCCCCTACACTGTACATCCCCGACCCCCGTCCCCTACACTGTACATCCCCGACCCCCGTCCCCTACACTGTACATCCCCCCCCCGTACCCTATACTGTACCCCCCACCCCCGTCCCCTACACTGTACCCCCCACCAGTCCCCAACACTGAAACCCCCCCCCAGTCCCTGACACTGAACCCCCCACCAGTCCCCTACACTGAACCCCCCCCCCAGTCCCCTACACTGAACCCCCCCCTCCCCCAGTCCCCTACACTGAACCCACCCCCCCAGTCCCCTACACTGAACCCCCCCCTCCCACAGTCCCCTACACTGTACCTCCCCCGTCCCCTACACTGTACCTCCCCCGTCCCCTACACTGTACCCCCCCCGTCCCCTACACTGTACCCCCCCCGTCCCCTACACTGTACATCCCCCCCCCGTCCCCAACACTGTACATCCCCCCCCGTACCCTATACTGTACATCCCCCCCCGTACCCTACACTGTACCCCCCTGTCCCCTAAACTGTACCCCCCACCCCCGTCCCCTACACCCCCGTCCCCTACACTGTACCCCCCCCCAGTCCCCTACACTGAACCCACCCCCCCAGTCCCCTACACTGAACCCCCCCTCCCCCAGTCCCCTACACTGAACCCCCCCTCCCCCAGTCCCCTACACTGAACCCCCCCCTCCCCCAGTCCCCTACACTGAACCCCCCCCTCCCCCAGTCCCCTACACTGAACCCCCCCCTCCCCCAGTCCCCTACACTGTACCTCCTCCGTCCCCTACACTGTACCCCCCCCGTCCCCTACACTGTACCCCCCCCCGTCCCCTACACTGTACCCCCCCCGTCCCCTACACTGTACCCCCCCCCCGTCCCCTACACTGTACCCCCCCCGTCCCCTACACTGTAACCCCCCCGTCCCCTACACTGTACCCCCCCCGTCCCCTACACTGTACCCCCCCCCGTCCCCTACACTGTACCTCCCCCGTCCCCTACACTGTACCCCCCCCGTCCCCTACACTGTACCCCCCCCCGTCCCCTACACTGTACCTCCCCCGTCCCCTACACTGTACCCCCCCCGTCCCCTACACTGTACCCCCCCGTCCCCTACACTGTACATCCCCCCCGTACCCTACACTGTACATCCCCCCCCCCGTACCCTACACTGTACATCCCCCCCCCCCGTACCCTACACTGTACATCCCCCCCCCCCGTACCCTACACTGTACATCCCCCCCCCCCGTACCCTACACTGTACATCCCCCCCCCCGTACCCTACACTGTACATCCCCCCCCCCGTACCCTACACTGTACATCCCCCCCCCCGTACCCTACACTGTACATCCCCCCCCCCGTACCCTACACTGTACATCCCCCCCCCCGTACCCTACACTGTACATCCCCCCCCGTACCCTACACTGTACACCCCCCCCGTACCCTACACTGTTCCCCCTTTCCCCTAAACTGTACCCCCCACCCCCGTCCCCTACAATGTACCCCCCACCAGTCCCCTACACTGAAACCCCCCCCAGTCCCTGACACTGAACCCCCCCCAGTCCCTGACACTGAACCCCCCCCCAGTCCCCGACACTGAACCCCCCCCCCCCCAGTCCCCGACACTGAACCCCCCCCTCCTCCAGTCCCCGACACTGAACCCCCCCGCCCCCAGTCCCCTACACTGAACCCCCACCCCCTCCCCCAGTCCCCTACACTGAACCCCCCCCCCAGTCCCCTACACTGAACCCCCCCCCCCAGTCCCCTACACTGAACCCCCCCCCCCCAGTCCCCTACACTGAACCCCCCCCCCCAGTCCCCTACACTGAACCCCCCCCCCAGTCCCCTACACTGAACCCCCCCCCCCAGTCCCCTACACTGAACCCCCCCCCCCAGTCCCCTACACTGAACCCCCCCCCCAGTCCCCTACACTGAACCCCCACCCCCAGTCCCCTACACTGAACCCCCACCCCCAGTCCCCTACACTGAACCCCCCCCCAGTCCCCTACACTGAACCCCCACCCCCAGTCCCCTACACTGAACCCCCACCCCCTCCCCCAGTCCCCTACACTGAACCCCCCCCCAGTCCCCTACACTGAACCCCCACCCCCAGTCCCCTACACTGAACCCCCACCCCCTCCCCCAGTCCCCTACACTGAACCCCCCCCCCAGTCCCCTACACTGAACCCCCACCCCCTCCCCCAGTCCCCTACACTGAACCCCCACCCCCCCCCCAGTCCCCTACACTGAACCCCCCCCCCCAGTCCCCTACACTGAACCCCCCCCCAGTCCCCTACACTGAACCCCCACCCCCCCCCCAGTCCCCTACACTGAACCCCCCCCCAGTCCCCTACACTGAACCCCCACCCCCCCCCCAGTCCCCTACACTGAACCCCCCCCCAGTCCCCTACACTGAACCCCCACCCCCTCCCCCAGTCCCCTACACTGAACCCCCACCCCCTCCCCCAGTCCCCTACACTGAACCCCCCACCCCCTCCCCCAGTCCCCTACACTGAACCCCCACCCCCTCCCCCAGTCCCCTACACTGAACCCCCACCCCCTCCCCCAGTCCCCTACACTGAACCCCCACCCCCTCCCCCAGTCCCCTACACTGAACCCCCGTCCCCTACACTGAACCCCCCCTCTCCCCCAGTCCCCTACACTGAACCCCCACCCCCTCCCCCAGTCCCCTACACTTGTCCCCCAGTCCCCCACCCTGACCCCCCCAGTCTCTGTACCCCTTACCCTTCTCCCCAGTGTTGCCCCTCCCCCCCCTCACTGACCGTAGTGGAAGTTGCCCACATCTGGGTCATAAAAGTAAGAGACCTTCCTGGACATGGCGCGCCGGCCCGCAGCCCCGACTCCCGCCCGCGCACGTACGACGTCACCACGTCCTACGTCGGACGCTCGTGCCTATGGGGGCGGGGACAGATCTGACGTACGGGTTCCGTGGTGACAGCACCGCGTCTCCCCTGGCAACAGGGAGGTGACAGGGTTCAAGGGTCAGGTTGAGTCCCAGCCCTAACATTGGGACCAAGGGCCAGAGCAAAGGTTAGGAGTCAAATAGAAGGGCAATGCAACATTTCAGGGTGAAAATGAGAATTCCCTCAAAGAGCCCAGGCCAGGGTCAGGGTCAAATTTAGATTCAGGGGTTAGCAATCTCAGGACCATAAGAACTGGAGTAGGCCATTCAGCCCTTTGAGCCTGCCCCCCCCCCCCCCCCCCAAACAATGGCTGATATATGGCTCAACTTCATATACCTGTCTTTGGCCTGTTTCCCTTAATGTCTTTGCTAAACAAATATGTATCAAATCAGATCTAAAATCAACAATTAATCCAGCATCCACTGCCACCTGTGGAATAGAGTTCCAAAGTGCTACCATTCTGTGTGGAGAAGTGATTGTTAATATCGCTCCTGAATGGTCTGGTCCTAATTTTTAGATTGTGCCCCCTAGTTCTGGAATCTCCAACTAGTGATAATAGTTTATCTAACCTGCCTTTTTTAGATTAGATTACATTACTTACAGTGTGGAAACAGGCCCTTCGGCCCAACAAGTCCACACCGCCCCGCCGAAGCGCAACCCCCATACCCCTACATTTACCCCTTACCTATCACTACGGGCAATTTAGCATGGCCAATTCACCTGACCTGCACATCTTTGGACTGTGGGAGGAAACCGGAGCACCCGGAGGAAACCCACGCAGACACGGGGAGAATGTGCAAACTCCACACAGTCAGTCGCCTGAGGCGGGAATTGAACCCGGGTCTCTGGCGCTGTTGCTAACCACTGTGCCACCGTGCCGCCCAATATTTTCTTGTTAATATCTTGAAGACTTCAGTTAGATAACTCCTTAAAATTCTTCACCCTCCCTAACAACACAGCATTCATACCTCCCTAATGACAGCATTTAAAGAAGCAGCTAACCACCACCAGTTCAAGGACAACTATGGATCAGAAATTGGCTTGCTGAACGAAGTCAGAAGGTGGTGGTTGATGGGAAATGTTCATCATGGAGCTCAGTTACCAGTGGTGTGTCACAAGGATCTATTTTGGGGCCACTGCTGTTTCTTATTTTAATCAATGATCTGGATGTCGGCAAAGAAGGATGGGTTAGTAAATATGTGGATGACACTAAGGTAGGCAGAGTTGTGGATAGTGCTGAAGGATGTTGTGGGTTATAGAGGGAAATAGATATGATACAGAGCTGGGCTGAGAAGTAACAGGAATGCAGAGTCCTGGGCTACTGGTAAAATTCTTGGCAGTGTAGATGAACAGAGAGATCTTGGTATCGTGGTGCATAATTCCCTGAATGTTGCCACCCAGGTTGATAGGATTGTTAAGAAGGCATATGGTGTGTTGGCATTTAATCGTAGGGGGATTGAGTTTCAGAGCCATATGGTCATACTTCAGCTGTACAAAACACTGGTAAGGCTGTACCTGGAGTATTGCATACAGTTCTGGTCACCGCATTATAGGAAGGATCGGGAAGTTTTGGAAAGGGTTCAGAGAAGATTTACTAGGATGTTGCCTGATATGGAAGGAACGTCTTATGAGGAAAAGCGGAGAAAACTGAGGCTGTTTTCATTGGAGAGAAGAAGGTTGAGAGGTAACTTAATCAAGACGTATAAGATAATCAGAGGGTTAGATAGGGTGGACAGTGAGAGCCTTTTTCCTCAGATGGTGAAGGCTAACACGAGGGAATGTCGGCAAAGAAGGATGGGTTAGTAAATATGTGGATGACACTAAGGTAGGCAGAGTTGTGGATAGTGCTGAAGGATGTTGTGGGTTATAGAGGGAAATAGATATGATACAGAGCTGGGCTGAGAAGTGATAAATGGAGGTTAATGCAGAAACATGTGAGGTAACTTAATCAAGACGTATAAGATAATCAGAGGGTTAGATAGGGTGGACAGTGAGAGCCTTTTTCCTCAGATGGTAAAGGCTAACACGAGGGGATATATTTTTAAGTTGAGGGGTGGTAGATTTAGGATAGATAGTAGGGTAGTTTCTTTACTCAGTAGTAGGGGCACGGAACGGCCTGCCAGCAACAGTAGTGGACCCACTGACGTTAAGATATTTAAATGGGCATTGGACATACACATGGATAATAATGGAATGGTGTAGATTAGGTGGGCATCAGATCAATTTCACAGGACAGCAGAACATCGAGGGCAAAGGGCATGTGCTGCTCTGTAATGTTCTATGGTCTATGTTTTATATAATCGCCCACATCTCATGAATTAATATTATCCCTCTCTTCTCATGATGTATAGTTCAAGAAGGCAGCTCACCATTGTCAGTCTTACCAATAATGTCCAAATCTCCTTAACAAATGTTATACACTTTAGGATGTCAGGGGCATTGAATCTAATTGGAGCAACCTGAGTGAAGCAGAAATCAGATGCAACTTAACACTGAGGCACATATGCAGGTATTAGCACAGATGAACAAAAGTATAGCTACAGAAATAAATTTTAAGGAACCTTGCTGCCAGACGTGCTGAGCTTTTCCAGCAGGTGCCCAAATATACAGATATCCTGAGGCCCTTCTGCACTCTACATAGTGATGACCATTTAAGCATCTGGTTGCTGGCTCATCCAAGTATAACTGAGACAGGTAGCAGTGGGTAAATGAGTCATGGGTCTCAGCCCTACTTCAGCAGTGAGTGAGTGTTGAAAAATCCCACTACAGGATTCTGGAGCAGGAGAATGAGTAAGTTGAAGGTCATGTTTATAATGCAGCAGGCCAGTGAGTGACTGGCAGGTCCAACCTATACCGCAGGAAGTGCTGGAGTGGCGACTACCAGATGTTGCAGACCCAGGAAATTAATGACTGAAAGAGCAAAGCCAAGAGCTGGATTTGCGATGGAACTGAACACTGATAGAGAGGAGTAAGAGAGGGCAGAGCAGGACTGGAGAGCTGAGCAGATACTTGCATCACCTTGCAGGCTCTCTCTATGTTCCTTTCTGCAGCCTAACTTGAACGGAGGACAAGCCGGTATCCTTCAACATGACCCGCTCAGATTCGCTGTGATGATGCTGACGCAGTGGGCCAATCTATTCCCTGCAGTTTAACCCATTCAGGAGACAAGTCAGAGCATTGTGAGAGGGAGCAGAGGACAAGGTTAGTTAAGATGCAGTAAGTGACACCAAGTTTGGGATTTTAATACGTGCAGCTTTTAGGAGGTGGGACTGACAGAGTAAGCAGATGTGCATTTTTAGAATCCCAGAACGTACGAGATGCAATGACACTTGACGTCAACGTGAGGAACCAGAGTAAACACAACGGGATTTAGTCCTCGGGATCAAGTCAAGGTTGGTATTATTGCAACGATTCATTGAATGACCTGAGTTTACAGAAGAGATGCTGAATTTAATTTAATTTGCTTTGCAGTGGGCACTTTGTACCTGTGTGTTTGAAAGCTCCCTACGTCCTGATGTTTTATAACTTCGAAGTGATTCACAAAGGTCTCATGTCATTTTTTCCCCCCTGCCAGGAATCTGCTACACTTGTAGAAGGTATATTCACGGTCCTTCCTGATACCCATTTGAATAGTTGACACCCTGTTGTAAGATGTAAATGTGCTCAGTGAGGTGAGGGAGGTGCGTGTCAAGACAAAATCAGTTTCAGTTTAGACCCAACAATGAGAGGAACCAGTCCCCATAAAGCGAAGTTGCCGAAGCGGTTTTATGAAATGCTTTCCTGATCTTGGACAATGATCTTCGTTCGTTTATAAAGAAAGAAATTGCCTGAATTTACATAGCATCTTTCACCACGTCGGGACATCCTAATGCACTTAAACTCAGTGCAATACTTTTGAAGTGTAATGTTTAAATCACAAACCTTCGACAATGTGAAAATGACTAGATTTTCTGGTTGAATCCGTTTTGATCTGAGCGAATCCAAATGCATGTAACTGAAGTAGATGAGCCTCTTTTCACATTCAAAATACAACACCTCCTCCAACGTGCAGTGTACTCCCAGAAGTCACCCTCCAACATGAAGCACTCCCTCAGGTCTGACCTTCCAACAATGTAGTGCTCCCTCACATCTGACTTTCCAACAATATAGTGCTCCCTCAGATCTGACTTCCCTGTGGTGTAGTGCTGCCTCGTATTGATCCTTTGAAATGTATCGCTCCTTGATTACTGCCTCTCTGACAGTGTAGTACTCCTGACCCTCTGAGAAAGTAGCACACCTTCAGTATAGGTCCTCTGACAGTGCAGCATGCCCTCAGCTCTACACCTGCAACAATGCAACTTTCCTTCAGCACTAGATTAGAGTGGTGCTGGAAAAGCACAGCAGGTCAGGCAGCATCTGAAGAGCAGGAAAATCAATGTTTTAGGCAAAAGCCCTTCATCAAGATGGCTGATCTGCCATCCTGATGAAGGGCTTTTGCCCAAACCATTGATTTTCCTGTTCCTCAGATGCTGCCTGACCTGCTGTGCTTTTCCAGCACCACTCTAATCCAGACTCTAATTTCCAGCATCTGCAGTACCCACTTCTGTCTGGTTGATTTTTCCTTCAGCACTGTCCCTCCAACCTTTTCCTCAGCACTGCAATGGTAAAGCATTCTTTCAGCAATGCCCCTCCAAACAGTGCAGCACTCCATCAGCACTGCCCCTCCAAACTAACTTATATTTTTATTTGATAGTGCTGTGTTTAGTTCTGAGAAAAACATCTCAGGAATGATATATGAGCCTTGGAGAAAGCAAAATGCTCACTTCACCAGGATGATGGGAGTGAGAAACATAGCAGCTGTGACTGAATGGCAGAGCAGACTGATGGACCGAATGGCCTAATTCTGCTTCTATATGTTATACAATATGATATGAGGGTTAAAGGAGTTAAACTACAGGGGCAGGTTCCATTGGCTAGCTTGTGTTCTGTTTTGAGTACAATTTAAAAGGTGACCAAGTAGCAGTTTAAGATGGTTAAAGATTTATTATGTCAATAGAGAAAAATATTTTTACATTGCAGGGAACATGTGACCTTAAAATTAGACCATTCAAGGCAGATGGCAGTAAGTATATCTACATGAAGATGGTAGTAGGAATCTGGAGTTTTTCTCAAATTTTGTTGGGGCTATGATTGATTTGAAACTTTCCAGACTTAAGTTGATGAATATCAGTGAGTTTTGAGAAGATTTGTAGCTCAGGTTGAGGTTCTGGATGAAGGTTTGCTCACTGAGCTGGAAGGTTCATTTCCGGACGTTTCGTCACCCTACTAGGTAACATCGTCAGTGCACCTCAGGCAAAGCACTGCTGATAATTCCTGCTTTCTGTTTATATGTTTGGGTTTCTTTGGGTTGGTGATATCATTTCCTGTGGTGAAGTCACTTCCTGTTCTTTTTCTCAGGGGTGGTAGATGGGGTCTAACTCGATGTGTTTGTTGAATATTTTTGGATAAGATATTGAAAGATACAGAACAAAAGCAAATGAATCAAGTAGTAGGTGGACTTCTATTGTTTGAGTATGTCCAAGCTGAAAGTAAGTTGACTCTTCACAGTGCCCTGAGCAACTAGGAGTGGGGAATAAACACACTATCCTCACTGTCAACACCCACATACCATGATCAAAAAAAGTCAAACATCCCACTTTTACACAAAGCCTATGCTAAGGAATTTAATCATAAAGGAGGAAGGATGTATGTTCTTCTCCCCAATCTCTTGGCTATTTTCATTTGATCTCAGAGGTGAGCAGGATTCAAGACATCTGAATAGGTTGGCAGCTGCAGTAGATGGTGCAGCATCTTTCTCTGCTTTCGCAGAATCATTGAATTGTTCCGGTCATTTGCCCACTGTCTCTGCTTTGGCTCCAAAAGCATTTTAACTTCATACCAAATTTCCTGCCTTTCCCCATTACCCTACACATTGTTTTGATTTAAATAAGAATCCAATGCCCTCCTGAATGTCTCATTTGAACCTGCCTCCAGGCAGTGCATTCCATTCCGTAACTACTGCTGACTGAGAAAGATCTTTCTCACCTCACACTTCCTTCTTTTGCAAAACACTTTAAAATTGTGCCCTCTGGTTTTTGATCTGTTTATGAGCAGCAACAATTTCTCCGTTCCACTAAATCCAGACTGTGAGTTTGAAAACTTCAAGCAAATTTTCTCTTAGCCTTTGCCATTCCAAGGAAAACAGTGCCAATTTCTCTAATCATTCTATATAACTGAAGTTAAAAATCACACAATACCAGGTTACAGTCCAACTGGTTTAATTTGAAGCACTAGCTTTCAGAGCGCTGCTCCTTCATCAGGTGGTTGTGGAGGACACGATTGTAAGACACAGAATTTATAGCAAAAGTTTACAGTGTGATGTAACTGAAATTATACTGAAATTCCACGCACAGTGGTTGGTGTTTGCATACTGATAGTGCAATTGATTTCAAGTTTCAGAGGTTGCTGCTATATGTGTGGCTCAGAGGCCCACACAGCCATCAGAAAATTAGAGAGAACTCTGCACCCAGGCCTCTGTTCCTGCACACTCTTTAGAACATTGCCCTTTAGTTTATACCGTTCTTTGTAGCTGTGTATTACCTCCCACTTCTTTTACCCTTTGCAGCAGTCCACCAAAGACCCGTTTCTCATGGCTTATCCTACAATATCACTGTGGGCCTAGGCAAGTGGAAAGTGGGCGGCACGGAGACACAGTAGTTAGCACTGCTGCCTCACAGCGCCAGAGACCCGGGTTTAATTCCCGCCTCAGGCAACTAACTGTGTGGAGTTTGCACATTCTCCCTGTGTCTGCGTGAGTTTCCTCCGGGTGCCCCGGTTTCCTCCCATAGTCCAAAGATGTGCAGGTCAGGTGAATTGGCCATGCTAAATTGCCCGTAGTGTTAGGTAAGGGGTAAATGTAGGGGTATGGGTGGGCTGCACTTCGGCGGGGCAGTGTGGACCTGTTGGGCCGAAGGGCCTGTTTCCACACTATAATGTAATCTAATCTAATCTAATCTAAACCAAAGTAAGTACATGCCAATGCTCTTAGCATTATTCCACATCACACTTTTAGCCAACAAAACTAACTAGCCACTTAAAATGAAGTTGATGTGGATATCAGCCAGGATTTAATTGTGGGGCAGAACAGGCTCCGTGGGCTGAATGGTCTTGTCTGAATGTGACTTGTTCAGAAACGCCCCATTACAGTTGTTCAAGTTCCTGCTTACACCACATGATCTCGTGCAAAACTCCTCAACCGACCAGTGACCTGTTGTAAGGACTGCATTTTTTTGGAAACACAAAATGGGCATAATAGAGGTTTAGATACTGCAGTGGGACAGGGAATACACCTTTGTTTTTCACAACTCAAAGATTAATAGTGAAACCTTGTGGTTTTCACTTATTGCTGAGACAAGGTCATTTATGTAACTGTTTTGAGAAGCTGGATTCAATATTTTTGTGAGAAAGACTGGCATCAGATGCTCCTGGTTTAATGATAAAACTGCCAAGTAACAATTTTTGGAGTTGAAAAACAGTTTGTCACAGAACTGAGAGAGGGAAGTTGCACTCAGACCTCCAAGGAGCTTGCAAGTCAGACTGGTTTCTCCCTATCACTCTCAGTCTGATACCCTCTGCAAATGAAAAAGAAACCAAAACACTTCAAAAAGAACAACCTCCAACTCAAACAAAGACCTAGGTCTAACTGAATGGCTACCAATTTAAGGATCTTCTGCAGCTGAGGATCAATGTGTTATCATCCGAAAATAGAATAATTGTGAAAAGGTCATCTCACATTGCCAAGTTCCCGCATTCGTATGGTTTGGATTCTTGATGCACAGAATTTTGACTTTGTTTTCTATCCATGATATTTCTGCAGAACTGTCTGTCTTTTTTGCCCTATTTATGAATGAATATGTGTGGATTTGGATTTAAAGGAGATACACTTTAAGTCTGCAAAATAGTAATCCGTGATCCATTTCACCACTTGTTAAAGGATAAGCTTTTTTCTCATAAGTAGGTTTTATTTTTCTGTTTATCAATGAAACCTGGTTGTGAATGTCTTTTATCTTAAATAGTGACTAAACTCAGGCAGACTAACCATCTTAAGGACTCAGTTGGTCATTTATACTTCTGTGATGGTCTGCGGACTAGTGTGGTTGATTAGTATCACTCTCTTGCCAAGATGTCATTGTGATGTGAAAGTGTTACGAGTTACAATTCAACCAGGATTTTTAGTTTACACCATTTTAAAGAAAATCAAGAAATTCTCATTAAAAGATTATTTGGTTTTTGTTTCAATAGGAGAGTGTAGAAGATGGAGAATCATGGGGAAATTGAAGAGGTGACAGCTCATCCTCAAAACCTGTACACCATCTTGCTGCTGGTTCTGGTGTTCTTTGTGATGGGGCTAATGGGTGTCCTGCTATGCCACATCTTGAAGGAGAAGGGCTATCACTGCCGGACATCACGGGAGATGGACGCAGAACAAGAGGACACTGTTCCACCAGATGGTCCGTACAGTTTAGTAGGGCAATCTTTTTAGTTTCTTTCTTCTTTTTTTCTGAAGAGGCTGATTTGCAGATGGGAACCAAAGCATATCAGTGCAGAACAAAAACAGAAATTGCTGGGGGAGCTCAACAGGTCTCGCGGAATCTGTGCAGAGAAAGCAGAGCCAATGTTTCAGGTCCAGTTCATCGAAGCATTCTGGTTTTGTTTTGGATTTCCAGCATCTGCAGTTCTTGGTTTTACTTTAGTGATATCAATGTAGATGTTGTTTCTGTGCTTGGTTAGGGTTTCCATGCATGTAAGTGTGTGAAGTGCAAACCTTTCTCCCAAGGTTAAATGTCAGCATCTGTTGTCCATCATAAAAACATGAAAGATAGGAGTAATAGTAGGCCATTCAACCCCTCGAGCCTGCTCCACCTTTCAATATGATCATGGCTGATCATTGAGCACAATACCCCAATCCTAGCCTCCCCACTTATTCTTTGATCCCTAACAAGAGCTCTATCTACCTCTTCCTTGAAAACACAATGTTTTGGCCTCAACCACTTTCTGTGGTAATGAATTCCACAGACTCCCCACCCTCTGAGTGAAGACATTTCTGCTCATCTCAATCCTAAAAGCTTTATTGCTTTTATCCTTAAACTAGCTAGGATTCTGGGTAATCCAAGATGGAGGACGGGAAAAATTTCTGGCTGGAAGACCCGCTCCTTTTTTTGAGGTATTTTAGGTGTTGGAGGTGATTTCCTTGAATTCCAGCAGCAGTAATTACTGTTTTATATGCTGTTGCATTGTTTTAGAACTTTGGGAAAACAAAGTCAAAACAACAGCAGTTTAAAAGGGAGAAGAGAGACAAAGGAAGCACACGGTAAGGACATTGCAGGAGAGAGAGAGAGAGACAGAGGGAGAGAAGAAACCGACATAGTTACCCCCTTTGCTGGTTGAATTCGTGTATCGCTGGACATCGGAGTGCATCTGGGAAAATTAACAAACAGTGAAATTCACAACTAATCTTGGAGGAACTGTTGGGCGAAGTTCACAACACAGAATCAGATAAGTTAATTGTTGTTTTAAGTCTGTCCAAGAGAAAGGATGCAGTAGTGGGTCCAGTGGATTCTTTCTTGATTATATGTTTTTGGAGATAAGTCACTTGATTAAACTTAAAATATAAGCCATAGCTATTAATTTAACCTGGGGTAGTGTTTGTCGAGGAATAAGACAGTGTTATTTTCTGGGTCTGTAGATTGTGAAGGAGCAAAAATGGCCTTTACAGTGATATATACTTCTTGTCAGATGTGGGAGTTTAAAGAGAGTTTAAGAGTTACTGCGGATTATATCTGCCATAAATGCTGTTCGATGCAAATCTTATCAGATCGAGTGGATCAGTTGGAGAGACAGATAGAAGCGATGAGGAATTTGCGACAGCAACAGTATGTGATGGATGGCAGTTATAGGAAGGGGGGAAAGTCTCAGATACAGTCACATAGACGGGTTAACTCCAGGAAGGGTAAGAGAGGTAGGCAGCTAGAGCAGGAGTCTTTTGTGGATATACCCATTTCAAACAGGTATGCTTTTGGAAGATGTAGGGGGTGATGGATTCTCAGGGGAACGTAGCACAAACAGCCAAGTTTCTGGTATTGAGACCAGCTCTAATGCAACGAGGGGTACGTCAGCTTCCAAGAGATCAATTGTGTTAGGGGATTCTGTCGTCAGAGGTACAGACAGAGGTTTCTGTGGCCAGCAGAGAAAAAGAAAATGGTGTGTTGTTTCCCTGGTGCCAGGATCAAGGATGTCTCAGAGAGGGTGCAGAATGTTCTCACGGGGGAGAGGGGCCAGCAGGAGGTCATTGTTCACATTGGAACCAACGACATAGGAAGGGAAAAGGTTAAGACTCTGAAGGGAGATTACAGAGACTTAGGCAGGTCCTCAAGGGTAGTAATATCAGGATTACTCCCAGTGCTACGAGCTAGTGAGGCCAGGAATAGGAGGATAGAGCAGATGAATGCATGGCTCAGGAGTTGGTGTATGGGAGAAGGATTCACATTTTTGGACCATTGGAATCTCTTTTGGGGTAGAAGTGACCTGTACAAGAAGAACAGATTGCACCTAAATTGGAAGGGGACTAATATACTGGCAGGGAAATTTGCTAGAACTGCTTGGGAGGATTTAAACTAGTAAGGTGGGGGGGGGACCCAGGGAGATAGTGAGGAAAGAGATCAATCTGAGATGGGTACAGCTGAGAACAGAAGTGAGTCAAACAGTCAGGGCAGGCAGGGACAAGGTAGGACTAATAAATCAAACTGCATTTATTTCAATGCAAGGGGCCTAACAGGGAGGGCAGATGAACTCAGGGCATGGTTAGGAACATGGGACTGGGATATCATACAAATTATGGAAACATGGCTCAGGGATGAGCAGGACTGGCAGCTGAATGTTCCAGGATACAAATGCTAAAGGAAGGATAGAAAGGGAGGCAAAAGAGGAGGGGGAGTGGCATTTTTGATAAGGGATAGCATTACAGCTGTGCTAAAGGAGGATATTCCCTGAAATACATCCAGAGAAGTTATTTGGGTGGAACTGAGAAATAAGAAAGGGATGATCACCTTATTCGGATTGTATTATAGACCCCCCAATAGTCAGAGGGAAATTGAGAAACAAACTTGTAAGGAGATCTCAGCTACCTATAAGAATAATATGGTGGTTATGGTAGGGGATTTTAACTTTCCAAACATCGACTGGGACTGCCATAGTTTAAAAGGTTTAGATGGAGAGGAATTTCTTAAGTGTATACAAGACAATTTTCTGATTCAGTACGTGGATGTACCTACTAGAGAAGGTGCAAAACTTGACCTACCCTTGGGAAATAAGGCAGAGCAGGTGATTGAGGTGTCAGTGGGGGAGCACTTTGGGGCCAGTGACCATAATTCTATTCGTTTTAAAATAGTGATGGAAAAGGATAGACCAGATCTAAAAGTCGAAGTTTTAAATTGGAGAAAGGCCAATTTTGACGGTATTAGGCAAGAACTTTCAAAAGCTGATTGGGGGCAGATGTTCGCAAGTAAAGGGATGGCTGGAAAATGGGAAGCCTTCAGAAATGAGATAACAAGAATCCAGAGAAAATATATTCCTGTCAGGGTGAAAGGAAAGGCTGGTAGGTATAGGGAATGCTGGATGACTTAAGAAATTGAGGGTTTGGTTAAGAAAAAGAAGGAAGCATATGTCAGGTATAGACAGGATAGATCGAGTGAATCCTTAGAAGAGTATAAAGAAAGTAGGAGTATACTTAAGAGGGAAATCAGGAGGGCAAAACGGGGACATGAGATAGCTTTGGCAAATAGAATTAAGGAGAATCCAAAGGGTTTTTACAAATATATTAAGGACAAAAGGGTAACTAGGGAGAGAATAGGGCCATCAAAGATCAGTAAGGCGACCTTTATGTGGAGCCACAGAAAATGAGTGAGATACTAAATGAATATTTTGCATTAGTATTTACTGTGGGAAAGGATATGAAAGATATAGACTGTAGGGAAATAGATGGTGACATCTTGCAAAATGTCCAGATTACAGAGAAGGAAGTGCTGGATGTCTTGAAACGGTTAAAGGTGGATAAATCCCCAGGACCTGATCAGGTGTACTCGAGAACTCCATGGGAAGCTAGAGAAGTGATTGCTGAGCCTCTTGCTGAGATATTTGTATCATCGGTAATCACAGGTGAGGTGCTGGAAGACTGGAAGTTGGCAAACGTGGTGCCATTGTTTAAGAAGGGCGGTAAAGACAAGCCAGGGAACTATAGACCGGCGAGCCTGACCTCGGTGGTGGGCAAGTTGTTGGAGGGAATCCTGAGGGACAGGATGTACATGTATTTGGAAAGGCAAGGACTGATTAGGGATAGTCAACATGGCTTTGTGTGTGGGAAATCATGTGTCACCAACTTGATTGAGTTTTTTGAAGAAGTAACAAAGAAGATTGATGAGGGCAGAGCAGTAGATGTGATCTATGTGGACTTCAGTAAGGCGTTCGACAAGGTTGCCCATGGGAGACTGATTAGCAAGGTTAGATCTCATGGATTACACGGAGAACTAGCCATTTGGATACAGAACTGGCTCAAAGGTAGAAGACAAAGGTTGGTGGTGGAAGGTTGGTTTTCAGACTGGAGGCCTGTGACCAGTGGAGTGCCACAAGGATCGGTAAATTGCCCTCTACTTTTTGTCATTTACATAAATGATTTGGATGTGAGCATAAGAGGTACCGTTAGTAAGTTTGCAGATGACACCAAAATTGGAGGTGTAGTGGACAGCGAAGAGGGTTACCTCAGATTACAACAGGATCTGGAACAGATGGGCCAATGGGCTGAGAAGTGGCAGATAGAGTTTAATTCAGAAAAATGTGAGGTGCTGCATTTTGGGAAAGCAAATCCTAGCAGGACTTATACACTTAATGGTTAGGTCCTAGGGAGTGTTGCTGAATAAAGAGACCTTAAAGTGCAGGTTCATAGCTCCTTGAAAGTGGAGTCACAGGTAGATAGGATAGTGAAGAGGACGTTTGGTATGCTTTCTTTTATTGGTCAGAGTATTGAGTACAGGAGTTGGGAGGTCATGTTGTGGCTGTACAGGACATTCGTTAGGCAACTGTTGGAATATTGCGTGCAATTCTGGTTTCCTTCCTATCGGAAAGATGTTGTGAAACTTGAAAGGGTTCAGAAAAGATTTACAAGGATGTTGCCAGGGTTGGAGGATCTGAGCTACAGGGAGAGACTGAACAGGCTGGGGCTGTTTTCCCTGGAACGTCAGAGGCTGAGGGGTGACCTTATAGAGGTTTACAAAATTATGAGGGGCATGGATAGGGTAAATAGCCAAGGTCTTTTCCCTGGGGTTGGGGAGTCCAGAACTAGAGGGCATAGGTTTATGGTGAGAGGGGAAAGATATAAAAGAGACCTAAGGGGCAACGTTTTCACGCAGAGGGTGATACGTGTATGGAATGAGTTGCCAGAGGATGTGGTGGAGCCTGATACAACTCCAACATTTAAGAGGCATTTGGATGGGTGTATGAATAGGAAGGGTTTGGAGGGATATAGGCCGGGTGCTGGCAGGTGGGACTAGATTGGGTTGGGATATCTGGTCGGCATGGACGGGTTGGACCGAAGGGTCTGTTTCCATGCTGTACATCTCTGTGACTCTATGACTCGCAGACCCCTGATTGTTCATTATTCGCTCTGTTACTGGAATGATGGTACATTACTATTTGCGGATATGGACAGACCTCACAATGAAGGGGGACACTGTCTTCAACACATCTCTGCCCTTGGTACGCTCACTGCAGTAACATTTTTACTGATGGTTAGACAATCAGTCACAGCTCAGTGGTTGACTCACTGCCTTCGGAGTCTGAGGAGTATGTTTCAAGGTTTGACACACAGACACTCACACATAATTTAGACTGGAACTCCTGGTGCCAGAACTGAGGAAATTTAACTGTAGTAGGAGCTGAACTGAGGAAACGCTGCTCTGTTGAAGGGGCAATTCTGACGGGGTATTGCACTGTTGGAGGTCAGAACTAAATGACAATGAGCGGCACATTGGTTAGCACTGCTGCCTCATGGCGCTAGAGACCCAGGTTCAATTCCCGCCTCAGGCGACTCTCTGTGTGGAGTTTGCACATTCTCCCCGCGTCTGCGTGGGTTTCCTCCAGGTGTTCCGGTTTCCTGCAGGTCAGGTAAATTGGCCATGCTAAATTGCCCGTAGTGTTAGGTGGAGGGGAATGGGTCTGGGTGGGTTGCTCTTCGGTGGGTCGGTGTGGACGTTTTGGGCCGAAGGGCCTGTTTCCAAACTGTAAGTAATCTAATCTAATCTAATCAATGTACTGTCAGAGGGGCAGTACTAAGGAAGTACTGCACTGTCAGAGGGCCATACTGAGGGAGCGCTGCACTGTCAGAGGGTCAGTACTGGGGAGCGCTGCACTGTCAGAGGGTCAGTACTGAAAGAGTGCTGCACTGTTGGACAGTCAGGACTGAGGGAGTGCTGCACTGTCAGAGGGTCAATACTGAGGGAGTGCTGCACTGTCAGAGGGCCAGTACTGAGGGAGCGCTGCACTGTCAGAGGGCCAGTACTGAGGGAGTGCTGCACTGTCAGAGGGTCAGTACTGAGGGAGTGCTGCGCTGTCAGAGGGTCAGTACTGAAGGAGTGCTGCACTGTCAGAGGGTCAGTACTGAGGGAGTGCTGTACTGTCAGAGAGTCAGTAATGACGGGGTGCTGCACTGTCAGATGGTCAGGACTGAGGGAGTGCTGCACTGTCAAAGGGTCAGTACTGAGGGAGTGCTGTATTTACTGCATTATAACATTGTTTACATTTCATTGTCTTTTAAGCACTTGGAATGTCCTGAAAAACACTGTAGAAATGCAAATCTTTAATTTCTCAAACACTTAATCAAGTCATCACCTTGTTTGCAGATGTTCAGGAAACTAGCAAATCGAACCAGGATACTGTTGGACAGATTGTGCAATGCATAATTGAAAATGAAGGTAAGCATCTTTGAAGGAACAGAGAGTCGGGTCCTGCCCACATATTCTCAATAGAACACATACAATGAACCATCAGCCTCTCTGGAGCTGACTGACAGAACACTGTTTTTGAACAGAATAAATCTTTCCCTGTATTGTCAGCAAATACTCCCATAGTAGGTATAGCATGTGTTACATACAGAGTAATGATCCTTCTAACTAAGAACAAAGAACAAAGAAAATTTACAGCCCAGGAACAGGCCCTTCGGCCCTCCAAGCCTGTGCCGATCCAAATCCACTGTCTAAAGCTATCACCTAATTCCTAAAGATCTGCATCCCGCTGCTCCCCACCTACTCAGGCATTTGTTCATGCGCACTTTAAATGAATCTACCGTGCCTGCCTCTACTACCTCTATTGACAATGCGTTCCAGTCACCTACCACCCTCTGGGTAAAGTACTTTCCACTTGTATCCCCCTTAAACTTCTCATCTCTCACGTTGAACGCGTTACGTCTCGATAATGAATCCCTCACCCTGGGAAAAATCTTATCTCTATCCATCCTGTGTATGCCCTTCAAGATTTTGCAGACCTCAGTCAGGTCCCCCTCAATCTCCTTTTTTTCTATTGAAAACAATCCTAACCTACTCAACCTCTCTTCATAGCTAGCACCTTCCATACCAGGCAACATCCTCGTAAACCTTCTCTGCACCCTCTCCAAAGCTTTTGGTAATGTGGCGACCAGAACTGTACATAGTATTCTAAATGCAGTCAAACTAAAGTCTTGTACAACTTTAACATGACCTGCCAGCTCTTATACTCAATACCCCATCCAATGAAGGCAAGCATACCATATGCCTTCTTGACCACTCTATCCACCTGCACAGCAACCTTTAGGGTACAATGGACTTGCACTCCCAGGTCTCTCTGTTCAGCAAATTTTCCCAAGGCTCTTCTGTTTACAGTATAATTCACTCTAGAATTAGACCTCACATCTGCCACTTCTCCGCCCAACTCTCCAATCTATCTATATTCTCCTGTATTCTTTGACAGTCCCCTATGCTTTCTGCTACTCCACCAATCTTTGTGTCATCTGCAAACTTAATGATCAGACTATCAATGCCCCCTTCCAGATCATTTATGTGAACTGAAAATGCTTGAGAAAAAAACTCAGCAGTTCAAGCAGTATTGTGGAGAGAGAATCAGAGTTAACATTTTTAGCTCAATATGAGTCTTCTTCAGCACTGCTCCCCTTACTATGTCCCCATGAAACACTCTCAGGTCAGATATAGCACAGGTTAGATACAGAGTAAAACTCCCTCTATACTGTCCTCAAACACTCCCAAGGCAGGCCTAGCACAGCTTACAAATAGAGTGATGCTCTCTTCACACTGTCCCATCAAACCTACCCAGGACAGATGTAGTTTGAGGTTACATGGGGAGTAAAGCTTTCCCTATACTGCTGCATCAAATACTCCCCTGGCACATAAAGCATATACTAGATATAGAATAAAGCTCCTTCTAAACTGACCTATCAAGCATTCGCAGGGCAGGTTCAGAACAGGGTTAGATACAAAATAGAGCTCCTTCTGCAATGCTGCTCTGCAGACTATATGAGGATGTGAACTTTGATGTGGCAATGGGGCACTATCCAAATCTACAAATGAGTTACATTTCTGGACTGATAATCCAGAGGATTGAATCCCTGGGATAGTTTGAGAATTTGATTTCAGTTTTTAAAAGTCTGGAAATGAAAAGCTCATCTCTGTAAAAGTGACCATGGAGCTGTCACATAGTCACAAAATCCAACAGGTTTGCTAATGTCCTTTTAGGAAAATCTGCTGTCCTTACCTGCAGTGGAGCAACAGGTGACTTTGTCCCACACCAACGTGATTGACTCTTAACTGCCCTCTGAAATGGCCAAGCAAATCCCTCACTTATACCAAACTCAGGGATGCTCAATAAATTCGATACTTGTAATTTTATAAACCAAAGGCAAAAATTTGGGATCATTTACAAACGATTTTAATCTGTGATGGTGATAAATGGATCTGTATTGGATCAAACCATGTATGTCCAATTTGGATTCTGCCAGGGTCACTCAGCTCCTGACCTCATTACAGCTTTGGTTCAAACATGGACAAAGGAGCTGAATTCCAGAGGGCAGGTAAAAATGACTGCCCTTGACATCAAGGCCACGCACAACCGAGTGTGGCAAAAAAGATCATTAGTGAAACTGGAGTCAATGGGAATCAGGTGGAAGAATCTACAAGGGTTAGAGACGTACCTGGAACAAAGCGAGATTGATGTAGTTGTTGTAGGTCAGTTATCTCAGCTGTAGAACATCTCTGTAGGGGTTCCTCAGGGTAGTGTCCTAAGCCCAACCATCTTCAGTGGCTTCATCAATGACCGTTCCCCCATCATAAGGTCAGAAGTGGGAATGTTCATCGATGACTGCACTATGTTTAGCACCATTCATCACTCCTCAGATTCTGAAGCAATCCATGTCCAAATGCAACAAAACCTGAACAATATCCAGACTTGGGCTGGAAAGTGGCAAGCTACATTCATGCCACACAAATGTCAAGCAATGACCATTTTCAATAAAAGACAAACTAACTATCTCTGTCGACATAGAGGAGACAGTGAGGTCTGGAGATGCTGGCAATCAGATTGAGACTGTGTTGCTGGAAAAGCACAGCAGGTCAGGCAGCATCTGAGGAGCAGGAGAATTGATGTTTTGGGCCAGAGCCCTTCATCAGGAATGAGGCTGGGAGCCTTGGGGGTGGAGAGATAAATGGGAGGGGGGTGCGGCTGGGGAGAAGGTAGCTGAGAGTGCAATAGGTGGATGGAGGTGGGGGTAATGGTGATAGGTAGGAGAGGAGGGTAGAGCGGATAGATGGGAAGGAAGATTGACAGATAGGACAGGTCATGAGGACAGTGCTGAGCTGGACGGTTGGAACTGGGGTGAGGTGGGGGAGGGGAAATGAGGAAAGTGGTGAAGTCCACATTGATGCCCTGGGGTTGAAGGGTCCCGAGGCGGAAGATAAGGCATTCTTCCTCCAGGCGTCAGGTGGTGAGGGAGCAGCGATGGAGGAGGTCCAGGACCTGCATGTCCTCAGCAGAGTGTGAGGGGGAGTTGAAATGTTTGGCCACAGGGTGGTGGGGTTGATTGGTGCGGGTGTCCCGGAGACTGGACGCCTTCTCGCAGAGCACTTTAGGGAACATGTCCGAGACACCAGTTTCCTCATTTCCCCTCCCCCCACCTTACCCAGTTTTTAGATTAGATTAGATTACTTACAGTGTGGAAACAGGCCCTTTGGCCCAACAAGTCCACACCGACCCGCCGAAGCGCAACCCACCCATACCCCTACATTTACACCTTACCTAACACTACAGGCAATTTAGCATGGCCAATTCACCTGACCTGCACATGTGGACTGTGGGAGGAAACCGGAGCACCCGGAGGAAACCCACGCAGACACGGGGATAACGTGCAAACTCCACACAGTCAGTCGCCTGAGGCGGGAATTGAACCCGGGTCTCTGGCACTGTGAGGCAGCAGTGCTAACCACTGTGCCACCGTGCCGCCCATTTCCAACCTTCCAGCTCAGCACCACCTGTCAATCTTCCTTCCCATCTGTGCACTCCACCTCCTCTCCAACTTATCATCTTTACCCCCAACCCCATCCACTATTGCACTCTCAGCTATCTTTTCCCCAGCCCCACCCCCCCTCCCATTTATCTATCAACATCTGGGGGCTATCATTGACCAGAAACTCGACTGGACTAGCCATATAGATACAGTGGCGACAACAGCACCTCAGAGATTAGGAACCCTGCAGCAAATTACTCAGCTCCTGACCCTCCAAAACCTGTCCTCCTTCTACAAGGCCCAAGTCAGAAGTTTGATGGAATATTCCCCATTTGACTGAATGAAAGCAGCTCCACTAACACTCAAGAAGCTTTACATCACCCAGGACAAAGCAGCCCACTTGACTGGCATCACATCCAGTAACATCTGCTCTCTCCACCACCAACTCCCAGTAGCAGCAGTGTCTACTATCTACAAGATGCACTGAAAAAATTCACCGGAGATCCTTAGATAGCACCTTCCAAGCCTACAACCACTTTTACATAGAAGGGCAATAGCGACAGATACACATACAAGTTCCCCTCCAAGCCACTCACCATCCGAACATCGTTCATTCAGTGTCTTTGGTCCAAAATCCTGAGATTTGCTTCCTGGCAGCATTGTGGCCTGATTACAGTCGTTCAAGAAGGTAGTTCCACACCATCTTCTCAAGGGCAACCAGGGATAGGCAATATGCTGGTCAGCCAGTGTGCCCACATCCCACAAGTGAATACAAAACAAAAGAAAAAATATAGTGCCCTCGATTGGTATATAACTTGTGAAAGTGATGATGAGCAAGCAAGCATTCTGGTTGAATCTTTCCTTAAGTTTAATTCACAGGATGTGGTTGTTGTTGACATGTTCAACACCCCCAATTGTCTTTTGAGAAGGTTCCTGTGAGACACCATCTTAAACTCCTGCATTCTGTGTGATAAAGGTGCTCCCACAGTATTGTTAGCATGGAATTTACGGAATTTTAACCCAGTGATGGTGAATGAGCAGCTGACATTTGTACAAGTGAGGGATGTGTCAGTGCCCTGAAAGGGGATCATTAAAGTGTTATTGTTCCCAGGCACCTGCTGTCCTTGTTCCTCTGGGTGGTGGAGGTGTAAATTTGGAAGTCCTTTAAATCCAAATTGTTATGATCCCAGCCAATGTTATTGATGGATGAGTCATATCCCAGTGTGAAATCTGCTTAATAGATGATACTTCATTTTATTTAACATGGTGGTCATTCACTGAATCATAAGCACACAAGGCTGCAGAGTTTCTTTAACAATAAAGCAGAAGTTTATTATGCAATAGGGAATAAATAAAATAAACCAAGATATCAAAATATGGAACACAGTTTGAAATATCTTGAGACACAGCAAAGTTTCATCTATTCCCCAAACTATCATTTTACAGCATTTCAAATCTAGAGAAATTAACGTTCCAAATCAAATCTTTATATCTGACTGAACTGCTTCTCCCTAATTAAGACCATTAGATCATAAGAAATACAAACAGAAGCAAGTCGTTCATCCCCTTGGGCATGCTATGCTATTCAGTAGGATCATGGCTGATCTGACGTTCCTCATGTCCACTTTCCTGCCCTTTCCCTGTAACCCTTGATTCCTCTGATTAAGAATTCAGCTATTTCAGCCTTAAATAAACAAGGACTCAGTCCCCACTGTTCTCTGTGGCAAGAAGTTCCACAGACTCACAACCCTTTGAGAGAAGAAATTCCTCCTCTTCTCATACTTAAATTGGCACCCCTTAATTCAGAGACTGTACCATCTGGTCCTAGACACTCCTGTGAGGAGAAACATCCTCTCAGCATTGACCCTGCCAAGCCCCTTAAGAATCCTCTTTATTTCAATGAGATCACCTCTCATTCTCCCAAAGTCCAGTGAGTAGAATCCTGACCTATTTAGCCATTGCTCATGACAGAATCTTTCCTTACCGGGGATCATCTTAGTGATCCTTCTCTGAACTGACTCCAATGAATGGACTCACAAATTCTTAACATTCACCTATCCCTGTGTTTTTGTTTTTGCCGCTGTTTACCTATTATTTACTTATCTACGCGACTTAACTCTGTGATCTGCCTGTATTGCTCACATGACAAAGCTTTTCACTGTGACAATAAATTCATTTCAATTCAATTCAATATCTTGCCTTAAATAAAGGGACTGAAACAGCTCACAGGACTCAAGTGTGGTCTCATCAGCACCTTGTACAGTTGCAGTAACACTTCCCTACTGTTATACTCCAACCCTTTTGAAATAATGACCATAAAGTCATAGAGTTATATAGCATGAAAACAGACCCTTCGGTCCAACCAGGTCATGCTACCAGATAAACCAAAATGATCTGGTCTCATTAGCCAGCATTTTGCCCATATCCCTCTAAACCCTTTCTATTCATGAACCCATCCAGATTCCTCTTAAATGTTGTAATTGTACCAGCCTCCACCATTTCCTCTGGCAGCTGGTTCCATACACGCACCGCCCTCTGCATGAGAAAATTGCCTCTCAAGTCTGTTTCAAATCTTTCCCTTTCATCTTAAACCTATACCCTCTAAATTTGGACTGCCCTACCCTGGGGAAAAGACTCGCCCCTCAGCCTTTAACAGTCCAGGCAAAGACACCCTCACCCTGTTCAACCTTTGGATCTGACCCTCCAATCTTGGCAACATTGTTGTAAACCTTTTCTGAACCCTTTCAAGTTTAACAACGTATTTTCTATAGCAGGGACCAGTATTCTAAAAGTCGCCTAACCTATGTCCTGTACAGCCACATTATGACATCCCACATCCTATCCTTGATGCACTGACCAATGAAGGCAAGCATACCAAACACCATCTTCACCACCTGTAACTCTATTTTCAAGGAGCTATGCACCTGAACCCTGAGGTCCCTTTGCTTAGCAACACACCCCAGGGCCCTACTGTAAGACCTGCCCTGGTTTGCCTTCTCAAAATGCAACACCTCATAGTTATCTAATTTTAAACTCCATCTGCCACTTCTCGGCCCATTGTTCCATCTGACCAAGGTCCCACAGTATTCTGGGATCACCTTCTTCGCTGTCCACTGCACACCAATTTTAGAATCATTTGCAAACTTACATCCAAATCATTTATACAAATGACAAAAGTATTGGACCCAGCACCAATCCTTGCAGTATACCATTGGTCACAGGCCTCCAGTCCAAAAACAACCATCTACTACCTCTGTCTCCTACCTCGAAGCCAATTTTATATTTAACTGGCTAGCTCCCCCTGGATTCCTGTGATCTAACGTTGCTAACCAGTCTACCATGTAGAACCTTGTTGAACGCTGTGCTGAAATCCATATCACCAATGTCTACCACTCTGCCTTCATCAATCTTCTTAGTGACTTATTCAAAAAACTCAATTACGCTAGTGAGACACGATTTCACACAAAGCCATATTGACTCTCCTTAATCATTCCTCGCCTTTCCAAATACATGTAAATCCTGTCCCTCAGAATCCCCTCCAACAACTTACCCACTACTGAGGACAGGCTCACTGGTCTGTAGTTCCCTGGCTTTTTCTTACAGTCTTTCTTAAATAATGGCACCACATTAGCCAACCTCCAGGCTTCCAACACCTCACTTGTGGCTATTGATGATACAAATATCACTTGCAGCAATCACCTCCCTAACTTCTCAAATAGTTCTTGGATACACCTGATCATATTCCATTAGTTCTATCCTGTGAAATGTGAAATCTTTTTACATAAATACACATGATACTGACAGATTACACTTTCTTAGTTTTAATAATCCGTTAATTTCTCAATAAATGCTCCTGGTCAGGAAGTTGCAGAAGTTAAACCGGGATAACCAAGCTTTCCCTGAACCTTCCTATACTCCTTTCTAGCAGAGAAACTATATTTGCTCACTCACTCAACTTGTCCAAATCACACTGAAGCATCTCTGCATCCTCTTTACAGTTCCCTCTTCAGCCTAGTTGTGTGTCATCTGCAAATTTAGAGACATTACAATGAAATTTTCCATCTAAATCATAAATAACAGAGGTCTAAGTACTGATCCTGGTAGTACCATAATACCACTGGCTGCTAATTGGGAAAATACCCACTGATTTCTATCACTTGTTTCCGGTCCGCCAACCAATTCTCTACCCATGTCAGTTCACCACCCTCAGTGTCATGCATTTTAATTTGACATGCTGATCTTTTACGTAGGATCTTATCGAAAGCCTTCTGAAAGTCCAATTAACCCACATCCACTGGCTCCCTCTTATCAACTCTACTAGTTACAGCCTTGAAAATTCCAGTGGGTTTGTCAAGTGTGACTTGCCCTTTGTAAATCCATGCTGACTCTGCCCAATCCTGTCACTGTTTTCCAAGTGTTCTATTGTTAAATCATTCCTAATGAACTGTAGTGTTATTGCCACTTCTGGTGTCAGGCGAATAGGTATAAAATCCCCTGTTTTCACCCTACCACCTATTTTAAATGGAGGTTAGATTAGCTACCCTCCAATCCATAGCAATTGTTCCAGAGTATCTAAGAATCTTGAAGGGTGATCATCAATACATCTACTGTTTCTAGGATACTTCATTAACTGCTCTGGGATATAGATTATCGGACCCTGGGGATTTATCAGCCTTTAACCCAATCAATTTCCCAACACCACTTCCCACTAAGACTGATTTCCTTCAGTTCCCTGTATTCCCCAATATTTTTTGGGATATTATTTTTGTCCTTTTTAAAGACTGACCCAAAGTATGTATTTAATTGGCCTGCTATCGTGTTCTCTGTTTCTGGCTGTAAGGGACCTACAATTTATCTTCACTAATCTTTTATCTCTTCACGTATCTATAGAAGCTTTTACAATCAGTTTGTATGTTTCCCACAAGCTTACTTGCATACTCTATTTTCTTCTCTTATTCAATCTCTTTATGCTCCTTTGCTGTTGTCCTTCTTGTTTCCCCACCCCCCCCAACCCCAACCTTCAAAAGGGCATATACTCCAGGGAATTCAGAACAAGATTAATCTTCTGCATCAGTTCCGTTCACCCAAATAGATCAGAGAAGAATTTCCTAAATGTCACCTCCCCCCCCCCCACCGCCAGATTTTTTATTCCTTCCCTTTGCCTCTACCAAGTGATCACATGGTTATGAACAGGATGGGCCGTGTGTATAATGTGATGGCCAATGTATCGTGATTGTGAGGGACAGGCTGAAAGGACAGGAGGAGGGTCTTGACCATTATTGCTTGTTTTGTTCTTATTTAGTCTTGGTGATATCTTCTGTCTTTGTGCTGTTGCCCAGCTAACGTGGAGGCGCTCAACGAGTTGCTAAGGGAACATGAACAGGTGAAACCTCCAGTACCCAGGTAAGAGGAAAGAGGGATCTAAACGTGAGTTATCGCTCAAGCATTTTATTTATCATTCCCATCTCTGTCTCCAAAATGTGTTTGTTCAGAGTATATGGGTGAAAACATACTTCTATCTTGAGGAACATATTCAATAAAAATACGGACAAGGAGCAGTGATGACCAAAAGCTTGGGAAAGGAGCATCTTAAAGCAGAGAGAGGTAGAGAAGGAAAGAGAGGGAATTCCATAGCTTGGGATCAAGGTGGGTGAAGACACAGCCAGCAATGTTAGAATGATGACTATTGGGAATGCTTAGGAGGCTAGAATGCAGAGGAAAAGCACAGAAATCTTGAAGGGTTCTAGGTTTGTTGGATTTTACTGGGGATAGGGAAGAATAAGACCAGGGTGGAACTGCAAACAAGGATCAGGACTTTAAAATTTAGGAGGTTCTGGACTGTGAACCAGCATAGGTGAGCAAGACTGAGAAAGCAGTGACTGAAGTAGGTCTTGATCTGAGTTAGTCGGCAGAATTTTGGACGTGAATAATTTTGTGAAGTGTGATGGGGAAAATCCATGTTATTATTCATGAAAATGGATACAATGGCAGAAAAAATCCTCACTCTGGGAACTAGAACTTTGCTTCCATAATCACTGAAAAGGAGTTCTTGATTTTTTCTGCATTACCCAGATGGTGAGAGTCTGAATTTCCCTGTTTCAGCATCATGAACCTCACAGATGCGGCCGTACTGGAGAGTCAGCGCCTTATGTTACACTGACAAGGCTCCAAGAGGTAACTCATGCCTCAGAGCTCAATACTTGGCTGTCCAAAGTCAGAATGCATAACACTTAACATTTAGAATCGAGATAATTATGTTGGAGACAACAATTCCTAAAATGACACAAATTAAAATTACTAAGAATAAGTAAGGAAGTCAGGGCAAATTTTCACTCAAAGGAAAATCAACTTCAGGAATAGGTGAGTTGAGAAGAATGTTTAAATACTTAAGGCAACTTGATGCCCTTGCTGTTGAGCTGAACAAAATAGCAGTATTAAGGAAGTACCAGAGTGCACTCAATTAAAACGAAGAACAACAGATGCTTAAGATCCAAAACAGAAACAGAAGCAGAAATTGCACTAGAATTTACTGTTAGAAGGGTCATGCTAAGGTACAACAGCCCTGTTGAGAGGAAAGCTACTGATTGGATTGCTGTAATTTTGGAGGGCAGTACTGAGAGAGCACTGTATTTTCAGAGAGGCTGCACCGAGGGAGTGCTACATTGTCAGAGAGGCAGTACTGAGGGAGTACTGCACTGTCAGAGAGTCAGTACTAAGGGAGTGCTGCATTGTCAGAGAGGCTGCACTGAGGGAGCACTGTATTGTGAAAGGGTCGGTACTGAGGGAGTGCTGCACTGTCAGAGAGGCAGTACTGAGGGGGTGCTACATTGTCAGAAAGGCAGTACTGAGGTGGTGCTGCATTGTCAGAGAGGCATTACTGAGGGGGTGCTGCATTGTCAAAGAGGCAGTACTGAGGGAGTGCTACATTGTCAGAAAGGCAGTACTGATGTGGTGCTGCATTGTCAGAGAGGCATTACTGAGGGGGTGCTGCATTGTCAGAGAGGCAGTACTGAGGGAGTGCTACATTGTCAGAGAGGCAATACTGAGGGAGCACTGCACTGTCAGAGGGTCAGTACTAAGGGAGTGCTGCATTGTCAGACAGGCAGTACTGAGGGGGTGCTGCATTGTCAGAGGGTCAGTACTGAGGGAGTGCTACACTGTCCGAGGGTCAGTACTGAGGGAGTGCCGCACTGTCAGAGGGTCAGTACTGAGGGAGTGCTGCACTGTCAGAGGGTCAGTGCTGAGGGAGTGCTGCATTGTCAGAGAGATAGTACTGAGGGAACATTGCACTGTCAGAGGGTCAGTACTGAGGGAGCACTGTATTGTCAGAGGGTCAGTACTGAGGGAGTACTGCATTGTCAGAGGGTCAGTACTGAGGGAGCGCTGCACTGTCAGAGGGTCAGTACTGAGGGAATGCTGCACTGTCAGAGGGTCACTACTGAGGGAATGCTGCACTGTCAGAGGGTCACTACTGAGGGAGTGCTGCATTGTCAGAGGGTCAGTACTGAGGGGGTGCTGCATTGTCAGAGAGTCAGTACTGAGGGAGTGCTGCATTGTCAGAGGGTCACTACTGAGGGAGTGCTGCATTGTCAGAGGGTCAATACTGAGGGGGTGCTGCATTGTCAGAGAGTCAGTACTGAGGGAGTATTGCATTGTCAGAGAGGTAGTACTGAGGGAACATTGCACTTGCAGTGCTGGGGCAGTACTGAAAAAGCACTACACTGTCAAAGGGTGGTTGTAAGGAATATCTGCACTGTTAGTTCTGAGCTCTGTCTGCACTATCAGAATGGACCAGTGCTGAAGGAGTACTGCAGTGTGAAAGGGACAGCAATGAGGGCGAGATGTATGAACTGGCCTGCTGTCTTTTGGATGACACATTATAACCAAACCCAATCTTTTCTCTCTCAGACAAATGTAAAAGATCACAAGGTGTCACTATGAAAAGAAATAGGAACTTTATTCCCAATGTCCCAGGAGGATTGTTATCCCTCAACCATCAACACTAGAAACAGCAAGTCTGGTCATTACCTTATAGGTGTGGTCAGAGTGTGTTGTGTAGACTTCAGCAGCTGTGTTTCCTTTATCACAATAGTGACTGCATTTCCAAAGTATCCAACTGGCTATATCATACATTGAGATGTGCTGAAATGCTGAAAGGTGCTGTAGACTTGTGGTATTTGTTGTGGGAATGACTGACAATGTAGAGGTAGCTTTACTTTCACTTTAAAAGAGTTGAGGGAACTTTACTCTGTGAATCATCGTGTGCTGTCCTGGGATTCTTGGATGTTGACAGTGAAAAGGAAGCTTTACTTTCAGTAACTGAGGAAGCTTTAATCTGTCCAGCATCTTGCTGTGCCTCGGAGTGTTTGCTGGGGACAGTGGAGGGGGAGCTTTACTCTGTATCTAACCTGGTGCTGTCCATGTCCTGGGAATGTTTGATGAGGACTATATAGAGGGAGCTTTACTCTGTATCTAAACCTGTGCTGTGCATGTCCTGGGAATGTTTGATGAGGACTATATAGAGGGAGCTTTACTCTGTATCTAACCTGGTGCTGTCCATGTCCTGGGAATGTTTGATGAGGACTGTATAGAGGGAGCTTTACTCTGTATTTAACCTGGTGCTGTCCATGTCCTGGGAATGTTTGATGAGGACTGTATAGAGGGAGCTTTACTCTGTATTTAACTCTGTGCTGTCCATGTCCTGGGAATGTTTGATGAGGACTGTATAGAGGGAGCTTTACTCTGTATTTAACCTGGTGCTGTCCATGTCCTGGGAATGTTTGATGAGGACTGTATAGAGGGAGCTTTACTCTGTATCTAACCTGGTGCTGTCCATGTCCTGGGAATGTTTGATGAGGACTGTATAGAGGGAGCTTTACTCTGTATCTAACCTGGTGCTGTCCATGTCCTGAGAATGTTTGATGAGGACTGTATAGAGGGAGCTTTACTCTGTATCTAACCTGGTGCTGTCCATGTCCTGGGAATGTTTGATGAGGACTGTATAGAGGGAGCTTTACTCTGTATCTAAACCTGTGCTGTGCATGTCCTGGGAATGTTTGATGAGGACTGTATAGAGGGAGCTGTATTTTTAATTTAAACAAGTAGAGGGAACTTTCCTCTTTGTCTAACTCCATATTGTTCTTGCTCTTAATTTTCAGTCCAATTTTCCCTGAACCAGCTGTGCCAAGAGCTCCTCCCCTGATCCATCACCATCATACTGTGCACTCTGTGGTTGCAGGAAGTGCTGGATCAGCCTGTCTGAGCTGCAATCAGAGAAGGAAGAGATCTGCATTGCAGATACACAGACGAGCCAAAGAGACCAAGAGCAGGAATCACGGAGTGGAGGTCACTGTCCTCTCTGTGGGCAGGTACAAGAAACCGCAAGTTCCTCAAACCTGACCTCATTACAATTAGGAAACAATCTCTGGTGTTCAGGCTAATATTGCAGAAGCCAGAACATTAACTGATAGGAGTTGCCTGGCTCCACACTGATTCCGCAGAATACGATCGTACAGAGGAAGGTCATCATGCCTTGCACTGACCTTAGGAATGAGCTATCTAATAAGTCCCAATCCCATTCTCTTCCCCCACAGCCTTCCAGACTTTTCCACATCAAATAGTTTTGCAATTCCCTTTTCAAAGTTATAATCGAATCTTCTTTCACCACACTTTGATGCAGCACATAACTTACTCAATTAAAGATCAATCTTTTCATCCCCACACTCCCCTCAAACACACACCTCTGGATTTATTGCTCAACCTTCTAAATGTGCTTCTTGAGATGACTGGCTCAGTTGCCTACTATTACCGAAATGATTGATTTATGGCTTATTTGATGAGGGAGATTATGATAATGTCACTTCACAAGTAATCCAGAGGGCCAGCCTAATGTTCTGGGACAGGGGCTCTAACCTCACCATAATGGCTGGTGAAAATTTGGACATAATTCATACATCCTGGAATATAAAGCTTATCTCAGTGATGGTGACTACGAAACTATAATTGATTGTTATGAAAATACATCTCCAGCACTTTCTGTTTTTACTTTCAGCTTAACAAATGACCTTTAAGGGGACACTATCTGCCATATTTACCTAGTCTTGCCAAGATTCCAGACCCACAGCAATGTGATTCCTGATGAAGGGCTTATGCCCATAATGTCGACTCTCCTGTTCCTTTTCCAGCACCACAGTCTTTGACTCTGATCTTGGGCATCTGCAGGCCTCACTTTCTCCACAGTAATGTGGTTGACTGTTAACCACCCTCTGAAATAGTCGAGCAAGCCACTCAAAGTCATAGAGTGATAGAGTCATCCAGCATGGAAACAGACTCTTCGGTCCAACCATAATCCCAAACGAAACTTAGTCCCACCTGGCAGTTCAAGAGCATTAAAAGCTGGCCTAATAACTGATGCACGTAGGAGAAAGTGAGGACTGGATGCTGCCTGACCAACTGATGCACGTATCCCATTAAGGAGTAGATAATACTACTATGTGATAATACTCATATGTAAATCTAATATGCACCCTCTCCAAGACTTGCCATCCTTTTGAAGGTGAGGTCTCTCAGAATTGGTCAGAGCAGTCCTTCTGAGGCCATCAGTTATTTGTACTGTTTTAACACAATTTTGGTGCTGCTGTACTCAATACCTCTCCATATAAGCAAAAGATAACTTTTTTCTTTGACAAACAGTCTGGTTATCTCCAGAAATTAATAAGTTATGTATCCACACAGAGAGTGGGGTATTCCACCACAGCCCTTGGTCCCACTGCTTCTCCATAACAGCCCATTCACCACATGGCCCACAGCCAGGCTTCAGGTCCAGGTAGCTCCTCATCGACATGCTTAGCCTCATTGTGTGGTGTTGACTGAGCTGGGATTCAGGGCTGGTCACCCACTGACTGAGCTGGGATTCAGGGGTGGTCTCCCACTGACTAATCTGGGATTCAGGGCTGGTCTCCCACTGACTGAGCTGGGATTCAGGGCTGGTCTCCCACTGACTGAGCTGGGATTCAGGGCTGGTCTCCCACTGACTGAGCTGGGATTCAGGGCTGGTCTCCCACTGACTGAGCTGGGATTCAGGGCTGGTCTCCCACTGACTGATCTGGGATTCAGGGCTGGTCTCCCACTGACTGAGCTGGGATTCAGGGCTGGTCTCCCACTGACTGAGCTGGGATTCGGGCCTGGTCACCCACTGACTGAGCTGGGATTCGGGGCTGGTCTCTCACTGACTGAGCTGGGATTCAGGGCTGGTCTCCCACTGACTGAGCTGGGATTCAGGGCTGGTCTCCCACTGACTGAGCTGGGATTCAGGGACGGTCTCTCGCTAACTGAGCTGGGATTTGGGGTGGTCTGTAGCCCAAATATAATTGCATGTGTTTCTGACTGATGTATTATCTCTTGACTATAGGTTTCGGGTTACACGTGTTGGGAAAGGTCAGTGGGCGCAGGAACTGAGCAGGCTGCCTGCGATTGAAACATGTTCTCGGGGTCATTCAGTCACAACGCAGACAGACCCGGAGTGTGAGAAACCCACCACCCATGAAAGCACAGCCAGTGAGGGGATGATAAAGGTACGTAGCTGTGTGTCGTGGGTTGGGTTCCCCTCAGACTCAGTCGGCTCTGAACATTGCCCTCCCACAATCCCCACGCCCCCCCACTTCCTTTCCTCGTCTACCTCAAACCCCACTCATTACTCCATCTCATTCACTCCTCACTCCACTCCCATCCCCCCCACTCCCCTCTCTGTGCTTACACATTCTCCTCGCCTGGTTGGTGACTGATCTTCTTTGTCATTTTGCGAAAAATGTCAGTGGATGACTGAGTACAGGCTTCCCATCTGACAAAGGATCTGCAGATTCACAGAGATCAGATTCATAATTCATTTTGTATTATTCCAGGAGTCTGCTCCTGCCCAGCTCAGGCGACTGTGTGGAGTTTGCACGTTCTCCCCGTGTCTGCGTGGGTTTCCTCCGGATGCTCCGGTTTCCTCCCACAGTCCAAAGATGTGCAGGTCAGGTGAATTGGCCATGCTAAATTGCCTGTAGTGTTAGGTAAGGGGTAAATGTAGGGGTCTGGGTGGGTTGCGCTTCGGCGGGGCGGTGTGGACTTGTTGGGCCGAAGGGCCTGTTTCCACACTGTAAGTAATCTAATCTAATCAAGCTGTGACTCGAGAATGAGCTTCTCACAGATGGGTTCTCAAGAATATCATGTTTTGGATAGAAATAAAGAATAATTAGTGATCAATCTGAATCACTGACTCTGCTGGCTGCTCAGTCTGTGACCATTGCTAAGTCTGACTAACTTCTCTTTCCCACTTATATCATTTCTCATTTTTCTCCCTGTCCTTTGTCTATTCGTCTTTCAACCCCACTTCTCTTTCTCTCTCACTCTCTCTGGCCACCTTCCCTTGTAGTCGAGTGTAAATAATTGAGTAAATTTGTGGTGTGTGAACGTGTGCAATGCAGCACACTCAAATGGTTCATTGTTCACTCTGGAATGATGTGCAGTGTATGTGTGTGTGTGTCTGTGACTGTATCACTGTCACTCTGATGTTAAGTGACTGAGTGCTGCTGTCTGTTCTTTTTCAGGGCTGTGTCTTCCCTTCCGGACAAGGCGCAGACAGCCAGTGATGGGCCTGGAGATGACGATACCAAAGGCCTCGCCTGATCTCAGACACAATCTCAGCACTAGTCCCCAATCCTAACCGCTGGCGAGGAACCTCCTTTCAAAACTACACTGTCCCACTGGTCCATCTCGCACTCTGCACTTGGGAGCTGGGACTCTAGTACCAGATACACAACCAGCGAGGCAGAAAGATGGTCAGCTAGCTGGGGCATCCTGGCTGGTCTGATTGTAAGCTCAAATCCATATAACCTTTAACTTCCCTGTTTACATTTCAGCCTGACCCAGATCTCTGGGACTGTGCCGAGCTTGGGTATAGTTGGGGTGGAGGGGAAGGGGAAACATGGGGTTTCACCCCCAACCTGAAGAGATTGCTTGTCAACTTGCCCACACACCTCAATGCCATAGTTCAATTCTCATCAGCTCCGAAAGCGGCCTTTAGTGAAATGAGTGAGGACAGCCCAGACATGCACAGGCCTCTTGCACACCCTGGTGGCATTAGCTGGCACTGCAGTCCTTTCTCACTGTTTGTTCACAGATTCCCTCTGGGAAGAAAATTAGTGTTCAGTGATGTTTAACCCCTCATTTTACTTTACTCCTGGAGATTAATTAAACCAATCCTGAACAGTTAAAAAGCCCAAAACCTGGTGTAGAACAGTGTGGGAAGCAGAGAGGAAGAAATCCCTCCTTAAAAAGACTTGCATTTCTACGTTCTTTCATAACATCAAAAGCATTCACAACCAATGAAGTACCTTTGGAATGTACTGATGGTGGAAAACCCAGCAGCCAAATTTACAGGCAGCGGGCTCCCCCAAATGTGATACTTCCCAAATAACCTGTTTTACTTTCAAATAAAACAAAGAACTGCAGATGGTAGAGATAGGAAACAACAACAGAAATCGCTGGAGAAATTCAGATGGTCTGGCAGCACCTGTGGAGAGAAAGCAGAGTTAATGCTTCCAGTCCAGTTTCAGAACTCCAGTTGGTGTAGGTGCCTTCAGCTGCATAAACTCCGTGAACTGGAATCCTCAATCAGCCTCATTTTAGTCTCTTAGTTCACTTATTCAGACCTACTCTTTTGAGCAAACATATGGCCACCTTGCTCCCTATAGCTTTTGTGGCACATTGGTAGTGTCCCTACCTTTGGGCCACGAGGCCTGGGGTCAAGTCGAACCTGCGTCAGAGGTGGATCACAACATATCTGAACAGATTGATTAAAAATATCTTTGGCCATCTGACCTCATGTCTTCTTATGTGACTTGGCGTCATACTTAGTTTCAGGATGTCCCCGCGATGTCGCTTGGGATGTTTCATTACGCTGAAGATGCTTCACAAATATAAGGTGTTGTTGTTGAAAGGAAAACGCAAGCACATGGCGAGATAAGCATAGAACCTCGAAAAGTAAAGCACAGAACAAGCCCTTTGGCCCACGGTGTTTTGCTGAGGATTAATCCTAATGTAAAATAAAATAACCTAACCTACACACCCCTAAACTTACTACTGTCCATGTGCATGTCCAGCAGTCGCTTAAATATCCCCCATGACTCTGCTTCCTCCACCCTCACAGCTGGCAACGCATTCCATGCATTCACAACTCTCAGTATAAAGAACCTACTTCTGACGTCTCCTCTATACCTTTCTCCTAATATCTTAAAAATATGACCCCTTGTACCAGTCAATCCTGCCCTGGGGAAAAGTCTCTGGCTATTGACTCTATCCATGCCTCTCATTATCTTGTATACCTCAATCAGGTCACCTCTCTTCCTCCTTCTCGCCAGGGAGAAAAGTCCAAACTTAGTCAATCTCTCTTCATAAGACAAGCCCTCCAGTCCAGGCAGCACCCTGGTAAACCTTTGCACCCTCTCCGAAGCCTCTGTACCTTTCCTATAGTAGGGCAACCAGAATTGGACACAATATTCCAAGTGTGGTCTCACCAGAGACTTGTAGATCCCCTTGTTAATGAAAGCCAAAACACCATATGCTTTCTTAACAACCCTATCCATTTGGGTGGCAACTTTGAGGGATCTATGTACTTGAACACCAAGATCCCTCTATTCCTCCACACTGCCAAGCAGTCGGTTTGTAGAATGACACCCGCAGAGGGAGGACATTCAGCCCTTTTAGGAAGCTGTCTGATTTCCCTGTTCTTTGCCCCATACGATGGATAAATACTTGAAGAGAGAAATTAGCTGAAGAAATTTATTGTCAAATCTGCTTCTGGTGCCATTTCAGTTCAAATTGCATTCTGAGCTCGATTCGCCTGATGGGTCACTGATAGAGAATTGGGAATCGATCTGAGCACATCACACCCGGCTCATGTGTCCACCCTACAGCTTCAGGCATCAGCTCCTCCTCTGCTTGACAGCCATAATGCAAACACATGAATTAAGAGAGGTATTAAGTCATACTACATGACTCTATTTGGCCTTCAAGCCTGCTCCACCATTCATTAAGGTCATGCCTACTCTGTTTGAGTTCCAAATTCCAATGAATTGGAACGATCTCAACGATAGGTGAGCAGCCTCTTCCTAAACAGTCTGTGTGTGCCCAGTTCTGAACTGCGAGGTTTGTTCGAAATCTTTTCAACTATCCAACTCCTCCTGCCTTGGGCTTCTCCCCTCCAGATTCCTGTACCCCCACACCGTCTCCCCTCCACCTTCCTGTACCCCCCACACCTTCTCCCTTTCACCTTCCCGTACCCCCCACACCTTCTCCCTTTCACCTTCCCGTACCCCCATACCTTCTCCCCTCCAGCTTCCCGTACCTCCACACCTTCTCCCTTTCACCTTCCCGTACCCCCACACCTTCTCCCTTTCACCTTCCCGTACCCCCACACCTTCTCCCCTCCACCTTCCCGTACCCCCACACCTTCTCCCCTCCACCTTCCCGTACCCCCACACCTTCCCCCCTCCACCTTCCCGTACCCCCACACCTTCCCCCCTCCACCTTCCCGTACCCCCACACCGTCTCCCCTCCAACTTCCCGTACCCCCACACCGTCTCCCCTCCACCTTCATGTACCCCCCACACCGTCTCCCCTCCACCTTCATGTACCCCCCACACCGTCTCCCCTCCACCTTCATGTACCCCCCACACCGTCTCCCCTCCACCTTCATGTACCCCCCACACCGTCTCCCCTCCACCTTCATGTACCCCCCACACCGTCTCCCCTCCACCTTCATGTACCCCCCACACCGTCTCCCCTCCACCTTCATGTACCCCCACACCTTCTCCCTTTCACCTTCATGTACCCCCCACACCGTCTCTCCTCCAGCTTCCTGTACCCCCCACACCTTCTCCCCTCCAACTTCTTGTAACCCCACACCATCTCCCCTCCAACTTTCTGTACCCCCCCCCACCGTCTCTCCTCCAACTTTCTGTACCCCCCCACCGTCTCTCCTCCAGCTTCCTGTACCCCCCACACCGTCTCCCCTCCAGCTTCATGTATTGCTCACACTTCTTGCGTTGTTTTCTGGGCAAGATGACTGTTGGCTGCAGGGCCTTAACTCACACTTGGGATCTGTTCCATACCCGTCACACTTGGGATAGCTTGAAGAATTTCCAGCACAGAAACAAACCATTGGCCCAACCATTCCAGTGTTCTTTATGTTCCACACCGCCTCTGTATAGCACTATCCACCATTGCTTCCCAGACACTGCAGCACCTCCTCAGTACTGTAACTCTGACAGCTGTACTTTAGCACCATCTTTCCTCAGTACTACCCCTCCAACACTGCAGAGCACCCTCAGTACTGAAATGATTGTGCTGGCTGAGATTTTATTTTGCAAAACCTGGGAATGACCTCTGACTTGATCCCAAAGCAGCTTTGTTGTCCCAACCCTCAATCCCTGCCTTTTCCCAAATTTGGTCTTTGTCCCAAGTCATAGACTCAAAAGGTTAGTTTAAAGTAGTGTTGGTTTATTATTCCTGTACAATGTGCTTCCAGATTCAGACTTGATAAAAACAAATTCTCTGTCCACATTCTGAAGCTGAGAAAGAAAAACTTGCGTTTCTAAAGTATTGTTCACAATGGCAGGATGATGCACAGTGCTTCATAGCCCAATGAGGAACTTTCTTCAACCTGGTCACTGTTGTAATACAGGAAACCTGAAAGCCAATTCATATACAGCAGGATTCCACACAAAACTGTAAATAAATTATATCACCTTATGAATTGTTTAAGAGAGATACATATTGTCTAGGACAGTGGGAATGACTCCCCTTTCCAGCATGTTGTCGATAGCTCTGTCATAAACTCAGTGTATATTTTTTTTCCTACGTATGAATTCAGCTCAGCTGGCTATTCAGCCCCTCAAATCTTCTCCACTACTCAGTGAGATAGTAGCTAATCTGATTATGGTCTTCACTGCCTAGTCCTATTAGCCTTTGTCTCCCTGTTTCCTGAGCCAAGAGTAAACCACCTGGAAAGACATGCTTCCCACACAGCCTCACTCTGAACCACCTTCAGTCAACCTTATTCCCTCCTGTTCCTGTCAGAAAGCCAACTTTTTCACGCAGAGGGTGGTACATGTATGGAATGAGCTGCCAGAGGAAGTGGTGGAGGCTGGTACAATTGCAACATTTAAGAGGCATCTGGATGGGTACATGAATAGGAAGGGTTTGGAGGGATATAGGCTGGGTGCTGGCAGGTGGGAGTAGATTGGGTTGGGATATCTGGTCGGCATGGACGGGTTGGACCGAAGGGTGTGTTTCCATGCTGTACATCTCTATGACTCTTCTGATCCCCTATTCTTTCCCTATCCCCTTCTCTATTTTTCTTTTTCCAAATACTTATCTAATTATCTTTTGAAAGGTACTATTTAATCTGCTTCTAGGCAGTTCAATTCAGGGGACTCTACAACTTGATGGCCTAATATATCCCTCACTTTATTTCTATCACATGGATCAATCCCAGTTCAATGGAGAGTGCAGGAGGACATGCCAGGAGCAGCATCAGGCAAACCTTAAAATGAGCTGCCAACCTAGTGAAGCGACCAAACAGGACTACTTGCATACCAAACAGCATAAACAGCAAATGACAGAGCTAAATTATTCTACACCAAAAGATCAGATATATACTCTGCCACATTTCAGTCATGTATGATGGTTGACAATTAAACAGCTGACTGGAAGACGACACTCCACAAAAATCCCACATCAGTGCCAAAGGCTGAAGCATTTACAATAACCTATGATCTATCGCAGCTCCCACTGGAATTCCCCATCACCACAGATGCCAGACTCCAGTCAATTCAAAGCACTGCATGTGATATCAGGAAAATAGGAACCGGAATAGACCATTCAGCCCTTTATCCTATTCTACCACTTAATGAGATCATGGCTGATATGTAGCCTAATTCGATAGCCCATATCCTTTGATATATTTGCTTAACAAACCTTTATCTGAGATTTAAAATTAACAACTAATCCAGCATCCACTGCCTTTTGTAGAAGAGAGTTCCAAACATCTCCCATCCTGGTGTACAGAAGTGCTTCCAAACATCTCACCTGGACAGTTTGGCCCTACATTTTAGATCAGGACCTTTTGTTCTAGAATCCTCAATGCGTGAATATAGTTTATCGATAATTACCCTGTCTTTGATCAGATCACCCTTTACCCTTCAAAATTCTGGAGAAAATGGGCCTAATTTGTATAATCTCTCCTGATAATGTAACCCTGAAGTCCAGGCATCATACTTGTAAAATCTCTGTTGTTCTCCATCCTAGGCCAATATATCCTTCCTAAGGTGTGGCGCCCAGATGGGCTCACAGTACTCCAAGTGGGGTCCAACCAGGATTTCATATAACTGCAGCATAATATAGAATCATAGAGATGTACAGCATGGAAACAGACCCTTCGGTCCAACTCATCCATGCCAACCAGACATCCCAATCTAATCTAGTCCCACTAGCCAGCACCTGGCCCATTTCCCTCCAAACCCTGCTTATTCATATACCTATTCAGATGCCTTTTAAATATTATAATTGTACCAGCCTCCACCACTTCCTTTGGCAGCTAATTCCACATACGTAACACCCTCTGCACGAAAATGTTGTCCCTTAGGTCCTTTTTTTTTTAAAACTTTCCCCTCTCACCCTAACCCTATGCCCTCTAGTTCTGAACTCCCCTACCCCAGGAAAAAGACTTTGTCTATTTATCCTATCCACGATCTTATAAACCTCTATAAGGTCACCCCTCAGCCTCCGATACTCCAAGGAAAACAACTCCAGCCTGTTCAAACTCTCCCTATAGCTCAAATCCTCCAACCTTGGCAAAGTTTTTCTGAATCTTTTCAAGTTTCACAACATTCTTCTGATAGGAAGGAGACCAGAATTGCACACAATATTCCAACAGTGGCCTAACCAATGTCCTGTACAGCTGCAACATGACCTCCCAACTCCTATACTCAATACTCTGACCAATAAAAGAAAGCATACCAAACGCCGCCTTCACTATCCTATCTACCTGTGACTCCACTTTCAAGGAGCTATGAACCTGCACTCCAAGGTCTCTTTGTTCAGCAACATTCACTCGGACCTTACAATTAAATGTATAGATCCTGCTAAGATTTGCTTTCCAAAATGCAGGACTTTGCATTTATCTAAATTAAACTCCATCTGCCACTTCTCAGCCCATTGGCCCATCTGGTCCAGATCCTGTTGTAATCTGAGGTAACCCTCTTTGCTGTCCACTACACCTCCAATTTTGGTGTCATCTGCAAACTTACTAACTGTATCTCTTCTGCTCGCATCCAAATCATTTATGTAAATGACAAAAAGTAGAGGGCCCAGCACCGATCCTTGTGGCACTCCACTGGTCACAGGCCTGCAGTCTGAAAAACAACCCTCCACCACCACCCTCTGTCTTCTACCTTTGAGCCAGTTCTGTATCCAAATGACTAGTTCTCCCTGTATTCCATGAGATTTAACCTTGCTAATCAGTCTCCCATGGGGAACCTTGTTGAATGCCTTACTGAAGTCCATATAGATCACATCTACTGCTCTACCCTCATCAATCCTCTTTGTTACTTCTTCAAAACACTCAATCAAGTTTGTGAAACATGATTTCCCATGTACAAAGCCATGTTGACTATCCCTAATCAGTGCTTGCCTTTCCAAATACATATACATCCTGTCCCTCAGGATTCCCTCCAACAACTTGTCCACTACCAACGTCAGGCTCACCGGTCTATAGTTCCCTAGCTTGTCCTTACAACCTTTCTTAAATAATGGTGCCACGTTAGCCAACCTCCAGTCTTCTGGACCCTCACCTATCTGAATCCTTGTACTCTAGTTCCTCTAGATATAAAAGCCTGCATTTCCATTAGCCTTCCTAATTATTTTCTGCATCTGTTCACGGCATTTTAAAGATCAACGCAACTGAACCCCTGAGAAATGGCTGAAAGCATTGGATACTGCAAAAGCTATGGGCCCTGACATTTTGAATAATAATTCTGAAGACTTATTACCCTAATCAAGCTGTTCCAATACAGCTCAAGACTGACCCCTACCCTGCAATGCAGGAATTGTCCAGGTACATCCTGTAAACAAAACGCAGGACCAGCCAATTACTGCCCCATCAGTCTAGACTTAATTGTCAGTAAAATGATGGATGGGGTTATCAACAAGTGCTATTGAGCATCACTTATGTAGCAATAACTTGGGTTCCATTAGGGCTGTTCAGTTCCTGATCTCATCACAGGCTTAGTTCAAACTTGACAGGAGCTCAACTCCAGAGGTGAGGTGAGAGAGTGACAGCCCTTGGCATCAATTCAGCATTTGACTAAACATGGCATTGAGGAGCCCTAATAAAACTGGAGTCAATGGGAGTCCACAGGTTCTAGTTATACCAGGCACAGAGGAAGATGGTTGTGGTTGTTGGACGTCAGTCATCTCAGCTCCAGGACATCTCTGCAGGAGCTCCTCAGGGTAGTGTCCTTGGCCCAACTGTGTTCAGTTGCTTCTTCAATGACCTTGCCTCCACCATAAGGTCAGAAGATGTTTGCTGATGATTGTACAATGTTCAGCATCAATCATGACTCTTCAGAAACTGAAACACTCAATGTCAAAACGCAGCAGGACTTGGGACAATATCCAGGTTTGGGCTGACAAATGATGAATAGCATGTTCATCATGCAAGTGTCAGACATGACCATCATATCTTAACTTCGAATGGCATTACAAGAGTGGTTCTAAAGATGAGAAACTTTAGTTACAAGTATCGATTGGTGAAATTGGGACAATTTTGTATGGAGAGACGAAGTATTGATATAAATTTTGAAAATTATGGAGGGACTGGACAGAGTAAATAAGGGAAATTTCCCCTGATCATAACAGGATTGTGAGCCAGATTACACAGCTTTTGTAATGAAGGAAGTGAGACAAACTTATTCTATACAGGTTTGGAAAGCACTGCTTCGAATTGTGGGGGAGGCAGGTTCAATTGAGCCATTCAAGAGGGAATTGGATGATGACTATTCACATACAAACAATATACAATGTTGAGAAAAAGGCAGGAGTTTGTCACTAAATAAAATGCTCAGAGAGCTGGTGCAGGCACAATGGGCTGAATGGCCTCCTGCACCATAACAATTCTATGGTGACCAGGGCTGGAAGCACTACCATCAACATCCTGAGGGTTATCACTGACCAGAAACTGAACTGGACCAGCCATGTAAATAATGTGGCGACAAGAGCAGGTCAGAGGCTAGGAATGTTGCAGTGAGAAACCCATTTGCCTGACTCACCAAAACCCATCCACTACCTCTATTAGGAACAAGTCTAGAGTGTGATGGAATACTCCCCACTTCTCTGAATGAGTGCAGAGCTATCAACACTCAAGAAGCCTGACACCATTCAGGACAAAGCAACCTGCTTGATTGTTTAGATAGATATTGTGCCATTCACTTCCTCCAACACTGTTGTAGCTGTGTGTACATCTGCCAGATGCACTGCAGCAATTCATCAAAGCTCCTTAGGAATCCCCTTCCAAACCCACAACCAGTACTTTTTAATACAGTCAGTTGGCTCAGCTGGCTGGATGGCAGATTTGTGATGCAGAGTGAGTTCAATTCCCACAACAGCTGATGTTGCCACAAATGGGGGACTCTCCTTCTCAGTCTACCCCCTTGCCTGAGATGTGGTGACCTTCATAAATTATGGCAACTTTACGTTTTTTTAATTTACTTTCTAGAAGGAACAAGGGGCTTGATGAATGGGAACACCACCACAGGCAAGTTCCCCACCAAGGTGTTTTCCGTTTTGACTTGGGAAAATATATCAGCTTCATTCGCCGTCACTGAATAATAATCCCAGAACCCTCTGGAACAGGATTGTGGATGTACTTGTACCAGATGTGGGCAGTGGTACAAGGAGACAGCTCATCTCAAGGGGAACTAGGGATAGACAATAAATACCAGCCCAGTTAATGAAACCCGTATCCCTTGAGTGAATATTAAGAAAAATACTGACTGCACAAAAATAATCCTCAATTCCTGTTTGGTTCTTTTGTCAAATAACTTAAAATCAGTGGCTTATGGTTGATGACCTTCCCAACACTGGAAATAAATCTCTTCAATTCACTCTGGTCAAAACTCTTCACCTCTATCAAAACCCCCATAATTTTCTCTGCTCTACAGGGACTGATCCCAGTATTTCCAGTCTTTTCACAATGCTGGCGTTCCCCACTCTTGGTAGGATTCTGACAAACCTGTCTGCAAACGCTTCGAGATTTTGACATCCTTTCTAAAGGTGGTAGACAGTGAATGCAGAGCTCTTTAGAAGCAATGGGCTCAAGGTTCTGCCAAACACAGACTCATTCCATTGTTGAGGTCCGATTCTAACACACTATACTCCAGCGTCTCCACTGATTGGTTGAGTCTACATCTCCATCCTAGCCCCAATATTTTCTTAGTCCAGAACCGGAGTCCACTCTGAGTAAGCATGTCCCTACATATTAATTTTGTTAATTCCAGAATCATGGTCCACTGGCAAGACCAGTATTGTGTTGTCTATTGCAATTTATTCCCTCCAAGGGTGGGCATGGGCCATTGTCTTGAACCATTGGTGGAGGTCTCACTCAATTAGTGCAATAATGCTGCAGTCCTCATGCTCCTGGTGGGACCTTTCAGAATTTGACGTGAGTCAGAAAGCAGTTGGAAATAAAATATTGGCCTCAGTGAAAGTAACCATGAGGCTATCAGAAAAACACATTTGGCTCACCAATGTCCTTTAGGGAAGGGTATCTGTAATCCTTACGCGATTTGAATCGCTACACGACTCCTATTACACATCAATGTGATTTACCATAACTACCTTCCAAAAGGAGTTTGAGAAGACACTCCATTTGTATTAATCCCATTGACTTCAGAAGGTAGCCCACTACCATCTTTCCAGAACAACTAAGGATGGTCAATAACTATTAGTATTTCCAGTACGTTCACACCCCCAGTAGGAAATGAAATCAATGAAACCTATGCCTTCGACGTGCACCTCTAATTCACCTGAAATGCTCTCGAGATGTGCCATTTCATTACTGAGGACTCAGAGGTAATTCCCAATGATTGACAGCTCAACGGGTTGACAATGCACAGGCTGCCAATAAAATCAAAGAAGTAATAAAGTTACCATCACTCATCCCATTCAGTCACAGATGCGCACTAACTGGGATATAACTGCTTCATACCTCGCCGAATGACTCTGTTGCAGACAGATCAAAATGACAGAGACCCCAGGACACTGCCACAAAACAATGCCCCTTTGTGAAACCCCATTTGTGCTCCTGGCAGCAAACAGAGGACAAGGCGATCAGCTTGGCTTCACAAAGGGTGAAAGGTCATTGGTTGGACCCAATTACAAGGGAATTCCAAATCCCATTGGACAATGTTCACTCCTTGAATGTGTCTTATATGCTCACATGATTCCATGTTCAGGTCCCAGGAATGTCTCATCACGAGAGAGGCTTTGCACAAGTTTAAATTGTTGAGAATTAAAAGGTTGGCGTTCTCAGAGAAAGCCCTCAATTAACACACCAAGGACCCATCCTCTATCTGGAAGCTGATGGTTCCTGGTTCTCCATCTGCGGAAATTCAAGGCCATGGTGAATTCTGACAAGGATTGCAGTCCAACCCCCCTCATATCTCCCATGTGAAGCACCAATCCTGGAACCAAAGGCCCGTCACCCATTCCTCCAGTTGGCTTTGGCTCCACGTGTAGGGTTGGTTGGAATTCAGGTGGGAATATTCAGACAAGGAGTTCCTCATCCTGTTGTGAAATCGGAATGGACGATGGTGGAGGAGGGGCAGCTCGAATCTGAAAAGTTGAACAGCAACAAAGGATCACGTGAGCCATTTGTTAAACACAAATTCAGGGCATTTAGATTGAAATAATGTTCCCTCACTCTATGATTGTGGCTCCTCCCCTATTCCCCTGGGTTCAACACAAACCAAAGGAATTCATAACCAAAAGGTAGCACTGGGCCATCAACTCAAACATTGAACAAAGATTGTAAACCATCACAGCAGAGGGCAGCAGATGCATGGGAAACCCAGCATCTCTACGTAACCTACAGCATCCTAATGTGCATGTACATCGGCTCTTCAGACATTTGAAGGATCAAAATCCTGGAGCAGCAACACGGCATGGTGTAAGTATATTCACCTTATGGTCCACACCACCTTCTCAAGGACAATCCGGGATGGGCAAGGATTGCTGATCTTACAAGTGCAAACTTGAAGGATTCAGAAAAGGTTTACAAGGATGTTGCCAGGGTGAGAGCGATTGGGAGGGGCTGAACAGGCTGGGGTTGTTTTCCCAGGAGCATCAGAGGCTGAGGAGTGACCTTATAGGAAGTTTATAAAATCACGAGGGGTGTGGATATGATAAGTCGACAAGGTATTTTCCCTGGGGTGGTGGGGGGGGGGGGGTGGTGGGGGGGGGGGTTGGATGTCCAAAACTAGAGGCCATAGGTTTAGGGTGAAAGGGGAAAAATTTAAAAGGGGACCTAAGGGGCAACTTTTTCACACAGAGGGTGGTGCGTTCATGGAATGAGCTGCCAGAGGAAGTGGTGGAGGCTGGTACAATTACAACATTTAAAAGCATCTGGATGGGTACATAAATAGGAAGGGTTTAAAGGGATATGGGCCAAGTGCTGGCAAATGGGACTAGATTGGGTTGGGATATCTGGTCAGCATGGACGGGTTGGACTGAAGGGTCTGTTTCCAGGCTGTACATCTCTATGAATCTATGACCCCCGTCTTCATAACAATAAAATATTTCATTCCATTCCTAAGGCACCAGTCAATTCCCTCTCCAAGTTATTTCTACATTTATGCACCAAAGACAGCAAGTGTCACCAAAGATCTGACATGCCCCACACTTTACGCACATACACCAGCCCACCCTGGGTCAACTGAGTCATAACACTGACCACCTTTCCATTCTGCACTCCCAGCTCAGGCTTACCAAAATAAACAAACTGCGGGCCCCTCTCATGTTCTCAACAAGAACAACTTATATTTATTTTGCACCTTTAATAGGTTTTCTGGTCCCACAAAGTTTATCAGGAGCGATTAACTAAGAGGATGTGACACTGAGTTACAGAGGGAGAGATTGTGTCGGTGAGCCAGCAACTTGGTTCAAGGTAGGTTTGAAGGAGCCTTTATCTACAGGAGAGAATTTCCAAACATGCGGCCAGGTGACCGAAGCCACGACCACCAATCGTGGGGGGTATTAAAGTTGGGGATGAGCACCAGCTCTGAAGTGGAATAATGTATGGATCCTGGATCTTTGAGGAGCTGGAGGGAATGATGGAGATAAGAAGGTATGAGGCATTGGTGAGAACTTTGAGAACACAGATGAGAATGTTAAACATGGAGCTGGTGTGGGTCTGGGAGCCCATGGAGATCAGTGAGCACAGAGGTAATCATAGAATCCCTACAGTGTGGAAGCAGGCCATTCAACCCGTCAAACCCACACCAACCCTCTGAAAAGCATCCCACCCAGACCCACTCCTGCACTTCCCCTGGCCAATCCACCCTGACCTGTACATCTTTGGACTGTGGGAGGAAACCGGAGCACCCGGAGGTCAGCCCACACAGACCCAGGGAGAATGTGCAAACTCCACACAGACAGTCACCCCGAGGCTGGGATTGAACCTGGATCCCTGGCGCTGTGAGGCAGCAGTGCTAACCACTGAGCCACAGGTGACGGCTGAGTGGGGGCTGGTGAAAGATAAGATGTGGCCATCAGAGGTTTCAAAGGGAACAGATGAAGAGGCAAAAGCACAGCTTTGTGGAATGTATTGCTCCCAGGATGAGACATTTCCCCCGATGGGAGCCCAATGATGGTGAGTTACACATTACTGTTTCTCAGATAAATCCTCTCTTACTGGTCTCAGTCGTCCCGCAGGCACTTCGGTAATCGGCTCCAGGATATGGGATCCCTCCTTGAGAACAGCAGAAACTGTAAGGGGAATAAAGTGGAATGAGTTTTGCATGTTCCAGAATCCCCGAGATGTATATACTCACAGTTAATGTTGTTAACTCTGGTTGGACATTAACCCTGAAGGTTGTGTAACAAAGTCCCCGACCAACCCACGTGAGCAAACAGCCTCTTCTGAACACAGCCAATGGTAAGTTATAATTATTGGGCTGGTTCCTTTTGCAGAATGACAAACGATTGAGATAAGAACATTGAGGATGAGGAACAGATAAAATGCGCCCTCGAGCCTCCTCCCCCTCTATTCAATACAGATCTTCAGCTTCAAATCCACTTTCCTGCTTATTCCTCACATTGTGCGACTGTGTATTATTCTGTCCCAGTCTCTCAGAATGGGAACACTAATGTTCAGAGCATGAACCTGTACACAGGGTCTGTTACTGTGGGGAGCCCGTCGTGGCTAAATAAATCTGCCCAACAAGGAATCTCTCGCTTAGTACCTGCCATGGGGCTATCGGAAGGAGGTTTACATTTTGATGATCAACAAAAACTATTTAGCTGCATTATTAAGCACGGCCATCAAGTACCGAGATGGGGTTTGATCCCAGAGCTCCTAGTTCAGAGATAGGTACACTACCACTACATCACCCAGACCTCCTACCCCTCCTTAAATCCTCCCCAGAGACCAAAAAGCTGTCTGTTTCAGCCTTAAGTATGATGGAACATCTACAACCTTTCAAGATAAAGAATTATAGACGATATTAAGAGGGACCCCCTTGGTTAAGGATATTGGCTTTGAGGAATGAACGGTGTTTCAAGAGATCAGTGTATACCTAAGGCCTGAGCAGCTAAAGCATGGTCACATGGTCGGATAAAGACACAGGAGGAGACTATTCAGCTCCTGGAACTTGTCCTGCTATTTTCCAAGATCATAGCAGTTCCACAGCTTCACTGCCGTCACCTGAACGAGCTGCATTCCCTTGAATACCTTTGGCTAGCAAAAATCTATCAATCTCAGATTATAATTGTGAAGTGAGTTAGCTTCTACTGTCCGTTCTGAGTTCCACACTTCTCATGAAGACGTGTTTCCGAACCTGCCTCTTGAATGGCCTGACACTGATTTGAAGATGACGCCATCTCATCTAAGATTCTCTCCATCAATTAGGAGAAAGTGAGGACTGCAGATGCTGGAGAAGGGCTTCCCGATGAAGGAGAGACGTTGATTCTCCTGCTCCTCAGATATTGCCTGTCCTCCTGTGCTTTTCCACACTTTTCAACTCTCTCCATCAATGGAAAATAATTTATATTGACCCTGTCAATTCATTTTAGGATCTTAGAACCTCATGTTCTCTCCTTAAAGTTCCAGAGTTCATCAACTCTCTCCATCAATGGAAAATAATTTATATTGACCCTGTCAATTCATTTTAGGATCTTAGAACCTCATGTTCTCTCCTTAAAGTTCCAGAGTTCAGGCAACCCAAGGCAATCTTCCCTCATACTATGATCCTTTCAGTACTGGATCTACACTTTATTGTTCCCATGGCTAATGTGTAGTGCTCCAAAAGGACTCCAGTGTTGCTGAGCAAGGATGGATTGATGGAATTAAGAAGGTAAAAACAATGACTGCAGATGCTGAAAACAAAATACTGGATTAGTGGTGCTGGAAGAGCACAGCAGTTCAGGCAGCATCCAACGAGCAGCGAAATCAACGTTTCGGGCAAAAGCCCTTCATCAGGAATAAAGGTAGTGAGCCTGAAGCGTGGAGAGATAAGCTAGAGGAGGGTGGGGGTGGGGAGAAAGTAGCATAGAGTACAATGGGTGAGTGGGGGAGAAGATGAAGGTGATAGGTCAAGGAGGAGAGGGTGGAGTGGATAGGTGGAAAAGAAGATAGGCAGGTCGGACAAGTCAAGGAGACAGTAACTGAGCTGGAAGTTTGAAACTAGGATGAGGTGGGGGAAGGGGAAATGAGGAAGCTGTTGAAGTCCACATTGATGCCCTGGGGTTGAAGTGTTCCGAGGCGGAAGATGAGGCGTTCTTCCTCCAGGCGTCTGGTGGTGAGGGAGCGGCGGTGAAGGAGGCCCAGGACATCCATGTCCTCGGCAGAGTGGGAGGGGGAGTTGAAATGTTGGGCCACGGGGCGGTGTGGTTGATTGGTGCAGGTGTCTCGGAGATGTTCCCTAAAGCGCTCTGCTAGGAGGCGCCCAGTCTCCCCAATGTAGAGGAGACCACATCGGGAGCAACGGATACAATAAATGATATTGGTGGATGTGCAGGTGAAACTTTGATGGATGTGGAAGGCTCCTTTAGGGCCTTGGATAGAGGTGAGGGAGGAGGTGTGGGCGCAAGTTTTACAGTTCCTGCGGTGGCAGGGGAAAGTGCCAGAATGGGAGGGTTCATCCACATTCATCAAAGTTTCACCTGCACATCCACCAATATCATTTATTGTATCTGTTGCTCCCGATGTGGTCTCCTCTACATTGGGGAGACTGGGCGCCTCCTAGCAGAACGCTTTAGGGAACATCTCCGAGACACCCGCACCAATCAACCAACCCGCCCCGTGGCCCAACATTTCAACTCCCCCTCCCACTCTGCCGAGGACATGGAGGTCCTGGGCCTCCTTCACCGCCGCTCCCTCACCACCAGACGCCTGGAGGAAGAACGCCTCATCTTCCGCCTCGGAACACTTCAACCCCAGGGCATCAATGTGGACTTCAACAGCTTCCTCATTTCCCCTTCCCCCACCTCATCCTAGTTTCAAACTTCCAGCTCAGTTACTGTCTCCTTGACTTGTCCGACCTGCCTATCTTCTTTTCCACCTATCCACTCCACCCTCTCCTCCTTGACCTATCACCTTCATCTCCTCCCCCACTCACCCATTGTACTCTATGCTACTTTCTCCCCACCCCCACCCTCCTCTAGCTTATCTCTCCACGCTTCAGGCTCACTGCCTTTATTCCTGATGAAGGGCTTTTGCCCGAAACGTTGATTTCGCTGCTCATTGGATGCTGCCTGAACTGCTGTGCTCTTCCAGCACCACTAATCCAGTGATGGAATTAAGATACAGGTTAACCAGGATCTCATCGAATGATGGAATAGGATCAAAAGGGAGAATGGCGTCCTCCAATTCCTCTGTAACTGAATGGGTTCCTACATGTTTTTTTTTCAGTAACGATGTGGAGGTGCCAGTTTTGAACAAAAATCACACACCAGGTTACAGTCCAACAATCCAACAGCTTGTACTTTCAAATAAACCTGGTGTTGTGTGATTTTTCACTTTTTCAGTAATTGGCTGGAGGGGCTGACGAGTGAGACCCAATGGGTGTAAGAACACATTCAATATAGTTACCACTGTTTCTAGGTGACACTTGGAGTCTCTCTTGCTGTGCGGATGCTACATTGTGAAATGCCACCGCACCGCAGTCAGGAGCAGGAGGAGAGAACGGAGGTGGGGATGTCGGATCCTGGGAAATAAAACAAGGTGGTCAACAACAGTTCAGCAGCAGAGTGTCTGAGCATCAGAATGGCCTCTATCCAGTCCTGTATATTTTCTATCTGTTGAACCAACAGTGCAAAGTCCATGTGGTAAAAATGAGGGAACTGTAGACTCTCTACACTGATCAGATCTCAGTGGGTGAACATCCAACTTTTTCCTAAAGGCAGGAAGGAGCCTCACATTCTGGTGATGCCTGGTTGAAAGGGTTACGGCAAACTACAAAGAGAAACACAGGTTAACTGAGCAACGGGGGTGGAGGAAGGAGAGAGGAGAAAGTGAGGACTGCAGATGCTGGAGATCAGAGCTGAAAATGTGTTGCTGGAAAAGCGCAGCAGGTCAGGCAGCATCCAAGGAGCAGGAGAATCGACGTTTCGGGCATAAGCCCTTCTTCAGGAATGAGGAAAGTGTGTCCAGCAGGCTAAGATAAAAGGTAGGGAGGAGGGACTTGGGGGAGGGGCTTTGGGAATGCGATAGGTGGAGGAGGTTAAGGTGAGGGTGATAGGCTGGAGTGGGGGTGGGGGCGGAGAGGTCAGGAAGGAGATTGCAGGTTAGGAAGGTGGTGCTGAGTTCAAGGGTTGGGACGGAGACAAGGTGGGGGGAGGCAAAATGAGGAAACTGGAGAAATCTGAGTTCATTCCTTGTGGTTGGAGGGTTCCTAGGCGGAAGATGAGGCGCTCTTCCTCCAGGCGTCGTGTTGCTATGGTCTGGTGATGTCCTTGGTGCAGTGGGAGGGGGAGTTGAAGTGTTGAGCCACGGGGTGGTTGGGTTGGTTGGTCCGGGTGTCCCAGAGGTGTTCTCTGAAACGTTCCTTAAGTAGGTGGGTGTCTCCCCAATATAGAGGAGGCCACATTGGGTGCAGCAGATGCAATAAATGATGTGCCTGGAGGTGCAGGTGAATTTGTGGTGGATATGGAAGGATCCCTTGGGGCCTTGGAGGGAAGTGAGGGGGGAGGTGTGGGCGCAAGTTTTGCATTTCTTGCGGTTGCAGGGGAAGGTGCCGGGAGTGGAGGTTGGGTTGGTGGGGGGTGTGGACCTGTCAAGGGAGTCACGGAAGGAGTGGTCTTTTCAGAACACTGATAGGGGAGGGGAGGGAAATATACCCCTGGTGGTGGGGTCCGTTTGTAGGTGGCGAAAATGACGACGGATGATACGCTGTATATGGATGTTGGTTGGGGTGGTAGGTGAGGACCAGTGGGGTTCTGTCCTGGTGGTGGTTGGAGGGGCGGGGTTCAAGGGCGGAGGAGTGGGAAGTGGAGAAGATGCGGTGGAGAGCATCATCGATCACGTCTGGGGGGAAATTGCGGACTTTAAAGAAGGAGGCCGCCTGGGTTGTACGGTACTGGAACTGGTCCTCCTGGGAGCAGATGCGGCAGAGACGAAGGAATTGGGAATATGGGATGGCATTTTTACAGGGGGCAGGGTGGGAGGAGGTGTAGTCTAGGTAGCTGTGCGAGTCGGTCGGTTGGTTTATAGTAAATATCCGTGTTGATTCGGTTGCCCGAGATAGAAATGGAAAGGTCTAGGATGGGGAGGGAGGAGTCTGAGGCGGTCCAGGTGAATTTGAGGTCGGGGTGGAAGGTGTTGGTAAAGTGGATGAACTGTTCAACCTCCTTGTGGGAGCACGAGGTAGCGCCGATACAGTCATCGATGTAGCGGAGGAAAAGGTGGGGGGTGGTGTCAGTGTAGCTGCGGAAGATGGACTGTTCCACATATCCTACGAAGAGGCAGGCATAGCTGGGGCCCATGCAGGTGCCCATGGCTACTCCTTTGGTTTGGAGGAAGTGGGAGGATTGGAAAGAGAAGTTGTTGAGGGTGAGGACCAGTTCAGTCAGTCGAAGGAGGGTGTCAGTGGAAGGGTACTGGTTGGTACAGTGGGAAAGGAAGAAGCGGAGAGCTTTGAGTCCTTCGTGATGGGGGATGGAGGTGTACAGGGACTGGATGTCCATGGTGAAGATAAGGCGTTGGGGACCGGGGAAGCGAAAATCATGGAGGAGGTGGAGGGCGTGGGTGGTGTCCCGAACGTAGGTGGGGAGTTCTTGGACTAAGAGGGACAGGACCGTGTCGAGGTATGCAGAGATGAGTTCGGTGGGGCAGCAGCAGGCTGAGACAATGGGTCGGTCGGGGCAGTCAGGTTTGTGGATTTTGGGCAGGAGGTAGAAACGGGCAGTGCGGGGTTGTGGGATGATGAGGTTGGAGGTGGTGGATGGAAGATCCCCTGAGGTGATGAGGGTTATGGATGGTCTGGGAGATGTTGGTTTGGTGGTGGGAGGTGGAGTCATGGTCAAGGGGACAGTAGGAGGAGGTGTCCGCGAGCTGGCATTTAGCCTCAGCGGTGTAAAGGTCGGTGCACCAAACTACTACCGCGCCTCCCTTGTCTGCTGGTTTGATAGTGAGGTTGGGGTTGGAATGGACGGAGTGGAGGGCTGCACGTTCCGAGGGTGAGAGGTTGGAGTGGGTGAGAGCGGTGGAGAGGTTGAGGCGGTTAATGTTGTGGCAGCAGTTGGCTATGAAGAGATCGAGGGCGGGTAAGAGGCCAGCACGGGATGTCCAGGTGGATGGGGTGTGTTGGAGGTGGGAGAAGGGGCCGTCAGAGGGTGGGCAAGAATCCTGGTTGGAGAAGTAGGTGAGGAGGCAAAGGTGGCGGAAAGATTGTTCGATGTCACGCCGCGTGTTGAACTCGTTAATCCGGGAGCATAGGGGAATGAAGGTGAGGCCTCTGCTGAGGACTGATCTTTCATCCTCAGAGAGGGGTAGTTCTGGAGGGATGGTGAAAACACGGCAGGGCTGGGAGCTAGGACCTGGTGTGGGGCTGGAGCTGGGAGTGGGGGCGGGGTTGGGCATGGGGGCAGAGATGGAGATCGGCGTGGAGGCGGAGTTAGGCGTGGTGACGGAGATCGGCGTGGGGCGGGGTTAGGCGTGGTGACGGAGATCAGCGTGGGGGCGGGGTTAGGCGTGGTGACGGAGATCAGCGTGGGGGCGGGGTTAGGCGTGGGGCGGGGATGGAGATCGGTGTGGGGGCGGAGTTAGGTGTGGTGATGGGGTTAGGCGTGGTGACGGAGATCAGCGTGGGGGCGGGGTTAGGCGTGGGGCGGGGATGGAGATCGGCGTGGGTGCGGAGACGCATGTGGCATGGTGGTTGTGCAGGTTAGTGATGTCACTGGCGGCGGAAGTGGCTGTGGCGACGACAGAAACGGTGTTATTCCCGATAGCCGCGGAGGCCGCGAATCTGTCGGCGATGGCCTTCCTGGCGATCGTGGAGGCTGTTGTCTGGGCGGCGATCGCGGAGGCTGCGAGGTCAGTGGGGGCGGAAGTGACGTCATGGTTCGCGGCGACGGTGGAGGAAGGAGAGCGACAATGTGTCAGGAAGATATCGGGATATAGTCAGCCGTGAAAGAGAAAGTGTGTGAGAAAAAGTGTACATGCACAGTAACGGAGGGGTACATGCAGCCTCGGACAAGATTACAGATACTAAGAATTCTGAATGAATGATGCTTTGACAGTTGGGTATTTAGCAAGGAGGCTAGTTGTTTGCCATCGCAGTTGGTGTCATCCCATCCCTAATGTGAGACAAAGCCTTGATTTGCCAATTTGATTACACGTGAAATGACTGTAGGAGGGTTGGGGAAACACCTTGTTCTGCAGTCTGCTCACTTGGGCCTGTGGGCATTGGACTCTTGACCTCCTCTAATGTTTGACCGTGTCACCTCCATACAGATCTGCCCAAGGTTGGTGTCATCCTGCGTTGTGCTGTCCAACATACAGACTCATGAAAGGCCAAACTGGATTCTAATTATAACATTAGAGGAACACTGAGCAGAGAATCTAAGGAGGTGAGGATGAATCAGGGATATTGTTTGGATCACAGCTGGAAGGCTTTTCTGGGATATCCCCCCTACAGGAAGATTATCGGAAACAAGGGCAGAGAGCAGTAACGATTGAAGAGCAGCAGGAACGGGAGGCAAGACTTTATGAAAATTCCACAAAATGGAGGAAGTTAGAAAACCACATAACACCAGGTTATAGTCCAACAGGTTTATTTGGAAGCCCTAGCTTTTGGAGCGCTCCTCCTTCATCAGGTGGTTGTGAGATGAAGGAGCGATGCTCCGAAAGCTAGTGCTCCCAATTAAACCTGTTGGACTATAACCTGGCGTTGTGTGATTTTTAACTTTGTCCACCCCAGTCCAACACTGCCTCCCTCACTTCAAAAATGGAGAGTCCACAGCGGGAGGAAGGGGAAGTGAAGTCATTGTGCGGTGCCTGAACAGAGAGAAGATGATGAGAGGTTTAAATAAGCTCACAAAGCTGCACAGACTGATTAACATCCACAAATTTCCTGTGTATAGTACCAGCGTCAGCTCCGGCTCCAGGTCTGTGCCTTCCCCAGACAGCAGCTCGACGAGCAAGGATGGAAACACACCAATACGGCCATTGAATTCTCCTTCCCAGAATCCATCGTCCACTCCGCGCTGATCAGTGTGAAGGACCTTGATCAGACCACCTTCAGGGAAACACAGCTCCTCTGCGCTCTGTCCCTCATAATCGTACAACGCCCGGGCCAAGCAGACTGGGGAAACAACATCCACAACATCAGCTCTTCAACATCACTCCCACCAATAGCCCAGAGATGTGAGGATAAGCTATCCTTCCGCAGACTGTGATCCACGCTGTTACAGTGAGGTCAAGGTTCAGTCTACAGCATCTCCCAGACCAGCAACCTCACAAAAATATCAGAACCTCAAAACCCCCTTCCAGATCACAACCAGAATCATAAGTTGGCCATACAATCATTTGTTACTCAATAATGCCTTCTTGGCAATGGAGCACACCCTCAGTACTCTCTTTGAAAAAACACTATTCAGAGAATGGAACAGGGACTGCTGAGGGAGTACTGCTCCAATAGTGGGTCAATACTGAGGGAGTGCTGCACTGTCAGAGGGTCAGGACTGAGGGAGTGCTGCACTGTCAGAGGGTCAATACTGAGGGAGTACCGCACTGTCAGAGGGTCAGTACTGAGGGAGTGTTGCACTTACAGTCAGAGAGTCATAGAGATGTACAGCATGGAAACAGACCCTTCGGTTCAAACTGTCCATGCCGACCAGATATCCTAACCCAATCTAGTCCCACCTGCCAGCACCCGGCCCATATCCCTCCAAACCCTTCCTATTCATATACCCATCCAAATGCCTTTCATATGTCGTAATTGTACCAGCCTCCACCACTTCCTCTGGCAGCCCATTCCATACACGTACCACCCTCTGCTTGAAAAAGTTGCCCCTTAGGTCTCTTTTATATCTTTCCCCTCTCACCCTAAACCTATGCCCTCTAGTTCTGGACTCACCCGCCACAGGGAAAATACTTTGTCTGTTTATCCTATACATGCCCCTCATTTACCTCTGATGCTCCAGGGAAAACAGCCCCAGCCTATTCAGCCTCTCTCTATAGCTCAAATCCTCCAACCCTGGCAACATCCTTGTAAATCTTCTCTGAACCCTTTCAAGTTTCACAAATCTTTCCGATAGGAAGGAGACCAGAACTGCACGGAATATTCCAACAGTGGCCTAACCAATGTCCTGTACAGCCACAACATGACCTCCCTACTCCTGTACTCAATACTCTGACCAATAAAAGAAAGCATACCAAACGCCTTCTTCACTATCAGAGGGTCAGTGCTGAGGGAGCGCCGCACTGTCAGAGGGTCAGTGCTGAGGGAGCGCCGCACTGTCAGAGGGTCAGTACTCAGGCTGAATTTTGTGCTCACGTCCTTGGAATAAGAAATCTGGAACTTCTTGCTTCAGAGACAGGATGAAGGTTATTATGGCCCAAGCTCCAAATCAGGTCTCCCCTATATTTCCACAGTGTACAGATGTTTTAGCTGAAACTCTGTGCCTATTAAAGGACCCTTCCTGATTCACCTTCTTTCTTAGTATTTCACAGCGGGCGGTGGGGTATGGTTCAGGAGTGGGTGGTAATAATCCCTGCACTGTGGCCCCAAAAGCACCTTCACAATGGGTTATAGATCAATGTTTGACCTACCTCCATCTGCTGGCTGCTCTACGACACTGCAAGTCATCAGTTCTTGCTCAGCAGAGCTGTTCGATGAGGAATAAGACATAATGTCAGAGGATGTTACCATGGAGATTTTGCTGGATAGGCTGTTCCCACCTGGAAACTGGAGATACTTTTCAGGCACGTAGCCTATTTGACCAGCTTTATTCCGGGCCTGAAGAAGGGATAGACAAAAGTAATTAAAAAACAAGACTGAGGATCATAAGCAAATTTCTCCAACAAGAGCTATAGGGAGAGGCTGAACAGGCTGGGGCTGTTTTCCCTGGAGCATCAGAGGCTGAGGGGTGACCTTATAGAGGTTTATAAAATCATGAGGGGCATGGATAGGGTAAATAGGCAAGGTCTTTTCCCTGGGGTGGGGGAGTCCAGAACTAGAGGGCATAGGTTTAGGATGAGAGGGGTAAGATAATAAAAGGGACCTAAGGGGCAACGTTTTCACGCAGAGGGTGGGACGTGTATGGAATGGGCTGCCAGAGGAAGTGGTGGAGGCTGGTACAATTATAACATTTAAAAGGCATCCAGATAGGTATATGAATAGGAAGGGTTTGGAAGGATATGGGCCGGGTGCTGGCAGGTGGGACTAGACTGGGTTGGGATATCTGGGCGGCATGGACAGGTTGGCCTGAAGGGGCTGTTTCTGTGCTGTACATCCCTATGACTCTATGACTCCAAGAGAAAATCTAACTATCTCCCCTTGACACTCAGCAGCACTACCATCACTGAGTTCCACCGCTGCCAACATTCGTTGACCAGAAGCTGAATGCGACCAACCCCCACAAAACAAATACTGTGGCTGCAAAAACAAGACAAGGACCATGACAAGTAACCCACTCCCTGACCCCCGAAAGCCTGTGGAATATCTACAAGGCACAGGTCTGGAGTTTGAAGGAATACTCCCCACTTGCCTGGGTGCAGCTCCAAAAATACCCAAGGAACTCGACACTGTCCAGGACAGAAAAGAGCACCTTAAACATTCACTCTGTCCACCGCAATGCACAGTAGTAGTAGTGTGCACCACCTACAAGATGAATCACAGAGATTCACCAAGACTCCTTCTACTGCACCTTCCAAACTCACGACTCCACCTCCTAGATGGACAGGGAAGCAGGCACGGGGGTATACCAGCGTCTAGAAGTCCCCCTCCAAGCCACTCAACACCCTGACATGGAAATATATACCAGCATTCCTTCAGTCAAACTTCTGGAACTGCCTCCCTCAGAGCATTGTGGGTCTACTTACACCAAAGGAACTGCAGTGGTTCAAGAAGGTGGCTCACCATCACCCTCTCAGAAACACCTAGGGTTGGACAATAACTGCTGGCCTGGCCACTGGTGACCACATCCCACAAATAAATTTAAAAATTGACCAAGATCTCAGCAAAGAGTTTTGTTGGGTTGGTGATGAGACTGGTAGAACCTGGTGCATTTAGCAAAGGTGTGTCCATCCTTGGAAAGAACACAGAGCATGGTCATACCGAATCAAGATTAGAGCGGTGCTGGAAAAGCACAGCAGGTCAGGCAGCATCCGAGGAGCAGGAGAATCGACGTTTTGGACAGGAGCCCTTCATCAGGATCTTCCAGTCCTCACTTTCACTTGGTCATACCTAATGTCAGGGCAGGAATGAATGGGCTGAATTATCTTCTCCTGCTCCTAGTTCTTATGTTCCAGATCTTCGAAACACAGAATCCCTCCAACGTGGAAGCAAGCCATTGGGTTCACACTGAACCCTACAAAGGATATTCCCACCCAGACCCACCTCCCTATCACTGTAACCCTGCAATTTAACATGGCCAATCCACCCAACATACACAGCTCTGGACCATGGGAAGAAACCAGAGCATCCAGAGGAAACCCACACAGACACTGGGAGAATGTGCAAACTCCACCCAGACAGTCACCCCAGGCTGGAATCGAACCTGGGTCCCTGATGCCATGAGGCAGCAGTGCTAACAACTGAACCACCGTGCCACCCCAAAGCGAGAGCATGCAATTAGGACTCATGGAAGATGTTTTCTTCTTTACGAAAAGGATCTCGGGTGTGGTGGAGAGTTCAGCTCCATGGGGAGATTGGAGAAGTTGGGATTATACTCATGTCACCATAGAGCTGAAGAACAGTCATATTAAAAGACTGATCAGAAGTCTGCTGCCATTCAACTCATCCTACATTGGCCAGCCCTTTAAAAGGATTATCCAGTTAATCTTACTTCCTGACTGACTGCAGCCTCCCTTTCCTACTTGCTCGTTCCTGGTTTTGAATGTCTCAGTGATGAGATAATAAAAGTTCAGAGATGATGGAGAAACAGCAGGAGAATGGGACTGATGGAAAGCTCTATCAAAGAGCCAGTTGTACCAGCTTCAAAGAATAAGTCAATGAACTGCCGACTGAAAGTCTGCTCAGAGAGAACCTCAAACTGGAAACACAGCCGCTCAGCCGTACAAACTTTTGGCACTTAGTTTCTCTGGGGGGGGGTCACAGATAGCGAGCCCTCCAGGGCTTTAGCCAAACATTAACATGCAAAATCTGAACATGGGGCATAACTGACTCTCAGCGACCTCCCCATGGCTAATATTGTCTATGTCACTCAGTTGGGATATTTTGTACACGGTGTATGGCTCTCCCAGTGCTCCCTTGTCCCTTGGAAGACTGCGGATCAAAAGCTTACATTTGGCTTAAGCATCACATTAAATATAACTAACTTTGGATTTTTTTGGGAGAGACAAATGTGCAGTTGGAATTAGAGGTTGTGTGTATTCAATGAAGTCATTCAACATTTGTTGATTACTAAAAGAACCTTTCCAGAATTAAATCGGATTTATAAATTACTGTTCACAGTTTTTGGACAACACAAGGTCCCAAATCCCAGCTTAGTCAGAGGGAAACCAGCCCTGAATCCCAGCTCAATCAGCGGGAGACCAGCCCTGATTCCCAGTTCAGTCAGTGGGAGACCAGCCCTGAATCCCAGTTCAGTCAGTGGGAGACCAGCCCTGAATCCCAGTTCAGTCAGTGGGAGACCAGCCCTGAATCCCAGTTCAGTCAGTGGGAGACCAGCCCTGAATCCCAGTTCAGTCAGTGGGAGACCAGCCCTGAATCCCAGTTCAGTCAGTGGGAGACCAGCCCTGAATCCCAGTTCAGTCAGTGGGAGACCAGCCCTGAATTCAGCTCAGTCAGTGATGGACGAGCTCAGTCAATGAGTTGGGAATGGAGCCCTGCATTATTAGTCTGTTGGAAAATGAAGAGGTTCATGTTCGATCATCCTCACTGAACTCACCTTCACCCAATGCTCCATGTCACCATCTTCAATCACTTCCAGCTGCTCTTCTAGAGTGATGGTCAGTTCATCAGACTGTGTGGCCTGTACATAGGAAGATAGACACTGAGGAAATCACTCATTGACATTATAAACTGTGGTATAAAGTTAAAGAAATTATGTGCTAAACTACTAAAACAAACACTGATGAGTCCCCAGCTAGAGTGTTGCATCCCATTCTTGACACTACAGTTTTTCTTTGTGTAAAAAACTTCTGTTCTTTTGTTAGAAGTACACTGTCAGCCTCACATGAACATGTTCAGTGACTGACCATGGTGGTAAACATATTGCAAACCAAAACCTATGATCCATCAAGCCTGGATTTATCAGGGATTTGACTTAATATTACCATCAGCTGGGATCATAAGAATAGAAGTTCCTAAAGGGAAGTGGATTAATATGTGAAAACGATATGTGCTGCAGCGTTAAGGGGAATAAGCAAGGCAGTGGGATTAACTGGATCGTTCTTTCAAAAAGCCAGCATTGTCATAATGAGCTGAATGGTCTCCTGAGTTTCAAGATTCAAAATCCTGCTCACTCAGCACACCCAACCACTTCCTGTGAAAGCACACAGGCAGGGAGTAGATTTGAACTTTGTGGAGAGGTTCCTCATTATCAAAGTACAAGTGTGAGCGATAGCTATGACCTGATCAGGTTGGCAAAAAGCAATAAATACCTGCCATAAAACAAATCAACATAGACAGGTACAGCAAATGTCATCGGTTGGGAAATCCTATCCCCTGCAACATTCTCACTTGGGTGACAGGGTGAGTTTGCTTGCTGAAAATCAAGTGGGCATCACAATAGAGATCAATCTCATTCCTGTCCGTGAGAGCTGCTCACTAGAGATTCACTGAGTTGGGGTCAGACAGGAACTCCAGCTGATTGGCCAGCCTGTTCCCAACTCGATGAAAGATCTTCCTTTAGTACAAACACTGACACAGACCCAAAACTGCAGCCCAGAGTGTTTCTGTCCAGGGGGGGCTCAGCTCTGCCTTCACCTGGTTCATTCGGCACCATTTCTTTTCTTTTTTCAACCCTGAGATGTGGGCATCATTGGCTGGCCAGCATTTATTACCCGTCCCTAATTGCCCTATGTGCTGTAGGTTGACCCACAATGCCCTTAGGGAGGGAGTTCCAGGACACCTGGCAACACTGAAGGAACAGCAATATATTTCCAAGTCAGATGGTAAGTGGCTTGGAGGGGAACTTGCAGGGGGTGGTGTGCCCATGTATCTGCGACCCTTACACTTTGACATTGAATCATCAGTGGATTTCGAAGGTGGAGAGGAAGGAGCCTTGATGAATTTCTGTGGTGCATCTTGAAGGTGGTACACACTGCTGTGACCGAGCATTGATGGTAAAGAGTGTGGATGTGGTGCCAATCAAGTGGCTGCTTTGTCCTGGATGGTATCAGCGTTTTAAGTGTTGTTGGGGCTGCACCCATCCAGGCAAGTGGGAGAGTGTCCCATCACACTCCTGACTTGTGCCATGTAGATGGTGGAAAGTGGTTGGAAGCCAGGAGTTGTGTTACTTGCTCCAGAATCCCTACTCTCTGACCTGCTCTTGCAATCGTATTTATATGGCGAATCCAGTTCAGTTTCTAGTCAAAAGCAACTCCAAGATGTTGATAGCGGGAGATTCAGTGATGTTAACACTGTTTAGTGTCAAGGAACAATGGTTAGTTTCTCACTTATCCAAGATAATTTTTTCCTGGAACTTGCGTGCCACAAATGTTACTTTTCAGCTCAAATCTGGATATTGCTGTATTTGGATGTGGGCTGCTTCACTAATTGAGGAGGCACAAATGGTGCTGAACATTGTGCAGTCATCAGCTAACTACCCGACTTCTGATCTTATGATGGGGGGAATGTCATTGATGAAGCAGCTGAAGATGGTTGGGCCAAGGACACTACCGTGAGGAACCCCTGCAGAGATGTCCTGGAGCTGAGATCATTGAAACTCCAACAATCACAAGCATTTCTCTCTATGCCTTTGAAGTTAGCAGTCTCCTGCCTCTCAGTCTGACGCCTGTTGGTTCAAATTTGACTCCAGAGACAAAATCCATAATCCAGGCTGAAACTCAATTCAGCACTGAGCGAGTGCCACACCGTCCGAGGGTCAGCACCGAGCGAGTGCCACACCGTCCGAGGGTCAGCACCGAGCGAGTGCCACACCGTCCGAGGGTCAGCACCGAGCGAGTGCCACACCGTCCGAGGGTCAGCACCGAGCGAGTGCCACACCGTCCGAGGGTCAGCACCGAGCGAGTGCCACACCGTCCGAGGGTCAGCACCGAGCGAGTGCCACACCGTCCGAGGGTCAGCACCGAGCGAGTGCCACACCGTCCGAGGGTCAGCACCGAGCGAGTGCCACACCGTCCGAGGGTCAGCACCGAGCGAGTGCCACACCGTCCGAGGGGCAGTGCCACACTGTCCGAGGGTCAGTACTGAATGAGTGCCACACTCTCTGTGGGTCAGTACTGGGGCAGAGTTGCACTGTCTGTGGGTCAGTTTTAGTGGAGCACTGCACTGTTAGAGAGGTTGTCATTTGAATGGTGTGTTAATTTGTGATCTCATCCACCCTCACAAGTATAAGTGAATATATAATAGATTCCCACATCGATAATTGAAAGAGCAGTGGGTAAAGTTCTTTCTAGTCCCATGATCATCAGTGACAGGATTATCTCATTACTATCCCATTGCCTGAGGTATGAGCTGTCGTCTTTAACATGAGATTCAACTGACAATCTCTTAACTCAAAAGTAGTGGGTGACCCACAATGCAGTGGGGTTAGCTGGCCCCTGATCTCCTCACCTGGTAACTGTAGAGAACTTTACAGAGCACTGGGTACATTCGGGGGGAATTGCCAAGGGTTGCTTCACTGCCCTCATCAAAGATCTCATTGGTGTCATCAAATTCCTCAAAATCCGTGAAATCTAACTCGTCAAACTGCGAAAAAAACAAATAAATTGAAAATTGAGGCAAACAACTGTAATGGGAAAATAGACAGAGAGAGGGGGAGAGTGAGAGAAAGAAAGAAAGAGAGTGAGTGAGAGAGAGGGGGAGAGAGAGACAGGGAGGGAGCGACAGAGAGAGAAACAGAGGGCGTGAAGATATGGAAAAAGAGAGAGGGAGAGATGGGGAGAGAGAGAGAGAGAGAGAGAGAGAGAGAGAGAGAGAGAGAGAGAGAGAGAGAGAGAGAGAGAGAGAGAGAGAGACAGGGAGGGAGGGAGGGAGCGACAGAGAGAGACACAGGGCAAGAGAGACATGAAAAGAGAAGACGGAGAGATGGAGAGACGGAGAGGGGGAAGACAGAGAGAAGGGCCAGAGACAGAGCGAGAGATGGAGAGAGACAGCAAAAGAGAGACAGAGAGAGAGAGATGGACAGAGAGAGGAAGAGAGGAAGGGATAGAGAGAGGGAGGGACAGAGAGAGGGAGGAATGCAGTAAATTGGAGAGGACAAGAAGGAAAAACAAATGAGATGGCGAGGAGAGACAGAAAGGGACAGATAGAGGAAGTGAAAGAGAAAGGTGAAAGTGAGAGATAGAATAGATAACAATCTATTTTCATTTGTATTTTTATAAATACAATGAGATTTGTAGAAGTCACCACAATTGGGTGCCATTTTAATGATAGAAATTATAAAAAGAAATAATTGAGTGAGTTCGGAGAAAGTTGGTCTTTTCCCTCCCTGGCTCCTGGGTTTCTGGGGGTGGCTATGGGATGCCACCACCTCCAGAGCATGGATTCCAAGGTCAGACCCAGCATGTTGCTGCTGCTGGAGACATCTCAAGCCACGGTCCCACCACCATAGCACGGACAGACAGAGCAGACCCAGCCCCTCGCTGGTGCTGAGGCTGCTGCCACGTCAGTTTGATGAGAGTGATGTTGCTGTTGTTGTTGGAGATAGTGGTCCATTTCCGACACATTATAATAACAGGGCCTTGACAGCACTACGGCCTGGAGCTCACTCACCTCTGGGAGGCCTCCATTCGACACTCGGGCCTCACTCAGCTTTCTCTCTCTCTCCAGCTCCTCACTAGCTTGGTTCATGGTGCTGGCCAACCAAGTGTCCACCTCTAGGCCAGCCTCGCGTAGCAGGTTCAGGCGGGAATCCGCCTTCAACTTGCTTGTCTGAGGAAGAAACAGTAAGATGTCATTGTTCAGGACTGATCCAGGGAAAGGAGGCACTGCTAGACCTGGTCCTTGGATCTGAAGTGGGCCAAATGGATCTGGTATCAGGGGCAGCGCGGTGGCTCAGTGGTTAGCACTGCTGTCTCCCAGCACCAGGGTCCCATGTTCGATCCCAACCTCGGGCAACTGTCCGTGTGGAGTTTGCACATTCTCCCCGTGTCTGCGTGGGTTTCCTCCGGGTGCTCCGGTTTCCTCCCACAGTCCAAAGATGTGCAGGTCAGATGGATTGGCTGTGCTAAACTGCCTGTAATGATCAGCTAAAGTGGTTTAGCCATAGGAAAAGAAAGGTGATAGGGTGGGTTTGGGTGGGATGCTCTTCGGAGGGTCATATGGACTCCATGGGCTGAATGGCCTACTTCCACACTGTAGGGAATCGATCAGTCAGAGAGCGTTGAGGAGACACTGATCCATCTACCATGGGTTTGCTCTGGGGAAGCACAGCTACGTATCCAGAGAAGGAATAATTAATTCTAACTTGAAAGATTGGATCTGGCCCAGAAAACCAAATTGACAATTGTCAAGAAATCCAGTAGCAGAAGGCTTGGATGATAATTCAGGTGCAGTCAAAAGATTTATTCCCCTAAAATTGAAAAGGTAAGCTTGAAATTCCAGAGCTATCTGGGGGCGTGTGGTGGTAGAGAGGGAGTGCAGAGGAAGAGGGGTTAAGGGGAGATGGGACAAAGGGAGAGGGGGCAGGGGAGCAACAAACAAAATTCATAATGTGGCGCCATGCGGTGGGTTGTAAAGGGAAGTTAGCCTGAAATCAGTACCCAGGCTCCCATAGCTAATGAGCTGCAGGGGTGAAACAGCCAGCCTTTAACAGCTGCTGGAGTCTGAAGACCGGTCCCCATTGCCATCCCATCCCCTGCTTGCTGTACACTGGGAGGACCACCACTGTATATGTCGGGCAATATCGTCCACTGTGGATCCCATCCCAGTGCGAGGGTGAGCACTGCCCAGAGCAAAGGTCATTCTATCCCATCATGAATGACAGCAGTGTACAGAGAGTAACAGTCACACCCTGGGTCACAGGGATGACAGCAGTGTACAGAGAGTAACAGTCACACCCTGGGTCACAGGGATGAGTAGTGTACAGAGAGTAACAGTCACACCCTGGGTCACAGGGATGACAGCAGTGTACAGCGAGTAACAGTCCCTCCCTGGGTCACAGGGATGACAGCAGTGTACAGAGAGTAACAGTCACACCCTGGGTCACAGGGATGACAGCAGTGTACAGAGAGTAACAGTCCCTCCCTGGGTCACAGGGATGACAGCAGTGTACAGAGAGTAACAGTCCCTCCCTGGGTCACAGGGATGACAGCAGTGTACAGAGAGTAACAGTCACACCCTGGGTCACAGGGATGAGTAGTGTACAGAGAGTAACAGTCCCTCCCTGGGTCACAGGGATGAGTAGTGTACAGAGAGTAACAGTCCCTCCCTGGGTCACAGGGATGAGTAGTGTACAGAGAGTAACAGTCCCTCCCTGGGTCACAGGGATGAGTAGTGTACAGAGAGTAACAGTATCTCCACTGAGTCAGCTCTCTGCTGCCACATTATTTGGGCCAGTTCCATATTCACAAAACCTTCAGAGAAAGACCTTCAGGATTCATGGCCCTCCTGGTATCACCTCTGCTTTCCTGATGCTCTCCTTAACCTCCTCCATCTTGGCCTCAACACCTGAAATCTCTTCCTCAGATGAGAGCTTCCTTCGCTGATCTAAATTGCGTAAAACCTGAAAGGAAGTGTAAAGAGTATCAGAATGTGTAAGGCCATTCCACAGCAGATCATACAGCCTGTTGAAGACACAGAGTAAACTGTACTGGACAGAGGAGTCATGTAATACGTACAGCGGATCTTATAGCATGTGAAGATTATAGAGCAATCATATAACATATGGACATTGTAGAAAGGTCATATAGCGTGTGGAGTGAACACCTCAGAGCAATGGTATAGCATGTGGAAGACAGACAATAATCATATCGCATGTGTAGATAATTGAGTGGAGGTAATGGAGCGATAGTGTAACTTTTACAGACAGCAGAGTACATTGGAAATGGGTAGAGCTCACAAACTGTATTCCACAACTTGTGAAGATCATAAATCTTATCATACATCGTGTGGAAATTGTAGATGAGATCAGATGGTGTGTGGAGATTGTAAAGAGAAGACATTTTCTTCCAGACAATGAACTTAGCAGCATCAGCAAACAGCAATGTTGTGTAGTCACTCTCACTGACCCGCTCGCCATGGGCGATGACTTTGTGGTTATTTGCCAGTTTAGTTGCCCACTTGCGTGCCTCCTTGTCCAGACTGGACTCTCTGTCTCTGTCACCGGGCTGTATTTCCAATCGGCAAACCTATGAAATACACAGGGAGTCAGTTAGTAAATGGCTGTTGATAACAAGGCTGACCACAGGAGATCAGCTCCAGATCATCTTTGCTCCAGTGGATTTAATAATCTGTATATTGAGGATCAGCGATCATGTCTAACAGAATACAGAAAGGGGAAGGGGAGGGCGGGGGGTTCAAAACAGCCTAGAGTTGGGAGTTCAAACCCCACCATTGGAACGCATGACATTGGTCAGTCAACACACTGTTTCATAGTGTTGACCCTTCCTCCACTGCGAGGGTTGGACAGTCCAGCAGTGAGGGAGTTCCCATTTATCAACAGAATGACCACCAGCACCACCTGAAGGATAACCAGATGAGGCAGAAGCCTGTACCAGACAGACAGAGCCTTGTTCAGAGCCCACCTGGAAGAACTGTTTTTAGTTGTGGACATCTCTCATTGCAAAGGACACAATAGCCTTGGACTGGATGCAGAGTAGAGTCATGGGGATTGAACAGTCAAACTCAGAGGAATAATTTCACGGACTAGACTTGGGAAGAATACAGGGTGACCTGTCAGAGTATTTAGGATGTGTGAAGGAGGTGATAATGGGGTAGATAGAGAGAAACTGTTTCCTCTGGGCAAGTAGGGGGTGGCTGAACAAAAGGCAAGGGGTGGTGGGGGGGGGGGGGGGGGGGGGGGAAGGTGGTGGAGGGCATTACGTTAAAATTCAAGCAAATCCACTCGGGGGTAATATCAGAGAGCACTTCCTCAGAGTGAGACTTACAACAGTTTGGCACAGTACAGGCCCTTCAGCCCTCAATGTTGTGCTGATGTGTTACCCTATTCGAAGATCAAACTGGACGGAAGGAATCTGGAAATCCCCCCCCTTCCCGAATTTACTCACGGAATGGTAAGCTTTTGATGTGTAAGGATATGTAGAGCTATGGAACAAATGGTAGGTAAATGGAGCTAGAGTACAGGCCCCTGCCTATGTTCGAACCGATTGACGGAACAGGCTTGAGGATTCGAATGGCCTCCTCCTAATCCTGTGACCCCTGGAGGTTTGACAAGTGGCTCAGCTCATCAGGGGACCCCTCACAGCCTCACAATCCTCCTCCTGGATGCGGCTGGTGGAACGTTCATTCACTCAGCTCCACAGTGCCATCCCGAAAGAGCAGGCCAGTGGGTTCAAGGTAGCAGCTCACCACACTGTCTCAGGGAAACAAGGGACGGGCAAAGTACCCACCTTGCCAGTGAGGCGCCTACCCTGAGAACTTACTCCGGCCGATGAGCTCCAGGGAAACTCAAAGGGCTCACAGACTGCGTTTAGGATGCTGTGGGAGGTAAAGCAGCTTAAACTAGTGGGAACAAACTCCATCCCTTCATTGACTGGCTTACCTTGTCAGAACCAGCTGGCTGGAAGACAAACACAGAGGGCTCCGTAAACACTGGGTTCTCTTGGAGGAATAACTGAAGGTCGTAGTCCCGGGAAATCTGCAGGGGGGAGCACAGGAGGATCCTCATTTTGTGTACTCGTGATGTCAGCTGAAGGAACTGGACCTCCTCCCACACAGGGATTTGGATTTACAATGAGGCCTGATACATCTTGCAGACACTGGGGGGATGCATCACCCGCTGGCCTCCTGCCTTCCACCTCCATATCCTTCGGCTGTCCCGAAGCCAACAACCATCCTGCCCCGTCACTACGAGGCAAGTCTCAATCACGCACTGCCCCTGTGCTCACTTTTATGCCTTTGCAATCTCGTGTTAGAATCCTCACAGAACCTCACCCTTCTCCATCTCTGTCACCTCCTTTAGCCCTGCTCTCCTCTGAAACAATGGTGACCACCCACCCTCCCCAATTCTGGTCTCTCATAGACATTCCAGGCTTTAGTCAGTCCAACAATCCAAGGTCAGTGTCTCCAATTGTCTACATCCTAAGCTCTGGAATTCTCTCCTTCAATCTCTCCTCCTCTCTGCCTCTCTTTCCTCCTTCAAGGCAATCCTTAAAACTGACTGTCTTTGACAATGTTTGATGACCTGATCTATGGCTCAGTGAGAAACCCAGTGAGAAAATAGTTTGCGGCTCTAAGGAGTTACACAAATGCAAGTTGTTGTTGCCGGAGCGCATTGTAATGTAACAACCATTGTTCCACTAACACAAACAAGGCGGCCATTTTCTACACAGCAAGATGCCACAGATAATGAGTGAGGACGTCAGCAGAACATCTGTTGAGGTACTGAGGGGGTGCTGCGCTGTCCCTGGGCACGGGGTGCTGCACTGTCCCTGGGCACGGGGTGCTGCACTGTCCCTGGGCACAGGGTGCTGCACTGTCCCTGGGCACGGGGTGCTGCACTGAGTGTCCCTGGGCAGAGGGTGCTGCACTGTCCCTGGGCACGGGGTGCTGCACTGTCAGCCCTGGGGGTGCTGCACTGAGTGTCCCTGGGCACGGGGTGCTGCACTGTCCCTGGGCACGGGGTGCTGCACTGAGTGTCCCTGGGCACGGGGTGCTGCACTGTCCCTGGGCAGAGGGTGCTGCACTGTCCCTGGGCACGGGGTGCTGCACTGAGTGTCCCTGGGCACGGGGTGCTGCGCTGTCAGCCCTGGGGGTGCTGCACTGAGTGTCCCTGGGCACGGGGTGCTGCGCTGTCAGCCCTGGGGGTGCTGCACTGAGTGTCCCTGGGCACGGGGTGCTGCGCTGTCAGCCCTGGGGGTGCTGCACTGTCCCTGGGCACGGGGTGCTGCACTGTCCCTGGGCACGGGGTGCTGCGCTGTCAGCCCTGGGGGTGCTGCACTGTCCCTGGGCACGGGGTGCTGCACTGAGTGTCCCTGGGCACGGGGTGCTGCACTGTCCCTGGGCACGGGGTGCTGCACTGAGTGTCCCTGGGCAGAGGGTGCTGCACTGTCCCTGGGCAGAGGGTGCTGCACTGAGTGTCCCTGGGCACGGGGTGCTGCACTGTCCCTGGGCAGAGGGTGCTGCACTGAGTGTCCCTGGGCACGGGGTGCTGCACTGTCCCTGGGCACGGGGTGCTGCACTGAGTGTCCCTGGGCAGAGGGTGCTGCACTGTCCCTGGGCAGAGGGTGCTGCGCTGTCAGCCCTGGGGGTGCTGCACTGAGTGTCCCTGGGCACGGGGTGCTGCACTGTCAGCCCTGGGGGTGCTGCACTGAGTGTCCCTGGGCACGGGGTGCTGCACTGTCAGCCCTGGGGGTGCTGCACTGAGTGTCCCTGGGCACGGGGTGCTGCACTGTCAGCCCTGGGGGTGCTGCACTGAGTGTCCCTGGGCAGAGGGTGCTGCACTGAGTGTCCCTGGGCAGAGGGTGCTGCACTGTCCCTGGGCAGAGGGTGCTGCACTGAGTGTCCCTGGGCACGGGGTGCTGCACTGTCCCTGGGCACGGGGTGCTGCACTGTCCCTGGGCAGAGGGTGCTGCACTGTCCCTGGGCAGAGGGTGCTGCACTGAGTGTCCCTGGGCAGAGGGTGCTGCACTGTCCCTGGGCACAGGGTGCTGCACCGTCTGTCCCTGGGCACGGGGTGCTGCACTGTCCCTGGGCAGAGGGTGCTGCACTGTCCCTGGGCAGAGGGTGCTGCACTGAGTGTCCCTGGGCAGAGGGTGCTGCACTGAGTGTCCCTGGGCAGAGGGTGCTGCACTGTCCCTGGGCACAGGGTGCTGCACCGTCAGTCTCTGGGCACAGGGTGCTGCACCGTCTGTCCCTGGGCACGGGGTGCTGCACCGTCTGTCCCTGGGCACGGGGTGCTGCACTGTCCCTGGGCACGGGGTGCTGCACTGTCCCTGGGCACGGGGTGCTGCACTGAGTGTCCCTGGGCAGAGGGTGCTGCACTGTCCCTGGGCACGGGGTGCTGCACTGTCAGTTGGATAGTACTGAAACATTCTTGATATAGCCCTTTCAGTATTCAGAGGTGGAGGTCAAAGATCTTGTGTATGAATCTGAGCAGGGAAGTTCTCCCAGGTATCCGGAGCCAATATATATTCCTTAACTAACATCTCCAACTGATTACCCGGTTATTATTATCACTATTCGTGTGAACAATTTGGCTGTCTTTCCTACATGTACTTTTGAAAATTGTTTGAGATATCTGGAAGTTGTGACAGGCGCAATGTAAATGCAAGAAGCTCTGGAGTGCTGGAAATGGGGTTGAAACAGAGTGAGTGGCCTTAAAAATCAACCCGATTGCTTGGAGTCCTGGGTAGACCAGACCAAATCAAGACTTCCTGAAAGAATAGTTGCGAACCAATGTAATTGTTAAAAACAATCCAACAGCTTCATATTCCCATCTACCAACACAATTTTGTTTGTATTTCCACATTTAACGAGTTTTGAGAAGATTTGTAGCTCAGGTTGAGGTTTTGGATGTAGGATCGACTGGGACAACGCATCCATCCTAGGGCAAGCCAAACAAAGACACGCACGAGAATTCCTAGAAACATGGCATTCCAACCGGAACTCTATCAACAAACACATCGAGTTAGACCCATCCACCACCCCCTGAACAGGAAATGGAATCACCACCGGAAATGACATCACCAACCCAAAGAAACCCAAACATATAAATAGAAAGCAGGAATTTTCAGCATTGCTTCACCTGAGGCCCACTGAAGACGTTACCTAGTAGGGTAACGAAACGTCTGGAAATGAACCTTCAGGCTCAGCGAGCAAACCTACATCAAATTCCACATTTAATTTTCTTAATTTACACAATGAATTAAAATTCTCAAACTGCTGAGATGGGTTCTGAGCTTAGAATCTGCAGATAACAGAAACATTGCGGTTCTGTAATAGCAATGGGTTGGCTATTAGACATGTATTTGTACAACACTGACGTGTGGTTCAAAATTAGATCACACTTTGAAAAGATCCAGCACAGGCCTGACAGGCCAAATGTTCTGTATGACTCTGCAAATAAGTATTAACCACAATTTGAGAGATTCACTTAAAGAAACTGCACACTTTTCAAAGACAGATGGAAAGTTTAAAAGCTTACTACCTTACTGGAGGATTCTAGAACACTCCGGAAACACTCCTGCCCCGACTGACAAGTGTCTATCTCAGTCTTGCTGATGAGGGTGAAGTATTCTTGTAGTTTCTCGTACACATCCCCATCCAGGTTCTGAAACATTGGACAACAAGGTGACAGAACTTTAACACTGGAGTTGGGACCATTCAGTGAGTGATTTTTCAGAAGCATTTCCTTACACAAAGGGCCATGGGAATCTGGATTTCTCTCCCGGATGAGCAGTGCATGTTGGAATTCCAGTCTGGGCTCAGGGTGTGGGGGGGAGGGGAGCGATGCAGTTCTGGGACCCAGAGGGTATTTGGAGGCAGGATGTTAATTACATTTTCTGGGCCGAGCGGTGGCAGACTCTGAGGTGGGAAGGGAACTATGTTTTGAGAAACGGTGGTGTACCAGATCCTCATCACTACCTATCTGCTTTGGCACTAATTTAGTTCTGGGTGAGAAGGCCTAAGCTCCACATTCCTGGCCTGGAGCCTGGTGAGCCCTTCCAGTTGTTGATGAACGATTGCTTGAGCACACATCCCTGCCTGGACCACAATTACTTCAGGTTCTGGTAAGGTGGGAGAACATTGTACTACTTGACTGCAAGAAGTTGCCATGGGTGGGAGGGATGGTCTTGGGGGTTGGACGGAGGACAGTGTTGGGTTATCATTTTAGACAACCCTCATCCTTGCTTCCAACATGCATCCACTGCTTCCCCCTCACATCCCAACACTTGATTTGATTTATTACTGTCATGTGTACTGAGGTACAGGGAAAAGGGTTGTCTTACAGGCTTTATGGGCAGATCCTATCATACAAATACATCGGGGTAACAGAATAGAATGAGAAAGAGATTAACATTGACATTAAACAGGTCCATTAAAAGTCTGCTAACAGCGGGGAAGAAGCCGCTCTTAAATCTGTTTGTACGTGTATACAAACATTTTATATCTTCGGCCTGATGGACGAGGGTGGAAGAGAGAATAACTGGGTGGGAGGGAGGGGTCTTAAATTATGTTAGCTGCTTTCCCAATGCAGTGGGAGGTGGAGGTGAAGTCAATGGATAGGAGATTGGTTTGTGTGATGGACTGGGCTGTGTCCACAGCTCTGGAGTTCCTTAAAGTCTTGGGAAGGGCACTTGCCATACCAAGGTGTAATGCATCCAGATAGGATACTTTCGAAGAGGCATCCACATAAGTTTGTAAGACTTTAATGGACATTCCTAATTTACGTCACACGCGCTGTGTGATCATCCATCTTAGGAGTCCCCCATTTGTCTTTAGAAAACGAGAAGAGGCTGCTCCAGATGCGGCCATGAGGGAGAAGGGAGTGATGGGATACTGGAGGAATAGATTATCCACATGGGAGGAAGCTCATGTGGAAGGTCATGGATCTACTTGGTCATTGACCACCCTGTTCTTGTCAAATCACATCTAACCCACCAAGGAGGTTTTTTGATGTTGCGAATCACGCATAAAGTCACATGGCGTTCTGGTCGAATTCATTCGGGCGAGGGCAGAGCAAAGCTGAGATCTCCTGCGAGCCACTAATTTACGGCTTTGGCAATCCACCTCAAACAGAATGCCAGCTGGCAAAGTCATGTGATGTCACATCCAACATCAAACCAAAGCTCAGAGCCTGCTTTGCAAACTCAGAGTAATCGCACACAGGTCACAGTAACCAAACTAAACACCAGGACGACAGTCTGCAAATTCCCACAACAACCTTCAGCAGAATTCTTCGTTCATCCAAATAGGGCTTTGAACCTCAGACTCCACCCTCTGCATTCTTTTTCCCACATTGGGGGCAATAGACTGGCAGGGCAATGCGTTCCTCTGAAAACTGGTTTGGATAAGTGTGAAACAAGACCAGAAAATGCTGGAAAAGCTCAGCAGGTCTGATGGCATCTGTGAAAGGAAATTGAAGTTAACGGTTCAGGTCCGTTGACCTGGAACCCACATCCAGGACTCTGTTCCGAGGAAGGGTCACTCAACTCTGATTTCTCTTTGCACATGTTGCCAGACCTGCTGTGCTTTTCCAGCATTTTCTGCTTATATGTATTTCTGATCTACAGCATCCGCAGGTCTATCTGTTTTTATTTAGATAAATATAAATAAGGAGTTTCTCGTGGTCAAACAGGAGAAAGATTTAAGGTGATTTACAAAAGAGCCAGAGATAAAATGAGAAAAAAAAAGTTTCTACGCAGCAAATTGTTAGGATTTCCAGCCTAGGGCAGTGGAAATAGATTGAACAGAAGCATTTAAAAGGGGAACTGGATAAATACATGGCCAAGAAAAAAAGTTGCAGGACTACAGAATAGGCTGGGGCTGTTTTCCCTGGAACATCAGAGGCTGAGAAGTGACCTTAAAGAGGTTTATAAAATCACAAGGAGGCATGGATACGATAAATAGACAAGGTATTTTCCCTGGGGTGGAAAAATCCAGAACTAGAGAGCATAGGTTTAGGATGAGAGGGGAAAGATATAAAAGGGACCTAAGGGGCAACTTTTTCACACAGAGGATGGTGTGTGTATGGAATGAGCTGCCAGGGGATGTGGTGGAGGCTGGTACAATTGCAACATTTACAAGGCATTTGGATGGGTATATGAATAGGAAGGGTTTGGAGGGATATGGGCCGGGTGCTGGCAGGTGGGACTAGATTGGGTTGGGATATCTGGTCGGCATGGACGGGTTGGACCGAAGGGTCTGTTTCCATGCTGTACATCTCTATGACTATGGGAGAAAGTGAGGGAGTGGAGCCAACTGAATTGCTCTTTGGAGTAGCAAGCACAGATTCAATGGGATGAATGGCCTCATGATGCATTGCACTGTTCTGAAATTCTAATAGGATGAAGGAGGTCTTTCAGCGAGGGCACAGGCAAAATAGTGAATGCCCTCATTCTTTATTGTAAATCCTGCAGTTTTATATTGCTGAAGCACAGATACATTTTTATAAAGCATTTTATTGTTTGGAACTGAGCTCGTCCTCATTCAGAAATGATACAAAGTGGAAGTACTAATCTGTTTCACACCTACTTCTGTAATGACCCGAGTTGCCTCATTGCCAAGTCCAACTTTTACCCTGTTCCTTCCTTAGGATTTCTCTCCCTTTGACAGTCAGGACCTAAACCAGGCCTTTCTCTCCCCAGCATCCTTAGAACTTAGAACAGCACAGGAACAGGCCCCTCGGCTCACAATACTGTGTCAAACATGGCACCAAGCTCAGCTAATCCCTTCTGTCTGGCCTTGGTCCATATCCATCCACTGACTGCTTCTTCATGAGCGAACCTAAAAGCCCCCTCAATGCCCCTATTGTATCTGCCTTGCCCCCACATCTCTTTTGAACTTTCCCCCCTCACCTTAAATGCATGCCCCCATAGTATTAGATATTTCAATTCTAGGAGAAAGATTTTGACTGTCAGCCCTATCTATACCTCTGGTCATTTTATGAACCTGTTTCCATGGCCTGTGTGTTTCCCTTATACCTTTATATCCACGACCAAGATCCAGACAGCAAACCTAGTCCATGTCCTTCTGATCAAAGTCATACTGAGCAGGGCTACCCACACAAAGCAGCACGGTGGCTCAGTGGTTAGCACTGCTGCCTCACAGCGCCAGGGTCCCGGGTTCGATTCCAACCTCGGGTGACTGTCTATGTGGAGTTTGCACATTCTCCCCGTGTCTGCGTGAGTTTCCTCTGGGTCCTCCGGTTTCCTCACACAGTCCAAAGATGTGCAGGCCAGGTGAATTGGCCATGCTAAATTGCTCATAGCGCTAGGTGCATTAGTCAGAGTGAAATGGGTCTGAGTGGGTTACTCTTCGGAGGGTCGGTGTGGACTTGTTAGGCCAAAGGGCCTGTTTTCACACTGTAGGGAATCTAATCTAAAGCTGGAAAGGACATAGAAAAGTCTCCAGTAGGAGGTAAATCCCAAACTAAACAATATAGCATCCACTTATTTACAGTCATGGGTTTCTCATGAAATTTCAAATTGGAGCAAATGTGACAGTATCATCAAATAGAGAAACTTAAAAATTGCTTGCAGCCTATCAAGTGTACAGCTACATAATCCGGGAGGGATCACATTTAACATCATAAGGTACGTGATAAGCATTACTGTAATTCAGGATCCACAATGTATTAGCAAACATAGAACATTACAATGTTCTCGATGTTGCACCGACCTGTGAAACCAATCTGAAGCCCTTCTAATCTACACTATTCCATTCTCATCCATATGTTTATCCAATGACCACTTAAATGCCCTTAAAGTTGGCGAGTCTACCACTGTTGCAGGCAGTGTGTTCCACGCCCCTATTACTCTCGGAGTAAAGAAACTACCTCTGACATCTGTCCTATATCTATCACTCCTCAATTTAAAGCTGTGTCCCCTCATGCTAGCCATCACCATCTGAGGAAAAAGACTCTCACTGTACACTCTATCTAAATCTTAACAACTGAGAATTCTCAGAAAGAGCCCGTACTGACCACAACCCCATTCAAAAAATGGAAGAGGTCGAGCAACAAAAGCTATGAAGTGTATTTGAAAATAAAAGCCTGTTTTGTTCAAATGGTTATGAAGGCTAAAATCATCATAGAACAGAATCCTTATAGTGTGGAAACAGGCCCTTCGGCCCATCAGGTCCATACCAGTTCACCCAAAGATGAATAAGCCACCCAAACCCATTCCCCTACACTTACCCCTTCTAATGCACCTAACCTACACCTCCTGAACACCATGGGAATTTAGTGTGGCCAATTCACCTTGGCCAATTCACCTGACCTGCACATCTTTGGACTGTGTGAGGAAACCCACGCAGACAGAGCAAGGATGTGCAAACTCCACACAGACAGTCTCCCGAAACTGGAATCGAGCCCGGGTCCCTGGCTCTGTGAGGCAGCAGTGCTAACCACTGAGCCACCGTGTTCAAAATTCTAACACCACATCACTGAAGAAAGACAATAAGCCCATATGCCTTTAAACACCCAGGTCCTTGGTCATGAGTCACTGTCAGCTAACATGCAGGTGCAGCAAGTCGTTGGTCCAATGGCCTTGATCACAAGAGGGCTTGAGTATAGAACTAAATAAAGATGTTTTGCTTCAATTGTGCTGAACCGTTGGTTAGGTTGCACCTGGCGAATGAAGAGCTGGTTTGGTTCCCCTTGCCTGATAAAGAGCGTGATAGTCATAGAGATAATGCATCAGAGGTTCACCAGACTAACTTTCAAGAGAGCAGGTTTCTCCTTTGTGGAGTGATGGAGGAGATTGGGCCTGTATTCTCTAGAATTTAGTAAAAAGATCAGAGGTGAATCTCATTGAAGTTTACAAGATTCTTAAGCCACTAGAATGGTGGATACAGGTGGGATGCTGCTGTTGGGTGGGTGTGTTGGAGGAATGTCTAAAACCAGGGGGCACAGTCTCAGAATAAAAGACAAGTAATTTTGGGCTGAAGTAAGGAGTTTCTTCATTCAAAGAGTGGTGAACCTTTGGAATTTTCTATTCCAGAGGGTTATGGGAACTCAGTCAATGTTGAAGATTGAGATTGTTGAATTTCTAAATACAAATGACATCAAAGGACAGGGAAATTACATAGGAAGTCATCTTTGAGGTATGTGATCAGCAATGTAGAATCACAAAACAGGCTCAAGGACCTGAATGGCCTACTCCTGCTCCTACTTTCCTATGTTCACCTGCTGCTATGACCTCACCCAGGTCTTTGTAAGCTCTGGACCCAATTATTTCAATGTCTTTCTTGTAGACCCCTTGACCTCCAATTCATCCAAACCTCCACAAATCCAAATCATGCTGAGTCCTGTTCACCCCTGCACTGCTCACACTGACTCCCATCTGGCAACATCTCCATTTTGAAATTCTCATCCGAGTTTCCAAGTCTCTCCGTGGTCTCACATCTCCCTATCTCTTGAACCTCCTCCCATCCCACAATCCTCCATGCTCTCTGCTCTCCTCCAACTCTTCCCTCCTCTGCATCACCAATTTTAATCATCCCACCATTGACAGCTGTTAGCAAGCTCTGAGATCTCTCCCTGAACTCACTCTCCTTTTTTGACAATCCATAATACTTAGTTAACCAAATTTATGACCGACTGTCCAAATATCCCCTGATGTGTTTGGCATTATATTTTGGTCTGTTAATCCTGCTATGAAAGCATAGTTACTGTGGTTGTTTTAAGTTTTTTTTTACTTGCAAGAGGTGTGGGCACTGTCAAGGCCAACTTTGGTTATTATTTATAGGTATTTATTGCCCACCGGCTTTGAAAAGACCCCTGGATTTGTACCTGGAGCATTGTAACCTGCAAGGCCATGGACCAGGTTGGATTAGAAAATGGGATTAGAATAGGTAGATAGTCTTTTCTCACAGAGTAATACGGGCCTGGAATGCACTGCCTGCAACAGTAGTAGACTCGCCAACTTTAAGTGCACTTAAAAGGCCATTGGATAGGCATATGGATGAGAATGGAGTAATGTAGGTTAAATGGGCTCCAGATTGCACCAACCTGTGGAACCAACAGAGGGTTGAAGGGCCTGTACTGCGCTGTAATGTTCTATGTTCTATAGTGTATTCAACAGACCCAGAATGGCCGCCTCCTGTGATAAAACATTCTATGATTCTAACGGTGAATCAAATTATTGTGGATCTGGAGTCACATGTAGGCCACGCAGATTTCCTTCCTCAAAGGATGTTTGCAAATAACTGATGGTCCTTTCATGGTCACCAACACTGAGACAAGCTTTCATTCCCAGATTTACGAAGTGAATTTGAATGTCACGTGTTACCATGGTAGGGTTTGAACCCATATCTCCAGAGAATTAAGCTGGCCATCTGAATTAACATCACCTCCTTCAATTGAGATGACTTACAAGTTGCTTTGTGAGGGCGAAGGGAGGCTAGTGAGGAGAATAAGCAGCCATTAAGTCGTCTGTTAAGTGGCCTGTTTTATACGCACGTAATCTTGTGATTATAAAGCATGTTCGACTGGTCAACCTCATACCTTCATGACAATGGGCAGGTCAGTCTGGAGGTAATGGTCCTGGTGTGCCGTGACAGCAGCAAGCGAGAGAAGGTATTCATTCCGAGCTTCCGTGACCCGATGGCTGCACTCGGACAATCTGGCAGAGAGCTTTAATGCAAAACATACGTGGTCAGGCAGCAAGTGGACTCCTGTGATCTCATACCATAGCAAGGACGGCATGGGAGAGAGAGTGCAGATTCACTGGGACAGCGACAAGGTTGAGGGAATCCAAATACGTGGAATCTGTTAAAGCTGAGTTTGAACTCTTTGAAGCAGAGAGGGTAAACATAAGGTTTCATAGAGATGTTCGAATTAGGAAGGGTTTTGATAGACCAAATGAGAAGCTAATGGCAGGAGAATCATTAACTGGGATCCTGCTAAGAGACTGATTGGCCAAAGAAACAGAGGCAACTGAAGGGAGCTATTTATTATATAAATACAGCGAATTGTGATCTGGTAGGTTAAAGGTGAGAGGGGAAAGATTTAAAAGGGGGAATTTTTTAATGTTGAGGGTGGTGCATGTGTGAAATGAGTTGCCAGAGGAAGTTGGTACAATTACAACATTGAAAAGGCAATATAATGGGTATATGAATAGGAAGAGTTTAGACGGATATGGGCCAAATGTTGGTGAATGCAACTAGATGAATTTGGAATATCTTGCTGAACATGGACAAGTTGGACCGAAGAGTCTGTTTCTGGGCTGGACATCTCTACGGCTCTGTGAAATGTGCTGGATAAAAGGGACAGATTCAGTAGGAAATTTCCAAAAACAAATTGAATAAACATACAACGGGGAGAAAACTTCCATGGGAAAAGCGGTCAGAAGCAGTATTATAGCTGTGGCCTCCTGTGATTTATGCCTGCCAATCCTACCTTTGCAGTCAGCTTCTGTAGACTGGTTTTTGAATGAAATATTCCAAACTCACTCTTTTTCGACCTAAAAAGAGCAAGGTAAAAATACCCTGTCAATTTATTACTAGCCCAGTGAAACAGGCTTGAGATTCTGTTGCACAAACATGAGTCATTTTGTTTGTTGCACAACTCGAAAATTTCCTCTAGTAGTCAACTTGAAACTAGGCAAACTCAGATAGGAATCAATGCTGTTTATCCCCAGATCCCCAGAGCTGATGTAACTTGGTTCAGAACACAAAGTGAGATGTTCGTATCTTACATACAATCAGACTCCAAACATTGCTCAGAAAAATCCTTCAGGCCAAAGCCATTGTTTGAGAGACTGGAGCTGATCGCTTCCTGATGCAGCTTTGCAAGATGAGTTTGCAGCAGTTCTCGGTCAAATTCCACCAAGTCATGATGTCACGCAGCACCACACTGATATCCCTGACAGCAGGGTAAATATAGAGACTGAGGCAAGTGTTCACAGGATGATTACACCATTATTTTTGTGCCTTTGCTGTGCTGTACTCAATCCAGTGAGAGTCAGCGTCTGTGGAACACATATCTCAGTGAGGGTCAATGTGTGTGGGGGGGACCCTGAACCCCAGAGAGAGTCAGTGTGTGTGGGGGACCCCATTCCCCAGTAAGTGTCAGTGTGTGTGGGGGACCCCATTCTCCAGTGAGAGTCAGTGTCTGTGTGGGAACCTTACCCCAGTGAGAGACAGTGTGTGTGTGGAGGGGACCCTGAACCCCAGTGAGAGACAGTATGTGTGTGGGACCCTGTTCCCTGGTGAGAGTCAGTGTGTGTGTGTAGGACCCCGTACCTCAGTGAGAGTCAGTGTGTGTGTGTAGGACCCCGTACCTCAGTGAGAGGCAGTGTGTGTGTGTGTGGGACTGTACCCCAGTGAGAGTCAGTGTGTGTGTGTGTAGGATCCCGTACCTCAGTAAGAGGCAGTGTGTGTGTGTGTGTGTGTGTGTGTGTGTGGGACTGTACCCCAGTGAGAGTCAGTGTGTGTGTGACCCTGTACCCCAGTGAGAGTCAGTGTGTGTGTGTAGGACCCTGTACCCCAGTGAGAGTCAGTGTGTGTGGGGGGGACCCTGTACCCCAGTGAGAGTCAGTGTGTGTGTGGGGAACCCTGTACCCCAGTGAGAGTCAGTGTGTGTGTGGGGGACCCTGTACCCCAGTGAGAGTCAGTGTGTGTGTGGGGGACCCCGTTCCCCAGTGAGAGTCAGTGTGTGTGTGTGTGGGGGACCCCGTACCCCAGTGAGAGTCAGTGTGTGTGTGGGGGACCCCGTACCTCAGTGAGAGTCAGTGTGTGTGTGGGGGACCCTGTACCCCAGTGAGAGTCAGTGTGTGTGTGGGGGACCCTGTACCCCAGTGAGAGTCAGTGTGTGTGTGGAGGATCCTGTTCCCCAGTGAGAGTCAGTGTGTGTGTGTGTGGGGGACCCCGTTCCCCAGTGAGAGTCAGTGTGTGTGTGTGTGGGGGACCCCGTACCCCAGTGAGAGTCAGTGTGTGTGTGGAGGATCCTGTTCCCCAGTGAGAGTCAGTGTGTGTGTGGAGGATCCTGTTCCCCAGTGAGAGTCAGTGTGTATGGGACCTATATATAAGTGAGAAACAGTGATATTTGGAGGTTTGGATGTGGTGAAGGAAATCTGGAGAATAAAATATGAGTGAAAGTGGAAATATTCTTCAGAACGCCCCGTCGCCCACCTCCCCCAACCATGGGCATTTCCAACCTGCTCCAGTTCCTGTTTTACTCCGCGCTGAGTTCCTTACTTGGCTTCAGCCTCCGCTGCTTTCTCCCGGGCAATCTCAGCAATCCTCTGCATCTGCCAATACTTCTTCTTCGCTTTATTCACCTCTTTCACTGCCTCAAACAGCTCTGACTGGATTCTAACCAGCTGTTCTGAGCACTGCCAAATAAACACAGAAACAGTATGGGTCTCACCCACCCCACCCTGATGAGGATTACCGACTCGATGTGATTGGGAGAGGTCATGGGTTTGTATCCTGTCAAGGTCTATGATTAGAGAAACGATCCACACACAGAGGGGAGAGGTGCGAGTGGGATTTCTAGGTAGGAGGACAGCCTGAATCTAATCTATGGAAATGGACATTAAACTGAAAAGAGAGATGGAAACAAATTATTTGGGGTGTGTGTGTGTGTGTGTGTGTGTGTGTGTGGGACTGTACCCCAGTGAGAGTCAGTGTGTGTGTGTAGGACCCTGGGGTAAAGCTCATGTAAGGAGAAACAAGCAAAGCCATTCCTGAGGGGGTCACTTACTGTTGGCAGTTCAGAGAAAAAGGAAATCCCGTGGATCAATGCACACTTGAAAAAAAGGGACTGAAATCTAAAAGTGAATAGATGTGAGTAGCTCAGAGAAGCTGAGGAGATGAGTATTTGTTTCAGAAGGGTGTTGTTGGTTGGTCAGTTGAAAAAGGAACCCTGTTGAGTTACACCATCGGGATTGGCTTGAGCCAAGTGAGCAAGGTGTTGGTAGATGTACACTTTGTCAGTGTTACCTCCACCCAGGGATCCTCAGGTACTAAACAAGTACCAGTGAAAAGCAGCTTGAGGGATAAGCACATTCATTTGGAAAAATAACAAATCTTATGTACTAGTAACAGAGTTGTTAAGACACAATGCCATATCTGTGTGCCAACTGATGCAAATGCTTGTAATTTAATACTGTGTGTTTGTGTGGTCTTGACTATTTTAAGAAAAAAACTCATCTTGGAGTGAAGTAGAGGGCATAAGTTCAAGGTGAGATGGGAAAGATTTAAAAATGAGTAACTTTCGAAGGGATTGAAAGGAGTGAGGATTTTAAGAATTTAGAGGGGCAACTTTTTCACACAGAGGGTGGTACGTGTATGGAATGAGCTGCCAGAGGAATTGGTGGAGGCTGGTACAATTACAGCATTTAACAGGCATCTGGATGGGTATATGAATAGGAAGGGTTAAGAGGGATACGGACCAAATGCTGGCAAATAGATTAGGTTAGGATATCTGGGCGGTGCGGACAAATTGGACCAAAGGGTCTGTTCCTGTGCTGTATGACTCTATGGAAGTGTACAGTTACAATGTTTAAAAGACATTTGGATAAGTTCATGAATAGGAAAGGTTTGGAGGGATATGGACCAGGAGCAGGCAGGTGGGACTAGTTTAGTTTGGGATTATGTTTGGCATCGACTGGTTGGACTGAACAGTCTGTTTCCGTGCTGAATGATTCTATGACTCTATAAATACCATATGGATGGTAATACGTGCTTCATTGTCCGTTGAGTTTGGGTCTTGCAGTTAGAATGAATCAGATTTAGTCTATTGCTTCCTTTCATCAGAATTTGGGGATTCCTTTCTCTTCGGGTTACTGGTCTCACGATGATTACAATGCGCTCATCGTCCTTGTGTTTGAGTCAATGATAATCTGTTTGTTGGTAATCACACTCACTGTAGTTTGATGGCATAACGTGTGTATGTAAACAGAAATATGAAAATCACTCAACAGTAGAGAAGTACAATCCTAGCACAAGGTGATACAGTGTGATGGGTTTATGATTGATACATCTCTGTGGAGAGAGGGTGGGCAGTAAGATTAGTTTGACATTCATACCGGTCCGAAGGCAAAGACTGGGACAGTGGAAATGATGCAGAGAGTGTGGGGCAGTGGGATTAGTTTTGAATTGGTACAGGACTATGCAGAGTGTGTGGGGCGGTAGAATTAGTTTGAGATTGACATAGGGCTAAGAAGGACTAGACTCGCTATCATAGCCACATCTCCTTCCTCAGCACCTGTCTATGGAACCGACCCCGGACTACGTTCAGACCAACAACATTTGGACCCAACCAGGACAACCAGTAGCTACAACAAATCCAAAGCCTCCAGCAACAGACCTCCCAACGGATCCTCCGCTCCACACTTGCAGCCATGCCCCGCTACCTACATTCCCTGCAATTAGACCTACCCCAGCTCAGGACAACACTCTCACAGACCTGCAAAGGACCTCCTACTGTTCTATCCAAACAGGCCCCACCACCAAGGATATATTTCCCTCCCCTCCCCTATCAGTGTTCCGGAAAGACCACTCCCTCCGTGACTCCCTGGTCAAGTCCACACCCCCCCACCAACCCAACCTCCACTCCTGGCACCTTCCCCTGCAACCGCAAGAAATGCAAAACTTGCGCCCACGCCTCCCCCCTCACTTCCCTCTAAGGCCCCAAAGGGATCCTTCCATATCCATCACAAATTCACCTGCACCTCCACACACATCATTTACTGCATCCGCTGCACCCGATATGGCCTCCTCTATATTGGGGAGACAGGCCGCCTACTTAAGGAACGTTTCAGAGAACACCTCTGGGACACCTGCACCAACCAACCCAACTGCCCCGTGGCTGAACACTAACTCCCCCTCCCACTCCGCCAAGGACATGCAGGTCCTTGGCCTCCTCCATCGCCAGACCATGGCAACAAGACGCCTGGAGGAAGAGCGCCTCATCTTCCGCCTAGGAACCCTCCAACCACAAGGGATGAATGCCGATTTCTCCAGCTTTCTTATTTCCCCTCCCTCCACCTTATCTCAGTCCCAACCATCGAACTCAGCACCGCCTTCTTGACCTGCAATCTTCTTCTCGACCTCTCCGCCCCCACCCCCACTCTGGCCTATCACCCTCACCTTAACCTCCTTCCACCTATCACATTCCCAACGCCCATCCCCCAAGTCCCTCCTCCCTACCTTTTATCTTAGCCTGCTTGGCACGCCTCCCTCATTCCTGAAAGGCTGATGCCCGAAACGTCAATTCTCCTGCTCCTTGGATGCTGCCTGACCTGCTGCGCTTTTCCAGCAACACATTTTTCAGCATAGGGCTAAGACGACAGAGTGAGGCATTAGGATTTGTTTGGGATTGATACATGGATATGGAGAGAGTGGGTCACTTCACGGGTTGCTCCTGCCAAGGATTGGCTCAAGTAGGAGGGTCAATTGTGCTATAAATGGAAGTAGGTCAATGGTAATCACCAACCTCTGCCAGCTCTAGATTGGCATCAATAACACCTTGTCCTACTCACCCAAAAATACCTTCCCTGTGTCGGTAATGGCCATACACAGCTCAGAGCAAAATGAGACAGAAACCTCAGCAAAGCCAGGGAGCAGTGTCTCACCTTCTTCAATCTCAGCTCCTTGGCCGAGCGCACAGTCTTCGCTGCCTCCACATTGACCGTCCGGTAATTCTCCGCTGCCGCAACACGTGCCAGGCCGAGCTGGACCGTCGCTTCGATGGTGGAACGCCAGACCACTGAGGCCATCCTAGAACACAGCAACAGGCCGTTCAGCCCCTCGAGTACAGCAGCAGGTGGAGGCCATTCAGCCCCTACCATTCTTGAATCAGATCACAGGCGTTTCCTCCTATATTTCACTCATTTCCCTCTGTAGCGCCCACTTCCCCCAGCAGGGTGTGGTTCAAGTGACTAGGAATCTGCTGCCCTGTACAATTTCCAGTCAGATTGCTAAACTGGCCCACTGTCCAGCAAGCAGGGACCCCGACACTGAAGGCAGCAGCAAATCTCAGCCTGACCTTTCCCCTTTGAAGAGACAACCAAAGCCGGGTCATTACAGATATTAGATCGCCATTCATAAATCCACAAGAAAATTCATGAGGAACATCTTTTCACAGACGGATAACTGAACTTGCTCCAACAGGGTGTGTTTGAGGAGAGTAGGTGCAGTTACAGATAACTTAGATGAGTAAAGAAGGATTGGGAGAACACAATGATGAGGGAGTCACATGTGAAAACTACCCAACAGCATGGACCAAATGCCCTGTTTCTGGGGCTGCAGGCATTACAGAAAAAGACATACACGTGCTGGAAACAATGTTGAACACTAAGCCTGGGGTCAGAGATCAGGCAGGATCATGTGTGGTTGAAGAGAGTGTGTGCGTGCGAGTGCGTGAGTGTTTGTGTAGACAGAGAGAGAGAGAGAGAGAGAGAGAGACACACACACATCAGCGTGATAGCAGCTTCAGGGGAACAGGGGGATGGAACGGTTAGCGTAACAGAGCAACTGCTCCAGTTAATCCAATAGCCCAGGACCCTCAGATTCATCTCAGAAAGGAAACAGACAAAAGCTAGGGGTTTAGAGAAAGCCACTCCTGGATCACTCTCTCATACTCTCCACTGGAGAGTTTGGAATTAGTCATCAGGAACATTTTGACCCTCACACCTGGTCACTAAACCAGCCCACCTCAGCAGGTGATTGGTGTAAGACAACTCATGGTTTGTCATTGAGGGTTAGAAAATGTTATGGTGACACCATTTCATGAACACAAATGTGGCACTGAATACACACTCAAGGAATTCCTTCTCTCCCTGCTAACGGATTCAGGCTGTAACCAATCTGGCCACAAAAAGGCAATGAGCACAATAACCTCATCCCATTCTGGGTCACCCCCTATCGCCCTGACCCAAACCACCACATACAGGTCCGTGGGAATTGGGACATGGGGAGGACGTGGGATTGAGGGACCTGGGGAGGGTGGGATCGAGGGACCTGGGGAGGGGTTGAGAGGGAGTGGAATTGAGGAGCATAGGAGGGAGTGGAATTGAGGGGCATAGGAGGGTAGGATTGAGGGACATGGAAGGGTGGAATTGAGGGACATGGAAGGGTGGGATTGAGGGACCTGGGGAGGGGTTGGGAGGGAGTGGGATTGAGAGACATGGGAGGGTGGGATTGAGGGACATGGGGAGAGAGTGGATGTGAGGGATATCAGGGTGAGTCTGGGGGTCAGGGAGATGGTAGGTAAAAGTAGATGATTGTGAAACAAGTTCTTTGCTAATTTTGTTGGTGTCCAAGAAATGGCGTACTCTCCAGTACACGACAGAACATGTAATGGTCATGAGGCCAGAATTACAAAAATATTGAAGGGAAATTCAATTAAATACAGAAGTATTGTTCAAAAACAGAATACACATTTAGGAAGGAAACATTTGATCATGAAGAGAGTTGATATATTTCAGGAAGTACTGGTAAGTACAAACACGCTGGAGTTTGAGAGTCGTGCGGAGTTAATTCAGGGCAGCATTGAGATGTTAGATCTTCAGTAAATTCACTGTGTGCTACTGTTAAAAAAAACATGCTTCCTAGTCTCAGCTGCAGTGTAGCATAACTGTGTCACCCACTCTCTGTATCGGTGCAAGAACTGTAGAGTCTGGTTAGCCACAAAGACTGGAGACAGGATTTGAGAGTATGTCACAGTTGATGTCTTCTATTATGTTTTGTACCTTCACACATAGAGACACACACAGTCTTTCCTCTTTAAGCAGGTGTAAGGAGGCTTTGGAGGCCGAGTGTCAATCTGTCAAACCACGTCAAGAAGACTCAGTCCATAACCAGCAGACCCAGATTGGGATTTCTTATTATTCTTTCCTGAGATGGCAGTGTCAAAGGTCAGATGATTTCAGCACCAGTCCCTCACTGGTTTGAGAACACATGGCTTCTGATTCAGAGACAGGAATGTTCTCCACTGAGTCACTAGATCACCTCACAGTCTGAGCTTACTTACCCAGTCCATCACAAAGACTGTGATCAGAAAATATCATACACTGCAGCCAAACATCTGCCGAGTCTGATTCACAAAAAATAACAGCCGATTCAAACTGCTCCATGGGATATTGAGCAGCACACACAGGTGGACACTCCAAATGCAGGACCGACGGAGTGCCGTACTCTCAGAGGGTCAGTACCAAGGGAGTGCCGCACTGTCAGAGGGTCAGTACTGAGGGAGTGCCGCACTGTCAGAGGGTCAGTACTGAGGGAGTGCCGCACTGTCAGAGGGTCAGTGCTGAGGGAATGCTACACTGTCAGAGAGGTATTAAGTTGAAGAAGAACTGCTGGAGGGCCTACCTTTCAGATCTGACATTCTCCCTGGTGTCCTAGGTCGATATATATCCCTTACACAACATCAGTAAACCAAAGGATGTGTTTGTCATTTTCCAATGGTGGTAGCTTGCTGTGCTCATTTGCCTATGTCTAAAAAATACAATGTTGGCTGTAGGTTCTTTGGGACTTCCTGAGATTAGGTGTTATATGAATTCAAGTCTTTCTTTAAAAATCAGTTCAGATGTTTTATTTGTTCTGGGAATAGATGAGTATGCTGTCAGTTGTTGGCTATCCCTACCTGCCCCTTGAGATGGTGGATTTTGACCACATGTTGTTGTAGTCTGTGTCTCCCAGTGTCACTAGGTCGGGGAGGTCCAATCTCGTAGATCAGTTTACAATGGTTACTGACCCGAAATCCTGTCCCCATCATTGCACCAAGTCTTAGTGCATCCAACGGAATCCTGAAAGGAAGAGGATTCTCACAGTTCCCGACTGAAGCCATTACCTGTTGTCACTTGTATCCGGTTTTCCACGATTCCAGTCTTTCTTCAAGAACTGTCCGGCCAACCTCTGCAATGCCTGAAAGACAAAGCTTTGCATCAAAAGCAGGATCAGAGAGGTCTGTCCAGTGATTGAGCTCTGTCCTGGGTTTTACGCAAGTCCCAGGGTGAAGTTAGAGAACAATCAAGAAAACTTAACTCTCAGGTATGAGAATTTGAAGACACCCTTTCCCAGACTAACTGCTCCTGGAATCCACTGATAACTGAACCAGAGGTTCATCTCCACACTGCACCCCCTCACAGACTCCATCCTTATTTCATCATCAAAACACAATGTCAGCTTGCACCTACACTGTCCAAACCTCTCTGCTCTGTGACGTAACTTACATCGAGTCCAACTCAATCATCACCCCTGTGTTTATGGACTTACGCTGGCTTCTGGTTTGGTAACCCCTCAATGTCAAAATTTGACCCCTGTTATCCAATTCCTCCAACCCACCCCTCGCTATCACAGTACTTCCTTCCAGTCCTCCAACTCTCTGCAAGAACTACACTCCGAGTTCTGGCGCCTTGAGCCTCCTCATTTTAACACCCGCTCCACTATTGGTGATGAAAGGTTAGGCCCGAAACGTCGACTCTGTTGCTCCTCAGACGCTGCCTGACCTGCTGTGCCTTTTCCAGCGCCACACTTTATCACCACCACACCCACCCCCCTCCTCCACGATTGGTGGCTGTGCTTACGGCTCCTTCCAGATGCTGGGTTACCGACCACTAGCAGCTTGTGGATCAGGTGGAGTGGAGCCTCTAATCCACCTTTTTATGTTGGGTCTGAGGTCCTGTTTGCTTACCAATGAATCACTTGGCAATCTTGACCAACTTGTCTTAACGACAAGTTTTCCTTTATAAAAACTTTAATCGACCCATTCTGATATGTTATGACATCGCTCTGGAGCACATGGGAATTCTAGCTCAGAGACAGGAACACTACTACCGTGCTGAGAGCCCAAGATGTAGTTTGTAGCATGATTACATTGGTAAAAATTACATCGACTACTTTGACGTGATTACAAAGATGGTCAGCAGCCAGGGATGGCACCTCAGTCTCTACCGGAATCTTGGTTTCTCTTGCCAAAGACTGTGTGACATTGTCAGATTGGACGGAAGTTGGTACAACTTCAATATTAACTCTTTCAGAGCCACTACTTTGTACATCGCTGTCCAGGGACCTCAGCCCTGGAATTCCCTCCCTCGACATTTTCCCCTCCTTTGCTACTTTAAGAAACACCTAGATTTTTATCCAAAGTCCAGTTATTGAACCTAAAACTTCTTTAAGTGGCTCAATGTCATTTTTTTTTTCTGGCTTGGTTATGCTCCTGTGTAGCATTTGACCGTGTTAAAGGTACTATGCAAATCCTGCTGATGGGCAGTGTTTCTACAGTTAGAGAGACTGTTGAAAGAAAGAAACTCTTAAACCATTGAACAGTTGTCTCCCACATTGTATGACTTGACCCTCTCGAGCCCTCAGGGCCACGTTGCACAACTTTCTTGAACTTCAGCGTCAAAGGAAGATGAGGTCAGCGCAGACAGTAGTGAAGCCACTTCCTCCTGTCGAGTTGACAGACAACCTGTAGGAAGTGGCGTGTTTGGTCACTGAGTAACAGCTGGTTGTGATATTGAGCTGCTTCATGGAGGTTGATGTGTATTTCAGCTAGCTGACAAAACCCAGATGTGGACAACTCTGGGGAAATGAGAAGAGCTCATTTTGAGCTGAAATGAAAGGGGGTGACAGTGACAGAGTGTTAATGTCACAGGGCTACTGTCCAGAGGCAAATATAAGTGCTCTGGGAGTTCAAATCCCACACACCGCATCTGGTGGAATTTAAGTTCAATTGATAAAATCTGAAGTTGAGCACGGCCTTGGTATTGGTGACAATGAAATGATCACTGCTGGTTGCAAAAGTCCATGTGACTGCATATCCTCAGTAGCGTGGTTGATGCCAAACACTTTGTTCACTTTAAGGGCAGTTAGTGATGAGTAACAAATACTAGCATTGCACGCAATGTCTACATCCCCTAAAAGAACAAATAAAATATCCAAAAAGGAAAATAAACACAGAAAGGTGAAAAGTATGCAAAGAGCTGACGGGCTGATTTGTCGCCTATAGTGCTGTGAAAGTCAACTTGATCGCACAGGGGGATGAAATAAGACTTGCATTTGAACTCAGTTCCCTCAAAAACCAGGAAAATAGTTGGAGAGGGTGTGAGATCCTGCACAGTGTTGCTAACCCTGCAAAAGTCTTTAGAAATGAATCTCCAGGATGCTGCAGTAATCAAAGATTCAGAAGGAAAATCATAGAGGCTTTTAAACAAGTTTATTATTTCCATTGATCTGTTTTGCTTATTAATTTTTAAAAAGGTTGGAGATGTGGGGATAAAACATTTTGACTGAGAGAGGCATTTAGAGGTAAAATAATGGGACCCCCAGCAATATGTCTGACTGAGGTTGGTGGCCTAGCTCTGTGTCTCTGTCCAGTCTACCCTGTCCAGATTAGATTAGATCAGATTACTTACAGTGTGGAAACAGGCCCTTCGGCCCAACAAGTCCACACCGCCCCGCCGAAGCGTAACCCACCCGTACCCCTACATCTACATCTACCCCTTACCTAACACTATGGGCAATTTAGCATGGCCAATTCACCTGACCTGCACATCTTTGGACTGTGGGAGGAAACCGGAGCACCCGGAGGAAACCCACACAGACACGGGGAGAACGTGCAAACTCCACACAGTCAGTCGCCTGAGGCAGGAATTGAACCCGGGTCTCAGGCACTGTGAGGCAGCAGTGCTAACCACTGTGCCACCGTGCCGTCCAGTTAGAGACCCACCTAGACAAACCTCAAACTTCTCGAAGACACAATTAAAGTCAGTGCCAAAGTCAGCAAGGCAACAATGGCAGATGATCCTCAAAAGGTTTGTATTATTATAGGACAATAACACATACTATCTTGCCCCACTGCTGGGTATTTTTTGCCTCGACGTAACCCCACGAACAGTTCCTAGACAGCCCCGCATCTTGTAAACTGTTGTGGGGCAAGAAAGTACCTTAAGCCAGGATCAATAATGAAAGATTTGTGAGCACAGCTGGTTGAATAGCCCCACTCTCCATTACAGCAAAGAGGGGAGTGGCCACTCAGCCATCATCACCATGCCAGCTCTCTGCATATGGCTAGTCTCACTTCCCCACTTGGTCCTCCTATGGCATGGAAACAATTTCTCTTCAAATAACTATCAAACATTCTTTTGAAGACCTTCATTGTATATTTCCACATACTAATCTTAAGCAGTGTATTCCAACATTTTCGCTATTCCTTTCACCCTCATATTTATTTCATTTCCCCTTCCATGCATCGATACTATTTGCCTCAAGCGCTCCTTGTGGTAGTGACTAGCACATTTTCACCACACTCTGGTCAAAGAGGTCACTTCTGAGTTCCCTATTTGATTTTTAGTGACTGATTTTTATTTATATTCTAGGGGCGAATGATGGTGCAGCAGTGTTGTCACTGAAGGAGTAATCTAAAGGTCCGGCCTAACACTCCGGGTGTCCCTAGGTTCAAAACACACCACAGCAACTGGTGGAATTTAAATTCAATTAATAAATACAGAAGATAAAACTAGTAATGGTGACCATGAAGCTATTGTTTGATTGGTACAAAAACCCATCTGGCTCAGTGATACCCTTCAGGGAAGGAAATCTGCCATCCTTACCCAGTCTGGTCTACATGTGTCTTCAGACCCACAGCAACATGGCTGACTCTGAGCTTCTCTCTAAAATGGCCTAGCAAGCCACCTCAGTCCAAGGGTAATAAGAGCTCGGCACGGTGGCACAGTGGTTAGCACTGCTGCCTCACAGCGCCAGAGATCCGGGTTCAATTCCCGCCTCAGGCGACTGACTTTGTGGAGTTTGCACGTTCTCCCCGTGTCTGCGTGGGTTTCCTCTGGGTGCTCCAGTTTCCTCCCACAGTCCAAAGATGTGCAGGTCAGGTGAATTGGCCATGCTAAATTGCCCGTAGTGTTAGGTAAGGGGTAAATGTAGGGGTATGGGTGGGTTGTGCTTCGGCGGGGCGGTGTGGACTTGTTGGGCTGAAGGGCCTGTTTCCACACTGTAAGTAATCTAATCTAAAAAAATAAATTCTGCCCTTGACAGTGACACCCATAAACTACAAAAGAGTCAATAAATATTAATAATTTATGCCCCTCAGTTTTGATCTCTCCCACAAATTGAAAGGTCTTCCCTGCTTCTTACCATCTCCCCCTCCACATACACACACACACATCAGAATTTTAAAGCAGCTCATTATTATTATTATTAACTACTGACTCAAAGCCAAACCGTGGAGACTGGTCAAGGAGCTATTGCCTGATTACTCAGGTTCTGGCCTTTTGCCACAGGACAGAGTCAAAAGTCTGATTACTCAACAACTTCCTTAAAACTAGGCAGCATGACTGAATAACAAGGTGACATCACCCCTACTCAACATCAGCAAAGCTTATTGAATTTTTTTTCTTGCAAACATGCTGGAGAGACTCTTAATGAAATGTAGCTCATATAGTGACTATGTCCCAAGTTTAAAAATACATTAGGCGGACACGCAAATTTTCCAGGGAAGTCACTGGGCAATGATCAGGAGCTGACCTTTCCCCTCAGCAACTATTAGGAGGTTCCATTTAGATTCAGATGGCGCCCGTAATTTACATGGAGACTGTGGCTTATGTCCAGCTCCCAATCAGTGTCCATTACCGAATCCAGGCCTTAAAACTGAAGTAAAGCCAAGACCCTTTTATAGATCTCTCCAGCCAAGAATTCTCGGGAATGAAATTCCTGTTCAGACCAAAAGTAAACAGGAACAAATGGAGCAAGAGTTGCAAGAAGCAGGAAAGCAGAGGTCTAGTTCTGGCCTGAGAAGACCTTCCAATGTCCTCCCCCATCCCCGAATCTGAGTCCAAGTGACCATCCTTCATTTCCTTATCCCAACCACACTTCCCATTCCCTCCCTCACTCCAAACCACTTCTCTATCCCCACCCTATTCCAAAAGCTTATGACCTTCCAATTGTGCTCTGCCACTTGATAAGTTTTGTGACCAACCTAAATATCCTTTGCTTCCATTGTCAGTCAAGAATCTGGCACTCATGTCCTTAAATAGATTCAAAACAACCTGCCTCCGCTGCTCTCTAGGGAAAGAAATTCCAAATACTAACGATACACTGAGAAGGAAAAGAAAACTTTCCATTCGTTCCTCCATTCACAGTTTCACTCCCATGCCCTGCCTGACTCGGAATTCTTTTCCAATGTAGTTGTCGGTGTCTGAGTGACCTACTGCTGTTGCTATGTTCCATAGCCACTTGTAGACAATGCAGCCAAATGGCATCAGCGATGAGGGCATTCCAGTCACACAGGTCGTGACACGCCTTCTTTGCTGTCAGGGGAAATCAGGAGGACTTTATTGATGCAGAGAGGTATAATGATAAAACCATAAGGAATAGGAACAGGAGTAGGCCATTTGGCCCCTCAAGCCCGCTCCGCCATTCAATAGGCTCATGCCTGATACAACCTTCCTCACGTCCACTTTCTTGCCCTATCCCCATAACCATTGATTTCTCTACTGAACAAGGATTTATCTCAACCTTAAATATACACAAGGAGCTCCAACCCTCAGAGAGAAGAAATTCCTTCTCGTCTCTGTCTTAAATTGGCATTCCTTTATTCTGAGACTACACCATGTGGGCGGCACGGTGGCACAGTGTTTAGCACTGCTGCCTCACAGCGCCAAAGACCCAGGCTTCAATTCCCACCTCAGGCGACTGATTGTGTGGAGTTTGCACATTCTCCCCATGTCTGCGTGGGTTTCCTCCGGGTGCTCCAGTTTCCTCCCACAGTCCAAAGATGTGCAGGTCAGGTGAATTGACCATGCTAAATTGCCCCTAGTGTTAGGTGAAGAGGTAAATGTAGGGGTATGGGTGGGTTGCGCTTCGACGGGTTAGTGTGGACTTGTTGGGCCGAAGGGCCTTTTCCACACTGTAAGTAATCTAATCTAATCTAATCATACCTTCTGGTCCCAGACTGTCCCATGAAGGGAAACATCCTCTCACCATTGACCCTGTCAAGCCCCTTCAAAATCCGACCTGTTTCAATAAGGATCACCTCTCATTCCTCTCAACTCCAGGGAACAGAGTGCCAACCTGTTTAACCTTTGCTCATATGACAAGCCCTCCAAACCAGGAACCATTCTAATGAACACTCTTGGAACTGCTTAAACAAAAAGGACCTAAACTGCTCGCAGTTCTCTAGATGTGGTCTCACCAACATCTTGTACAGGTGACTGGTCCCATGCTATATATTCTGTGATATAAAACCTGGGACCACATGAAGCAGCTCAACATTATCACCTGAGCCAATAACCTCTCACATCCTTCAGCAAAATTCTGGTCGCAGACAGGAGAGATGTGATGAAACTTTTATAGAGGGGAAGGAGCACTTGCTCCTTCTGTTAGCTTCCATTTAAATTCATCTAGAGCCTCACTGAGTGCATCGTAAACTTGAGATTCTGGTTCAGAGTTGGTTTTAAGGAAGGGGGTGAAAACTTGTTTCAACCGAAGTGACAAACAAAAGGCCCAAGGAAGACATTGAGCACAAATGAGGGAGCAAGCACGAAAGGCCGAGGGGCTGGTGGAAGGCTGATTATTATAGAGGATTGAGTGAGTGCAACGTGAAGGCTAATGCAGTATGTGAGGAGATACTGAGTATCTCGCTGGGAGACAGTGGATCTCAATATTCTCCAATTTCCCTCGAGTGCTGTTCCCAGGCTGGGGAGTACCAGGTAATGCCAGAAGTGGAGCACTGTGGTAATGGCAGCCAGGGGTAGGGATGTGATTTAGTGTTGGATGTGGAATCGGAGAGCACATCATCAGCCAGAGGTTCTATCCAGGACATTCTGCTGGAGAGATTAGGACAACAAGAGGATGTAAATGGATTTGACAGACACTTAGATCTGTGGAGAATACTCTTGCAAATGGACTTGGAGGCTAAGAGTAACCACCAGGGTTGTCAACGCACCGTGTAAATAGTTTCCTCAAGTGAAGGGAACAGGAGGTGGCCATTCAGTGTCAAGCATTCGATGAGATCCTAGCTGATCTCTGTTCATCCATTGTCTCTGATTCCATTTCCCTGAATAACCTGGGTCAACAGACGTCCATTGATCCTTGGATTTACATTTATTACTTAAGCTGGCAGTTTTGCGGAGGGAGATCCACACATCACTTCATTTGACGTAATGTTTCCACAACGCACTTAGACATAAATTAACAATGAGGGAGTTATAATCAAGAATAGAATACACTAAGGGAAACACATTGAAGTGGACCATGTAAGTGGAGTAAAGGGGCAATTGCAAAGGCAATTAGTTGCTTGGTCGTACAGAGTCAAAATCTTGCTAAAGAGAGAGATGAGGGGCTGAACTTTGCCATCTTCTGGTAAAGTGTCAATTTTGGCAAGCTTCATGGAGCCTTAAAGAGTTTTCACTTCCCACATTCAACTCATTACCCATGGACTATGCCCCTGTGGTATCCCATTCCCGCTCACCATGGTGGAAGTACTCACCAGGATTCCTGGCACTGGTACCATCTTTAAAGCGCAGCCCTGCACCCGGTCAAGTGCTGGCATACTGCTCCTGTCAGCTAACACATGACATGTCTGACAGATTGGCACCCCAGCTATGTCGACAGGGAACTGGAGGTCCTGGTGTGTAGTAGGATGGGAGGGGTTAGCGTTGCACATACTCATTGTCTATGGAATGTGCCCCGCAATATTGGTGTCCAACATGGAGGTCCGGATGAGCTACAGGTGAGCTTGAGTCACCATTTGGACCTGCCCGTCAGGAACTGTCACCATGTTGTTTCTATCCAGCGAGGAGGAGATTGGGAGGGTGCATGTTAATGAGGTGAGATGGCGTGATAATGTTGGCCTACACTGGTGAATGCAAATAGGCTTCTTTCACCAGCATGAACCTTGACTCACCATTCAATGCTGGTTGGAAAAGGAGACCTTATGCTCTGGCCATTGAGAAGCCCCTTGTTAGCCACCTCATGTGATTTTGCCAACTTTCTTGCCACAACCCATGTTGTTCAGGGGCTGGGGAGATTCCACTCGCATTATCCTAGCTTTCAGTTCTGGCACTCACCGGGACAAACACGAGAGCGTCAAGTTCCAAACAATCACAACAGTTTGCACTGAAGGTGAAAAAGGTGCCAACTGATTGTCAAGTTAACCCGCGAGGTCAATCAAAGTCAATCTGGGATGGATAACTGAGAGATGGGGATTTCTAAACAAAAGGGGTCAAGAATTATCAGGGTGGTACGGTGGCTCATGGTTAGTGCTGCTGCCTCACGGCACCGGGAACTCAGGTTTGATTCCAGCCTTGGGTGACTGTGTGGAGTTTGCACATTCTCCACATTGTCTGCTCTGGTTTCCTCCGACTGTCCAAAGATGTCTGGGTTAAGTGGATTTGCCATGCTGAATTGCCCATAGTGTCCAGGGATGTGCAGGTTAGGTAGGTTGGCCATGGGAAATGCAGTGATAGGGTGTGTCTGGGTGCGATACTCTTTGGAGGATTGGTGTAGACTGTTTCCACACTGTAGAGGGGTCCTAAAAATATCTTCCCCATTTTAAAATCTAAATCGCCTCATAATTCATATGGCTCTTGTGAACTTTACTGGTTTAGCCCTGGTACAGCTCCTTACCTGACCATATTCCTTCTCAATTGCAGCTCTCTGTTTGCTAAACGACCTGAAACAAAATACAAAAACATAATGATGTCAGAATGGTGAAGCCTAACATCCTGGAGATTACAATCTGGTTACAGTTTAAACAAAAGAGCTGCAGAGAGGTCCAACAGAATTTTCTTCACAAGAATTTAGCCCTGCCTATAATCAGAAGGCAGGAGCAAGGGAGTGCTGGGGGTAACACTGAGAAAGCATTGCATTGTTGGAGAGGCAGTACTGAGAGAGAGGGGCTGCATTATTGGAAGGATGATACTGAGGGAGTACTGCACTGTTGGAAGGACGGTAGAAAGAAAGCATTGTACTATGAGAGACGCATTAATGAGACAGCATAGCATTGTTCACGGGACAGTACTGAGGAGTGCTGCTTAAACAGATTGCATGTCGGAATCATACTCCATCCTGCCTCCAATTACTTGAAGCATGACATGTCATTTGAAGCATATTGTTCAAATGTAAACCTATCACAGCCCAGCCACTTGTGTACCTTTGAATGTAGCATTTGTACATCATAGTTAGCTGCAATACATTTTTCAATACAATAATATCCACACAAGATTCTTATGATTTGAGTGATGGCAGAAGCATTTTCACATCAGTTATTACTGGAAAACATACCCTCAGGGATCAGGATTTATTCCTTTATAATACAGGCCCAACCAACTCTCACTAAGTCTTGTTCACCAACAGCAACAAGTTTGTCATTCTGTGTCACGTATCCACTGATCAGCCACGCCACTGCATTTTCTTGAAACTTCCTCCTACCTTGTAACCCTCCAATATCTGTGCATCTTCTCTCTCAACTACTTCTCTGATAGACCTGCTGTGAGCTCTATTGTCCGTCAGCCTCTCCCTACCAGGCATCTTGCAAGATGTTCTTTAAAATGCCCTTGGATCAAGCTTTGGATCACCTGTGGGGTTTATTTCTTCTGTCGCTTCATCCTGTGTTGTGTTTGATAACACTTTGGTGAAATGGTTAGTGCTATTTCAGTATATGCCAAATATGGCGCAGAAATTCAAAATATTGGCAAATCTGTCCAAAAACATGGAACTGCAATGGAAGTCGATCTGTGAATCAGTAAATTGGTTGCTATTCTGCCCACATTGGAAGCACTTCCCCAGCATTTGAAAACTCAAGATTTGTGCACAGTTTAAAGCAATAATTTTGTATAAAGTTGCAAAAATAGTGGGCATGAGTTTTCCATTTTCTTTTACGGGATGTGAACATTGCTAGAAAAGCTAACATTTGTCATCCATCACTAAATTTCTTCTGAACTAAATGCCTTACTCAGCCAGCTCAAAGAGTGGCTACGAGTTGACCACATCGCTGTGTGCCTGGACTCACCGGCTAGACCAGTGCAGAAACAAACGGTGAAAATGCTGGAGAAACTCAGTAGGTCTGGCAGCATCTGTGGAGAGAGATTAAGTTAATATTTCAAGTCTGACATGACTCTTCTTTCAAACTGAAAGTGATTGGAAATTTATTTTTTAATCTTTTGACAAAGGTGGAGAAGAAGCAGGGGGCAAACAGATGGTGTGGAGGCTCAGTGAAGTAGCCAAAGTAGATTTCCTTCACTAAGGGGCTTTTGTGAACATAGTGGGCTTTTAAAATAAATCGATAATATGTGCTATGATCACCATTACTGAAATTAGCTTGCTATTAATTGAATTTAAATCCCACCAGTTGCCAATGTTGGGATTTGAATCTAAACTTCCAGAATATTAACCTGGGCCTCTGGATCAGTAATCCAGTGACATTGCCACTATAATCAGCCTCACCCTTAAATTAATTATTAATGTCCAACTTTTCTCACATTTATCAGCACAAATATCAATAGCAAAACAGCTACAATTCAATTAACTAGTGCGTATAATCAAATGGCCTCCAAAGGTAATTATACATGAACATAAAACACCCACAGAAGTGCACCACTTTCATTTTGTTTTGCCTGGTCGAGTGTGACACCAGTGCACAGCAGCTTAACACCATCCAGGACAAAGCAACCCTGATGGCTGGTGAAGTTATTGTAATGAGGTCAGCGAGGTAGACCTCATAGAATGTGAGTTCCCTGATTTGGGCTGTTAACCTGGTCCAATCAGGGAGCCCTGGCTGACAGATATAAACAGGAGTGTCAGAGGTTCTGTTCACTCAGAGCTGGCTCTGAGCAAGCTGAACTCAGCGTTGAGTACTGTACATGTGTAAACAAATGGTGTCGAGATACTGGCCTCTGTGCAGTTACCCCATTCACTCCCTCCACCATTAATGCTCAGAGTGTACCATGTACAAGATACACAGCAACAACTCTTAGACAGAACCTCCCAAACCCACAATCTCAACCAACTAAAAAGGACAAGGGTGGTAAGTGCATGGGAACACCACCACTTGCGAGCTCCCCCTCCAAGCCACTCTCAGTTTCTGACTTGGAAATATATCGCTATTCCTCACTGTCACTAAAGACAAAACTCTGGAACTTCTTTCCTAACAGTTCTATGGGGTGCACCTACACCAGATGGACCGCTATTTTTCAAAAGGATGGTTCACTTAGAACAAAGAAAATTTACAGCCCAGGAACATGCCATTCGGCCCTTCAAGCCAAATCCACTGTCTAAACCTGTCGGTCAATTCCGAAGCATTTGTATCCCTCTGCTCCCCACCTACTCATGCATCAGTCCAGATGCATCTTAAATGAATCTACTGTGCCTGCCTCTACCACCTCTGCTGGCAACGTGTTCCAAACACCCACCAACCTCTGTGTGAAGTACTTACCGTGTGTATCCCCCTTAAACTTTCCACCTCTCACCTTGAAAGCATGACCTCTGGTCATTGAATCCTTCACCCTGGGAAAAAGCTTGTCTCTATCCACCCTGTCTATACCCTTCATGATTTTGTAAACCTCAATCTGGTCCCCCCTCAATCTCCTTTTTTCTAGTGAAAATAAACCCTAACCTACTCAACCTCTCTTCATAGCTAGCACCTTCCATACCAGGCAACATCCTCGTAAACCTTCTCTGCACCCTCTCAAAGCGTCCACATCCTTTTGGTAATGTGGCGACCAGAACTGTACACAATATTCGAAATGTGGCCGAACTTGATCCCGACAACATGGGTTCAATTCCCACATTGGCTGGGGACAGCATGATGGACTCTCCTTTGCAACCTCTCCCTTTGCCTGACATACAGTGACCCTCATGTTAAATCATCACCACTCACCTCTCTCTAATGAGAAAGCAGACCTATGGTCTGGTAAGACTATGACAGCACAACAACTCAAGGGTAACTAGGGATGGGCGATAAATGCTGACCTCGGCAACTAAACTTACACCCTAACAGAAAAAGTAGGAAACGTGCCTGTGAAGATAGATTTTTAAAAATGCCTAATGCATTTCCACGAGACCCAACCTGATTTAATTGTCTCTGAATACCTTACCCCTTTCAGGAGGTTTATTTAAACCTTAAGAGAAGATTCATATCAAGGGTGTAATTCGAACAAATCCTATGCCTGTGAATGAAACTGACTGCCAAAGTTTAACTCAAGTAACCTCCCCTAATTACAGGTTCAGTTCCAGCTCACATTCAAACTGAAGACACAGAGGAAAGCTTGGTCTTTATTTTAACAAATCCAGAGGCCAACAGATTGAATACACTTGGCTCACAAAATCTTGTTTTATTTGCAGTCTCGGCTTTCTGGTAAAGATTGAAAATAAATCAACTGTTAAAGTTTACCTTGGAGCCACCCAAGAATCACAGGCTCAATGTGTTCAGCTCCCTTCACACAAGAATTATCCCTCACTGTTCAAACTTTACACCGGACATGCAATCTCCTCTGTGAGTCTGCTCCAACTTTGGACTCTGCCAGCGAGCTGTAGTCTGCCCGATGTTTTCCCGGATTGAGCTTTACTTAGGTAGGGTGTAGACTTCCCAGTGCATACTTTAGCGATGTAAAGACAGCACTGGGACTCCAATTGAAAACACCAGCAAGGGCCTGTTGCGCCATTGGAACTGAATGGGGACAATAGACTGAAATGGAAATTCCGTCAAAGAATCACTCCAACACTGGGTTCTTGTATATTTAAAGGGTGACCTTCAATGTCTGTGTCTCCTAATTGGTAGGAGGACAATATTGGGGGAAACAGGTCGTGTTTGGGATGGGGAGCAGAGTTGGGGGAGCATGCTGTAAACACCATAACCAAAACAATTTGCATTTGTATCACTCTTCAGGATGTGTCAAAGTAGCTACAGCCATTAAATACTTTCTCTTAGGGGAAAGATTGAACCATTGGAGTTCAGAAGATGATCTCTTTGAAACATGGAAGTTTCTGAGGGGCTTAACAGAGTAGATAATCGGGGGATGTTTCCCTTTATAAGAAGAGTCTGGATCTGCAATTCTGAAGTAAATGGTGAACCAATAAGATGGAGGTGAGGAGCAGTTTCTTCTCTTGGAGGGACATTAATGTTTGGACTTCTCTTCCCCCGAGAGCAACAAGCATTGAATGTGGGTGGCATGGTAGCTCACTGGTTAGCACTGCTGCCTCACGGTGCCAGGGACTGAGGTTCAATTCCTGCCTTGGGCCACTATCTCTGTGGAGTTTGCACGTTCGCACCATGTCTGCATGGGTTTCCTCCCACAATCCAAAGATGTACAGGTTAGGTGAATTGGCCACACTAAGCTGCCCATAGTATTATGTGCATTAGTCAGGGGTGGATATAGGATAGGAGAATGGGTCTTGGTGGGTTACGCTTCGGAAGGCCGATGTGGACTTGTTGGGCCGAAGGGCCTGATTCCACACTGTAGGAGATCTAATCAATATTTCAAGGTTGAGTGAGATGGATATTTGATTGATAAGAAAGAAAAGGATTATTGGGGACAGACTGGAAAACTGGTCCCAGTCAGATCAGCCATGATCTTATAGAATGAGAGAGCCAGATAAGACGGTCCGAACTGCCTTCTCCACCCTATTGTAATATAGGAAACACACAGCCATGTCCTGACACTGTATAACTATAAGGAACTGTTACTCCTCCATGGCTGGAGTATATTTGGGTAAGGGACTGAGTCTCAAAGTGATGCAACTGCATTACCTAAGTGTGGTGAGCCAATGGAATTCTCTACCAGAACAAACAATTCAAAACATCAATGTCTTCAAGGGGTTCTTATGGCCAAAAGGATCAAAGGGGTAGAGGAAGAAAGTGGGAACAGAGGACTGAGCTGGATGATTAGCCGAGATCATACTGAATGGTGGAACAGGCTCGAAGGGCTGAATGGCCCAATCCTTCTGTTTTCTGTTTTTTCTATGTAAGAGAGTCACATTTGCTGGTCATCCTCTGGTCCACAATTCACTGCTCACCCTAGACTAAACCGTGGGCTCCATGAAGTTGTGCGTCTGTCTCTGGTTCAGGAGATTGAGTTCAAGCCTCAGCCCTGAGGCCTGGCTACCTGAACCAGGCTGACTTGCAAAAGCAGGGCGAGATGAAAACACAAGCATGCATCTATAGAGTGTCTTTCACAACCAAAGTGTCTCCATAAGTACATTTATAGTCATTGAGTCAGAAACGAAATGAGTCCAACCTGCCTGTGGTTGGCTCATGTCCCTCCAAACACGTCTTTTTTCATGTACTTATCCAAATGCCTTTTAAACACAGTAACTGTACCCGCACCCACCACTTCCTTTGGCAGTTCATTCCACACATGAACCACTCTGCGTAAAAACAAAAAGTCCCTCATCTCCTTTTTAAATCTTTTTCCTCTCACCTTAAAAATATGCCCCTTAGTCTTGAAATCTCCAACCCTAGGGAAAATGTACCTGCCATTCACCTTATGTATACCCCTCATGATTTTGTAAACCTCTATACGGTCACCCCTCAACTTCCTACACTCCAGTGAAAAATGTCCCAGCCTACCTAGCATCTCCTTATAAATCAAACCCTCCATTCCTAGAAACATCCTGGTAAATCTTTTCCGAACCCTCTCCAACTCCTAGACTCAAAGGCCTGAGCACTGAAGGCAAGCGTGCTAAATACCTTTTTTAACCACCCTGTGGTGCAAACTTTAAAGAATTCTGGGCTTGAACCTCTGGGTCTCTCTGTTTTACAGCACCACCCAAGACCCTATTTTTAATTGTATGAGTCCTGCTCATTTGTTATACCAAATCCAAACCTCACATTTATTCAAATTAACTCCACTTTCTTGCCTCTTGTGGAACTCTCTACCTCAACAAGCTGGTAAAGTTGGGAGGATTAACTGACTATCTCAACATTGGGATCAATAGGCTTCTATTGAGCCCGGGAATTAAAAGACTTGAGTGAAGGAAAGCAGACAGGTTTTTGTGTTGCTTGTGTCAACCATTGTCCATCTGAATAGCAGCAGAATAGGTTCAAGAGACTAAATTAACCTCCCTGTATTCCTACAAATCCAGACCTTGTCATGTTAATGATTATGATCAAATAATCATTCCCTGTCAGCTCTGTTGCCTCACAGTGCTAGGGATTCGGATTCAATTCCTGCCTTGGGCAACTGTCTGTGTGGAGTTTGCACATTCTCCCCGTGTCTGCGTGGGTTTCCTCTGGGTGCTCCGGTTTCCTCCCACAGTCCAAAGATGTGAATTGGCCATGCTAAATTGCCCATAGTGTTAGGTGCATTAGCCAGGGGTGAATGTAGGGGAATGGGACTGCGTGGGTTGCTCTTCGGAGGGTTGGTATGGACATGTTGGGTCAAAAGGCCTGTTTCTACACTGTAGGGAATCTAATCTAATCTAACTGATTGTTAGACCATTAGCATTATCATCACTTGGTGAGCAGCAAGTGGAAACAGCATGCTGATGAAGTTTATTGAGCTCAACACAGTAACTGTACCCGTCAACTAACAAGCTAATCTACAGATGAAACACATGGTTGACATTATTAAAACACACTGGAGTGAAGGGCTTTATGCTCAGTGGTAATGTCCCTATCTCTGGTCCTGATGGCGTGGATTCAAGCCCAACCTGCTCCAGAGCCATGCACATCTCAACAAGTTGGTTCAAAATATCAATCAATGCATGAGACAAGCCTCAATATTTTTGGTCATTATAGTATCAAAGAGTGTTGAAACCAGAGTTTATTGGTGGGCAGGCAAACTTGGGTGAGGTGTCAGTTTAACTCACTTGAGAAAGGCAAAAGATCAGGATGCATGTTGGATCAATTGAAAGCAAGGAAACTCAAAGACATATTGTCAGGATGTCCACAAAATTCCTACGTTAAAATTGGGACACAGTAGACCTCCTAACAGATCCCAAATGTTTAAGCAGCATGCAAAACTATATTTTTTCAATGTAGATGAGCCCAATTCAGTAACGCAGGCCATTACAATTTGCTTAGCAATTGGGAATCAAGTCCTACAAAGACGTACCGTGTCAGGATTAACAGGTGAAAAGCTTAATCATTCCCAAATGATACGGGCTATATTAGACCATTCAGAGTCAGATTAAACCTGCATTGAGCAATTAGAATCCATGTTATAGTAGGCAGAAGCCTGCAGAATCCATAAACCACTCATGAACAGATGGAAAGACAAGGACTCACAAGTGTAAGTGTGGAGCTAGCAAAGAAAAGAGTGGAGTTGGTAATCACGTCTAACACGCAAAAGCTTTCCAGAAACTGAAACCAGCTACACAAACTGAAAACTGATGAATCCTCTTAAATGGAAGAGGTACAACAGGCTTTGGGTTTAAAAGTATGGCACTGGAAAAGCACAGCAGGTCAGGCAGCATCCAAGGAGCAGGAGGGCAATTAGGGCTGGGTAACAAACGGCCTTGTCCAGTGAAAGCATAAAATAAATACAATCCATCACTGGTGACACAGTGGTTAGCACTGCTGCTTCATAGTCCTAAGGACCTAGGTTTAATTCCAGCCTCAGGTGACTTGCCTGTTCCTTGGACGGTGCCTGACCTGGCTGTACTTTTCCAGCACCACATTCTTTAACCCTGATCTCCAGCAACTGCAGTCCTCATTTTCTCTCAGTATAACAGCCTTCAGCAATTCAATCGAGCATCTCAGCTTTCAAAGTCAAAGTAGGAATCATAGAAGACACAGCATAGAGCGTGGTCATTCGGGGGTGGGGAAGGAGAGCAGGGAAATGAAGAGACGCAGTTACATAATGCATTGTCATTGGGCTTCATAATCCAAAGACCTAGGTTAATGCTTTGGAGGCACAGGTTCAAATCCCGGCACATCGGATGGTTGAATCAAAATTAAATTAATGGCAAATATGAAATTAAAAACTAATCTCAGTGATGGCAACCATGGAACAATCAAGTATTGTTGTCACAAATCTTTCTGATTCATTAATACTCTTTGGGGAAGGAATTCTGCTGCCCCTACTGGGTCTGGCCTACATTTGACTCTGGACCCCATAGTAATGTAATTGACTCTTGAGTACATTGTGAAAGTTGCCAAGCAATCCACTCAGTGCAAAGGGAGTTAGGGCTGGGCAACAAATATCCATGTCTCATGAAAGAATAAACTAAATTCAGTTCATCACAGATGGCACGGTAGCTCTCAGTCCCAAGGACCTAGGTTCAATTCCAGCCTCAGGTGACTGTCAGTGTGGAGTTTGCACATTCTCCCCGTGTCTGTGCAGTTTCCCTCCATTTACCTCCCATGGTCCAAACATGTGTGGGTTAGGTAGATCAGCCATGGAAGATGCAAGGGAGTTGGGTCTGGGTGGGTTGTTCTTCGGTGGGCTGGTATGGGCTGAATGGCCTGCTCCCAAGCTGTGGGATTCAACGATCAGGCCTGTACCAATTCTTTCAAAGAGCTATCTAATTCACAATTTGGTACAATTTGTGTTTTTTTAATTATTCATTCACAGGACAAGGATGTTGCTGACTAGGCCAGCGTTTATACCCATCCCTAATTGCCCAGAGGACAGTTGTGTGTCAACCACACTGCTGTGGGTCTGGAGTCACACGTAGGCCAGTCCAAGTAAGGATGGCAGATTTCCTTTCCGAAAGAGCATTAGTGAACCAGATGGTTTTTTCTCAACAATGGTTTCACGGTCATCATTAGACTCTTAATTTCAGATTTTTATTGAATTTAAAATCCACCATCTGCCTTGGCGAGATTTGAACCCAGGTTCCCAGAATGTTCTGGCTCTCTGAATGAGCATTTCATTTCATATGATTTTCTTTCAGTTTCATTTCCCAGCTCTTTCTCAAAAATCTTTATATTTATTCCTTTCAAGTATTTGTCAGATGTTAAGAATTGTCTACTGCAATTCATATTTCTTCCATTTTACACTTGCGGCTGTGTTTAATTGTCCTGACCCTGACTCAGAGAGTGATCCTCCCTGGTTTTGTTTTTATTCCCCTGCGCCCACCTCTTTCTAACAGCTTGATTGCAGAGATTAATAGCTTCCAGGCTCTAATAATTATCACACTTCATTGCCACAATTCTCACAGCTAAGATGAGGAGCATGACCTTTCCTTTCAGCCTGCAAACCCTAGAGAGAGTCCCGACCCACAAGGCAAGACAGTCATTTCAAATGTTGACACCTTTCACCAACTTGAGGCTATGAAGTGGAACTTTCCTGCAGCATTGACACCCTAGCTTGTAATGACCCACTGTTATTTCCAGCCACATGATTTTTAAGACATCTAAGGGAGAGGCAGGAGGTGGAAACTAATAAATAACTTCCAGAAAACAGACTGGAGTAGACTCAAAAAAAGAACATGTTCAGGGCTAAGGTGAAACAGCAGTGAAGTGAAACAAGTTGGATGCTGTATCAAAGAGATGCCACTGGTATGGCTGGCTGAATGGCCTCTTTGTATGCTGGTATTATTCTGTATCCTAATTTTCCACATCATTTTTTGCTAAAAAGCCCTGTTTTCCCTTCCTTCACCGCACCTCACCGCCACCCTCCCCCCCCCCCGCCCCACTGTTTCCCCTGAAAGCGCTGATTCTCATTCAGTCCCAAAGACCCAGACGGCCTCTTTCCCTGAAGTGAGTAACTCTGGCTGCCATTACATCTACATGTTTTGAGAAGATTTGTAGGTCAGGTTGAGGTGCAGGATGTAGGTTTGCTCGCTGAGCTGGAAGGTTCATTTCCAGACATTTTGTCACCCGACGGGGTAACATCTTCAATGGGCCTCCGGTCGAAGCAATGCTGATAATTCTTGCTTTCTATTTATATGCTTGGGTTTCTTTGGGGTGGTGATGTCATTTCCTGTTCTATTTCTCAGGAGAGGTGGTAGATGGGGTCTAACTTGATGTGTTTTGTTGTTATCAAGTTAGACCCCATCCACCACCCCCTGAGAAATAGAACAGGAAATGACATCACCAACCCAAAGAAACCCAAGCATATAAATAGAAAGCATGAATTATCAGCATTGCTTCGCCCGGAGGCCCATTGAAGATGTTACCCCGTAGGGTGTCAAAAAAATCTGGAAATGACCCTTCCAGCTCAACGAGCAAACCTAGATCCATTACATCTACATACTACAGACTACATAACCTCCAGCCTTTTTTTGATGGCTCATCATTAATTGGCAGGGGGGGGGGGGTTCCCCAGAGTCTGGTCCAACATATGCTGCCTGTGGAAAGTGAGATAGCATTTCCACCCCTATTAGCTTTCACCGTGGCTACAACAAGACCACACAAAATTTGAAGAAGTGAGTTATGCAGGGAGAAAGCGAGGACTGCAGATGCTGGAGATCAGAGTCAAAATGTGTGGCGCTGGAAAAGCAAAGCAGGTCAGGCAGCATCAGGAACGTGATGAAGGGCTTATGCTCGAAATGTCGACTCTCCTGCTCCTCGGATGCTGCCTGACCGGCTGTGCTTTTCCAACGCCACACTTTTTGACAGTAAGTTATGCAATTCTGTACAGTTGAGACACGCAGAGGTCTACTTAGCATTTTCTCCCAACTGCTAATAGTGAAGAACATCACCAAGCACAAGTACTTCTCATTCAGAAGAAATTAGAACAGGGTGCAGTCCATTCAGCCTGCTACTATATTAAATAAGGTTTCCCTCATTATTCACCTCATCCTATCAGCAGTATTCTGTGTGTACCTGCCCCATACAGACAGCAATGACACTAAAAAAAAAAGCTGACCACCACCTTCTCAAGGGCAATGAGGGATTGGCAATTAATGCAGCCCCGCGACAATGATGCTCACATCCTTTGAAAGAATAAATAAAGCTTCACTTTTCCATCCGATTTCCTTGATTTCCAGAGTGTCCGACAAAACGATCAATCAGTGTTTAATACACTCAAGAAATTATCATCCCCAAGCCTTTTTCCATGTTCGCATCCCTGAGGAAAGAAATCTCTCTTTATCTCAGTCCTAAACAGCTGAACCTTAATGTGAGAGTGTTAGCCCCTAGTTCTAGAACCCGTGTCAAAGCGGGATGGTGGGATGGGGGGGGGGGGTGAGGGGGGATGGGGGGGGGGGGGTGAGGGGGGATGGGGGGGGGGGGTGAGGGGGGATGGGGGGAGGGGTGAGGGGGGATGGGGGGAGGGGGGATGGGGGATGGGGGATGGGGGATGGGGGGGGGGAGATTGGGGGGGGTGTGGGGGATGGGGTGGGGGGCAGGGGGCGGTGAACAAATCCTCTGGAGCTACCATGTCTCAGAATTTAAAATGCTTCATTGAGACCAGCTCTCATTCTGCTCAACTCTAACAAGCATAAACAACTATACAAATTAGGAATCGGAATGGACCATTCAGCTCCTTGTACTGGGTCTCCAACTCACTAAGAACATGGATGATCAATCCTTCCCAGCAACACTGTAAGTCTACCTACATCACATGGACTGCAGTGGCAGAAGATCAGGCCTCCCCACTGATTGTGGTCCCAACTCCACCATGCTGTCAATATCTTATATCTCCACCTCCCTTGTTGATCTATTAATGACAGTCTCCACTGTGCTCTGGGAAGAAAATTTCACCCCTCAATGATCCTCAGAGAGGAAAAAAAATACTCTTCATCTCAGCCCATTGTCTTTAAATTCTGTCTCCTAGTTTGAGCCTCTCCCACAAGAAGAAACATTATCTCAGTACCCACCCTAACAAGACCGTTTGGGATTTCATTGAAAGATACCAGATCCCCTCTCATTCTTCGAAACTGCAATGGATACAGGTCCAACCTTTCTTTGCAAGAGAACTCTTTTCATTCCAGGAATCAGTTGAGTGAACCTCCTCTGAATGGTTACTCATGTAATTATGTCCTTCCTCAATTATAGAGACCAAAACTATACACACAGTGTCTTCCTTATTTATTTAACACATACTCTCAAAACGTCACCTACATGTTACCTTTCATTCATTTCCTGTCCAGAAGGATTTCATGAAACTTCACTATGGACAATCGAAGCTTGGAGCAGGTTGTTAGATCTGTAGCAGATTCAAATTACCATGTCTCTCGGACTGGAAGATTCATCTCTGGGTCACTCAGGCCATTAAACCACAGCAGTTTCCTATTTCTTAATATTTTCTCCATAACAGGTATAGAAGCTACTGGACAAATTACACATTTTGTTGAATTTTTTTTATCTTGTACTGACTAGGACAATTAGCAAGAAATTTAAGGGGATAAACCAATATTCATCTCTTTTTCTCCTTAAAGTGGTATTTCTTGTGAATTGAATACAAGATGAAAAGCTTTAATTAAATGCATACTTTTTTCAATGATTCATCACAAAAACAAATTCAGAGACTGGAGGGAAAATGGGCTATTTGAGGGTGGGAATTTATTTGATCTTATCCTTAATTCAAGTCATCGTTAATTTTCACCAAATCAGTCTATGCCTTTTACAGCCTTGTGCTCTTTCTGTTATAAAACTCCAATATCAAATCCCACTTAATCCTTCTTCACCACCCATACCCCGGATCTCTGGCTTCTTCAACATCTCAATTTCTATCTTCAAATCTCCCCATCTCTCCCTCTCTGATCTCTGTCATATCCAAAACCATAGCCAGCATCCTAATCCAACCCTGACCTCTTGTTGGGGTCCCTCCAATCCAGCTCTGCCTTCCATTTTATCCCTTCACTCTAGGTCTGCAGCACGGTGGCTCTGTGGTCAGCACTGCTGTCTCACAGTGCCAGGGACCAGGTTCGATTCCAGCCTTGGACGACTGTGCAGAGTTTGCACATTCTCCCTGTGTCTGCGCGGGTTTCCTCCCACAGTCCAAAGATGTGCAGATTAGGTGAATTGGCTCGCTAAATTGCCCATAGTGTTCAGGGATGTGTAGGTTAGGTGCATTAGTCAGGAGTAAGTAGGGAGATTGGGTCTGGGCAGTTACATTTTGGAGGGTTGGTGTGGACTTGTTGGGCTGAAGGGCCTGTTTCCACACTGTAGGGATTCTATGATAACATAATTCATTAGTTCATAAGATATATGGGCACAATTAGGCCATTTGGCCCATCGAATCTGGTCTGCCATTTGATCATGGCTGATATGCTCCTCACCCCTATTTTCTTGCTTTCTCTCCATAACCCTTCAATCCATTAGCAATTAAAAATCTGTCCAACTCCTCCTTAAATTGACTCACTGTCCCAGCATCCACCGCACTTTGGGGTGGCAGATTCACAACCCTTTGGGAGAAATAGTTTCTCCTCAACTCTGTTTTAAATTTGCTCCCCCTTACCCTAAGACTGTGACCTCTTGTCCCAGAATGCCCCACAAGAGGAAGCATCCATTCCACTTGTATTTTATCCCCACCTTTTATCATCCTGAATACCTCAATTTGATCTCCCCTCATTCTTCTAAATTCCAGTGTGTATAGGCCTAAACTCTTCAATCTCTCTTCACATGACAAACCCCTGGGATCAATCTAGTGAACCTCCTCTGAACTGCTCTTGACCTTCAAAACTTTTATTAAAGACCAATTGCGTTTTTGTGTTGCAAGATTGGAACTCGCAGACATTTCCATTCAGGAAGTTGAAGGGAACTATCCATTCCCCAATATTACACAGCAAAAGGTCAAACTCAGGTCAGTCAGTCTAATATTTAATTCACGCTTCCCATCCAAGCCTCCAGTTCCATCTTTTCTTATAGAAACTTTTACAATCATATCACGACTAGACAGGTTAGATACAGGAAGAACATTCCTGCTGATGGGGACTCCAGAACTAGGGGTCACATTACAAAGATACATTTAGGATTGTAACAAGGAGAAATGTCTTCACCCAGAGAGAGTGGCGAGCCTGTGGAATTCTCTGCCATAGAAAACACTTGGGGGCCAAAGCATTCATTTTCAAGAAACAGAAAAAGACCTAAGATAGCTCTTGGGTCTAAAGGGATCGAGGGTTATAGGGAAAAGCAGAAACAGGCGACTGAGTTAGATGATCAGCCATGATCATAATGAATGGCAGATACCTTCTATGTTCAAGTTTCTAAGGATTTGGCACCTGAAAGGGATAAGTAGAGGGCATATAGCATAATGCAGATTAAGGAACAGGGAAAAGGTGAGCAAGGAAGGAGAGCTGAGTGAAGATAATAATATGGAAGGAATGAGAGGAAGTATGTATGACAAGGGAGTACTGGGGAAGAATAAGGAGGGGGAAGGCACAGAGAGAGGGGTGAGGAGGTACAGAGTGTAGGGGCAAAGGGGCAGGTACAAAGTTGGGGTGGGGTCAGGTACAGTGTGGGGACAGTTGCCGTGTGGGCAGGGAGGGGCACAGGTACATAGTGGGGGAAAGGGGAGAGGGGACAGGTACAGAGTGGGGCAAAGGGGAGAGGGGATAGGCACAGAGTGGGGGTGGGAGAGAGGGAAGGTACAGAGTGGAGGTGCCTGGGGCAGGTGTGAGGGCGTTAAGTACAGTCTGTTTAAAGGGAGGGATTCACACAGCCCAGGGACTGGGACCCATTTACCTGATGTCCTCCAGTAGCTCGGCTTCCTGCTGCTGCTTGTTCTGTATTTTACACAACTGCTCCGAGAAACTGATCTTCACCTCCTGGCTCACTCGGCCCTGGGGAGTGGGGGAAAGAAGAGGTGATTATTCCAACTTTGTACCCCGCTGTGTTCTCCCCACCCCTCCCCAGGATCGGTCTCTGCTCACCTTCCTGGGGGGAGGCTGCATGTTACGACTCCGCACTCTCTCTGTCTCTGTATCCTGGTGTCTGTCACACTGACTGTGCTCTCTAACTGAATGGCTATCTCTGTCTGCTCTCTCGATCTCTAACTCTCTGTTTGTCAACGTCTCTCTCTCTCTTCGTTAATATTTGTGCGTGTGTGTGTGTCTGTCTCCCCGTTTCTCAGTGTAGGACTCTTTTTTGTGTCTCTATCACCCTGTTTCTGTCTGTTTGTCTCTTCTCTTCTCTGTCCCTGTCTGTCTCTATCTCGATCTCTCTCTCTCTGTCTCTACTTGTGTCTGTCCCTCTGAAACCCTGTTGTGTGTGTATTTCTCTCTGTGTGTCCCTGAACTCTGCAATCATCAGGCACCTCCCACCGCGGAAGCAGCTGCTGTTAAAGGGCCAGAGACGGTGGAGGGGAGGGACAAGGGAATAAAGATAAACTAAAATCCCCCTTTACCTCCCCCCCCCCAATCCCAGACAGCAATAATTACAGCAAAACAACTAAGTTTACACTAATGACAGCTAAACAAAAAAAACTGGAGGGAGAGGAAGAGAGAGAGTGGGAAGGAGGAGGAAGGGAAGGATGGAGGGAGAGAGAGAACTGGAGGTAGAGAAGGACAGGGAGAGAGAGATAAGGGGAAAGGAATGGAGGGAGGGGCAAGAGTGAAGAAGTTGGGACAGGAAGAAGGCGAGAAGAAGAGATAGACAGAAGTTTGCATGTTCTCTATTTCTGCTCGTCCCTCATTATCGGCAAAGCCATCAGGGAGAGAGGGAAGGGACAAAAATGTGAACTGGGAGCAGAATTAGACCATGTGATCCCTTGCGTTTACTTTACTATTTAATAAGAAACCATCCGCCCACCAGTTTCTGTTTTGTAATTCTAACATCAATCTGTTAAGTAAGTTCAGACATCCACTGTGTAATTGAAGGGCTCCATATTTTTATTTCTGTTTTCAGTGAGCTCTGTTAAGGGGCAAATATTGGCCCAGAACAAGAGACATTTTCTTTTAAAAAATAGTTCATTCTTCAAAACAGAAGCCATGGAATCTTTGACATCCACCTGGCAGGGTAAATATTGCCTTTGTCAATGTTTTTGCATCCCCCCTCCTTTCCCCCAACAGCTTTCCTTCTGTCCTGCCCCTCTGATAGTGAAGCACTTTTGTAGAATTTCCCTACCAACACATCAGCACTCACTTAGGACCACCCCTGTCTGACAGTGCAGCACTCCCTCAGGACTGATCCTCTGACAGTGCGGCATTCCCTCAGGACTGACCCTCTGAAGTACAGCACTCCCTCAGTACTGACCCTCTGACAGTGCAGCACTCCCTCAGGACTGACCCTCTGACAGTGCGGCATTCCCTCAGGACTGACCCTCTGAAGTACAGCACTCCCTCAGTACTGACCCTCTGACAGTGTGGTACTCCCTCAGGACTGACCCTCTGACAGTGCAGCACTTCCTCAAAACTGACCCTCTGACAATGCAGCACTCCCTCAGTCCCGACCCTCTGAGAGTGTCGCACTCCCTCAGTACTGAACCTCTGACAATGCAGTGCTCCCTCAGTACCACATTGGGTATTAGTCAATCTAGACTTTGTGCTCAATCTCCAGAATGGGCTTCAGAGTGAGATTGGAACCATAGAGGCACCAATACTGGGTAGAAGTTGGTTCACATAATCAGAAAAGATGAAGTACAATTTATTCAAAGCTTATTCAATACATCGTCTGTTTAGTCTCTCCTGATGTAACATTTTTTTCTTTTTCATTCATCCATTCCATGTTTTAAAAATAAACATTAGAACTTTTCTTTTGAAAATGGCCATATTTGTACTGTAATTGCATTTCAGTTCAGTATTTTTCCTGTTTCATTTCTTTTATTTTTCATTTTTTCCTGTGTTGAGCTTTTTCAATTATCACTCTACACTAACTGCCCTTTCTCAGTCCCCTTTTGTCTGTGTTACTGTCAGCTGCCAATTTCAATTTGATAGTCACTCTTTAGCCGGTAGCTGACTGCCAGGCCGTGAATCCAACTCTCGAAGACTGGAACAAGCCCTTTGAAGGATTGCAAACACAGAGTTTTACTGCCATGGAGACCCCCTTGTCACTTTTCAACCACAGTGCACTCTAATGTGCTGTGTGTTTATATCCTGTAGTTGAACAAACACAAAGTCAGGGCCCAAGTGAGTGCTGAGAATGCTCTGAGTGTTCTGGGGCTATGGGTTTGTTCAGGCAATGTGAACAGGTCACTATCACAGGGGAACACACAACACATCGAGCAGACACCTTAATCACACAACTCTGTGCTCTTGTCAGCAGCTCATCAAGTTGTGCAATTTTCTGCTTTCCTTTCACTCACTCTGAGCTCCCTGATTTTTTTCCAATTCTCTCAGCTGTATCTTCCCTCTGTTTCCATCTCTCTCAACCCCCACCCTACCCTCCCCACAGTTATATTGTCACGTTAGTGACTGTAAAGTGACAGGGAGTAATCTATGACAATGTAACTCTGGGCCACAATAAATAACGTGACTCAGTTCTTTCTCCTTTACTTGACCATTCCCTCTGTATTTTTCTCCTTCTGTCTCACCCAATGGATTTGAGGAAGAGTCAAATTGGATTCAAAACATTAACTCCATTTCTCTCTCCACGGATTTTGCCAGACACATCCCTGCTGCGTTTCACTAACTCTTTCTGTTTTTATTTCACTAAAATAGATTCTGGTTTCTCTTCTTTCATGGGCGTTGCTGGTTTGGACAGCGTTTATTGAGCACCCTCTAACTGACCTTGCAAAGCTGGTCATGAGCTGGAACTGGTGAACTCCAGTCTTTGGGAGGGATGGACATCCACAGTGCTGTTAGTGAGCGAGTTCCAGAGCACTGACCTCATCCGGGGGTCAGTTTAACTGAGATGGCTGGTTCCTGAAGCAGAGAGATGCCAACATTGTAGGTTTAATCCCCACATCAGCTGAGGTTACCATGAAGGACTTACCTTCTCAACCTCTCCCCTTGCCTGAGGTGTGGTGGTCCTCTTGTTAAATCACCACCAGTTGTGGGTCTCTCTCTAATGAGAGAGCAGCCCTATGGTCTATGGTGACTTGACTGACCTAGTGACTGTGAAGGAACAGCAATATTTTTCCGAGTTAGGATGGTTTGCGGCTTGAGGGTGGTGCTGTTATGCATCTGCTGCCCTAGTCCTTTTATGGTTGTAACATTCATGGGTTTATAGTAGCTGATAAAGGAGCCTGGATGTCTCATGAAGATAAGTTGGACAGGCTGGGCTTGTTTGAACTGGAGTTAAGAAGTTTGACAATGACCTGACTGATGTATCTCAAAAAAAAGGAAGCTCCAAGCTCAGTTTCCCTTATTCTGTGTCTGAAGTTAATTGTCACTCCAGCTGCTGAGAAGAAAATGCAGCAAATTTTGAGGAAGTGTTTAAAGAAAAGCGTAAGGAAGAGATCAGTGAAGAGCAGCAGGAAGAGGAGAAAGCCCAGGAAAGCAAGGAATAAGATCCTGAATAGTCCTGGCAAGGTGAATGTGGGAAGGATGTTTCTTCCTCTTCCTCTAGTCAAGAACTAGGGAGCGCTTAAAATGTCATAACATTCTGGCAAAGTGCTGGGAAAGTGTGACTGATTTAGATAGGTTAATGCAGACTCAACGGGCTGAAAGGCCTCATGTGTGCTGGATAACTCTATGATTTTACAACCTTAAGATGTACCAAAGAATTTTACAGCAGAAGATTCAAAGTTAGGGGCTACCCTTTCAGAACAGAAAGCAGGAGAATTTTTTTTCTCTCAGAGGGTTGAGCCTCTGGAACTCTGTCACAGAAGGCAGTGGAGCAGGGTCATCGGATATTTTTAAGGTGGGGGTGGACAGATTCTTCATGGGCTGGGGAATCAAGGGTTATCTGGGGTTAGAGGGGAACGTGATGAAGATCTAGACCCCTGGGAAGGGCCTCTCGGTTCTACGATCGGTCAAATAAACACTAGCAGCTCGGTCTGGTTTTAGTAAGATTTAACAATTTATTATGACTTCGGGCATAGTTTATCCAGCAATGTAAGGGTTAAGGGTTAAGCACCACTGTGTCCACTGGAAAAGCTGTGCACAATCTTAAAATACAAGCAACTTTTATAGGTCTCTTAACAAACAGAACAGCCTTAATTGTAAAAGTAATCCAATAAAATGAAATAAAATGACAAATAGGCATAAAATTAAGCCAATGATTTTTCCTGGCAACTGACTTGTTTGCACATTTTTGTCTCTCTCCACCTGTGTCTACATGGCCAGCTCAGATACTTTAATAATGTCATATCTTGCTTAGTTGATTCATACAATGAACAGGGCCTTGAGGGGAACGTGGTACTCAACACATAAGCAGATCAGCCACCCATCCTGTTAAATGGCAGAGCAAGCTCAAGGGGCTGAATAGCTGCCTCTGCTCCTATATTTGCATGCGTATTTGTGAGTGACTCTAGTGCCCCTTGTAGATGGGCAGTATGCCATGTTGCTATCTGGGGGTTTCTGCTGTGTGTTTCTTCCAGTACAATGATGACTAAACTTCAAAGGCACTTTGTCCCTTTTCCCTTTCCACCCTACCTCAGACCTTCCCTCCTGACCAACTGATTCTTAAAACTGATTTCACTTTTCTCCAATTTGGCCAAAAGACCAGCCAGCTGAAACGTCAACTCTGTTTCTCTCTCCAGAGTATTCCCCGCAATAGTTATTTTGATTTTATGTTTTCAGCATCCTTTACTTTCTCCTTCATTGAAGCAATGTCATTGGTTGTAAAGTGCTTTGGTACATCTGGAAGTCATAAAATCATTGAGGCACTTCTTCCATTTGAGTCTGTGTTGACCTACAGGTCATTCTGTTATAATGCACGTTTTGTTAACGTGAATTCACTGTAACACGATGGACAAATTGAGAACACTGTTTCTCTCACGCGAACCTTTAAAGCATGTATTGGTTATAATGGTTGGTTTAAATGGTGCTGCTATAAAGGTTACATGAGAACGTAACTACCGTGTTATAGCAGAACTAACTGTATCTACAATAATCCCGCTTTGGCCCATAGCCTTGAATGTTATGACATTTCAAGTCTCATCCATGTATTTTTTTTAAAGGTTTCCAGTCTCAACTGCCCTCTCAGACAGTGCATTCCAGATTCCTGCCAATCTCTGAGTCAAAAGACTTTTCCTCAATTCCCCAGCAAACCTTCTACTTTCACTTTAAAATTATGCCTCCTTGTTACTGACCCTTCAACTAAGGGCAACACTGGCTTTCTATGTCCCTCATAATCTTATACACCTCCATCAGGTCCCCGCTCAGCCTCCTCTGCTCTACAGAAAACAACCTGAGCTTATCCAGTCTCTCTTCATCGCTATACTGCCCCATCCCAGGAAACATCCCGGTGAATCTCCTCTGCACCCCCTCCAGTACAATCACATCCTCCCTATAGTGCGGTGACCAGGACTGCACAGTGTACTCCAGGTGTTGCTTAACTGAAGTTCTGTGCAGCTCCAGCATAACCTCTCTGCTCTTATAATCTCTGCCATGATTGATAAGGGCAAGTATCTCATAGGTCTTCTTAACTACCCTATTAACCTGTTCTGTCAACTTCAGGCACCTCTAGACACACAGCCCAAGTTTATAAAAGGCACTGTAGGAATATTAGTTCATTTAACCGCAGTTGTTCTTTTGAGGTGGTGGATTCAATCAACAGTACCTTGTCCTCAACAACTACTGTCAAGCAGATTCCAGGCTTGACATTAAAGAAACACTCATCTACTCTGTTTAATCAAAGGATATTTGTCCTTTTCTGTTTTACACACCAGAATGAGGCATTTCTCTAATGCCCTGCACTGGGTATATTCGAATATGTTTTAGTCACTTCAGGAAAGGCTGAATATTTGTGAAGTTTACTTCTTAATTACACACAAGTTATTGGCTTTATGGTATGCTGAGATCATCTCCTCCCTGGGATATTTTGAAAGCTTCTAGGAGAAAGTGAGGACTGCAGATGCTGGAGATCAGAGCTGAAAATGTGTTGCTGGAAAAGCGCAGCGGGTCAGGCAGCATCCAAGGAGCAGGAGAATCGACGTTTCGGGCATGAGCCCTTCTTCAGGAAGCTTTCAAACATTATTGCACGCAGAAAGGGACAATACTTCCAGAAATGGAATGAACTAAGTCAGGATGCAACATTTAATTCCAAGAATCACATTCCCCACATGGATTTGATGGGCCAAATGGTTTCTTTCTGCACCCTAATGGTGTTATGAACTGAATCTTGCATTTCATGGCTAAGTGGCAATTGCACCTTCTTGGAGGGTTTTTCACCGTAAGGGCGAATGGGATGGGGGAAGTGATGGTCTAGTGGTATTATCACTGAACTGTTAATCCAGAAACCCAGATAACGTTCTGGGGACCTGTGTTCAAAACCTGCCACAGCAGATGGTAGAATTTAAATTCAACAAAAAATAATTCTGCAATTAGTGGAGTCTAATGATGACCATCAATTATCAGAGGAAACCCCTACCTGATTCACCAATGCCCTTTAGGGAAGGAACATTTTTACCTAGTGTGTGACTCCACACCCAAAGCAATGTGGTTGACTCTTAACTGCCCTCTGGGCAAATTAGGCATGGGCAATAATTGCTGCCTAGCCAGTAACACCCACAGCCTGTGAACAAACAGAGAAACAAAAACGTTTTCTTGTCATATCAAACTCGCCTCATTAATTACCTACTCCATCCTGAAGGCTCCAGCTCTATCTTACCATGTGTTATTTCCAGGGCAACTGGTCACTGAATTACAGAGTCACAGAATTGAGGTGATGCAGGAGGAGAAAGTGAGGGCTGCAGATGCTGGAGATCAGAACTGAAAATGTGTTGCTGGAAAAGTGCAGCAGGTCAGGCAGCATCAAAGGAACAGGAGAATCGACGTTTCGGACATAAGGCTTAAGAAGGGCTTATGGCCGAAACGTCGAGTCTCCTGTTCCTCGGATGCTGCCTGACCTGCTGCGCTTTTCCAGCAACACATTTTCAGCTCTGATGCAGGAGGAGGTAACTCAGCCCATCGTACCTGCATTAGGTGCATTACCAAGTGCCAATCACCTGTCTTTTCCCCAGACCCCTGCACACTGTGTCCATCCAAACAATCACCAGTACCCATTTTGAACACCTCAGTTGAACCTACCATTCCCAGGCAGTGTGTTCCAGACTCTAACTACTAACTGTGTCAAAACGTTTTCTCTCGCCTCACTCCTGTATCTTTTGAACATCGCTCTTCTATGAGTGGGAACAGCTTCTCCCCCGAGTGACTCTATCCAGCCACTCCTGATTTTGAAAACCTCTCTATCAGATCACCTCTCAGCCTTCTCCCCGTGAAAACAATCCCAACTTCTTCAATCTGTTCCTGACATTCCTCATTCCTGGAAACACTCTTGTAAATCGAGGACTGCTGGGATATCCTGGAATTGAGGAGCATCCTTGGCACGGATGCCATCTTTAAAAGGCCTCTTTGGATTCGGATGAGGGCTGCCAGTCTAGTGTTCCTGATGTTGGCCCAGGACAAGACAGACAGGGCGGAACAGGCAGTGTCCTGCTGGATGGGATGGTTCAGAGGCCCTTCTTCCCCCAGGGCCAACAGTTTGTTACCAGTCTCGCCCCTGACCTGTGAGATCGGCTTTATGTTAAAACATCTCAGTTGAAACAAAGAACTGTGGTTGCTGGAGATCTCAAATGAAAACAGAAATTGCTGCAGAAGCTCAGCAGGTCTGGCAGAGTCTGCAAAGAGAAAGCAGAGTTAACAGTGCGAGTTTTCAGTCACCTCTAAAGAAAGGTGACTGGACTGGAAACATTAACTCCACAGACTCTGCCGGATTTGCCGAGTTTCTTCAGCAATTTCTGTTTTTGTTTTAACGTACCTTCCTCATGTGTGGGTGCCAACTATAAGTTTGGCATTTATTGCCTGTCCTTGCACACCCGAAGTGGAAGTGATGAGCCATTTCCTTTGAACCACTCACTGCCAATGGATTTAAAAATTAAAGGATATTGCTGCCATGTTCCAGAGCCAGTCCAGAGTAGGTGTGCATTTGGAGTTTCATCTGGACCTAGATTAGATTGAGCTGGAAAATTTCCTTCTCTGACAGGCTTTAGTGAGTGAGTGGTTTGAGTTTTCCTACTATCTGAAACTTCATTGTCACTTTCATCACGACCAGGCTCTTCGCTTGAGTTTCAAACTGCTGTTGTGTGGATTATTAGTCAGTGTTCTGGATTACTGATCCCTTAAGGTAAATACTATCCTCCATGGGGGAGACATCATAGACTCTGGTGCTCCCCATCCCCCAATTCTGGTACAGTGCACACCCCCTCCCCACACACTAGTTACTGGGCCCTGATGACCCACTTCCCAGTCCCAAGCCCTGCCGTAGGGCAGTAAATACAGAATACAATCTGGCAAGACCGATCTATCATAGACAATAGACAATAAAACAATAGACAATAGGTGCAGGAGTAGGCCATTCTGCCCTTCGAGCCCGGACCACCATTCAATATGATCATGGCTGATCATCCTTAATCAGTATCCTATTCCTGCCTTAAGGAGAGTCGACGTTTTCGGCATAAGCCCTTCATCTGTTGATTTTGAAATTTCCAACTTCAGATCTTCAAATACTCTGAGTTTGCAGAGTCTCGTCCCTCCCTGGATTCACTCCAGTTGCTACAAGTGAACAGATTTCCCCCCTCCCCTCTCCCTCCCAGGGTGAAGAGCTGCCGAGAGGGAGGGAGTTCCACTTCCCCATCATGACGTTAAAGGACCAAGTCATGTTGGGCTGAATGACCTATTCCTGTGCTGTGTATACGATGCATTGAAATCTTAGATGCTGCTGGTGAATCTGATCCCTGGCTCAACCCTGGTACTGGAGTAGGAGCCCAGAGGTTGTGAGTTTGATTCCTGACACCACAGCACTGCGAAATGAGATTTGATTTTAGGACTGGATGCTGAAAATTGGAGCGGACATATTGAATGGCTCTTTCAAAGAGCTAGCAGGGGCCTTGATGGACTGCTTGGCCTTCCTCTGTTCTGTATCATTTTATGAAGGGCAAAAGTGCTCTCCTTGACACCCAACCAGTTCCCATGCAAGGAGCAGAACCTTTGCTTACTCTACATTTGTGTTGTCCAACAGACATTGTTGACTCATCACATGTGTTGCTATGGCAATACTGTGTTAACCACAAGCATTAATTTTGGTTGGAAACCACATACATACAACACAGTCCAATCTACTTCGCATGCGTATCTTTAGCCAAGAACAAATATCTCTCAGCATTCAGTTTCTAAGGAAGTTAACAATTCACAATGTTCAGAAACCATTGGACACTATGCTTTTTATTTCAGCATCATAGTACGAAAACACTGGAACCTTAAACAAATACCATGCAAATATGAGGATTGATATCACACGTCTAATGTCAGAGTCAATCACTCACTCCTTTGTCAGTAATCTGTAGTGCAATTGGATAAATCTGAAATCCAAAGCATTTTCAGTTTGCCACATGTGGCTGGTGACTATTAAGACTGGAAAGCACAGAATTATCGTGACTCTATTGCATGGTTGAATTACACTGCCCTCTGGGCAGTTAGATTGGAGAGGCACAGTGGCCTCACAATGCCAGGAACCCAGGTTCGATACCAGCCTCGGGTGATTACACGTTCTCCCTGTGTCCGAATGGGTTTCTGCTTGTTTCCTCCCACAGTCCAAAGATATGCAGGTTACCCACGGGAAATACAGGGTTACTGGCACAGGGGAGGAGGGAAGCAAGATATGGGTTGGATCCTACTCAGAGGGCCGGTGCAGACATGATGGGCTGAATGGCCTCTGTAGGGCTTCTATGAATAAATCTCCTCTTGCTCACATCCCTACCGTATGGAAACAGCCATTCTGCCAAACAAATCCACACTGACCCGCCGAAGACAAGGTCACATTAAATTCCACTGCCTGCCTTGGACTCATTTGGGTGGCATGGTGGCTCAGTGAATAGCACTGCTGCCTCACATCACCGGAATCAGGTTCAATTCCACCTTTGGTGACTGCCTGTGTGGTGTGGAGTTTGCATATGTGTCTGTGTGGGTTTGAATAGCCTATACAGGGCTTCTATTAATAAATCTCCCCATGTTCACATTGAATCCCTGCAATGGGGAAACAGGCCATTTTGACCAACAGGTCCACGCCAACCTTCTGAAGTGTATCCCACTCAGACCCATTCCCCTACCCCATTACTTTATATTTCACTTACTAATGCACCTAACTTACACATCCCTGAACACTATGGGGCAACTTAGTATGGCTAATTCACTGAACCTGCACATCTTTGTACTGTGGGAGGAAACCGGAGCAAACCCACGCAGACTATCCATAAACCATCCATTGTCTGACAAGACTGACACTGGCAGTGAGCAAGAGAGAGAGGAGGAACACTGTCTTTCTATCACACACTCTTTCCCAGCACCTGGTGTCATCCTAAGACTTCCTGCCAGCCTCACAGTGCAATTGTCCCGATCTGACTCGTTAAATGGTTACCCATTTAAGGCGAAAAACCTGACATTGTGTGATGCACGCTACAGTCAAATAGTCTGCCGAGATTTGGCTGTCTTGGCCAAAGAACAAAGCAGGGGTACAAGGGGTGAGGGACTGCAGTGCATCCTGTTGCAACCATACCAACCATGACACGACCCTCCCGCACATGGAATTAGCAGAAGAGTAGGGAAAATAGTACAGTGCATAGGTGTCACAGGCAACAGTTACATTGGTTCAGGGTCATGACTGCTTTCATGGATTAATATTGCAGTGCAAGTTAAATGGCTCTGTACTGGCCAAGCTATGCAAACAGATGAACACGTTGTCGGACCCTATATATCAGATTTACACTGTCAGTTGAAGCCGAGAGGAGAGCTCCCATATCTTTCTGCCAGAAAACTGACATTCCAGTGAAGTACTGAGGAAGTGCTGCACTGTCAGAGGGTCAGTGCTGAGGGAGTGCGCACTGTCAGAGGGTCAGAACTGAGGGAGTGCTGCACTGTCAGAGGGTCAGTGCTGAGGGAGTGCTGCACTGTCAGAGGGTCAGTGCTGAGGGAGTGCTGCACTGTCAGAAGGTCAGTGCTGAGGGAGTGCTGCACTGTCAGAGGGTCAGTGCTGAGGGAGTGCTGCACTGTCAGAGGGTCAGTACTGAGGGAGTGCTGCACTATCAGAGGGTCAGAACTGAGGGAGTGCTGCACTGTCGGAGGGTCAGTACTGAGGGAGTTCTGCACTTTCAGAGGGTCAGTACTGAGGGGGTGCCACACTGTCGGACAGTCAGTACTGAGGGAGTGCTACACTGTCGGAGGGCCAGTACTGAGGGAGTTCTGCACTGTCAGAGGGTCAGTACTGAGGGTGTGCCGCACTGTGAGAGAGTCAGTACTGAGGGAGTGCTGCACTGTCAGAGGCCCAGTACTGAGGGAGTTGTAGTGTTGTACTGTCAGAGGGTCAGTACTGAGGGAGTGCTGCACTGTCAGAGGGTCAGTACTGAGGGAGTGCTGCACTCTGCGCGTGCGTCCGTGTGTAATTGTCTGCACGCATGTCCGTGTGTAATTGTCTCTGCGCGTGCGTCTGTGTGTAATTGTCTGCGCGTACGTCCGTGTGTGGGTCAGTACTGAGGGGGTGCTGCACTGTCGGAGGGTCAGTACTGAGGGAGTGCTGCACTTTCAGAGGGTCAGTACTGAGGGAGTGCTGTACTGTCAGAGGGTCAGTACTGAGGGACTGCTGCACTGTCAGAGGGTCAGTACTGAGGGAGTGCTGCACTGTCAGAGGGTCAGTACTGAGGGACTGCTGCACTGTCAGAGGGTCAGTACTGAGGGGGTGCTGCACTGTCAGAGGGTCAGTACTGAGGGAGTGCTGCACTGTCAGAGGGTCAGTACTGAGGGAATGTTGCACATTCAGAGGGTCAGTACTGAGGGAGTGCTGCACTGTCAGAGGGTCAGTCTTGAGGGGGTGCCACACTCTCAGAGGAGCAGTTTTGAGGGAGCACTGGACTGCTGGAATATTCCCCTTTTTAAGGAGATTTTTAAATCAATGACCAATCTACCTTTGCGAGTGAAGGAGAAACAATTATCCCTCAGTCAATAGCAAAAGACAGATTATCTGATCATCATTGCATTGCTGCTGTGAGATCCCTCTCTGCCTAAATTGGCTGCTGCGTTCCCTAAATTACAACAGTGACTATTGAGATTTTGAAAGACACTTTTGAAATGTAAATATGCTTTGCTTTTCTGGAATTTAAAAATACAGACTGACCGGAATTTGTGATTTATTGCTACAGAATTTCATGTTAGGGAATTAGCCGTGGCTCTCGCGCTCTCTCTCTCTCCCTCTTCAGATGAAACCGCTATTGGTTCAGTTCCAGGAGCTGCACTAAGTGATGGCAGGGATTAAAGTCAATTATTTATGAGCATGTCTTTTTAAACCAATCAGTTTCAGCACTTTGGCACAGGACAGACAATAACCCAGATCATGTTAAGAATTAAATATCGGTAACTCCTTTGTCCAAGGTTTGCTTCATTGTCCTCTGTTCTCCAGGATGGCCCATGGAAGGACATGTTGTTTGTGGTATAATAGGATTCACCTCATCTGTCCCTGGTACCATTATATCACATGGGGCTGTAATTGTGCATCTGGTACACTATCATCCACTCATTAAGGTTCCCTCACATAAATCCTTCTGCTAATTGTGCTCCAAATCCCGTTCACTCATCACCTCTGTATTCACTGATGCCTCCAGGCCCTGAAATGCCTCAATTTTAAAATTCGCACCTTGTGTTCAAATCCCTCCTCACCTGCTTCCCTATCTCTGTGAGCTCCTCCAGTCCTTCAAGCCCCCTGAGGTCTCTGTGCTCGTCCAATCCCCTGAATTTTGGTGTCTCCCTGATCTCCATCTCTCTCCATTGGCAGCTGTACCTTCAGCTCCATGGGGCCTGAGTGCCCAAAATGTCCCCCCCTTTAAAACACCCCTTTCAACCTGACTCTTGGATGAAGCACTTGGTCATTTGTCCTAATAGCTCTGAAAGTGGCCCAGTGTCAAACATTGTTCGGCAATACTCATGGAAAGCATCATGGGATGTTATATTGTGTTAACGGTGCTATATAAATGCAAGTTGCATCACCTCATTCTTTCTGAGCAGTTTCAGGAGATTATAACCAATACAGTCATATAACTCACATTGGATAGTGATAGATAATCCAAATACTCACAGAGGAGTTCAAGGATTCCTGATTTCAAGGTCCCTGCAGGTGGAATCAGAAATCAGGAAGAGGGCTATCCTGTTTGTTTTTGAGCAGAGTTTTGGATTCTTATCAGTGAGGGTGGTGTCTCCTCCCCATGCCTCACAAGGGATCCCAGGGACGCAATCGATTCTCTCATACCCTGAGCCGGAAAGAGTGACCATTGGCTCAGGGCTAGGCCAGGACAGTGAGATTTGGAATCCCATTATACACAGTAATGCGACCAGCCTGAATACTCTGGTCCAGGGACCTGCAACAGAGCAGTGCGAGCTGTTTTACCCATTACAATGTTCACCAATTCAGTGTATTTGAGTCCCAACATTGTGGGTTCAAGTTCCGGTGCAAGATCCTGGTTGATTCTCCCGTGCAATACTGAAGGGCTGTTGAAGCAGTCTTTTGGAGAAAACGTTAAACTGAAAGACCGTCTGTCCTCTCAGCCCCATGGCAGTACTTTGTAAAAGAACCCAGTCCCAATTGTCATGGCCAATATTCACCCCTCAATCGACACCTGAGAAACAAATTATCTGGTCATAGAGTCATAGAGTCATAGAGATGTACAGCACAGAAACAGACCCTTTGGTCCAACACGTCCACGCTGACCAGATATCCCAACCCAATCTAATCCCACATGTCAGCCCATATCCCTCCAAACCCTTCCTATTCATATACCCATCCAAATGCCTTTTCAATGTTGCAATTGTACCAGCCTCCACCACTTCCTCTGGCAGCTCATTCCATACACTAACCACCCTCTGTGTGAAAAAGTTGCCCCTCAGGTCTCTTTTATATCTTTCCCCTCTCACCCTAAACCTATGCCCTCTAGTTCTTGACTCCCCCACCCCAAGGAAAAGACTTTGTCTATTAACCCTATCCATGCCCCTCATGATTTTATAAACCTCTATAAGGTCACCCCTCAGCCTCCGACGCTCCAGGGAAAACAGCCCCAGCCTGTTCAGCCTCTCCCTATATCTGAAATTCTCCAACCCTGGCAACATCCAACATCAGCTTACAGATTTCGAGAGCATATTGTGCAAATATTGGGTTTTATGTTTGCTACATTACAACAGTGACAGTATCACAAATGAGGCTGCATTTGACCATAAAACCATAAGATACAGAAAGAGAATTAGGTCATTCAGCCCGTCTAGTCTGTTCTCTCAACCCCATCCATAGAGTCATAGATCTTACAGCATATAAACAGACCCTTCAGTCTGACTTGTCTGTGCTGACCAGACATCCCAATCTGACCTCGTCCCTTTTGCCAGCATTCCTATCACACACCCATCCAGATGCCCTTTAAATCTTGTAATTGTAACCAAGGCCACCACTGCCTCTGGCAGCTCATTCCATCCACTGCGAGAAAAAGTTACCCCTCAGGTCCTTCTTAAGTCTTTCCCCTCTTAAACCTACGGCCTCTAGTTTTGGAATTCGTCCATAACCCTTATGATTTGGAGATGCTGGTGTTGGACTGGGACGTACAAAGTTAAAAATCACACTACACCAGGTTATAGTCCGACAGGTTTGTTTGGAAGCACTAGCTTTCAGAGCACTGCTCCTTCATCAGGTGGTTGTGGAGCATAAGATTGTAAGACACAGAATTTATGCAAAAGTTTACAGTGTGATGTAACTGAAATTATACATTGAAAACTGCCTTGATTGTTTGTTAACCAACAATGTATAATTTCAGTTACATCACACTATAAACTTTTGCATAAATTCTGTGTCTTACAATCTTACACTCCACAACCACCTGACGAAGGAGCAGCACTCTGAAAGCGAATGCTTCCAAACAAACCTGTTGGACTATAACCTGGTGTAGTGTGATTTTTAACTCCATAACTCTTGACCCCCTCACTCATTTAGTACCAATCTCTCTCTGTTTTAACATACACTTCATGACTTGGCCTCCATGGCCCTAGTTTCCCTAACGAGTAGAAACATCTGCTCCATGTCCAATCTATTCCAGGCCCCTCAATATTCTATTTGTCATGAAGTGGTTAGCACTGCTGCCTCACAGCACCAGAGACCCGAGTTCGATTCCAGCCTCGGGTGACTCTCTGTGTCTGCCTTTCGTTTCCTCCGGGGGCTCTGGTTTCCAGGATCATAATAGTTTACCTGAGAGAGCTCAAAGTCATGGGTTTCCTGTGAAGACTGTAAGTGCTTAGGGTCCAAGACAATTCAACAATTGTGAAATATTAGTTTCATTTCATCAGTGCATTAACTATCAGGGGATAGTGCACTCATGTCTGAGTCATAAGGTTGTGGGTTCAAATCCCTCTCCAGAGGCTTCAGTAAATATTCCATGATTCACTGCACTGACAGTGAGGAAATGCACCATCAAAAAGACTATATAGAGGGAGTACTGCACTGTCAGAGGGTCAGTACTGAGGGAGTGCTGCACTGTCAGAGGGTCAGTACTGAGGGAGTGCTGCACTGTCAGAAGGTCAGTACTGAGGGAGTGCTGCACTGTCAGAGGGTCAGTACTGAGGGAGTGCTGCACTGTCAGAGGGTCAGTACTGAGGTAGTGCCGCACTGTCAGAGGGTCAGTACTGAGGGAGTGTTGCATCATCAGAGGGGCAGTACTGAGGGAGTACTGCACTGTCAGAGGGTCAGTATTGAGGGAGTGCTGCACCATCAGAGGGTCAGTACTGAGGGTGTGCTGCACTATTAGAGGGTCAGTACTGAGGGAGTGCTGAATTGTCGGAGGATCAGTACTGAGGGAGTGCTGCACTATTAGAGGGTCAGTACTGAGGGAGTGCTGAATTGTCGGAGGGTCAGTACTGAGGGAATGCTGCACTGTCAGAGGGTCAGTACTGAGGGAGTGCTGCACTATTAGAGGGTCAGTACTGAGGAGTGCTGAATTGTCGGAGGATCAGTACTGAGGGAGTGCTGCACTATCAGAGGGTCAGTACTGAGGGAATGCTGCACTGTCAGAGGGTCAGTACTGAGGGAGTGCTGCACTGTCAGAGGGTCAGTACTGAGGGAGTGCTGCACTGTCAGAGGGGCAGTACTGAAGGAGCACTGCACTGTTGGAGTGACGTCTTTGTGGATCAGATGTTATTCTGAGGCCCAATGTGATTGGTCAGGTAGATATAAAGGATCACATGGGAATATTTTGACGAAGAGCAGGGAGATGTTCCTCTAAGTCCTTGCCAATGTTTACCCCTCATCCAATGTCACTGCATTAGATTATCTTGTCCAAATCAGAGCCCCCTTTGTGGGATCTGGTTGTCCACACTGTAACAGTGACTATACTTTCAATGTACATCATTGGCAGTGAAGTGTTTAGGGACCTAATATCTTGGAAGCTGCTATAAAAATGCAAGGCTTTCTCTCAAGTTCTCCTCCATTGCATTCTATTCTGCTGACCTGTGCAAGAAGCAAAATGTAATATAAATCTTATCGGCAATCAGTGGAGAATTTGATATGAATTTGGCCCTTTGCCTATGAGGAATAAAACCACAGTGAGGACGGTTCGCAGGAAAACCAACAGGACAGAATGGCAACTCTGAGTCAGTCAATAAACCTTTACAACAGAAAGTGGACAATGAAAATTAATCAGGTAGAAGAGAGAGGAGTTCTCGGTTTCATATTATCGATTTTTACTCTCACTTGCTGAAAGGCAGTCACTTGAATTTGTGGAAATATAGAATTCTGAAGGGGCTTGACAGGATAGATATTGACAGGATGTTTCCCCACGAGTGAATTTGTAACTAGGGGGTACATTTTGAAATAAGAGGCTCTCCCATTAAACATGGAAATAAGACTGAATTTCTTCTCTCAGTGGGTCACCAATATTTTGAATTCTCCACCACCCGGAGTGATTAACTCGAAGGGAGTTGTGGAGGGCGGGTATGACAGTGATGTCGAAGCAAGAGCAGATCGTCCATGATCTTACTGATGTTGGGTTGGTTAACTTGAATGGCTGGTTATGTGATGTATAATAACAGCAAGAGCATGGGTTCAATTCCCGCACCAGCTGAGGTTACCATGAAGGACTCATCTTCTCAATCTCTTGTGGCTGTACAGGACGTTGGTTAGGCCACTTTTGGAATATTGTGTACAATTCTGGTCTCTCTCCAATGGGAAGGATGTTGTGAAATTTGAAAGGGTTCAGAAAAGATTTACAGTGATGTTGCCAGAGTTAGAGGGCTTTAGCTATAGGGAGAGGCTGAATAGACTGGGACTGTTTTCCTGGAGTTTCAGAGGCTGATTTATAAAATCATGAAGGGCATGAATAAGATAAATAGACAATGTGTTTTCCCTAGGGTGGGGGAGTCCAGAGGGCATAGGTTTAGAGTGAGAGGGGAAAAATTTAAAAGGGACCTAAGGGGCAACTTTTCCATGCAGAGGGTGGTGCGTGTATGGAATGAGCTGCCAGAGGAAGTGGTGGAGGCTGGTACAATTACAACATTTAAAAGGCATTAGAATGAGTATATGATTAGGAAGGATTTAGAGGGATATGGGCCAAATGCTGGCAAATGGGACTGGATTAATTTAGGATATTTGGTTGGCATGGATGAGTTGGACCGAGGGATCTGGTTCCGTGCTGTCCATCTCTAGGACTTGTGGCTCAATGGTAGACCACTGATGTGTCTAAACAGAAAAGGCACCTTTCTTACATAATAAGGTAGCTTCACACATTATCGCAAGTCATAATGACTGAGGACTATCAGGAGCTGTACAGAATACATCTGCTCCCTTCTGTGCCAGGAGATTTCATATCTCACCTGCTCCAGGGGTCTGTCATGATATTGCAGAGTAGAGAAAGATGTCAGTTATGCTAATTACACATAGTTAAAGCAAGTGGGATTTGAACTCAGGCCTTTTTAATCCCAGAGGTAGGAATGCTACCACCGCACCACAAGAGACCCTTTGTGACCTGCTTGAAGATATCTCCCATCAACATGTTCAGGTATGTTTTGCTTCATTCCTCTCGAGCACGTGGGACTTGCACCCTAGTGTGACTGAATTTTATTTGTATTTAACCTACTTCCTGATAGAAATGGAGCAGGTGGAACTTGAACCCAGGCCTCCTCCCAGTCCAGGGGTAGGGACACCACCACTGAACCACAAGAGGGCTGATGACCTGACTGAAGAGGTTGATTAGAAACCATCCACATCTGCTCCCTTTGGATACTCATGGCAGAGCGCAACAGAGTCAACCCCAAGACTGTTTGATATCTTCTGATTAGACAGAGCTCAACATTGAGCTACAGGGAGAGGCTGAATAAGCTGGGGCTGTTTTCCCGGGAGTGTCAGAGGCTGAGGGGTGATCTTATAGAGGTTTATAAAATCATAAGGGGCATGGACAGGGTAAATAGACAAGGTCTTTTCCCTGAGGTGAGGAGGTCCAGAACTAGAGGGCATAGGTTTAGGGTTAAAAATCACACAACACCAGATTATGGTCGAACAGGTTTATTTGGAAGCACTAGCTTTCAAAGCACTGCTCCTTCATCAGGTGGTTGTGGGGCAGAATCAAAAGACGTAGAATTTATAGTACAGGTTATATTTAAAACATTTAGCTTAAGTCGTTCATCTTTTAGAATGATTTGGAGATGCCGGTGTTGGACTGGGGTGTACAAAGTTAAAAATCACACAACACCAGGTTATAGTCCAACAGATTTAATTGGAAGCATTAGCTTTCGGAGCGCTGCTCCTTCATCAGGTGGCGCACCGAAAGCTAGTGCTTCCAATTAAACCTGTTGGAATATAACCTGGTGTTGTGTGATTTTTAATCTTTTAGAATGATCATGTTAGTTTTGGTTCCTTCATATGTAAATCCAAGAACTTCTTTAAAGTTACATTCTCAAGACAGCTTTTAACAATAGGTGCCATCTCAGCTCAGATAAGCCTTGGTGGTGTGTGCTGTGATGGCCGAGTGGTTAAGGCGTTGGACTTGAAATCCAATGGAGTATCCTCACACAGTTTCAAACTCTGCTCACAGCGATATCTGTGGTGTGAGGTTGAAGTCTGTCTGTATCCCAATGTTTGGTCAGACTGTTTCTGAAGTGGGAGTTACAGAATCCTGCATGAATTTATGCAGCTTTTGATCAAAGTAAAATGTAATTCTCCATGTACAAATTCACCCCACAAACTTATATGTGTGTGTGCAGGGGATTGCGTTTATGTGGAGGTGAGAGTGTGTGTCTGTGTGTGAGTATAATGGGGTATAAATCTGTGAGAGGTTACAGGTGTGGGTGTGAGTGTGGAGAATGTGTGTGTGCATATGAAAGAGAGCTTGTGTATGACAGAGGGTCTGTGTGAGTGGGCTTGTGTGTGTGTGTGAGAGAGAGAGTGTATAGTGTAGTTGGGTCATCTGTAGTGTGACATGAACCCCAAGTCCTGGTTGAGGCCATCTCCATGGGTACTGAACTTGGCTATTGGCCACTTTGCCATTGTCCCGAAGTCTGCCTTGGAGGGTGGTCACCTGAAATTCTGAGGCTGAATGGCCTGGACCACTGAAGTGTACCCTGACCGAGTGGGAACACTCCTGGCTGATGATTGTTGTGCAGTGTCCATTCATCCGTTGCCGTAGCCTCTGATCATTCTCGCCAATGGATCGTGCCTAAAGGGTATCCTTGCCTGCAGCGTATGAGATAGACAACATTAGCCATGTTACATAAGTGAGTACCTGCTGTGTATATGGTGGGTGTGTCCCCACGTATAATGGTGATATCTGTGTCAACACTCTGCCACGTCTTGCAGCGTCTACCACGATAGATTTATTTGGTATTGTCCTGAAGGCCAGGCAGTTTGCTGCAAACAATGATCTGTTTAAGGTTTGGTGGCTGTTTAAAGGCAAGAAGTGGAGGCGTGGGGAAAGTCTTGGCGAGGTGCTCATCGAGGTCTAGGGTGTACAAAGTTAAAAATCACACAACACCAGGTTATAGTCCAACAGGTTTCAGAAATGACAGCCAGACTACTAAGACCCCTCGGAATCTTAATAGCACACAAACCCACCAACACTCTCAAACAAAAACTAACAAACTTAAAAGACCCAGTACAACCCGTGGACAAAACCAACGTCATCTACAAAATTCCATGCAAGGATTGCCACAAACACTACGTAGGACAAACAGGAAGAAAGTTAGCAACCAGGATACATGAACACCAACTAGCCACAAAAAGACACGACCCTCTCTCCTTCGTAGCCCTACACACGGAGGAAAAAAACCCACCATTTTGACTGGGACAAAACATCTATCCTGGGAAAGGCTAAACAAAGACATGCCAGAGAATTCCTAGAGACCTGGCACTCCAACCACAACGCCATAAACAAACACATAGATCTAGATGCCATCTATCAACCCCTCAGAAAACGAACAGGAAATGACATCACCACAAACCCCAGGAACCCCATCCAGGACAAACATATAAATAGAAAGCAGGAGACAACAGCTTCGCTTCACTTGGAGGTCACCACTGATGATGTTACCGAGCCAGGTAATGAAACATCTGGATATCAAACCTACAGCTCAGCGAGCAAACCTACACCCTAAACCTCAACCTGAGCTACAAACCTTCACAAACCTTGCAGGTTTAGTGTGAGAGGGGAAAGATTTAAAAGGGACCTAAGGGGCAACTTTTTCACGCAGAGGGTGGTGTGTGTATGGAATTTGCTGCCAGTGAAAGTGGTGAAGGCTGGTACAATTACAAAATTTCAAAGGCATCTGGATGGGTACATGAATAGGAAGAATTTTGAGGGATATGGGCCAAGTGCTGGCAAATGGACTGGATTAATTTAAGACATCTGGTTGGCATGGACGGGTTGGACCAAAGATGACCATGCTGGACATCTCTATGACTCTGACTCTATATGGTTCCCTATTGTAGACTAATGGAGAAAGTGAAGTCTCAGGTTTGCAGGGTGTTCTAGCTAGGTGGATAAAGGACTAGTTGAGCAACAGGAGACAGAGAGTAATAATTGAAGGGAGTTTCTCAAAATGGGGAAAGGTGACCAGTGGTGTTCCACAGGGGTCAGTGTTGGGGCCACTGTTGTTTGTAATATACATAAATGATCTAGAAGAGGGCACTGTTGGTATGATTAGCAAGTTTGCAGATGACACAAAGATTGGTGGAGTGGCAAAAAGCAGAAAGGACTGTCAGAGAATATAGGAGGATATACATAGACTGGAGAGTTGGGCGGAAAAGTGGCAGATGACTTTCAATCCAGCCAAATGTGAGGTGATACATTTAGGCAAGTCTAATTCTACAGCGAATTATACAATGAATGGAAGAGCCTTGGGAAAAGTTGATGGGCAGAGAGATCTGGGAGTGCAGGTCCATTGTACCCTGAAGGTTGTTGCACAGGTGGATAAAGTGGTCAAGAAGGCATATAGTATGCTTGCCTTCATTGGACGGGGTATTGAGTATAAGGGTTGGCAAGTCGTGTTAAAATTGTACAAGACATCGGTTCGGCCGCATTTAGAATACTGTGGACAGTTCTAGTTGCCACATTACCAAAAGGATGTGGATGTTTTGAAAAAAGTGCAGAGAAGGTTTATGAGGATGTTGCTTGGTATGAAAGGTGCTAGCTATGAAGAGAGGTTGAATAAGTTAGGGTTTATTTTCACTAGAAAAAAGGAGATTGAGGGGGGACCTGATTGAGGTTTACAAAATCATGAAGGGTATAGACAGGGTGGATAGAGACAAGCTTTTTCCCAGGGTGAAGGTTTCAATAACGAGAGGACACGCTTTCAAGGTGAGAGGTGGAATGTTTAAGGGGGATACACGCAGGAAGTACTTCACACAGAGGGTGGTGGGTGTTTGGAACGCATTGCCAGCAGAGGTGGTAGAGGCAGGCACGGTAGATTCATTTAAGATGCGTCTGGACAGATGCATGAGTAGGTGGAGAGCAGAGAGATACAGATGCTTAGGAATTGATCGACAGTTTTAGACAGTACAAATGGATCGGCTCAGGCTTGGAGGGCCGAATGGCCTGTTCCTGGGCTGTAAATTTTCTTTGTTCTTTATAACTCTTCCAGAACTATTCCCTTATGCATCAGTCCCCCACCCAAACAAACCTTCTGCAGCCCAGTTCTCTGAGCACCTTCAACTCCAGTCTCTTGAGCCTCCTTGATATACCATTGCCAGTGCAGTAGTTTTGTTTTAGCTAACCTGGTCACAAGCTCTGAAATTCCATCGCTAAACATCTCCAGTTGCCTCAGTGGGTCCTGTGTTAAATTTTGATGAAATTAAATGTTGCCTCTGTTACATTTTGCATCTGACCCACGCTCTCGAAAAACATCTTGAGAGATTTAATGACATTAAAGGCTCTATAATAATTGCATGTTTTAGTAATGTTGTCTCTATCGTGCAAATGGGACTGCTACTACAACAATTGAGCTGTACTAACTCAAGACGATATTGAGAAAAAGGCCCCAAACGTCATAGAGGCCATGCAAAACAAACTATGATCGATTATACGTCAAAATAAGATGACTTTCTTCGCTGTAAAACACATTCAGATGTTCTAGAAGCAATGACAGGCGCTATACAAATGCAAGTCTGTTCCCCCGTCCCCATGATGCTGTTTCTGTTCTCTGTTACGTAACCGGCTGGCCCCGCCCCCACGACTGGCCCCGCCCTCTCCGTCCGGGGCCTGTCACTCATATTAACCAACCCCACCTCGAGAGTCGAGACACCGCCCACCGCTATGACTCAGTTTAGAGACGGCGCCGCCAGGCGTTGCTGTGCTGTGATGGCCGAGTGGTTAAGGCGTTGGACTTGAAATCCAATGGGGTCTCCCCGCGCAGGTTCGAACCCTGCTCGCAGCGGCATTCGTTTTGTGCTGAACTACATAGCCCTGCAATAAATCATTAACTCGCCAGAAAATACTTTCTCCTTTCCTGTTTAAGTTAAACTTCAGTCAGTGTGATTCAAATCATTCTTCGGTGCTGGAAATGTTAGGTTTCGTGGGACATATTATAGCAATTGTGCAATTTTTTAAACATTGATATTGTTTTTTATGTTGATTTTTATATTGTCACCTGATATTAATTATGTACGTTTTAATAACTATTTGCTATTACGTTGATATTTTATTATTGATAAATTATTTTGGTGTTATCACCTAATATTAACTGTGCAATTTTTATACTGATTTTTCTTTTTCCATCGATGTTTGCAGAATGATTAGATTAGATTACTTAGATTACTTACAGTGTGGAAATGATTTAAAATTAACATTTGGGAAGTAAAAGGCACAGGCACTAATGATTAAGATAAAAGTTTGGTTTGTCTTTGTATAAATTTTTAAAGTATATATTGAGCCTCTTCTCAGATGGATGTAAATAGATTTAGGAACACCATTTAAAAGAGCAAAAGGAGTTCTCAGCAGTGAACTGAGGCTGGTCACATTTAGGTCCCAATCAACGTCAGTAAAAGATCTTTTAAAGAAATCTTATGGGATCTTGCTGTGCACATGTTGGCTGATACATTTCCTCCATTACAACAACTTCAAATATAAATAGGTCATCGGCTGTAAAGCCATGATGGTGGAGTGACCTGAGATGGTGCTAGACAAATGCAACTTCGCCAATTGTGGTGTGACCTTTTAGGCAGGAATTTTGACTCATTACTTAATTACAGCCAGTCTGATCCCTGAGTTTATGATGGAATGCACAAGTCAAAGTGAAGATCCTGAACTCATTTGCTCAAATTTGATAAAATTATGCCCCCATTATAAGTGTATACTGAATGAAAGAGTTTATGCCCCCTCTACTGGGCACTTTCCTATAGTGCTAGACTCTGCTGAAGTGGGGAAAATGTGTTAAAAACGGTACCAATTACAACACAAATTCCCAGCTCGACAAACAGAACCACAACACCAATTACTGAATTGAATTAAATATATTGTCACGTGTACCGAGGCACAGTGAAATGCTTTGTCTTGCGAACAATACAGGCAGATCATAGAGTTAAGTAGCATAGATAAGTAAATAATAGGAAAACAACAGCATCCACAACAAGCTTCCTTGGACTCTTCATGTGGACGCAATGGTTAGAAAGGTCCAACAATATGCTTCTTCATTAGGCAGTTGAAGAAATTTGGCATGACGGCGAATACCCTTGCCAACTTTTATAGGTGCGCCATAGAGAGCATTCTGTCTGGATGTATCACTCCCTGGTATGGCAACTGGACCATTCAAAGGTCAGAGACAGTTACAGAGAGAGTGGTGAACTTGGACCGGACAATCACAAAGGCCAACCTCCCACCTAGAGAGTCCATCTACATGGCCCACAGTCAAGAAAAGGCCGCCAGCATTCTCAAAGATCCATCCCAACATGGCAATGTTTTTCAACAACCTCTACCATCGGGGAGAAGGTACAGAAGCCTGAACACATGCACCTTTTGGTTTTGTAACAGTTTCTACCCTACTGTTGTTAGAATACTGAATGGACTCAAACTCTTAACATTCCTCTGTACATAGACCTGTGTCCACGAGGGGGGTCTCCTGCTTGAGCTTTTGCCTGTAAGCCTGGAGAAGAAACACGGCATTGTAGGTGGAGTTCCCAAAATGAGGGGTGTGAATGGAGCAGGAGGCATTAAGGCCTCTTGTGGCATAGTGGTACATCTCTACCTCTGAGTTGAAAAGTGCAGCAGGCCAGGTAGCATCCGAGGAGCAGGAGAAGCGACGTTTTGGGCATAAGCCCTTCTTCAGGAATGAGGCTGGTGTGCCAAGCAGGCTGAGATAAAAGGTGGGGGGGTGAATTTGAGGGGTGGGGTGCTGGGAATACGATAGGTGGAAGGAGGTGAGGGTGATAGGCCGGAGAGGAGGTGGGGGCGGAGAGGTCGGAAAGAAGATTGCAGGTCAAGAGGGCGGTGCTGAATCCGGGGGTTGGGACTGAGATAAGGTGGGGGGAGGAAAAATGAGGAAGCTGGAGAAATCTACATTCATCCCATGTGGTTGGAGGGTTCCTAGGCGGAAGATGAGGCGCTCTTCCTCCAGGTGTCGTGTGGCCAGGGTCTGGCGATGGAGGAGGCCAAGGACCTGCATGTCCTTGGCGGAGTGGGAGGGGGAGTTAAAGTGTTCAGCCACGGGGCGGTTGGGTTGGTTGGTGCGGGTGTCCCAGAGGTGTTCCCTGAAACGTTCCGCAAGTAGGCGGCCTGTCTCCCCAATGTAGAGGAGACCACATCGGGTGCACCGACCGCCCTGTGGCTGAACACTTTAACTCCACCTCCCACTCCGCCAAAGAAATGCAGGTCCTTGGCCTCCTCCATCGCCAGACCATGGCAACACGACACATGGAGGAAGAGCGCCTCATCTTCCGCCTAGGAACCCTCCAACCACATGGGATGAATGTAGGTTTCTCCAGCTTCCTCACTTCCTCTCCCCCCACCTTATCTCAGTCCCAACCTCCGGATTTAGCACTGCCCTCTTGACCTGCAATCTTCTTCCCAATCCGGTCCATCACCCTCACCCTCACCTCCTTCCACCTATCGTATTCCCAGCGCCCCTCCTCCAAATTTTACCCCCTCCTACCATTTATCTCAGCCCGCTTGGCACACCAGCCTCATTCCTGAAGAAGGGCTTATGCCTGAAACGTTGATTCTCCTGCTCCTTGGATGCTGCCTGGCCTGCTGCACTTTTCCAGCACCACACTTTTCAACTCTGGTCTCCAGCATCTGCAGTCCTCACTTTCTCCTAGTTGATCTCTACCTCTGAGCCAGGTTCCAGTCCCACCTGCTCCAAAGGTGTCAATAACATCTCTGAATAGGTTGATGAGAAAACAGCTTTTAATAAAAAAAAACACGATTACAAAACATTTGAAAAGCTTTAACAGGATTTGACAAAGCCAGCCTGAGTTGATAAAAGGCTAATCATGATAAACAAATCTACTGGAGATTTTCTGAAGATGTATCTGATAGAGTAGATAAGGGAGAACCATTGGATGTGTTTTTTTTGGATTTTCAGAAGGGTTTTGATACAGTGCCCTCATCCATAAGAGGTTAGAGGTCAAAGTTAAAGCACATGGGGTGGAGAATTGTCATGGATTGGGAATTGGGCAGAAGTGGGTACTACAGATGCAGGAGATCAGAGTCAAGATGAGAGTGGTGCTGGAAAAGCACAACAGGTCAGGCAGCATCTGAGAAGCAGGAAAATCGTCGTTTCAGCAAAAGCACTTCATCAAGAATGAGGAGTAGAGGGCCCCAGCACCGATCCTTGTGGCACTCCACTGGTCATAAGCCTCCAGTCTGAAAAATAACCCTCCACCACCACCCTCTGTCTTCTACCTTTGAGCCAGTTCTGTATCCAAATGGTTAGTTCTCCCTGTATTCCATGAGATCTAACCTTGCTAATCAGTCTCCCATGGGAACCTTGTCGAACACCTTACTGAAGTCCATATAGATCACATGTATGTGAGTATATGAATGTATGTGTGTATATGTATGTATGTGTGTATATGTATGTATATGAATGTATGTATGTGTGTATATGTATGTATGTGTGTGTATATATATGAATGTATGTATGTGTGTATATATGTATGTGTGTGTGTATATGTATGTATGTGTGTGTATATATATGAATGTATGTATGTATGTGTGTGTGTATATGTATGTATGTGTGTGTGTATATGTATGTATGTGTGTGTGTATATGTATGTATGTGTGTGTATATATATGAATGTATGTATGTGTGTATATATGTATGTATGTGTGTGTATACATATGAATGTATGTGTATATATATGTATGTATGTGTGTGTGTATATGTATGTATATGAATGTATGTGTGTGTATGCATTTACAGGGAGGTCCCTGGGAAGTGTAAAGATGGGGACGTGCGCATGCTCGGATGTAATAACCCCGCCCACTACCCACATCATGTGCCCCATCCGTCACTGTGACTGACAGCTCACCTATCCAATGGGGAACTGCCCATTGCAGGTGTTTAACCAATCGGAGCGGCCCGTCGCCTGGAGACGCTGCTCGGCGGCGGTAAGTACGTGAGGCCGGGGATTGGGGCTTGAGCCTCCCCCAGGCCCAGGGTTGTACCCACCTGTGCCCTTTCCCCCCCATCCCCGCGGTTAAGGATCACATCAACGGGAACTCCGCGGGTATTTAACCCCAAATCGTTGGGAGTGAGCGGTTCAGCCCCTTCACCTCCCCCTGTGTCAGTGAGGAGTGAGGATGATTCCCCCTAAAGTGGGGACGGGGAGTGGGGGTTATCCCCTTCCCCCGGGTCTGGGTCTGGGTCTGGGTGGGGGGTGGGGGTGGGGAGTGAGGATGGGGAATGGGGGTTGTTCCCCCCCCCCCCCCCCCATCTGGTTGGGGACAGGGAGTGGGGGTTATTCCCCCTCTGGGGGGGGGGTGGGGTAGTGAGTTGGGGTTATTCCCCCCTCCCCCTGTCTCGGTGGGGATGGTGAGTCGGTGTTATTTCTTCCTCCCCCGTCTGGGTGGGAACAGGGAGTGGGGGTTATTCCCCCTCTGGGGGGGTGGGGGTTATTCCCCCCCTGTTGGGAGTGTGATGGGGAGTTGGGGTTATTTCCTTCCACCCCCCCGTCTGGGTGGGGACAGGGTCTTGGGATTATTCCCCTCCCTGTCTGGCTGGGGATGGGGAGTGGGGGTTATTCCCCACCCTGTGTGGATGGGGATGGTGAGTCGGGGTTATTCTCCCTCTGTCTGGGTCTGTGACGGGGAGTGGGGGTTAATTCCCCCCCCGCCCCCCTGTCGTCTGGGCTGACTGACAACCTTCTGCACTGTAATACTACTGGATTAGTGGTGCTGGAAGAGCACAGCAGTTCAGGCAGCATCCAACGAGCAGCGAAATCAACGTTTCGGGCAAAAGCCCTTCATCAGGAATAAAGGCAGTGAGCCTGAAGCGTGGAGAGATAAGCTAGAGGAGGGTGGGGGTGGGGGTGGGGAGAGATTAGCATTGAGTACAATGGGTGAGCGGGGGAGGAGATGAAGGTGATTGGTCAGAGAGGAGGAGAGGGTGGAGTGGATAGGTGGAAAAGGAGATAGGCAGGTCGGACAAGTCCGGACAAGTCAAGGAGACAGTGCTGAGCTGGAAGTTTGAAACTAGGGTGAGGTGGGGGAAGGGGAAATGAGGAAGCTGTTGAAGTCCACATTGATGCCCTGGGGTTGAAGTGTTCCGAGGCGGAAGATGAGGCGTTCTTCCTCCAGGCGTCTGATGGTGAGGGAGTGGCGGTGAAGGAGGCCCAGGACTTCCATGTCCTCGGCAGAGTGGGAGGGGGAGTTGAAATGTTGGGCCACGGGGCGGTTTGGTTGATTGGTGCGGGTGTCTCGAAGATGTTCCTTAAAGCGATCTGCTAGGAGGCGCCCAGTCTCCCCAATGTAGAGGAGACCACATCGGGAGCAACGGATACAATAAATGATATTAGTGGATGTGCAGGTAAAACTTTGATGGATGTGGAAGGCTCCTTTAGGGCCTTGGATAGAGGTGAGGGAGGAGGTGTGGGCGCAAGTTTTACAGTTCCTGCGTTGGCAGGGGAAAGTGTCAGAATGGGAGGGTGGGTCGTAGGGGGGTGTGGACCTGACCACGTAGTCACGGAGGGAACGTCTTTGCGGAAGGCGGAAAGGAGTGGGGAGGGAAGGGAAGGGAAGGGAAATTGCAGTCTCTAAAGAAGGAGGCCATCTGGTGTGTTCTATGGTGGAACTGGTCCTCCTGGGAGCAGATACAGCGGAGGCGGAGAAATTGGGAATACGGGATGGCATTTTTGAAAGAGATAGGGTGGGAAGAGGTGTAATCCAGGTAGCTGTGGGAGTCGGTGGGTTTGTAAAAAATGTCAGTGTCAAGTTGGCCGTCACTAATGGAGATGGAGAGGTCCAGGAAGGGGAGTTGCTGTGGGAGTCGGTGGACCCCCCTACGACCCACCCTCCCATTCTAGCACTTTCCCCTGCCACCGCAGGAACTGTAAAACCTGCGCCCACATCTCCTCCCTCACCTCTATCCAAGGCCCTAAAGGAGCCTTCCACATCCAACAAAGTTTTACCTGCACATCCACTAATATCATTTACTGTATCCGTTGCTCCCGATGTGGTCTCCTCTACATTGGGGAGACTGGGTGCCTCCTAGCAGAGCACTTTAGGGAACATCTCCGAGACACCCGCACCAATCAACCAAACTGCCCCGTGGCCCAACATTTCAACTCCCCCTCCCACTCTGCCGAGGACATGGAGGTCCTGGGCCTCCTTCACCGCTGCTCCCTCACCACCAGATGCCTGGAGGAAGAACGCCTCATCTTCTGCCTCGGAACACTTCAACCCCAGGGCATCAATGTGGACTTCAACAGTTTCCTCATTTCCCCTTCCCCCACCTCATCCTAGTTTCAAACTTCCAGCTCAGCACTGTCTCCTTGACTTGTCCGGACTTGTCCTACCTGCCTTTTCCACCTATCCACTCCACCCTCTCCTCCCTGACCTATCACCTTCATCCCCTCCCCCACTCACCCATTGTACTCTATGCTACTCTCTTCCCACCCCCACCCTCCTCTAGCTTATCTCTCCATGCTTCAGGCTCACTGCCTTTATTCCTGATGAAGGGCTTTTGCCCGAAACGTCGATTTCGCTGCTCGTTGGATGCTGCCTGAACTGCTGTGCTTTTCCAGCACCACTAATCCAGTATTTGCTTTCCAGCATCTGCAGTCATTGTTTTTACCCCACTGTAATACTACTGTCAGACAGATGAGGAGATATAAGTAAGTGGATTTTAAGTGAAGTCTTAAGGGCGGTAACAGAGCTAGTGAGGTTTTGGAAGGGACTACTGGTGATCAGGGTCTTAGCAGCTGGAGCTCCTGTTGTCAGTGAAAATTGGAGGCCAGGGTTGAAGGGGTTCAGAGATCTTTTAGGCCTGGAGTGGTTACAGAAATAGGCAAGGGTGATGCTGTGGACGAATTTTAAAAACAAGGATGAGAATTTTAAAATTGACACATTCAATTCTACCTGTAGCAGCAGATGGGCAGCAGTTGAGTGGCAGCTTTGTTGATAATGAAGACGAAAGCCACAGGTTTGAGCTCATTCCTTATTTTTTTGTCCTTTGCAGTTCCAGTTCCATTGAGTGCAATGGGTGAGCCACAACAGGTGAGTGCATTGCCTCTTCCTCCTGCGCAGTACTACAAGGAGTACACAGATGACAATGTCCGCAAAGGCTTTGCTCCGAAGCCACCGCCTCCCATCAGGGACAGCTACACCATGTTTGGTAACCAGTTCCAGTGCGATGACTTGATCATTCGCCCGTTGGAGGGTCAGGGCATCGAGAGGCTCCACCCCTCGCAGTTCGACCACAAGAAAGAGCTCAAGAAACTCAACATGTCCATTCTGGTGAACTTCCTGGACCTGTTGGACATCCTGATCAAAAGCCCCGGGAGCATCAAACGGGAGGAGAAACTGGAGGACCTGAAGCTCCTGTTTGTTCACATGCATCACCTGATCAACGAGTACCGCCCCCACCAGGCCCGGGAGACACTGCGCGTGATGATGGAGGTGCAGAAGAGGCAGCGCCTGGAGACGGCCGAACGCTTCCAAAAGCATCTGGACCGGGTGATGGAGCTGATCCAGAGCAGCCTCTCCTCGCTTCCCGATGACCTGCCTGAGGCTGGGGACCTCATGGCCAAGGTGAAGGTTGAACCCCTCGACACGGACGAGTGCATTGGCTGCGGTCAAGCAGAAACCCAGATAGACTCCTCATCCAAGAGTGAGGAAGTTAGTGATAAAGACGCAGCCATGTGTGCCATCATTGATGACATGACATAGACACTTCAGCTGTGAATACAGCCAGACCGCTTCAGAGGAGACTGGTGTTAATATGATTTTTGTATCGTGCAAGTGGGTGTGATAAATTGTCAATCTAAATCCTCCCCTTTAACTATAGGCAGACAGACTGAGGACTGAGACTGGAGAGGCCTTGATAAGCTGCAGCTGTTGGTGCTGGCAATTTCCATTTGTGCATTGACAAAGGAGTTTGCATTAATGTGGTTTCTTTTACAATCTGGGTACCCAGCTCTGCTTTGCCTTCCGTGAACTCTTTGTGAAGTGTAACACAGACAATCCCACATCTTTCCCTATTCCCCTGCCTTTGGAGATACCCCTCACTCCCCATTCCTGACTCCGAGTCCACTAATGGCAAGTGCTAAGAAGCCACGTCAAGGGATCATCTTCTGTGGTTTTTATTTTTGTCCAGAGATGGTTCCAGAATACGACACGTTGTGCCCCCAGCAGTTTGGTTTCCCGTGGAGTGAACACACTGGCTGACGGTACTTTGGATTTGAGAGTTAAAATTCATTTATCTTCATTCATTTCTCCCTCTTATCCATTTACCTTGCCTCAGCACCTCTGACCCAAGTCTAACCCCTTTCCCTTCTCCCAAGAAAGCATTTTTCTTGTTTTAGAACCTACAGTAGTAACCACTTTAGTGATATCCTGTTCAAAAATCTCCCGTTCAAAGATAACTCAGGAGTGATTAATGGGAATGGAGACTGGACTGAACAACTGAATGAAGCAGTCAGCGTGCTCCAGATGTCTTCAGGCAATTGAGGTGACATTTATAACCTGAAATAAGTTCCATGCACCTTCACATTGACAGAAATTGTCCAGGTTTCCCTTGTATCCTGAATTGTAGTGTTTGTCCATTGTCTTTAAAGTCTTGCTGCACCAGCACAGACACTGAATCCTGGAGTCTAATTCGCATTCTGTTCCTGAGGTGCAGAATTGAAGGTTTCTGTTGACTAACTGAATGGGGCATTGGGTTTGAAATTAAACTGGAACAGATCGAGACAAAAGGTACATACGTTGGCCTGGAGAATGTCTCCGAGATTTATGCTGATAATAGTAGAAAAACTATCAAATGGCAGAAGTTGATACTTTATTGTATTCTAAAGTAAAACATTTCTGTCTCAAAATAAAGACTTTGTTGCCCATTATTCTCTGAAATCCAATTTGTTTCCACAAACAGTATCTGTTCCAACTCCTGGCAAAGTGTGTTGCAACTTGCAGAATAGGTTATATTTAAGTTCCACTGTGGTTCTAGAGTGAGTGTAAATCCATCAGTAGAAATGTGACCATTCTGCAGACAAAGTGCAGCTTGTCAATGCTGAATTGAGCTGACTGTGTGCACACCATGGGTTCTGATTACACTGCCCATGGAGGAGTGATTCACTTAACAGAAATACCAAATGATTCTGAGAGACAGTTATTCCACTGACAGGAGCCCTGCACTGTTGGCAGGGTCAGTACTGAGGGAGCCCCGCACTGTCGGCAGGGTCAGTACTGAGGGAGCCCCGCACTGTCGGCAGGGTCAGTACTGAGGGAGCCCCGCACTGTTGTTGGTCAATATTAAAAGAACGGGATGCTATTGGGAGGTTCAGTACTAAGAAAATTCTGCATCATCGAATCTTCCCTAGAAATGCTGTTTTAAGGGATAAAATTGACCAGAATGTTGGTTAGAACTGCCTTGTTCGTACCTGATATTTGATATTTTACATTCACCTTAGAGATTGTACCTTCTGGTCTTGTCGTCACATTGCAGTTTGAGGAAGCTTGCAGTATGCAAATGGGCAATCAAGCTTTCTGAATAAGGACAGTGACGGCACAAATGAAGCAGGACATTAGCTGTGGTAGGTCTTTGGGATGGCCTGAGGTTACGAATTAGATTACTTAACAGTGTGGAAACAGGCCCTTCGGCCCAACAAGTCCACACCGACCCTCTGAAGAGCAACCCACCCCCTTTCTGACTAATGCACCTAACAATATGGGCAATTTAGCATGGCCAATTCACCTAACTGGCACATCTTTGGACTGTGGGAGGAAACCCACCCAGACACTGGGAGAATGTGCAAACTCCACACAGACAATTGCCTGAGGCGGGAATTGAACCCAGGTCTCTGGCACTGTGAGGCAGCAGTGCTAACCACCATGCCACCCACATGCTTTGACAAATGCACCTGTTTGTTTCCAGAATCACTGGGACTTGAACGTGGGAGATTGGAAATTGCTAAGGAAATCACCCTGGATCCTTGTAACCTACCCAGTTACTCCTGTTGAGCGTTACATGTGAAGGGACAGCAGATAAAGACAGAGTTAGCATTGGTCACTCAACAGTTGAATGGCCTGAAGTTGGGAAAGTAGATGGAGGAAACTGGTGAATGACCATCCGAACCAGGGCCCACAGTTGAGTAGCATATCTCTTAAAATCAGGGAGAAGTGCAGTATCCTACAGGTCACCTGTCTGATTTCTAACACTTCTATTGGAAATCATATTCATTCCATGGACACAAAGAAATAGGCCATTTGGCCCCTTTCGGCTGTTCCTCCATTTCAGATCGTGGCTGATCATCTACTTCAAGGCAGTTTTCCTGTGGGAGCCCCATATGCTACTGAAGGATACCATTCTTTGTAGCGGATGCAACAAGGATTCATCAGATGGAAGGCCATGCTGTAACAAGAGACAGTAGAATGAATCAATAATTCCCAGTAGTTTAGAAGAATGAGATTTCGGGTAAGAACCGCCATTAGCACTTCCCTGAAAGGCCCACTATTTTATGTGCCACTCGGAGACTTATTGGATCTGGCCTTCCCCTGGGACCAAGGAATCCACTTCTCCAAACCTGTATCACCCCTTCCATAGTCCCCCTTCTGTAGCCCCTCCCTTTTTCTCTCACTCAGTTCCCACTATCTTTCTCCCACCCTGTTTTACAATCCTCGCTTTCTCCCACTCTGCTTCTCCCCCCCCTCTCTCTCCATCTCAGTTTCTGCCTCTTTGTTTCTCCTATTCACTTTCTCACCCTCTAATTTCCCAATCTGCTTATTCCCCCTTTGTTTCTCTACTTCTTTCTCCTATCCCATTTCACCCTCTCTGTTCCTCTCCCTCTGCTTCCCAACTCTGGTTCTCCCTGCCTACCACTCTCCCTCTGTGTTTCTCTCTCTTTCCACCCCCCTCTGTCTGTCCCACTCACTTTGTCCCACTCACTTTGTCCTCCTGTTTCTTCCACTCTCTTTCTCCTCCTGTGTTTCTGTACCCCCTATGCTATTTCTCCCTCTCTGCTTATCCCTCATTATTCCCATTGCTCTATATTTTCTTATCTGCTCATCCCCTCTGTTTACCCCAAATCCTTGTGTTCTGTAGCTTTTTGCAGCATTTGTCCATTTAAGGAATAATCGGCCCCTTTATTCTCCCTGCAAAAGTGCAATACCTCACATTTCCCCACGTTATATTACGCTTGCCAAGCTTTTGGCCCACTCACTTAACCTGTCTATATCTCCCTGCAAACTCTGTGTTATCCTCACTGATTGCCTTCCCATTTAGAACATAGAACATTACAGCGCAGTACAGGCCCTTTGGCCCTCGATGTTGTGCCGACTGTGGAACCCACTGAAGCCTGTCTTTCCTACACTATTCCATTTTCATCCTTATGTTTATCCAATGACCATTTAAATGCCCTTAAGGTTGGCGAGTCTACTACAGTTGCAGGCAGGGCTTTCAGTTAAGTCACCTCTCAACCTTCTTCTCTCTAATGAAAACAGCCTCAAGTCCCTCAGCCTTTCCTCATAAGACCTTCCCTCTATACCAGACAACATACTAGTTTACTGCCTTTATTCCTGATGAAGGGCTTTTGCCCGAAATGTCGATTTCGAAGCTACTTGGATGCTGCCTGAACTGCTGTGCTCTTCCAGCACCACTAATCCAGAATCTGGTTTCCAGCATCTGCAGTCATTGTTTTTACTGAATATACTAGTTTATTTTTGTGTCATCCACAAATTTGACTGTGGTACATTGATATACTGTATGTAATTGTGACCCCAGCACTGATCCCTGTGACTCACCACTAGTTACAAGTTGCCAATTCTGAAAATGCCCCTTTATGTTAATTCTGTTTTCTATTAATTAATAATTCTATTAATTAGTCAACCCTCTGTCAACTGCTAGTATACTACCTCTAACACCTTGGGCTCTTATCACTATCCTAATGCATGGTGTCTTATGAAATGCTTTCTGAAAATCCAAACATATTTCATCTACTGCTTCCCTTGTTTTTTTTTAAAATCCTGCTGTTAATCCTCAAAACATTCTGATGAATTTGTCAGGCATGAAATCATGCTGAATCTGCTTGATCATATTTCTAAATGCTCTGCTATTTCATCCTTTATATAACAGACTTTAACATTTTCCCAGTAACGGATATTAAACTAGCTCTAGATCATTTATATATAACAGAAAAAACTAGGCTACCAATACTGACCCAGAGGAAACTACGGCAACCTTTCCTCCAGCCCTGAAAAATATTCATTCACTATAAAGATGAAAGTGACAGCCCTTGACATCAGTGCCTCATTCGACTGAATGTGGCATCAAGGAATCCTGGAAAGATTGGAATCAATGGCTATCAGAGGGCCACACTGCCTGCTGGTTGGAGTCATACCTGTCACAAAGGTGCTTGTGGTTGTTGGTGGTCAGTTACTTCAGCCTCAGGACATCCCAGCAGGAGTTCCTCATGGTAATGCCCTCAGCCCAGCCATCTTCAGCTACATCATGAATGGCCTTCCCTCCATCATAAGGTCAGAAGTGGGATGTTCATTGATGATTGCACAATATTCGGCACCATTTGTGACTCCTGAGAAATTGATGCCGTGTTCAAATGCAACAAGATTTGGACAACGCCCAAGCTTGGGCTGACAAATGACAAGTAACATTAGCAGTACACAAATGCCAGATAATGACTTTCTCCAATAAGAGCTAACCATCGGCACTTGACATTCAATGGTCTTACCATCACTGAACCACCCACTATCAACTTCTTGGGGGGTTACCATTGACCAGGAACTCAGCTGGACTAGCAACATAAACACAATGGTTACAAGAGCAGGTCAGAAGCTAGGAATACTATGATGAGTAACTCACCTGACTCCTCTAAGCCTGTCCACCATCTACAAGACACGAATCAGGAGTGTGATTGATACTCCCCATTTTCCTGAATGGATGCAGCTCCAACAAGGAGTTTGACATCACCCAGAACAAAGCAGTCTGTTTGGCAGCACATCCACAAACATCCACTCCCTCCACCAACAATGCTTAGTAGCAGCAGTGTGTACCATCTATAAGATGCACTGCAGCAATTCACCAAAGATCCGTAGACAGCACCCTTCAAATCCACTATCACATCCACCTAGAAGGAGAACACCCCCATCTGCAAGTTCCTCTCCAATCCACTTACCTTCCTGACTTGGAAATATATTGCCGTTCTTTCATTGTTGCTGTCCTGAAGTTCCTTCCCTAAAGGCATAGACTGCAATGGTTCAAGAAGACAGCTCATCACCACCTTCTCAAGGGAACTAGGAATGGACAATAAACACTGGCCAGGCAGGAATGCCAATGGCCCATGTTCCATGTCCCACGAATTAATTAATAGCATTCTCTATTTCCTACCAATCAGCCAACTTAGAGGACACGCCACCATGGAGGAGCTCCAGAAGAGGTACTTAGATAACAAGTAGGTTAATTGCATGATAGCAAAAAATACAATTACAGTTGGTCAGGAACAATTACTAAGACCTTAGGGAGCTAGTACAGGTGCACCTTCCCCCCACACCCCTCTCCCCCCTAAAAGGTAGAGTAGTGCACCTGCAGATTGTGTGTGACATCAATAGAATGGGTGGATCCAATGGAACTTGAACATTAACATTAACTTTAACAGAATTATTACTTCTACAACAAGTTTACAGTCATTTGAGAGTATGCAATGTGAATATTGCCACAAAAAGGCACATTTTGATAAAGCCATTTATCTCGAACTCATCAGGACAATTTGCAAGAATAACAATTCAAGGAGAAAACTGACACTTTTACTGCATGAGCAGAGAGCACTGATTAATTAGCAAATTGACACTGATTAGTAGAAGTGTTGCCTTAGAGAATGTACCAATTAATGATGAGTTAACAAGCAGGCTTTGTTTAAATTTTAAACCAGTCAGGTGACTTTATTGTTCAATGAAATAGATGAAATACAGTCACAGGGTGGTTATGTTAGCTCAGTTGGCTGGATAGTTGATTTGCAAGGCAGAGTGACACCAAGAGCATAGATTCAGTTCCTGTACTGGCTGAGGTCACCATAAATCATAGTGTGGCAAGTGGCCATTTGGCCCATCAAGTCTGCACAGATCCTCTGAAGACCATCCCACCCACACTCATCCCCCCACCCTATCCCTGTAACTCCACATTACTATGGCTAATCTACCTAAACTGCACATCCCAAGTCACTACAGAGCAATTTATCATGGTCAATCCATCTAACCTGCACATCTTTGGACTCTGGGAGGAAACCAGAACACCTGGCAGAAACTCATGTAGACATGGAGAAAATGTGCAACCTTCACACTGACAGTTGCCCGAGACTAGGATCGAACCCGGGTTGCTGGTACTGGTGCTAGCCATTGAATCACTGTGCCCACCCTCTTTCTGAGTGTCCATCTTTCTGAACTTCTGCTCTCACCTGAGGTGTGGTGACCCTCAGGTTAACCACCACCTAATGAGGGAGCATCCCTAATATATCCTAGACTCTAGTGACCTTACTTACTCACAGGGCAATGCTCTGACCATCTGAGTCAACCAATCAGCACTCTCATGCAGTATAAATATTGATTTGCCCTTGAATTGGTATTCTTGCGAATTATCCTGATGAGTGCATTGCAAAACACTTCAACAAAATGTATCTTTTATCTGCAATCAATTGGTTTCTTGGTGTTACAGGGAGGAGAGAAAGCTGTCATAACTGTGAAACCAGTTCAATAACAATTAACAGTAGTGAGAGTAAATGCCAATCCAAATGAATTAACATCACACAGTTTTATCTCCAACAATGGTGACACAGTTTTGGTTGTGCATCAATGCAAAGTTATGAACAAATACGCAATGTAGGGGCAGGCATGGACTTAGTGCAACTACTTCACCCAGAGAGTGGTGGCTGTGTGGAATGCTCTGCCCCAGAGGGCAGTGGAGGCCCAGTCTCTGGATTCATTTAAGAAAGAATTGGATAGAGCTCTTAAAGATAGTGGAGTCAAGGGTTATGGAGATAAGGCTGGAACAGGATACTGATTGGGAATGATCAGCCATGATCATATTGAATGGCGGTGCAGGCTCGAAGGGCTGAATGGCCTACTCCTGCATCTATTGTCTATTGTCTATTGTCTAATGAATGAGGATTAACACACCTTAATTCATTAGAACAATGCATGTTCTGAATGCATACTACTGTTGTCAGAATAGTCAGCCCTATGAATGGACTTCACCTGATAAATGTTACAGGAACATTAATTAAATTGCAGTCAGAGGAAGAAAAACAACAGAAGGGCTGGTTTCCAAAACCTTGCCTCATGCTGATTGTGGTTCTGAACATCGACTGGTACAGACGAAGATGAAAGGAAAATGTTAGTGGCATAAGCTAAAGATAGGAAGTCACATAAAAACAACATCATGAAGAAACCCGACAGAATCTGAAAGAAACACAAAAGTACACACAGAGTAAAGAGCCATTGTCAATAGCATTATTAACTGCATTGGATAAACCAGGCTCAAAATTACAAAAGGCAAAACAGTCACCTATGACAATTGATTGCTTCAATCTTAATAGGGAAGAGACATAATGAGACTAGAGCAGGGAATACCTCAGGTGGTGTGCTTATGTGAATAAAGACCAAAACCAAATGAAATAAAAGCAGAAAGTGCTGGAGGAACTCAACCGGTCTGACAGCATCTGTATGCAAAGAAATGTTAAATGCTTGGAGTCCAGTATAATTCTTCAGTCGAACTGGTTAAGCCAAAGAGCTGTGGAAGCTTTCGCAAATGGTAACAAGAAGAAAATATATTCACTCTTTAAAGTCATAGCTGGAAAGGTGTATGTAAATACAGAGTAGTATCAAGAACATAAATGGAGACGTGCCATTTAAGAAGAAGATCAGGTTGAGTTAGGAAAATTAATGCAAGACACCAAAGAAGAGTCAGAACTTTTGGAGATCTAGCGTCAATTTTGAGCATTCTCGGGGCAACACCTTCCTGACTGTATCCCACTGTGCCATCACCTCGGCTGGGTCTGTCTTGTTCCTGGGACAGGACATATCCAGGGATGGTGATGGTGATGTTTGGGGCAATGTGTGTAAGATATGTGTAAGACAATGACCCGGGTCACCACAGAGTCTCAAAGAAATGAAACTGATCATTGACCTTGATACTAGAAAAGACAATGGCAGAAACAGCCCTGTTGACCCTGCAAAGTCCTCTTCACTAGCATCTGGGGGCTAGTGTCAACATTGGGAGAGCTGTCTCACAGGAATGTTCACAGAGTCATATCCTATACACCACATCCCAGACATCACCATCATCATCCCTGTTATGTCCTGCCCAAGAGCAGGACAGACACAGCAGAGGTGATGGCACAGTGGGATACAGTCGGGAGGATGTTTCTCTGACAATTCTCAACATTGATGCTAGATCTAGTGAGGCAAGGAATAGGGAGAGAGAGGAGTTGAACACGTGGCTACAGGGATGGTGTAGGAGGGAGGGTTTTGGATTCTTGGATGATTGGGGCTCTTTCTGGGATTGGTGGGACCTCTACAAGCAGGACCGTCTTCATCTGAACCACAGGGGTACCAATATCCTGGGGGGGATATTCGCGAAGGCTATAGGGGTGGTTTTAAACTAATCCAGCAGGGGGATGGGAACCAAAATTGTAGTTCGAGTATAGAAAAGGTTGAGAGTAGGGAGGTCCAAAATCAAGTTTCAGGAACACAAGATGGCACCGGCAAGCAAAAAGTTGGTTTGAAGTGTGTCTCCTTCAACACCTGGAGCATCTGAAATAAGGTGGGTGAACTTGCAGCATGGGGTGGTACCTGGGACTTCGATGTTATGGCCATTTTGGAGACATGGATAGAGCAGGGACAGGAATGGTTGTTGCAGGTTCCAGGATTTAGATGTTTCAGTAAGAACAGAGAAGATGGTAAAAGAGGGGGAGGTGTGGCATTGCTGGTCAAGGACAGTATTACAGTTGCAGAAAGGATGTTTGGGGATTCATCAACTGAGGTAGTATGGGCTGAGGTTAGAAACAGGAAAGGAGAGGTCACCCTGTTGGGAGTTTTCTATCGGCCTCCGAATAGTTCCAGCGATGTAGAGGAAAGGATAGCAAAGATGATTCTCGATAGGAGTGAGAGAGACAGGGTAGTTTTCATGGGGGACTTCAACTTTCCAAATATTGACTGGGAACACTAAAGTACGAGTACTATAGATGGGTCCATTTCTGTCCAGTGTGTGCAGGAGGGCTTCCTGACACAGTATGTGGACAGGCCAACAAGGGGCGAAGCCACATTAGATTTGGTAACGGGTCATGAGCCCTGCCAGGTGTTAGACTTGGAAGTAGGTGAGCACTTTGGTGATAGCGATCACAATTCTGTTATGTTTACTTTAGTGATAGAAAGGGATAGGTGTATACCACTGGGCTAGAGTTACAGCTGGGGGAAAGGCAATTACGATGCGATTAGGCAAGATTTAGGCAGCATAGGATGGGGAAGGTACTGCAGGGGATGGGCACATTAGAAATGTGGAGCTTATCCAAGGAAAAGCTCCTGTGTGTCCTAGATAAGTATGTACCTGTCAGGCAGGGAGGAAGCTGTAGAGCGCGGGAGTCGTGGTTTACGAAGGAAGTGGAATCTCTGGTCAAGAGGAAGAAGAAGGCTTATGTTAGGGCGCTTGAGGGTTACAAGGTAGCCAGGAAAGACCTAAAGAGAGAGCTCAGAAGAGCCAGGAGGAGACATGAGAAGTTGTTGGCGGATAGGTTCAGGGTAAACCCTAAGGCTTTCTATAGGTATTTAAGGAATAAAAGAATGACGAGAGTAAGATTAGGGCCAATCAAGGATAGTAGTGGGAAGTTGTGTGTGGAGTTAGAGGAGATAGGGGAAGCACTAAATGAATATTTTTTGACAGTATTCACTCTAGAAAATGACAATGTTGTCGAGGAGACTACTGAGATACAGGCTACTAGATTAGGTGGGATTGAGGTTCACAAGGAAGAGGTATTAGAAATCCTGCAGAGTGTGAAAATAGATAAGTCCCCTGGGCCGGATGGGATTTACCCTAGGATCCTCTGGGAAGTCAGGGAGGAGATTGCCGAGCCTTTGGCATTGATCTTTAAATCATCATTGTCTACAAGAATAGTGCCAGAAGACTGGAGGATAGTAAATGTGGTTCCCCTGTTCAAGAAGGGGAGTAAAGACAACCCTGGTAATTATAGACCAGTGAGCCTTACTTCAGTTGTTGGTAAAGTGTTGGAAAAGGTTATAAGAGAAAGGATTTATAATCATCTAGAAAAGAATAATTTGATTAGGGATAGTCAACACGGTTTTGTGAAGGATAGGTTGTGCCTCACAAACCTTATTGAGTTCTTTGAGAAGGTGACCAAGCAGGTAGATGAGAGTAAACCAGTTGATGTGGTGTATATAGATTTCAGCAAGGCGTTCGATAAGGTTCCCCACAGTAGGCTATTGTACAAAATGCAGAGGAATGGGATTGTGGGAGATATAGCAGTTTGGATCAATAATTGGCTTGCTGAAAGAAGACAGAGGGTGGTTGTTGATGGTAAATGTTCATCCTGGAGTCCAGTTACCAGTGGTGTACTGCAAGGGTCGGTGTTGGGTCCACTGTTGTTCGCCATTTTTGTAAGTGACCTGGATGAGGGCCTAGCAGGGTGGGTTAGTAAATTTGCAGATGACACTAAGGTCAGTGAAGTTGTGGATAGTGACAAAGGATGTTGTAGGTTACAGAGAGACATAGATAAGCTGCAGATCTGGGCTGAGAGGTGGCAAATGGAGTTTAATGCGGACAAGTGTGAGGTGATTCACTTTGATCGGAGTAACCGGAATGCAAAGTACTGGGCTAATGGTAAGATTCTTGGTAGTGTAGATGAGCAGAGAGATCTCGGTGTCCAGGTACACAGATCCTTGAAAGTTGCCACCCAGGTTGACAGGGTTGTTGAGAAGGCATTCAGTGTTTTAGCTTTTATTAATAGAGAGAACGAGTTCTGGAACCTTGAGGTTATGCTGCAGCTGTACAAAACTCTGGTGTGGCCGCACTTGGAGTATTGTGTACAGTTCTGGTCACCGCATTATGGAAAGGGTGCAAAGGAGATTTACTAGGATGTTGCCTGGTATGGAGGGAAGGTCTTATGAGGAAAGGCTGAGGGACTTGAGGCTATTTTCGTTAGAGAGAAGAAAGTTGAGAGGTGACTTAATAGAGACATATAAGATAATCAGAGAGTTAGATAGGGTGGACAGGGAGAGCCTTTTTCCAAGAATGGTGACGGCGAGCATGAGGGGGCATAGCTTTAAATTGAGGGGTGATAGATATAGGACAGATGTCAGAGGTAGTTTCTTTACTCAGAGAGTAGTAAGGGTATGGAATGCTTTGCCTGCAACGGTAGTAGATTCGCCAACTTTAAGTACATTTAAGTCATCATTGGACAAGCTTATGGACGTACATGGAATAGTGTAGGTTAGATGGGTTTCAGATTGGTTTGACAGGTTGGCGCAACATCGAGGGCCGAAGGGCCTGTACTGCGCTGTAATGTTTTATGTTCTATGTTCTATCTCATCAAATCTCAGAGCTGCAGGTTAAACCTCCTACTGATTACCACGTACCGTCCTCCCACAGCTGATGAATCAGTACTCCTCCATGTTGAACAGCACTTGGAGGAAGTGCTGAGGATGGCAAGGGTACAAAATGTCCTCTGGGTGGGGGATTTTGGTGTCCATCAACAAGAGTGGCTCAGCAGCAATACTGCTGATCAAGCTGATCAGGTACTAAAGGGCATAGCTACTAGACTGGTCTGCTGTAGGTGGTGAGGGAACCAACAAGAGGGAAACACATACTCAATCTCATCCTTATTAATTACTTCCCAATTACTAATCTGCTGGCTGCATTGGTCAGAATGAATACCACAGTCCATGTGGAGATGTTGACCAGCCTTCACATCGAGAATACCCGCCATCGTATTGTGTGGCACTTGCTGTTGCAGGAGGTGTAAAACCTGCGCCCACACCTCCCCCCTCACCTCCATCCAAGGCCCCAAAAGGATCCTTCCACATCCAGCAGAGATTTTCCTGCACTCCCTGCCGTGTCCATTGCTCTCGATGTGGTCTCCTCTACATAAGACCATAAGACCATACATCTGGGAGACAGGACGCAAAGTCACATAACGTTTCAGGGAAAGTCTCTGGGACACATGCACCAAACAACCTCACTGCCCTGTGGCCAACCACTTCAACTCCCCCTCCCACTCCGCCAAGGCTATGCAAGTCCTGGACCACCTCCATTGCTAAATCCATGCCACCTGATGACTGGAGGAAGAACGCCTCACCTTCCGCCTTGTGACCCTTTGACCACACGGCATCAACGTCGACATCACCAGTTTCCTCATTTTCCGTCTCTCCACCTCATCCCAGATCTAACCCTCCAACTTGGCATCTCCCTCTTGAACTCTTCGACCTGTCCATCTTCCTTCCCACCCATCCGGTCCACCTTCCCCACCGACCTATCACCATCACCCCCCCCACCACCCGCATGTACATATTACCTTCCCAGCTACCCCCAACCCTCACCCTCCCATTTATCTCTCAGCCCCCTTCCCCCTCACCCACATTCCTGATGAAGGGCTTATGCCTAAAATGTCAACTCTGCTGCTCCTTGGATGCTGCCTGACTTACTGTGCTTTTCCAGTGCCACACTTTTTGACTTTGTAGTGACAGAATGGCTTGCTAGGTCATTGCAGAGGGCAGTTAAGAGTCAACCGCATGGCTGTGAGTTTGGGGTCACGTGTATTTCTCTGACAATTGACAATGATTTCATGGTCATCAGTAGGTTCTTAATTCCAGATTCTTTTTAAAGATCTAATGAGTTTCTCCAGCACTTTCTGTTTTTATTTGGCACAAAGAAACTCATTTCAAAAGTACTCTTTCTTTCAAAAAGTGACATAGTAATCGGTTAAAGAAAACATATACATGACAAAACTGGACCTGAACAGCCATTTCCATCCTATGTTTTTCTATTCACTTGCGGGATGTGGGCATTACTCGCTGGCCAACGTTTACTGTCTGAATTGACCTTGAGACGGTGATGGTGAACTGCTGCAGTCCATCTGCAGTAGATAGACCCACAATGCTGTTAGGGAGGCAATCCCAGGATTTTGACCCAGTGACAGTGAAGGAATGGTGATATATTTCAAAGTCAGAATAGTGAGTGACTTGGTGGGGAACTTGCAGAAGGCTGGAGTTGATTTCTCATTAGAGAATTCCTTTAAAGGCTGAGACAAGACAAACACCCAGAGCTTGTGAGATCATGTTCAAATAATGACTGAAATCAGTCAGTGGCAAAAATAGCCTCTTTTATTCAGCGATCCCAGCACAAGTTTGAGGCGGCAATAGAATCCCGAAATACAGTTCTTACACTAACCTTTTTACATGCACTTCTTACATAGATTAAAATTCCACTACTATGACGTGACATTGTTTTATCCATAATACACAAAGGTTTGAGGGGCTTCTGTCCAGGGAGATAGGAGATGGGTTAAAACATGTGCTAAGTGCTGGCTGCTACTCCTGATGGGATTAAAAGGGTCTGTCCGGTCTGCTTGCATAATTAAGAGATGCTTGTCTTTTTGTCTTTTAAGTTAATAAATGTTAGTAAAAACTACTAGGCTGATATGCTCTAAATAAGTTAAACATTGCAGCTGGACTTAACAAAAGAATAAGGGATTACTGCAGCTGGGTTGTGAGATTTGTTTACTATTTGCCAGTGAGTTTCATTCATTCATGTAATTTCACAGAAACCTATTTTGTCTGTTAAGGGGATAGTGACCCTATTAAAGGGTATTCAACAAGTACATACTAACTGAGGAAACTGGTGTTCTGTAATCTATTGCAGGTCCAGGAGATGGTTGGTGAGGGCTGATTAATATTCCACATTTACACCACACTCTGCATCCGAAAAGCTAAGAGCATTGTGGGAAACCCCACACACCCCTCACACCCCACACACCCCTCACTCAAACTCTTCTCCCTCCTGCCATGTGGCAGAAGATGCTGGAGCATTCCGTCTCACAGCCAGATTAGATTACTTACAGTGTGGAAACAGGCCCTTCAGCCCAACAAGTCCACACCGACCTGCCGAAGCGCAACCCACCCAGACCCATTCCCCTACATTAACCCCTGCACCTAACACTGCAGGCAATTTAGCATGGCCAATTCACCTAACCTGCACCTTTTTGGACTGTGGGAGACTGTTCCACGCAGACACTGGGAGAATGTGCAAACTCCACACAGTCAGTCGCCTGAGGCAGGAATTGAACACGGGTCTCTGGTGCTGTGAGGCAGCAGTGCTAACCACTGTGCCACCGTGCAGATTGTGCAACAGTTTCTTCCCCAAAGCCCTCAGGCTCCTTAACACAGTATAATCGGACATTTTCCCATCTGAAATTCTTTCGCTATGCTGCCACACAAATGTCTATTATTCATCATTCTTCTATTACACTGTAACTTGCGTGTTTTGCACTTCTTATGTACTTTATGCTGTGAACGATTGTGTAGTCTGTGCTGTCCGTGTAGCATCCTCAGTCCTAGAGGAACACTGTTTCATTTTTACTGTATCAGTTGTACATGGTAGAAATGACAAATAAAAGCTACTCTGCTCTATAATATTATAATGTTTCCTGGAGACTTGTTTGGGATGATATTGTTCTGTATACTACACTTCTTCAGAGATAAACATTGCTTGTAGCAAGGGCTGATAAGGTGTGAAAGTACAGTAATGGACTTGAAAGGGTTGTTTTAATTTGGTGTATCATATGATAATAAAAAATGACAGAACTGCAGTTTTATGAATCAATGAAACCATGTTATAAGAGGGAGTTATGAATGAATGAAACAGCAACGTGGTGTTCGCTTCTGAGTGGATTAGTAAACTGACCTAGAATACAAGCTTTACATTGGGATTGTAATCATTTCGTAAAATATTTGTTTAGATAATCTGACTTTTTTCTAGGTGAATTTTAAAGCTTACTTAACATTTTTTTAATGTAATATTTACATTTTCTGACAACCTACTTCTCAGTGGATTTGTAAATTGAATTATCCCGAAGTAGAAATTGTTACATTACCTTCCTTTATAGGAGAATATATAAAACCAACATTATCACTGCATGGATTCATGATCACAACACTGCTTTCTAGATTAATTGCTTGACTATATGTTATATAATATTGGAATCATTATGATAATGTTATCCAGGATTAATTATTAGAATAAAATGGTATTACGTAGCAGTAAAAAGTTGTATACTCACATTTAATGTCTCTGACCCAGGAACAAATCAATAAAAACATTCTAGAATTCTGAAATAAAGATTCTAGGTCGTGATATTCATTCATTGAAATAATTATTTTAGTTAACTTGTCCCTGAGGAGAGAATTTTAGGACCAAGTCTAAAATGCTGCATTCTTTCTTATTTATTGATGGGATATGGGCTTCATGGATTGGGCCAATTTATATTGCCCATCCTTAATTGCCCTTGGAAAGTTGGTGGTGATTTAAAATCCTCTCCTACTTCAGGTTTTACCCTTTTAATGTGAGATGTTTGTCTTGTGGTCATGTTGCTGAATTGGGCTAATATCCTGGGATGCAGTTTCAAATCCCATCATGGTAGACTGTGAATTTTAAATTTGATAAAAGACTAGAATTTTTAAAAAGCTGGTCTAATGATAATAATGTTACTACTATTACTGTTAGTACTGTAATAATGTTATTACTATTACTGTTACTACTATAATAATGTTACTACTATTGATTGTCATAAAGACCCACCTGATTTTCACTTAAAGTCATAACGATGTAAACACGGAAACAGACCCTTCAGTCCAATTTGTCTGCACCGACCAGATATCTCAACCTAATCTAGTCCCATTTGCCATCATTTGGCCCATATCCCTCTAAACCCTTCCCATTCATGTACCAATCCAGATGTATTTTAAATATTGTAATTGTACCAGCCTCCACCACTTCCTCTGGCAGCTCATTCCATACATGCACCACCCTCTGTTTGGAAAAGTTGCCCCTTCGATCCATTTTAAATCTTTCCTCTCTCACCCTAATCCTATGCCCTTTAATTTTAGGCTCCCCTATCCTGGTGAAAAAAAGCCTTGTGTATTCACCCTATCCACGTCCCTCATGATTTTATAAACCTCTGTAAGGTCATCCCTCAGCCCCAGCCTATTCAGCTTCTCCCTATAGCTCCAACTTTCTAACTCCGTCAATATTCTTGAAGTTTTTTTCTATATCCTTTCAAGTTAAATCGCATCGTTCTGAGAGCAGGGAGACTAGAATTGAATGCAGTATTCTAAGGTGGTCTAACCAACGTTCTGTACAGCTGCAATGTGACCTCTCAACTACTATAGTCAATGCACTTATCAATAAATATCTGGGGAGGAAATCTGCCATCCTTACCCGGTCTGTTCAAGCTGTGATTCCAGATCCACAGCATAAGGGTCACTCTAAACTATCCACTGAAAATACCCTGGAAAGCTACTGAGGTCAGAGGCAATTAGGAATGGACAACATATGCTGACATTACCAGCAACAGCCAAATCCATGTGGAAAATAAAAACAATGTTAACTGGATAACTTCATCTTGCTGAGAGGATAATGATAGTAGAATCATCAACACACAGATTAATGCCAACGCTTTTGACACTTGCCAGCATAAAACTAAAGTTGCTATAGTGCCAGAGGATTGCTATCTCATTAGCCAGAGACTGGGAATTGTTTAAAATGAGGATCACCATACCTCAGGGTCAAGGCAGGAGGAGAGTCCTTCAGGGTAACCTCACTCAGTGTGGGAATTGAACCCACACTATTGGCATCACAAATTGGCTGTCCAGCCAACTGAGCTAACCAGGACCCTATCATAAAGTTGCTGTAGTTCTACTGGACTACAGGATGGCCCTCACATGAGAGAGAGAGAGAGAGAGAGTCACCTTAAGGGGGTTTAACCTGAGGGTCACCACACATCAAATAAGGGGAGAGGTCGAGAAGGAGAGTCTTCCATGCTACCTTCAGCCAGTGTGGGGATTGTGCCCACGATGTTGGTGCCAATCCACATTGCAAACTAATATCCAGCCAAATGACCACAGCCATCATAATGTTCAATGAAGAATACTTGTAGACTTTGGTGTTACCCACCATCCCATGTGGATTATACAAGAGCTGCACAGAAATGCTTCTGAATTTCTCAGATTTGGCACAGAAATAAATTCCAGATTGAGAAGGGAGTCAGACTGGACTGTATTCTGTCACTGACATGATGCTTTTAGTGAAAACCGCAAAAATGTGTTAGGGATTGGGGCCACAGAGATTGTGACCTGTTAGAGTAAACCTGAAGCTGTTATAAATACATCAAAGTTCCATGGCTATCATTCAGGCTTCGGAGTTTGTGACCTCCAAGATTTTGGCTCCTCACTTGGAGACCAGCCACCCACTTCGGGAAGCCCGAGGTTAAAACTATGGAAAGCCGAGTCAAAATGCAGATTGAGACATTTGCACTGAACATAAAGGAGACAAAATCAACATTATAGTGCTCGATGGCAAAGGAAAGTCACGATTGGAAGTACTGGGATAGAGGCAAGAGACATATTCAGTCTAATTGCCAGTGCAGGGCTCCCTCAGTACTGACCCTCTGACAGTGCAACACCCCCTCAGTACTGACCCTCTGACAGTGCAGCACTTCCTCAGTACTGACCCTCTAACAGAGTGGCACTCCCTCAGTACAGACCCTGGACAGCGTGGAACTCCCTCAGTACTGACTCTCTTGACAGTGCAGCGCTCCCTCAGTTATGACCCTCTGAGTGCAGCACTACCTCAGTACTGACCCTCTGACAGTGCAGCAGCACTCCCTCAGTACTGACCCTCTAACAGTGTGGAACTCCCTCAGTACTGACCCTCTGACAGTGCAGCACTCCCTTAGCACTGACTCTCTTGACAGTGCAGCACTCCCTCAGTACTGACCATCGGACAGTGCGGCACTCCCTCAGTACTTCACCATCTGACAGTGCAGCACTCCTTCAGTACTGCTGCTCTGACAGTGCAGTACTCCCTCAGTACTGACCCTCTGACAGTGTACACTTCCTCAGTACTGACCCTCTGACAGAGCAGCACTCCCTCAGTACTGACCCTCTGACAGAGCAGCACTCCCTCAGTACTGACCCTCTGACAGTGTACACTTCCTCAGTACTGACCCTCTGACAGAGCAGCACTCCTTCAGCACTGATCCTCTGATAGTGCAGCATTCCCTCAGCACTGACCCTCTGACAGTGCGGCACTCCCTCAGTACTGACCCTCTGACAGTGCGGCACTCCCTCAGTATTGACCCTCTGACAGTGCAGCATTCATGTCTGTGTCAAAGGACCTCTCCCACTCACTGCCTTAATTTTGTTTGCTGAGGGTTAGAAAGTTCATCCCTTTGACCATCTCAGTGACAACCACCTCACCCACTGTTATAAATACTCAGCCCCTGTTTACATCATCTGAACCTCTGATCACTTGTGAAATTCTAAACAATCAGATGGTAGCCCAATTTTTCCTCTCATCAGATCAAAGGATTTCTCTCATATTTAATGGGTGCCTTGTATATAACTTGGTGCGATGTGTTTGGTTTTTTTTTATTTCTGCTCACAGGATTTGCAAAGGCAGATACAAAGGAAGTGGTTTCACATTCTTCACCGGAGTCTGAAGGCTGCGTGGTGCTTTTTCCTGACAGTTTCTCAGTTATCAGCATCTGTGCACCTACGCTGTGCCTAACGCTGTGACCTGTACACAACCTTCCGATCAGCCTCACCTCCCCCCCCACCTCTCGATGGGAAAGCTTATTTGCCGTAAGGATGAATACCACTTCCATCCTTGAGGAGTTTCTCATCAAGCGCTCACAGCAAAAACGAAGAACTTCACCCTCCAACTACAAAGATCGATATTTCATTCTCACCAAATCCAGACTGGCTTACTACGAGTGTCGTACAGGGGTATGTTCTTTCTGCTTGTCAGCTTATTCTGTCCAGCCACTAGACTTGTATCAATCTGACATCTTCCGTCAACTGTGACTAGGTGACTGTATCTCCAGAGTACTGTTCCCTTTTCAAAAGCGTGCCTTCCTTCATCTGGGCTTGGCTGTTGTTCAAGATTTCTCAGGCCTTTCTTTCACCTGTACAGTTTGTATCATTTCCCAGTGCCAACACAATGGCCACATTAAGGGTCTCAGGCTCTGTACAATCTTTGTCGAAACACAACTCGTTTCTCTCCACTTGACAGCGGTGATCAGAGAGTGAATGTGAATGAGCTTGAGACTGAATTAATTAAAGTCAATCTTTGTTCATAGTTACCAGTGTCAACTCTTGTACAGCAGGCTGGTGTGTTAAACGTTAGTGTGTGTACACTGTGGGCTGTGGGATATTAGGTGCACCTATTACTCTTTATTTTAGATTAGAGTGGTGCTGGAAAAGCACAGCAGGTCAGGCAGCATCCGAGAAGCAGGAAAATCGACATTTCGGGCAAAAACCCTTTAACAGAAATGGAGGCCCGAAATGTCAATTTTCCTGCTCCTTGGATGCTGCCTGACCTGCTGTGCTTTTCCAGCACCACTCTAATCTAAACTCTGGTTTCCACTTTTGCCTATCACCCTTTATTCCCAACTGTCCTATTAGTCTGCCATACCAGCTCTGGGAATGTGTTCACCTCATAACAACCTGTTGTTCTTGGCTATGTTTTATATAATTAATTTATTCGTTCACGGGGATGTGGCCAGAATTTATTGCCCATCCCTGAGGTCTGTTAAGAGTCAACCACATTGCTGTGGGTCTGGAGTCACCTGTGGGCCAGACCAGGTGAGGATGACAGTTTCCTTTCCTGAAGGACATTAGTGAACCGGATGGGTTTTTCCTGACAATCAACAATGGATTCATAAGAACATAACTAGGAGCAGGAGAAGGCATCTGCCCCCTCGAGCCTGCTCTGCCATTCAATAAGATCATGGCTGATCTTTTAGTGATCTCAGTTCCACTTACCCGCCCTCTCACTGTAATCCTTAAATCCTTCCCTGTTCAAAATAAAATCTCTCTTAATTTTAAAAAAATTTACTGAGGAAGCCTCAACTACTTCACTTGGCAGGAAATTCCATCGATTCACAACCCTCTGGGTGAAGAAGTTCCTTCTCAATTCAGTCCTAAACCTGCTCCCCCTAATTTTGAGGCTGTGCCCTCTTGTCCTAGCTTCGCCCACCAGTGGAAACATCCTCTCTACTTCTAACTTATCTATTCTTTTCATAATTTCATACATTTCTATATAGTCACCATTACTCTCTTCATTCCAGTTTCTTTTAAATTAAATTCAAACTTCGTCATCCTCCATGGCAGGATTAAACTGGCTCCCCAGACAATTCCCTGGGGCCTCTGCATTAACAGTTTAAGTGATAACCCAACAAGGCCATCCCCTCCCCAACATATTCGGAAGCCTCCCATTTTCCATTCCGCCCAAATACTACATCTCATCCAAAATTGTGTGTCATAACCGGCACCAAAATCCTGTTCCTCGGCATGGGCTCCTGATTTGACGACAGCTCAATTTGAAAAGCCTCATTCAGGTTTTCAAATTCCGTTATGTGAGCTTGCCCCTCCCTTTTGCTGTAATCTCCTCAAACTAAACAGCTCACTGATCTGGGAGCTCTTTTAATTCAGTCCTTTTAACATATTCTCAATTTACACCACGCCAACATCGGTGGTCAACAGTCAAAAAGCCTTAAACTCTGAAATTCACTCCCTAACCCCATCTGCCTCTGTCCTTTCAGATGCTGCTTATGGCCGATGCATCTTGGAGCATGCTAGAGCTTTATCATTCCTATTTTTATTCACTGATGTGGACACCACTGGCAAGGCCAATGTTTCTTGTATGTTCTTGACTGCCCTTGCACAAGGGATGGTGAGCCGCTTTATTGAAGTGCTACAGTTCACCTCCTGTAGGGGTACTCACCGTAATCTTAGGGAGGCAGTTCCAGGGTCTTAACCCAACAACAGTGAAGGCACAATGATTAGACTCCAAGTCAGAATGGTGAGTGACTTGAAGGGGAATTTACAGGAGGTGATGTTCCCATGTATCAGCTGCCCATGTCCTTCCAAATCATAAACGTTGCAGATTTTGCCTGTGTTGCAGAAAGAGTTTTGCCAAATTGCTAAAGTGCATGTAGTGCATCTTGTAAATAGTACACAGTATTGTGACTATGTGTCGGTGGTTAAGGGAGTAAATAGTGAAGGTGCTGGGTGTGATGCCAATTAAGCAGGCTGCTTTGATCTGAATGATCTGGATCTTGAGAATTGTTGGAGCTGTACCCATCCAGGCAAGTGGAGAGTATTCTATTACATTCTTGACTTGTGTCTTGTTGATGGTGGACAGGCTTTGGGAAGTCAGGAGGTGAGTTACTCACCACAAAATGCCCAACCTCTGACCAGTCCCTATGGTTACAGTATTTATATGGCTGGTCCAGTTCAGTTTCATGTCAATGGTGACCCCTCGAGTGTTGATAATGAGTTGATTCAGTGATTGAAATGCTATTAGTCGTTAAGGGGCAATCTTGGATTATTGCATGTTGGAGATGGTTGTTATCTGGCATTTATTTGGCATGAATGTTACTTGCCACTTGTCAGTTCAAGCCTGGACATTGTCCAGATCTTGTTACCTTTGGGCATGAATTGTTTCAGTATCCCATGATTGCGATTGACAGTGAACATTGCACCCTCATTTGCAGACATCCCCACCTCCATTTTCAGATGGAAGAAAGGTGTTTAATGAAACAGCTGAAGATGGTTGGGCCTGGGGCACTGGAGGTTGTTGACTTCACCATCCAACAAAGCAGCCCAGATTTGTGTTTTCAAAATCTGTGAATCTCGGATATTTCCATTGGCGATGTGTTCGGATGTGCCCAGCGTCATAATTCTGAAGAGAGATTTGAGGTGTTATGTGCATGTAGGCATTGTGTAATGTGGCTGTATTTGTATGCCTGTGTGTGTTTGAATAACTTTGAGTGTTGCCTATGTGTGTGTTTCTGTGTATGTTTTGTCTGTGTGCGTGTTTGAGATGTATCTTAATTAATGTCTGTGTGTTAATGTAAGCCTGTGAGTGTGCATGATTGTGTTTGTTTGTGAGTGTATGTGCACATGTGTGCATGTAATTGTTTGTACATCTGTATGTGTGCATTGTGTGTGTGCATGAGTGTGTACGTATATGTGTATACTTGTGTTAAGCATCTTGCAATCATGGTTCTATGTTGAATATTAGTAACTACAATCTTCTGGTGTACAAAGATAATTACAGAAAATGTCTTAGTGTGGTTACACTCTTATCATTGTGAAATAATTGGGAATTTGATGTATTTGGTTTTGGAACAATGGGACTAAGTAGATGGAATAAATTCAGATTCAGTTTGTTCACTATTTCTACAAAAGTAACCCTTTTCCACCCCTCAGTAACGGTGGTGATGTAGTTATCATTGGCTGGGTCTGGAATAAGGAGCCATTTTGAAAATGTCTCCAACCTGTAACTCGGTTCTTTGGTTGTAGCAAACCTGAAATGAAGGGTCAGGACTCAGAGTGAAGCACACAGTGAAGCTACTTGGATGAAGGGAGGAAGATGCAATTGCTAACTTTGTTGATGTCACAAAGATAGAGGTAGGAGGGTAATTTGTGAGCAGCACATAAGAAGGCTGCAAAGATATAAAGGGCTTAATTGAGTAAAAATTGGCAGATCAAGCATAATGTGGGAAAGTGTGAACATGTCTACTTTGGCTGGAAGGAAAGCAATGTACTATTTAAATAGAGGTTGCAGAACTCTGAAGGACAGAAGAATTTAGTGTCCTGGTACATGAATCAGGAAAAGTTAGTGTACAGCTACAGGAAACCATAGGGATGGTGAATGGAATATTGCAAAAGTACAAAAGTAGAGATGATTTCTTTTGCTATGATTGTACAAGGTATTGGTGAGACCTAATTTGGAGTGTTGGGTACAGTTTTGGTCACCTTATTTAGGAAAGGACGTAACTATATTCAAAACAGTTCACTTGACTGATTCCTTCTTTGGGGGTGTTATCCTTTGAATATGTATTAATTGGAGTTTAGAAGAATGTAAGGTGATCTTACTGATGCATGATCCTGAGGAGACTTTACAGGGCGGATGCTGAAAGAATGTTTCCCCTTGTGGGTGAGACTCGAACGAAGGGGCACCACTTAGAAATAAGTCGTTTCCCTTTTAAGACTGAGATGAACCTGAGATGAAAAAAGGCAAACGTGGTTTAAAAAAAAAACTTTTTCTCTCTTAAAGGATTGTGAGCCCTTGAAACTGCTATCCAAATGGAGCAGTAGAGGTTGGCTTGTTGGGTATTTTTTAAGGCAGGTATACATAGATTCTTGACTAACCAGGGAGTCAAGGATTATCATGAGTAGGCTTGGAGTCAAGGTCACAATCAAATCAGCCTGTGATCTTGTTGATGAACAGAACTGATTCGAGGGGCAGAATGGCTGATTCCTGATCCTAACTTGAAGTGAGAACATGCTATTGTAAAACAAGAGACAGTATTATGTTCAAGAAAGAAAGGGGGATGTAGAATTGCAATTTTTTGAAGTCAGGAAAAGGTTATGGGTCGAGTCTTGGTTTCTTTGAAGAGTTTGTGAGGAGGGAGAGGGTTGGGCACTCCAAGGTAGAAAACCGACAAGGAAGTGGCCGTTTGGCCCATTTGCTTCAACTCCACTATTCATCTGGGTCATGGCTAACTGCACCTTAACCCCACCAGCTCGTCTTTAGGTTTGTAACCCTGAATACCTCATCTGTTCACCACTGGCTCACAGCCTCACTGTCCTGTGTATGAAGTACAGGATAACTGACTTTAGCAAGACAAAACTGCAACTCAATGGGGCAGAGGGCTTGGTTTACAGGGTATCTGCAGGGTAGACGGTGATGTGGTGATCATGTTAAGGGGCTAGTTATCCAGAGACCAAGGGTTCAAATCCATAAGACCATAAGACATAGGAGTGGAAGTAAGGCCATTCGGCCCATCGAGTCCACTCCACCATTCAATCATGGCTGATGGGCATTTCAACTCCACTTACCCGCATTCTCCCCGTAGCCCTTAATTCCCCGAGACAACAAGAATCTATCAATCTCTGCCTTGAAGACATTTAGCGTCCCGGCCTCCACTGCACTCTGCGGCAATGAATTTCTGGACAAATTTAAATTCAATGAATAATTTTAGAATTGAAAGCTTCTCTCAGTAGTGGTGACGATGCAGCTGTCATTTATTGGAAATCTGCCACCCTGACACAGTCTGACCTACATCTTTCCAAGAATGATTCCCAAGATGAGAAACTTCAGTTATGAAGGTAGACTGGAGAAGTTGAAGACCGTTTTCTATGGAGAGGAGAAGACTAAAAGGAGATTTGATAGAAGGTGTAAAAATCACAAAGTGTGGGACAAAGTAGGTCAGGAGAAACTATTCCCTCTCAGAAAGGGGTTGAGAATGAGAGGTCGCAAATATGCATTCATTTGCAAAAAAGGCAAATGTGCTTTAAGAAAAACCTTTTTTTCCCCACAGTGAGCAATTAGGGCCTGGAATGCATTACCTGGATTGTGGTGGAGGCAAATCCAGTTGGGGCATTCTATTCAATATTGAATAGTAATTGAATGTCCAAGATCATGAGGGGAAGGGGGAACGTCGCTGAGTCATACATTCATATAGAGTGATACAGCATAGAAACATGCCCTTCGACCCATCACGTCTATACCGACCAACAAGCAACAAACTACATTAATCCCATGTACCTGCACTTGGTCTAGAGTCTACTATGCTGTGGTATTTTAAATGCTGATCCAGTTGTTGCCAGAGTCCCTGTGCCCATCACTGTCTCAGGCAGCAAGCTCCATATTTCCACCACCCTCTGGGTGAACTCTCCTCGAAACCACTCACTCCTCACCTTAAACATATGCCCTCTGGTCTTAGACATGCCAGCCATGGGGAAGAGGTTCATGCGACCTCCGCCATCCATGCCTCCCATAGTTTTGTGTAACTCTATCGAAGCCACCCGCCAGCCTTTGTTTGCATAAATCAACAGCGGCATTACCTACCTACATTCCAACAGTGACGTCACTGGTTGCAAAGTGATCTGTGAAATCATGAAAGGTGTAGTGCAAGGCTTGCCTGAGTGTTTTCAACATGGATTTAGGGACAACTCTTAGGGCTAACCATGATGTCCATTCAGAGAGCAAACACAGGATTGGCCGAATGACTTCCTCCTGTCTCCTAATCATTCGGTGACCTGATTCCAGACTCACAGCAAACATGGCTGACTCTTAATTGCCCTCCGCAATGCTGAAGCAAGTCACTCAATTCCAGGGCAATTAGGGGTGGAAATCAAATGCTGACCTTACACCAATGCCCATGGAATTGAAAAGAAAGAAATGTCAAGAATCATCTATCAGCTAGACCTTATCTAGGGAGAATCAGAATAGTTTAACAGAATGGTGAGGATTAATCTTGGAGGCAGAGGTCCAAGCTCAGGGGTTGTTGGGAAAATAATCTCGGTATCCACAAAGCAGGCAGCAGACTGTTGAGGGGACCCAGTTACAGCAGAGCATACCAATCGTTTCTCTCAACGTAAATTAAAATTGGATTGTAAAAGATTGCATGCCAGCAGTCATCACTCTTCCTGTGCCTTCAGGATGTGGTGTGGTTGGCAAGATATTCATTGCCCGTCTCTGAGCATGGTGCTCTGATTGTGATGCCACTGGACAGTGATGACAGAGCACACAAGTTCACATCTCACCCTGGGCAACATCACCCTCATCTCCCTTTCCCCCTCAAGCTTGATGCCAGTCCCTGGATGAGACACTTTGACTGAGGCACCACACTGCAGGATGAGGGAGCCAGGAGCATACTGAGGGAGAGTCTCCCTCTGGCTACCCTTGAAATACGGAACAATAGAAATCTCTTAATGCAGACGGCACAAGTCGTGTAGAGCTTTAGTGGGGCCACATTTGGAATATTGTATATAGTTCTGGGTTGGTACACCACCAGAAGGATGTGGAGGCTTTGGGGAGGGTACAGGATTAGTTCACCAGCATGCTGCCTGGTTTAGAGAGTATTAGCTATGAGGAGAGATTGGACAAACTTAGATTGCTTTCTCACTCGAACATCAGATACATCCTGATGGACATTTACAGAACTATGAGAGGCATGGATAGAATGGATAGTTGGAACCTTTATCCCAAGTAGAATTGTCAATTATTAGGGACGTAAGTTTGAGGTGAACAGGGGTAAGTTTAAAGGAGATGTGAGAGGCATGCTTTTTTACTCAGAGGGAGGCAAATGCCTGGAATGCGCTGCCAGAGGAGTTGGGACAAGCAACGTTTAAGAGGCATCTTGACAAATACATGAGTAAGCAGGGACACAGACAGCATAAAGGTTTTTAGGTTAGAAGGGCATCATGTGTTGGCACTGCAATTAAGGATGGGCAACTAGTACTGATTATTTTATAAATTCAGTCACGAGATGTGGATGTCACTGGCCAATCAGCATTTACTGCCCATCCCTGGTAGTAGTTGACACAACTAATTTATATCATTTTAGAGTCAACCACATTGCCATGTGTCTAGAGTCACACTTAGGCCAGGCCAGGAGAGGGTGGCAGATTTCCTTCACTTGAAAGACATTAATGAGCCAGGTCTTTTTTTCCAACAATGGTCTCATGGTCATCAGTAGATTCTTAATTTCTGATTTTTTAAATTGAATTCAAGTTTTACCATGTGCCCTGGTAGAATTTGAACCCAAGTCCCCAGAACATTAGCTGACTTTCTGGTTGCATCGTCTAGCAGGAACGTTGCTTGGCCATCACCTCCCCTCAAAAGTCTTGATTTTGCCAGAAATGTCCACACCCCACGAAAGAATAGCTGAAAAAAGAAAGCCACACTCCCCACAGATTGAGAGATTATTAGATATTAAGGAAATAAAGGGAATCGATGATAGTGAGGGAAAATGGTATTGAGGTAGAAGATCAGCCATGATTTGGTAGAATGATAGAACAGTTAGATGGGCTGAATGGCCTACTCCCACTCCAAGTCTGATGTCTCTGTGTACCTTTAATGTAGTCAAATATCCCAAAATGCTTCATAGGGATAATTATCAAAACAAATGAACACAGAGCAGGATAAGGAGATGTTAGGACATCAGGTCAAAACCCCACTTAAAGAGAACACTTTTGGGAAGTCTCTTAAAGAGGGGATGGAGGTGGAGAAAAGTAAAGGGTGATACTGAGAGATTAGAGTGAGTCTGATGAGGGCCAGGTCAGCAATATGGAGTGATTCTAGTCAGGGATGTTCAACAAAGCCAGAACTGGAGGAGCACAGAGATCTCAGAAGGTTGTGGGGATCAGATTATAGACAAGGGGACAGAGGGATGTCATCAGGAACATCTGTCAGCCAGAGTGATGAATGAAGGAGTTCAGCAGGGATCAGGTTGCAAAGGAGAGAGAGAGAATCCACAGGAATTATATCAAACCAATTTTGAATTGTTACTATCAACTTCAATGCAATACTGAAAGACCGCCACACTGTCAAAGGGTCAGTACTGAGAGAATGTCGCACTCCCAGAGGAGCAGTACTGAGGGAGTTCTGCGCTGTCAGAGGGTCAGTACTGAGGGAGTTCTGCACTGTCAGAGGGTCAGTACTCAGGGAGTGCCGCACTGTCAGAGGGTCAGGACTGAGGGAGTGCCGCACTGTCAGAGGATCAGGATTGAGGGACTGCTGCACTGCTAGAGATGCACATTGGATGAGTGTATCTCTGTTGTAGGCTCTGTCCTGTACAAGTGCTGCATTTTGAAAGTAGCCGTACTGAGAGCATGCTACTGTACCAGAGGTCTTAACCTATAAATTAATATGAGGCCTTGTTAGTCACACAGACTGAGACATAATATCACAGTGCATGAATGGAAGAAGGGCAGAGGGATGTCATCCTGGTGTCCTCTTGGCATTGTTCCTTTAACCCAGACCACTATTAAACTAAACAGGCTGGTCATCAATCTCATCTGCTGTTTGTGAGTTGTCACAGAGTAAATGTCGGCTGCTGCAGCTGCCCACTTCACAGTCTCAGCAATTCAAATGTAATGTGTTATCTGTGAAGCGCTTCAAGATATCCTGTGTGAATGAGTGTGTGCGTGTTTGTGTGTAGTGTGTGTATATATGTGTGCAAATGCATGTGTGCCTGCACAGAGCAGGATAAGGAGACATTAGGACATTAGGTAAAAACGACAGGTGTGTGTGTTTGTTTATGTACAGGTGTGTGTATAGACATGTGTGTGTGTGTATATATGTCTTGCATGTTTGTACACACCCGTGTGTTTGTATGTGTATGTGTTTGTTTGTGTATAAATATGTGTGCGCGCCCATGTGTGGTGTGTGTGTTTGTGTGTATCTACGTGTGTGTGTGTGTGTGTGTGTATATGTGTGTGTGTACATGTGCATGTGTGTGTCGGGGTGTGTGTGGGTGTGTGACAGAGGGACAGAGAGATGTGTGTTGGGGTGTGTGTGGGTGTGTGACAGAGGGACAGAGAGATGTGTGTCGGGGTGTGTGTGGGTGTGTGACAGAGGGACAGAGAGATGTGTGTCGGGGTGTGTGTGGGTGTGTGACAGAGGGACAGAGAGATGTGTGTCGGGGTGTGTGTGGGTGTGTGACAGAGGGACAGAGAGATGTGTGTCGGGGTGTGTGTGGGTGTGTGACAGAGGGACAGAGAGGTGTGTGTCGGGGTGTGTGTGGGTGTGTGACAGAGGGACAGAGAGATGTGTGTCGGGGTGTATATGGGTGCGTGACAGAGGGACAGAGAGGTGTGTGTCGGGGTGTATATGGGTGCGTGACAGAGGGACAGAGAGATGTGTGTCGGGGTGTGTGTGGGTGTGTGACAGAGGGACAGAGAGATGTGTGTCGGGGTGTGTGTGGGTGTGTGACAGAGGGACAGAGAGATGTGTGTCGGGGTGTGTGTGGGTGTGTGACAGAGGGACAGAGAGATGGGATGTCACTGCACTTTCTTTGTTTGGATTCAAAGAAACAATGAACATTTTTTTAACCGATCAAGTGACACTCTTTATAATCAGTGCCATGAAACATCACCCAATCCCATCTTCACAGTCTCAATTTAAAATCAAAATATCAACTTCAGAGAATCATTGTTTAAAGTAGGAAATGTAAAATGTCTTCATCTAGGGCAGTTTGAGAAATGGAATTCAGTTCTTAAAATATCTGCAAATATGGGGCCTCTGGTGGAGAGATGTCAAACCAAAGGCTGTGCATGTTGGGGGAGCTGTTGTCTTCCGAGAATTGTGAAACATGACATGAGTGCCAGGGTTGGCAGCAGGAGAGGTTGGCACGTGCAGGGCTCGTCAGATCCAGAATGGGCAGGTTCCTGGGGAATGTGAGGGTGTTTGGTTTGGGTTCTGAGGGGTATTAGGAGTTTGGGGTTAGTGCAGTTGAGGGTGTGTGAGGTACATTGTGAGTCAAATGAATGAACACTCAGGGATTAGAGTAGGTTTTCCAACCCACGCTGAGAAACAACTATCCAGCCTTTGGAAAATCCAGGCTGTGATGATGGGCTCAGTAAAAATGGAGATGAAGCAGGTCCGTGGGGAGGTGACATCGTCACCGGGTGAGTAATCTGTAAACCAGGAAGTGTTCCACATACCTGTGTTCAAATGCTAGCACTGCAGTATTGATAATTCAGTAAAAATAATCGAGGATTCAAAGCCTAATGATCAAAATGTTCATTCTTGGGAGAGTAGGGCCATTCTTAAATGAGGAATCAATCAGGCTAAAAGGGGTCATGAAATAGCTTTAGTGAGTGGAATTAAGGTAAATCACAAAGCATTTTATTCTTATATAAGAAGCAAGCGGGTAACTAGCTAAAGGATAATGAAGGAAGGCTGTGTGTCAGACCTGAGAGAATGGGTGAGATTCTAAATGATTACTTTGCATCAGTGTTCACTGAGGAAAGGGACATAATAAGTGTTGAGATTAGAGATAGAAGTTTAATTAGTCTGGATCATGTTGACATAAGTAGGGAAGATGTGTTGGGTATGCTAGAGGTTATTAAGGTGGACAAATCCCCAGGACCGGATGGGATCTATCCCAGGTTGCTGAGGGAGGTGAGAGAGGAAATAGCTGGGGCCCTGAGAGATATGTTTGTGGCATCCTTAAACACAGGTGAGGTGTCGGAGAACTGGAGGGTTGCTCATGTTGTCCCCTTGTACAAGAAGGATAGTAGGGATATTCTGGGTAACTACAGACCAGTGAGCCTGATGTCAATGGTGGGAAAGTCGCTGGAGAAGGTACTGAGAGATAAAATCTATTTATACTTGGAAAAGAATGTGCTTATCAGTGAAAGGCAACATGATTTTGTGCGGGGGAGATCATGCCTTACCAACTTAATAGAGTTCTTTGAGGAAGTGACCAAGTTGATAGATGAAGGAAGGGCTGTTGATGTCATATACATGGACTTTAGTAAGGTGTTTGATAAGGTTCCCCATGGTAAACAAATGGAGAAAGTGAAGTCACATGGTATGCAGGGTGTTCTAGCTAGGTGGATAAAGAACTGGTTGAGCAACAGGAGACAGAGAGTAGTAGTTGAAGGGAGTTTCTCGAAATGGAGAAAGGTGACCAGTGGTGTTCCACAGGGATCAGTGTTGGGGCCACTGTTGTTTGTGATATACATAAATGATCTGGAAGAGGGCACTGTTGGTATGATCAGCAAGTTTGCAGATGACACAAAGATTGGTGGAGAGGCAGAAAGCATAAGGGACTATCAGAGAATACAGGAGAATATAGATAGACTGGAGAGTTGGGCAGAGAACTGGCAGATGGAGTTCAATCCAGGCAAATGTGAGGTGATGCATTTTGGGAAGTCTAATTCTAGAGTGAATTATACAGTAAACAGAAGAGCTTTGGGAAAAGTTGATGAGCAGAGAGACCTGGGAGTTCAGGTCCATTGTACCCTGAAGGTTAATGAACAGATGGATAGAGTGGTCAAGAAGGCATATGGTATGCTTGCCCTCATCGGACGGGGTATTGAGTATAAGAACTGGCAAGTCATGTTAAAATTGTACAAGACATTGGTTCAGTTGCATTTAGAATACTGTACAGTTTTGATTGCCACATGACCAAAAGGATGTGGACACTTAGAAGACGATGCAGAGAAGGTTTACGAAAATGTTGCCTGGTATAGAGGGTGCTAACTATGAAGAGAGGTTGAGTAGGTTAGGATAGTTTTCATTAGAAAAAAGGAGATTGAGGGGCGACCTGAGTGAGGTCTACAAAATCACGAAGGGTATAGACAGGGTAGATAGAGATAAGTTTTTTCCCAGGATGAAGAATTCAATAATGAGAGGTCACGCTTTCAAGGTGAGAGATGAAAAGTTTAAGGGGGGTACACATGGCAAGGACTTTACACAGAGGGTGGTAGGTGCCTGGAATACATTGCCAGCAGAGGTGGTGGAAGCAGGCATGGTAGATTCATTTAAGTGGCATCTGGACAGATGCATGAGTAGGTGGGGAGCAGAGGAATACAGATGCTCAGGAATTGGACGACAGGTTTAGACAGTGGATTTGCCTTGGGCTTGGAGGGCTGAAGGGCCTGTTCCTGGGCCATAAACCTTCTTTGTTCTTTGTTCATTATCCTTAAAATCTCAGCTTGAGAGAAGGGAAATTCTGCTCCTCACCTAGTCTGGCCTATATGTGACTCCAGACCCACAGCAACCTTACTGACTGCTTTTTGAAATGGCTACCTCACAACATTCAAAGGTAACTATCGATGGGCAATCAATCAATTTTATTCCTATAAATAAAAAGCTGTCAGCTATTTCGAGTGTGAAACCTGTTCTGCTTAGTTTGCCCAATTACTACTTTGTAAATGTACACAGAATTGATTAAACAAGTTTACTGACAATCCCCAATTACAGCCTGTAAAAAGGGCATTGCAAGAAAAAAATACAATCTCAAAAGAAGCTTGTAAGGTAAATTAAAATGTTGTTGCTGTGCCACTCTAACCCAGACAGTGTGCATGGTTCATGTAAAGTCTGAAATGCACCATGACCACCAATCCCTCCCCATGTTCACATGGGCACAGCTCTATCCTATATTAATCTCCAAACCCTTAATTGCCCTTTAAAAAGGCTGAACAAGATCTGAGCCCAGTATTACGAAAGAATCCGAATAGCTTTGCCAATGGCGAACACCCAGATTTTGTGGGTGAATCGACCACATTAATGGTTTGTTACTCTTTCAGTGTGTTAGCTTCACCCGGAGGAGACTGTCAATGTTGTGGCTTCTGGGGTCAATACTGAGGGGGTGCTGCACTGTCAGAGGGTCAGTGCTGAGGGAGTGCCGCACTGTCAGAGGGTCAGTACTGAGGGAGTGCCGCACTGTCAGTGTCAGTACTGAGGGAGTGCCGCACTGTCAGAGTGTCAGTACTGAGGGAGTGCCGCACTGTCAGAGGGTCAGTACTGAGGGAGTGCTGCACTGTCAGTGTCAGTACTGAGGGAGTGCCGCACTGTCAGATGGTCAGTACTGAGGGAGTGCTGCACTGTCAGAGGGTCAGTACTGAGGGAGTGCCGCACTGTCAGATGGTCAGTACTGAGGGAGTGCCGCACTGTCAGAGGGCCAGTACTGAGGGAGCGCTGCACTGTCAGAGGGCCAGTCCTGAGGGAGTGCTGCACTGTCAGAGGGTCAGTACTGAGGGAGTGCTGCACTGTCAGAGGGTCAGTACTGAGGGAGAGCTGCACTGTCACATGTGCTGTCAGCTTGTTGAGAAGGCACAGAATTCTTTGTGATATATACACACAGAATCAAGAGAGTGCTCCCTAGCTAATATTCCTCCTTTAGCTAGCCATCATTAAAAAACAATTCATGATTTTTGGAATCTTGCTGTGCACCATCTTCCCGCTGTGTTTGGTTTTGCAACACTGAAACCTGACAAAGTAATGAACTTCCTGCATAGAGCTCTGCAATAAGCTGAGCAAATACCCTGCTGGTTCACACCAAGGGAAAGATCACCCTTACTGCTGCATTTTCCGATCCACTGTCTTCATCCTCTCAGTACGGGGTCAGAGGTAACTGGCACTTCCTCTCCATTGTAGAACTGTAGGATTATGTGAATGGTCCTCCAATCTGCTGGGAAATTTCTGTAAAAAATACAGAAAGCAATTTCAGTCAGAAGTGTTGTAGTTACACTCATTAGCAAGACAAACAACTTGTGTTGGTTTAATCTGAGTGTCAGTATGCCTCAGTTGAGGGGGTGGCATTGAGAAAAAACAGCCTGCATGGTAACTTCAGCAAGTACAGGAACTAAACCTGTGCTGTTTGTTTAACTCTACATTGTAAGCTAAGTATCCAGATTAGAGTGGTGCTGGAAAAGCACAGCAGGTCAGGCAGCATCCAAGGAGCAGGAAAATCGACGCTTTGAGCTGATCATTCCTGATTAAGGGATCCTGCCCGAAATGTTGATTTTCCTGCTCCTCGGATGACCTGCTGTGCATTTCCAGCACCACTCTAATCTTGACTCTCATCTCAATCATCTGCATGCTCCTGCCCCACTGAACTCATCTCCACCTACCTCGACACTGTCCTATCCCCCCTAGTCCAGGAACTCCCCACATACGTTCGAGACACCACCCACGCCCTCCGCCTCCTCCAAGACTTCCGTTTCCCCGGCCCCCAATGCCTCATCTTCACCATGGATATCCAATCCCTCTACACCTCCATTCGCCATGACCAGGGCCTCCAAGCCCTCCGTTTTTTCCTCTCCAGACGTCCCCAACAGTACCCTTCCACTGACACTCTCATTCGTTTGGCCGAACTGGTCCTCACCCTTAACAATTTCTCCTTTGAATCCTCCCACTTCCTCCAGACCAAAGGCGTAGCCATGGGCACACGTATGGGCCCCAGCTATGCTTGTCTCTTTGTTGGCTATGTAGAACAGTTGATCTTCCGTAATTACGCCGGCACCACTCCCCACCTCTTCCTCCGCTACATTGATGACTGCATTGGCGCCACCTCGTGCTCCCGCGAGGAGGTTCAGCAATTCATCAACTTCACCAACACATTCCACCCTGACCTTAAATTTACCTGGACCATCTCTGACACCTCCCTCCCCTTCCTGGACCTCTCCATCTCCATTAGTGACGACCGACTTGACACTGACATTTTTTACAAACCCACCGACTTCCACAGCTACCTGGATTACACCCCTTCCCACCCTATCTCTTGCAAAAATGCCATCCCATCTTCCCAATTTCTCCGCCTCCACCATTTCTGCTCCCAGGACAACCAGTTCCACCATAGAACACACCAGATGGTCTCCTTCTTTAGAGACCGCAATTTCCCTTCCGACGTGGTTAAAGATGCCCTCCAACGCATCTCATCCACATCCCGCACCTCCGCCCTCAGACCCCACCCCTCCAACTGTAACAGGTACAGACCGCCCCTGGTGCTAACCTTCCACCCTACCAACCTTCGCATAAACCAAATCATCCGCCGACATTTCCGCCACGTCCAAAAAGACCCCACCACCAGGGATATATTTCCCTCCCCACCCCTTTCCGCCTTCCGCAAAGACCGTTCCCTCCGTGACTACCCGGTCAGGTCCACGCCCCCCTACAACCCACCCTCCAATCCTGGCACTTTCCCCTGCCACCGCAGGAACTGTAAAACCTGCACCGACACCTCCCCCCTCACCTCTATCCAAGGCCCTAAAGGAGCCTTCCACATCCATCAAAGTTTTACTTGCACATCCACTAATATCATTTATTGTATCCGTTGCTCCCGATGTGGTCTCCTCTACATTGGGGAGACTGGACGCCTCCTAGCAGAGCGCTTTAGGGAACATCTCCGAGACACCCGCATCAATCAACTACACCGCCCCGTGGCCCAACATTTCAACTCCCCCTCCCACTCTGCCGAGGACATGGAGGTCCTGGGCCTCCTTCACCACCGCTCCCTCACCACCAGACGCCTGGAGGAAGAACGCCTCATCTTCCGCCTCGGAACACTTCAACCCCAGGGCATCAATGTGGACTTCAACAGCTTCCTCATTTCCCCTTCCCCCACCTCATCCTAGTTTCAAACTTCCAGTTCAGCACTGTCCCCTTGACTTGTCCGGACTTGTCCAACCTGCCTATCTCCTTTTCCACCTATCCACTCCACCCTCCCCTCCCTGACCTATCACCTTCACCTCCTCCTCCACTCACCCATTGTACTCTATGCTACTCTCTCCCCACCCCCACCCTCCTCTAGCTTATCTCTCCACGCTTCAGGCTCACTGCCTTTATTCCTGATGAAGGGCTTTTGCCCAAAACGTCCATTTCGCTGCTCGTTGGATGCTGCCTGAACTGCTGTGCTCTTCCAGCACCACTAATCCAGAATTTGGTTTCCAGCATCTGCAGTTATTGTCTTTACCTCAATCATCTGCAGTCCTCACTTTCGCCAAGCTAGGTATCCAGCCAACTGAGCTAACCAACCCCTGTAGGGTTGCCAATGCCTATGTCTAAATAAAACCCTAGCTAGACCACAACTGAGGTACTGTGTCCAGTCCCGGTGCCCTCACTTACGAAAAGACATTCCCACACCTGCAAAAGAGGGCAACGCATTTTCTCCAAGTATCCTAATATTACGTTTTGAGCAGTAATTTCACAAACTATATTTGCATTTGGTTATTTAAAGAATGTTTCAGGATTTTGAAACATTTTTGTCAGGGAAATATATTTTGAGACATATAAGATAATCAGAGGGTTGGATAGGTCGGACGGTGAGAGCCTTTTTCCTCAGATGGCAATAGGTCGCACGAGGGGACATAGCTTTAAATTGAGGGGGAATAGATATAGGACAGATGTCAGAGGTAGTTTATTTATTCAGAGAATAGTAGGGAATGCTGCAATGGTAGTAGACTCGCCAACTTTAAGGGCATTTAAATGGTCATTGGATAGGCATATGGACAAGAATGGAATAGTGTAGGTTAGACGGGCTTCAGATTATGTCCACATATTGGCGCAACATTGAGGGCCAAAGGAGCTGTACTGCGCTGTAAAGTTCTATGTTCTATGTAATGTTTTAACCATGTTGTTGTGTCTAGTATGAGAGGAAATAAATGGAAAATCACAGCCAGATCATTCAGAAGAGAATACTAGGAGCTAGGTTGTCACACAAAGGGTGACATCTATGTAGGGCTCACACGTACAAAAAACAATAGATACGATTGTCCAATTATTATTTTGAATCTTCAATCAATAGGTATTTCCCGGGCCAGGGTATGCCAGTCAAGATAAGTGGTTTTTTTTAATTTGTTCTCAGGATATGAGGATCCCTCCTGAAGTTAGGACTCACTGTTCATCCCTAATTGCTCTTGACTAAGTAGCAGACGTTTGCCCGCTTGAACTGCTGTGCGCATACTGGCTTGGTGCAATTGAGAGCCTGCTCTGCCACTTCAGGGGGTGATGAAAAGTCAGGAACATTTCTGTGGGTCCGGAAATGTATATAGGCCAGAATAAATGAGAATGGATAATGTCCTTCAGCAATAACATCAGAGGATGTGGTGGAGGCTGGTACAATTACAACATTTAAAAGGCATCTGGATGGGTATATGAATAGGAAGGGTTTGGAGGGATATGGGCTGGGTGCTGGCAGGTTGGACTAGATTGAGTTGGGATATCTGGTCGGCCATGGACGGGTTGGACCGAAGGGTCTGTTTCAATGCTGTACATCTCTGTGAGTCTACAATCCAGTAGGTTTGATTATAATGGACACAAAATTAACATACTATACTAGTATATCACACTTACAGCCTCTCTAAATCAGTCCCGTTGGCAGCTATTAATTATTTAAAGTTGATACACTTTTCCTTCAGGGTTACCCTGGAGCACCCGGCTTGATTATACTGAGTGGGATCTGAACTTTTGACCTTGTGCGGCAATGTGACAACGCTACCTACACGGCCAAGTCCAACACCTTAGTTTTAGGCCACGTCCGTGCTCATGAACAGAAACAGTGACCTTTTCTCTTCGTTTTGCAGAAGAAACTCAACATGAAAGGATCCATCGACATCTCCAAGATCAAGTGTGTGGAGATCGTACTGAGTGACGTCAGTTTCCCTTGCAGCTACAAATACCCGTTCCAGGTACACAGACACTTGGCTGCTTCTTACTGCAGGCCGAGGAGCTTTAACTGGGCCACTTCACAATTTAGTCTCAAGTGCACTGTGGTTCTAACTTACCCTCCATGAGGGTTTCTGAGGAAAAGCCTCTCTTCAGTAACTCCCCAGCTACCACCACCATCCCCCTAACCATCACCACCCACTCGACCAGCCAATACAAATATCAGGATGAGGAAGGTGGCTGCTGTGAGGGAGGGAGGGGTTAAAGGTGGTGAGGGGAAGAGATGGGGGTGGTGATGGTGAGGGCGAGGGGCGGAGTTGTGAGGGCGAGGGGTGGGGGTGGTGGCAGCGAATGAGAGCGGCAGGATTGATGGGGGTGACAAGAGGGGTTTGTGTGGATGGGGGCGAGGGTGTTAGTAGTGATCGTGGTAAGAGAGAGGAGGTGATGGAGATAAACTGGCTTGGAGACCACACGGCGCTCTTTGACTTGCATTCAGATAGCCATCACACCAAAGGGGAGTCCTAATTTGGGATGCCCATGTAATTTGACCTTCTGGCCTGACCAAGGCCAAATCTGTCCTGGACCCGCAAGTGAACGTGAATCCAGTTAGCTTGGTTCCCTCTTCTTTATCTGTTCCTGTTTGTGACCGTAGATAGGAAGACCTGGGGGCACGGTGGCACAGTGGTTAGCACTGCTGCCTCACAGCGCCAGAGACCCGGGTTCAATTCCCGCCTCAGGCGACTGACTGTGTGGAGTTTGCACATTCTCCCTGTGTCTGCGTGGGTTTCCTCCGGGTGCTCCGGTTTCCTCCCACAGTCCAAAGATGTGCAGGTCAGGTGAATTGGCCATGCTAAATTGCCCTTAGTGTTAGATAAGGGGTAAATGTAGGGGTATGGGTGGGTTGCGCTTTGGCGGGTCGGTGTGGACTTGTTGGGCCGAAGGGCCTGTTTCCACACTGTAATGTAATCTAATCTAATTTCTTCTACTTCTTGAGTTCTCTGGCTGATGATAGATTTGATACACACTGTCATGATCTTGAGTAGGTCAAGGAGACAGATTCCAAATCTATTTATACAGGAAGAGATCAATCCCACAGCCAGAATAGAGGTCCACCACCCAGGTATTTTCACCAAACTGATCCATAGTGACCATCCAGATGGTGAACCAACTGAATCTCACATGGAGTGTGGGTTTATTTAATAGCAGAAAGACTTCCATGTGTGTTGTAGTCCCGAGCTATGGACCATGATGGTTGTGGTGCTAATTTCCTTTCTGTGCTGTGGTTGAATCTGTCCTGCTCTTACTGCCATTGACTGTGTTGGAAGGATTCGCAAGTTAGTTCTCAACTTGTTTGTCTGTGTTGTGAACACTTTATCCCTCACCATGGGGTCCTGGGTGGAGCTCAAACGTCAAGCACTGGTTCGGGTTTCAGGGATACTACCCACTGAGCTGTAAGACCTCTTTCAACATTTACTGCACGTCCCTAATTGCCCCTTGAGAGGGTGGTGGTAAGCTGAAAAGGTGTTGCTGGAAAAGCGCAGGAGGTCAGGCAGCATCCAAGGAGCAGGAGAATCGAGGTTTCGGGCATGAGCCTAAGCTGCCTTGCTGAACTACTGTAGAAGAACTAAGAATAAGAGAAGGCCAGTCAGTCTATCGAGTTTGCTCTACAATTCAGTAAGATCATGGTTGATCTGATTGTAGCCTTACCTCCACTTTAAGCCCATTGAGGATCAGAATTATGTCCAACTCAAGTTTGGTGAATCAGGTTATGGGGTTGGAATGAATAAAAGGCATTGAAGAGTTTGATCAGTCATGATCATATTGAATAGCAGGTCAGGCTCAATGGGCTGAAAGGCCTACTCCTGTTGCTATGGTCTAACGTTGAAGATATTCAATGATCCAACCTCCACTGCTCTCTGGTTCCTCCTCATCTCCCATCTTGTTGGAAATACCTTATTTTTAAACTATAGTCCTAGATTCCTCCATGAGGGGGAGCAGCACCTGCCCTGAGAAGCCATCTCAGAATTGTATCTATTTCTATCACGTTGCCTCTCGTTCTTCAAAGGTCTAATGGGGGTAGGCACATTCATCTCAGAAATCAGCTGAGTGAGCCTCCTCTGAAATGTTTCTGAAGCAAGAATATCTCTTGTAAGTAAGGATTGCAAAACTATGGACATTGCTCCTCGTCAAAAGCCCTGTACAGTTGTAGCAAGACTTTTCTATTCTTTGCCACATGGAATTATGGACAACATTCCAGTTGCCTTCTTTCTTGCTGGACCTGCATGTTGATTCTTATTCATGTCCAAGGCCCTTTGTGCCCCAGCATTCTGCACTCACTCCATTTAATCATGTCCTGTTTTATTATCTTACTGCCTCACGTTTTCTATAACGTACTGCATCTGCCTATGTTTGTCCATTCACGTATAGACTTCACCCATATCCTTTTGCAGACTCATTTTGCACTCTCCTTACAGCTTGCACACCTGCCTATCTTTGCAGCATCAGCAAATGTGGCTACGATACAGCCAGTTCCTTCATTAGTCATTAATGTAGGTTGTAAATAATTGAGGCGCAGCACTGATCTCTGTAACACTCTGCTAGTTACAGTTTTAAATGTGAAAATGACGCGTTTATTCCAGTTTGTTCTGCAACACAAAAGGAACACAGGAAAACAGCTTTACCCAGTGAGAGGTGCACATGCAAATTTCACTACTGAAGGTGTGCTTAAGGCAAACAGATGTTTAGGGAGCATGTTAGATAAACACATAACAGCAATAGAAATATAAGGACTTGCTTGATGGAGTTAGGTGCAGAGAAATGGGAAGATTATATAAAGCATATACCCTGGTGCAATAAGCTAAATGGGCATGTTTTGTGCTGTCAATATATTGTCAACCATGCATTGCATGTGCAGACTTTCTGAGGTTGTGAAAAGGTGTATAGAGCTGCTAAAATATTCTATCCGCTACCTTCGTTTGCAAACGTGGTCACACAAATCTCCACCAAGGAAACCAGAAAGGAGGGTGATATTTATATTGAAGAACTGCACCAGATCTGACATCTGGTTAATTGTCCTGTTTCCCATCAGAATTTAATCAAGCCACAGAAGTTTTCAAATCATTACGGACAAAGAGGGGCCGTTCAGTCTATTCTTAGTCATCAATCGATAGGTTCCAATATGATATCTATGCAGCAATCAATCGCTTCCCAAAGATTTTAGTGATTTATCTCCCATTACTTTACCTGGAACGTTATTCCACATGTTGTTCGCTGTCTCTGAGAAATTTATTGGTATCAGTTCTAATACTGCCTGTAACTATTTTGATCCTATCTAAACTAAGTTATAGGCCTGTGGTTTAACTGAAATATCCTGAATCATCTTACATCCCTTTGTCAGAATACCTTGGGCTCTAATGCTCAATCTCTCCTGATGTCTTGAACCTTTGACACAGGCCTGCAAGAAATCTTATTTGGACACAGGTGATTATCCATGAAACATGTCTCTGCTGTGTCTTGGTGACAGAAATAGACACAGTATTCAAAATGTGGTCTGACTGCTGGGAATTTTGATCATCATGCTCTTTGTATTTCTGATGCTTTGGTCATATGTTGTACTCTGTTGGTTGGGTGTGCTGAGCGTTGTGTTGACTTAAAATCTTGGACCCTTTTCAATCTCTGCCCTCAACCCTTTAAACACAATGAATGGAGTCTCCCTGTTTTCCTTCTATTAAATACAGGTTCTGCTGTCAATCTGGTGAACCTACACCACCTTCGAGGTTAAAACATTTTCTTTTGGAAGTGTGGTACCCAGAGTTAATTGCACTATTCCAGATGTGGTCTGACTAGAGTACCATTCAAGTGAAACATCACTTCTGCCATTTTTACATTTTGGTCCCTTGAATTAAAGGCCACAATTCCACTTGGCATTTGGACACTTTTAATATCCATACAATGGTACTGGGGTTTCATGTTGATAGACCTCTAATCCCTTGCATCCTCCACAGATCCTTATCTCTCACTATTAACAAAATAAATCTATGATAGGGTAAATAGACAAGGTCTTTTCCCTGGGGTGGGGGACTCCAGAACTAGAGGGCATAGGTTTATGGTGAGAGGGGAAAGATATAAAAGGGACCTAAGGGGCAACTGTTTCATGCAGAGGGTGTTGCATGTGTAGAATGGGCTGCCAGAGGAAGTGGTGGAGGCTGGTACAATTGCAATATTTAACAGGCATTTGGATGGGTATATGAACAGGAAGGGTTTAGAGGGAAATGGGTCAAGTGCTGGTAAATGGGTCTAGATTAATTTGGGATATCTGGTCGGCATGGACAGGTTGGACCCAAGGGTCTGTTTCCATGCTGTACATCTCTATGACTCTATTCGCTTTAAATTCCATTGCTATTGTTAAGTATTTTGTCCAATTCCTGTTGTCATGTCTAATCAGTGCCTTTGGCATTGGAAGGGCCTGCATTCAGTGAATTAATTTAAACTTTTAAAATATTCTTTCAGGGATGCCACTGGTCACTGGTATGGCCAGCCATTGTTGCTCATTAGCAACTGCTCTTGAACTGAGTTGCAAGGCCATCTCATTGATGAAGGGTGTCGGCCCAATCCATTGACTTTCCTGCTCCTCAGATGCTGTCTGACCTGATGTGCTTTTCAGGCTTCACGTCTATCGACTCTGTCCTCCAGCATCTGCAGTCTTTACTATCTCCGAGTCTCATTACTGTCGATCCAGAGTTACACGTAGAGTAGATAGAGTCATGGATCATAGAAATGGACAGCGTGGAAGCAGGTCCTTTGATCCAACCTGTCCATGCTGACCAGATATCCCAAACTAATCTAGTCCCATTTACCAGCACTTGACCCATATCCCTCCAAATCCTTCCTATTCATATACCCATTCACATGCCTCTTAAATGTTGCAATTGTACCAGCCTCCACCACTTCCTCTGGCAGCTCATTCCATACACGTACCACCCACTGTGTGAAAAAACTGCCCCTTAGGTCTCTTTTATATCTTTCCCCTCTCAGCCTAAACCTATGCCCTCTAGTTCTGGACTCCTTACCCCAGGGAAAAGACTTTGCCTATTTATCCTATCCATGTCCCTCATGATTTTATAAACCTCTATAAGGTCACTTCTCAGGCTCCAACATTCCCAGGGAAAACAGCCCCAGCATGTTTAGCCTCTCCCTGTAGCTCAAATCCTCCAACCCTGGCAACATCCTTGTAAGTTGTTTCTGAACCCTTTCAAGTTTCACAACATCTTTCCGATAGGAAGGAGACCAGAATTGCATGCAATATTCCAAGCGTAGTTTAACCAATGTCCTGTACAGCCACTACATGACCTCCTAACTCCTGTACTCAATACTCTGACCAACAAAGGAAAGCATACCAAATGTCTTCTTCACTATCCTATCTACCTGCAAGTCCACTTTCAAGGAGCTACGAACTTGCACTCCAAGGTCTCTTTGTTTAGCAACATCTCCCAGGACCTTACCATTAAGTGTATAAGTTCTGCCCTAATTTGTCTTTCCAAAATGCAGCACCTCACATTTATCAAAAGTAAACTCTATCTGTCATTCCTCAGCCCATTGGCCCATCTGATCAAGATCCTGTTGCACTCTGAGGTAACCTTCTTTGCTGTCCACTACACCTCCAATTTTGGTGTCATCTGCAAACTTACTAACCATACCTCCTATGTTCACATCCAAATCATTTATATAAATGATTAAAGCATATAGACAGCAGAGTTCAAGTGAATCCTTAGAAGAGTATAAAGGCAGTAGGAGTATACTTAAGAGAGAAATTAGGAGGCAAAAAGGGGACATGAGATAGCTTTGGCAAATAGGGCAAAGGAAAACCCAAAGGGACTTTATAAATACATTAAGGACAAAAGGGTAACTAAGGAGAGAATAAGGCCCCTTAAAGTTCAGCAAGGCAGCCTATCTGTGGAACCGCAGGAGATGGGGGACATACTGTTTTGCATTGGTGTTTACTGTGGAAAAGCACATGGAAGATATAGAATGTGGAAAAATAGATGATGACATCATGAAAAATGTCACTTTTAGAGAGGAGGAGATGCTGGATGTCTTAAAACATATTGAGGTGGATAAATCCCCAGGACCTGATCAAGTGAACCTCGAACTCTTTTGAGAAGCTAGGGAAGTGATTGCTGAGCCTTTTGCTGAGACATTTGTATCATCAATAGTCACAGGTGAGGTGCCGGAAGACTGGAGGTTGACAAACATGGTGCCTCTGTTTAAGAAGGGTGGTAAAGACAAGCCAGGGAACTATAGGCCAGTGAGCCTGACGTCAGTGGTGGGCAAGTTGTTGGAGGGAATCCTGAGGGACAGGATGTACATGTATTTGGAAAGGCAAGGACTGATTAGGGGTAGTCAACATGGCTTTGTGTGGGGGAAATCATGTCTCACAAACTTGATTGAGATTTTTGAAGAAGTAACAAAGAGGATTGATGAGGGCAGAGCGGTGGACGTGATCTATATGATCTATATAGATTCCCTTCACTACAGGACAGAAGAAATCAGAAGGGATTTGATGAGAATTTGTAATAGTTCCATGATCTGCACAACATAAGCCAGCTTTCAATTTCAACTTTTATCAATTGCATTTAAACTGCTATGGTAGGATTCCAACCCATTTCTGCAGACTGTTAGTCTGACCCTCGGGATTACCAATCCAGTGACATTACCACTCTTACCAGATACCCCTGTATATGCAAGATGAAAGTGGAATTAGGAGTGAGGGTGGTATGGTGGCTCAGTGGTTAACACTGCTGCCTCACAGTGTCGGGGACCTGGGTTTGATTCTAGCCTTAGGCAACCATTAATGTGGAGCTTGCACATTCCCCCCCTGTCTGTGTGGGTTTCCTTCCACAGTCCAAAGATATGCAAGTTAGGTGGATTTGGCATACTTAATTAGATTAGATTCCCTACAGTATGGAAACAGGCCCTTCGGCCTAACAAGTCCACACTGACCCTCTGAAGAGTAACCCATCCCCCTACATTTTACCTCTGACTATGGGCAATTGAGGATGGCCAATTCACCTAACCTGCTCATCTTTGGATTGTGGGAGGAAACCAGAGCACCTAGAGGAAACCCACACAGACACAGGGAAAATGTGCAAACTCCACACAGACAGTCACCCAAGGTAGGAATCGAATCCAGGTCCCTGGCGCTGTGAGGCAACAGTGCGAACCACTGAACCACCGTGCCAGCATTGTCCATAATGTCTAGGAATATACAGGCTAGGTGGATTAGCCATGGGAAATGCAGGATTATAGGGATAGGGTAGGGGAATGGGTCCTGGTGGGATGCTCTTTGGAGGGTCAGTATGGATCGAATGGCCTGGTTCCATACTGTAGAGATTCAGTGACATCGGGGACTCACAGCTTGTTGCTACCTAGTGTCTAAATCATACAACTCTATCATTACAAGCAGCTGTTTACATAGGCAGTTCAAATGTTAAAGAAGTGACCAGAAAGTCTGGAGAAGCAGTGCTTATTTGCAGACTCTTAATGATATAACCAGACTCTGTCATTGATAAAGCCACACTTCTTAAACATTGTCTTTTTTCCCAGGTTGTTCATGAAAATTATATTTTGTATGTATTCGCACCCAGTAAAGAAAGTCGACAAAAGTGGGTAAGCGCCCTGAAAGAAGGTGAGGAAAAAAGAAACTCGATGTAAATACTGAGTTGTGTAGTCCTGTGGGATTGGTGACCTGAGCAACCGATTGGGCTGATCCTAGAATTGTATGACAGACAAAGAGGCCACTTGGCCCATCGTCCCTGTATTGTCTATCTCAAAAAGCTGACCAACCCATCTCACCAGTGGGTAGCTAGAGTTGAGGGAAAAGGAGAGAAGGTAGGTAGGGTTGGATTGTGGGATACGGACAGAAGGTAGGTGAGTGGGATTAAGCGATATGAAGGGATGTTTGAGGTCGGTCCTGAAAATCGGGCAGAGACAAAGAAATCGCAGATGCTGGAATCCAAACTAGACAAACAGGAGGCGGGAAGAACACAGCAATCCAGGCAGCACTGGGAGGTGGAGAAGTATAATGTTTCAGGTATAACCCTTCTTTTGGACTAGATGTGGGAGTAGGGGGAGCTCCAGATAAAGGGAGGGGTGTGGGGTAGGAAGAGTGATAGAACAGTGAGGTAGTGATAGGTGAACACAGGTAGTGGGTCGATTGGTGGGATGTGTGGCAAAATTGGGCAAGTATGTTAGATCCAACAGTCCTATCATGATATTAAAAATAAGGGTGAAATTAATTTCCTATGTGGGTTCTCATTAATAATCGGAGGCAGACAAGTAGAACAAGCAGATATGATCCCAAAATTGGAATGAGGTTGATAGCTGTGAATTTCTTCAAACCGGAGAGAATGCAGAGGGATTTACCAGGATGTTGCCTTGAGGTCAGAGAGTTATGAGGAAAGGTTAGACAGACTGGGACTGTTTTGCTTAGAGCGGAGCAGATTAAGAAGGAAGATGATTGTGATGTATAAAATTATGAATGACATAGATAGGGTAGATAGGAAGAAACGTTTCCCTTGATTGAAAGATTAATGACCAGGGGCCATAGATTTAAGAGGCAGAAGGTTTAGAGGAGATGTGAGAAAACACATTGTTACCTAGAGAGCGCTGGGAATATAGGATTCACTATCTGCAATGGTGGTAGAGGCACATAGTATTTAAGAAGTATTGAGATATATACTTGTGATGCCAAGGCGTACGAGGCTATGGGCTATTTTTAGATAATGAGATTAAAATAGTTGAGTGATTGTTTTTGACCTGCATAGGTCAATGGGCTGAAGGGCCTTGTCCTGTGCTGTAGATAAAAGGTGGTGGAAATCTGCAACTCTTTCTTTTAAATTACTGTTTTGGAGAGAATCAAAGCATGTTTTGAAGACTGAGATTGATAGATAATCACCCGTAAAGGTGGACAGGGATATGGAGCTAAGGCAGTTAAATGACATAGAGACCAGTTATGATCCAACTGAACAGACTCAAGGGATCGGAATAGAGTTGTCCCATATTGCCTGTTGGTGATGCACAATGAATTTGGAACTTAGATCCAATTGTAACTGGTGCAAGTTTTACTGCTGATGTCACTTCCTGTGCTCTTCTCTTTCAGAAACTAAGAACAACAACATTCTGATTCCTAAGTACCACCCAAATTTCTGGACTGATGGCTACTGGAGATGTTGTGCACAGCCAGATAAGTTGGCTATGGGATGCCTGTTATATGATCCTAACAGAGACTGTACGTTGTTACCCTTACTCCATCTTGCAACGTTTCATTTAAAAAGAAATATTTCCTTCATTCAAAACAGGTGTAGCTTCCTCCCCTCCACCCTCAATATCATAGTGAGTTCCAGGATTAGTCCTTGCTCAGTGCAGACTCAGCCAGTAACAGACCCAGTTATTGTATAACCTCCTTTAAGGAGAATTTCTGTTTCCATCTTTGATTTGTTAATGAGTGAGAAAAATGTTGGGCATAGGGTGCATAGGAGATTAACTGGGCTTGGCTCAGAACAAGGGATAAAGGCAAATTACTGCGGATTCTGGAATCTGAAACTGACAACGGATCAGTTAGACTCGAAATGTCAGCTCTTTTCTCTCCCTACAGATGCTGCCAGACCTGCTGAGACTTTCCAGCATTTTCTCTTTTGGCTCAGAACAAATATGTTTCCTTTTACTTCACACCGTGGAATATTGATGCTTTAAGATGGATGAGGGACATGCAAAGAACTGAAGGTGTCGGAGAAGGCCATTTGGCTCATGACATCTGCTCATCATTCTATGAGACCCATGGCACATCTGATAACCTTTGATTCCATTTTCTTGCCACTTCATTTTTTTGGTTCAAGGGATGTGAGCATTATTCATAGAATGAAATCTCTACGGTGCAGATAGAGACCATTCAGCCCATTGACTCTGCACTGACCCCCTGAAGAGCATCCCAGCCAGTCCCCCCTCCTTATCCCCGTAACTCCACATTTCCCATGGCTAATCTACCCAATCTGCACATCCCTGGACACTATGGACACTTTAGCATGGCCAATCCAGCTAACCTGCACATCTTTGAACTGTGGGAGGAAACTCACACAAACACGAAGAGAGCATGCAAACTCCACACAGACTGTCCCCCAAGACTGGAATCGAATCTGAGCCCCTGGCGCTGTGAGACTGCAGTGCTTATCACTGTGCCACCATACCCTCGCGCTATTGTGAAGGCTAATGGTAATCGCCCATTCCTAATTGTCCTTGAGAGATGGTAGTGAGTCATCTGGTGTAGCTATACCCACAGGCCTGTACAGGAGGGATTGTCAGAATTTTGACATAGCGACAGTGAAGGAATGGTAATATATTTCCAAGTCAGGACAGTGTGTGGTTTGGGGTGAAATTCATAGGTGGTGGTGTTCCCACATATCTGCTGCCCTTGTCCTTTTGAAAGTTAGAGGTCAAAGGTTTGAAAGCAAGTTAAATGGGTGGTTGGAAAACATGAGACATTTTGATCGCTGAGTCATTGATTGCAATGGCACCCAAAGAGTTAAGAATAACGTTGCTATTCTGTGAGTAACTATTTGTGGTGGCAGGAGCCTTTCAAAGCACTCATTCTCAATTCTCATGTCTCAAAGGAACATTCTCAACATGGGATAGGTGGGGTGGCTGTCACAGAAAAAATGCAATAACCCTTAAGCACGTGAAGTCCATTGTTTCTCTGTCACATGTAAGGCTGGATTAGTCTCGGTGATGTCCCAAGTGTCTAACATCATACGTTCTTGTCTTTTTAGCCAAGAAACCTCTTCCCCCGACTCCGGAACTTAACAAGGTGAGTCTGCTTCATAAAATAAAGTATGAATGCTGGAAGTCAGATGCAGAAACATAAATTGCTGGAGAAACTCAGCAGGCCTGGCAGCATCTATACAGAGAAAGCAGAGTTAACAGTTGGAGTCCTCGGTTAACTCATATATCTTAGCTCGGCTTTAGCTCCACAGATGCTGCCAGACCTGTCGAGTTTCTCCCGCAGTTTTGGTTTTCTGAGTCCGTTGCATTTTGAGCTCTCACAAGTTTATTTTGGGCCTCTCCCAATTGACAGTGTTGCTTTCACTTTGCAAACTAGTGGAAACCTTTGCCACCAGAGCCAGTGGAGCTGGGGGCAGAGCCAGAGATGGAGTTCGTGGTGGTGGCTCTGTATGACTTCCATGGTCAAAATGTGCAGGACCTGTCACTGGTGAAGAACGAGGAATATGTAATCATTGAGAAGATTGATGCAAACTGGTGGCATGCACGTGATAAAAATGGGTAAGACCAATCCCACCGTCACAGCATAGAAACAGTCCATTCGGTCCCACAAGTCTATAATGAGGTCTGTGCTTCAGATAAATTTCTTCCCACCTTGCTTCACCTCATCGTATTCATAGATCCTTCAATTCTTTTTCTGCATTAACTACCCCCTAAATGTATCTGCATTATTCACCTCAACTGCTCCATGTTCCATATTCTCACCACTCTTTGGATTAAGAAGGTTCTCCTGAATTTCCTGTTGATTTATCAGTGATTATCCTATATGTATGATATTTATGAAGATGGTGGAGCATCAATAGCAGGAGTTTCAGAGGTTAATTCATGAGACACAGCAGAGATTTATCCTAAGGAAGATGATCTATGATTCCATGACTCTAAAAAACTGTGATGTGGAGGAGCCAGTGTTCCTGTTGGACTATAACCTGGTCATCGAGTCAGTCATCGAGATGTACAGCATGGAAACAGACCCTTCGGTCCAACCCGCCCATGCCGACCAGATATCACAACCCAATCTAGTCCCACCTGCCAGCAACTGGCCCATATCCCTCCAAACCCTTCCTATTCATATACCCATCCAGATGCCTCTTAAATGTTGCAATTGTACCAGCTTCCACCACTTCCTCTGGCAGCTCATTCCATACACGTACCACCCTCTGTGTGAAAAAGTTGGCTCTTAGGTCTTGTTTTGTTGTGTGATTTTTAACTAAGGTGAGGACAAGGCAACCATGGCTAACGAGGGAAGTCAGGGTGAGCATAAAAGCAAAGGGAAAAGCATATAATGTGGTGAAGATTGGAGTAAAGCCAGAGGATTGTGACACCATTAAAAGCCAGCAGAGGATAACTAAAAATGCAATAAAGGGAGGGAAGATGAAGTATGAGGGTAAGCTAGCTCCTAAAATTTAAAAAAAATGACTGCAAGAGTTTTATTAGATATATTAAAAATAAAGAGAAGCAAGAGTTTATATTGGATTGCTGGAAAATGAGGCTGGAAGAGTAGTAATGGGGAACAAAAAAAATTACGGAGGAACTGACTAGTAACTTTACATCAGTCTTCATGGTGCAAGATACCAGAAACATAACAGAATTTTAAGAGAGGAAAGGGCTGGAGTTGAATGTAATGGTCACCACTAAAGAGAAGGTATTGAGAAATAAGTTAAAAATCACACAACAAAGGTTATAGTCCAACAGGTTTAATTGGAAGCACACTAGCTTTCAGAGCGCTGCTCCTTCAGTATGTGGTTGACAATCACCTGATGAAGGAGCAGCGCTCCGAAAGCTAGTGTGCTTCCAATTAAACCTGTTGGACTATAACCTAGTGCTGTGTGATTTTTAATTTTGTACACCCCAGTCCAACACCGGCATCTCCAAATGTTGGGAAACTAAAAGTTGGATAAATCCCTGGACCAAATGGACTATATCCAAGAGTTCTGAAAGAGATAGCTGAGGCGATTGTGGAGGCATTGATGGTGATCTTTCAGAATCGAGTCAGGAAGGGTCTTAGACTGGAAAGTGGCTATAATACCCTTGTTTAGGAAGGGAGGAAGGCAGCAGACAGGAAACAAAAGCTGGTTAGCCTGACCTCAGCTGTTGGTAAGATTTTAATGTACATGATTGAGGAATGAGATTGCAGAACATCTTAGAAGTACTTGGTGAAATAGTCAGCACAGTTTCATCAAGGGAATGCCATGTGTGACAAATTTGTTACTATTCTTTGAAGATACAATGAGCAAGTTAGACAAAGGAGAACCAATGGATGTGATCTATTTGGATTTCCAAAAGGTGCCATGCACAAAGCTGCTCTGTAAGATAAAAGGTAGATAAGCAGGAGGCTGGAAGAACACAGCATGCCAGGCAGCAACAGGAGGTGGAGAAGTCAATGTTTCAGGTGCAACCCTTCTTCAGATAAAAGCCCATGGTGGTTAGGGGCAGGACTGGCAGAAGGCAGAGACTGGGATAAATGGATTCTTCAGGATGGCAGCAGGTGACCTGTGGAAGTCCACAGTGCTTAGTGATGGGACCATGAATGTCAGCAACCTGGACAAAGGAATTATTGCTGAGTTTACAGATGACACTGGTAGGTGGGGAATGGTGTTGAGTCAGTCACTTGGGATCACTGGTTAGCACTGCTGCCTCACAGCGCCAGGGACCCAGGTTCGATTCCAGCCTCAGGCAACTGTCTGTGTGAAGTTTGCATGATCTCCCCGTGTCTGCATGGGTTTCCTTTGGGTGCTCTGGTTTCCTCCCACAGTCTAAAGGTGAATTTGCCATGCTAAATTACCTATAGTGTTCAGGGAGGTGCAGGCTAGATGCGTTAGACATGGGGAATGTGGGGTTACGGGGTGGGTCTGGGTGGGATGCACTTCACATGGTCAGTGTGGACTCGATAGGCCGAATGGCCTGCATCCACCCTGTAAAAATTCTGTGATTCTTATGAGGAAAGGGTGAATGTGCTGGGCTTGTATCCACCATGGTTTGGATGATTAAGAGGCCTAATCCGGTAATAATCATCACTCTTGATTTGGGCTCCATGCAGGATGACCGGGTATATCCCCAGCAGCTACGTGGTGGAAAAGAGCCCTGAGAATCTACAGGCCTATGAGTAAGAACCTTCTATTTTATGTTATTATTTCGATCATTTTCAGCTCTCCCCCATCAATCCATCGAACTATGTATGTGTATATATATCTGTATGTAGATTTTATAAACCTCTATAAGGTCACCCCCTCAGCCTCCAGGGAAAACAGCCCCTGGCAACATCCTCATAAAGTCTTTTCTGAGCACTTTCAAGTTTCACGACATCCATTCTATAGCAACAAGACCAGAATTGCACACAATATTCCAAAATTGGCCTAACCAATGTCCTGTAAAGCCGCAACATGACCTCCCAATGCCAATACTCAATGCTCTGATCGATAAAGGCAAGCATACCAAACGCCTTCTTCACTATCCTATCTATCTGTGACTCCACTTTCAAGGAATTATGAACCTGCATTCCAAGGTCCCTTTGTTCAGCAACACTCCCCAGGACCTTGCCATTAAGTCCTTGCCTGATGTGCCTTTCCAAAATGCAGCATTTATTTAAATTAAACTCCATCTGCCATTCCTCGGTCCATTGGCCCATCTCATCAAGGTCCCATTGTACTCTGAAGTAACCTTCTTCACTGTCCACTACACTACCAATCTTAGTGTAATTTGCAAACTTGCTAACCAGACCGCCTAGATTCACATCCAAATCATTTATATTAATCACGAAAAGCAATGGACCCAGCACCGATCCTTGCAGCACACTGCTGGTCACAGGCCTCCAGTCTGAAAACCAACCCTCCACCACCACCCTCTGTCTCTTACCTTCGAACCAGTTCTATTCCCAGATGTCTAGTTCTTCCTGTATTCCATGTAGTCTAACCTTTTAACCAGTTTACCATTCTGAACCTTGTCAAACAACTGACTGAAGTCCATACAGATCATGTCCTCCACTCTGCCTTTATCAATCCTCTTTGTTCCTTCTTATATTTGTCTGTATGTGCGTCTGTGTGTTTGTGTATGTGTGCATCTGTGTTTATATCTGTCTCTGTGTCTATGTGTGTGTTTATGCATATGTGTATCAGTTTCCATGTGCTTTTGTGTTTATGTGTGTGTTTGAATGTATGTGTGTGCAGGTACGTGTGTCGGAGATATCTTCCCAAATGGCAGTGTTTCTGGAGGTTAAATAAAGGAAAGCTCTATTGATTGGAAGGATGGTTGGTAATTAGAGAACACAGATTTGAAGTGATTGGCAAACGATTAGAGAGTGAGATAAGGCAAAATATCTTGGTGCAGCGAGTTGTTGGAATTTGGGATGAGAAAGGGTGGTGAAAGCACATTCCCAAAGCAACTTTCAGCTTGGAACTAGATGGAATTTTGTCATTCCCTATCCTAAAGACAGTGGGTGCTTGCTTGATGGGTACATGCAACACAGAAATTGAACTTTAAGAGAATCAGGGATATAGAGACAGCATGGGAAAGTGCAATTGAGGTAGTAGATCAGCCAAGACCTTATTGGCCGGTAGAACAGGTTTGAGGGACTGAATGGCCTACTCCTGCTCATATTATTTAAGTTTGTTTCTGTGTTCTTGACAATTTGATAGAGAGATTTGGAGTGCTAAAGGGACAGAGTGGGGCAGTGGGACTAACTTGACAGCCCTAGTATGACCAAAATGGTCTCCTTCTGAGCTATAAGATGCTGTGACTTCCATTACTGCCATAAATGGAGTTCCCAAGTTAGTAACATGACAGAGTGGGGGCCATGAGAGATTTCTCGGAGTGCATGCCTGCTCAGCTGCTTCCACATGTCAATCGTGTGATGGACATTACCTCACTTACATCTCCCTCATCTTACAGGTGGTACAACAAGAACATCAGCCGGAACAAAGCAGAACATCTGCTTCAGAAAGAGGTGAGAGGTTTGAGTGTCACTGTTTCTGAGGCCAGGGTGTGAGAATGGGAGGTAGAATGTGGAGAGGGTGTGGGGAGGGGGGTGGGTGGTGGTGGTGGGGGTAAGTAACTGAGCACAATCCAGTCAACAGGATGAAGGAGAATTGCTTCTGGAGTGTGTGACAATGACGGAGCACATTTTGTGCATAGAAACATAAAAACATTGAAATTTTTTTGTGGAAGGAGACTATTTCGCCCATCTTGCAGTGTTGACCACAGTGTATAGCTATCTGCTTTCCTGCTCTTGGTCCATAGGTTACAGCACTATCCAGGGAATATTCATTCTTTTAGGGTATAGGCTGCAGGGGTCACTGACAAATCTCCATTGCTAAGTAACCCTGAGAATGTAGCAGTGTGCTTCTTGTTGACCCATGTTGGATAGTTTGATACAATGTTTGGTCTTAATAGATCTCAAAAACACCTTACTAGTCGTAGAGTCATACATCACAGAAACAGGCCTTTCAATCAGTCCATGGCAACCATAATCCCAAACTAAACTAGTCCCACCAGCCTGCACTTAGCCCATAGCTCTCCAAATATTTTATTCATGTCCTTATCCAAATGTATTTATCAATGTCTTTTAAACCTTGCAATTCTACCCACATCCACCACTTCCACAGGAAGTTCATTCCAGACACGAATCACTCTCAGTAAAAGAATTGCCTCTCATGTCTTTTTTTAGAACTTTCCCCTTTCACCTTAAAACTATACCCCCTAAGCTTGAAATCCCCCACCCTAGGGAAAAGACACCTGCCATTCGCTTTATCCATGCCCCTCATGATTTTATAATGCTCTATAAGGTCACCTCCCACCCTCCTACGCTCCAGAAAAAAAAGTCCCAGCCTATCCAGCCTCTCCTTACAACTCGAATCCACCATTTCCGGCAACTTTGTTTCTGGTGAACTTTTCTGAACCCTCTTCCGCTGAATAATATCCTTCCTAAAGCAGGGCCACCAAAACTGCACATGTTGCTGTGGTACTGGATGCAACTAAAGGTCAAGACAGGGTAGGGGAGTCCAAGCCTAGAGGACATAGGTTTAGGGTGAGAGGGGAAAGATTCGAAGGGCCTGTTTCCACACTGTAAGTAATCTAATCTAATCTAATCTAAAAGGGACCTAACGGGCAACTTTTTCACGCAGAGGATGGTACGTGTATGGAATGAGCTGCCAGGTGAAGTGGTGGAGGCTGGTACAATTACAGCATTTAAAAGGCATGTGGATGGGTATATGAATAGAAAGGGTTTACATGGATATGGGCCAAGTGCTGGCAAATGGAACAAGATTTATTTAGGATATCTGGTCGGCATGGATGGGTTGGATCGAAGGGCCTGTTTCCGTGCTGTACTTCTCCATGACTATATACTGGATTAGCGGTGCTGGAAGAGCACAGCAGTTCAGGCAGCATCCAACGAGCAGTGAAATCGACGTTTCGGGCAAAAGCCCTTCATCAGGAATAAAGGCAGTGAGCCTGAAGCGTGGAGAGGTAAGCGAGAGAAGGGTGGGGGTGGGGAGAGAGTAGCATAGAGTACAATGGGTGAGTGGGGGAGGAGATGAAGGTGATAGGTCAAGGAGGAGAGGGTGGAGTGGATAGGTGGAAAAGAAGATAGGCAGGTCGGACAAGTCCGGACAAGTCAAGGAGACAGTTACTGAGTTGGAAGTTTGAAACTAGGATGAGGTGGGGGAAGGGGAAATGAGGAAGCTGCTGAAGTCCACATTGATGCCCTGGAGTTGAAGTGTTCCGAGGCAGAAGATGAGGCGTTCTTCCTCCAGGCGTCTGGTGGTGAGGGAGCGGCGGTGAAGGAGGCCCAGGACCTCCTTGTCCTTGGCAGAGTGGGAGGGGGAGTTGAAATGTTGGGCCACGGGGCGGTTTGGTTGATTGGTGCGGGTGTCTCGGAGATGTTCCCTAAATCGCTCTGCTAGGAGGCGCCCAGTCTCCCCAGTGTAGAGGAGACCACATCGGGAGCAACGGATACAATAAATGATATTAGTGGATGTGCAGGTGAAACTTTGATGGATGTGGAAGGCTCCTTTAGGGCCTTGGATAGAGGTGAGGGAGGAGGTGTGGGCACAGGTTTTACAGTTCCTGCGGTGGCAGGGGAAAGTGCTAGAATGGGAGGGTGGGTCGTAGGGGGGTGTGGACCTGACCAGGTAGTCGCGGAGGGAACGGTCTCCACGTTTCCTTTACTAAAGGATATTCCGGAACCAGATGGGGTTTTTAATGTCAGTACAACAGCTCCTCAAACACTGCTATGGAAACCAGGTTTTCAAACATTCTTTCATTGGATGTGGCCTTTGTTGGCAAGGTCAGTGTTTGTTACCCATCGCTAATTGCCCTTGTACTGAGAGGATTGTGAGACCATTACAGAGGACAGTCAACCAGGTTAATGTGAGCTAGGCCAGACCAAGTTAGGATTGCAGATCCCCTTCCCTAAAGAACATTGGTGAACCAGATAGGTTTTTACAATTGGTGATTGTTGGAATAGTCACCATTATGAAGACTCATTCCAGGTTTATTAATTGAATTTAATTTCCACCAGCTGCAATGGTGGGATTTGAACCTGTGGCTTCCCCCAAGCATTTAGCCTGAGCATCTGAATAACTAGTTTAACCCTAACCCATCTCCTCTAAAATGAACTGATGGTTCTCAATTTCTGGTGAATTACTAACTCGTTATGAATCCAGGAGCAGAATGTCTACACCACAATATTCATTGCCATGGTCCATTTAACACAGATAGAGGACATTTTGCCCTTCACATTTGTATCAACTCTGCTGTGAAAACCAGTTCATTGAAACCCACCCGGTTTTTCCCAAAGTCACTCAAATAATGTATTCCTGTTTCATTTTGGACGCATTAGGCACAGTAAGAAAATGTCTAGAGTGATCTTATGAGCTGTTGGCTTGGCGCTCTGTCCAGAAAACCCATAAAACACAGAAGCAGAAGTAGGCCATTCAGCCCATCGAGTCTGCTCCACCAGTCAATGAGATCACGACTGATTTGATAGTCCTTAACTTTTGTTAGTGCAGGTCAAATTTCAGGACTGGAAATATAGGGAGTTGATGGCCTAGTCGTATCAACACTGAGCTATTAATACAGGAACCAGGGCAAAGCCCTGGGGACCCAGATTCAAATCCCCCGCTAGGCAGATGGTGGAATTTGAATTCAATAAGTATTTGGAATTAAGAGACTAATAATGACCATGAAACCCTTGTTGGCGAAACCCAGCTGGTTCACTAATGTCCTTTAGCAAAGGAAATCTGCCATCCTCCCCTAGTCTGGTCCATGTGCGAGTTCACCATGCTGTGGCCAACCACTTCAACTCCCCCTCCCATCCTGCTAAGGACTTGCAAGTCCTGGGCCCCCTCCACCGCCAAATCTTAGCGACCCGACACCTGGAGGAAGAATGCCTCACCTTCCACCTTGGGACCCTCCAACCACGCTGCATCAATGCCGCTTTCACCAGTTTCCTCATCTCCCCTATCCTTCCACCTCATCCCTGATCCAACCCTCCAACTCGGCACCACCCTTGTGAACTGTCCTATCTGTCCATCTTCATTCACCTGTCCGCTCCACCCGCTGCTATGAGCTATCACCATCACACCTTGCCCGCATTGTCTTTAAACCTGCCACTGTCCATTTCTGACCTCCACCAATCCCATAACTGAGGACACAAACTTGCTGCAACACCTAGGCCCTGGCAAATCTCCTGATATCAAAAAGTCCACCCCTGCCTCATTGGCTTCACTAGCAAGGCTCTGAAATTCCCTCGGAAAAACATTCCTAACATTCTGCTGCATCTCCTCCTTAAATCAAGTATTTTGGTCACAGGCTGGAATCCCTCATATGATGTGTCTTTGTGTGATGCAGTGGGCCTAATAATTATTCATCTTTTAATGTTTCAGGGCAAACAAGGAGCTTTCATGGTGAGGGATTCGAGACAGGCTGGAATGTACACAGTCTCGGTCTTCATTAAAGCGACCAGGTAACTCATTGTAACAACCTGCTGTGGGATCATTACCATAACATTTGGGAAAGAGGGCAACATTATTGAACTGTCAGTGCTGAGGGAGTGCTGCATTATTGAATTGTCAGTGCTGAGGGAGTGCTGCATTATTGAATTGCTAGAACTGAACGAATGCTGCACTGTTGAATTGTCAGTATTGAGGCAGTGCTGCATTACTAAATTGTAAGTACTGAGAGAGTGCTGCATGGTTGAATGGTCGGTTTCAGGGTGTGCTGCACTGTTGAATTGTCAGTATGAAGGGGTGCTGCATTATTGAGCTGGCAGTTTTCGGGGAATGCTGCATGAATGAATTGTCAGATCTGAGGGAGTGCTGCATTGTTGAATTATCAGTACTGAGAGAGTGCTGCATTATTGAATTGTCAGTGCTGAGGGAATGCTCCACTGCTGAATTGTCAGGACAAAGGGAGTGTTGCATTATTGAATTGCCAGAATTGTGGGACTGTTGCATTGTTACTGAGGGAGTGCTATAGTATTGAAATGTCAGTTCTGAGGGAATGCCGCATTACTGAATTGTCAATTCTGTGTCAGTACTGCATTATTAAATTGTCACTACTGAGGGAATGCTGCCTTATTGAATTGTCAGTAATGAAGGAGTGCTGCATTATTGAAGTATCAGTACCAAGGGAGAGCTGTATTGTTAAATTTCCAGTTCTGAGGGAGTGCTGCATTACTGAGTTGTCAGTACTGAGGGAGTGCTGCACTGTTGAACTGTCAATAATGAGCAACTGCTACAGTATTGTATTTTCAGTACTGAGGGAGTGCTGCATTACCGAATTATCAGTACTGAGGGAGTGGTGCACTGTTGATTTATCAGTACTGAGGGAGTGTTGCACTGTTGATTTATCAGTACTGAGGGAGTGTTGCACTGTTGAATTGTCAGTTCAAAAGGATTGCTGCACTGTTGAAATGTCAGTTCTGAGGGAATGCTGCATTAGTGAATTGCCAGATCTGTGTCAGTGCTGGATTGTTGAATTGTTAGTTCTGTGGGCGTGCTGCACTGTTGAATTGTCAGTACTGAGGGAGTGCTGCACTGTTGAATTGTCAGTTCTGTGTGAGTGCTGCATTATTGAATTTTCAGTATAAAGGGTATGCTGCAGTGTTGAATTGTCAGTTCTGAGTGAATGCTGCACTTTTGAATTGTCAGTTATGTGGGAGTGTTGTGTTGTGGAATTATCAGTACTGAGGGAGTGGTGCACTGTTGAATTGTCAGTACTGAGGGAATGCTGCACTTTGAATTGTTAGTTTGTGGGAGTGTTGCATTGTTGAATTATCAGTACAGTGGGAGAGCTGTATTGCTGAATTTCCATTTCTGAGGTAGTGCTGCACTGTTGAATTGTCAGTTCAGAAAGAGCGTTGCGTTATTGAATTGATGGAGTGCTGCATTATTGAATTGTCAGAACTGCGGGACTGCTGCATTATTGAATTGTGAGTAATGAGGAAGTGTTGCACTATTGAATTGTCAGTAATTTGGAAGTGCTGCATTGTTGTATTATCAGTACCGAGGCAGAGCTATATTGTTGAATTTCCAGTTCTGAGGGAGTGCTGCATTACAGAAGTGTCAGTACTGAGGGAGTGCTGCACTGTTGAATTGTCAGTACTGAGGGAGTGCTGCATGAATGAGTTGTCAGTTTGGAGGGCGTGCTGCAGTATTGAAATATCAGTTCTGAGGGAATGCTGCATTACTGAATTGTCAGTTCTGTGTCAGTGCTGGATTGCTGAATTGTTAGTTCTGAGGGAGTGCTGCATTATTGGATTGTCATTGAAGAGGGAGTATTACATTGTTGAATTGTCAGTACTGAGGGGATGCTGTATTGCTGAATTGATAACTGAGGGAGTGCTACAGTATTGAAATGTCTGAGGGGATGCTGCATTACTGAATTGTCAGTTCTGTGTCAGTACTGCATTGTTGAATTGTCAATTCTGAGGGTGTGCTGTATTATTGCATTGTCAGTAATGAGGGAGTTCTACATTGTTGAATTGGCTGTGCTGACGGAGGGCTACATTAGTGAATTGTCAGTTCTGTGGGAGTGCTGCACTGTTTAATCGTCAGTACTGAGGGAGTGCTGCACTGTTGAATTGTCAGTTCTGAGGGAGTGCTGCACTGTTGAATTGTCAGTCCTGAGGGAGTGCTGCACTGTTTAATTGTCAGTACTGAGGGAGTGCTGCACTGTTGAATTGTCAGTTCTGAGGGAGTGCTGCACTGTTGAATTGTCAGTCCTGAGGGAGTGCTGCACTGTCGAATTGTCAGTACTGAGGGAGTGCTGCACTGTCGAATTGTCAGTACTGAGGGAGTGCTGCCTTGTTGAATTGTCAGAAGTGAGGAAATGCAGCATTATTGAATTGTCAGTTCTGATGGAGTGCTGCACTGTTGAATTGTCAGTTCTGAGCAAGTGTTGCATTACTGAATTGTCAGTGCTGTGGGAGTGCTGCATTGTTGCACTGTCAGTAACAAGGATGAGCTAAATTGTTGACTTGTCAGTACTGTGGGAGTGCTGCACTATTGAATTGTCAGTACTGAGAGGGTGCTGCATTGTTGTATTATCAGTTCTGAGGGAATGCTGCATTATTGAATTGTCAGTTCTGAAGTGGTACTGCATTGTTGTATTGTCACAACTGAGGGAGTGCTGCACTGTTGAATTGTCAGTACTGAGTGAGTGCTGGATTGTTGAATTGAGTACTGAGTGAGTGCTGCAATATTGAAATGTCAGTTCTGAGGGAGTGCTGCATTACTGCATTGTCAGTCCTGTATGAGAGCTGCACTGTTGAATTGTCAGTACTGAAGGACTGCTACTCTGTTGAATTGTCAGTTCTGAGGGAATGCTGCACCTTTGAATTGTTGGCTATGTGGGCGTGTTGCATAGTGGAATTGTACTGAGAGAGTGCTGCAGTATTGAATTGACAGTGCTGTGGGAGTGCTGCATTATTGAATTGTCAGTACTGATGGAGTGCTGCACTGTTGAATTATCAGTACGAAGGGAGTGCTGCACTGTTGAATTGTCAGTACTGAGGGAGTGCTGCATTATTGAATTGTCAGTTCTGAGGGAGTGCTGCACTGGTGAATTATCAGTGCTGTGGGACTGCCGCACTGTTGAAATGGCAGTATTGAGGAGTGCTGCACTGGTGAATTGTCAGTGCTGAGGGAGTGCTGCATTGTTGAATTGTCAGTTCTGAGGGAGTTCTGCATTATTGAATTTTCAGTACTAAGAGAGTGCTGCGCTTTTGAATTATCAGTGCTGTGGGAGTGCCGCATTGTTGAAATAGCAGTCACTGAGGGAGTGCTGCACTGGTGAATTCTCAGTACTGAGGGAGTGCTGCATTGTTGAATTGTCAGTACTGAAGGAGTGCTGCATTGTTGAATTGTCAGTACTGAAGGAGTGCTGCATTATTGAAATGTCAGTACTGAGAGTGCTGCATTGTTAAGTTGTCAGTACTGAGGGAATGCTGCACTGTTGAATTGTCGGCTATGTGGGAGTGCTGCATTGTGGAATTTTCAGTACTCAGGGAGTGCTGCAGTATTGAATTGCCAGCACTGAGGGAGTGCTGATTTGTTATATTATCAGTTTTGATGGAGTGCTGCACTGTTGACTTGCCAGGTTGGAGAAGTGCTGCATTATTGAATAGTCAGTCCTGAAGGAGTGCTGCATTATTAAATTATCAGCACTGAGCAAGTGCTGCACTGTTGAATTGTCAGTTCTGAAGGATTGCTACTCTGTTGAATTGTCAGTTCTGAGAGAGTGCTGCATTATTGACTTGTCAGTACTGAGAGAGTGCTGAATTATTAAGTTGTCAGAACTGAGGGCATGCTGCACTGTTGAATCGTCAGTTCTGAGGAAATGCTGCACTGTTGAATTGTTGGCTATGTGGGAGTGTTGCATTGTGGAATTGTCAGTACTGAGGGAGTGCTGCAGTATTGAATTGAAAATGCTGTGGGAGTGCTGCATTGTTGAATTGCCAGTTCTGAGGGAGTGTTGCATTATTGAAATGTCAGTACTGAGAGAATGCAGCATTATTAAGTTGTCAGTACTGAGCGAGTGCTACTCTGTTGAATTGTCAGTACTGAAGGAGTGCTGCATTTTTGAAATGTCAGTACTGAGGGATTGCTGCACTGTTGAATTGTCAGTTCTGAGGGAATGCTGCGCTATTGAATTGTTGGCTATGTGGGCGTGTTGCTTTGTGGAGTTGTCAGTACTAAGGGAGTGCTGCAGTTTTAAATTGACAGTACTGAGGGAGTGCTGCATTCCCAAATTGTCAGTACCAAAGGAGTGCTGCATTATTAAATTGTCAATTCTGTTTGAGTGCTGCACTGTTGAATTGTGAGTACCGAAGGAGTGCTACTCTGTTGAATTGTCAGTTCTGAGGGAGTGCTGCATTATTGAAAAGACAGTACTGAGCAAGTGATGCATTATTAAGTTGTCAGTACTGAAGGAGTGCTGCATTGTTGAATTATCAGTACTGAGGGAGTGCTGCACTGTTGAATTGTCAGTTCTGAGGGAGTGCTGCACTGTTGAATTGTTGGCTATGTGGGCGTGTTGCATTGTGGAATTATCAGTACTGAGAGAGTGCTGCAGTACTGAATTGACAGTGCTGTGGGAGTGCTGCATTATTGAATTGTCAGTACTAATGGAGTGCTGCACTGCTGAATTATTAGTACCAAGGGAATGCTGCACTGTTGAATTTTCAGTCCTGAGGGAGTGCTGCATTGTTGAATTGTCAGTTCTGAGGGAATGTTGCATTGTGGAATTGTCAGTACTGAGGGAGTGCTGCAGTATTGAATTGGCAGTGCTGTGTGAGTGCTACATTATTGAATTGTCAGTACTGAGGGAGTGCAGCATTCCCAGATTGTCAGTACCGAAGGAGTGCTGCATTATTAAATTGTCAGTTCTGTGTGAGTACTGCATTGTTGAATTGTCAGTTCTGAAGGAGTGCTGCATTATTGAATTGTCAATTCTGAGGGAGAGCTGCTCTGTTTAATTGTCAGTAATGAGGGAGTGCTGCATTGCAACATTGTCAGGACCAAGTGAGAGCTGTTTTGTTGGATTGTCAGTTCAGAGGGAGTGCTGCATTACTACATTGACAGTTCTGTGTGAGTGCTGCCTTGTTGAGTTGCCAGTACTGAAGGAGTGCTGCATTATTGAATTGCCACAACTGAGTGAATGCTGCATTGTTGAATTGTCAGTATTGAGGGAGTGCTGCACTATTGAATTTTCAGTTCTTTGGGTGTGCTGCACTGTGGAATTGTCTGGACTGAGGGAGTGCTGCACTGTTGAATTGTGAGTAATGAAGGAGTGCTGCATTATTGAATTGTCAGTAAATGGGAAAGCTGTATTGTTGCTTTGTCAGTGCAGAGGGACTGCTGAATTGTTGAAATGTCGGTTCTCTGGGAGTGCTGCATTATTGAAATATCAGTAGAGAGGGAGTGCTGCAGTGTTGGCTGCTCAGTTCTGAGTGAGTACTGCACTCAACACTGTATACAGCTAACCCTCTCTCACACCCCAATACTACGCACTGGATACAGCTAACCCTCTCTCCCACCGCAACACTGCACACTGTATACAGATAACCCTCTTTCACACCCCGACATTTCACACTGTATACACATAATCCTCTCTCACATCCCAACATTTCACACTGTATACAGCTAACCCTCTCTCACACCCGAACATTTCACACTGTATACAGCTAACCCTTTCTCACCCCCCAACACTGCACATCCGCCGACATTTCCGCCACCTCCAAACAGACCCCACTACCAGGGATATATTTCCCTCCCCACCCCTTTCCGCCTTCCGCAAAGACCGTTCCCTCCGGAACTACCTGGTCAGGTCCACACACCCCCCTACAACCCACCCTCCCATTCTGGCACTTTCCCCTGCCACCGCAGGAACTGTAAAACCTGCACCGACACCTCCTCCCTCACCTCTATCCAAGGCCCTAAAGGAGCCTTCCACATCCATCAAAGTTTTACTTGCACATCCACTAATATCATTTATTGTATCCGTTGCTCCCGATGTGGTCTCCTCTACACTGGGGAGACTGGGCGCCTCCTGGCAGAGCGCTTTAGGGAACATCTCCGAGACACCCGCACCAATCAACCAAACCGCCCCGTGGCCCAACATTTCAACTCCCCCTCCCACTCTGCCAAGGACATGGAGGTCCTGGGCCTCATTCACCGCCGCTCCCTCACCACCAGACGTCTGGAGGAAGAACACCTCATCTTCCGCCTCGGAACACTTCAACTCCAGGGCATCAATGTGGACTTCAACAGCTTCCTCATTTCCCCTTCCCCCACCTCATCCTAGTTTCAAACTTCCAGCTCAGCACTGTCCCCATGACTTGTCCGGACTTGTCCGACCTGCCTATCTTCTTTTCCACCTATCCACTCCACCCTCTCCTCCGTGACCTATCACCTTCATCTCCTCCCCCACTCACCCATTGTACTCTATGCTACTCTCTCCCCACCCCCACCCTCCTCTAGCTTATCTCTCCATGCTTCAGGCTCACTGCGTTTATTCCAGATGAAGGGCTTTTGCCCGAAACGTCGATTTCGCTGCTCGTTGGATGCTGCCTGAACTGCTGTGCTCTTCCAGCACCACTAATCCAGTATTTTACTGCACACTGTATACAGCTAATCTTCTCTCGCAAACCAACACTGCACACTGTATATAGCTAACCCTCTCTCACACACCAACACTGCACACTGTATATAGCTAACCCTCTCTCACACCCCAACACTCCACACTGGGCACAGCTAAACCTCTCTCACACCCCAATGCTCCACACTGTATATAGCTAACCCTCTCTCACACTTACCAATATACACTGTATGCAGCTAACGCTCTCTCACACCCGAACAGTTCACACTGTATACCGCTCACACTCTCTACACACCCCAACAGTACACACTGTGTACACTTAACCCTCACTCACACACCAACACTCCACACTGTATAGAGCTAACCCCCTCTCACACCCCAACACACCACACTGTATACAGCTAACCCACTATCACACCCAAACACGACACACTGTATACAGCTAACCCTCTTGCACACCCCACGCATGACACTGAATACAGCTAACCCTCACTCACACCCCAACACTTCACACTGTATACAGATAACCCTCTCTCCCACCGCAACACTGCACACTGTAGACAGCTAACCCTCTCTCACACCCTGACATTTCACACTGTATACACATAATCCTCTCTCACACCCGAACATTTCACACTTTATACAGCTAACCCTCTCTCACACCCGAACATTTCACACTGTATACAGCTAACCCTCTCTCACACCCCAATATTTCACACTGTATACAGATATCCCTCTCTCACACCTCAACACTGCACATCCGCCGACATTTCCGCCACCTCCAAACAGACCCCACTACCAGGGATATATTTCCCTCCCCACCCCTTTCCGCCTTCCGCAAAGACCGTTCCCTCCGCGACTACCTGGTCAGGTCCACACCCCCCTACGACCCACCCTCCAATCCTGGCACTTTCCCCTGCCACCGCAGGAACTGTAAAACCTGCGCCCACACCTCCTCCCTCACCTCTATCCAAGGCCCTAAAGGAGCCTTCCACATCCATCAAAGTTTACCTGCACATCCACTAATATCATTTATTGTATCCGTTGCTCCCGATGTGGTCTCCTCTACATTGGGGAGACTGGGCATCTCCTAGCAGAGCGCTTTAGGGAACATCTCCGAGACACCCGCACCAATTAACCACACCGCCCCGTGGCCCAACATTTCAACTCCCCATCCCACTCTGCCAAAGACATGGAGGTCCTGGGCCTCCTTCACCGCCGCTCCCTCACCACCAGACACCTGGAGGAAGAACGCCTTATCTTCCGCCTTGGAACACTTCAACCCCAGAGCATCAATGTGGACTTCAACAGCTTCCTCATTTCCCCTTCCCCCACCTCACCCTAGTTTCAAACTTCCAGCTCAGCACTGTCTCCTTGACCTGTCCGGACTTGTCCGACCTGCCTATCTCCTTTTCCACCTATCCACTCCACCCTCTCCTCCTTGACCTATCACCTTCATCTCCTCCCCCACTCACCCATTGTACTCTATGCTACTTTCTCCCCACCCCCACCCTCCTCTAGCTTATCTCTCCATGCTTCAGGCTCACTGCGTTTATTCCAGATGAAGGGCTTTTGCCTGAAACGTTGATTTCGCTGCTCATTGGATGCTGCCTGAACTGCCGTGCTCTTCCAGCACCACTAATCCAGTATTTTACTGCACACTGTATACGGCTAATCTTCTCTCGCAAACCAACACTGCACACTGTATATAGCTAACCCTCTCTCACACCCCAACACTCCACACTGTGCACAGCTAAACCTCTCTCACACCCCAACACTAAACACTGTATACAGGTAACCCTCTCTTACCCACCAACACTCTACACTGTATACACCTATCCCTCTCTCACACCCCAACACTGCACACTGTATACAGCTAAACCTCTCTCACAACCCAACACTCCACACTGTATACAGCTAACCCTCTCTGACACTTACCAATACACACTGTATGCAGCTAAAGCTCTCTCACACCCCAACATTTCACACTGTATACAGCTAACCCTCACTCATACACCAACACTCCACACTGTATACAGCTCAACCTCTCTCAAACACCAACACTGCACACTTTATACAGCTACCCATCTCTCACACCCCAACACTGCACAGTGCATACATCAAACCCTCTCTCATACGCCAACCCTCCACAGTGTATACAGCTAACCCTCTCTCACACCCCAATACTCCACACTGTATACAAATAACACTCTCTTACTCCCCAACACTCCACACTGTATACAAATAACACTCTCTTACTCCCCAACACTCCACACTGAATACAGCTAACCCTCGCTCACACCCCAACATTTCACACTGTATACAACTAACCCTCACTCATACCCCACACTCTACACTGTATACAGCTAACACTCTCTTACTCCCCAATACTCCACACTGTATACAGCTAACCCTCTCTCACACCCCAACACTCCACACTGTATACACCTAAACCTCTCTCACACCCCAACATTTCACACAGTATACCGCTCACCCTCTCACACCCGAATATGCCACGCTGTATGTAGCTACCCCTCTCTCACACAGCAACACTACACACTGTATACAGCTACCCCTCTCTCACACCCCAACTCTACACACTGTATAGAGCTAACCCTCTCTCACGCCCCAACACACGACACTGAAAACAGGTAACCCTCTCTCACACCCGAATACGCCACGCTGGAAATAGCTAAACCTCTCTCACACACCAACACTCCACATTGTGTACAGCTAACCCTCTCTCACAAACCAACACTACACACTGTATATAACTAACGCCCTCTTACACCGCAACACTACATACTGTATATAGCTAACCCTCTCTAACACTGCGCACTCTATACAGCTAACCCTCTCTCACACCCCAACATTTCACACAGAATACAGCAAACCCTCTCTCACACCCCCACACACCACACTGTATACAGCTAACCCCCTCTCACACATCAACACTCCACACTGTATACAGCGAACCCTCTACCACACCCAAACACTACACACTGTATACAGCTAACCCTCTCTCACACCCCGACATTTCACACTTTATACAGATATCCCTCTCTCACACCCGAACATTTCACACTGTATACAGCTAACCCTCTCTCACACCCCAACACTGCACATCCGCCGACATTTCCGCCACCTCCAAACAGACCCCACCACCAGGGATATATTTCCCTCCCCACCCCTTTCCGCCTTCCGCAAAGACCGTTCCCTCCAGAACTACCTGGTCAGGTCCACACCCCCCTACGACCCACCCTCCCATCCTAGCACTTTCCCCTGCCACCGCAGGAACTGTAAAACCTGCGCCCACACCTCCTCCCTCACCTCTATCCAAGGCCCTAAAGGAGCCTTCCACATCCATCAAAGTTTTACTTGCACATCCACTAATATCATTTATTGTATCCGTTGCTCCCGATGTGGTCTCCTCTACATTGGGGAGACTGGGCGCCTCCTAGCAGAGCACTTTAGGGAACATCTCCGAGACACCCGCACCAATCAACCAAACCGCCCCGTGGCCCAACATTTCAACTCCCCCTCCCACTCTGCCGAGTACATGGAAGTCCTGAGCCTCCTTCACTGCCGCTCCCTCACCACCAGACGTCTGAAGGAAGAACACCTCATCTTCCGCCTCGGAACACTTCAACTCCAGGGCATCAATGTGGACTTCAACAGCTTCCTCATTTCCCCTTCCCCCACCTCACCCTAGTTTCAAACTTCCAGCTCAGTAACTGTTTCCTTGACTTGTCCGGACTTGTCCGACCTGCCTATGTCCTTTTCCACCTATCCACTCCACCCTCTCCTCCTTGACCTATCACCTTCATCTCCTCCCCCACTCACCCATTGTACTCTATGCTACTCTCTCTCCACCCCCACCCTCCTCTAGCTTATCTCTCCATGCTTCAGGCTCACTGCCTTTATTCCTGATGAAGGGCTTTTGCCCGAAACGTCGATTTCGCTGCTCGTTGGATGCTGCCTGAACTGCTGTGCTCTTCCAGCACCACTAATCCAGTATTTTACTGCACACTGTATACAGCTAATCTTCTCTCACACCCCAACACTGCACACTGTATATAGCTAACCCTCTCTCACTCCCCGACATTTCACACTGTATACAGCTAATCTTCTCTCACACCCCAACACTCCACACTGGGCACAGCTAAACCTCTCTCACACCCCAACACTAAACACTGTATACAGGTAACCCTCTCTTACACACCAACACTCTACACTGTATACACCTATCCCTCTCTCACACCCCAACACTGCACACTGTATACAGCTAATCCTCTCTCACACCCCAATGCTCCGCAATGTATACAGCTAACCCTCTCTCACACTTACCAATACACACTGTATGCAGCTAATGCTCTCTCACATCCCAACAGTTCACACTGTATACCGCTCACCCTCTCTACACATCCCAACAGTACACACTGTGTACAGCTAACCCTCACTCACACACCAACACTCCACACTGTATACAGCTAAACCTCTCTCACACACCAAAACTCTACACTGTATACATCTAACCCTCTTTCACACCCCAATGCTCCACACTGTATACAGCTAACCCCCTCTCATACCACAACTCTCTACACTGTACGCAGCTAATGCTCTCTCACACCCCAACAGTTCACACTGTATACAGCTAAACCTCTCTCAGACACCAACACTGCACACTTTATACAGCTACCCATCTCTCACACCCCAACACTGCACACTGCATAGATCAAACCCTCTCTCATACGCCAACACTCCACAGTGTATACAGCTAACCCTCGCTCACACCCCACACTCTACACTGTATACAGCTAACACTCTCTTACTCCCCAATACTCCACACTGTATACAGCTTACCCTCTCTCACACCCCAACATTTTACACTGTACACAGCTAACCCTCTCTCACACACCAACACTACACACTGTTGACAGCTAACCCTCTCTCAAACCAAACACTCCACACTATATACAGCTAAACCTCTCTCACACCCCAACATTTCACACAGTATACCGCTCACCCTCTTACACCCGAATATGCCACGCTGTATGCAGCTACCCCTCTCTCACACAGCAACACTACACACTGTATACAGCTAACCCTCTCTCACACCCCAACACACGACACTGAAAACAGGTAACCCTCTCTCACACCCGAATACACCACGCTGGAAATAGCTAAACCTCTCTCACACACCAACACTCCACATTGTGTACAGCTAACCCTCTCTCACAAACCAACACTACACACTGTATATAACTAACGCCCTCTTACATCCCAACACTACACACTGTATACAGCTAACCCTCTCTAACACTCCGTACTGTATACAGCTAACCCTCTCTCACACCCCAACAATCCACACTGTATACAGCTAACCCTCTCTCACACCCCAACAATCCGCACTGAATACAGCTAACCCTCTCTCACACCCCAACAATTGGCACTGAATACAGCTAACCCTCTCTCACACTCCAACAATTGGCACTGAATACAGCTAACTCCCTCTCACACATCAACACTCCACACTGTATACAGCTAACTCTCTCGCACACCCCACACATGACACTGAATACAGCTAACCCTCTCTTACACCCCAACATTTCACACAGAATACAGCTAACCCTCTCTAACACCCCAATACTCCGCACTGTATATAGCTAACCCTCTCTCACACCCCAACACTCCACACTGTATACAGCTAACCCTCTCTCACACCCCACACATGACACTGAATACAGCTAACCCTCTCTAACACCCCAACACTCCACACTGTATACAGCTAACCCTCTCTCACACCCCAACACTTCACACTGTATACAGCTAAACCTCTCTCACAACCCAACACTCCACAATGTATACAGCTAAACCTCTCTCACAACCCAACACTCCACAATGTATACAGCTAACCCTCTCTCACACTTACCAATACACACTGTATGCAGCTAATGCTCTCTCACATCCCAACAGTTCACACTGTATACCGCTCACACTCTCTACACACCCCAACAGTACACACTGTGTACAGCTAACCCTCACTCACACACCAACACTCCACACTGTATACAGCTAACCCTCTCTCACACCCCAATGCTCCACACTGTATAGAGCTAACCCTCTCTCACACCCCAACACTGCACATTGTATACAGCTAACCCTCTCTCACACCACAACAGTACACACTGTACACAGCTAAACATCTCTCACACCGCAACACTGCACATTGTATACAGCTAACCCTCTCTCACAACCCAATGCTCCACACTGTATACAGCTAACCCTCTCTCACACCCCAATGCTCCACACTGCATACAGCTAACCCTCTCTCACACTCACCACTACACACTGTATGCAGCTAACGCTCTCTCACACCCCAACATTTCACACTGTATACAGCTAACCCTCTCTCAAACCCCAACAATCGGCACTGAATACAGCTAACCCTCTCTTACACCCCAACACTCCACACTGTACACTGCTAAACCTCTACCACACCCAAACACGACACACTGTGTACAGCTAACCCTCTCTCACACCCCAACACTTCACACTGTATACAGATAACCCTCTCTCCCACCACAACACTGCACACTGTATACAGCTAACCCACTCTCACACCCCAACACTGCACACTGTATACAGCTAACCCTCTCTCACTCCCCGACATTTCACACTGTATACACATAATCCTCTCTCACACCACAACATTTCACACTTTATACAGATATCTCTCTCTCACACTCGAACATTTCACACTGTATACAGCTAACCCTCTCTCACACCCCTACACTGCACACTGTATACAGCTAATCTTCTCTCGCAAACCAACACTGCACACTGTACACAGCTAAACCTCTCTCACACCCCAACACTACACACTGTATACAGGTAACCCTCTCTTACACACCAACACTCTACACTGTATACACCTATCCCTCTCTCACATCCAAACACTGCACACTGTATACAGCTAATCCACTCTCACACCCCAGTACTCCACACTGTATGCAGCTAACGCTCTCTCACACCCCAACATTTCACACTGTATACTGCTCACACTCTCTACACACCCCAACAGTACACACTGTATACAGCTAACCCTCACTCACACACCAACACTCCACACTGTATACAGCTAAACCTCTCTCACACCCCAAGACTGCACACTGTATACAGCTATCCCTCTCTCACACCCCAAAACTCTACACTGGATATATCTAACCTTCTCTCATATGCCAACACTCCACACTGTATACATATAACCGTCGATCACACCCAACACGCCACACCGAATACAGCAAACCCTCTCTCACACCCCAACAAGCCATACTGTTTACAGCTCACCCTCTCTTACACCCCAACACTCCACACTGTATACAGCTAACCCTCTACCACACCCAAACACTACACACTGTACACAGCTAACCCTCTCTCACACCCCAACACTCCACACTGTATACAGCTAAACCTCTCTCAAACACCAACACTGCACACTTTATACAGCTACCCATCTCTCACACCCCAACACTGCACACTGCATAGATCAAACCCTCTCTCATACGCCAACCCTCCACAGTGTATACAGCTAACCTTCTCTCACACCCCAACACTCCACACTGTATACAAATAACACTCTCTTACTCCCCAACACTCCACACTGAATACAGCTAACCCTCGCTCACACCCCAACATTTTACACTGTACACAGCTAACCCTCTCTCACACACCAACACTACACACTGTTTACAGCTAACCCTCTCTCAAACCAAACACTCCACACTATATACAGCTAAACCTCTCTCACACCCCAACATTTCACACAGTATACCGCTCACCCTCTCACACCCGAATATGCCACGCTGTATGCAGCTACCCCTCTCTCACACAGCAACACTACACACTGTATACAGCTACCCCTCTCTCTCACCCCAACACTACACACTGTATACAGCTAACCCTCTCTCACACCCCAACACACGACACTGAAAACAGGTAACCGTCTCTCACACCCGAATACGCCACACTGGAAATAGCTAAACCTCTCTCACACACCAACACTCCACATTGTGTACAGCTAACCCTCTCTCACAAACCAACACTACACACTGTATATAACTAACGTCCTCTTACACCGCAACACTACACACTGTATACAGCTAACCCTCTCTAACACCCAAACACTCCACACTGAATACAGCTAACCCTCTCTCACACCCCAACACTCCACACTGTGTACAGCTAACCCTCTCTCACACCCCAACAATCCGCACTGAATACAGCTAACCCACTCTCACACCCCAACACACCACACTGTATACAGCTAACCCTCTCTAACACCCCAACACTCCACACTGAATACAGCTAACCCTCTCTCACACCCCAACACTCCACACTGTGTACAGCTAACCCTCTCTAACACCCAAACACTCCACACTGAATACAGCTAACCCTCTCTCACACCCCAACACTCCACACTGTGTACAGCTAACCCTCTCTCACACCCCAACAATCCGCACTGTATACAGCTAAACCTCTCTCACACCGCAACACTGCACACTGTATACTGCTAACCCTCTCTCACAGCCCAACACTGCACACTGTATACTGCTAACCCTCTCTCACACCCCAACACTCCACACTGTATACAGGTAACTCTCTTACACACCAACACTCTACACTGTATACACTTATCCCTCTCTCACACTCCAACATTTCACACTGTATATAGCTAACCCTCTCTCACACCCCAAGACACGACACTGAATACAGCTAACCCTTTCTCATATGCCAATACTCCACACTGTATACAGCTAACCCTCTCTCACACCCCAACGCTCCACACTGTATACAGCTAACCCTCTCTCACACCCTGACATTTCACACTGTTTACAGCTAACCCTCTCTCACACCCCAACACTCCATACTGCATACAGCTAAACCTCTCTCACACCCAAACACTACACACTGTATACAGCTCACTCACACTCACATCCTAACACTACTTACTGCATGTAGCTAACCCTCACTCGCACTCTCAGAAAACTGAGTGGAGCCAGATTTTTTTCACTATCTCACACCCTGACACTCAACACAAAATACAGCTGATGCTCTTTCACACACCAACACACCCCAGTCAGTACACCTGAATACTGTGACTGTTTCAGTTATAGCTGACAAAACAGAGTGAGCTCAAAATATCTGGGAAATGTTTCAACTGTTTTGGTCTGAGCCTGATTTTAACCTGTTCTACTGATGAGGGGAGGTGGGCACGGCTCTTTAAATGCATGGAGGCAGTTTTGTCGCTCTGGCTGTGGATAACGATGCTCCAGCTTCTGTTTGCATTGGATTGGACATTTCCCAGCTGAAACACTCCCGAGATCAGAGACATCTCTTTGATACTGTCTGGCACTTATTGATCTGGACCGAAGCATAAACAAGAATTTCACCTCCTGTCACCTGGGCTATTCTGTAACTGTGTGTGTGTGTGTGTGTATGTGTGTGTGTGTGTGTGTGTCTGTGTGTGTGTGTGTGTCTGTGTGTGTGTGTCTGTGTGTGTGTGTGTCTGTGTGTGTGTATGTGTGTGTGTGTGTGTGTGTGTCTGTGTGTGCGTATGTGTGTGTGTGTCTGTGTGTGTGTGTGCGTATGTGTGTGTGTGTCTGTGTGTGTGCGTCTACATTTGTATTTTTGTATTTGAGTGCATATACATGCGCATGTGTGTGTATTTGCTTGTGAGTCTTTGTGCATATGAGTATGCATGTTACCTGTGTGTGGGTATTTATGTGTGTCTTTGTATGTATGTGTCTGTATGTGTGTGGGTTCATCTGCCATGTGTGTGTATGAGTGTGTGCGTATGTATATTTGTTTGCACGTATATGGGTGTGCATTTGTATTTTTGTGTGTATGTGTGTGAATTTGTGAGTCTTTGTGCATGTATGTGGTTGTGAGTATGTAGGTTTGATATGTGTGCATATGTGAAAGCGAGTATATGAGTGTGTGAGTGTGTTTTAGCATGTGCATATGTGTGTGTGTCAGTGTGTCTATGTGAGAGTGCGCGTGTGCATGTGTGTGTGTCAGTCTGTGTGTGTGTGTCAGTCTGTGTGTGTGTGTCTGTGTATGTGTGTGTGTCAGTCTGTGTCTGTGTGTGTCTGTCTGTGTGTGTCTGTGTATGCACGTGTGTTTGGTGCAGTGAGGTTTGCAAGGACGTCATGCACGAAGGGAATGGTCGACCACATCCTCTCACACTGTGCCCTCCTAACCTTGCCAATGAATGTGTGAAAAATAACCAGGTGAAGATATATTCTGAGAAATTGTTTATTTGCAATAAATTAATGTTTCAGATTCAGAATCTGTGCTGCCGTTGAGCCTTAATGTCACTATGGAGACAATCCATTTGTAGTCCAGTATAGTTCCACTAGACATAAAGACCAGGGCCTGGGAAGCTTTCACTCACCCACCCAAACCATCTCCCCCGACCCCACAATATCGATGCCGTGTGCTGACCTGGAAACTCTTGATCTTCTTGGTTTACAATCGAGTGTGAGGAGTCTCCATCAAGTGGTTAGACCTGTTGTTAACCAGCCTGTTCCACACTGACTCCATTTGTCCAACGTCAGTGTCTTTTTTTAATTTCTCATTCAGGGCTGGGTGTAGATAGAGCAGTGAGACAGAAAGATGCTGAGAGACAGCAAGATAAACAGAGATAGAGTGGTAATAAAAGAATGAAATTAAAAAAGACAAAGAGGAAGAGATAGATAAAGATATTAAAAGAAAGAGAGAGTCATAGAGATCATAGAATCATAGAGATGTACAGCATGGAAACAGACCCTTCAGTCCAACCTGTCCATGCCGACCAGATATCCCAACCCAATCTAGTCCCATTTGCCAGCACCCGGCCCATATCCCTCCAAACCCTTCCTATTCATATATCCATCTAGATGCCTTTTAAATGTTGTAATTGAACCAGCCTCCACCACTTCTCCGGCAGTTTATTCCATACACGCACCACCCATTGTGTGAAAAAGTTACCCCTAAGGTCCCATTTAATTCTTTCCCCTCTCACCTTAAATCTATGTCCTTTAGTTTTGGACTCCCCTACCCTGCCTTGTCTATTTACCCTATCCATGCCTCTCGTGATTTTATAAATCTCTATAATGTCACCCATCAGCCTCTGATGCTGCAGGGAAAACAGTCCTAGTCTATTCAGCCTCTCCCTATTCAGCTGCACTGTAGCTCAGTGGTTAGCACTGCTGCTTCACAGCACCAGGGACCTAGGTTTGATTCCAGCCCCGGGCGACTGCCTGTGAGGAGTTTGCACATTCTCCCCGTGTCTGCATGGGTTCCCTCGAAGTGCTCTGGTTTCCTCTCACAGTCCAAAGATGTGCAGGACAGGTGAATTGGCTATGCTAGATTGCCCACAGTGTTAGATGCATTAGTTAGCGGGAAATGGGTCTGGGTGGGTTACTCTTTGGAGGGTCTGTGTGGACTTGTTGGGCCGAAGGGCCTGTTTCCATACTGTAGGTAATCTAATCTATAGCTCCAAACCTGGCAACATCCTTGGAAGCCTTTTCAAGTTTAACAACAATAGCAGGGAGATCAGATTGAATGCAGTATTCCAAAAATGGCCTAACCAATGTCCTGTACAGCTGCGACATGACATCCAAACTCCTGTACTTAATGCACTAACCAATAACCAAGAGATAAAGAGACAATGAGGGTAACAAAGTGAGAGAAAGGAATAGAGACAGGGAAAGATGAGAGAGAACAAGAGAAGGAGACAGTGAGAGAGATGAACAGTGTGAGAATGGTGGAATAAAACAGAAATGTTAAGTGACAGAGAGAAATAAATGATAGAGAAAGAAAAAAATTGAGCAGGACAGAGAGGTGGAAAGGGAGGTGGAGAACTAGAGAGACAGTGAAAAAGGGAGGGGAGAGTAATCATTGGAATGATTAAGAGAGTGGGCCCCAGGACCCAATGAGTCATAGTCATAGAGTCATAGATATGTAAGCACGGAAACAGACCCTTCGATCCAACCTGTACCATAGCTTTGGATAAAAGAGATCCCTTAGGATCACTCAAATCTCTGGCCTAGTGGTGACCTTCTTTAGGAGATGCTCTGGCTGTTTCAAATTCACTCACATTAGTTTCTTCCAATAAGAACAATTTGTTTGAGGCAGTCCAACCCTCACGATTCTGCGGTAAAGTACTTTGAAATTGTGAATATATAGTTGTGTCTATATTTATGTAAATGCAAGTTCTCTCTTTGTGTTTTAACTTCCACTAGTGAGAGCAATTCTGGGGTCAAACATTACCACATCAAAGAAACCGATGACACTGTCAAACGCTATTATCTGGCAGAAAAACAAATCTTCGATTCCATTCCAGAACTTATCAACTACCACCAGCACAATGCGGCAGGTATTGGAAAAACAATGTTTAGTTATAATGAGAATCAATATGAACCGAGCAGGATTAATTGAATGTAATTGAGTAACAAATTAAACAACACAGCAGGAGACCATTCTGCCCATTGTGCCTCTACTAATTGCTGTCAGCCCAGTCTAATGTTCCAAAGAAACACATTGTTGAAGTTTCTCATCTTGCATTCATCAGAACAAAAGCAAGAAAGCCAAATTCTGAAGGCACTATTCAGTAAACATTGCTGTTCCCTTGTAACTCGACATTGTTGCTTGTGTAAGATGAAAACCTTCAACTGCCTGTCTCTTTTATTTCAGTGATCGCCAAGTCCCACTCACTTGATCAATCCCATTCCTTCACTCTTTCCCAACCAATCTTTAATTTTTGTTCCTCTTCAGGTGTCTTTTCAAATCCCATTTGAAAGCCATTCTTGAACCTTCCCTTTTAAACAGCACACTCCAGCTCACACACAGTTAATTCAGTTCATTGTACTGATGTGTAGGCTGCTGGGTTCAATCAGTTCCAGTCAACTACCGGGTACAGGTCCACAATTTTCAGCTTTCCACTCTAATTAGAATTGTTTCCTAACTGTGATAAGGTGTAATATCAAGTGTGAAGCAAGCATCATAGAATCACTGAATGGTTAAGGAGCAGAAGGAGACTGTTCAGTCCATCATGTCTGTATACTGTCCTATCCAGTCTGGCTCTATTATCGAAGATCAATCTCCTGCCTTTCCCCAGCATCGCTGCACATCATTACAATCCAAAATACCATCTAATACTCTCTTGAATGTCTCAATTGAATCTGCCTCCACTGCATTTCCAGGCAGTGGATATTGCTTCATTTGCACATCAGTTCAAATCTCTGCCCCTCTCCTCCTTGTTCCTTTTACAAGTGGAAACAGCTCCACCCTATCTACTCTGCCCAGCTTGCTTGTGATTTTGAAAACTTCAATCTGATCTCCTCTCAGCCACCTTCTCTCCAGAGAGAACAGTCCCAACTTCTTCAGTCTAACCTCATAACTGAACTTTCATAGACCTGGAACCATTTTTGTAAATCACATCTGCACTCGCTCTAATGCGTTCACACCCTTCCGCTAATGTGGCCCCCACAACTGTACATAATACTCCAGCTGAGGTCTTATAATTTGTTCTGACGAATGGTCAGATTTCTCTCCACAGATGCTGCCAGACCTACTGCGTTTTTCCAGCAATTTCTAATGCTGTTTCTGATTTCCAGCATAGAGTCATAGAGTCATAGAGATGTACAGCACGGAAATAGACCCTTCAGTCTAACTCATCCATGCCAAACAGATATCCTAGCCTAATCTCATCTCATTTGCCAGCACCTGGCCCATATCGCTCTGAACCCTTCCTCTTCATATACCCATCCAGATGTCTTTTAAATGTTGCAATTGTACCAGCCTCCACCACTTCCTCCGGCAGCTCATTCCATACACGTACCACCCTCTGTGTGAAAAGGTTGCCTCTTCGGTCCCTTTTATATCTTTCCCCTCTCACCCTATATCTATGCCCTCTAGTTCTGGACTCCCCCACCCCAGGGAAAAGATCCTGTGTATTTATCCTATCCATGCCCCTCATAATTTTGTAAACCTCTATAAGGTCACCCCTCAGCCTCCGACGCTCCAGGGAAAACAGCCCCAGCCTGTTCAGCCTCTCCCTATAGCTCAGATCCTCCAACCCTGGCAACATCCTTGTAATCCTTTTCTAAACCCTTTCAAGTTTGACAACATCCTTCCAATAGGACGGAGACCAGAATTGCACACAATGTTCCAAATGTGGCCTAACCACTGTCCTGTACAGCTGCAACATGACCTCCCAACTCCTGTACTCAGTACTCTGACCAGTAAAGGAAAGCATACCAAACGCCCTCTTCACTATCCTATCTACCTGCGACCACTTTCAAGGAGCTATGAACCTGCACTCTGAGGTCTTTTTGTTCAGCAACAGTCCCCAGGACCTTGCTGCAGCTCTTGGTTTTATAGTATAGTCTTACACAAGCCTTCTATAGATGTAGGCAGCTCTTTTTCCCCCTCACAGATAGTGTGTTCTAACATGACTGCACCTTGTGTTATGTAGTCATAGAGTCATACAGCACGGAAACAGACCCTTCAGTCCAACCAGTCCATACCCACCATAATCCCAAACTAAACCAGCCCCACCTACCTTCACTTGGCCCATATCCCTCCAAACATTTCTTATTCATGTACCTATCCAAATGTCTTTTACACCTTATAACCATACCTGCATCCACCACTTCCTCTGGAAGTTCATTCCACACACGAACCACTCTGTGTAAAAAAAATGGACCCCTTATGTCGTTTTTAAGGCAAGAGGAGAAAGATTTTTAAATATGCCCTCTTGTCTTGAAATCCCCCCACCCGAGGGAAAAGACACCTGTCATTTACCTGACCTATACCTCTCCCGATTTTATTAACCTCAATAAGCTCCTTGCCTCCTCCCCTCCAGTGAGAAAAGTCCTTATAACTCAAACTCTCCATTGCTGGCATATTTCTGCTAAATCCCTTCTGAATGCTCTCCAAGCTAAATAATATCCTACTTATAACAGGGTGACCAGAACTGGACAGAGTACTCCAGAATATGTTTAATACAGGGAGGGAATGTCAGTGGCAAAAGAATGGTCAATTGTTGAGATTCTTCTATGTTGCAGGTTTGGTCACTCGGCTGAGATACCCAGTGTCTTCATGGAAAGAAACAGCTCCTTCAACAGCTGGCTTTAGTTACGGTATGTCTTGTGTGAAGAAAACTAAATACTGACTGGGAGGCAAACAAAACATCGCCGATCCCATTAGCTGATGATGTAATAGGAGGGGACAACCCTTGAAGGGTCTGGGTCAGAGATGTGCGGAGGAACTGTTGGAAGCTCTTGTGTACGTGGTGGGTCGTGGCGACCTGGAGCCTGTTGTCCAGAAGGATGGTGGATGCAAAGACCATCAATGAGTTTGAAAGGAAATTGAAAGGGCTCTTGAGCAGCAGGTACTAGAGGAATGGAGTTGGAGGATGGGACTGACTGGATGGCTCTACAGAGAGCTAGCATGGGTTAAATGGGCCGAACAGTTTCCCTCCATGACAGAATGACTGACTCTGAGTCATACCTGTACCTTCTGGACCCAGGACCAATCACCATATTCCTATAAAAACCACAGCAATGACCAGAACAACATAGTACCATTATACAGTAAGGCGTGCCAAAGTCCTTGACAGAAATACATGTCAAACAACATTTGGCAATGAGCCACATGAGGCAATATAACAGCAGGTGGCTGAAAACATGGTCAAAACAGTAGGTCCTGAAGGAGGCATTCCAAAAGAGGAGACAGAGGGAGAGTGATCTAGTGAGGGAATTCAATTGAAGGTGAAGCAGTTAATACTTAATCAAAAGCAGTCAGCAACATTCTCCGTGCTGCAGTTAAAGGGAAGTTGGATGAGGCAGACATGGGGTCTGCACCCTCCTAGACCTCTCTACACAAGCATGGAGCAAATTATTGTATTCTGTATAAAGTTGTGGTCATGCAATAAACTTCAAACTGTTTATTCAGCAAGACCAGAAAGGTGGCTCTCCTCATCGTCGACTCTCCTGCTCCTCGGATGCTGCCTGACCAGTTGTGCTTTTCCAGCACCACCCTTTTCAAGTCTGATTCTCCAGCATCTGCAGTCCTGTCCTCATCCTCATAATGGTATTATCACTGGAGTGTTAATCCAGAGATCCCGGATAACGTTCTGGGGACTGGGGTTTGAATCCTGCCACAACAGATGGCGGAATTTGAATTCCATAAAAATCTGGACGCCCAAATTTAATGATGACCATGAATCCATTGTTGATGGATAAACCCATCTGCTTCACTGATGTCTTTTTGGGAAGGGTACTGCCATCCTTATCCAGTCTGACCTACATGTGACTCCAGACCCACACTGATGGAGTTGATTCTTAACTGCCTCTGGGCATTCAAGGATGGGCAATAAATGCTGTCCATATCCCACTCCAGGAGGAAGCTAAGCTGAGATTCCAGAACTTGGGTGTATGCAGCTCAGAGGGAGTAAAATCCAAGGATGCTCAAGCAGCTGGGAAGTATGGAGGGATTAGATTAGACATCATGGAAACAGACCCTTCAGCCTAACAAGTCCACACTAACCCTCCGAAGAGTAACCCACCCAGTCCTATTTCCCTCTGTCGAATGTACCTATCACTATGGGCAATTTAGCATGGCCAATTCACCTGCCCTGCACATTTTTGAACTGTGGGAGGAAACCAGAGCACCCGGAGGAAACCCACACAGACACGGGGAGAATATGCAACACCACACAGACAGTTACCCAAGCCTGGAATTGAACATGGGACCTTGGTGCCGTGAGGCAGCAGTGCTAACCACTGAGCCACCGTGCTGCCCTAGGGTAGCAGGGCTGGAGGAGATGGGAGGACGGAGGCCATGGAGGAATTTAAAAATAATAATGCAAGAGGCTTTGCTGTGCCAGGAACCAAAGCAGAACAACAAGTGCTGGGTGGTAGTCAAACATGACTTGATGTGAGTTCTTATAACATGGGCAGCAAAGCAGGAAGGGCTGGAATTTACGGAACATGGCAGATGGGTGTGCCTTTGGCCAGTCAATTCAAAAGGTAAAGACATCATGAGGTTTTCAGCAGTAGATGAGTTGAGGCAAACAGTGTTACAGACGTGCAAAGGCGTTTATATGTAAAACAGCAAGCAATGTAGGAGACCATGTGAAATGTAGTTTTGATGTTTTGTCTGGTGTCGAACAGGGACCTGGGAAATTGCAGCCACTTCCCTCACCTTCATTGAAGAGGTGGGCAGCGGTCAGTTTGGCATCGTGCACATGGGTTACTGGAAGAACAAGTACCAGGTGGCCATCAAGATGATTCGGGAAGGAGCAATGTCTGAGGAAGACTTCATCGAAGAGGCTCAAGTCATGATGTAAGTGGATGAGCTGCTACCAGGACGGTTCAATCCCTTGTGCTGGCAGAGGGTCTGTCCCCAAAGAGAGACTGAAATTTCAATAGATGGGTGATAGGGAGTGAGGTGCAGATTGGACATTAACAGTCATAATGGAGAAAAGGTGTCAGATGTTGACATACCACAAGCATGAGGGGCATGGATAAGATGAATAGCCAAGGGCTTTTCCCGAGGGGTAGAGGAGTCTAAAACTAAAGAGCATGGGTTTAGGGTGAGAGGGGTATGAGTTAAAAGGACCTAAGGGCAACATTTTCATACAGAGGGTGGTACGTGTATGGAATGAGCTACTAGAGGAGTGCAATTACAATATGTAAAAGCTTTCTGGATGGGTATATGAATAGGAAGGGTTTAGGGGGATATGGGCCAAATGCTGGCAAAGGGACTAGATCCGATTAGGATATTTGGTTGGCGTGGACAAGGTGGACTGAAAGGTCTGTTTCCCAGCTGTATAACTCTATACACATGAGTGCAGACAATTACTGGTCATCCTGCATTTTGGAATGTTCAATTAGTAGATTCCCTTCAAGGTAGAATGAGGCCATTCAGCCCACTGAGTCCACAAGGACTCTCTGAAGTGCATCCCACCCAGACCCAGCCCCATACCCTATCCCCTACGTTTCCCATAGCTAATCCACCTAGCCTGCACATCCTTGGACACTACGGGGTCGTTTAATAATCAGCCTGACCTGCATATCTTTGGATGTTTGGATTTCACTATCTGTTGTTGGGATACAGTCTGTTGTTGGATTACTGAATGACCAGCTGACACTTTGTCACCTCCACTCTCTCTGTGGTTCTTGTACAGTCTCTCCTCTGCTCCTGAATGATCCAGTTTTACTGAGGAGTCCAAATCTAGAATTTCCACCAGTATCTGATCTTTTGCTTTCAAGCTAGTCAAGTTTCTCCCTAAGTGAGGTATATAGGATCCACAACAAAGATACAGGGTGCTCGGTACACAAAGATACAGGGTGCTCGGTACAAGGGGACCATGAGTGTTTATGCTCCTTGTTAGCTTCCTCTGATCTTTCCTCACCACAGCCCAGGACCACAACCTTCAACTGCATTCTCCATCAGACATCTCAATAGCATCGAAATGATACAATTGTACAGGTGCTGTGGGAACAGAATGTCCCTGGGGTTCTGTGTGCAGAGATCTTTGAAGGTAGCAGGATAAATTGTGAGAATAGTTAAAGGGGGCTCTAGATTCTGGGAATACAAAAGTAAAGAACTAATGACCAACTTTTATAAAAGAAAAATCTGGGGTTAATCCTCAGCAGGAAATCTCCAGTTCTAAGCACATCACTGCAGGAAAGATGTGTAGACCTGAGAGAAAGTACAGTTATGTGAGTGTTTCCTGGGATGAAGGACCTCAGTTACAATGAAGAGATCTCAGGACTGTTCCTCTTTGAAAAGAGAGGATTAAGAGACTATTTGACAAAAGAGTCTGGACAGAACAGATGGAGAGAAACTGTCCCAGTGTGTGGAATGGGAACACAGATTTATGATAAAGAGAAAAGTACCAGGATGTCTTTTTATGCGATGAGTTGTTAGGATCTGGAGTAGATTGAGAGTCTGAGTATATAGAGAGGACAGATCTGATGGTGGTAATCTACAGGGAATTGGATGAGCACCACACATTAACTACAAAATAAAGCAGGAAGTGCTGGAAGACCTTACAGAGGTTTATAAAATCATAAGGGTCATGGGTAGGATAAATAGACAAATCTTTCTCCCTGGGATAGGGGAGTCCAGAACTAAAGGGCACAGGTTTAAGGTGAGAGGGGAAAAATTTAAACAGGACCTAAGGGGCAACTTTTTCACACAGAGGGTGGTGCGTGTACGGGATGAGCTGCCAGAGGAAGTGGTGGAGGCTGGTACAATTACAGCATTTAAAAGGCATCTGGATGGATATATGAATAGGAAGGGTTTAGAGGGATATGGGCCAAGTGCTGGCAAATGGGGCTAGATTAATTTAGGATATCTGGTCAGCATGGACGAGTTGGACTGAAGGGTCTGTTTCCATGCTGTACATCTCTACGACTCTATGAATCTAAAAGCTCATCAGTTTAGGCAGCTTCTGTCGCAACAGAGTTGACGGGTGAATTTTACAGTCCCCCACATCCAGGTTTTCAGGCAGAGGTGATCCCATTAAATTCACCCCTGATACCCCTGGGGTTGCTCTCTCAAAGCACCCCACTACCCATCCCCATCCTCCTCTTCCCCACTTCATCCTGACTCTGATCTCCAGTTCCAGGGACCACATGTAATCCCGACAGTGACCACCTGTCATGGTGGTGCTGTTGGGACCAGAAAGCTGCAGACCAATCAGAGTGCAGGCCAGCAACTCTGTGAGGTGGGACTTCCTCCTAAATGAGGTACGGATGCCTGAGCTCCATCCGATTAACATGCTGAGTGCTATAAACTGGAGAATGGGGGACAGCCACACTGGAGGCGGGTGGGGTGAATTTCTTCCTAATCCTTTGGGTGAGGAGCAGGAAACTCAGCCAATGCTAAAATTTTACCCAAAGTTTCAGACTTCAAATCATTGGGTTTGGCCTTGAGTACTTCCAGTAGTAGAGAGTTCTCCTTTCTCACCACTTTCTAGACCAAGAGGTTTCTCCTGAATTCCCCATTGGATATATTAGTGATCCCTTAATTTGATCTTGCTCGGAGTTAGCAAGAGGGAAATGTCCAATGAGGAATGCTCACTGCTGATGACCATGTTTTATGAGGCAGCACTGCCTGGAGGGTGGAGATCTTCAGGGTTTACTGTGATGAACAAATCACTTGCTGATCTAACAAGGTGTGGCTTTTGTCTCTATCAAGATTCCTTTAATGTGTGTTAGCAAGAAATGCAAGTGACACTGAAATGAGAGATATTGTTACAGAGACGATGAGGGAAACCTGGATGCTCTCACTCCTTCAAGATCCTAAGCCATTCTCTCCCACATCCGTTTGACATCTTCACGATGGGTAGACCTTAATACACTCCTCAGTATTAACCCTTTTAGATTTTTATATCTTCATACAAGAAGATAGAACATAGAACAGCACAGAACAGGCCCTTCAGCCCTCTATGTTTTGCCGAACTTTTATTCCACTCTAAGATCAGACTAACCTACATACTCTTCATTTTACTATCATCCATGTGCCTATCCAAGAGTCGCTTAAATGATCCTTATGTATCTGACTCTACTACCACTGCTGGCAGTGCATTCCATGCACCCATCACTCTCTGTGGAAAGAACCTACCTCTCTTATCTCCCCTAAACCTTCCTCCAATCACCTTAAAATTATATCCCTTCATGACAGCCATTTCTTGGGAAAAAGTCCCTGGCTATCCACTCTATCTGTGCCTCTCATCATCCTGCACACCACTATCAAGTCACCTCCCTCTTCGCTCCAGTGAGAAAAGCCCTAGACCCCCAACCTTACTTCATAAGACATTCCCTCCAGTCCAGGCAGCATCCTGGTAAATCTCCTCTGCACCTTCTCTAAAGCTTCCATTTGCGTCCTTTAATGAGGCAACCAGAACTGAACACAATATTCCAAGTGTTGCTGAAGTTGCTGAGACCTTGGAGTGCAGGTTCATAGCTCCTTGAAAGTGGGGTCACAGGTGGATAGGATAGTGAAGGCGGTGTTTGGTATGCTTTCCTTTACCGGAGTTGGGAGGTCATGTTGCGGCTGTACAGGATATTGGTTAGGCCACTGTTGGAATATTGCATGCAATTCTGGTCTCCTTCCTATCGGAAAGATGTTGTGAAACTTGAAAGGATTCAGAAAAGATTTACGAGGGTGTTGCCAGGGTTAGAGGATCTGAGCCACAGGGAGAGGCTGAACAGGCTGGGGCTGTTTTCCCTGGAACGTCGGAGGCTGAGGGGTGACCTTATAGATGTTTACAAAATTATGAGGGGCGTGGATAGTGTAAATAGGCCAAGTCTTTTCCCTGGGGTCGGGGAGTCCAGAACTAGAGGGCATAGGGTAAGAGGGGAAAGATATAAAAGAGACCTACGGGGCAACTTTTTCACACAGAAGGTGGTACGTGTATGGAATGAGCTGCCAGAGGATGTGGTGGAGGCTGGTACAATTGCAACATTTAAGATGCATTTGGATGGGTATTTGAATAGGAAGGGTTTGGAGGGATATGGGCCGGGTGCTGGCAGGTGAGACTAGATTGGGTTGGGATATCTGGTCAGCATGGACGGGGTGAATCGAAGGGTCTATTTCCATGCTGTACATCTCTATGACTCTAAATGTGGTCTAACCAGAGCTCTGTAGAGCTGCAGCATAACCTCACAGCTCTTAAACTCAATCCTCCTGCTAATGAAAGCCAATCAAGAGTGGTGCTTTCATTTGTTCTGGCTCTAGCAACAGTACCTCACGGAATTTTGTCCAGCCGAGTAAAAGCATGAACATTGACTTCACAAAGGGAGACATAGAGAAACCTTGGAGGGGCCAATGAGTTGGAGGAGAGAGAGAGAGAGAGAGAGAGAGACAGCTGTGTGGAGAGAGGTAATGAAAGAGAGACAGAGGTTGGGGAATGGATAAACAGAGACAAAACAAACAAGTGAGAGAATGTGAAGGGTAGAGAAACAAATGGAGAAAGACTAGTTATGAACAGAAAGGCTGGCAGACGGAGACTAATAGACAAGGGAGAGAGAAAAAGCAAGATTAATGGACAGAGGATCTAATGCATAGACTTAGAGTGTGTGAGAAAGAGAGAGAGAGAAACAGTGAGAAATGAAGAGATCGAGATGGACATATAAAGAGAAAGTTACATGCTTTACTCGATGAGATTCCAAGCTATTTTTCAGTCCCAGAAGCTCATCCTTTGATTCACATTTGAAGACTTGCTTCAAATTTAGGTGTTTAGCCTTCATTGCGCAGAGTACAGGAGTTGGGAAGGTATGTTGAGGTTATACAGGACATAGGTGATCTCTCTTCTGGAGTACTGTGTCCAGTTCTGGTCGCTCAGTTATAGGAAGGATATTATTAAGCTGGAGAGGGTTCAGGAGAGATCTACCAGTATGGTACCTGGTATGGAAGATTTGAGTTATGATGATGGACTAGATAGGCTGGGACTTCTTTCACTGGAATGTCAGAGGTTAAAAGGTTTAGAAAATAATGAGGGCATACCTAGGTTAAAGGTAGGTCTCTTTTTCCTTGGATGGGGTTTTCAACACTAGGGGGTACATTTTTAAGATGAGAGGAGAAAGATTTAAAAAAGACACGGGGACAAATTGTTTCATGTGTGGAATGAACTTCCTGAGGAACTGGTGCATGTGGATGCAGCTACAATGTTTCCTTAGATAAGTTCATGAATAGGAAAGGTTTGGAGGGACATGGACCAAGAAGGTGGGACTAGTTTAGTTTGGGATTATGGTCAGCATGGACCAAAGGATCTGTTGTCGTGCTATCTGACTCTATGACCCCTTAGTGTTGGCCAAGTTGTGAGCATATCTTTCTTGACTGTCAAAGCCTGAGGTGGGACTTGATCCTGGAACTTCCTAGCTCAGAGATACCCACTGTGCCACAAGACCCAATAACATGTTAAACCTGAAATTTAGTTCAAATATGTCCACCTGCCTCGTATGAATTCCTGTAGAATCTGGTTACACACACTTTAGTCGCGTATTCCAGATTTTAACAGCTGTCTGTGTGAAATTGCTTCTCCTCATTTTCCCTCATGTACTTTGGCCAGTTATTTGAAATCTATAATCACCTCTTGATGACCCCCTTTGCTTCACCAGGTTGGTCCACTTTGTTAGCCTTGGCTCAGTGGCGAGCACTGTCACCTCTGACCTCTCAGTCAGAAGGATAGGCCGATACAGTCCTGTGGGAGTGCTGCACTGCTGGGAGTGCTAATTTTCAGATGAGACATTCATGAGGATGCAAGACATCTCTTGGCAGAATTCGAGAAATTTTCTCTGACATTTATTGTTCAACCAATGTTATTGAAAGCAGATTTGTCTAGTCATTTATCTCATTGCGCTTGCCATGTTTCCTACAATACTACCTTTGAAAATACCTGATTGGTGTGACCTCAAGTTACAAAAGATGCTATATACAAATGCAAGTCTTTTTTTTCTCTCTCTCCCTGTTGCCAGGAGACTCTCTCATGAGAAACTTGTACAGTTGTATGGTATCTGTACACAGAATGACCCTATCTACCTCATCTTTGAGTTTATGAAGTATGGTAGTCTGTCAGAGTACCTCAGGACCAAACGTGGCAGCTTCAGCAAGGAAACCCTGCTGGGTATGTGCCAAGATGTGTGTGAGGGGATGGCCTATCTGGAAAGCAACAAATTCATCCACCGCGACTTGGTAAAGATGTTCGTTTCTCTTCAGTTCGAGTGAAAGATTTACTTTAAAGAAGACCGCTTGACCTAGCACATGTCTGCACCTCGTGTTTCTCCAATCAGCTGGTCCAGAAGAGAAACCATCTTAGGCATGGCTTCAATTGGCCTGGCTCTTCTGAGATGCAAGGGACTGTGTTCCCACAGTTGGCACCACCTCCCCCAGGGTTGAATAGGGAAACAGACACCCTGGATGTGATCGTGCTCAGTTGGCTGGGCATCTGCTTTGCGATGCAGACTGATGCCAACAGCGTGCGTTCAATTCCCCACACCAGCTGAGGTTACCATGAAGGACTCTCCTTCTTAACCTCTCTCCCCTTACTAAGGTATGCTGACCCTCAGGTTAAACCATCACCAGCCATTACACTGTAATGAAAGAGCAGCCCTGTAATCCGGTAAGAGAATGGTGACTTCACCCACAGTAAGGGGAGGCAATGACCCAATGGTATTAATACTGGTCTGTTAATCTAGAGACTCAGGTAATGTTCCAGGGACCTGGGTTTGATTCCAGCCATGGCAGGTAGTGGAATTTGAATCCAATAAATATCTGGAATTAACAGTCTAATGATGACCATGAATCCATTGCTGATTGTTGGAAAAGCCCATCTGGTTCACTCATGTCCTTTAGGGAAGGAAACTGCCATCCTTACCTTGTCTGGCCTCCATGTGACTCCAGACCCACAGCAATGGGGTTGACTCTTAACTGTGCTCTGGGTAATAAATGCTGGCCCAGCTAACGATGCCCTCATCCTGTGAATGAATAAAGAAAAAAAATTCAAGCCCTCAAACTGAGATCAATGGGTTGGTGTTGACGGATATTGGGGACAGACAGAAACGTGGATTTGAACTTCATTTCAACCAGGAACTGGTTGATTGGTAGGGCTGAGGGACTGAGTGGTCTCCTGTTAATCCGATTGGTGCTTTATGCTGAGCTATGAACATTAGCAATTTTGGGTGGGGGGGTAGTGGGAGGACAGAAAACTTTATACCTTTAGCCCAGTGCTGTACATTGTCCGTTGTTGCTCGCATTTGATCAGCTTATAACATCTCACTTTGCCTGCAGGCAGCCAGAAACTGTTTAATAGGCGACTCGCAGTCAGTTAAAGTATCAGATTTCGGAATGACAAGGTAATATCTTCTTGTCTGCTGGCCTATGGCCAATATCCCTTGATTACTGATCCCATTTATCAGCTCATGTTCTCCTTCTTGCTTTTAGTGGTCAGTACACTGAGTATGGGAGTTATGCTGGGGATGTATGGGATATTGGTTAGGCCACTTTCAGAATACTGTGTTGAAAGATTGAAAGCGAGCATGCAGGTACAGCAGGTAGTGAAGAAGGCTAATAGCATGCTGGCCTTCATAACAAGAGGGATTGAGTATAGAAGCAAAGAGGTTCTTCTGCAGCTGTACAGGGCCCTGGTGAGACGACACCTGGAATATTGTGTGCAGTTTTGGTCTCCAAATTTGAGGAAAGACATTCTGGCTATTGAGGGAGTGCAGCGTAGGTTCACGAGGTCAATTCCTGGAATGGCGGGACTACCTTACGCTGAAAGACTGGAGCGACTGGGCTTGTATACCCTTGTGTTTAGAAGGCTGAGAGGAGATCTGATTGAGATGTATAAGATTATTAAAGGATTGGACACTCTGGAGCTAGGAAGCATGTTTCCGCTGATGGGTGAATCCCGAACCAGAGGACACAGTTTAAAAATAAGGAGTAGGCCATTTAGAACTGAGTTGAGGAGAAACTTCAACTCTGGGTGGGTGTATGGAATGCTCTGCCCCAGAAGGCTGTGGAGGCCAAGTCTCTGGATACTTTCAAGAAAGAGTTGGATAGAGCTCTTAAGGACAGTGGAATATGGGGAACAGGATACTGATTGAGGATGATCAGCCATGATCATAATGAATGGTGGTGCTGGCTCGAAGGACAGAATGGCCTACTCCTGCATCTATTGTCTATTGTCTATTGATTTTTGGTCTCCCTGATATTGGAAAGATGTTTTTAACCCTGAAAGGATTCAGAAACGATCTACAAGGAAGTTGCCAAGGTTGGAGGCTTTGAGCTCTAGGGAGAGACTGAATAGGCTGGGTCTATTTTCCCTGGAGTGTCAGAGGCTATGGGATGTTTATAAGATCATAAGGGACATATACAGGGTAAATAGTCATGGTCTTCCTCCACAGGCAGGGGAGTGCTAAACTAGAGGCAATAGGTTTAGGGTGAGAGGGGAAAGATTTGAAAAAGGACCTAAGGGACAACTTTTTCATGCAGAAGGTGGTGCGTGTATGGAATGAGCTGCCAGAGGAACTGGTGGAGGCTGGTACAATTACAACATTTAAAAGGCATCTGGATGGTTTTATGAACAGCAAAGGTTTAGAGGGATATGGGCCAAGTGCTGGCAAATGGGATTAGATTAGGTTGGGATATCTAGTCAGCATGGACGAGTTGAACTGAGGGATCTGTTTCCATGCTGTATAACTCCGTGCTGTATAACTCCATGCTGTATAACTCCATGCTGTATAACTCTATGCTGTATAACTCTATGCTGTATAACTCCGTGCTGTATAACTCCGTGCTGTATAACTCTATGCTGTTTCACTCTATGCTGTATAACTCTATGACTCAATGACTCTGTTGATGGGAATCTGGGTTAGGGGGTATTCTCCTGCTGTTTATTTCTGGGTTGTAAGTACATTGGGGTCAAGGAGATTGGAAACGTTCTGAATGTAAACTACATCCTGGAGAACATCCACCCCTGTATGTTGTGAAACTGAAGGCGAATCTCTTCCAGATTCCCATCCATGGTTTCCAATCTCCTGGTGAATGCAGTGGGAAGACAGGGCCCTGCACTGGGAATCTGGTGCCGACCTTGTATTTCATACTCCAACGTTTTGTGTTGTTCTGGTGGTGTCCATCTGTTTTCCGATAGAGATTAATGTCTGTTCCTCTTTCTCGCCCCCTCAATAACCCCCCAATATCGTGGCCAAAGGTTCGTGCTTGATGACCAATACACCAGCTCCTCAGGCTCAAAGTTCCCAGTCAAGTGGTCAGCTCCGGAAGTTTTCAGATACTCCAAGTTCAGCAGCAAATCTGACGTCTGGTCATTTGGTAAGAGACCGTCCCTTGTAGCTTTAAGACGATTGGCAAAAAAAAAATGGGAGACGGGTTCAGGAGCATTTTGTACAGGAGGGTTTTAGAATCTGGAATGTGCAGCCTGACAGGGCAGTGCAAGGAGTTTCAATAGAAACTTTCAAAAGGGAGTTAGATAGATCCTTCAAGTTGTGGGAGAAAAGAGCAATTCCTTGCAGGAAACGGAAGAAGATGGAACTGAATGTGTAGCTCTTCTGAAGACCCAGCACAGGCATGGTGGGCCGAATGGCCTTGTGTGTTCCATAAACTAGGTGGAAGCCATCCAATGGATGATTCCTCAGAATGAAAACTAAAATGCAGAGCAAGGAAGCAAGACCCATGAATTCAAAAACACAGAGACTGTCACTGCGCAGAGTTTGACCTCAATGGGAAAATCGTACAACTCCAGAGGAGGGTAGCATGAGACTGATTGATCCATAATGTTATGGTATGGAGGAGTCGGTGTTGGACTGGGGTGGACAAAGTTAAAAATCACACAACAGCAGGTTATAGTCCAACAGGTTTATTTGGAAGCACTTGCTTTCGGAGCACCGCTCCTTCATCAGGGGGTTGTGGAAGAGAATTTGTATAAATTCTGTGTCTTATGATCCACTTCCAATGTTACCTGATGAAAGAGCAATAAACCTGTTGGACCAAAACCTGCTGTTGTGTGATTTTTAACTTTGTCCACCCCAGTCCAACACCGGCATCTCCAAATCACATTACTGAAGGTCATTGCTGAGATTGCAAGTGCCTCAGTTTAGTGTTGGCGGAGGTGGAGAGGTAAGGTTAAGGGAGTTGGGCATTACCTCCATCTGGACTGAGGGCTCTGCTGCATTGTTGACCCCCAGTCCAGAGCCTGATTCCCAGACTCCCTCCAACAGGAATGTCAGGAGTGGTGTTTGAACTCTGCAGCCTCTCAGAGGCAGTGATGGCTCCCAATGAGCTGAAGGCTCACTCCTAGGTTACTCTCACACTGTCTTAATAATTGCTGTGGTCTGCAAATTCAAATCGACTTCAGCACCAGATACGTGAGTGAGATTGTCCCCTTGGTCGTCACCACAGCAACAGGAGCCCCGATTGGTGCAGATTGCAGAATCCTCTGTAGAGACAGCGTCACCCCTTCACAAAACTGCTTTTTGTTATCCCATTTGATGACACTGAATCCGACTAAAGTGGTTATTTTCCCTGGAATCTCAGAGGCTGAGGGGTGACCATACAGAGGTTTATAAAATCATGAGGAGCATAGATAGGGTAAATAGACAAGATCTTTTCCCCTGGGGTGGAGGAGTCCAAAACATAGGTTTAGGGTGGGAGGGGAAAGATATAAAAGGGACCTAAGGGGCAACTTTTTCACACAGAGGATGGTACGTGTATGGAATGAGCTGCCAGAGGAAGTGGTGCAGGCTGGTACAATTGCAACATTTAAAAGGCACCTGGATGGGTATATGAACAGGGAGGGTTTGGAGGGATATGGGCCAAATGAGACTAGATTAATTTCGGATACTGGTTGGCATGGATGAGTTGGACTGAAGGATCTGTTTCCGTGATGTATAACTCTGAGACTCAAAAAGTTGATTTCTTCAGAGAATGGTCTCTAACAGAACGAGGAGAATGTGAGGACTGCAGATGCTGGAGATCAGAGTCGAAAAAAAGCACAGCAGGTCAGGCAGCATCCGAGGAGCAGGAGAGTTGATTCTTCGGGCATAAACCCTGATGAAGGGCTTATGAAACCCTGACCTGCTGTGCTTTTCCAGCACCACGCTTTTCAACTCTAACAGAACTAGACAGAGCGGATGGTGGAAGGATGTTCCTGAGGGCAAGGGGAGTCTAGAACCAGGGAGTTACAGTCTGAGGATAAAGGGTACACCATTTCACACTATGATGAGGAGAAATTTCTTCACCCAGAGATTGTGAGCCTTTGGAATTTGCTGCTACAGAAAGCAATTGGGGCCAAAACATTGTGTGATTTCAAGAAGGAGTTGGATATAGCATTTGAGGCTAAAGGGATGAATAGGTGTGGGGGAAAAGCAGGAACAGGCTGTTGGTCAACCATAGCATGAATGAATGAGCAGGCTCAAAGGGCCGAATGGCCTATTCCTGCTCTACTTTGTTTATGCTTCCATGTTTTCTTTCCCTACTGTCCTGTACAGATTAAATGAATGGGTAGAGTTTATGACTGTACATAGGCTGTGGGAGGAGTTTAAGGGTAAAGTGCTTCATGGTTGGAAACAGATAGAAAAGCAATGCGTGAGTGTGTGAGTATAAAGGAGCCTGACATATTCCTGTCCTAGGGTCACAGAGTCATACAGCACAGAAACAAGTCCAACCAGTCCATGCCGACCATAATCCCAAACTAAACTAGTCAACTCCTGGCCCATATCTCTCCAAACCTTTCCTCCTCATGTACCTATCTCAATGTCTTTTAAATATTGCAACTGCACCCATATCCACCACTTCCTCAGGAAGTTCAGAAAAGAAACAGGAAATAGTAAGGTATCGAGGAGATTTAAATGTAACACAAACCATCCTCTGTGTAAAAAATTTACCTTGTCATTTCCCAAATCACTCTCCTCTCTGTCAATTGTCTAAGATTCTATCTCCAAGTGTGTGCATACACATGGTGAATGTGATGGTCAAGAACTCCTCTGATCTCTATTTCCCACAAGAGTAGGACGTTCGAGAACACTTACCACTGCAAAAATAACCTGAGGATGTCAGGAGGGGTCAATGCACATTACAAAGAAAATTCCACCTCCTTCCTCACCCATGTAAACAATGATAATGTTTCATTGGACTTTATTTCTGATTAGATTAGATTCCCTACAGTATGGAAACAGGCCCTTCAGCCCAACAAATTCACACTGACCCATTCCCTTGCCCTATATTTACCTCTGACTAACACCATAGGCAATTTAGCCTGGCCAATCCACCCTAACCTGCACATCTTTGGATTGTGGGAGGAAACCCACACAGATACAGGGAGGATGTACAAACTCCACACAAACAGTCACCCGAGGCTGGAATCAAACCTGGGTCCCTGACGCTGTGAGGCAGCAGTGCTAACCACTGAGCCACCGTGCCACTCGTGAATTTGCTCACAGATACAGGAGAATATGTCAGACACCAGTCTCAGGAAAAGGGGGGGACCTTGAATCAACGTGTGAGAGTGCCTGTCTTTTGTACAAAAATGAATCAAATCTTGTTTTCTTTCCAAATGTTAGAAGTAAAGTTTAAGAACGATAGCAGATGGGTCCTGCACAAGTAATGAACACAACTTGCATCTGTGTAGAGACATGATCAGAAATTGCTGGGAATACTCAACAAGTCTGGCAGCACCTGTGGAAAGAAAGTCAAGTTAATGTATTTGATCCAGTGACCCTTCTTCAGAACATTAATCGTGCTTTCTCTCCACAGGTGCTGCCAGACTGGCTGAGTAATCCCAACAATTTCTGGTTTTGTTTCCAATTTCCACCTATTTCATTTGGCATTCATATTTAACATAATTAAACATGCTTAAAAATCACATGACACCAGGTTATAGTCCAACAGGTTTATTTGAAAGTACAAGCTTGTGGAGCGGTGTTCCTTTGTCAGGCAGCTAATGGCCACTAGCTACCTGATGAAGGAACAGTGCTACTGTAGCTTTGATTTCAAATAAACCTGTCAGACCATAACCTGGTGTCGTGTGATTCGTAACTTTGTCCACCCAAGTCCAATACCAGCTCCTCCACATTATAATAAAACGCCTCACAGGAGGATAAACAACTAAAACTGACCCTGGAAGAGATGTCAGAACAGATGATCAAGTTCTTGTTCAATGAGGCAGGCTTTAAAGAGCATGTTGGAGGAGGATAGAAAGGTGGAGAGGTTGGGGAAAGATTGAAGGCCCAGGCAGCTGAGGGCTGGATGTCATCAATGAAGGAATTGGGATCGGGATGTGTGAAAGGCCAGGACCAGAGAAGAGGCAGAGATCTTGGAGTTTTGTAGAGATGGCTGAGGTTAAGAGGATGAGGAAATCTGTGATTAAAGAGTCAAGTGATAAACAGTGTCTTCAATGAGAGAGACAAATGAGAAGCAAGTATCAGCACTGGACAGGGAGTTATCTCTCACACTCTCGGTTTTCCTGCAGGGGTGCTGATGTGGGAAGTTTTCTCCGAGGGCAGGATGCCGTATGAAAATCGTTCGAATTCCGATGTGGTTGAAGAACTCACTGCTGGATTTCGCCTTCATAAGCCAAAACTGGCCTCTCTGTTCATTTATAAAATCATGAGCAGTTGCTGGCAGGAGGTTGGTCTAACGGTTGACAAATTCCCTCTAAATAGTCCTCACTTTCACTTTCCTGTCATTGGTGCCGCCCCTATAGAGGATGCAGAAGCAGCCCCTGTTAGGAGGGCCTCAGTTTTTCACCACAAACACCAATGATCTTTGGTAAAGGAACCAGACAGATGTCCCTCCATGTTTGCTGATGACACCGAGCTAGGAGCAGGGAATTGTGAAGGGGTGGAAACAGGTTGATGTTCAAGGTGAAGAAGAGTATGTTGCTTCATTTTTGACCTGCTGTTGCTAGGTGGGTTGATGAGCTCAGTTGGCCGGCCTACAAGGCAGTGCCATACCAACAGTGTAGGTTCAATTCCTGCAATAGTTGAGGTTACTATAAAGGACTCTCCTTCTCAACCTCTCTCCTTGCCTGAGGTAGAATATAGAACATAACACTGCAGTACAGGCCCTTCAGCCCTCAACGTTGCGCCTAACTATAGAACCAATCTGAAGCCTATTTATCCTACACTATTCTATGTGTATCCAATGACCATTTAAATACCCTTAAAGTCGGAGAGTCTACTACTGTTGCAGGCAGTACGTTCCATGCCCCTACTACTCTCTGAGTAAAGAAACTACCCCTGACATCTGTCCTATATCTAGCACTCCTCTGTTTAAAGCTGTGTCCTCTCATGCTCGCCATCACCATCTGAGGAAAAAGGGTCTCACTGTCCACCCTATCTAACCCTCCGATGGTCTTGTATGTTTCAATTAAGTCACCTCTCAACCTTCTTCTCTCTAACGAGAACAGCCTCAAGTCCCTCAACCTTTTCTCATAAGTACTTCCTTCCATACCAGGAAACATCCTAGGAAATCTTCTCTGAACCCTTTCCAAAGTTTCCACATCCTTCCTATAATACGGTGACCAGAACTGCAATATTCCAAGATCAGCCGCAACAGAGTTTTGTACAGCTGCAGCATGACCTCATGGGTCCGAAATGCAATCCCTCTACAAATAAAAGCTAACACACCGTGTGCCTTCTTAGCAACCCTATCAACCTGGGTGGCAACTTTCAGGGATCTGTGTACATGGACACTGAGATTTCTCTGCTCGTCTACACAACCAAGAATCTTACCATTAGATCAGTACTCTTTATTCCTTCCAAAGTGAATCACCTCACACTTTTCCACATTAAATTCCATTTGCCACATCTCAGCCCAGCTCTGCAGCTGATCTAGGTCCCTCTGTAACCTGCAACATCCTTCAGCACTGTCAACAAATCCACTGACCTTAATGTCATCTGCAAATTTACTAACCCATCCTTCTACACCCTCATCCAGGTCATTTATAAAAATGACAAACAGCAGTGGCCCCAAAATAGATCCTTGCAGTACCCCACTAGTAACTGAACTCCAGGATGAACATTTCCCATCAACCACCACACCCTCTGTCTTCTTTCAGCTAGCCAATTTCTGATCGGCTAAATCACCCTCAATCCCACGCCTCCATATTTTGTGCAATGGCCTACCATGGGGAACCTTATCATATGTCTTACTGAAATCCATATATACCACATCAACCACTATACCCTCACAGGAGCTCCCGATGATAGGCATTGTATTGTCCAACCTGCTAATTATTTTTGGTTGTTATTTCAGATTCCCACCGTCCACAGTATTCTGAATTTTGTTCAGGATGTGTTCTCATGACTGATCTAATCTAATCGAGATCAGTTATTACTTCAGTTTCCTCTGGGCAATGATTGTTCAACATCCTTCGCTTTACTTGAAAGTTGCAAACTAACAGAGTTCTTCCCTATTTTCTTGCTGCAGAGACCAGAGGAGAGGCCTTCGTTTTTTGACCTTCGGAATGAATTAAGTGAGCTGTCTGAATCCGGAGAATCATGAATGATGACAAAGAGACTGTACACCTTTAAAATTGAATAATTCATTGGGAACATGAGAACATTTTCAATGCGGCGTACTGTTTATTAAGTATTTATTTATTACTGTTGGCAATCATAATTGATGCTTGCAGGGAATATACACCCACGACATTAGAACTCTCAGGTGACCAGAGCTGTTCAACTATGGGAGCATCACAACTGCACCCAATCCTGTCTTCAAGATTATCGATGAAGCAGAGTGTTACCTTGGCCTCCCACTACCCCCACCTAGAGGTCAGCTGCTGTATGACGACTGTGACACTGGCCAAATTCAAAGGAGCACCATTGTAGAGGAACATTTGACGAAATGAACATTTATACAGGTTGCCTTTGAAATGTCCCCCTTCAGACCCCACTGCGTGTCTCCCACTATAACCTTGCCATCCACGCCTGTATCTTCCCATGATATGGAGATGCCGGTGTTGGACTGGGGTGGACAAAGTTAAAAATTACACAACACCAGGTTATAGTCCAACAGGTTTATTTGGAAGCACTAGCTTTAGGAGCGCTGCTCCTTCATCAGGTGGTTGTGGAGCATATGATCATAAGACACAGAATTTATAGCAAAAGGATTACAGTGTCATGGAGTTGTAATGATATATTAAACAAATTTAGATTAAGTCTTTCATCTTTTAGAATGGGGTATGCTAGTTCCAGTTCTTTAATATGTAAATCCCAGAACTCCTTTTAAGTTACAATCTCAAAATAGCTTTAGCTTTTCTAACAATAGGTGTCATCTCACCTCAGAAAATGCCTTACACACACACACACGATTATACATACTCACACACTCACGCAGACCCTCTCTCATACACAAGATCTCTCTCATACGCACATACATGCACCACCCGTACTCACCGCCCCACATGCACCCTCGCACAGGCTTATAACCCATGACACTCACAAACATACTTGACCAAGCTTACACACACTCTTTCACATGCACTCACAGCCCCACATGCACCCTCGCACAGGCTTATACCCCATGACACTCACAAACATACTTGACCAAGCTTACACACACTCTTTCACATGCACTCACAGCCCCACATGCACCCTCGCACAGGCTTATACCCCATGACACTCACAAACATACTTGACCAAGCTTACACACACTCTTTCACATGCACTCACAGCCCCACATGCACCCTCGCACAGGCTTATACCCCATGACACTCACAAACATACTTGACCAAGCTTACACACACTCTTTCACATGCACTCACAGCCCCACATGCACCCTCGCACAGGCTTATACCCCATGACACTCACAAACATACTTGACCAAGCTTACACACACTCTTTCACATGCACTCACACCCACATGCACACACTCACTCTGTCTTTCTTGCATGTGTGCACATATACGTTTATGGGGTGAATTTGTATTTGCAGAATTACATTTTATTTTGCGCAGAAACTGCATAAATTCATATAGGATTCTGTAAGTTGCACTTTAGAGATAGAATCAGTCTGACTCAGCATTGGGACACAGACAGACTTTAACCTCACACATTTAAGGCATTGTTTGAGCTCCATGACACTGTAACCCTTTTGCTATAAATTCTGTGAGTTATGATCTTATACTCCACAACCATCTGATGAAGGAGCAGTGCTTCCAAATAAACCTGTTGGACTATAACCTGGTGTTGTGTGATTTTTAACCTGTATCTTCCCAGTCAGTGAGACTTTGCTGAGGGATGATTTGGAGATGCCGGTGTTGGACTGGGGTGTACAAGGTTAAAAATCACACAACACCAGATTATAGTCCAACAGGTTTAATTGGAAGCACTAGCTTTTGGAGTGCCACTCCTTCATCAGGTATCACAACAACCTGATGAAGGAGCAGCGCACTGAAAGCTAGTGCTTCCAATTAAACCTGTTGGACTACACTCTGGTGCTGTGTGATTTTTAACTTTGCTGAGTGACAAATTTGAAACAGAGATATGCTGCAACAAGTCACTGACGCCAACTCCAGGAGTGATTGAACCTATGGTAATATTATCACATTCCAGTAAATGTGCTGCCTGAGACATTTCAATCAGACAGGAGACCCTCAAGTTCTTTTAAGGGCAAGAGCAAACAATCAGACACGATCGACCTGCCCATTTTAGCAAGTCCAAGCCCACACTTGCACAACACCTCCCCTTATCCTCTAACCTCTTCTATCACCTGTTCTCCACACCTCTCAATCCCCAGATCCTGCCCATCTATCCACCTTCACACTAGATCCCTTAACCCCATCCATCCACCATCTTCCCATAACTGTCACTCCTACCCAATTTACCTCCATATCCCTCAACCCCACCGGCCTATTTACTCCTTACATCCCCTCAAACCTATCCACTTTTCCTCCATATCCCTCAGTCCCACCTACCTACTTTCTCCCTGTATCTCTTAAAGCTGTCCATGTTTCACCCACATCCCTCCAACCCACCATCAATCCAAATCTATTGATCACAGGAGTGAGTGACTGGGCCCTGGTATTCGGCAGGATGGTGCCTGTATTTAGAAAGTGACAATTGCATTTCTAAAATGATTGTCCAGTGTGCCAGTCAATGTCCTTGCTGATGGGGATGTCTGTGGGACAAGGTTGTGGTGTATCCAGAGACTAACATTACCACTGTACAGTGTGTCTGTCATGACACTGACGTGATAGCAAGTGGTGTTTTTCTGCTATCTCAGTGGCCACTTTGTCATGTCCCCTTGTCCTGAGGTCCCTCCATGAAAAGGAAATGGCTTCTATCAAGCTGTTTTACTAAATTCCAAATTTACATCATTCATCAATCTTTTAAACCCATGGCAATCAGATTCAAGGTAAAAATGGAACAGGAATGAGACCATTCGGCCCTCGCATCTGTCTCACTGTTCAATGGCTGATCTGAATACAGACTCCATCCCGTTGCCTTGGTTTCCTAACCTTTCAAATGTCCAACAGAAATCTCAGTCTGAAAATTCCTAACTGAAAGGTAGTACAAAATCCTTGGGTTCCCTATTCAGGTGTGAAAATAAATGCGATTTCTGGGAGTCCAAGAGGAGTCGATGTTGTAAAAATGTTCTTTATATGAAATAAAGGAACACACAGACAGTGAATGAATGAATGTAGAGCAACCCAAAATAGAAATGATTGTTTGTGGAAAACATAAATAAATAAATAAACGTGAACGTTATTATTTCACAGGATGTGGGCATCTCTGTCAGTGCCAACATTTGCTGCCCATTTCCAATTCCCCTTCAACTGAATGAATGACATGGGGCAAAGCCAGCTAATGTTGCTGTAGTGATTGGAACCAGGTGGAGCTTGTTGACTACGCGACCCAGGTTGTTAACCTGAGCCAGTCAGAAAAGTCCTGGCTGACCAGTATAACCAGGGGATTAACTGGTCCAGGCAGCGGGCCGTGGAGGGGGTTGTTCTGGTCGATGGCCTGCCCCTCTTCTGCGGTTACGTTCGGGCCTGGGTGTCCCTGGAGAAGGAGCACGCGGTGTTCACCAACAACCTCGCGGTTTTCAGGGAGAGGTGGGCACTGCGGGCTGTGGAGTGTTTTATTTCTCCCTCTGATTCCATTTTGATTTGGTCCCTGCCTTCCCCTTCACTTTTTCAATCACTTAAGACTTGCCCTTTGATGTGAAGGTCACCACTTGTCATTGGCCACTCGGGTATTTCCTTCCTTCCTGGTGATGGAATATGAATAAAATTCTCTGCACTCGTTGTTTCTTCACTGTGTCCCACACCTGCATATGCACACGACATGGATGCTGGGGAGAAATATAACCAGGGGATTTAGAATCTCCTCAGTCCCGGGACTGACTCTGAGTTGGCTGGTCATGGCCAATGTATTGTGAACGAGTGAATAAAGGGTGACAGGATCCCAGCCTCTGTGCTGTTATTTCAGTCACAGAGGTGGTGTTACTGAGGGACTTTATAGCACATAGAAAAACAGGAGCAGGAGGAGGCCATTCAGCCCTTCAGGCCTGCTCCACCATTCAGTATGTTCATGGCTGATCATCCAACTCAGTCTCCTGTCCCTGCTTTCTCCCCATATTCTTTGACCCCTAAGAACGATATCTAACTCATTCTTGAAAACATTGGAAACATTCAATGATTTGGCCTGAACCACTTTCTGTGGCAGAGAGTTCCACAGGCTCCTCACTCTCTGAAGAAAGTTATCTTCATCTAAGTCCTCAATGGCCTACCCTCTGTCCTTATAATGTGACCCCGATTCTGGGCTTCTTGGTCATCAGAGATACCCTTCCTGCATTTACCCGATCTAGTCCTTTTTTATGCACTTGCTGGACATTGGTAATGCTGGTTGTCCCTTCCTAGCATTTATAGGTGTCGATGACATCCCATCCTTCCCATTCTTCTAATGTCCAGTGAATATGGTCCTAACTGATCCAGTGCCTCTTCATACATCAGTCCTGCCATCCCAGAAATCATTCTGGTTAACCTTCGTTGCTCTCTCTCCAGAGCCATCTTATACTTTAAGTCAATACCGGAACCCATACATTGAGATCCCTTCCTGGAGTATCTCAGACCCTGGGTGTCTGCACATACACTCTCCCAGAGGCTGCTCCCTTTGTCAGTGCTGTGGGTGGCTCAGTGGTGAGCACTGCTGCTTCACAGAGCCAGGGACCTGGGTTTGATTCCACCCTCAGGCAACTGTCTGTGTGGAGCTTACATGTTTTCCCTATGTCCGTGTGGGTTTCCTCCTATAGTTCAAGGGTGCATTGGCCATGAAAACTGAGTTAACATTGAGAGTCCAATGATCCTTTTTCAGCAGCACTCTGGTCTACTCTTTGTTTCTACATTCTAGCAGTTAGTAGCGAGTCCATTGGTTGAAGGGTCATCTGAGCTGAATGGGTGACAGCCACACACTCAAGAGCATGCTCTATGGCAAGCTCCGCTTGACTTTTTAAAAACTCATTCACAGAATATGTACCTTGCAGCCTGGGCCATCAGTCACTGCCCATCCCTTGTTGAGAGTAAACCACACCACTTTGGGTCTGGAGTCACATGAAGGACAGACATTAATGCCTTAAAGGATATTAGTTAGCCAGATAGGTTTTTCCTTACAATATTCTGGATTCGTGGTGCTGGAAGAGCACAGCAGTTCAGGCAGCATCCAACGAGCAGCGAAATCGACATTTCGGGCAAAAGCCCTTCATCAGGAGAAGGGCTTTTGCCCGAAACGTCGATTTCGCTGCTCGTTGGATGCTGCCTGAACTGCTGTGCTCTTCCAGCACCACGAATCCAGAATTTGGTTTCCAGCATCTGCAGTTATTGTTTTTACCTTTTCCTTACAATAGGCAATGGTTAGCATTAGACTCACAATTCAGTTGAGGGAATACATTTAGCTTGGATGGCTGGTTTATAGAGCTATGTGATGCTAACAGTATGGGTTCAATTCCCATCACTGGTTTGAGGTTCCCATGAAAGACTCTCCTTCTCAACCTCTTCCCTCACCTCAGGTCAGGTGGCCCCCAGGTTAAGTCACCACCAGTCACTTTTCTCTAATGAGAGAGCAGCCCCTATGGTCTGGTAAGATTATGGTGGTGCAACAAGTCAATTGTCGGGGAGATGATGGTTTGCGATGTTATCGCTAGACTACTAACCCAGAAACTCTGCTAATTTGTTTTGGGGACAGGAGTACAAATCTCACCATGGCAAACGATGGAATTTGAATTAGATAATAATCTGGAATTAAAAACCGACTGATGACCATGAAACCATTGTCGATTGTCGGTGAAATCATCTAGTTCCCTTCAGGACCATCCTCACCCATGTGAGGCATGTGACTCCAGACACACAGGGATGGAGTTGACTCTCATCTGCCTTCTGAAATGGCCCAGCAAGCCACTCAGTTCAAAGGCAACTTGAGAGGGGACAATGAATGCTGGCCAACCACCATGTACCATGAGTGAATTCAAAAATAAATCCAAGTCCTACCAAGATAGAACTTCAACCCGAGTCCACAAGGCACTATTTGGATCTGTGGATCAATCGCCCAGCAATAATACGATTGGGCAATCACCTCCCCCTGCAATACAGGGATGTGCTCAATTGAGAACCCAAACTGACTGGGATTGGAGTCAGTCAGTCCTTCTGCATGATCGGAGTGCCCAGAGACAAACAGTCGGAAATGGCATGGAAAACTACAGGAGCACAAAAATAAACAACCAACTGGAAGAACAGCTCAGCCTTTGGGAACAACACTGACTGGATCTTGGGTCAGTTCAGCTTCGGAAGACCTGCTCGTCACAAGCCACAATATTCAATGGAAAAGTAACTTCCCATCTCCCACTGGCCTAGCCACTGCCTCTCAAGATGCTGTCATCATGTGCCTGGAATATTCAATTGCAGAAAGGATGGCCGTAATGGAAAAAAACAACTAAAGTTGGCTTCATATGATTGAGGTGTCCATGACAAAGTGAAGGTGGGTTTGAGTAAATCAGTAATATATCGGAGCAGGAAAATTGGGGTTCATAGGAGGCCAGAGGTTAGACAAGTTGGATTTTGAAAATGTAGGCATAGGTCGTAGAATCCCGACACTGTGGAAACAGGCTACATTGGCCCGCCCCAAAGCATTCTACCCAGACCCTGTAAACCCTGCATTTCCCATGGCTAACCCACTTAGCCTGCACATCCCTGTGACACTGTGCCATTTAGCATGGCCAATCCACCAAGCCTGCACATCCCTGTAACCCTGTGTAATTTAGCATGGCTAACCCACCAAGCCTGCACAACTCTGTGACACTGTGCAATTTAGCATGGCCAATCCACCTAGCCTGTACATCCCAAGACACTGTGCAATTTAGCATGGCCAATCCACCTATCCTGCACATCCCTGAGACACTGTGCAATTTAGCATGGCTAACCCATCTAGCCAGCACATCCCTGGGACACTGTGCAATTTAGCATGGCTAACCCATCTAGCCTGCACATCCCTGTGACACTGTGCAATTTAGCATGGCCAATCCACCTCGCCCGCACATCCCTGTGACACTGTGCAATTTAGCATGGCCAATCCACCTCGCCTGCACATCCCTGTGACACCGTGCAATTTAGTATGGCTAACCCATCTAGCCTGCACATCTTTAGACTGTGGGAAGAAATCACACCAAACCTACACAGACACAGGAAGAACATGCAAACTCCACATGGTCACCCAGGTCTGGGATCTAACCCCAATCCCTCCTGCTGTGAGGCAGCAGTGCTAACCACTATGCCACACCTCAGATAAACAAACTGCAGGGGGCTGATTCCTGTGCTGTCCAGGTTGATTTGGGATTCAGTTTTGTTTTGCAGGGACAGGCAGTGGGGGGTGGGGGGGGGGGTAGATTTGTTTGGGGTATGGAACGGAGATAAGGGACAGTGAATGATTGAAGGGAATGATCAGAGAGGGGCTTGTACAATGGGAGTAATTTGTGACGACCAAGTCAACAGCGTGAGGCCAAACCATTGAATATTTTCAAAAAGTTAGATATTGACACACTGTATAAAGGGTAAACAATATCTTTCTTAGGTTTATGGGGGAAAGCGGGAACAGGGGACTGAGCTGGATGATCAGGCATGATCATACTGAATGATGGAACAGACTTGAAAGGCAGAGTGGCCTCCTCTAGCTCCTACATTCTCTGTTCCTATGTACTGTAGTTGTGAATAGGGTTTCTACTGGGGCTTGTACCCCACAGCCATTGCATCGGACAGTAGACTGCTAACCATTGGCATTTAAATCGTGATTTTTCTCATTTTTAAATATGTAAATTCTGATTGGAAATAACTTGGCTCGGGGCATTATTGGGGACATCTCTGACCGCCCTTGTGTCTTGAAAGACACCGCCTTGTAAATGAGGCGAGTCTCTGGGGCTTTGGTGACTCTGTGTGTCTGAGCTGCGCTTTTATTTTTGAAAGATTAACACATCATTGGTGTTTCTGTCACGTTAAGGAACGACACTGCAGCCATTTTTTTCGCTTTGTCTGTCTGTGAGTGTGTGTGTGTGTGTGAGAGAGAGAGAGAGAGAGATCAGCAGCCGGCAGCTGGTGTGACACTGACAGTATCCCTGAGTCCAGCAGCTCCTCACTGTATTCCTCACTGAGGCTGGTCCTTCGCCCATGCAACCAGACGGTAAGTGCAATGATGCAAACCATTTCCATGCAAAGATTCAGATTGTGCAAAAAAAATACCTGACCACATTCTGGGGCTTCCCGGAGACAGCAGACGCTGGAGAAATTACACAAACAGAAGGATAAGCCATTGTGTGTCGATTCATTAAATATTGCGTTCAGATTTGATATATACATGCTCGGAAATGAGTGTCTTTTATTTTGTGATTATGTCCGCCTGTTTTTCTGACAGCACAGGGCGGGGACTCCCCACTTGCTTTGCAAAGCTGAGGCGCTCTGTTTGATGTAAAGGAAACGGAATTGAACCCAGTAAATGCAGAGAGGCTGAAGGGGTTAATGGTTTATTTTTGTTCCGTGTTTGTGCGGTGCCTCATCTGCACAGGGATTGAGCTAATCCTCACCTCACCTCCATTTAATGCTGCACCACATCCATCCCTCCCTCCACCCCACATCCTTCCCTCCCTCTGCCCCACATCCATCCCTCCCTCCACCCCACATCCTTCCCTCCCTCCGCCCCACATCCATCCCTCCCTCCACCCCACATCCTTCCCTCCCTCCGCCCCACATCCCTCCCTCCCTCCACCCCACATCCTTCCCTCCCTCCGCCCCACATCCCTCCCTCCCTCCCACTGCCCCACATCCTTCCCTCCCTTCACCCCGCATCCTTCCCTCCCTCCGCCCCACATCCCTCCCTCCCTCTGCCCCACATCCCTCCCTCCCTCTGCACCACATCCTTCCCTCCCTCCGTCCCACATCCTTCCCTCCCTCTGCCCCACATCCTTCCCTCCCTCTGCCCCACATCCTTCCCTCCCTCCGCCCCACATCCCTCCCTCCCTCTGCACCACATCCCTCCCTCCCTCTGCACCACATCCCTCCCTCCCTCTGACCCACATCCTTCCCTCCCTCCGCCTCACATCCATCCATCCCTCCATCCCTCCCTCTGCCCCACATCCCTCCCTCCCTCTGCCCCACATCCCTCCCTCCCTCTGCACCACATCCTTCCCTCCCTCCGTCCCACATCCTTCCCTCCCTCTGCCCCACATCCTTCCCTCCCTCTGCCCCACATCCTTCCCTCCCTCTGCCCCACATCCATCTCTCCCTCCCTCCCTCTGCCCCACATCCATCCTTCCCTCCCTCTGCCCCACATCCATCCCTCCTTCCCTCCCTCTGCCCACATCCTTCCCTCCCTCTGCCCACATCCATCCCTCCCTCCCTCTGCCCCCCATCCATCCCTCCCTCCCTCCCACTGCCCCACATCCATCCCTCCCTTCACCCCACATCCATCCCTCCCTCTGCCCCACATCCTTCCCTCCCTCCGCCCCACATCCCTCCCTTCCTCTGCCCCACATCCATCCCTCCCTTCACCCCACATCCTTCCCTCCCTCCGCCCCACATCCCTCCCTCCCTCTGCCCCACATCCATCCCTTCCTCTGCCCCACATCCATCCTTCCCTCCCTCTGCCCCACATCCATCCTTCCCTCCCTCTGCCCCACATCCATCCCTCCTTCCCTCCCTTCACCCCACATCCTTCCCTCCCTCCGCCCCACATCCCTCCCTCCCTCTGCACCACATCCCTCCCTCCCTCTGCACCACATCCCTCCCTCCCTCTGCACCACATCCTTCCCTCCCTCCGCCTCACATCCATCCATCCCTCCATCCCTCCCTCTGCCCCACATCCCTCCCTCCCTCTGCCCCACATCCCTCCCTCCCTCTGCACCACATCCTTCCCTCCCTCCGTCCCACATCCTTCCCTCCCTCTGCCCCACATCCTTCCCTCCCTCTGCCCCACATCCATCCTTCCCTCCCTCTGCCCCACATCCATCCCTCCTTCCCTCCCTCTGCCCCACATCCATCCCTCCCTCCCTCCCTCTGCCCCACATCCCTCCTTCCCTCCCTCTGCCCCACATCCATCCCTCCCTCCCTCCCTCTGCCCCACATCCATCCTTCCCTCCCTCTGCCCCACATCCATCCCTCCTTCCCTCCCTCTGCCCACATCCTTCCCTCCCTCTGCCCACATCCATCCCTCCCTCCCTCTGCCCCCCATCCATCCCTCCCTCCCTCCCTCTGCCCCACATCCACCCTTCCTGATGTGGGGCAGAGGGAGGGATTCCTGAAGAAGGGCTCATGCCCGAAATGTCGATTCTCCTGCTCCTTGGATGCTGCCTGACCTGCTGCGCTTTTCCAGCAACATATTTTCAGCTCTGATCTCCAGCATCTGCAGTCCTCGCTTTCTCCCACATCCATCCTTCCCTCCCTCTGCCCCACATAATCCCTCCCTCCCTCCCTCTGCCCCACATCCATCCTTCCCTCCCTCTGCCCCACAATCATCCATCCCTCCCTCCCTCCCTCTGCCCCACATACATCCCTCCCTCCCTCATGCCCTCATTCCCACCCTCTCCCTCCCTTGCTGTCCCTGCCACCCTCTCTCTCTCACGATCTCTCTCATAGTCTCCCATCCTCTCCCTTGCATTCACTCCCATCTCCTACTGACTTCCTTCAATTCATTCACTCAGCCACTCTCCGACTCACTCCCTTCCATCACTCAGCCTCCCCCATTCATTCAGTCTGCTGCTTCCAATCTCCCTTCCTCACTCAGAATTTGCTCTCTGCCTTCTTCACTCACTCAAACTGCCCCTCTCAGACTCACTCATTCCCAGCCTCTCCCAGCTCTCCTTCATCAGTCAGACTGTCATTCCCAAACTCTCATACTTCATCACAGACACCAACACTCAACACTCACCCTTTGTGAGACTCAATGAAAGGTCTCTCTCATTCTCTGACTCCAACAACCCAGATCTCCTAACTCTCCGTCTGTGACTCCAAGTCTCTTGCACTCCCCCATCAAACACTGCTCCCTCTAGGATACCATCCCAGGTCTCCCTCACTTGCTCTTCCATCTCAAACTCACTCGATCAGATACTCACTTTCACACGCAGTTGCATGCTGTCGGACACTCAATGGTTTGCATTTGCATAGCGCCTTCAATAGGTTGCAGTATTGCGTGGTGCTTCACCAGAGCGTTGATGAACCTCACATCAACGAAGTACTCGGACAGGTGATTGTAACAGATTGGTTGGAAAAAGTGTTTTAAACGAGGAGAGAGAGGCAAGAGGTTTGAAGGGAATTCTAGACATTGTGAAGTTACAGACAGCAGTGATTAGAGTGAAAATCCTAAAATCAAATTAAGGTGTTGGCCGATATGGAACCAATCGAGGTCAGAGAGCATAGTGATGACAGGTGAACAGGAGTATGTGTGAGTTAAGAGACCGGCTGCAGAGTTTTGAATGAGCTGAAGTTACGTGGTGTGAAACATGGGGAGACCGACGAGGAGAGAATTGCAACAGTCTAAACAATGATTCTTAGTTGTAGATGAACTCCCCCCACAACAACTTGTATCGCACCTTTCTTGTAAAATGTCTCTCAAGTGCCTGAGAGGGGTGTTGGAAAACTAAACATGACATTGTGTTGCGTAAGGTCAGATAGAGTCAGAGAGATGTACAGCATGGAAACAGACCCTTCGGTCCAACCCATCCATGCCGACCAGATATCCCAACCCAATCTAGTCCCACCTGCCAGCATCCGGCCCATATCCCCCTAAACCCTTCCTATTCATATACCCAACCAAATGCCTCTTAAATGTTATAATTGTATCGGCTTCCAGCACTTCCTCTGGCAGCTCATTCCACACACGTACCACCCTCTGCGTGAAAAAGTTGCCTCTTAGGTCTCTTTTATATCTTTCCCCTCTCACCCTAAACCAATGCCCTCTTGGAAAAAGAGAGATTTTGGAAAGCACCTTGAAGGAGAAAAGCGAGGTAGAGGGTCAGAGAGATGTAGGAAGGGGATTCCAGAGCTTAGCCTTAGGCATCAGAAGGTGTAGCCTTCTACAGTGGAACAGTTAGAATCAGGGAGGCTTAAGAGGTCAGAATTGGAAGAGCTCAGAGATCTCCAAGGTTCACGTGGCCACAGAGGATCACAGAGGTTAGGATGGGCGATTGGAAGATGGGGATGAGAGTTCTAAAGTCAAGGCTTTGCATGAATGGCAGTCATTGTAGATCATGGGTGATGGGGAAGGGAGAGGGTTAAGACATGGGCAGGAGGGATTTGGGTGGCCTCATGTTTACGGAGGGAGATTGATGAAGCATGTGTCAGAATGGTCAGGTCTAACAGCAGCAGGGATTCAGTGAGGGCTTCAGCAGTAGATAAGCTGAAATGACGAGATGATGTTGGACTTTGCTGCAGAGACTGGAATAAGTGTTTCCATTGATGCCGTGAATCTGAGATTTGAAGCTCATCTCTGAGTCCAGTATGACACCGCAAAGTTTACTCTCAGTTTGTGTCAGAGAGAGAGAGAGGGGAATAGAGAGTGTCGGTCAGACAGGGAGATCGGAACAATGACCAAAAATGATGACTTCACATTTCCCAATATTTACAAACTCACACTCACTCCTGTGTGTATGTGTTTTTAAAAATCTAAATGTAAAGAATACTATTCTGCCTTGTGGTGTTACTTGCTGTGCAGATTATCTAACATAATTTTCATGTCTGCTTATCATAACCTTTTCCGAGCATACTAGGGGCACAGTGAATGTTGCTAAATGACTAATTCAGGGAGCATGTGTTCAATCCTCACCCTGATAATTTGAAAATCTGATTCCTTGCTTAAAGAAACTTCTGTGAGTAATAGGTTGGACACGTGAGAGGGACCAAGAAATTGTTGGATTGTTGTAAAAACCCAGCCAGTTAACTGATGTCGAAGACAAGGACTTCTTCCTGGAGTGGGAAATCCAGAACTAGAGGGCAAAGGTTTAGCGTGAGAGGGGAAAGATATTAAAGGGGCCTAAGGTGCAGCTTTTTCATGCAGAGGGTGGTACGTGCATGGAATGAGCTGCCAGAGGAAGTGGTGGAGGCTGGTACAATTACAACATGTAAAAGACATCTGGATGGGTATATAAATAGGAAGGATTTGGAGGGATATGGGCCGGGTGCTGGCTAATGGGACTAGATTGGGTTGCGATATCTGGTCGGCGTGGACGAGTTGGACCTTAGGGTCTGTTTCCATGCTGGACATCTCTATGACTCTAAATACACTCTAGGAAAGGATTTACAAAGGGACAGTGAAAGAACAGGAGAGATTGAGTAGATTGGGAATATACGATTGGAATTTAGAAGAAAAAGGGCTAGATCTTATAGAAACACATAAAAATAATGAAGGGAATAGATAAGATAGAAATAGGAAGGTTGTTTCCACTAGCTGGTGAAACTAGAACTAGGGGGCAGAGCATCAAACTAAGGAGGAACAGATTTAGGACTGAACTGACAAGGAACTTCTTCACCCAGAGGATTGTGAGTCTGTGGAATTCCCTGCCCAGGGAAGCAGTTATATGTTGTTATATGTTTATAAGGCAAAGATAGATTTTTCAACAGTATAGGAATTAAGGTTATGGTGAGAGGGTGGGTAAGTGGAGCCGAGTCTACAAAAAGATCAGCCATGATCTTGTTGAATGGTGGAGCAGGCTCGAAGGGCCGGATGGCCGACTCCTGCTCCTAGTTCTTATGTTGTTAACACAGACGTGGATCCTACAGTGTGATGATGCTGCCCTTATAAGGTGGTGGCGGACAATAAACGCACAGGTCAAAGGTGCAGCTGAAGAGAAAGGTGAGACATCCCGAGTGCAGACAAAGCATCATGGGAGTAATTGGTCCCTTGAGTTCCCTTTGCCATTGTGACTGATAACAATTCTCCAAGTGAAGGAATTTTCCCTTGGTCTCCGTGCCACCTGGCCAACCCCTGATTACAGGAACTGGAGGAGATCATTCAACCCCTTGAGCCTGTACCACCATCCAGTGAGATCGTGGCTGCTCTGTGGCCTAACTCCACATACCTGCTTTTGATTCATATCCCTTAATACCTTTTCACTTCAAAAAAATGTATCTATCTCAGATGTAAAAGTAACAACTGATCCAGCATTGACCTGCAGTTGTGGAAGAGAGTTCCAAACCTCTCCCGCCCTTTGTGTGTAGAAGTGCTTCCTGACATCTCTCCTGAACTGTCTGGCCCTAGTTCTCAGGCTGTGCCCCTAGTTCTAGAATCCCCAACTCGTGGAAATAGTTTATCTGCCCTGTCTTTTCCTGTTAATATCTTGAAGACTTTGAATAGATCACCCCATAACCTTTGAAATTCTACAGGCCTACTTTGGATCCTCTCTCCTTCTAATATAGGTGTCATTCTTGTAAGCCTATGTTGCACTCCCAAGGTCATTCTCTCCTTCCTATGGTATGGTGCCCATATCTGCTCATAGTACTCCAAGTGGGGTCTAACCAGCATTTTGCAGCAAAACTTCGGTAGCCTTGCACTCTAATCCTTTACATGTAAAAGGCAGTATTCCATTAGCTTTCTTTCCACTATTTTCTGAACCTGTTCATATTTTAAAGTTCTGTGCACCTAACATCCCAAGCCTCTTTGGATATCCATTGTATTTAACTTCTTAACCATTGAGAAAACGCCCCAATCTATTCTTTCTCAGTCCAAAATAGAGAGTCCCACGTGTGCTTACATTGATTTACAGCTGCTCCAGTTTTGCCCATTATCTTAGCGTAAAGCTGGAAAGGGATATTGAGAGACTATCATCTGCACTTTCTTCTACAATGCCGCCTAACTTTGTGTCATCAGCAAGTTTGGATATATAACTTGCTGTGCCATTATTCAAGTCCTTAATAAATAATGTGAATAATTGAGGCTCTAACACAGATCCCTGTGGGACACCACTGATCACATCCTGCCATTTTGAGTGTCAATTTGAGGGAAGTCTAAAACACAAGGAAATGGGTTTCAGGTGAGAGGGGAAATATTTAAAAGGGACCTGAAGGGCAGCTTTTTCACACAGAGGGTGGTGCATGCATGGAGCAAGCTGCCAGGGGAACTGGTAGAGGTGGGTACAATTACAATATTTAAGTGACTTAGACAGGTACACAGGTGGGAATGGTTTAGAGGGATGTGGGCCAAATGCAAGTGAATGGGACTAGTTCAATTTAGGAACTGGCACGGATGGGTTAGGCCAAAAGGCTGCATGACAGCCACTTGAGGAATCGATCTAGTAAATCTTAGACTTCCTGCTCATTTCCAACTAACCTACATGACAGTGATGCTGAGGGAGTGATATCAGTGGTTCCACACATTTGGAGGGACCCAATCCCAAATCAGCCACTGTCCACATATCCCACTGCCCATTCCCCACTGTTAGTCCTAGCAACTGGACACTGACTGGGTACAGATCCCAGTGCAGACTTTCACCAGACACATGAACTCATCCACCTTAAGCTACCAAGAGCCAATGCTGACCATTCTCCAACAGTGTGTGAGAACGCTGAGAGAATGCAAAGTGTGCACACAGTGCTATTTCTGGAAAAGCAGAAGAGGATGTCTGAGTTTTGCTTTCCTAAAATAGCCATTTTGCATTTTGTCTTTGTACTTAGCGTACTGATCGGTTATTGTCATACAGCACAGAAACAGACCCTTCGGTCCAACCAATCCAATGCTGACCATGTTCCCTAACTAAACTAGTTCCACCTGCCTGTATTTGGCCCATATCCCTCCAAACCTTTCCTATTCATGAACTTATCCAAATGTCTTTTAAACGCTGTAACTGTACCCACAATCCGCCACTTTCTTTGGCAGTTCATTCCACACACGAACCACTTTGCGTAAAAAAAAGTTGCCCCTTGTGTCCTTTTAAAAATCTTTCTCCTTTAACCTTTAAAAATACACCCCCTAGTTTTAAACTCAACTACCCTAGGGAAAAGATCTTTGCTATTCACCTTGGCCATGCCCCTCATTTTCTTCCTGATGAAGAGCTTATGCCCGAAACGTTGACTCTCCTGCTCCTCAGATGCTGCCTGACCTGCTGTGTTTTCCCAGCACTACACTCTCGACCCTCATTTTCGTTTTATAAACCTCAATAAGGTCACCCCTTAACCTCCTCCAGTCCAGTAAAAAGAGTCCCAGCCTTTCAGTCTATTTTTATATTTCAAACCCTCCCATTCCCAGCAACGTCCTGGTAAATCTTTTCCAAACCCTCCCCAGTTTGATAATATCCTTCCTATAACATGATGTCCCAACTCCTATACTCAAAGGACTCAGCAATGAAGGCACCCCTGTCAACCTGTGGCGAAAATTTCAAAGAATTATGTACCCGAACTCCTAGGTCTCTGTGTTCTCCAATCATTGCAGCAGGCATGGATTGTTCAGTCTGCCAGGTGAAAGTGAGAACTGCAGATGCTTGAGATTAGAGTCGAGAGTGTGGTGCTGGAAAAGCACAGCAGGTCAGGCAGCATCCGAGCTGCAGGAAAATCGACATTTCTGGCAAAAACCCTTAATCAGGAATGAGGCTGAGAGCCTCGGGGGTGGGGAAGTAAATGGGAGGGGGTGGGGCTGGGGGGGAAGGTAGCTGAGAGTGCAATAGGTGGATGGAAGTGGGGGTAAAGATGAAAGGCTGGAGGGGAGGGTGGAGAGGATAGTTGGGAAGGAAGATGGACAGATGGACAGATGGAACAGGTCATGAGGGAGGTGTTGAGTTGGAAGGTTGGAACTGGGATAAGATGGGGGCGAGGGGAAATGAGGAAACTGGCAAAATCCACATTGATGCTGTGGGGTTGGAGGGTCCCAAAGTGGAAGGTGGGGTGTTCTTCCTCCTGGCTTCGGGTGGTTAGCTGCCTCCCATTCCACGTGGACTTGGCTGATCATCTGCCTCTGTCCATTCTAGCCTTAAATTCACTCAGTGCATATCAACCAACTGGAGTAGAGACTTCCAAGAATTCATAAAATTCTGAGTGAAGACATTTCTCCTTATCTCACCCCTAAATCATTGACCCCCTTTATTTGAGGCTATGGCCTAAGTTCTAGATTCGTCATGGCCCACCCTGTCAGAGCCTTGTATAATTCAATAGGATCACCTCTCGTTCTTCTAAACTCCAAGAAGGCCAATGTACCCATCCTCTAAGGAAATGAGAGCAATGTCAGTCGGTAACTGATGTAGTAAGCCCACACTATAGCGTCTCCCATAGCTAATTTACTACAATCCTTCAAAGATGTAGCAAGCAAGGTATTTGATAAGGTGCTGTACAAAAGGCTAATACACAGGGTATGATCACATGGGGTTACGGGTAATTTATTCACTTGGATAGAGAATCCGCTGGCAAAGAGAAAGCAAAGAGCCAGGGTCTTTCTCTGGTTGGCCAACTGTAACGAATAGGGTGCCACACTGCTTGGTGCTCGGACCCCAATTATTTCCGATCTATATTAATGGTGTGGGTGCAGGGACAGAAAGCAATATAATACATTTGCAGATGACACTAAAATAGGTGGGAATATAACTGAAGAAATAAGACAGTTACAAACGGATATGGTTAGATTAGGTGCAAGGGCCAATATTTGGCAAATGGAGTTTAATGTGGATAAGGATGAGGTTATCCAGTTTGGTTGGAAGAAAAGATGTGCAACATATTATCATCCAATTGGAGAGAAACATTCAGATTGCTTCAATGTAGAGGGATCTGGGTGTCCTCATGAATTAATCAAAGAAAACTAGTAAGCAAATAAAATGAATAAGCAAGGCAAATGGAATTTTAACATTTTTTGTAAAAGAAAACGAGTATACTTTTTCACACAGAGAGTGGTACGTGTATGGAATGAGCTGCCAGAGGATGTGGTGGAGGCTGGTACAATTGCAACATTTAAGAGGCATTTGGATGGGTATATGAATAGGAAGGGTTTGGGGGGATATGGGCCAGGTGCTGGCAGGTGGGACTAGATTGGGTTGGGATATCTGGTCGGCATGGAGGGGTTGGACCGAAGGGTCTGTTTCCATGCTGTACATCTCTATGACTCTATAATCTATTGTGCAACAATACCAAGTGTTATTGCAGCTGTTTTGGTTCTCTTACTTGTAGAGGGATATAGTTAATTGGAGTTAATTCAGAGGAGGTTCACGAGATTGATTCCAGAGATGATGGATTTGCCTAAAATCTCTAGAGTTTAGAAGAATGACAGGAGATCTAATTGAGGTCTACAAAATGTTAGATTAGATTACTTACAGTGTGGAAACAGGCCCTTTGGCCCAACAAGTCCACACCAACCCTCTGAAGAGCAACCCACCCAGACCCATTCCCCTACACCTAACACTAGGGGCAATTCACCTAACCTGCACATTTTTGGACTGTGGGAGGAAACCCACACAGACATGAGGAGAACGTGCAGACTCCACACAGACAGTTGCCTGAGGTGGGAATCAAACCCAGTTCTCTGACACTGTGAGGTAGCAGTGCTAATCACTGTGCTACTGTGCTGCCCACGAGCGAGTTCACAAAATAGACATAGACATAGGATGCTTCCTCATAGGGCAACTTAGAATAAGAGGTTGTGGTTTTAGGATAAAGAGGAGCAGATTTAAAACAAGTGAGAAATATCTTCTTTAAAGGATCGTGCATCTGTGGAATTCACTACCCTGGAGTACAATGGATGCTGGGACATTGAATAAACTTAAGTAGGAGATAGGCAGATTTTTAATTCATAACAGGTTGAAGGGCTTTGGGGAGGAGGCAGGAAAAGGGCATTGAGGCCGAGGTATGATCGTATTAAATGACACAGCAGGCTCAAGGGGCTGAATGGCCTACTCCTCTTAGTTGTCATGTTCAAGCATATCCGTCAAACAGTTGCTCAGTAACACAGAACCTGAAACAGCTTGCTTCATCTATCATTCAAATGTTTAAGACCCTCTGCCTTTTCAAGCAGACTGGGTTATTTTCAGGTCTGAAAGTGTCAGTCTTTGATCCATTTGCAAATTTGCACGATTGACCGTGAACAATGATCTGTTCGGGATGACCATTATCCTATAGGATAGCTTTGATGCACTGTCCTTCATCGGTAAACATATAAGGTGAGCAAAGATCCTCAGCTTTAGGCTGTGTAAGATCTTGGGTTTGCTGTAATTCGTTGTAAGATTGGATTAATTACAGAAGAAGTCGAGAAAGCTATGGTTATCTTAGACGAGCTACGAAAACACAGTTGTACAAGGGTATTTTCACAAACTTCATAGACTTTACTAAGTTTTCAACAATAAGCACAAAACCGGAACACTTAGCATAGGTCAGCAATCGTATTCACAATGGAATGTCTGGTTGATTGGACACTTGTCTCTTGTTTGAAGCCTTTCTCCTATTTTGTTGTCATCTTGATGATGATGATGCTTAACATCTCACAGATCCATATATTGCACTCTGTCCCCAGTTTGGTCCTCTGCTGTATTTGGTAAAACCCCATTTCTGTCATCTGATTAGTGACTCATTAACTAACTGCTGGTTCCTGAATTTGGTTTTGGACATTGTCATTCAGAGGATTCTCGATATGTTCTTCCTTGCTGTTAATTTGACAGTAGTGACCGCTTAATGATGAGATGAATATGTCCTTGTCCTGTTTCACAGCTGTTCAGTTAGACTTCTTCCTTAAGTGATTACTATTTAAAAGGCTAACTGCCTCATCGGGGGCTTTCCCCCTTCTGACTCTTTTTTTAAATGAAGGATTTTTTAAAAAAAATCTTTGTCATGCAGTTTGCATTTATCCTTTTGTTTTTAAATTTCAAAAGTGTGCTTTATTCATAAAAATCCCTTTATATACTACCTCATCACTACAGCAGTTCTGTACAGTAGCAGATGAAGAAAATTGGAGCTTGACTCTTATCCAACAAACAAACCCATGGCATTTGTAACTTGTACAAGATAATATTTACATGCATTTGAGGTACTGGGAGGGTCTGATAACTGAATGGACCCCCATTTAACTTTGGCAGAATGTCCTTAGATGGTGGTCTTTCCCCACTGCACCTTAGGAACAACTTCCCGAAGCTTTAATGCATTCCTCAGCACGTGGCCCTGGAGCTTGGAATGTTCCAGTCTGCAACACTCGGTCAAGGTCAGCCCTTTGCTCAGGACGACCAACAATTTTTGAAAATTAAAAAAAAAGGTTATGATCTCGTACGAGTAAAATGTGCCTTTAGATTGTTTTCTCGGTAGAGTCAAACTCCAGTGTTTGCTTTGTTTCTTCATATGCTACTCCACTGAAACCGAACTGCTTAAGTGACTACGTATATCAAGGTATTTTTATGAATAAAATATACTTTTTGAAATAAAAAGGTTTGCATTTGTCCTGTTTATCGCTTCTTAAATATTTGCTCCCTGCAGGAGTTAAAAATGTTCTTGCTTTTGCAACTCCACGGTAGCTCTGCAGGAAATGAAATTCCAATGTATCATTTGTGTTTCCTTCTCCTCATTGGAAAGATTGTACAGAACACAATGATAACCTTTTGAATGTACCTATAGATAAATTTGTCATTAATAAAATATAACTTTGCAATTAAAAAAGTTAGTACTTCAACGATATCTGACATTCAACTAAGTTAATCCATCATGCATTGTGGCCACATTGCACACAAAATACTATGTTAGACAATGTATCTAAGGACTTGGCAGCTTAATTCTAACTGTACTGTAGTGGGAAAAAACAACTCAGTAGTGCAGCTGCTTCATCAAAACGAACATCAGGTCTTCGTACATAACCCGTTCCATTGACCAGTCAAACTTTGCAATTGCTTTTCACTATTTATTCCTGGACTGTGGGTGTCGCTGGGCTGGACCGGCATCAGTTGCCCATCCCTAATTGCTCTGGAAAAGGTGATCGTGAGCTGACCACTTTGAACCGCTGCAGCCCTTGTGTAGAAAGCTCCTACAGTGCTGTTAGAAATAACCCTGTTGTGAACCATACTTTTTCAATAGGATCCCTGGTTCAAAATTACACCACCCAGGCAGCGTTCATAAGCCCCTCTCCCTCACCATTTGGTGGTCTGTGTTGTTCTCAATGGGGTTGACGGCAATCAGAAAATGCGGCTGATTAACTGGTGATGGTTAATGGACGAGAAAAATCGATGTTGGAAAAATAAATGAAAGCTGCTGAAATACTGCCTTCAAATGCTAAATTCCATTTTAATTCAATTGATATCAACAATTATTTCCATTTCCACTCTATCATCTGTGATGAAAGATGTATAAGTTAAGTTATATGTTAAAATATTTTGTTGCGATGTTGTTCTCGAACTAGAGGCAGATGGGTGTGGATTACGTTTGTGAAGGGTTTTCTTTTCCAGAAAAAAAGGTAAATATCCTCCTGAGAACAGTGACCTAAATTCAGCATTTGTCAGATTAGATTTCAGCCTTCACTTTTAGGTAAGAGTTTTTGTCCATTATGCTAAATGTCTTATAGTAAAGGAGATGACCAGATATCAATATTTACTGATATTTACATTTTTTCATAAAGTTAGATATTAAAAATGTATAGCTACAAACTTTGTAACCGATCACCAGTTTCGATGTCTCTGATTTGAGATGTGTTGAAATTAATCTAATCCAAATTAAATTTTATGAAAACATATTGAAGAGCAAGAGTCTGTGAAAGAGGCACTAACATCAATCGAATGTTTGAAGAAACTTTAACAAATCTAAATTAATTTTAATGGAGTTAACTGGAGATAATGTGCACCAGCCCCTTGCAATACCCACTGTTTGCAGATGGTCTGGAATGAGTCAGTGAACACCGTGTCTTCAAGGATACCTGAATGTATAACTGAAGTGTTTCTTTATATGTGCAAAGTAATTATCCAATAAGTTCTCTCAATCTGTTTACACTTAACCTTCTTGATACGAGGAACGAGGGGTATGAGATATAAGGAAGGAGTAGAGAAACTGGACTTATTTCCCTTTGAGCAGAGAAGATTAAGAGGTGACCTTATTGAGGTGTTCATAATTATAAACAATTTTTGACAGGGTAAAGAAGGTTATTCTGGTTTCACTAGATTTGATATCCGTAAGTAGCAGTCAAGTTTTAAAGTTGTCAGCAAGAGCGCTCGGAGTGAGAATGCGCTGGACAGTGGTGGAGATGGATTCCACAAGAGGTTTCAAAAGAGAGCTGGATATATATTTGAAAGTGTTGAATTTAGAGGGCTATGGAGATAGGGCTGGAGAGTGGGACTAGCTGGGTAGCTCTTTCGGGAGCCAGTACAGACACAATGGGATGAATGGCCTCCCTCTGTACTGTAAAATTCTATGATTTAATGATAAGCAGTACCTTCCTTAGTAAACCATAGTTTTTTAATGGCAAGGTTTTGTGTTTGTGATTGGAGCTGATTTTCCATGAATATATATTGAACCATTTTAAAATTGTTTTTTGCTATTTATTTACTGCAATATCTTTTGGTCTATTGATCCAGTTAATCTTAAGTGGTGGAATACCTACTTAATTGGGTTTTATTAAGTTTAAGATGCTTATTTTGGGCTCAAGTATGTCATTCTCAAATTTAATATAGAATCTAATTGTATTGTGATGATTTTTTTCCCCCAGATAGTCTCTTGCTATAAGATTACTAATTAACCCTACTGATTACACAATACTAGATCAAAGACGCATTTTCCCTTGTTGATTCTCAATGTATTATTCTCGGAATCAGTTTATCTTCTGGACTACTTTTGCCAGTTTGTTTTGCCTAGATTATATGAAAATTAAAGCCCCCACAATTATTACATTTCTTCTATTGCAAGTTCCAGTTATGTATTGCTTAATTCTACTCAACAGTATAATTACTGTTAGGCTCTGAGCCCCCACTGATATTTTCTGTTATTCCAAAGTCACAAACAGCAGAAAATCTACTGAACCTAGATCCTTGCACATGAATGATTTTCCGTCATCCTTCACTAGCAAGAATAGTCTTCTTATGTTTCTATTCTGCCTGCCTTTACGAAATGTTGAGCAGTCTGGAACTTTTTATCTCACTTCAGCCTGGTAACTATTTCTCTGCATTGTTAGTTTAACAAATGCATTTGCCTCTATTTGCACATCTATTCAATTCTTAATACTTTGTGTATTCCAATAGGGAGCCTTTAGTTTTATTTGTCAATTCTGTCTTACCGTTAAACTCTTTGTCCCATCATGAACCACTCTGTGTTTGTCTTTACCCATCATTCCACTGCTCTATTTTCTCTATAGGTTTCTAAATCTCCTTTTCTCTGATTCCCCTGCTTGCTTTAGTTTGAATTTGCACCCACAACCTTAAAGAATGACATGGTTCACCAAGACACTTATCCCAGCACAGTTTAATTGGAGCTCATCCCAATGGAATACTCTCCTCGTTCCCCAGTGCTGGTGCCTATGTCCGTGAAACAAAAAAAAAACACATTTCTGCACCATTCTCTCAAACATGGGTTTAGTGTTTTAATCAGATTGACTGACTGTTGTGCAGTTGGCGCATGGTTTGGATAACAATCCAGAGATTATCATCTTTGAGGCTCTGCATTGCCTCTTCAGACTCTTTCATCAGAACATTGTTCCTTAATCTACATATGTTATTGGATAATAAATGGATCACCACAACTAGATCCACCCTTTCCAATTTCAGTTTTAATCTTGGTACTGGGCCTTTATTGCTGTTTTCCTGATCACACTGTTCCCTATCACTCTGGGATTCCTTTCAATCTTCCCTGGTTAAATACCATCTTGCTGCGTGATGCTACAGTCAGTTAGTACATCCATTCTGCAGTCCCTGTTCTCCTTCACACAAGAATCAAGCACCTTATGTTCCAATTGAGAACTCTACAGCCTTCTGGATTCAATATGGACTCAACAATTTTTGGGTTTGAGCTCTCCCATGTCCTTACCCCAAACCCTACACACCCAAGTCTTATTATCACATGGTCTACTATTTTACACACAACCCATCGTTAGCCACTAACAGTCTCTATTAAAGCTATTCACCCTCCCAGCCGGATTGTCGTCCACTCCCTTGTCTGACCAACTGTTGTTCTCTCTTTTTGGACTCTATCCCTACCTATCCCTTACTCCTTAACCCCTTACCCCATTCTATCTTCTGCATAAAAACCAACATTTTCCTAGTTACCTGAGAAAAGGTCACTGGACCTGAAACATTGACTCTGATTTCTCGCCACAGATGCTGCTACAGCTGCTGAACTTTTCTAGCAATTTCCACTTTTTTTTACAAAGCACCTCATATTCTGTGTGGGTCTAAATCAAAGGCCATTGCTCCGTCACTACATCCCACACCTGCCAGACAGCCACACCCTCTTCTGACTATTGACCGACTGTAAGTTTCACGTAACCTCAGAGGTGGGACGGCATCCCATAACAAACTGTTCAGTTAGCTGTCTCCTTGGCTGCTAATGCAACACTTGTATTGGCCTTGGCTGAAGAGACCAGGAGCGTGCCGTGATCAGATTCCTGATCTCCGTCCACTGACTCCGACTGGGAAGCACATGGGTGTGGATGTGGGAAAATTGAGACTAGTGAGGTTGAAGAGGTCGGGGGTTCCCAACCTGGACAGCAGAGAAAGCAGGTCATCCACCATCTTACTGACTGTGAAATGTTTCTCTTTTTTTTTTGACAGTTCACTTCCATTACAGTTCAAAGACTTTGAAATTTTTGAGACATCCTGAGAATGTGGTCAGTGAAATCAATGCAATCTTGCCTTTTTACTTGACCATCACAGTAAGCCCGGTGAGAGAGAGAGAACTTCCTCTTGAGGCAATGTTAGTGTCTAGAGTTAATCATGAGATAGACTGTTTGTCCATAATTAGATATTGAACACCAACAGTCAAGTGTGGCAGGACATTATCCTTTCAGACGATGTTAGGGGTTTGATTTTAGATTTCCTGAATTGGTCAGAATAGTGCTGAGGGAGTGCAGTGCTGTCAGAGAGACAGTGTCAAGGGAGCGTGATGAATCAAGGGGTAATCAAGCTGACTATAGAAAGTGCAAGAGAGAAGTGAAAATGGAAGTAGGAGAGACCAGTGTGAATATAGATTAGCGGTTACCATAAAATGGAATCCCTCGTTTTTCGACTACAGCAATAATTTCGAGAGGAAGGTGGAGGGTTGAGTCGGAGCCAAAGTCAAAAGTGCTGCAGGCAGAAGTCAGAGCTGAAGTGTTTTGTGTTCTTTGTATCGGTGTTTTCCCAGAAAGGGAACTTGCAAACTCATGTACTTTATTTCTTTCAGGTTTTGTAGATATTGCTGGCAGGGATGGCATTAGTTGCTCTTCGCTAATTGCTCTTGTGGTTCTCTGGCTCACTTCAGAGGGCAGTTAAGAGTCAGTCATATTGCTATGGGTCTGGAGTCACATGTAGGCCAGACTAGGTCAGGATGGCAGATTTTCTATCCTAACGGCAATAGTTTCAAGGTCACTGTTACTGAGACAAGTTTTCGGTTTCAGATTTTCTTAATTGCATTTAAGTTATCCCCCAGCAGCTCTGGTGGGATTTGAACCCATGTGCCCTGCGCATTAACCTGGGTGAGTAGACAACTGACATTCCCACTACATCATGTCTGGTAGATGAAGAGGTTGCCAGGATATGGGACAATGTAAAAATAAACTGGAAATCCCAAGAATGCTGTGTTTTGTATAATCCATACCGTAAAGATGGAATTGTCGAAGGAAGTAAGGGTAGTGATTGAGAGGGAAATGGATACCATGTGTTCCAATATTCCTCTGATGGTCGTAAGGTGGTTACAAATCTTGCTTCCATGTTCGATTACGACTAGAAAGATAAACTTGACCATTGGTGAGGGATATTTGAGCAACATTAACCCAGGAGAGTGTTGAAAGCTGTCTGTACAAGCATGGACTAATAACATGGAGCCATTGTGTTTGACAAATTGGAATTAGTTTTTGTTTCTGAGATAACAAACTGGAGTGCAGTTGGTGTCTGTATATCTAATGCATTTTCCAAACGCATTCTCCACCTCATTAGACTTGTGAGCACAACATAGCCATGGGATTAAAGTGGTGGCAGCGAGATTGATATAACATTGACAAATAGAAAACAGGTCTTAAAACTTTACGGAGGGATTCATGTTATTATGGTGGTGGGTATTAGAAGAAATTGCGTGCTAGGCAAGAAACTGCCGGAACCATTAGTCAGCTACTTCTGCAGTGATGTGTTGATGTCTAAGTATTAACCCTTTTACTGCACAGGGTATAGTGGTGTTCTGCAAGGTTCAGTATTATCCTTATGTTTTTGATGTGAACTAACTGTTGGGAGAATACAAAATTTACAGATGGCAGAAAATGTGACCGGAGTTAAGGGTAAGGCAAGAAATGAGAGAATTAAAGAGGACATAAATAGGGTGTGGAATGGATAAGCACATAGATTCATAGAGATGTACAGCATGGAAACAGACCCTTTGGTCCAACCTGTTCGTGCCGACCAGATATCCCAACCCAATCTAGTCTCACCTGCCAGCACCCGGCCCATATCCCTCCAAACCCTTCCTATTTATATACCCATTCAGATGCCTTTTAAATGTTGCAATTGTACCATCCTCCACCACTTCCTCTGGCAACTCATTCCATACACGTATCACCCTCTGAGTGAAAAAGTTACTCCTGAGGTCTCTTTTATATCTTTCCCCTCTCACCCTAAACCTATGCCCTTTAGTTCTGGACTCCCCAACCCCAGGGAAAAGAGTTCGTCTATTTATCCTATCCATGCCCCTCATAATTTTATAAGCCTCTATAATATCACCCTGCCAGCCTCCGACGCTCCAGGCAAACGCCCCAGCCTGTTCAGCCTCTCCCTCAAGCTCAAATCACACAGAAAAGTGAGTTATGTTTTTCTCAGTAAAATGAAGAGAGTCAACACAGACCAAATGATATAGTTTTCAAGGACAGAAAGAATTGGGAGTGCTTGTGTGCTAAGTTTTGCAGGAGGTAAGACAGATTGACAGAACAGATACTAAGACATGCAGGGCGGTGAGCTTTGGAAGTACTTAACAGTTATAATCCACACAGAGGCAGAGAGATCTTAAAGGAATCCCAATGATGTCAACAGAAAGATTTTACTTTTTAAAACTTTCACTGGAACAAATCAACAAAAGTCAATATATTTCAAACATTGGTTAGGTAAAGGCAATTAAAATGGAAATTTCATTTTAAATTTGTCAATACAACAAAGGTACACCTCATATGGTTACAAACAATCGCATTATCCCCATTGTTTGCAAACTCATCATTTTCCCAACTTAGCCTCTGCTACGTTATCCTTTCACTTCTTACTCCATAATTTCAGCCCTTGTTATATTCACCAGCTGCCATCTTCAATCCAAAGTTCATGAATTTGGTTTATACTGACCGGGCACAAACCAACAAGCCCTCTCTCATTCAGATTACAGCAGCCATTGCCACAAAACTTCCTGAATCCTTTGTGATGGACCCTTTAGGCTGGCTCTGACAGCTCTGACACAGCAACATTGAATTCTTTCTCATCCATAATCCTGTTTTCTCAATCCCATCTCTCCTTCTCTCTCTGTCCCATCTCTCCCTCTCTGCCCTGACTCCCTCTCTGCCCCTTCTCTCTCTCTCTCTCCCTCTCTCTCACTGTCCCATTTCATCTCTCTCCTTTCCAACTGTATGTGACATGTGACATACAACTGTCACATACACTGTAACACAGTCTCTTCAATATTCTCAGAACCCTGTTCTAAATTATGATACAGGGAGTTAATCCACTCATGGAGAGCTCTCTGCTTGCTTATCTCTAGCCAAGGTAGAACCATGACACTGACACTGACTTCCCTTCTTTGCTCCTGACGTTTCAACCCCATGAGGTATAAACAATGACTGCAGATGCTGAAAACCAAACACTGGATTAGCGGTGCTGGAAGAGCACAGCAGTTCAGGCAGCATCCAAGGAGCAGCGAAATCGACGTTTCGGGCAAAAGCCCTTCATCAACCCCGTGCCAACCTCAGGAAATTACACAATACTCTGCACACGACTTCGGTCATAAAAGGGACAGCTTGCAAAACGATACACAGGCCTTTCCCACAACTCATGGGTCTTCAGAAAACGTACAGTAGAAGATTGAGGAAGGGATGCTGGACCTACACCTAGCACCAACTGACCATTGACTCCTCATTGTGTGGATCACTCTGTTAAAAGGGTATTCGGGCAATCAGAGAGGGTGCAGACCACGTTTGTCCCATGAATCAGGGATTATAGATTGTGGGGAAACTGGAGAAGCTTAATTTGTTAGGAAGCAAGTTTCAGATGATTGGCAAAAGGACCAGAGATGAGGTGAGGAAAATAATGTTTCTACATAGTGCTCAAGATTTTGTTTCCTCATCGGCTTAAAAATGGTTACAAAATCTCGGTGAGAATTGTAGGAGTGGACGGGGAAGGTCTGTGAGAGTTGGTGGGGAAGGACAGAATTCTGTATTGGAGTTGGCAATCCCAGGAGGGTGACGTGGATGAGACTAACCCCAAATGCAGGCATGGGATTAGATGCAGCATTGCCTCAACACCATTCACCGTCCTGACTTGGATATGTGTTTCTATTGTTGGATCAAAATCCCTGGAACTCCCTTTCTACATGAACTTTGACCCCAACGGGAATGCAGTGATTCAAGAAGATAGCTCACTACCACTGTCTCAAAGATGGGCAGTAAATAATGACTGAGCCAATGATGCCCACATGAATCAAAATAACTAGATTGCTTTTTGAAAGAGCTGGCACAGATCCAGTGCGCTGAAGGGTCTCCCTTTACTTATTCTCCTATGAATCTACGTAAGAGATTTTAGTTTTGAAGAATAATGGGCCAGGGTTGAGGTGAGGGTTGATAAATATTCTGGCATTTTATTGGATTCACTGGTGTGGTTATGGTGCGTTTACATAGAACATGGGAGGTGGGAGAAAGTGAAGTGTGTGTAGTTTGGGAAATGTGGTTGGCATGGACATGTTGGATCAAAGAATCTGTCTGTTTCTATGCTGTAGGACACTCTGACAGTAGCTATGCCCGTGAGACATCTTGAGATTATGAAGTGTTATCACATGCAATCCCCATCACCAAATCACTGTGGTTTTTAAAAAATCTTCTTAACCACCACCAGTAATCGTGAAATTATATACAGCTGTAGGCACATGCAAGCCTGCCTTTTCCAATTTGCAGTGGGCAACAGAAGGTTCAGAGTTCAAGCCCCACACCAGGAACTGAATTGGAATCGCAGGCTGACCCTTGCCTGAAGGAGTGCTACATTGTCAGTCGTGTCATCAGTCATTCGAGCCATTAAACTGCAGCCCCATCTTAGTGGAAGGAAACAATTTCCCGGTCAGTATTTCGAGAAACGTTCTCCCCTCTGTCCTAACCAGTACTGATCCTTCAAACGATATCACAAAAACGGACCATCGTGTCCAGCTGCTGCTGGTGCTTGTGGAAGCTTGCTGTGTGCATTCTCTGCATTGCAACAGCGGCTGAGATTGGCTGTGAAGAGCATTGAGATATTCTGCGGTAGAGAAATAGACTATGCAAGTGCATCAAAAAGTGCAAAACATGCAACACAGCACCTGACAAGACAAGACAATAGGCACAGTGTTGGTCAAATTACAATGTGGCCATGAATGATGGTTAATAAAACACTGTTTTAGCAGCAATTCAAAAACTTGAAAGGGTTCAGAAAAGATTTAAAATGATATTGCCGGGTTCGGAGGGTTTGAGCTATTGGGAGAGGCTGAACAGGTTGGGGCTGTTTTCTCTGGAGCGTCAGAGGCTGAGGGGTGACCTTATAGAGGTTTAGAAGATCACGAGGGGCATGGATAGGGTAAATAGACAAGGTCTTTTCCCTGGGGTCGGGGAGTCCAGAACTAGAGGGCATAGGTTTAGGGTGAGAGGGGAAAGATATAAAAGAAACCTAAGAGGCAACTTTTTCACACAGAGGTTAGTGCGTGTATGGTGGAGGATGTGGTGGAGGCTGGTACAATTACAGCATTTAAAAGGCATCCGGATGGGTACATGAATAGGAAGGATTTGGAGGGATATGGGCCAGGTGCTGGCAGGTGGGATTGGATTGGGTTGGGATATCTGGTCGGCATGGACAAACAAAGAACATGTTCAGCCCAGGAACAGGCCCTTCGGCCATCAAGCTTGAGCTGATCCAAATGTACTGTCAGCTCCTAAGCATCGGTATCCCTTTACTCCCCATCTACACATGCATCTGTCCTGACATATCTTAAATGAATCTACCGTGCCTGCCTCTACCACCTCTGCTGGCAACGCGTTCCAAACGCCCACCACCCTCTGCATGAAGTACTTGCCGCTTGTATCCCCCCTTAAACTTTCCACCTCTCACCTTGAAAGCATGACCTCTGGTTATTGAATCCTTCACCCTGGGAAAAAGCTGGTCTCTATCCACCCTGTCTATACCCTTCATGATTTTGTAAACCTCAATCAGGTCCCCCCTCAATCTCCTTTTTTCTAGTGAAAATAAACCTAACCTACTCAACCTCTCTTCATAGCTAGCACCTTCCATACCAGGCAACATCCTCGTAAACCTTCTCTGCACCCTCTCCAAAGCGTCCACATCCTTTTGGTAAGTGGTGCCCAGATCTGTACACAGTCTTCCAAATGCGGCCGAACCAATGTCTTATACAATTTTAACATGACTTGCCAGCTCTTATACTCAATACCCCGTCCAATGAAGGCAAGCATACTATATGCCTTCTTGACCACTCTATCCACCTGTGCAGCAACCTTCAGGGTACAATGGACCTGCACTCCCAGATCTCTCTGCCCATCAACCTTTCCCAAGGCTCTTCCGTTCATTATATAATTCACTCTATAATTAGACTTGCCTAAATGCATCACCTCACATTTGTCTGGATTGAAAGCCATCTGCCACGTTTCCGCCCAACTCTCCAGTCTATCTGTATCCTCCTGCATTCTCTGACAGTCCCTTATGCTTTCTGCTACTCCACCAATCTTCGTGTCATCTGCAAACTTGCTGATCATACCAACAGTGCCCTCTTCCAAATCATTTATGTATATCACAAACAACAGTGGCCCCAACACTGATCCCTGTGGAACACCACTGGGCACCTTTCTCCATTTCGAGAAACTCCCTTCAACTACTACTCTCTGTCTCCTGTTGCTCAACCAGTTCTTTATTCACCTAGCTAGAACACCCTGCATACCATGTGACTTCACTTTCTCCATTAGTCTACAATGGGGAACCTTATCAAACACCTTACTAAAGTCCATGTATATGACATCAACAGCCCTTCCTTCATCTATCAACTTGGTCACTTCCTCAAAGAACTCTTATCAAGTTGGTAAGACACGATCTCCCCCTCACAAAACCATGTTGCCTATCACTGAGAAGCTCATTCTTCTCTAAATATAAATAGATCCTATCCCTCAGTGCCCTCTCCAGCAACTTCCCCACCACCGACATCAGGCTCACTGGGTCTGTAGTCACCCAGGAAATCCCTACTATCCTTCTTGTACAGGGGACAACATGAGCAACCCTCCAGTCCTCCGGTACCTCACCTGTGTTTAAGGATGCCACAAAGATATCTGTCAGGGCCCCAGCTATTTCCTCCCTCGCCTCCCTCAGCAACTTGGGATAGATCCCATCCGGTCCTGGGGATTTGTACACCTTAATAATCTCTAGCATACCCAACACATAGAACATAGAACATAGAACAATACAGCACAGAACAGGCCCTTCGGCCCACGATGTTGTGCCGAACATTTGTCCTAGCTTAAGCACCTATCCATGTATCAATCCAATTGCCACTTAAAGGTCACCAATGATTCTGACTCTGCCACTCCCACAGGCAGCGCATTCCATGCCCCCACCACTCTCTGGGTAAAGAACCTACCCCTGATATCCCCCCATACCTTCCACCCTTCACCTTAAATTTATGTCCCCTTGTAACACTCTGTCGTACCCGGGGAAAAAGTCTCTGACTGTCTACTCTATCTATTCCCCTGATCATCTTATAAATCTCGATCAAGTCACCCCTCATCCTTCGCCGTTCCAATGAGAAAAGGCCGAGAACTCTCAACCCAACCTCGTACGATCTATTCTCCATTCCAGGCAACAGCCTGGTAAATCTCCTCTGCACCCTCTCCAAAGCTTCCACATCTTTCCTAAAATGAGGCGACCAGAACTGCACACAGTTCTCCAAATGTGGCCTAACCAAGGTCCTGTACAGCTGCAACATCACCTCACGACTCTTGAATTCAATCCCTCTGCTAATGAACGCTAATACACCATAGGCCTTCTTACAAGCTCTATCCGCCTGAGTGGCAACTTTCAAAGATCTATGAACATAGACCCCAAGATCCCTCTGCTCCTCCACCTTACTAAAAACCCTACCATTAACCCTGTATTCAGCATTCTTATTTGTCCTTCCAAAATGGACAGCCTCACACTTGACAGAGTTGAACTCCATCTGCCACTCCTCAGCCCCCCTCTGCATCATATCTAAGTCCCTTTGCAGCCAACAACAGCCCTCCTCACTATCCACAACTCCACCAATCTTCGTATCGTCTGCAAATTTACTGACCCACCTTTCGACTCCCTCTTCCAAGTCACTAATAAAAATTACAAACAGCAGAAGACCAAGAACTGATCCCTGCGCAACTCCACTTGTAACTGGGCTCCAGGCTGAATATTTACCATCTACCACCACTCTCTGACTTCGACTGGTTAGCCAGTTCTCTATCCAACTGGCCAAATTTCCCACTATCCCATGCCTCCTGACTTTCCGCATAAGTCTACCATGGGGAACCTTATCAAATGCCTTACTAAAATCCATGTACACTACATTCACTGGTCTACCCTCATCCACATGCTTGGTCACCTCCTCAAAGAATTCAATAAGACTTGTAAAGCAAGACTTCCCCCTCACAAATCAGTGCTGGCTGTCCCTAATCAAGCAGTGTCTTTCCAGATACTCATAAATCCTATCCCTCAGTACCCTTTCCATTACTTTGCCTACCACCGAAGTAAGACTAACTGGCCTGTAATTCCCGGGGTTATCCCTATTCCCTTTTTTGAACAGGGGTGCAACATTCGCTACTCTCCAGTTCCCTGGCACCACCCCCATTGACAGTGAAGACGAAAAGATCATTGCCAATGGTTCTGCAATTTCCTCTTTTGCTTCCCACATAATCCTAGGATATATCCCGTCAGGCCCGGGGGACTTGTCTATCCTCAAGTTTTTCAAAATGCCCAACACATCTTCCTTCCTAATAAGTATCTCCTCTAGCTTACCAGTCCGTTTCATACTTTCCTCTTCAACAATACGGTCTCTCTCATTTGTAAATACTGAAGAAAAGTACTCATCCAAGACCTCTCCTATCTCTTCCGACTCAATACACAGTCTCCCACTACTGTCCTTGATCGTACCTACCCTCGTTCTCGTCATTCTCATGTTTCTCACATACGCATAAAAGGCCTTGGAGTTATCCTTGATCCTACCCACCAAAGATTTTTAATGCCCTCTCTTAACTCTCCTAATCCCTTTCTTCAGCTCCCTCCTGGTTATCCTGTATCCCTTCAATGCTCTGTCTGAACCTTGTTTCCTCAACCTTATGTAAGCCTCCTTCTTCCTCCTTACAAGACATTCAACCTCCCTCGTCAAACAAGGTTCCCTCACACGACCATCTCTTTCCTGCCTGACAGGTACATACATATCAAGGACACGTCGTATCTGTTCCTTGAAAAAAGTTCCACATTTCAACGACATCCTTCCCTGACAGCCTATGCTCCCAATTTATACTCCTCAGATCCTGTCTTACAGCATCGTATTTACCCTTCCCCCAATTGTAAAACCTACCCTGTTGCACGCACCTATCCCTCTCCATAACCAAGGTGAAAGTCACAGAATTGTGGTCACCATCACCAAAATGTTCACCCACTAACAAGCCCATCACTTGTCCCGGTTCGTTACCAAGTACCAAATCCAATATGGCCTCCCCTCTGGTTGGACAATCTACATACTGAGTTAGAAAAGCTTCCTGGACATACTGCACAAACACCGCCCCATCCAATCTACTTGATCTAAAGAGCTTCCAATCAATATTTGGGAAGTTGAAATTGCCCATGACTACTACCCTGTGGCTTCTGCACCTTTCCAAAATCTGTTTCCCAATCTGTTTCTCCACATCTCTGCTGCTGTTGGTGGGGGAGGGGGGGAGCTATAGTTAACATCCCACAAGGTGACTGCTCCTTTCCTATTTCTGACTTCAGCCCATACTACCTCCAAGGGCAGATCCCCCTCAAACTGCCTTTCTGCAGCCATTATACCATTTCTAATTAGCAATGTCACCCCCCCCCCCCTCCTTTTTTACCACCCTCCCTAATCTTACTGAAACATCTGTAACCAGGAACCTCCAACAACCATTCCTGTCCCTCTTCTATCCACGTTTCCATGATGGCCACAACATCGTAGTCCCAAGTACCGATCTATGCCTTAAGTTCACCCACCTTATTTCTGATACTCCTTGCGTTGAAGTATACGCACTTGAACCCATCTCTGTGTCCGGAAGTATTCCCTGTCGGTGCTACCTTCTCCACAGCCTCCCTACATTCTTGGACATCCTGACAAACAGCTAACCTACTTGCTGGACTACAAGTCCGGATCCCATCCCCCTGCCAAATTAGTTTAAACCCCCCCCCCCACCCCCGAAGCGTGCTAACATCTTCCCTACTTTTGCAACGTGATCCAGATTAATCAAACGTCTATCTCTAATCTCAAGATTCATCATGTTCCTCTCCTCAGTGAACACTGATGCAAAGTAATCATTCAGAATCTCACCCATTCTCTCTGGTTCGACACACAGCCTTCCTTCATTATCCTTTAATGGACCAATCCTTTCTCTAGTTACCCACTTGCTTCTTATCTAAGAATAAAATGCTTTGGGATTTTCCTTAATTCTGCTCGCTAAAGCTATTTCATGACCCCTTTTCGCCCTCTTGATTCCTCATTTAAGACTTGTCCTACTCTCCTGATATTTCTCCAGGGCTGTTTCCGTGCTGTACATCTCTATGACTCTAGGACTCTCGAAGTGTTCATTTCTAGCTGGGGTGGAGTCGACAGCAGGGTGTGTGACAAGTGTAGCTGATCACAGCAAAGTCTTTTGCTTTTTATTTCATGTTTTGTCGAGACGTCTGATTTAATGGCACTTTCTATTTCACAATAACGCAGCATTCTCTCTCTCTCCTTCCCCTTCCTGCATCACTCTCGAAACAATGGGCTGGCATCTCTGTGATCGAGGTAGGATTTGACTTTGGTCGTTTGGAGCCACTTGTTTCAGCTTGGAGTTTAGCCGAGTCAATGAACTTATCGTGTTTGTCGATGTTGTAAGCTCACATGAATGGTCAGGTTGCTGGGTGGTGGTGGTGAGTGTGTGCAGTTGAAGTTGCGCTGTGGAGGGTTTGACTGTGTGTCTGCACAGTTCCTGATCTGGTGACACTGGTTTTGTTTTTAAACTGTGGATTCAAGGAACCTCGCACAATCATTTTCCAAAGCTCTTGCAATGTGAAAGTGATTGACTGTTTATTCTTTCGTGCAGTGTGGGCATGGCTGGCTATTAATTGCCCTTGGGGCAGCTAAGAGTCACAAACATTGCAGTAGGCCTGAAGTCATGTGGAGGCCAGACCAGGTAAGGACAGCAGTTTCCTTCCCTGAAGGATATTAGGGGCCCAGATGGGTTTTTCCAACGATTGGCAATAGTTTCATCATTGGACTCTTAATTCCAGAATTTTATTGATTTCATGTAGCACCATCTGCCATGGTGGGATTAGAACCCAAATTCCCAAAGCTTTACCTGGGTTTCTGGATTAATAGTCTAGTGCTAATTCCAGCAGGAGAAAGTGAGGACTGCAGATGCTGGAGATTAGACTCAAAACGTGTAGCACTGGAAAAGCACAGCTGGTCAGGCAGCATCTGAAGAGCAGGAGAGTCGACGTTTCAAGCATAAGCCCTTAATCAGGAATGTGGGGGAGACCCCGTTGGGGGCTGAGAGATAAATGGGAAGGGGTGGGGCTAGGGGGAAGGTAGATGTGCAGATGATAGGTAGATATGGTGATAGGTCGGAGTGGAGGATGGAGCGGATAGGTGGGAAAGAAGCTAGATGGGGAGGACAGTTCAAGAGGGCTGTGCTGAGTTGGAGGGTTGCATCCGGGATAAGGTGGGGGGAGGGGAGATGAGGTAACTGGTGAAATCGATTTTGATCCCATGTAGTTGGGGGAGGGGTCACCTCCCTGTAATTAATTAATGGGCTCAGAGCATCAACAGGATGGCAGGTGGGGTCCAGGAGATGGCCGCAGTGGGGACACCTCTCTGGGATTGAAGGGATTTGTGTCCTCAATGTGTGGCACTGACTAGAAAGTGCTCGATCCTGATACCAGCCACTTGAGACCCTGGTGGGGGAGGGTTGATGCCCCACGGCTGGATGAACACAGACCTTGTATAAAGTGTGTCGTTTGGATTCGCTTGGGTCTTCCGTATGGATCCTGCAGCCACAGTTCCTGTTAAGGCTGGCGGGGGGGTGGGAGGTCAGTGAGAAGACAGTGATTTCCTAGAGGAGGAGAACTGGAATAGGGCATGACCCCAGAGACTGACCATTCATGGCTGGGAAAGTAAGATTTCTGGGTGCACAGTATGTTCAAAAACATGCGAGCACCTTGCAGGCATTGATGTACTTATCGCTACACACATACACGCTGTTACACGCATACACGCTGCTAGACGCATACACGCTGTTACACGCATACACGCTGTTACACACACACACCCTGCTACACACATACACACTGCAACATATGCCCACCCTGCTACACGCATACACGCTGCTAGACGCATACACGCTGCTACACGCATACACGCTGCTAGACGCATACACGCTGCTACACGCATACACCCTGGTACACGCATACACGCTGCTACACGCATACACACTGCGACATACGCCCACCCTGCTACACGCATACACACTGCTACACACATACACCCCACAATGCTACACACCCACCCTCTCCCTCTCTCATGCTCCTGCACTCCCTCGGTCCCTTGCTCGGTCTCTCGCTTCCTCGCCCGCTCCCGCGCTCTCTCACTCCCTCAGTCGCTCCCATGCTGTCTCACTCCCATGCTCTCTCACTTCCTTGTGCACTCTCGCACACTCTTGCTCCTGCGCTCCCTTGCTCCCTCCCATGTCCTGCACACCCCGGCGAGCTCAGTCTCTCGCTGTCTTGCACATGCTCTCATTCTCTCACTTGCTTCCACGTGCTCTCGCTTGCTCCTGCGTTCACTCTCACTCTCTTACTCACTCCTGCTTGCTATCACTCTCTCCTGCTCTCTCACACGGTCCTGTGTGCTCTTGCTCACTCCCATGCTTGTTCTCTCTCACCCCCGCGTTCACTCTCACTCTCTCACTCCCACGCTTGCTCTTGCTCACTCCTGTGCTCACACACTCTCTCTGTCTCTCTCCCGTGCTTGCTTGTGCTCTCTCTTGCACCCACGCTCATTCCCGCGCTCAGTCTTGCTGGCTCTGTCTCTCTCTCCCTCTCTCTCTCACTCTCTCTCTCTTGCTCCCGTGCTCACTCTTTCTTTCTCATACAGACACACGCAGCCATGATGTTGCCTTTGAAGTTCAGGGAGAAAGTGAGGGCTGCAGATGCTGGAGATCAGAGCTGAAAATGTGTTGCTGGAAAAGCGCAGCAGGTCAGGCAGCATCCAAGGAGCAGGAGAATCAACGTTTCGGGCATGAAGCCCTTCTTCAGGAATTCAGGCCAAAGGCCGGAATAGGAATCACTGAGTTTTCAGACAGGGTGTATCTGTAGGCCAGTGGAGTTGATAATAAATGCAGATTAAGGAATCTCTTGGCATGCTGAGCTCGGGGAATTGGCTGAGGATTTTCAGGATGAATGAGGCTCAGGGCTGAACCCAGTGTATGTGAGAATGAGCACACCAATCTTTGTGCCACTGGGTTGGGTAATTTCATCACCTCTCAGCATTTGGGAGCAGCTTCCAAACTCTTGATTTGAGCTGAGCTGTAGATTACTGAACTTGGTGCTTCCTCCTGTGAGCTGAGCTGTCGAACCTATTGGGGCTTATTTTTTTAATGAGTGGGTGTTTGAGACACCAGCAGAGTATCACTTGGCTGTCTCGTTTCCTCTGAAGTTCCAGGGTTCTCAGTGTATTTTATCATCTGTTTTCTGAGCAGAGGTTTATGGCTGGGAGACATCTCGGCATGACTGTTGTTGCAAGGAGTAAGCCTGCCATTTCCACACACACCTCTGCCCACCGCACGTTCTGTTGCAAAGGCTGAACATATCTGCTCAACAGGAAATGGGTTTCCTGTTCTCGTTCCTGTTCTTTGTTTCTTGTATCTCTCGCTCTCTCTCTCTCACTCAAAGGTCAGGGTTCACAAACGTGTTTCTGTCTCTTACTTTGAGCCACCTCAGAAGCTGCCGCGGAGGATTATCACCGAAACTGTGGATGGGTGCGGAATGTACTCTTGAAGCTGACTGCAGTTGGGAAGCTAAGCTGTAAGGCTGGATGAGGAGATGCGCGGATGGTTGGGAAAGAGGTGGGGGGATGGGGGAGCGGTGAGGTAACCATGGGGCGTGGTGGCTGTGAGGGAAAAGGAGAATTTAAGAGTGAGCCACTCTATTTGATACTGCAGGGAGATGATGAGTTTGAGAGGAGTTGGGTCTCAATTCATCGTTAATTCTTTTGAAATGTGATTTTACTTCTGTAAATCAAGTCAGGTATTATCCACTGCACAAACCATTTGGAACCAAGTTCATGAAGCTCTCTTTGGATTGATGTATTTAAGATGGAAAAGAGAGCACGGGATTAAGCTGATAGAGTAGGATATGGAAGGAGGCATGAAAGGGCGGGTAACCATCTGGTTGGGCTGAATGGCCTACTTCTGAAAAAGAGAAAGGACTGCAGATGCTGGAGATCAGACAAAAACTCTGGTGCTGGAAAAGCACAGCAGGTCTGGTAGCATCCGAAGAGCAAGAGAGTCAACCCTTTGGGGGCTGACAGATAAATAGGGGGTTGGGGCGGGGCAGGGGGGAAGGCAGCTGGGAAGGGATAGGTGGATGCGGGTGGGGGGGGGAGTGATGGTGGTAGGTCGGTGGGGAAGGTGGAGCAGATAGGTGGGAAGGAAGATGAACAGTTAGGACAGTTCCAGAGGGCGATGCCGAGTTGGAGGGTTGGATCTGGGATGAGGTGGGGGGAGGGGAGATGAGGAAACTGGTGAGATTGACTTTGATCCCGTGTGGTTGGAGGGTCCCAAACTGGAAGATGAGGCATTCTTCCTCCATTCGTCGGGTGGCTTGGCTTTGGCAGTGGAGGAGGCTCAGGACCTGCATGTCCTTGGCAGAGTGCGAGGGGGATTTGAAGTGGACTATTTCTGAACTATTTTCTGTGTAACTCAGGAAACCTTAAAATACTTGCAGGTTTGTGGTGGTGGATGAGGCAGATGTTAGTTGGATGCATAATTAGTTGGCAGGGAACATGCATCATTTGGACAATTGCCTGAACGTTATTTGGGACAGGATGGACCTGGGGTAATAGTTTGGCAGTGAACAAAATCTAATATGTGTCTGTGTAGATGCCAGGTTCCCTGTCTCTGGACTAGGAGGCCCAGGTTCAAGTCTCAGCTGCTCTAGAGGCTTGGAGTAGTATCGCAGCACAGTTTGGTTGGTAAATATCTATAGAATAGGGATGTTTATGGCACAGTGATAGTGTTCCTGTCTTTGTACCAGAAGCCCACTTGCTCCAGATGAACTTTGCTGGGTCAAAATATGTGTCCTGGCCTGGGTCCACAATGGCCCTAACAGAGTAAATTTCAACCCTTTACAAAGCATCCCCGCCTTTTAATGGTGTTTGAGGTGCAGTGGTAGTGTCCCTGCCTTTGACCGAGGAGTCCTGCTTCCAAGGCCCAGTTGCTCCAGGCATGAATCATAAAATCTCTGAGCAGGTTGGTTAGAAAAGACCTTGTGAGTATTGTTGTGACATAGTGGTAGCGTCACTGTCTCTGAGCTAGGAAGCCCTAGTTCAAGTCTCACCCGTCCTGGATGAGCATCATAAACAGGTTAGTTAAAGATATCAGTTGTTATATGCATTGCTGGCAGAGTGGACTCACATGATTGTCATTGTCTTGTGGGTGTTGGTATTGAATTAGCTTTTAGTCACATGTTCTTGCATGAGGAAAGTGTGAGATTCGCTGCTTATGCTGCCATCTTCGGTACAAAGGTTCCCAAGCACAGCTTTTCCAGTTACAATTCCTGAAAAAGTAGAGAAGTACCGGACATCCACCATTGCAGGTTTAGGAATATGTTGTAAAATGGAGAAAAGACATACAGAGAAATGGTCTTCCGACCCAGTCCATGTTGACACAGGGCCTCCAGTCCGCATTGCGCCTTGATCCAGACTGTGCCTGGCTTCACCTCAGGGCTCACAATGCTGGGAGATCGCTCTGGTATCACCTCGAGATTGGATGTTCACCCTGAAACCATGCCAGGCCAAGAGACTGCCCAAAGACCACCGCGCTGGGCTGCTGGGAGACCACCACGACAGGCCAAGAGATTGCCATGTACCACCCAAAGACCACCACGCAGTGTCCTTAACTGTGGCTCAAGTGCAATCTGCCACAGACAAATTGATTAAACAATCCCAAAAGAAAAGCTCCAGTTTTATCCTTCGCTACCTGTCTGTATGTTGTGGCAGGAGGGAAGCGATGATGGGACGTGGGGGTGTGACCCCCGAAACAACAGTCTGTACAAAGAGAATCCTCTTTCTGAGGGATTGTGACAGTTGACTGGAGGAAATGACAGATTGTGTAAGGCATATGCGCTCGTACACTGGAGATACGAATGTTTTCCTTGATGCCAGGACTGAGACCACCTGTTCCTTTCCCTCTATTCCTGTAAGGCACCAAGCTGAACCTTGAGACAGCCTTGCCCTTTTCGGTAAGCCTGACCTTGCCTCTTTCTCTGGTTTCTTCACAGCCTCTCCGAACTAGTCTTGTTCCTAACAAGGTAAAAACAAGGTAAAAACAATGACTGCAGATGCTGAAAACCAAATACTGGATTAGTGGTGCTGGAAGAGCACAGCAGTTCAGGCAGCATCCAACGAGTAGCGAAATCGACGTTTCAGGCAAAAGCCCTTCATCAGGAATAAAGGCAGTGAGCCTGAAGCATGGAGAGATAAGTTAGAGGAGGGTGGGGGTGGGGAGAGAGTAGCAGAGAGTACTATGGGTGAGTGGGGGAGGAGATGAAGGTGATAGGTCAAGGAGGAGAGGGTGGAGTGGATAGGTGGAAAAGAAGATAGGCAGGTTGGACAAGTCCGGACAAGTCAAGGAGACAGTTACTGAGCTAGAAGTTTGAAACTAGGATGAGGTGGGGGAAGGGGAAATGAGGAAGCTGTTGAAGTCCACATTGATGCCCTGGGGTTGAAGTGTTCTGAGGCGGAAGATGAGGCGTTCTTCCTCCAGGCGTCTGGTGGTGAAGGAGGCCCAGGACCTCCATGTCCTCGGCAGAGTGGGAGGGGGAGTTGAAATGTTGGGCCACGGGGCGGTTTGGTTGATTGGTGCGGGTGTCTCGGAGATGTTCCCTAAAGCGCTCTGCTAGGAGGCGCCCAGTCTCCCCAATGTAGAGGAGACCACATCGGGAGCAACGGATACAATAAATGATATTAGTGGATGTGCAGGTGAAATTTTGATGGATGTGGAAGGCTCTTTTAGGGCCTTGGATAGAGGTGAGGGAGGAGGTGTGGGCGCAGGTTTTACAGTTCCTGCGGTGGCAGGGGAAAGTGCCAGGATTGGAGGGTGGGTGTTCCTAACATACACCTCCTGCTTTCTCAGCTCTATTCTCACTTAACTGCTGACCGCCCTCTTAGCTTCCTGGCTCCCCTGTTTAGTCGATATTGTTAATACTTCCCTCTCTCCATTAAACCTGTTATTATCACCGACTCCTCAAAAGGATCAGCCCAAATTGTTCTCTCTGTGCAAACCCCTCACCTGTTTCTGACCTTCCTCCCTTTCCATCTCATGCCCACACCCCTGAACCTGACTAATTCCCACCTGTTTCCTGCAACTCTCGTCCTGGGCAGTTCGGGCTGTGTTTTTAAAAAAAGTGCCTCCCACCGTTCTGAGGATTTAGTCTGCCGGGTGCTCCGGTTTCCTCCCACAGTCCAGAGTTGGGCAGGTTCGGGTGGGTTGGCCATGCGGAATTGCCCCATAGTGTGCAGGGGTGTGCAGGTTCGGGTGGGTTGGCCATGCGGAATCGCCTCATAGTGTGCAGGGATGTGCAGGTTCGGGTGGGTTGGCCATGCGGAATTGCCCCATAGTGTGCAGGGATGTGCAGGCTAAGGGGTTAGCCATAGGAAATGCAGGGTTACAGGGATAGGATGCTGGGCAGGATGCTCTTTAAAGGATCAGTGCAGACTCGATGGGCTGATTGGCCTCTTGCTGCACTGTAGGGAGCCTATGATTCCTTTAGACGTGTTGTTGGTACTGGTTCACCAAAACACCCTCCTCTAAGAAATGCGGGTCCACCCGACGACCTCACCTGGTTAGAATCATAGGGCTCGACAGCACTGATAAAGGCCCTTCGACCCCATCGAGTCAGTGCTGGTCACTAATAACCACATTGTAATCGCATTTCCCAGCATTTGCTCCATAGCCTTGTTCTGTAATCATTCATCCTATTGATCAATGAATTGTCTATAATAGCTTCCCTTCCTCTTTTTGCACCATTGCCTGTGGCATCCCCCCAAGAATTTCTCCTCCTTGTCCACTCGCCCATCCTCTTACTCTCAAATACATGCTGCCCCTGGGTGAGGTGTTCATCAGGTGAACGAAATCAAGACCCATCTCTATCTCGGTACTGCCTCTTTCCACCCCTCCACAGCCTATCATTTACTGTTGCTGCTTTCCCAATATCCCGCGTTGGATGAGTGGTGAAATGTTGGAAGGTTTGGCAAATGTGTATTGGGAAGCTTGAAGCCAGTATCTTCGGCGCCCAACATAACATCAGTCCTGATTGCTGCAGTTGCATAGTCAGTAAGAGTAAAGCCACCAGGGGACTGATCTCTCATTAGAGAGATGATTAGTGGTGGTTTGACCTGAGGGTCATCACATGAGCAGACAGATTGAAAAGGAGGACCTTTCATGGTATCCTCCACAGGTGGAGCTGCTAGTGTCACCCTGCATTACAAACCAGCCTTCCAGCCAACTGAGCTACAGCACTGAAGGAGGCTGTTTGGCCCATTGAGTTCATGCTGGTTCTCCGTAGAGCGACCTGATCTGTTCTAATTGTATTTCCGTAGTTTTGCATATTTATTGCCCCTTGGTGCCCACCCAATTTCCTGTCTCCACAACCGTGCTCAGCACTCCTAGGTAGTGAATTGTAGGATATTTACCGTCACAGCATAAAGATGTTCTTCCTCCCCAACACCCTTCCACCATATCATACGTCCAAAGCCTTAAATCTGTGTCTCCTAGTTCTTGTACCATCAGCTCAACTTTTACTGTCTTATCAAAACCTGTCATAATCTTCGACACTTTGGTCAGATCGCTCCCTCAGTCTCCTTTGGGAAAATCACCCGAACCTTTCCATGTTGACTGTGTGGTCGAAATCCCTCATCCTGGAACTAGTCAGGTATATCTCCTCCATAGCCTCTTGAGGTAATTCCCTAAACGTGAACATGGTCGTCAGAGTCAAAAAGTCTGGCGTTGGAAAAGCACAGCAGGTCAGGCAGCATCCGAGAAGCAGGAGAGTCGATGTTTTGGGCATAAGCCCTTCATTCCACACTTTTTGATTCTGTTCTTCAGCATCTGCAGTCCTCGCTTTCTCCCATGTGGACGTGATACTCCCACTGAGACCTAACGAGAACTTTAGAAAGATCCAACTGAATGTTTCTGCTTTTATTGTCAAAACCTCGATTTTGATGAAGCCCAAATTCCATATGTCCTGCCACCTTCAAAGAGGAATACGCATGAAGACCCAGATCATTCCAATTCTGCACATTCTCTGGAACTGCACCACTGAGCCTCTGCGTGACCTTGGTCAGAATGCACCACCTCACACTTGCATCTTATCTGCCATTTGTTTGCCCATCTACGTACTGTTGCTGTCAGCTGCGAATGTCCTCATTGTCTACCTTAAAATTTGATATCATCAGCAAATTCTGAACATTTGTTCTGTATTCTCATACCCAAGGCATTTATGATTTGATTAGCTTAGATTCCCTACAGTGTGGAAACAGGCCCTTCAGCCCAACAAGTCCTCACCAACCCACCACCCCCTCCCCCCGGCTAATGCACTCACACTATGGACAATTTAGCATGGCCAATTGACCTAACCTGCACATCTTTGGACTGTGGGAGGAAACCGGAGCACCCAGAGAAAACCCACACAGACACGGGGAGAAACTCCACACAGACAGTCGCCCGAGGCTGGAATCGAACCTGGGACCCTGGTGCTGTGAGGCAGCAGTGTTAATCACTGAGCCAAAGCAGTAATCCTTGCACTGACTCATGGAATCATACAGGACAGTTTATTGGGTCTGTACTGCTAAATCTACGTCAAATCTGCTGTAATCCCACTTGCCTGCGCAAGGCTTTGAATGTTATGTAATTTCATGCACGTACCTTTTAAAGGTTATAAGGTTACCGTCCCAGGCAGTGCATCCCCGATTTCCCACCACCCTCTGGGTGATTACTGTCATTCAATCAAAAATAACCATTTGCCATAACTTGCTGCTTTCAGTCCTTGAGCCAATATTTTAGCGCACTTGCCTTCATTATTCAGAGCATCGTGTATAGGAGTTGGGGCGTTATGCTGACATTGTACACAACTTTGATTGAATTGCACAACACCAGGTTACAGTCTAACAGGTTTAATGGGAAGCACACTAGCTTTTGGAGCTTCCACTTAAACCTGTTGCACTATAACCTGGTGTTGTGTCATTTTTAACTTCGTACACCTCAGTCCAACACCGGCATCTCCAAATCTTGTTTGAACTGAGTTGAGTTGAGTTGAAAATTGAATTGCATTGAATTTATTGTCATGTATACCGAAGCAGAGTGAAAAGCTTTGTCTTGCGAGCAATACAGGCAGATCACAGAGTTAAGTCGCATAGATAGTTAAGTAGTATAGATAAGTAAATAATAGATAAACAACAGCAAAAACAAAAGCAAGAAGGGCAAATTTGTTACACTGGTGGTTTGTATGTGGAACAAACTTCCTAAGGAAAAGGTGGATGCGGGTACAGTTACAATATTTAAAGACATTTGGATAGATACATAAATAGGAAAGATTCAGAGGGATACAGACCAGGAGCAGGCAGGTGGGACTAGTTTAGTTTGGGATTATGGTGGGCATGGACTGGTTGGACCGAACAGTTTGTACCCGTGCTGTATGACTCCGTGACTGTCAGCACTGACCTTCCTATTCCAAGAACCTCAGTTTTGTTCACCAGACTTTTATGGGATACACCATCACGTACTTTCATAACATCAATGTTATCAACACTCACAACATTCCCTTCATCAACCTTCTCAATCACTTCATCAAACACATCAATTAGGTCAGTCGAGCACAGTCTGTCTTTTTATAAATACCTGGTTAACTTCAGCCTGTTCAAGAGCCGGTTCATTTTCTTTTGTTTGTTTCGAAGTCCATCATGATAGTTGAAGTTAAACCGAATACATTGACGACGTAACAACTCGAGAATTAGGAGTAGACCATTCGGCCCCTCAAGCCTGCTCCATCACTCAGTGTAATCATGGCTCAACTCCACATTTGAACCTCATGTAGATTGAGATACGTCTCTTGCATTCTCCATAAAGGTTACAAGGTCCACGTGTGGCAACTGAATGGCCTTTGCCTTAGGAGCTCCTTCTGCTTCACAGTTTAACACTGAGTAACCTGTGCCTCGTTCTACGCTCTGCTACAGAACGCTAATCTTGTGAGAGCTGCCATCTCAAACTATGCGGATTCCCAGTCTCCTTTTGGTATCTCTATGGTGTTCTAGGCTAAAATATACCAAACATTCCTCCCACCAAGGATCGAGACATTTTTCCTGAATGCCATTTTGGATCTGTTAACATTTTTATGCCTCCTGATTTTGGTGACTCTGAAAGGTGGGCAATCTGTCTAACTCCCTCCTCTAAGTCTAGTCAGCACCCCCAGCCTCTGCTGTTCTCTGGGGACGAGAATTCCAAACGACTGTCTGGGAAAAGAAATTTCCTGCTCACGTGCACATTAAATCAGAGAGGCCTTATTTTGAAACTGTGTGCCCCACACCTCCCCCCCCCCCCCCCCCCCCCCCACTTCCCATTCCAGAGAAGAGTTTTCTTTCCACTTAGATTTGATGACTGCAGTCTCACATTAGATTAGATTCCCTACAGTGTGGAAACAGGCCCTTCAGCCCAACAAGTCCATACCGACCCTCCAAAGAGTAACCCACCCATTCCCCTACCCTATATTAACCCCTGGCTAATGCACCTAACAGTATGGGCAATTTAGCATGGCCAATTCACCTAACCTGTGGCAGGAAACCGGAGCACCCGGAGGAAACCCACGCAGACACTGGGAGAATGTGCAAACTCCACACAGACAGTCTCCCGAGGTGGGAGTCAAACCCGGGTCTCTGGCACTGTGAGGCAGCAGTACTAACCACTGAGTCACTGTGCCACCCACTGAGCAAGGACCCCCAGCAAAGGACGTAGATCAATCAGTTTAATGCAGCTCTTAACAGAGGAAGGTGTAACATGAGGCACGTACTCTGAACCTGCCCTTCATGTAGGCAGCTTCAGTCAAAATGGTCCCTGTCTTTACATGGATTGCGCCCCAGCTGTACTGCAAGAGGGATGGTGGGAGGGGGAGTGGAAAGAGGGAATCGGGGAGAGGGGATGTTGGGGGAGGGGGAGAAAGAGGGTTTTAGGAGAAGAGGATGTTGGAGGAGGGGGAAAGAGGGGGTGTCAGGGGAAGGGGTGGTTGGAGGAGGGGGAGAGGGAGGATGTTAGGGGAAGGGGTGGTTGGAGAGGGGGAGAGAGGGGGTGTCAGGGGAGGGGAGGTTGGAGGAGGGGGAGAGAGGGGGTGTCAGGGGAAGGGGAGGTTGGAGGAGGGGGAGAGAGAGGGTGTCAGGGAAGGGGAGGTTGGAGGGGGGGAGAGAGGGGGTGTCAGGGGAAGGGGAGGTTGGAGGAGGGGGAGAGAGGGGTTGTCAGGGGAAGGGGTGGTTGGAGGAGGGGGAGAGAGAGGGTGTCAGGGGAAGGGGTGGTTGGAGGAGAGGGAGAGAGAGGGTGTCAGGGAAGGGGAGGTTGGAGGAGGGGGAGAGAGAGGGTGTCAGGGGAAGGGGAGGTTGGAGGGGGGGAGAGAGGGGGTGTCAGGGGAAGGGGAGGTTGGAGGAGGGGGAGAGAGAGGGTGTCAGGGGAAGGGGACGTTGGAGGAGGCGGAGAGGGACGGTGTCAGGGGAAGGGGAGATTGGAGGTGGGGGAGATAGAGGGTGTCAGGGGAAGGGGAGGTTTGAGGAGGGTGAGAGGGAGGGTCTCGGGAAGGGGAGGTTCGAGGAGGGGGAGAGAGGGATGGTGTCGTGGAGTAAGAGGGTTTCAAGAGGAGAGGGTGTTGGAGGGAGGGAATGTTGGGGATGGGGGTGAGAGAGGGTGTCAGGGGGAGAGGGTCTTGGGGTCAGGTTGGGGGGGGGGGTAGTTGTCAGCTGGTACAGTGGCAGGCAACACCTTCTGGCCAACCAGCGGGCGAAAAATAGCGGAAGAGAAAGTTTTTGGGAAGTTTTTAAAGCATTTCTAAAGTCAGTTTTGACAAACAGCCCTTGTGTCTTTTGGGATCCATTGTGTTCTGTGAGTACTGCACTGATTCTGACTGAGTTTTCTTCTTATTCCTCCCCCGCCGACCCAGTGCAGATTAACCTTGCCGGGTTTTAATCGAACCTAGCTATGACGACCCATGTCACCCTGGAGGATGCTCTGTCCAATGTGGACCTTCTGGAGGAGTTACCTCTCCCTGACCAGCAACCATGCATCGAACCACCTCCCTCCTCCATCATGTACCAGGTAGGTGTGGCCTCCCTGACACCTCGAGCTAATCTCAACTGGGACAAGTAGGCAACCGATCAACTCTCCCACAGTAAGGTAAAGGTAAAGCTAATATTATCCCAGAGATTAGTGAAGAATTGGGAAGATTGGCAATATATATTGGGAAGTGGGAAGCCAATCCTTCCACCCCAGATTCCTGCATTTGCACAGTAAAAGTAAAACCAACATTGTCCCAGAGGACCATGGGCACGCTGTCTGATTACAGAGACAACTGGTCGTGGTTTAACCTGAGGATCACCACATCTCAGGTGAGGGACAAGCTGAGGAAGGGTGGAACTTCATGGTGAGTTCCAGGGGTAACTGTTGTATCAGATCCAGGGAATAAGGAACTCATTGAGCAGGCAATATATTGATTGAAGTTACTGCTACCTTGTTTATATTAACTTAGACTAAGACCATTTTAAGGAGGCTATAACTGAGCTGTGCTCCAATCTAGCCACTGAGTCCAGAGATAGTAACCCGGCCTACTATTGACTGGGAGCCTGCTCCAATGATTACCAACAAAGTTTATAATTGTCCACGATCCAGTCTCTGGGTAGGAAGGGGGTTTGGTGGACTCTTTGGTGGGTCATGTCTCCATGTTGTGTTTGTACACTGTAGAGCGTGTCCATTTCTGTAACCTCTTCCACTGCTGCCCTTCATCCTCAGGCGAACTTTGACACCAACTTTGAAGACAGGAATGCGTTTGTTACTGGGATCGCCAGGTACATCGAACAGGCCACAGTACACTCGAGCATGGTAAGCAGCTCTCCGCCCGAGGGGGATGGACGTCATTCAGCTCTGTCCACAACCAGCTCCTTTCACCCCCAATACCCTGAATGTCTTCGATGCCCCAGGAATGAGCCCTTGACCAATTTGAGGATGCTCCTTGAAAATATCCAACTCTGGGAAAACGTTACAAGATCCCAATGTGACAGTTCAGTGGTGTCTGCATTATACTGCACTATTTAACCTGTGCCTGGTTCTACACTCAGTAAAAGCCCTGTCCGAAATGTTCATTTGCCTACTCCTCGGATGCTGCCTGACCCTGGCCCTCACTGTCCAACCCAATCCCAGTGTCAGTCTCTGAACCTCACTGTCCAACCCAATCCCAGTGTCAGTCTCTGACCCTCACTGTCCAACCCAATCCCAGTGTCAGTCTCTGACCCTCACTGTCCAAACCAATCCTAGTGTCAGTCTCTGACCCTCACTGTCCAAACCAATCCTAGTGTCAGTCTCTGACCCTCACTGTCCAAACCAATCCTAGTGTCAGTCTCTGACCCTCACTGTCAAACCCAATCCCAGTGTCAGTTTCTGACCCTCACTGTCAAACCCAATCGCAGTGTCAGTTTCTGATCCTCACTGTCCAACCCAATCCTAGTGTCAGTCTCTGACCCTCACTGTCAAACCCAATCCCAGTGTCAGTCTCTGACCCTCACTGTCAAACCCAATCGCAGTGTCAGTTTCTGACCCTCACTGTCCAAACCAATCCTAGTGTCAGTCTCTGACCCTCACTGTCAAACCCAATCCCAGTGTCAGTTTCTGACCCTCACTGTCAAACCCAATCGCAGTGTCAGTTTCTGATCCTCACTGTCCAACCCAATCCTAGTGTCAGTCTCTGACCCTCACTGTCAAACCCAATCCCAGTGTCAGTCTCTGACCCTCACTGTCAAACCCAATCGCAGTGTCAGTTTCTGATCCTCACTGTCCAACCCAATCCTAGTGTCAGTCTCTGACCCTCACTGTCAAACCCAATCCCAGTGTCAGTTTCTGACCCTCACTATCAAACTCAATCGCAGTGTCAGTTTCTGATCCTCACTGTCCAACCCAATCCCAGTGTCAGTCTCTGACCCTCACTGTCCAACCCAATCCCAGTGTCAGTCTCTGACCCTCACTGTCAAACCCAATCCCAGTGTCAGTTTCTGACCCTCACTGTCAAACCCAATTTCACTCTCCTGGTTGGATGAAGTGCACACCCTCATTAACAGGGTCACGATTTTTCTACTTTTCTCTTCAGAATGAGATGCTGGAGGAGGGACATGAATACGCAGTGATGCTCTACACCTGGAGGAGCTGCTCACGAGCTATTCCACAGGTAATACTGGTGCCCAGTGGAGACAGGGATGCATATGACAACAAGTGCACTGATGTAGCATCTTTTACCATTGTAACATGTCCCAGAATGCATCACAGGTATTATCAAACAAAAGTTTGACTCCAAGTTGCACAAAGAGGTACTAAAGCAGGAGGCCAAAGTGCTTGATTAAAGGAGGAGAAAGGGTGGAGAGGTTTAGTGAAGTAATTCTAGAGTGAGGGAGCTGTTCGCACATTAATGAATGGTAGAGTACTTAAAATTGGACAGTATTAGATGAGCACAGTGTTGCCAGAGGAGTCCATTCAGCCCATTGTGGCGAAGATGGCTCGTTGAAAGGGTTATGTAATTAATCCTACTCCCCTACTCCTTCTTGGCAGCTTGCAGTGCTCTCTCTTCAAGTATGTATCCAGTTCTCCTTTGAATATTGTGACTAAATCTGCTTCTTCCACCCTTTCAGACAACGCGTTCCACATCCCAGCACCTGCTCTTTATTTTTTATCCTCCAATTCTCCGAGCTTCCCTCCTGCCCCGGTCCTCGTGTCAATATTGCCACCACTTGGCAGGCCACATCTGGATTTTGTTCAGGTCCTTCACTTACTGAAGAACTGTGAAGGGAGCTGATCACCAGCACACGGTGCTGCTCGTTAAAAAACACAACATAGACACCAGTCCCTCCGCCCTGCTCCGCTACGCAATACAGTTGTGGCTGTACGCAACTCCTTCTGGGATCTGCTCCCTCGCTATTGGCTCCCCAGTCGGAGGTAGCAACCTCTCGCTATCCATCTCATCGCGACAATCTGCCTCCTGTCAGCTAACACAGCTTTTATTCAAGGTGATATATTATCGCCAATGACGTGAGTCCATATCTGGAGTGACCATTTTACCTGGGGCAGCTTATTGAATGTCTTTTCAAGCTTCAGTTATACTCATCCACCTTGTTTCCCTGCTCGTTACAATCCTAAACACAAAATAATTTTGTCAGATGTGATTTCCCACCAAAGCACGTTGACTCCACCTAATCATTGTTGGGACTCCATAACTGTCTTGTTTACGTAATCGATTTTCCCAACAGCTAATGCCAGATTAACATATTACATAGAATATAGAACTGTACAGCACAGGAACAGGCCCTTCGGCCCATGCTGTTGTGGTGGACCAGACCAGACCAGACCTCCTCAAAATATTTGAAGAAGCTAGCCCAGACCTTAACCTTTTCTTCTTTTGAAGGCATTCATAAAGTGTCTGTTCCTGATGCAACATGATTGGTCAAACCACTCAATGTTAAGCAAAACCCACTTGATTTAAACGCTGATAAAATAAAACCAAAGAACGAGGAATTTAGAATCACTTAACAGATCGGAAACTTAACTGAATGGTATATACAGTAAATGTTACTAATTCTCCGTTCCAATATGGTAACATCCCTTGACAAGGAGACAACCACTGAAGTTTCCAACTCTGCTGAGACCCCAATATCTTCTGATGTTATTGGGGAAAAACACCCCAGAAATCCAGATCTGTGAGAGCTGGCCACACCCATTCAGGTTGTTTTTTAAAGAAATCCCCAAAACCTCCCAAGCTGTTTACTTGAGGTCTTCTGTAGCCAGTTCTGTACCTCTGCCTCACAACCTCTCTTTTAAAAAAAAACCAGCTCAAAATAACCTCTAAAAGTAACAGCATCATCACACATCCCAGTCGCAGTTCACAATACTTCGGCAAAGTTTAGAGTTGGAGCCCTGTACACCATTGTCTAGATGACTAATATAGATCAAGAAAAGCAGAGTGCCTAACCCCAAGAGAACATTACTCTATACCCTGCTACAGTCTGGGGGGGGGGGGGGGGGGGGGGAGGAGAAAAACTTTTCATCATTATTTTCTGTTTGTTACAATCAGGCAAAACCTATCCATGCCACTTCCCCACATATCCTACAGGCTTCAACTTTGCTGAGAAGACCATTAGTTGACACTTTAACAAATGCCTTCTGGAAGTCCAAATCCATCACGTCAATCACATTACCCTCATCAATCTTCTCCCTTATTTTACCAAAAAAACTCAAACACATTAGTTGAACACAAATTGCAATTCACTTTCCTGAATTATTCAGTTTGTCCAAGTGACTGTTCATTTTGTCCCATTTCTAAAGGTTACGCACTCAACAACGTTAAACTAACTGGCATGTAGTTAGATTTATCATTGCATTTTTTTTTAGAATAAGGACGTAATATTTGCAGTTCTCCAGACCCTTGGTACAGCCTGATATCTGAAAGGGTGAGGACTGTGGGCAGATTAGCAAGGGGAGAGGAACCCATATCAACCTTTTGGTAAAAATTTCCCAATTTGTCATAACCCAGATGTATCTCATACCTGTATAATTGGCTTTATTTACATTAAATATTCTAGTTTTGGACTTGGTATGTCATTCTGAAACTCAGTCTGGCGTTCACCATATTATGATTTCTCTTTCCCCAGATAATCACTTAATGTGAGATTATTAATTAACCCTGCCTCATGATACAAGACGCAATCTAAAATAGCCTATCCCCTGGTTAGTTCCGCAGTGTGCTAATTTAGGAAACACTCTCAAAGTATTTACAAGAAAAGATTTACAAGGATGTTGTCAGGGTTGAAGGGTTTAGCTATGGTTAGAGGCTGAATAGGCTGGGGCTGTTTTCTCTGGAGCACCACAGGCTGTGGGGTGACCTTATCCAATTCTATAAAATCATGAGAGGTATGGATAGGGTGAATAGCCAAGGTCTTTTGCCCAGGATGGGGGAGTCCAAAACTTAGAGGATTTAGGTTTAAGGTGAGAGGGGAAAGATTTGAAAGTGACCTAAAGGGGCAACCTTTTCACACAGAGGGTGGTGCATGTATGCACTATCAGAGGAAGTGGTGGAGGCTGGTACAATTACAACATTTAAAAGGCATCTGGATGGGTAGATGAATAGGAAGGGTTCAGAGGGATAGGAACTAAATACTGGCAAATGGGACTAAACTAATTTAGGATACCTGGTCGGCATGGACGAGTTGGGGTCTGTTTCCATGCTGTACATCTCTTTGACTGTATCAGAAGTCATGAGACACTAGGCTACAGTCCAATAGATTTACTTGAAATCACAAGCTTTTGTATGCTGTCCCTTCATTGGGTGAACGAGCAGTGCTCCGAAAGCTTGTGATTTCAAATAAAAGCAGGACGAGAACCTGCTTTTGTGTGACTTTGACTTTGCCTGTGCCAGCCCAGCACCAGCATCTCCACATCCACTGCTCTATTGAACTTGCTTTCCAAACTGCTTTTGTTCCTCCAGTTTATGTGAAAATTAATGATTCTCCAATTGTTATACTCCTGTTTTAAATGCTATTATTTTTCGATTGATACACTATCCAATACTCAACCTACTGAACAGAGGACCCATAAACTCTCTCATCGGAGTTCCTACCCATTTTAATTTAGAACAAACTGATCCTCCAAGCCAAGATGCTCCCTCATGATCCTTTGTCTTTTCTCCAACTGTCTGCTTGTTTTTTTTTTGAAATTCCCGTCAAAACGTAGGAAGGTGATGACTGAAATGATTTGTTGCGACCCGTGTGATTGTGAATAGGCCAACTTTATATCTGCTGCCCCGGACTTTTTTCTTTCTTTCTTTCTTTCTTGCTTTCTTTCTTTCATAACTTTAGCACTTATTTTTTTCGTAAACCCCAGGTCAAGTGCAATGAGCAGCCAAACCGTGTGGAGATTTACGAAAAGACAGTCGAGGTTCTGGAGCCAGAGGTCACCAAACTGATGAAGTTCATGTATTTCCAGGTAATGGACCATTGAGCAGAGCCTCAGGCCGGACTGATCCCAGTGAAGAATGCAGGAATTTCTTGCCCATTTGACGGCGAGCTCATGTTTTCCTTCAAAGTGTGTGCCGAGATCCTGAGCGATGGCCTGCATCGCAGTGATAGAATTGGCACAACATCAGGATCTCTGACCAAACTGTTTGTATTTTTTGGATGTTGGTGGAGTGACATTTTTTCTTAATTCATTCATGAGAGTGTCCCGGGCTGGACCAGGAATTATTGCCCATCCCTGGTTGCCCCTTGAGAAGGTGGGGGTGAGTTGCCCTCTTGAACCACTGCAGTCCACCCACAATGCAGTGAGGTAGGGAATTCCAGGATTTTGACCCAGCGACAGTGAAGGAACAGTGATACATTTCCAAGTCAGGATGGTGAGTGGCCAGCGATGCCCACATCCTGTCAGATGAAGGAGAAACCCTTGGTTTTAATCTTGGTAACCTCCCTTCCTACTTTAAGTTCTTTGAGTTTTAGCTGCTGTCAGCTGGGATCGTGAATGTGAAATGTTTTTGTTTGATGTATTTCTCATCAGTTTGATGCAGTTCTCGTTTCTGTTTGTATGAAACAGCGCAAAGCAATCGAGCGTTTCTGTAGCGAGGTGAAAAGGCTGTGTCACGCTGAGAGACGTAAGGACTTCGTGTCAGAGGCATATCTGCTGACCCTGGGCAAGTTCATCAACATGTTCGCTGTGCTGGACGAGCTGAAGAATATGAAATGTAGCGTCAAGAATGACCACTCGGCTTATAAGAGGTCAGTGCGGCTCAGTGCTGAAGGACACTGGACAGGAGGTGGCCGTTAGGCCCCGTCACCCAGGGACAGCAGGAGGCCATTCAGCCCCGTCACCCAGGGACAGCAGGAGGTCGCTCAGCCCCGTCACCCAGGGACAGCAGGAGGCCATTCAGCCCTGTCACCCAGGGACAGCAGAAGGTCGTTCGGCCCTGTCACCCAGGGACAGGAAGAGGCCATTCGGCCCCGTCACCCAGGGACAGGAGGAGGCCATTCAGCCCCGTCACCCAGGGACAGCAAGAGGCCGTTTGGCTACATCACCCAGGGACAGGAGGAGGCCATTCAGCCCCGTCACTCAGGGACAGCAGGAGGCCGTTCGGCCCCGTCACCCAGGGACAGCAGGAGGCCTTTCAGCTCCATCACCCAGGGACAGGAGGAGGCCATTCAGCCCTGTCACCCAGGGACAGCAGGAGGCCAGTTAGACCTCTCTGAGCTGATACAGAGGAACAGGATGAGGCCATTCAGTCCATCAGACCTGTCATACACATGAGGCGGTTCACTTCAGCAGTTCTCCTGCCCAGTCTTGTGTAAGTGGGGATGTCCTCCCTTCAGGCCCCTTGGGCCGAACAGATATGTCCCAACCTCCCCAGGACCTGTCGTTCCCCACCCCAATACTCTGACCCAAATCCAGGATCCAATGCTGCGGGCCTCGCTCAATCCTGAAGTAGGCGAGAGCGAGCAGCTCTGATTGGCCAGTAATTCTCAGGCCATCCCATCCTTGAGGGGTGGGATTTGCCCCTCCGTGGGAAGGCCCATGTTCCCCTCAACAGATGCCCCACCCTCCCGACTAACTACAGCCCTACTCCACCCCATCCTGCCGACCCAGTGGGGGGTCCGTATGTTTGGGACAGGATGTGGGTTGTGGGGCTGTCACTCAGCGGGGAGTGTGAGACCACAAAATAAAGGATGGCCATTCAGCCCATCGGGTCTGTTCCACCAGTCTTTCACATTATGATGTGTGCAATCCCAGGTGAGGATCAGGATCAGGGAGGAAGGGGTGGACTGAGAAGGAGAGAAGATTGGGATGGAGCAAAATGAATCCAAAAGATTTAGAAAAATGGTACTGAATCTCTGAGGTTTCTCGATGAGGTGACTCACTCTGAGTCTTCATCTGTTCCAGGGCTGCCCAGTTCCTGAGGAAAATGGCTGACCCCCAATCCATCCAGGAATCTCAGAACCTTTCCATGTTCTTGGCAAATCACAACAGAATAACCCAGGTAATGTTGGGGGCTGCGGGGATGGGAATGGGGATGGGGATGGGGAAGGAGTTGTCGTCTCTCAGGCAGATCAGGGGATGAGGAGAAAACGAGGACTGCAGGTGCTGGTTAGTCAGAGTCAAGAGTGTGGTGCTGGAAAAGGCAGCATCCGAGGAGCAGGAGAGTCGAGGTTTTGAGCATAAGCTCTTCGTCAGGAATGTTTAGATGAGGGGATGATCCATTTTGGAAGAACGTGGTGAGAAATTCCAGAGTTAGGTTTAAAAAAAAACACATTGGGACTCACACCAGGAACAGTACAGCCTGAGCTGTGAACAAATACAACGGGTAATGTCCAGAATGAAAATGGAAAATGCTGGAGAACCTCAGCTGACAGAGAGAAAAGTATTGAGTAAATGTTTAGTCTGATACGATGCTCCTTTGGAGCTGAAGAACAACACCTTGCATTCAGTCTGACTATTTTTTGTTTAGCTTTTACAGGCACCCCCAAGATTAACTGCAGTGAGTGTGTGTGCGCTGGGGATGGGAGAGGGTGGAAGGCCAGGGGACTTGGACAGAGGGGTACCTGGGTGGGGACCGGTCACAGCACAATGCTTGGAGACTCAGTTGATCGCTTCTTGACAGAGCTTAGGGCGACACGGTGGCTCAGTGGTTAGCACTGCTGCCTTACAGCGCCAGGGACCTGGGTTCGATTCCAGCCTCAGGTAACTGTGTGGAATTTGCACGTTCTCCCCATGTCTGTGTAGGTTTCCCCTGGGTGCTCTGCTTTTGTCCCACAATGCAAAGGTCTGCAGGTCAGGGTGGATTGGCCAATTGATATGTAGGGTTACAGGGATAGGGTAAGGGGTGGCTCTGGGTGAGATGTTTTTCAAGGGGCCGAATGGCCTGCTTCCACACCGTAGGGATGCTATGATGACTCTGTATTTCAGTGCCTGCACCAGCAGCTGGAGGTGATCCCTGGTTATGAGGAACTCCTGGCTGATATCGTCAATATCTGCGTCGATTACTACGAGAATCGAATGTACCTGACCCCCAGCGAGAAACATATGCTGCTGAAGGTAATGGCTCATTATCGCGTGGAACATGAGCCAGTTGGCTCTGCGGAAACCCAGTGTGTAGGATGTGTGAAATCCTCTGTGTTAGACACCCATCTGCATTCTCCTCTTCCCATCATCTCCAACTTCTGACATCCGATTAATCTCAGTAAATACGGAGCGACTGAAGGGCCAGCCCAGGTCATGAGGAGATTGAATAACTCTGGGAGACCATTGCAGGATTGTGTGGAAAGAGTAGAGGGAGTGGGACTAATTGGATAGTTCTGCAGAAGTGCCAGCACAGGTCCGATGGGCAGAGCGGTTTCGTATGTTGTGCCATTCCATGAGCTTTGTGGATTGAATCTTTGGTCTTCATTCGGGGATTACACTGAAAGGAAACACTGCAAAGGTAGGACAGAGGATTGTGATCATGGAGAAACCAGGAAAAGATTAGTTAATAACAAGGCAGGCAGGAAATAGAGAATGACAGAAAATAACCAATAAATATAAAAACACAAAGTGCGTAGTTCTGTAAGTATATGGAAGGGAAAGGAAGCAATAAGGTGAGTATTGGTCCCTTACAAGGTGGATGAGACTTGCCACGGGTGACTGACTGTGTGGAGTTTGCACATTCTCCCCGTGTCTGTCTGCGTGGGTTTCCTCCGGGTGCTCCGGTTTCCTCCCACAGTCCAAAGGTGCGCAGGTCAGGGTGGATAGGCCACGAGAAATATAGGGTTATAGGGATAGGGAATAGGAATAGCAAAAGGATACAGGGATAGGAAAGAGACTTGGAACTAATGTTTTGTATGTGTCTTCACAGTAGAAGGTTTCTTAAAAACAATCCCTAAGCTTAGAGAAAAGAGTTAGGAAATAGGGAGGGAGGAACTTAAAACAACCACAGTCTGAGAGGATTTGGAACGAGGGGATCACTGTTAAAAAATCAAAGAGCACCCACTTAAAACAGAGGAGGTGACCTTTTCTGAGTCAGACTTTGTTGAGTTTTTGGAACTCTCTTCCCTTGAAGCAGACTCCTTGAATATTTTCAGACAGAGGTAGGTAGGTTATTCGTAAATGAGGGTGTGAAAGTCATAGCGGGTGGGCAGGAAGTTGGATGAGGCCACAATTGGATCAGGAGTGATCTTATCGAATGGTAAAGCAGGCTAGAGGGACTGAATAGCCTGCACCTGCTCCCGGTTCACATGTTCATACAGTCACTCGAGATAAAGGACTGGAAGATGGAATGGGAGAAAGTGAGGATTGCAGATGCTGGAGATCAGAGTCGAGAGTGTGGTGCTGGAAAAGCACAACAAGTCAGGCAGCATCCGATGAGCAGGAGAATCGAGTGATTGTCTCATTTCTGATGATGGAGAGATTCATTAATGAAAGTTGATGATGGCTAGACCAAGGACACTAGCCTGAGAAACTAGAACTCTTGTGCAGTGGCAGTGTCCCCATCTCTGAGCCAGAAGGCAAGGGTTCAAGAACCACCTGTAATAACATTTCTGAACAGGTTGATTTTAGAAGTTATCTACCCTGAGGATCCTCCTGCAGAGATGTCTGGAACCAAGATGACTGACCTCCAATAATCCCAACTGTGTTCATTTACTCCGGGTATGACTCCAACCAGCAGCAAGTTTGTCCCTGATCCTCATTGATTCCTGTTTTCTGGATCCCCTTGATGTCACGGTGGGTCAATTGTAGCATCGATGGTCACTCTTACCTCACTTCTAGAATTCAGCTCCTTTCTGGATATTTAAACTAAGGTTGTAACGAGGTCAGGAGCTGATGGAACCCAAACTGGACAACAGTGAGCAGGTTATTCTGATGCAAGTGCAGCTTAATGGCAGTGTGGATGACACTTTCCATCTCTACTATGGGCTGGTATTTGTGAAACTTTCTTCTCTGTTAACAGGTGATGGGCTTCGGACTGTATCTGATGGATGGAAATGTGAGCAATATCTACAAACTGGACACCAAGAAACGGATAAACCTCAGTAAAATCGACAAGTTCTTCCGGGTAAAAAGACTGTTGACCCTTGACCAGTGAGTTCATCTGTGTCCATTGAGCGAGGGAAAGCAGTAGCCATTTTTATTTTGTTTCTGTCAACCACAACCTAGATCATCTCCTGCCGGAACAGAATTCCACTACTCAAATAGAGTCATACAGACGTACAGCATGGAAACAGACCCTTTGGTCCAACCCGTCCATGCCAACCAGATATCCCAACCCAATCTAGCCCCACCTGCCAGCACCCAGCCCATATCCCTCCAAACCCTTCCTATTCATATACACATCCAAATGCCTCTTAAATGTTGCAATTGTGCCAGCCTCCACTACTTCCTCTGGCAGCTCATTCCATACACGTACCACCCTCTGCATGAAAAAGTTGCCTCTTAGGTCTCTTTTATATCTTTCCCCACTCACCCTAAACCTATGCTTTCTAGTTTTGGACTCCCCTACCCCATGCCCTATCTACGCCCCTCATAATTTTGTAAACCTCTATGAGGTCACCCCTCAGTCTCCGATGCTCCAGGGAAAACAGCCCCAGCCTGTTCAGCCTCTCCCTGTAGCTCAAATCCTCCAACCCTGGCAACATCGTTGTGAATCTTTTCTGAACCCTTTCAAGTTTCACAACATCTTTCCGATAGGAAGGAGACCAGAATTGCACACAGTATTCCAACAGTGGCCTAACCAATGTCCTGTACAGCTGCATCATGACCTCCCAACTCCTGTACTCAACACTCTGACAAATAAAGGAAAGCATACCAAACGCCGCCTTCACTATCCTGTTTACCTGTGACTCCACTTTACCTATGAACCTGCACTCCAGGTTGTTCAGCAACACTCCCTAGGACCTCTTCCATGAGAACAGAAGAGAAGCAGGAGGGAGGATGTTCAGCCCTTTGAACCTGTTCCCCCATTCAGTATAATCATTGACAACAGCTCCATTTTTCAGTCTTTCTCTACATTGCTCTATTCCTGTAGAATTGAAAAATTGATCTATCCCAACTTGAACAGACTCGCTGATAGTGTCCACAATGAGCATTTTGTTTGTGACGATTCAGTAAAGTATTCATTGTATTCTCTCTGAGAAAACACATGGTTCCTTCAGCATGGAGACCAAAACTGTACAGACCTTACACAATAATGTTGAGACTTCTTTACTCAGACAATCATAACCTTTTGTAATAAAAGGATTCGCTTTCCTGATCGCTTGCTGTACCCGAATGTTAATTTTTTGTCATTTATGGAAGGGAACTGCCAAGTACCAACATTTCCCACTCTTTTGCCATGTTATAAAACACATTCTATTTTTCTGATCAAAGCTCCCCACGTGATATTCCATTTCCCATCTTCTTGACCGCCGTAGCTTCTCTGTAACTCCTATGCATCCTCTAATTTTGTGTCACCAGATAACCTGGTAGCTCACACTTGGCTCTCCATCTGTGTTATTGGCACCGATTAGAATCAGATGAAGCCCTGGCACTGATCCTGCCAGTCCCTCTGTCATTATCGTTTCACAATTCAAGAGTGAATGGTTCACCCCTATTCTTTGGTGAACAGACAGACTCAATCTGCAATCCACGTTGCTACACTTCCCCGATCTCAGGAGCACTAGTTATTGTTTGCTGGCTCTTTATCAAACACTGTCTGAAACCTCAAATTCACTCACTTCCCCTTTTGAACATAGTAGTTACAACTTCAAACAGATTTAACATGTCGTTACTTCAAAACCTGTCAAACCCTTAACAGCGTGCTCTGTTTTGGCTGTGAATTCTGGGAGAATTATAAATTGTGATTAATGCCTCCTCTTGTGTTCTCTTGCAGCAGCTGCAAGTGGTGCCGTTGTTCGGGGATATGCAGATAGAATTGGCCAGATACATTAAGACCAGTGCTCACTATGAGGAGAACAAATCCAAGTGAGTGCGAGCCGTAATGTAACCTGGGCCAGTCGCAATCTGGAGCTGTAAACGTTTGGCAGGAGGACTCTGAGAGGAGGAAGGCAGGTCCAAGGAATGCCGAGCTGGAGCTCCCAGACCTTCTCACCTAATTCTGTACTTTCCTGGTGGGAAGTTGCTAGGAGCTCAGCTGCATCCTGATTGTGACTGCCTCCCTTGTCTGTCCTGACTGGGAGACGTTGGAAGGAGGTTCTATTGAGATAAGCAGGTGGGTTATTGCGGCCCACTGAGAATCGGCAGGGTCGGACACAAACTCTTCCTGATTTACTACATGGTGGGTTTACATGAGGAAAGGCTCTTGAGCCTCGATCATCCCAGTGCTGAGGAATAACTGCACTGTCAGAGGGTCAGGACTGAGGGAGTGCTACACTGTCAGAGGGTCAGGACTGAGGGAGTGCTACACTGTCAGAGGGTCAGGACTGAGGGAGTACCGCACTATCGGGGAGTCAGTGCTGAGGGAGTGCAGCACTGTCAGGGATCAATACTGAGGGAGCGCTGCATTGTCAGAGTCTGAGTTCTTGGTTCACAGATGAGATGCTGAGCTGAACCGAAAAGTGTTGCGCTGGAAAAGCACAGCAAGTCAGACACATCCGAGGAGCAGGAGAGTCGACACTTCGGGCATAATCTCATGAAGGGCTTACACCTGAAATGTTGATCTCCTGCCCCTCGGATGCTGCCTGACCTGCTGTGCTTTTCCAGCGCAACACCTTTTGACTCTGACTCTCCAGCATCTGCTGTCCTCACTTTCTCCTAGATGATAAGCTGACTCAGTTAGACATAATAACATCACGACAAAGGGAGCAGAAGAGTTTACTCTCTCATCCTGCGTCAGCATTTCTTCCTCAACTAATAGCACCTATGAGGCCATATATCCGGTCAGTTCTCCTGGCTGTTTCAGAGTTTGCTGTGTTAACAATGACTGTTGTGTTTCCTGCATGAAGGTAATGACAATACTTCAATAAATGTTTCATTGTATGGGGAACACTTTAGAACGTCCTAGATTGTGAAAGTTGCTATATAAATACTGCTTCTCCTTTTGACACTACTCACTCCCCGGGCTCTCACCAGCTGCGTTTGAAGTGATTCCCAGTTCCCTGGCCTCACTAATGCTTCCCTCTGTTTGAATTCCCTTTTTGCAACATCCCTGTCAGTGGGAAGGGTCAGTGTTGGCTTCTTTCCAGCCCCTGCAGTTCGTCTCTTTGCCCTCAGCTTTTCCTGCTCACTAACACCACGCTAACCAGATGCTGCCGGACTTGGGGTGGAGTTGTCACGATGTGAACAGGAAAACCACCTTCTTAACAATGATTTGTTTATCTAGACTGAGTGTCTTATTGGATGAAATATTAACACAGCAAAACTATTGTGGAAATGTTCTCAAGCTTCGCATCATCTGAAAGCACAGAATGAAATAAAATCCCTCACAACATTATAGAGTCAGAGAGATGTACAGCACGAAAACAGTCCAACCCGTCCATGCTGACCAGATATCCCAACCTAATCTAGTCCCACCTGCCAGCACCTGGCCCATATCCCTCCAAACCCTTCCTATTCATATACCCATCCAGATGTCTTTTACATGTTGTAATTGTACCAGCCTCCACCACTTCCTCTGGCAGCTCATTCCATACACACAGCACCCTCTGTGTGGAAAAGGTTTCCCTTTAGGTCTTTTTAAAATTTTTCCCCTCTCACCTTAAACCTATGCCTACTAGTTCTGGACTCCCTGACCCCAGGGAAAATACTTTGTCTATTAACCCTATCCATGCCCTTCATGATTTTATAAACCACTATAAGGTCACCCCTCAGCCTCTGACACTCCAGGGAAAACAGCCCCAGCCTGTTCAGCCTCTCCCTATATCTCAAATCCTCCAACCCTGGCAACATCCTTGTAATCTTTCCTGAACCCTTTCAAGTTTTACAACATCGTTCCGATAGGAAGGAGACTAGAATTGCACGCAGTATTCCAAAAGGAGCCCCACATGATTTGTTTAACCTCTTCCCACAGCCTGTGTATACTCTTGCCTTCCGCCGACTGTATCGATTTAACCATTCACTGACCATAAGGGGCAGAAGTAGGCCATTCTGCCCATCCAGTCTGCTCCATCATTCAACGAGATCATGGCTGATCTAATAATCCTCCACTCCACTTTGCTGCCTTATCCCCATGATCCTTCATTGCCTGACTGATTAAAAATCTGTCTGTCTCCACCTTGAATACACTCAGCGTCCCAACCTCGACAGCACTCTGCAGTGACCTATTCCATGGATAGACTCCCCTCAGTAGAAATTCATCCTTCTCTGCATCTAAAATGCTCGACCCCTCATTCTGAGATTGTGCCCTCTGTTTGAATTTAATTAGAATTCGGAACATTGAATTCAATAACGAATGTTGCAATAATAGTCATGAACTTCCTTCAGTAATGGTCTTTGCTTAGAAAGTCAAAGTAGTTCTTCATGTCACATGTAGGCGTTGAAATTGCATTGTGTGAAATGTATCCAATGGTGAACTGTTCCATATTATCGTGGATTCTCTCCTATTTAATGGTTTGTCTCAGGCCCTTATACAGTTCACAAGGTGTCCCCAAATCAAGAATGAAGGTCTGAGGGAGCCTGGGGGTCCCACTTCAGTGATTCATGTGCAAGTCTGCAGAAAGAGATAATAATGTTGTGATTCCCTTGAGATAAGTTTCTCAAACCATTTTCCCCACCTCCAGCTCATACGATCACCAGGATCACCAGTCTGGATCCAAACCAGTGGGGAGCTGGAAACCCAGACACCTTTCTTTGTGGATAGAGTTTATTGACTACTCACTCTTACAGCCCAGCTGCTCCTCCTTTTATTTATTTTTTTTATGGGTACGTCAGGGCATGTCCCACTCCTGTTTATTTATTTTTTTTTCTCTTTTTTTTTCCTTTCTTTCTTTTTATTTTTTACCCCCCACACTACCGTCTAACTGCGGTAGTGCTTATATTTTCCCCAGCACCCATGGTGTGTGTGTACAGGTGTGAGATGCAGTGAAAGACACAAAGTGCACGAATCTTTATTCAATTTCCACCGCCAGGAAGATAGGAAAAACACCCGAGTGGCCAGTGACAAGCACTGCCCTTCACATCAAAGGGCAATGCTTGCTCCTCCTTTTATAACTGCCCTGTCAATTAGTAAATCCATTAACCCCATTACCGACTCAATTACTTGCTACATGAACGACCAAGCACACCTCCCACCCTCTCGACCTCCCTCCTGCAATCCCCTCTTCCTCCTAGTCTGCCATTGAGGTAGCCATTTCTTTACTTCCCATTTCTACAGTCTCGGGGAGCTGGTAAAGTAGTTACATCACTAGGTTGGTAATCCAGAGGCCTATGCCTCTGTTCTGGTTCATTGCAGCTGATAGGATTTCAATTAATTTATAACATCAAAACCCAAAACCCGTCTCAGTCGTGGCGACTGTGAAGTTATTGGCAATTGTCATCAAAAGCCACCTGATTCAATCACGCCCCTCTGATGAAGGAAATCTGCTGCCCTTACCCAGTCTGCCCTTCATGTGTGTCCAGACCTACAGCAACATGGTGGACTCTGAATTGGCCTAGGGAGCCAGTCATAGAGACGTACAGCACGGAAACAGACCCTTCGGTCCAACCCGTCCGTGCCGACCAGACATCCCAACCCAATCAAGTCCCACCTGCCAGCACCCGACCCATATCCCTCCAAACCCTCCCTATTCATACAGGATGGGCAAAAATGTTGGATTTACCAGTGACACCTGCATTCCACAAGAAAGACAGAAATCGTCCTCCCTCCAGATGCAAGCTATTCTTCTTCCTGCTATTGTATTCAGAGTGTACCCCTCTTATAAAGCAGGGATTTTATTGCGGAGGGCAGTCTACACATGTTCAACCTGAAGGATATGGAGGCTTTGGAGAGGATGCAGATGGGGTTTACCGGGGTGCTGCCTGGATTGGCAGGTATGAGCAAGAAGGAGAGGCTAGAAAAACTCGGGTTGTTTTCTCAGGAGCAGCGGAGGCTGAGGGGAGACTTGATACAAGTCTGTAAAAATATGAGATGTCACAGGTATAGGGTTGACAGGAAGAACCTTTTTCCCAGAGTTGAAATGTCTTTAATATTAGAGGGCATGTACTTAAGGTGAGAGGGGGAAAGTTCAAAGGAGATGTGAGAGGCAAGGTTTTTTTTAACACAGCAAGCAGTAGGAATGTGAAATGTGCTGCAAGGGGTGAGGGGCATTTAGGGACTTTTTAATTAGCACATGAATATGCAAGGAAAGCAGGGATATGGACCAAGGGCAGGCAGAAGGGATTAGTTTAATCTGACAACATGTTTGGCACAACGTCAAAGAGTCTGTTCCTGTGCTGCACTGTTCTATGTTGCTGGGAATGTAGGATTCTTTCTGCCTGACCTTTCTGCCTGATGTGTTTCCTGCTCAATGGCCTCCAGCAACTGAGACAAACAGCAAAGAACCAACCGTCTGGAACCAGTTCCCAATCAGCACTTGGTAAAAGAAGGGTTGATAATCTTGAGTGTGACTTGTGGGTCTGCAGCTATCCCATTTGAAGACAGACTTGGGAAATTGAGTCCAAGTATTTGTTTGTTAAGTTCCAATTTGAGTTCTGTTTCAAATCATTTGGAATGGTTCGAAATTTGTTGTAAAAAAAGGAGCGAGTGCTGTCATTCAGTGAAATACCACAGATTCCATTTCCTATTGGAAAAGCTGTCTCGCTGTGCGTCAGAGCCGTGACCCAGTTCAATTTCACTTACACTGTTGAATATCGGTTGAAGATCAAAGCAAGTGTTTCTGGAGCTCGATTTAAGGGTAACTTATTTAAAATTGAAATTGAGAAACTGCACTGAACCTCGTGATATCATGACTGGACCAATGCTCCAGAGACCCAGGTCATGTTCTGGGGACACAGGTTCGAACCCGGCCATGGCAGATACTGGAATTTGAATTCCGTAACTATCCAGAAGGAAGAGTCTAATGATGACCATGAGTCAATTGTCAGGAAAACCCATCTGCTTCACTCATGTCCGTTAGGAAAGGAAATTGCCATCCTTACCTGGTCTGGCCTACATGTGAGTCCAGACTCACAGTAATGTGGTTGACTCTTGACAGTTCTCTGGGCAATTAGGGATGGGGCAATAAATACTGGTCTAGCCACTGATGCCCTTATCCTGTGAATGAATGTAAAGAATTTAATTCCTCTGCGGCTGAAAGCTTAATTCAAGCCTTTGTTACCTCGAATCCCAGTGATTCCACCACACTCCCGGCTGGTCTCCCACCTTCAGTGCTCCGGATACTCAAGGTCATCCAAACCTCAGCTCCCTCACCGTCTAACTTTTCCCCAAGTCTAGTTCCCCCTCATTCCCCATCCTCACTCTGAGTTCATTGACCTACATTGGACGTTGTTGATGTTAAAGTCCTCGGCCTTGTTTCCAAATCCCCTCTGCAGCCTCCTCTCTTCCTGTCACTCGAATCAAATGTACCATTATGATTCTCTGAAATCAGGTCCTGCACATTGGCTTCACAGTCAGGACATGGTCCACGGTCGTTTTTTTTTTAATATTCATTTTGAGGGATGTGTACATCGTTGGCTGGGCCAGCATTTATTGCCCGTCCCTAGTTCTTAAGATATATGGGCAAAGTTAGGCCATTCGGCCCATCGAGTCTGCTCCACCATTCAATCATGGCTCACCCCATAACCCTTCAACCCATTATTAGTTAAAAATCTGACTAACTCCTCCTTAAGTTTACTCACTGTCCCAGCATCCACTGCACTTGGGGGTAGCGCATTCCACAGATTCACAACCCTTTGGGAGAAATAGTTTCTCCTCAATTCTGTTTTAAATTTGCTCCCCCTTACCCTAAGACTGTGACCTCTCATCTCAGAATGCCCCACAAGAGGAAGCATCCATTCCACGTCTATTTTATCCACACCTTTTATCATCCTGGATCACCTAGTTGCCCTTGAGAAAATGGGGGTGAGCTGCCATCTTTGAAGGGCTTTTGTCTGAAACGTCGATTCACCTGCTCCTCGGATGCTGCCTGGCCTGCTGTGCTTTTCCAGCACCACACTCTCGACTCTGATCTCCTGCATCTGCAGTACTCACTTTCGCCTTGCCTTCTCGAACCACTGCAGACTACGGGCTGTGGGTTGACCCACAATGCCCTTAGGGAGGGAATTCCAGGTACACCCCACCCCCGCCCTCTCTGCTCTGTCTCTCTCTCTCTCTCTCTCTCACGCGGTTTGCATCTAACCCTCTGTCTGTCTCTCTGCAGGTGGACGTGTACACAGAGTAGTAGCAGCCCCCAGTATAACATCTGTGAGCAGATGGTGCAGATCCGGGATGACCACATTCGCTTCATCTCTGAGCTCGCGCGCTACAGTAACAGCGAGGTGGGTGCCCAACAGGAACTGGCGACTGTCGATTCCTGTCACCGCGTCCTCTCGTGAGGCAGCTCGGCCCGTCATGCTGTTGATAGAGCTGCCCAGGTAGTCCTGTTCCTCCCTGCTCTTTCCCCACCAACCTCGCTCTTTTCTAACATGGAGTCTGTGGGCCGAGTGGCTTCCTCCTGTGTGATCTCCGTGCACCCTTTCTGCTGTGTGTATTCAACTAGTTCTGTATCGAATGACACTGTTTTAAATCTCTGTCCACACGGTGGGTGCCAGATCTCAGCCCAAACCATAATGGAAAATAAATGCCATTGATGATCTTAAATCCCCCTGTTACTGATCTTCCTGGAATGGTGATTTTAACTCTTTAATACCTCTTAGACCAGACAAGTGTCGGGTTTCTTTGTTTCAACATCGATTCATTTTGCACGGGAGCTGTGCATGTCAAAATATATTGCATAGCTCAAAGCTTTAAGATGCAAACAAAGGTTTGACACACTTTGAGAAATAGCAGACTTCGAACTGACTCTTCCTCCAGATAATTTCCAATCAAAAGGCTAAACATTCACTCACCCACTGTGTTTTGTTTATATTCCAAGTTAGTACGCATGATTATATTATTCAATCATTTTCAGACTAATACACATGATATCCAACCATGTTCATATTTTCCAGTTGTTAGTATAAATAGGTTGTCTGCTAGAACATGTGTTTTGTCAGCACGAATTCACTGTAACACGAATGAAGAATAAGGGACGAACCTTTAAAACGTGTGTTGCTGTACCACGATAATATCGCTAATGCTTTAAGCACTGTTTTGAAAGCAAGATTTTTCTATAATGTAGGGTTGCACCAGAACGCAATGGTTGCATTGTAGAAGAACTGCCTGTATTTTTGAATACAGAAAACCATATTGTCTGTTTTTCCTTTCACCCTTCGTTATTGTCTGTCAACACAGCCGTTTAATCAGCTGGCCCCCTGTCTGCTCTGAAGTGAACTTTCTCCTGTCACTGTACCCAGGCCGTCATCCCTGGGCTGTTCCCTGAAATCTTGCCTTCTTTCCCAAAGTGTTGAGGCAGCATTTGGTTCCAGTGGAGGCAAGGCTGGTGGTATATTAAGGATTTCCTTCGCTAGGAGACAAGGGTGGCACGGTGGCTCAGTGGTTAGCACTGCTGTCTCCCAGCACCGGGGACCTGGGTTCGATTCCACCCTCGGGTGACTGTCTTGTGGAGTTTGCACGTTGTCTGCGTGGGTTTCCTCCGGGTGCTTTTGGTTCCATCCCACAGTCCAAAGATGGGTCGGTTTGGTGCATTGGCCATGCTAAATGCAAGATTACGGGGATAGGATGGAATGCTCATTGGAGACTCAATGGACTGAAGAGCCTCCTTTCCACACTTTAAGGATTCTAAAAGATTTGCATTCAGCACATTCACCTGAGCTGATGAGGAAGTCCCAGGAGTGGGATGGGAGGGAGGTGCAGTTTTCTCGACCCCACCCTGGCTCCCTGCTCCGGACTGACCCCGGAATCTTCCTGTGCAGGTTGTGACAGGATCAGGATTGGACAGCCAGAAGTCGGATGAAGAATACCGAGAGCTGTTTGACTTGGCATTGCGAGGCCTTCAGCTCCTCTCGAAGTGGAGTACTCACGTCATGGAAGTGGTGAGAGCTAAACAATGACATCACGTGCATTCGGGGAGGGGAGGGGTGGTGATGGCTTGGTGGTATCACTGATGCGCTGTTAATCCTGAAATCCCGATAACATTCTGGAGACTAGGGTTTGAATTCCACCGCGGAAGATGGTGGAATTTTGAATTCAGTAAAAACAATCTGGAATTAATGACAACCATGAACCCATTGCCAATTGTTGGAAAAACCCATGTGGTTCACTAATGCCCTTGAGGGAAGGAAACTGCCATCCTTACCTGGTCTGGCTGACATGTGACTCCGGACCCAAAGCAATGTGATTGACTCTTAAACTGCCCTCTGGACAATTAGGGATGAGCAAAGAGTACAGGCCTAGCCCGCGATGCCCTCATCTCCTGAGTGAATTTTTTAAAACTTCAGTCCGTGTCCAGAGATTTCCAGTCCATTCATGCAGCTGACCCATGCCCAACATCACTGGTACAAGTTGAAACTGTATTTTCCACTGAAACTACATCCTCTCCATATCCCTCACCCCCATTCCCTCACTCTCCTCTATCCCATCTTGTTATTTACCCATTCTCAGGTATGGAAGTATAGAAACTGGGAACAGGAATAGGCCATTCGGTCCATCCAGCCTGCCCTGCCGTTCAGCATGACTGATCTCAACGCTTTCTCTCCAAAACCCCATGATGCCTCTAATATTGAACCATGCATCTATCTCCTTGAATATAGCCACTAACTTGCCATCCACAGTCTCCTATGGCACAGCATTCAACAGGGTGACCCCCCTTTGAGTGAGGGAAGATATGTTTCCTTATCACAGTCCTAAATGATCTACCCCACTCCCTGAGACTGTCCTCTGGTTCTAGACTTCCCACCCAGACACTCTCTTATCCTTCTAAATGCAAGTGAATAAAGACCAGTCTGTCCTCAGATTTCTGCTATCCCCAGTCTCAATGTAGTGAACCTCCCTCTGTGGTGAGTATATCCTTTCTTGGGTAGGGAGACCAAATCTGCATGGAATGCTCCATGTGTGACTTAACCAAGGCATCCTTACTCTTGAACTGAAATGGTCTTGCAATGAAGGCCAGTTGACCATTAGCCTTCCTAATTTTTTGCCGCACGGCAGGTGTCCCTGGTTAGGCCAGCAGTTTATTTTGCATTCCCAGGTCACCTTGATTCTCGGGCCCAGAGTCCTGCAGTGGTTTGAGGAGTTGGCCTCTGGTCCCGAGACTTTGGTGATGAAAGACCTGTTGATAATGTCCCAATCAGGAATGTGTGTGACCTGGAGATGTCACCCTAAAGTTAGCGGTTATTTTTTGTTCTTTCACAGGATGTGGCCCACACAGGAAAGGCCAGCATTTATTGCCCATTGCTAATTACCCTTGAACTGAGTGGTTTGTTAGGCCATTGCAGAGGGCAGTTCACTGTCACCCACATTGCTGAGAGTGTGGAGACACATGTAGGCCAGACTGGGTCAGGATTTCCTTCATTAAAGGAATCAAATGAGTTTCTTTCAGCAATTGATGGTAGTTCTCACAATTGCCATCATTGGGAGTAGCTATAAATTCTGGATTTATTGATTTGCAGTTTGAGGCCCCGTCTGGAGGGCACAGGTCTAGGCCTCTGCGTGAGCTTCCAATGACATTCCCATTGCATCAATCTTTGGAAATGACGGAACGATGTTTCCCCAACACCGGGTGGTGTGAAATAAGTATCAACCTCACCTGTGTACCCCCCCACGGGGGAAGTTGGAGTGGAATGTCTACATATAGATGCCTGTCTCTAACACATGTTCTGTTTTGAACAGTATTCCTGGAAGTTGGTTCATCCCACGGATAAATTCTGTAACAAGGATTGTCCAGGCACTGCAGAAGAGTATGAAAGGGCGACTCGCTATAACTACACGAGTGAGGAGAAATTTGCACTGGTTGAGGTAACTTGCAGTCATTCACAGGTTCCTGGGGATTGGCAGAAATCCAGCAGCTTCCCAACTCCTCATTTATAACTGAGACCTCAGCCCTGAGTCCGAGAGTGAAGCTTCCAACTCCCGTTCAGAAATTCCAGCACATTATCCAGGCTGACGTTCCCAGTGCAGTACCGAGGGGCACCACAGTGGGAGTGTCAGAGCCCCAGTACTGAGGGAATGTTGTACTGTCAGAGGGTCAGTACTGAAGGAGTGCCGCACTGTCGGGGGGCCAGTACTGAGGGAGTGCCGTACTGTCGGGGGGCCAGTACTGAGGGAGTGCCGTACTGTCGGGGGGCCAGTACTGAGGGAGTGCCGTACTGTCGGGGGGCCAGTGCTGAGGGAGTGCTGCACTGTCAGAGGCCCAGTACTGAGGGAGTGCCGCACTGTCAGAGGCCCAGTACTGAGGGAGTGCTGCACTGTCAGAGGCCCAGTACTGAGGGAGTGCCGCACTGTCGGAGAGTCAGTACTGAGGGAGTGCTGCACTGTCGGGGGGCCAGTATTGAGGGAGTGCCGCACTGTCAGAGGGACAGTGCTGAGGGAGTGCTGCACTGTCAGAGGGTCAGTGCTGAGGGAGTGCTGCACTGTCGGAGGGTCAGTGCTGAGGGAGTGGTGCACTGTCAGAGGGTCAGTACTGAGGGAGTGCTGCACTGTCGGGGGGTCAGTGCTGAGGGAGTGCTGCACTGTCGAAGAGTCAGTACTGAGGGAGTTCTGCACTGTCAGAGGCCCAGTACTGAGGGAGTGCCGCACTGTCAGAGGGTCAGTACTGAGGGAGTGCTGCACTGTCGAAGAGTCAGTACTGAGGGAGTTCTGCACTGTCAGAGGCCCAGTACTGAGGGAGTGCTGCACTGTCAGAGGGTCAGTACTGAGGGAGTGCCGCACTGTCAGAAGGTCAGTACTGAGGGAGTTCTGCACTGTCAGAGGGTCAGTACTGAGGGAATGCCGTACTGTCAGAGGGTCAGTACTGAGGTAGTGCTGCACTGTCAGTGGCCCAGTACTGAGGGAGTGCCGCAATGTCGGAGAGTCAGTACTGAGGGAGTGCTGCACTGTCAGGGGGCCAGTACTGAGGGAGTGCCACACTGTCAGAGGGTCAGTACAGAGGGTGTGCCGCACTGTCAGAGGGTCAGTACTGAGGGAGTGCTGCACTGTCAGAGGGTCAGTGCTGAGGGAATGGTGCAGTGTCAGAGGATCAGTGCTGAGGGAGTGCTGCACTGTCAGAGGGTCAGTACTGAGGGAGTGCTGCACTGTCACAGGGTCAGTACTGAGGGAGTGTTGAGAGTGGTGGTTAGTGGATGGGTGAAATGATGTATTCTCCTTCACTGGTGATGAAGAGGTGTTCTCTCTCGCTCTCGTTTTCACTCTGTCTCTCACATTCAGCATGGGGTGGGTGATGGAGGGAGAGGGTGCAGGATGAGGGGAATGCAGGGGTGCAGGCTCCCTCTAGTTTGGGACATTCACTGTACAATCTCATTGCTTTGCCCCTGCAGGTGATCGCAATGATTAAAGGGCTGCAGGTGCTGATGGGCCGTATGGAGAGTGTCTTTAACCAGGCCATCCGGAATACCATCTACGCAGCGCTGCAGGACTTTGCTCAGGTGACCCTGAGAGAGCCACTCCGACAGGCCACTCGCAAGAAGAAGAACGTCCTCATCAGGTGGAGGAGGGGTGGGCAGGCGGGCAGTGAGGTTGTAGGGGAGGAGGAGTGTAGGGGGTCAGTGCGTGTGGGAGGGGAGTGGGATGGGAGTGTGGGGGATGGGATTAGGAGTGTGAGGTGTAGGAGTGTGGGTGAGGGGGCATATCAGAGTGTGTGGGCAGGGGAGTGGAGTGTGTGGGGGAGGGGAATGGGAGTGTGGGGGAGGGGAATGGAAGTGTGGGGGAGGAGAATAGGAGTGTGAGGTGTGGGAGTGTGGGTGAGGGGGCATATCAGAGCGTGTGGGCAGGGGAGTAGAGTGTGTGGGGGAGGGGAATGGGGGTATGGGGTGTGGGGGCAGAGAAGGGATGCACGGGGGAGGGGAATGGGAGTGTGGGGGAGGGGAATGGGAGTGTGGGGAGGGAATAGGAGTGTGAGGTGTGGGAGTGTGGGTGAGGGGCATATCAGAGTGTGTGGGCAGGGGAGTGGAGTTTGTGGGTGAGGGGAATGGGGGTGTAGGGTGTGGGGGCAGAGAAGGGAAGAGTGGGGGAGGGGAATGGGGGGTATAGGGTGTGGGGGCAGAGAAGGGGAGTGTAGGGGAGGGGAATGGGAGTGTGGGGGAGGGAAATGGAAGTGTGAGGTGTGAGAATGTGGGTAAGGGGACGTATCAGAGTGTGTGGGCAGGGAAGTGGAGTGTGTGGGGGAGGGAAATGGGGGTATGGGGTGTGGGGGCAGAGAAGGGGAGTGTGGGGCGTGGAGAGTGTGGGGGAGGGGAGTGGGAATGTCGGGTAGGGGAATGGAGGTATAGGGTGTGGGGACAGAAGGGGAGTGTGGGGCGTGGAGAGTGTGGGGGAGGGGAGTGGGAATTTGCAGAGTGGGAATGTAGGGGGTGAGTGGGGAGTGTGTGTGGGGAGGGAGTGTGGAGTGAGTGTGTGGGGGAGGGGAATGAGAGTGTGAGGGAGGGGAATGAGAGTGTGAGGGAGGGGAGAGTGGGAGTGTGGGGGAGGAGAGAGTGTGGGGGAGGAGAGAGTGTGGGGGAGGAGAGGAAGGAAACGAGTGGTGAGGTCAGGCTGTTGGTTGTGAAGCACAACAAGGGAATGATGTGGAGAGGGGCATTCGGAAATCCAGAAAGCAACAGAGGCGGGGGGTGGGGAAGGGGAGTGAGCGTGAGGGGGTGGGGTGGGCTGGGATGGGAGAGGGAACACAGAGGAATCTGGAGAGCAGCATGAAACATTGTGAGGATGTGGGGACAGGACAGGGAGACGGAGAGAAGGGTCTTGGATCAGGTTGGGAAAAAAATCCGGGAATTGCTGATGGAAATGCTAGGATAAGAGAGACGGTGGTGGAGAGAGGGGAGGAGTGTGGTATAATGGATGGATGGAGGGAGAGCAGGAGGGGACAGAAGGGGGAGGTGGGAGCTGTACCCTGTCGATAACGAAGGCAAATCAGAGAATGCTGGAGCCACAGGTTTCGTGAATGATGTGTCTTCTTTCTCCTTCTGAAAATATTTTTTTATCTTTGATTTGTAAAACCATCTCAGAACTTTAAAGAGAGTTAGGCTGGGCAAGTGTCAAATAAACAGACCACATTTCAACCTTTGTTTGAAAGTGTTGCTCAGCGCAGGATTGCAGTGGTCAGAAGAGGAAAAGACACTGTTTCAGATACTCGGTGCCCATTATAACCCCTCTCTCTGGTTTGCTGTCCTTCCCACCTTTCCCTCTCCCATTCCCAGCGTACTTCAGGCAATCAGGAAGACGATCTGCGACTGGGAAAATGGCCGGGAACCTGCCAATGATCCTTGTCTGAAGGGGGATAAGGATCCGAAAGGGGGCTTTGACATTAAAGTGCCTCGTCGCTCAGTTGGTCCATCGAGTACACAGGTTGGTAGCAATATCTCTGTGGGAGCAGCATTCCCCAGTGTTCAGGGAAATGGCTGGATGTTCACATTGGAGCCAGTAGACCATGGGCTCAGGTCTGAATTGGCTCATTCAAGCACAGAGTCCAGGCTGACAATCTCATATAACCAAGAGAGTGCAGCACTATCAGAGGGTCAGTACTGAGGGAGTGCTGCACTGTCGGAGGGTCAGTACTGAGGCAGTGCTGCACTGTCGGAGGGTCAGTACTGAACAAGTGCTGCATTGTAAGACGGTCAGTACTGAGGGAGTATTGCACTGTCAGAGGGTCAGTACTGAGGGAATATTGCACTGTCGGAGGGTCAGTACTGAGGGAGTGCTGCACTGTCGGAGGTTCAGTGCTGAGGGAGTGCTGCACTGTCGGAGGTTCAGTGCTGAGGGAGTGCTGCACTGTCGGAGGTTCAGTGCTGAGGGAGTGCTGCACTGTCGGAGGCTCAGTGCTGAGGGAGTGCTGCACTGTCAGAGGATCAGTACTGAGGGAGTGCTGCACTGTAAAAGGGTCAGTATGTGTCCTTGATTAACTTTATAACATTGAGGATCATGTGTTCCACAGACCCTTGAGAATCCTGGTGTTGTTTTCTGTATAAGAGCGGATTCCACAATTTAAAGAATGTGGTGCCGTGATGGTATTCTCACTGAGGTGTAGCCCTGGAAACAAGAGTTCAATACCCACCACAGCAGTTGGTGAAATTTATATTTAATTCATGAAACCTGGAATTGAAAACAGCCCGGCTCTGTGTGCTGGTGATAAGATAACCATTGTTAATTGTCATTAAAAACCCACCTGGTTTATTAATGCCCTTCAGGGAAGGAAATCTTCCATCTTAACCTGGTCTGGTCTACATGTGACTCCAGAGATTTTGCAATGTCATTGACTCTCAGCTGCCCTCTGAAATATCCCAGCAAGCCGCTGGCATGTTGGGGTAATTAGGGACGGGCAGTAATGCCCACATCAAAGGAAAATATTTTTAAAAGTGTCATAGATTTATTGTTGTCGTAAGTAGCCATATACAGTGAAAAGTGTTGTTTTACCAGCTTATGAGAGCAGATCATACCACACCAAGTGCATCAGGGCAGCAGAACAGAGTGCAGAGCACAGTGGTACAGCTACAGTGAAGATATGGAGAGAGAGAAAGATCAGAATTAACATTTGAGAGGCCCATTCAGATGTCTGATGGCGGGGAAGAAGCTGTTCTTGAATCTGTTTGTACACGCATACAAATTTCTGTATCTTCTACCTGACAAAAATCCTGATTTTTGTTGAAGTGATGTGGACCTTGGTGCTGAGCTGGAGTTCTGTTGGTTTTTCTCTGCTGTGTTGGACAGATCCCTGGTGAGAAATTGGTTAGATTTTGGGCACGGGGGGAGCATGTATGTGGACAGGGAACTCCAGGCAGGACCCTCACTGTGACTGTCAATGGGGAACAGAGTCAGTGCCAAAGAGGGGGGGACTATTGAATTCCCTGAGGTGGGATTCTGTTGCCTTTGGTGCTCAGAGTGTGTGTGTGTCTCGCCATAGTCTTACCAGACCCTAGGGGCTGCTGTCTCATTAGAGAGAATCAGCTTGTGTGATTTAACCTAAATGCCACCAGACTTCGGGGAGGGAAGTGGTTGAGAAGGAGAGTCCTTCATGGTAACCTCAAACTGGTGTTGGGAATTGACCCTACGCTGTTGGCATCTCACTGCTCTGCAAACCAACAGTCCAGCCAACTGAGCTAAACTGACTCAGTTCAGTGAGCATGTCACTGTACAGAAAAGGCCATTCAACCCTTTTCTGAGAAACTATCCTGTTTCTGCCCAATCCTCCGACTCTGACTCAGAAACTTTTGCAGAGGGTCCCGGGATGCAGCAGAATTGCCAGCTGGAAGTCCAAACTTCGCAGACAAGGCGATCACAGATCAATACATCGGTACCTCTCCAAATCTGAGTAAGTGCCCTCAATCACACACCTACTCCTCAAGAGCTGGAGTCCAGAGGGTGACTGGGCCATCGATTCCAGAGGACCACTCGAGTTAGTGTCTCCTGTCCGGGTTTTAATTATGTTGAGGAAATTTTCTGTAATTCCCAGTGTCCTGTTGTGGAACCAGAGGCAGGGAGTAGCAAGTCTGACGTTGTGAAATGTGAAGTGAAACAGAGAAACAGAAATAACAGTTTATTCTGTTTCTCCTTATTTACAAGTATGTCATCAACTAAAGGAGAATTATGTGAGAATTGGTTCTCATCCCCCTGTGTGGTTCAGGATGAGGAACACTGCTCTGTGTTCTTTCTGTTAACTTGTCAAATTGAAGCTGCTTTTTATTGGTGCAGTTCCTGAAAGAGCCACCAAGTGGCAGCATCATTGTTAAACACCAGCTTTAATCAGACTGTTCTCTTGGTGAGACAGATAGACAAACGCACCCCTCTATTCCATCCCCTCACCCTCCAAGGCCTGGCCTCAGCCCCAGGTTAAGCACCCCTCAGCTATTAGATAAAGCAAGGTCACCCCTGCCCTCTGGGGTCAATGTGAAAGATCCCACGGTGACAGCGTGAAGATGATTCAGGGAGATCTCCCTGGGGTCCAGGACCAACATCTCCAGGGTCCTGTTGGATTTATTGTCGTCATCATGTTGCTGTTTGTGGGAGCTGGCTGTGTGCAAACTGGTTCTGGCATTTTCTACGCTGCAGTGGTGTCTACACTTCAGTACTTCATTGGCCGTCAAGCACTTGGAGACATGCCAAAGAACGAAAGGTGCTATAGAAATGCACATTCTTATCATTTTTTTTCCACGTGGGGATATCGGACTGCACTGTATTCACTCTTTGGACATGATGGTTACTGATTTACCTGACTGCAAATCTTGTAAGCTACCCGATAGATAGAAAGGAACAGGAAAACATGTTGGATCTTCCTGTGCAGTGTGAGAATTGGGGACAACACATTGTTCCAGTTCAATAGAAGAAAGTAGTATTAGATTCAGCTCCATTACAAACTGATCACTGACATGTTCGACCTGGACTCTGTGCTGGGGAGAGAGGTGGTATCTATGTGTGACTGAACAGGGCAGTCTGTGTGGGTATGTATGTAACTTTGTGTCTCTTTGTATGAGTGCATCTGTGTATGTGTGAAAAATGTGTGTGTGTGTGTCTTTCACTTTTTCACATACGCACACAGAGTGGGTGACTTTTTTGGTTTGATTTATTATTGTCACACCTACCTAGATACAGTGAAAAGTTTTGTTCTGCGTGCAGCACAGGCATATCATTACTGTACAAATGGGGCGGCACGGTGGCACAGTGGTTAGCACTGCTGCCTCACAGCGCCAGAGACCTGGGTTCAATTCCCGCCTCAGGCGACTGACTGTGTGGAGTTTGCACATTCTCCCCGTGTCTGCGTGGGTTTCCTCCGGGTGCTCCAGTTTCCTTCCACAGTCCAAAGATGTGCAGGTCAGGTGAATTGGCCATCCTAAATTGCCCGTAGTGTTAGGTAAGGGGTAGATATAGATGTAGGGGTAGGGGTAGGGGTAGGGGTATGGGTGGGTTACGCTTCGGCGGGACGGTGTGGACTTGTTGGGCCGAAGGGCCTGTTTCCACACTGTAAGTAATCTAATCTAATCTAAAAAAAGAGCATCAGGGTCATAGAACAGAGTGGGGAATACAGTCTTACCGCTGCAGAGAAGGTGGAGGTCAACATTAAATTAGAAATTTGAGAGGTGCATTGAGCAGTATGATATCAGCAGGGATTTCTTCAATCTGTTGGTACGTGTGTTTAAGGTGTTGTATCTTCAGCCCAATGGAGGAGTTGGAAGAGATTATAACTGGGGTGTGAGGGGTCTTTAATGATGTCGGTTGCCTTTCCGAGGCAGTGGGTAGTGTAGGTGGAATCAGTGGATGGAAGGTTGGCTTGCCTGATGGACTGGGCTGTGTTCACAACACTCTGTAGTTTCTTGCATGTTCCCGGAGGCCCCCGGCTCCACATCAAGAGTGTGTGTCCTTGATTCCCTGTTTCCCGCGACAGGACCTTTAGGAATTTCCGGGGCACCTCGGAAAGCTTCGGAAGCCAGTGTGAAACAATGATGTCACCATCGCCCTGCCTGGTTCCTGGTTTCTGGCTGTGAATTCCTCCCCCCAGCCCCACCCTACCCCACCCTGAGAGGCTGCCTCTGTGAAGGCCCAGTTGGTGGTCAGTCAGTCCACAGTGTGATGGTACAGTAGTGTTCTGGAGAGCAACCCTGATGACCAACATTCACTGCGGAATCGTAATGCAATGATGAAATTGATCTTAAGTAACGAGCTTGTGTCACCCCAGTGTGACCATGAAAATTGGCTCCTTTGTAGAATAAAACCTGCTATCTTTCACTGGTCTGGCTCTCCATCTGATTCCAGACCCATGGCAATGCGGCTGACCCTCTACTGAAATTGCCTCAAAAGCGAGATGGTTCTGACTGCCTCCTGCTGGTTAACTAAGGAGGAAAATCCATGTGGAACAATGTCCACAGCCTGTGAATGAGTGTGGCTTGTCAGAAACACTGAGGACTGCAGATGCTGGAAGTTCAAGTCAATAGACGTGAAGCTGGAAGAGCACAGCAGTTCAGACAGTGTCCGAGGAGCAGGAAGGTCAACGTTTTGGGCCAAAACCCTTCATTAGAATGTTCCTGCTCCTCAGATGCTCTCTGACCTGCAGTGTTCTTCCAGCTTCACATCTTTGGACACTAAATGTGGTTTTGTTCCTGTTTTGAGGTTGTGCCCCCTGAGTGCTTTCTCTGTTTTCTAGTTGTATATGGTGAGGACCATGCTGGAGTCCCTCATTGCTGACAAGAGTGGCTCCAAGAAGACACTACGCAGCAGCCTCGATGGTCCAATTGTGATCGCTATCGAGGACTTTCACAAACAGTCTTTCTTCCATACACACCTCCTCAACTTCAGTGGTGAGTGTCCCATCTCTCTTTGGTCTTACACAAGCCTTACTGAAAGGGAGATTGCAGTCACGGGGGGGTAGGATTCTGACTTGGGAGCCTCTGCGCACACAGTTTATGTTTCAGATTGAGGAAGCTTTGTCAGAACTGGAAGAGACAAGCAGACTGTTATCCAATATGGAGCCAGGGCAAGTGGGGATGACAGAACTGTGTTTGTCCTCCCAGAATTCATCACCTCATATTTCTTTCAGGATTAAATTCTGTTTGTCATCAGCCTTTCTGACCAGCCCGTCTCTGTCTCCGTGTAACCTACGGATTTTTCACTCATCATGACCAGGTCAATAATTATCCTGTTATTGTCGACCACCTGATGATACTTCCTGCATTCCTATTTAGATCATTAATGTACAACAAAAAGCAAGAGACCCGACATCGTGTGACGTCCCTGGTCACAAAAACGCCGCTCAACCATCACCCTCTGCTTCCTGCCACTAACTCAGCTACAGATACATTTTTCCAATTAGCCCTGGAGTCCATGGACTAGGCTTTTTCACCAGTCTGTCACACAGGACCCATCAGAGGCCTTGCTGACATCGCTGTAGAATACATCAGCTGCAGTACCTAGTCATCTGCACACATAATTACCTCCTCAAAGTTCAAACAGACCTGTAAGAAATGATCTGTCCCTTACAAAGCCACACTGACTATGCTGGATTGATCCTTGTTATTCTAGGTTCGATAGGCATTCATGGTCTCCACCTCTAGTGAGCAGGCACCTTCACAAGAATGGGGGCAGGAGAATGAGTGGTTGGGTAGAATCCACGATAAGGATATGTGCAGCCCCAACAACACTCAAGAAGCTTGACACCATCCAGGTCAAAGCAGCCCCCTTGATTGGTACCACATCCGATCCTTCCACCACTGACGCTCAGTAACAGCAGTGTGTGTACCATCTGCAAGACACGGTGCAGATATCCACCAAAGATCCTTCCGAACCTGTGACCACTTCCATCTAGAAGGACAAGGGCAGCAGATACACGGGAACGCGCCACCTCCAAGTTTCCCTGCCAGTCCTCATCATTTCTGACTTGGAAATATCTCGCCATTCCTTCACTCTCACTGGGTCAAAATCTTGGAATTCCCCCCCCCCCGATGGCAGGTGGACTGCAGCGGTTCAAGAAGGCAGCTCACCCCCACCTTCTTGAGGGCAGTTAGGGACGGGCAATAAATCCTGGCCCAGCCAGTGACACCCACATCCCACAAAATGAATAAATAAATAAATAAGGTGGGGTGGAGTGATGGGGTAGAGTGTACCCGGGCTGTGGGAAGGGATGCAGTGGATGGGTGGATGGAGTCAGCAGTAGAGGAGAGGGGCTATGGACTGTGGGAGGAGAGGGATTGATGGGATGGTGGTTCTCCCCCTTCCTCCGCTGCCCTCTCCAATGGTGTAGAATGCAGTCTCTGTGCATTCTGACTCAGAGTGCAGTGCCTCTCCTGATTTTTCCTGTGGGTTGTTTCAGAATCGCTGCAGCAGTGCTGTGACCTGTCCCAGCTCTGGTTCCGAGAGTTCTTCCTGGAGTTGACCATGGGCCGAAGGATCCAGTTTCCCATTGAGATGTCGATGCCGTGGATTCTGACGGACCATATTCTGGAGACCAAAGAGCCCTCCATGATGGAGTAAAGTTTACTTCCCTACCTTCTGTCCTTTTCGGTTGTTCACTGTGACTGGGGTGGGGAGAGTTAACAATCACACAACACTGGGTTATAGTCCAACAGGTTGATTTGGAGGTACTAGCTTTCAAAGCGCTGCACCTTCATCAGGTAGTTGTCAAGGGTGAAGAGGGGAGTGAGGGGAAACTGTAATGCTCCCTCACTTTCTTTTTATAACAGGATTACTTCAAACGATGCCTGTCCATGGTATATCTGACAAAACTGTGGTGAAAATAGTGAGACCTTCAGTTTGACCAAGAACCCCACAAAGAACAGCTCTGAACACCCTATAATTGAAGATTAGATTTGACCTACAAACCTCATTGCCTGCTTGTTGGGTGTAAAAGGTGCTGGTTTAGCAGTGGTATCTGTTAGTGAAATGAATGTTAAATGAACTTGCGTTATCTTCTCCAGTATTTCAGTGATGAAGATTGGGATGAGCCAATGATTGCAAAATGTGCAATCAGTTAATGACGAAGGAGATGGGGAAAGGGGCAGAGAATAGTGACACAGCATTTGCTGTGCACCATTTGAAATCTGCCGCTACTTTATCATCTGCTTCAGAGTATGCACACGTTTGTTCGTCATCTCCTGGCTGAAAACAACAGGGCGAGGATGACTAGCCATGACCATTTCATCCCAGTCCTGTTTGGGGATGAGTGTGCTCGGGTTTCTGTAAACCCCAGACCGTGAAGGGTGGGTGGAAAGTCTTCCACATCAACCCAACACCGATATCCCTCTGGAGAGCGACCTGGTGATCCTGGACTCTGATCTCCATTATAAGGCTTCAAAGCCTGTCTGATTCAGTTAACAATCACCCAACACCAGGTTATAGTCCAACAGTTTTAATTGGAAACACTAGTTTTCGGAGTGCTGCTCCCTCATCAGGTGAATGGGGGAACAGCACTCCGAAAGTTAGTGCTTCCAATTAAACCTGTTGGACTATAACCTGGTGTTGTGTGATTTTTAACTGTGTACACCCCAGTCCAACACCGGCATCTCCAAATCATATCTGATTCAGAGGTGGGAATGGTGACCATTGACCTAAATACTCTCTCTCAGATAGAAACTGTGTGAAACATAGGCAGAAGCATAGACTCGTAGGAGTAGGCCATTCGGCCCTTTAAACTTCTCTGCCATTCAATATGGTCATGGCTGAGCATCCAGTTCAGTCCCCTCTTCCCACTTTCTCCCCATTCCCTTTGATCCTTTTAGCCCTCGGAACTATATCTAACTCTTTCTTGAAAGCAGTCAATGTTTTTGGATTCCACTGGTTTCTGTAGCAAAGGATTCCACAGGCTCACTACTTGGATAACTGTCTGGGTGGAGTTTGCACATTCTCCCTGTGTCCGCGTGGGATTCCTCCAGGTGCTCTGGTTTGGCCATGCTAAATTACCCCTGGTGTCCAGGGAAGTGCAGGCTAGATGGATTAGACATGGGAAATACAGGGTTACTGGGATAGAGTAGATGGATGGGTCTGGGTGGGATGCTCTTCAGAGGGCCAGTGTGGACTCGATGTGCCGAATGGCCAGCTTCCACACTGTAGGGATTCTGTGATTCTCTGGGTGAACACATTTCCCCTCATCTCAGTGAGGAACCCAGGAAGAGGCTGTTAGCTGTGAGGATACTGTTGGTTTGAATGCAAGACAGAATGTGTTAGGGAAGCAACTTTCCAACTTGCCTTGCTCTAAAGAGAAGTTTGCATTTATATAGCACTTTCACATCCTGTGGTATGATTAGTGGGAAGCAAAAGGATTGGGAAGCCTTTAAAACCAGTAGAGGGTGATTAAAAAAGCAATAATGGAGGGAAAGATAAAAATTGAGGGTAAACTAGCTTGTAATGTAAAAGAAGATTGCAAGGGATCGCTGAGGAATGAAGCTGGAAAAGCAGGAATGGGCAGCCAAGAAATGGCGGAGGAACTGAGTAGGTACTTTGCATCGGTTTTTATGGTGGTAGACACCAGCAGCTTACTAGAACTTCAAAAGAGTCAGGGGGCCATGCTGAGTGTAATGGCCATCAGTAAGGAGAAGGTGCAGGGGAAGCTGAAAGGTCAGAAGATGGATAAATCACCCAGACTGGATGGACTGCACTCCGGGATTCCGAGGGAGATAGCTGAGGAGGTCGTGAGGGTATTTGTGGGGATCTTTCAGGAATCACTGGAGTCCGAGGGGGGTCCCAGTGACTGGAAAGTGGTTAATGTAACACCCTGCTTCAGAAAGGAGTGAGACAAAAAAAAAACCTACAGATGCTGGAATCCAAAGTAGACGGGCAGGAGGCTGGAAGAGCACAGCAAGACAGGGCAGCATCAGGAGGTGGAGAAGATCCTGAAGAAAGTTTACACCCAAAACATCGACTTCTCCACCTCCTGATGCTGCCCTAGCTTGCTGTGTTCTTCCAGCCTCCTGCTTGTCTACTAAGGAAGGAGTGAGGCAGAAGAATGGGGAATTGTAGACTGGTTAGCCTCACTTTGGTAAGATTAACAGTCCATTCTTAAGGATGAGGTTGCGATATACTTGGATGTGCATGGTAAAACAAGGCTGAGTCAGCACCCTTTGTCAAGGGGAGCTCATGTCTGACATATCTGTTAGAATCTTTGAGGAGGTAATGAGCAAGTTAGAGAAAGGTGAGTCAGTGAACATGATCTATTTGGATTTCCAGAGGGCCTTTCATAAAGTGTCACACGAGAGCCTGCTAAATAAACTAAGAGCCCATGGTGTAAGGGGCAAGGTACTGGGCATTGATAGAGGATTGGCTGACTGGCAGAAGGCAGAGAGTGAGGATAAAGGGGTGAGGATGGCAGCCAATAGTTAGTGGAGTTCCGCAGGGGTCAGTGTTGGGACGACAGCTTCTCATGTTGATACGTTAATGACCTGGACGAAGGAACTGAGGGCATTGTTGCTAAGTTTGCAGGTCTCACAAAGAGAGGTGGAGGGACAGGTAGTGCTGAGGAAATGGGGAGGATGCAAAAGGACTTGGCTAAGAGAGTGGGCAAAGAAGGGGCAGGTGGAACACAATGTGGGAAAGTGAGAGATTATACACTTTGGTCGGAAGAATAGAGACATAGATTATTTTCTAAACAGGGAAAGGCTTCTGAAATCTGAAGGACAAAATCAGGATTCACTTAAGGTTAACATGCGGGTTCATTTGGCGGTTTGGAAGGTGGAGCGATTGGAGTCAGGTGGATCTCATTGACTGAGAGATCCTTGATTGGGGTTGTTGACCTGGGCCAATCAGGGAGCCTTGGCTGACAAATTAGATTATATTCAATTCCCTACAGCGTGGAAACCAGCCATTTGGACGAACAAGTCCACACCAACCCTCTGAACAGTAACCCACCCCACTATATTTATCCCTGACTAATGCACTGAACACTATAGGCAATTTAACAAGGCCAATTCACCTGACCTGCACATCTTTTGATTGTGGGATGAGACTGGAGTACCCGGAGGAAACCCACGCAGACACTGAGAATGTGCAAACTCCACACTGACAGTCACCTGAGGTGGGAATCGAACCTGGGTCCCTGGTGCTGTGAGGCAGCCGTGCTAACCACTGAGCCACAAACAGGGGATTCAGAATCTCCTCAGTTCAGGGGACTGACTCAGTGCTGGCTGACCACAGCCAGTGTACTGTGCACGAGTGTCAGTTTGTGTTCACATGAGAGGGCATATGCCTCAGCTAAAGGACAGCATTCCAAACAAATCCTTTAAAAATCACCAACTTTCTGGGTTTTCTAAACGAAGCGATGAAGTGAAAAGGAAATGATCTCTGTGTATGTAAATAAAGGGTGTCTTGGTGATGGGATACTGGCCTCTGTGCTGTCATTTCAAATGGCAAATGCAATGTTAGCATCCATTTGAAGGCGACTAGAATGCAAGAGCAGGGATGTACTGCTGAGGCTGTATAAGGCTCTGGTCTGACCACATTTGGAATATAATGAAGAGTTTTGGGCCCTGTATCTAAAGAAGGAGGTGCTGCTATTGGAGGGGTCCAGAGGAAGTTCCTAATAATGACCTCGGGAATGAAGGACTTGTTGTATGAGGAGCAGATAGGAATTTGTGTCTGAACTCAATGGAGTTGAGAAAAATGAGCAGGGATATGATCGAAGCTTACAGAATACTGAGAGGCCTGGATAGAGTGCACCTGGAGAAGATGTTTCCACTAACAGGAGAGACTAGGATCCGAGGGCACAACCTCAGTGAAGGGATGACCCTTTAGAACTGAGTTGGGGAAGAATTTCTTCAGCCAGAAGGTGGTGAATCTGTGGAACTCATTGCCTCAGAGGGATGTGGAGGCCGAGTCATTGAGTTTATTTAAGACAGAGATAGATAGGTTCTTGATTGGTTGGGAGATCGAGGGTCATGGGGAGAGGGAGATTGGGGTTGAGAAGCAAATCAGCCGTGATCAAATGGTAGAACAGAGTCGATGGGCCAAATGGCTGAATCCTGCTCCTGCATCTTACGGCCTTGTGTATGAAATGTTTTCACAGCCAACTGAGCACTTTGTGTAATGAAGTCTCCGTTGTAATGTAGGAAACGCGATACCCGATATGCACACAGCAAGATCCCACAGAACAGCAGCAGCGATGTGATCAGAGAGTCTGATATTTCTAAAAATAGGCTGCGCTTCCAGAGAGAAGACTCCAACTCTCTTTGGGGCGTCTGTGGGTCTTTCATGTTCACATGAGAGGGCACAGGCCTCAGCTAAAGGACAGCATTCCAAACAAATCCTTTAAAAATCACCAACTTTCTGGGTTTTCTAAACGAAGCGATGAAGTGAAAAGGAAATGATCTCTGTGTATGAGAAATTGTTCTACCACGGTCAGCTCATTATCAAAGAGTTTTATTTTAGATTAGATTACAGTATGGAAACAGACCCTTCAGCCCAACAAGTCCACACCGACCCACCGAAGCGCACCCACATTTACTCCTTACCCCATTTACCCCATGCAATTTAGCATGGCCAATTCACCTGACCTGCACATCTTTGGACTGTGGGAGGAAACCAGAGCACCCGAAGGAAACCCACACAGACACGGGGAAAACGTGCAAACTCCACACAGTCAGTCGCCTGAGGCAGGAATTGAACCCAGGTCTCTGGTGCTGTGAGGCAACAGTGCTAACCACTGTGCCACTGTGCCGCCCACTGGTGAGCTTCTCCCATGACATGAGTTGGGTTTGGTTCAGTCTGTAATGGGATGGTCTGTGTCATAGGGAGAGCTCTTCATTAATCAGATTAGATTGTATTAGATTGAGTTAGCCTGGGCAGCACAGATTTACCAGGATGTTGCCAGGAATGGAGGGCTTGAGTTATGAGGAGAGGCTGGATAGGCTGGGATGCTTTTCACTGGAGTGTAGGAGGCTGAGGGGTGACTTTACAGAGGTTAATAAAATCGTGAGGGGCATGGACAGGGTGAATGGCATGTGTCTTTTCTCTGGGGTGAGGGATTTCAAGACTAGGGGCATATTTTTAATGTGAGAGGAGAGAGATTTTAAAAAACATATGAGGGGCAATGTTTTAACACAGAGCGTGGTTTGTGGGTGGAATGAACTTCCTGAGGAAGTGGTGGATGTTACAATGTTTAGAAGACATTTGGGTACATGCATGAATAGGAAACGTTTGGAGGGACATGGGCTAAGCCGTAGACAGGTGGGACTAGTTTAGTTTGGGATTAGAGTCAGCATGGACTGGTTGGATAAAGAGTCTGTTCCCATGCTGTGTGACTCTAATTTGGTTCATTAGCAAAAAGGGCAGGGCACTGAGCATGGTCACCTGGCCGAAATGATCAGAACAGATGTTTCAGATTCCTTTATTGGTTCTCACATTTCCAGATATGTTTTGTACCCACTGGACCTGTACAACGACAGTGCCTATTACACTCTGACCAAGTTCAAAAAGCAGTTCCTGTATGACGAGATTGAAGCGGAGGTGAGTGAGTTTTGCTGCTTTAAACCTCTCCCCTCCCCGTCCCCCCCTTCGGTTTGGGTGCCAGGTCAGCAGGTGCCAGCCACAGCTGGAGTGCAGTGCCCCAGTATCCCCAGATCAATGAGGAGACTAGGTGTACACTGTGCTCGGCAGAAGTGGGTGCTGCAGTTGCTGGAGATTAGAGTCAAGATTAGAGTGGTGCTGGAAAAGCACAACAAGTCAGGCAGCATCCGAGGAGCAGGAGAATTGACATTTCAGGCAAAAGCCCTTCATCAGGAACACTGTGCTGCTGAGTGATTGCTGACACAGTCACAGGTCTCCCAGTATGTGCCAGTGCATTGGGAATGTGGATACCAGATGAACCCTCATTGCCTGAACTTAGTGAGTGGAAAAGTGTGGGAACTGCCTTTCTATATCCGACTTATTTGCTTGTTTTCCAGGTGAACCTCTGCTTTGACCAATTTGTTTACAAGTTGGCTGATCAAATCTTTGCTTATTACAAGGCGATGGCTGGCAGGTAGAGTATGATCCTCTTTATTCTTAAGTTGTCAGGACCCATTCTGGAGCCACTTGTGATGTTGCCTTCCAATTGTTAAAGCTGTCCAGTCTCACAGCATAGAATGAGATCCTTCTGCCCACTGTGCATGCACTAGATCATTGGAGGAACTGTCCAATCAGTCTGATCTTTCACTTTAACCCCACTGTCCTTAGTCCCTTCAAATCCTTACCCAATTTTCTCTTGGAAATATTATGCAAGATATTATTGAATGTGCTTCCATCACTTTTTAGCCGAATGCATTCCAAATCTTAATCACGTGCTGCCATTTTTGCTTAATCTCCTCTGGTTCTTTTAACTTAAATCTATGACCTCTGGTTACTAACCCTTTTGCCCCTAGAATGTTTGTCCTTATTTAGTCTATTAAAGCACCTCCATCAAATCTTCTCATAACCTTCATTGTAGAACCAAACCAGGTTCACAAGTGTCTCACAAAACTGAAATCCCTCATCACTGACATCATTTCAATAAATTTCTTCTGGTCCCACCACAGACAGAATTTGTGTCTTTTATTATTTTCTGTGTCTTTATATGTGAGGCCTGTGTTTTTTCATATACTCGGTGATTTGTCCCCTATTTTAAATAATTTCCAACAGTAGACATTGTGCATTAAAATAAATTAAGATTATTTATTGAAATGCATATGCCCTCGAGCTGTCTTTCCATCATCCCTCATGTGCACTATCATACACATAAAGATCAGATGAGTAAAATGTACAATTAATAGTTACAGTGAGTTCAGTCTCTTTAGTGGCAGGCCTGTAGTTTCTTAGTTGAATTGATGCCTTTATGGAGATCTGTTAAAGATGAAGTTTCTCAGTGGGGTTTAAGTTGTGAAGCATTAATTACTATTTGGTCTTTGGCATCGGAGACACATACTTCAGTAACAGGAAGCAATTTTCTATGTAACAGCATTAGCTTAAGACTGGTTAACTACATTAACACTAAGTAAGAGACATTGTTATCTCCTGATGGATAATGACTAGAGGTATACTACATGGCTGCAGACTGTGGTACGGACTAACAAACAAATTGATTAACTTCTTCCAGAGGAAGTCATTTATATATCATTGGACAGGACTATTCCAAAACCGAGTTAATCCTTTCAGGCCAACTGCCTTATAAAAGAATGCCCAGAACAGAACCCAATACTCCAGCATAAAGCCAGTGTTTTATGAAGATTTACCTTAACTCTAATGCTTATTATTGCATTTACAAGGCCAGTAATCCCATTGCTTTTTTAAAAAAACCTTTCCAACTTGACTTATAATCTTTGACCCTCTCGGGCCTCTCTGTGCTGGACCTCCTTTAACAGTTGAACTTTATAATTTATGCTGTCAATCTGTAGACTCTTTCCGACTAAAGTGATTCACTTTACACTTCTATTCTTAGGATCTGTTCTCATCTAATTCTCAGATGCTTATCTTAAATTTAACCCCTTGGGGATATCTATAACTGAGGGAATAGTTTCATAATAAGGAGATGGCCCTTTAAGACAGAGGTGTGTTTCTTTCTGAGGGCTGTAAATCTTCAGAATCCTCGACCTCGGAGAGAGGGATGTGGAGGTTGTGTCACTGAATGACAAAGCTCAGTTAGATGGTTATCAATTTGGGGAAATTGAGATGAGGATGAGAGTTCGTCAGAAGCTTGGGGTAAGGCAAGAAAGTAAAGGTGAGCTCAGTCCAAGATCATACCAGCCATCATCTTGATTAAATAATAGAGCTTGCTAGAATCCTTCGAATCCATTCAGTGTGGAAACAGGCCCTTTGGCCCAACAAATCCACATTAACCCTCCAAACAGTGTCCCACCCAAGCCCATTCCCCATTCCTCTACATTTAACCCCAGACTAATGCACCTAACCTACACATCCCTGAACACTCTGGGCAATTTAGCATGGCCAATTCATCTAACCCACACATCTCTGGACTGTGGGAGGAAACTGGAGCATCCGGAGGAAACCCACGCAGACATGGGGAGAACGTGCAAACTCCACCCAGACAGTCGTCCGAGGCTGGTATCAAACCCGGGCCCCTGGCGCTGTGAGGCTGCAGTACTAACCACTGAGACTAGGGAGACTGGAAATTACTCCTGCTCCTATTTCTCCTTTTACATTTTGGAGTCAGCTCATGTAAGGAACACCTAGAGACACTGATGAAGCTGCAACATAGACATGTTAAATTTCTCCTTGTCTTTCCTCTTCTAAGCGTATTGTTGGATAAAAGGTTCCGGGCAGAATGCAAGAACTATGGAGTCATCATTCCCTACCCACCGTCCAATCGCTATGAGACGTTACTGAAACAGAGACATGTACAGGTACGGATCGTGTTTACTCCAGCATTCAGGTTGTCCTGACTGCTCAGGGAAATGGTGCATTATTCTGTGCAGAACTGAGTCTCACAGACTGACTTCTATGCCCAACCTCTGACCTGTGACCTCTGCCAGCCTGGCGATAAACCTCCACATGTCTGACCTCTGTGCATCCAAGAAAGAGGTCACTCGATCCGAGTTCCTCATCCAGATTCCTGTCCACTGCTAGAAAGAGCCACTGGTGGAGACATGGGTCACACATCTCTGGGCAATGTTTCCATTCTCAGGATGTGTGGGTATTGCTGGCACATCGCAGTCATGCTGAGAATCCCAGAATTGTTCTGGCGCAGAAGGAGGCCATTTGGCCCACCGTGTCTGCACTGGCTCTTCAAATTACCCAGTGCCATTCTCCTGCTTTTTATCCACACCCTGACCAAATCCCCATGTCTATCTAACACCCCCTTGAATGCCTCAATTGAACCTGCTTCCATCACATTTCCAGCCAGTGTTTTCCAGACCCTAATAGTTCACGGTGTGAAAATGCTTTTTCTCACATCGTTCCTGCTCCATTCACTCATCAATCTGTTTCCTCTGGTTGTTGTTTTTTTGTACGTGTAGGCATGGGACTAGGTTAATTTAGGATATCTGTGGTTGGCATGGACCAAAGGGTCTGTTTCCATGCTGCACATCTCTTTGACTCTAAATGTCTTCATAGCTATTCTATCCGCTCAACTTGTGATTTTGGAAACCTGTATCAAATCTCCTCACAGCCACCTTCTCTCTCGGGAGCACAGTCCCAACTTCCTCAGTCTATCCTCATCACTGCAGCTCCTCATGCCTGGAGCCAGTTTTGTAAATCACTTCTGTACCCCCTCCCAAGCATTCACACCTTTCCTGTAATGTGGAGCCCACAAATATCCAAAGGTGGTGTCGAGTTGCCTTTTTAAAACCACTGATGACAAGTTTAGTGTAAACTGAAAGTCTTTTTTGGCCAAGTCAAAGGACGTTTAAGAACGAAGCACAGACTGTAAGGACAGCAGATTCCCTTTACTACAGGATATTCATAGTTGGTTGGTAGAGCAAAACTTGAATATTGCTGAAAAAAAGACACACACTTTGTCAAAATCTTTTGTTTTGTACTCATCAGGATCACGCGCAAGAATACTAATTCATTAGGGGAAAGCAGCATTTATAGATCATAAAAGGAGAGTGTTGATTGGTTGACAAGTAGACACTAGCTAATACATTGGTCAGAGTCCACTTGCGAACCAATTAGCACTTACTGCCTATGCAGCATAAAACGTAGCTTTCTTCTTGATTTGATAGTCTTGCACAATGTCCTGGTGAGTGTAACAGGGCAGCTTTGTCAAAATGCAACTTTTTTTTCACCAGTGCTAAAACATACTAATGAACTGAAAACAAAAAGTGCTGGATATCACAGCGAGCCAGGCAGCATCCATGGAGAGTGAGGAAGCTAATGTTTCGAATCGAGATGACTTTTCATTAGAACATTAGATTCGAGACTTTGCTTTCTCTCCAGTGTTACTGCCTGACCCTCTGTGATCTCCAGCAATTTTTGTTTCTAGTTCAGATTCCAGCATCTGCAATAATTCGCCTTGATACTAATGAACCAATTAAGTTTTACAACGAGCCATGCTCGTTATTATTAGGATCAGAATTTTGCTTTCCATGGCTTTCGACTCACCACAGTGAAATCTGAAATGTCGTAGCCTGGATTATTAGTCCAGGAACAGAAACATGCCTGACTCTCATAGAATCATAGAGATGTACAGCACGGAAACAGACCCTTTGATCCAACTCTTTCATGCCGACCAGTTATTCTAAATTAATCGAGTACCACTTGCCAGCATTTGATCCATATCCCTCTAAACCCTTCCTATTCATATACCCATCCAGATGCCTTTTAAATGTTGTAATTGTACCAGCTTCCACCACTTCCTCTGGCAGCTCATTCCATACATGCACCACCCTCTGTGTGAAAAGGTTGCCCCTTAGGGCAAATCTTTCCCGTTACCTGAAATCTCTGCCCTCTAGTTTGGGCTCCCCTACCTTTGGCAACTCATCCTATTCATGTCCCTCATGATTTTGTAAACTTCCATAAAGTCATCTCTCAGCCTTTAATGCTCCAGGGAAAACAGCCCCAGCCTGTTCAGCCTCTCCCTATAGCTCAGATCCTCCAACCCTGGCAACATCCTTGTAAATCTTTTCTGAACCCTTTCAAGTTTCACAACATCTTTCCGATAGGAAGGAGAGCAGAATTGCACGCAATATTCCAACAGTGGCCTGACCAATGTCCTGTACAGACACAACATGACCTCTCAACTCCTGTACTCAATAATCTGACCATTAAAGGAAAGTATACCAAACGCATTCTTCACTATCATTCTTCACTATCATATCCACCTGCAACTCTACTTTCAAGGAACTATGAACCTGCACTCCAAGGTCTGTTTGTTCAGCAACACTTGCTAGGACCTTCCAATTAAGTGAATAAGTCCTGCCCTGATTTGCTTGTATTCCTCTCTGCACTGCCACTGCAAAATGGATGTTTTATTTATAGAATGCTAGCTATGAGAAGTCTTATATTAAAAATCTGCCATGTTCATAGTCTTTTTTTCTTGCAACCATCCACATTCATGATGGGTTTCACCTTTCGCCTTTGGGATGATAACCCACCCTCAGAGTCAATGGCCTCCCCATCTCCTGCATTAGTCAGAGACCTAAAGGATGGGGATAACCTGCCAGATTCCTAATAGTTAAGTCGTCACGGTGAGGTTGCGAGAGGTGATTCTCATCCAAGTGTTAGTGTGAGCCTTTCGAAAGAAGAGGATCTGAAATGTTGAAAGCCAGATGGGGCCAGGTTGGACCTGTCGATTCATTGTGTTTTGTCTCCTCACCCCCACCCCACAGCTCTTGGGAAGGTCCATCGACCTCAACAGACTCATCACTCAGAGGATCTCAGCTGCTATGTACAAGTCTCTGGATCACGCGATCAGCCGATTCGAGAGTGAGGATTTGACGTCTGTTGTGGTGAGATCATCAAGGTCTTCAAAGCCGGGCCGTCAGTTTCAGATGGTGGGGCTCGGGTGCTGAGATGTTTCCAACAGGATTAGGCAGGGTAGATGCAGAAAGGATGTTCCTGATAACAGGCGAGTCCAGAAACAGGGGGTCACAGTCTAAGAATGCAGGGCTAACCATGTCAGACTGAGATGAGGAGAAATGTCTTCACCCAGAATCTGGTGAGCCTGTGGAATGCTGAGCTGCTGAAAGTAGTCAAGGCATTGTATGATTCAAGAAAAAGATGCATGTTGCACTTGGGGCTAAAAGCGTCAAAGGGGTTCGGGGGGAAAACAGGAATAGACAATTGAATCGATAATCAAACATGATCATATTGAACGGAGGAACAGACTTGAAGGGGCGAATGGCCTACTTCTGTTCCTAATTAGTAGGTTTCTATACTACAGCCAGATGAGAGGCAGAAAAGTCCCTTGATCCCTTGAGCCACAAAGGCTGCATCCTCCTTCTTGAAGCAACACTGGGTGGGCAGCACGGTGGCACAGTGGTTAGCATTGCTGCCTCACAGCACCAGAGACCCGGGTTCAATTCCCGACTCAGGCGACTGAATGTGTGGAGTTTGCACGTTCTCCCCGTGTCTGCGTGGGTTTCCTCCGGGTGCTCCGGTTTCCTCCCACAGTCCAAAGATGTGCAGGTCAGGTGAATTGGCCATGCTAAATTGCCCATAGTGTTAGGTAAAGGGGTAAATGTAGGGGAATGGGTGGGTTGCGCTTCGGCGGGTCGGTGTGGACTTGTTGGGTCGAAGGGCCTGTTTCCACACTGTAAGTAATCTAAAACGCAATGTTTTGGCCTTAACCACTTTCAGGCAATCCAGGGAAGGTTTAGTAGACTAATATAGAGGTTGCTGTTTAAAAATCAGCGGTTAACTATTTAAAATAGAAATGAGGTAAAATTATTTCTGCCAATGAGTCTAGAGCCTTTGGAATTCACTTCCTGAAGAGGTAAAAGGATACAGAGTCCTTGAATATTATTAAGTCAGACACATGTCACCCAAGGGGTCAAAAGTTTCGGGGTAGGTGGGATGGGGATTTGAGGTTACTGATGGATCAGCCGGGGGATTGAATGATAGAACGAGCTTGAAGGACTGAATGGCCAACTGCTGCTCATGATTTGTTTATTCATACACAACGTTGATAGAGTCCTCTGTGATTTGAGCCTATAGGAATTGGAGTGGCTGTTTGAGGTCAACCGTCTCACTCATCGTCTCCTATGCAAACACATGACCCTGGACAGCTTTGACGCCATGTTTAGGGAGGCCAATCATAACGTATCTGCTCCGTACGGAAGAATCACGCTTCATGTCTTTTGGGAACTCAACTTTGACTTCCTGCCCAACTATTGCTACAACGGATCAACAAATCGGTGGGTGTTGCCTTTTTGATGGGGTGGGGTCAGAGGTGGAAGGTGGGGGAGGGTCCCTTCTCAGGGCCTTCTCTTTGCTACATTCCCAATCAATGGGAATGCTCCTGATGAAAGACCCCCAACACTCTCTGTTTCTTGTCAGAGGTGGGGGGTTGGATGTTCCTCATCATGTGACTCAGAATGTGGAATAGTCAAGTCTAGAGGTAGAAAAGATGCAGCCAATGGTTTTAACAGCCAATGAGCTGAGGGAGAGGTGGTGACATTGCGAAGGTGGTCTCAGTGTGTTGGGTTTAGTGTTTTGGATATGTGGTCTGAAATTCATTGTTGGGTCAGATAAGACCCGGAAGTTGCAGACAGTCCTGTGTCAGGCTGGGAACAGGAGGGCGACGAAGGTGGGGGCTGAAGAACCAGTTTTGTGGTGGGGAGTGAAGGCAATGACTTTGTTCTTCCCAATATTTATTTGGAAGGAATCTCTGCTCATCAACCAATTGGAACACATTGAAAGAGGCCATTCAGCCCATCTATTCAGTGTTTGCTGTGCGCTGAACATATCAGTCTAGTCACATTTGCCTACACTGTTCTCACATCCTTCAATATTGTTTCCTTCATCCATCACCTCAATCTAAGCGTCAGTGTCGAGACCTCAGGCACTAACCCTGCGAGTGAATCCCACAGCCTCACAGCTCTCTGTGTGACGAGATTTCCCCTGCCACCTTTGCTAAATCTATTGCATTTAATTTGCCATCATTCTTGACTCCTTGGGTACTAAAAACAGTTAGTTTATTTCGAACCACCCTGGCCTTTTCCTTCACAATTTGAGACTGTGTTCGCCTGGTATGTCTGCACTTGATCTGATGTTTTAATTTTCCCGAACACCCAGTTTACAGTCTTCGCCTTCTGACAATTCCTGTGGCTGCGAGGTCCCTGAGCAATCACTGTCCACCCAGTAGTGTCCACTTTTAGGAGTGGGTCAGCAGGTGGAGAGTGGAGAGATGAATGTGAATCATAGAATCCCTACAGATTTCCGTCCAACCAGTCCACACCGACCCTCTGAAGAGTAACCCACCCAGACCCATTCCCCTACAGATTCCTTGTCCAGGCTGTGAAATAATCAGCACATGGGTGAATGTAGAGGAAGCTTATTCTGTATCTAACCCTGTGCTGTACCCAGGAGCAGGGACTGAAATCAGAGGCCCCAGTGCTTCTGTTGTTCTGGGACCCTGGTCCTACCTAACCTTCGGTACAAAACACAATCCTGCTCCTGCACACAGGAAGCCTCACTTATTGGTCCCTGATGGACCCCACTGTCCCAGACATTGGCTGAACACTGTGCTGGCAGTGTTCGGGGACAGTGTAGAGGGAGCTTTACTCTGTATCTAACCTCATGTTCCTGTCCAGGGAGTGTTCAGAGGGAGCTTTATTCTGTATCTAACCCCATGCTGTCCCTTTCCAGTGAGTGTTTGATGGAGACAATGTAGAGGAAGAATTACTTTCAATTTAAAAGATTAGAGGAAACTTTATTTTGTGTCTAACCCCATGCTGTCCCTGTCCTGGGAGTGTATGATGGGGAAGATGTAGAGGGAGATTTTCCTTCAATTTATAAGAGCAGAGGGAGCTTTATTATGCACCTAACCCCATATTGTACCTGTCCGAGGGGTGTTAGATGCAGTTGGTGAAGAGGGAGTTAAGTTCTACTCTGTACTTAAACCCATGCTGTTCCTATCCTAAAATTGTCTGAGGGGGAGTATTGAGGAAATGTTACTTGCAGTTTAACAGAGCAGAGGAAGCTATACTCTGTATTGAACACTCTGCTGTACATGCCCTCATAGTGTTTGATTCCGACACTATACCTTGAACTGCATTGTGTTCTATTAGTAATATCTCAGGCTGCCAACAGACAAGAGATTTACAAAATCATGTTTATTTCTCTCTCACTGAAACTATAACGTTTTCCTTTGCAAACCCAGGTTTGTTCGGACAGCGATTCCCTTCACAGATGAGCCTCAGAGGGATAAACCAGCCAGTGTCCAGCCATATTACCTTTATGGGTCAAAGGTGAGTGAGAGTTGATTTATGGTGTGACTGTAGAACCAATGACAGTTTTGCTGGATTTTCAATCAGCAATTTCTGAGGAGCACTTTATTAAGTTTTAAATTTTATATCTGACTGAATATTGTTCAGAGCGGAGAGATTTGTTGGCAGTTTTGTTTGGGTGTGTTCTAGGACCCATCATGGTGCTAATTCATGTGAAAAAAAATCACTCTCTTTGAAGTTTGTTGTGAAGACTGATGTGGCAGCCATTTTGTGCCAGCAGTATCCCACTAGCTGCCACAAGATGGATGACAGCATAATCTCTGAGTTTCATGATATTGGATGGGATACTGAGAGAAGTTCCCCAGGTTCGAAGGTATCTCAAAAGTGTGATGTGTCATTTTGCCTCAATTGTATAGGACACCGATTTTATGGTGCAGTGGGATTTTAACGACTGTCTGAACCATTGGGAACAGCAGTGGGTGGCAAGGTAGATGATATTTGGAAAGGCTTCTCTAGGCCTTTGGTTTGTTGACTCGACACACTGTTTCCCAATGCTGCATAGGTCGGTGTTGACTGGGGTGTGTGTTGGAAATTTGGGCCCACATGGTTTCCAATTTTCTGAGCATTTTGCTTCAGGAATTGCAACAAAGCTCCTCACATTCTGCTGTTCTCTACCTGACACAGTGGGGAGCCAGAAAATTACCTCTTGTGAACACACAGAGGAAATATCCAATTATTGACCATCACCAAACCTCTACACAGCAGCCTGATTTATTCCAGTGCAGTCTCTGGAATATTCCAAACACTCATGGATTCCTGACAGTGCAGTTAGAGGCCATTCAGCCCAGTGGGTCTACACCAACCCTCTAAAATCCATCCCATCCAGGCCCTGCAATCCCACACTTCACATGGCTAATCCGCTTAGCCTGCATATCCCTGAACACTGTGGATAATTTAGCACGGCCAAGCTACCTAACCTGTATATCTTTGGACCGTGGGGGGGAAACAGGAGCACATGGAAACCTGCACAGACACTGAAAGAACATGCAAACTCCACACAGACAGTCACTCGTGGGTGGAATCGTACCAGGGTCCCTGGCGCTGTGCGGCAGCAGTGCTAACCACTGCACCAACGTGTCGCCCTATATACATACATAACTCCCTTTTACATGGATGGAATTTATTTGATTCTACACCACAGAAACAGGCCATTCAGCCCAACTAGTCTGAGCTAGTGTCACCAGAGGCACCTCCCAACCCTATTTTTCAAACCCACTTGGTCCTTCTGGTTCTTTTCCCCTCACACACCTGCTCGCTCTTGCATCTATACTGTCTGCCTCAGGTACTCCTTGTCGTGAATTCCACATTCGCACCACTATCAGGATGAATTTCAGTGACGACAGATGATTTTTTAAATTTGCTCGCATACAAGTCTAGAATTGAGGTGGGTTTGGTGCGAATTTGGCAATCCCCATTTTTTTTTTTAGATTAGGTTCCCTACAGTGTGGAAACAGGCCATTTGGCCCAACAAGTCCACACCTGCCCTCCGAAGAGTAACCCACCCAGACCCATTTCCCTCTGACTAACGCACCTAACACTACGGGCAGTTTAGCATGGCCAACTCACCTAGCCTGCACATCTTTGGACTGTGGGAGAAAACCAGAGCACCCAGAGGAAACCCACGCAGACACGGGGAGAATGTGCAAACTCCACACAGCCAGTGGCCCGAGGCTGGAATCGAACCTGGGACCCTGGTGCTGTGAAGCTGCAGTGCGAACCACTAAGCCACTGTGCTGCCCTGAAGAGGCGGTATTCTCAAGAGGCAAGGGAATAACTTGACAAATGGTGGCTGCAATGCTGCATCTCAATCTCCAACTTAGAGTAATAGGGATGTACAGCACAGAACCAGAACCTTCGGTCCAACCCGTCCATGCCGACCAGATATCCCAACCCAATCTAGTCCCACCCGCCAGCAGCCGGCCCATATCCCTCCAAACCCTTCCTATTCATATACCCATCCAAATGCCTCTTAAATGTTGCAATTGTACCAGCCTCCACCACTTCCTCTGGCAGCTCATTCCATACACGTACCACCCTCTGTGTGAAAAAGTTGCCCCTTAGGTCTCTTTTATATTTTTCCCCTCTCACCCTAAACCTATGCCCTTGAGTTCTGGACTCCCTGACCCCCGGGAAAAGACCTTGCCTATTTATCCTATCCATGCCCCTCATAATTTTGCAAACCTCTATAAGGTCACCCCTCAGCCTCCGACACTCCAGGGAAAACAACCCCAGCCTGTTCAGCCTCTCCCTGTAGCTCAAATCCTCCAACCCTGGAATATCCTTGTAAATCTTTTCTGAACCCTTTCATGTTTCACAACATCTTTCCGATAGGAAGGAGACCAGAATTCACGCAATATTCCAACAGTGGCCGAACCAATGTCCTGTACAGCCGCAACATGACCTCCCAACTCCTGTACTCAATATCTGACCAATAAAGGAAAGTATATCAAACGCCTTCTTCACTATCCCATCTACGTGCAACTCCACTTTCAAGGAGCTATGAACCTGCACTCCAAGGTCTCTTTGTTCAGCAACACTCCCTAGAACCTTACCATTAAGTGTATAAGTCCTGCTAAGATTTGCTTTCCCAAAATGCAGCACCTCGCATTTATCTGAATTAAACTCCATCTGCCACTTCTCAGCCTATTGGCCCATCTAGTCCAGATCCTGTTGTAATCTGAGGTAACCCTCTTCACTGTCCACTACACCTCCAATTTTGGTGTCATCTGCAAACTTACTAACTGTATCTTTTATGCCTCCCTTTCTATCCTTCCTGTAGCATTTGTATCCTGGAACATTAAGCTGCCAGTCCTGCCCATCCCTGAGCCATGTTTCTGTAATTGCTATGATATCCCAGTCCCATGTTCCTAACCATGCCCTGAGTTCATCTGCCTTCCCTGTTAGGCCCCTTGCATTGAAATAAATGCAGTTTAATTTATTAGTCCTACCTTGTCCCTGTCTGCCCTGACTATTTGACTCGCTTCTGTTCTCAGCTGTACCAGTCTCAGATCGATCTCTTTCCTCATTATCTCCCTGGGTCCCACCTCCCCACAACCCACCTTACCTCTTATACAGGTCACTTCTACCCCTAAAGAGATTCCAATGGTCCAAAAATGTGAATCCTTCCCCCATACACCAGCTCCTCAGCCATGCATTCATCTGCTCTATCCTCCTATTCCTGCCCTCACTAGCTCGTAGCACCGGGAGTAATCCAGATATTACTACTCTTGAGGACCTCCTTTTTAAATTTCTACCTAAGTGTCTGTAATCTCCCTTCAGAATCTCAACCTTTTCCCTTCCTATGTCGTTGGTTCCAATGTGGAAAATGACTTCTTGCTGGCCCCTCTCCCCCGTGAGAACATTCTGCACCCTCTCTGAGACATCCTTGATCCTGGCACCAGGGAAACAACACACCATTCTGCTTTTTCGCTGCTGGCCACAAAAACCTCTGTCTGTACCTCTGAGTACAGAATCCCCTAACACAATTGATCTCTTGGAAGCCGACGTAACCCTCGTTGCATTCGAGCCAGTCTCAATACCAGAAACTTGGCTGTTCATACTACATTCCCCTGAGAATCCATCACCCCCTACATCTTCCAAAACAGCATACCTGTTTGAAATGGGTATATCCACAAAAGACTCCTGCACTAGCTGCCTACCTCTCTTACCTTTCCTGGAGTTAACCCATCTATGTGACTATATCTGAGACTTTCCCCACTTCCTATAACTGTCATCTATCACATACTGTTGGTGTTACAAATTCCTTCTTGCTTCTAACTGTCTCTCCAACCGATCCACTCAATCTGATAAATGCTGTTGGCTGCGAATCTTATGGCAGATATAATCCGCAGTAACCCTTAAACTCTCTTTAAACTCCCACATCTGACAAGAAGTACATATCACTCTATTAAAGGCCATTTTTGCTCCTTCACTATCTGCAGAACCAGAAAATAACACCATCTTATTCCTCTACAAAACACTGCCCCCAAGTTTAAATTAATAGTTATGACTTATATTTTAAGTTTAATCAAGAGACATATCTCCAAAAACATATAATCAAGAAAGAACCTACTCTACTCACTACTGCAGATTCTCTGTAGGCCGTAGTTAAAACAACGATTAAATTATCTGCTTTTGTGCTGTGAACTTTGCCCAACAGTCCCTCCGAGATCAGTTGTGAATTTCACTGTTTGATAATTTTCTGAACTTACATCAGCTGTGGCTGTGGAATCACTGAGCTCATGCTGTTGTTGGATGTATTCCATATCAGATAATAACAGAAATCCCAAGGATCCACACTTACTTCTGACTTGTGAACATCGATGGAACTGATAGTAATTAAATTGACAGGTGTCCCCTGAGTATTGCTGACTAGTTGTGTTTCCTCTCCACTCCCTCTCTCTTCAGCCCCTGAACATTGCCTTCACACACATCTACAGCGTCTTCCGCAACTTTGTGGGACCCCCTCACTTCAAGACCATCTGCCGCTTGCTGGGCTACCAAGGTATCGCTGTGGTGATGGAGGAGCTCCTGAAAATCGTCAAAAGTCTGGTAAATTGCCCACTCTGGTAAATTGTGTGAAGAAACTATAAACTTGTATAAGTACAGAGAGCAGGGCTTCCCAAATGCTTTGCAGCCAATAAAGTTCTCTCGAACTTTGTAACAGTAATTAATGTTACTGCACCAAGTTTGGGAAGAGCTCCCACAAACAGCAATGTGCACATGGCTGGATAATTTGTCTTGGTGCTGTTGACTGGGGGATAAATATTAGTGAACTTGATTTTCATCAAAATATGGGATCTTGTACATCTGCCTGAGAAGTCTTCCTGTTTAACACTTTATCTGAAAGACAGAGCTACCTATAATGCAGTGCTCCATCCATATAGAATCCCTACAGTGTGGAAGCACACCATTTGGCCTATCATGTCCACACCCATCCCACCCAGACTCACCCTATCCCAGTAACCTTGCATTTCCCATGACTAATCCACCTAACCTGCACATCTTTGGACTGTGGAAGGAAACTAGAGCACCCAGAGGAAACCCACGCAGAAATGGGAAGAATGTGCAAACCCCACACAGACACTCGGCAGAGGCTGGAATCAAACCCAGGTCCCTGGCGCTGAGAGGCAGCAGTGCTCCTGCCCCTTTGATGATATAACACCGCCTCAGCACCGCCCCCCCTGACAGGGCATTGCTCCATTGGAAATGCCCCTGTGATCGTGGTGCATCCCTTCAGTACTGCTCAGTCAGTGTTGGTTTAAATTATGTCCTGGAGTGGGACTTGAATCTGAGTTGGAGGGAAATGTGACAACATGGAACATAGTCAACACCACATCAGCCTGACATTCAACGGTATTCCCATAGCCAAATTCCTAACCAGTGACAACCTGAGGCCTACCAATGTCTCAACTAAACAGATAAAGACGGTGACTGCTTCAGGTTGAGTGTTTGCGTGGCAAATGATTCACCTCAAAGCCTGTCCATCGTGGAACGATGGAATACTCCACACTGGCCTGGATGGAGTGCAGCTCCAAAAGTACTCAAGGCGCTCAACACTGTCCAGGACAAAGCAGTCCGCTTGATCGGCACCCCCATCCATCAGCTTGAATATTCATCTCCTTTAAAGTTAGCACAAGGTGGCAGTGGTGAGCTGCTCTACCACAATTTGCGAAGGTTCCTTTGACAGGAACATCCAAACCTGCAACACAGAGTCAAACAGCATGGAAACAAACCATGTGCTCCAACCAGTCCATGCCGAACATAATTCCAAACTCAACTAGTCCCACCTGCCTACTGCTGTCCCATACCCCTCCAAACCTTTCTTATTCATGTACTTATCCAAATGTTTTTTAAACGTTGTAACTATACCCACATTCACCATTCCTCAGGAAGTTCATTCCAAACGCGAACACCTTCTCTGTGTGAAAAAAATTGCCCTCATATCTTTTTTAAATCTCTCTCCTCTCACCTTTAAAAATGTGCCAATGAGTGTGGCGCTCGATAAGCACAACCAGTCAGGCAGCATCCGAGGAACATGCAAATCAACGTTTCAAGCATAAGCTCTTCATCAGGAATAAATTCACATAAATATGTGCCTCCTAGTCTTGAAATCCCCCATCCTAGGGAAAAGACAACTATCATTAACCCTATCTGTACACCTCATGATTTTATAAAACTCTGTCAGGTCACCCCTCCAACACTCCAGTGAAAACAGTCCCAGCCTTTCCTTATAGCTCCAACCTTCCAGACCCAGCAACATCCTGGTAAATGTCTTCTGAACCCTCTCCAGCTTAATAATATCCTTCCGATAGCATCTTCATCCTGAATTGCTCTTGAAAAGGTGTTGCTGAGTTGTCTTCTTGAACTGGAGGTGTATTCTTGGTAGCTTGATCCAGAGAGAGACCCAGTGGTGGTGAAGGGACAGTGATGTGGTGCACATCAGGATGGGGAGGAGGTGTCTTGGAAGAGAACTTGCAGCTGGTGGTGCCCCTCCTGTGCCCTCTGCCCTTGACCTTTGAGGTGGATTTGTAGGGTTTTGGGAAGGGGAGGGAGGATGTGGATTTAGGAGGGGCTGGGGAGGTGGGGGGGGGGGGGGTGGAGGTGGGATACACAAGGAAAGTGATGGGAGTTTGAGAGCCATGACGGAGATACTGCTGAGGTTAATACCTTCTGTTTGAATCTTCCCCCCCTCAGCTACAGGGCACCATCCTGCAGTATGTGAAGACCTTGATTGAGGTAATGCCCAAGATCTGCCGGCTGCCTCGACATGAATATGGATCCCCAGGTCAGTGCACAGCGAGCAAGAGGCCAGTGTTTTGGGGAAATGTGGACTGGTAACCCTTGGTAACTAGGCCCATGTCAAGCTGATTGATTGCACACAAACCAGGGTTAGTGGAGGGATGGTGAGAGTGGTGCTGATCTCACTGATAGCCAGTTGAATGAGCGGCTAAGACATGTCTCTTCCAATCATTTAATCCACCTCTCAAATCTCTTCTTAAACGTGGACACAGTTTCTGAGAGAATGAATCTCTCTGCCTCACAATTCTCTGTGTAAAGTAGTTTCTCCTATTTCTGAGGAAGGGTCGCTCGACCCGAAACCTTAACTCTGATTTCTCTCCGTAGATGCTGCCAAACCTGCTGAATCTTTCCAAGAATTTCTGTTTTTGTTTCCCCTACTCCTGATAAATTATAAAGTGATAGTATGATACGGCTCCAACGGGAGGCCATTCTTTCCATTAGGCCATCCTGGCTTTTGAAAGAATGATCCATTTGGCACTACACCCCTACTCTTTTTTCCCCCCAAAGCTCTGCAGATTTCTCCAGTTCAATTATTTATGCAGTTCTCTTTTGACAGTTACGATTGAATCTGCTTCTGGAACCTTTTCAGTGTATTCCAGATCATGGTCATAAATAAATATTATTTTATCTTTGTCCTGCATATCCACCCACCTCATCTACTGTGTCCATTGCTTTCAATGTGGTCTCCTCTACATTGGGGAGACAGAATGCCAACTCACGTTTCAGGGAACATCTATGGGACACATGCACCCAACAACCCCACCGCCCTATGTTTGAACACCTCAACTTCCCCTCCCATTCCCCTTGGGCCACTAAATCCAAGCCACCTGATGATGGGATGAAGAATGCCTCATCTTCCACCTTGGGACCCTTCAACCACATGGCATCAACATGGACTTCACTAGTTTCTGAATCTCCCCTCCCCCCATCTCATCCCAGATCCAACCCTCCAACTCAGCACCACCCTCTTGAACTGTCCTACCTGTTCATCTTCCTTCCCACATATCCACTCCACCTTCCCCACTGACCTATCACAATCACCACCCCCCGCCCCACCCCACCCCCCCACCCCACCTGCATCCACCTATCGCCTTCCCGGTTGCCTTCCTGGCTACCTCCCCCACCTTCCAGTCTCACCCCCACCCTCCTATTTATTTCTCAGCTAACCCCACCCCCACCCCGCTCTACCCATTCCTGATGAGTTTAAACCTGAAACATCGACTCTCCTGCTTCTCGGATGCTGCCTGAGCTGCTGTGCTTTTCCAGAGCCACCTTTTTCAACTCTGACCCTCCAGCATCTGCAGTCCTCACTTTCTCTCTGTTAGTCTAGAGAGCCAGGTAATGTTCTGGGGACCTGAGTTCAAATCCCGCCACTGCAGACGGTAGAATTTAAATTCAAGAAATGTCTGGAATTAAGAGTCTAATGATGACTGGGAATCCATTGCCAATTGTCAGGAAAATCCCATCTAGTCCTCCAGGATAGGAAATTGCCATCCTTACCTGGTCTGGCCTACATGTGACTCTAGACTCCCAGTAATGTAGTTTACTCTTAACTGCCCTCTGGGCAATTAAGGATGGGGAACAAGTGCTGACCTAGCCAGCGACACTGACATCCCAACAATGAATTAAAGAAAAGGTGATCCTTTTGCTAATCAGAGCACTGTTTCTCAATCTTCCTTCTCCAGATACTTCCATTTGTTTGCAGGGGGCATAGACTGGGTTCACCTGATAAAGGTCCCCGACTCAGTTGCAGTAAGCTGTAACTTCTAATGAATGAGGGCGAATAAACTGACTATCTTCAGGCTTGGAGACTTTTTACTGAAAAGCGACAACAGCTCCTTCCCTTTCACAGGTCTGATAAAATATAAAGCATATAAAATTACAAAGGGTGCAGACAACATCGAAGTAGAGAGGATGTTTCCACAGGCAGGTGAAACTCAGACAAGAGGGCTTGGCTTCAAAATTAGGGGGGAGCAGATTTAGGACTGAACTGAGAAGGAACGTCTTTACCCAGAGGGTGATAAATCAATGGAATTCCTTGCTCAGGGAAGTAGTTGATGTTACCTCAGTAAACATTTTTAAAGCTAAGATAGGTATTTTTCTGAACAATAAAGGAATTAAGAGTTACACTGAGAGGGTGCGTAAGCGGAGCTGAGGCCATGAAAAGATCAGCCATGATCTTATTGAATGGTGGAGCAGGCTTGAGGGGGCAGATGACCTTCTCCTGCTCCTAGTTCTTATGAAGGCTTCTCCCTGAACATACACATATCCCAAGTGGCTCAGCTACTTAGGAGCCAATGACGTTGTTATTGGCAGGCAGAAGGCTTTTGTCATTGAGAGTCACTAATCAACAGACCATTCAGCCAACAAATCACCATTTGCAGTCCCCTGGCTCGAGCCTATCTGTGTAACTAGCCTTCCTCCACTGCTTGAACAAGCAGCTGTGTAAACTGCACTTCCAAGGAGGGTCAGCTAACTTGCTGTCAAGAGTTACCGTAATCCTTCTACAATTCTTGGCTTGTAAGAAAAGGACCGTACCCCATCAGTCCATAATCAAAAATACAGAAAAATTAAAGATGGAATCCCTACAGTGTGATGGGACATCAGTGGATCAGAGGTCAGTGTGGTGGAGAGTGAATGATCATTATGAGAGAGCTCAGATTGAATGAGATGACGTCTACCTTTGTTCCAGGAATCCTTGAATTTTTCCACCACCAGCTCAAGGACATCATTGAGTATGCGGAACTGAAGACCGATGTGTTCCAAAGTCTCAGGGAAGTTGGCAATGCGATCCTTTTCTGCCTGCTCATCGAGCAAGCCTTGGTGAGCACTGCTGTGAGAAATTGGGGTAACTGGGTGAGGAGTTTGGAAAAGACTGGTGTCTCACCACTCCATATGAGGGATGGTAAAGTCGTTGTTTCATTTCTACCATACTGATCCACGTTTGCCCAAATGTTCAATGCCCAATCAGGTGGCCCCCAGAGCAATAGTAAGTGTGTCATCTACATGATACACTTTGGTTACTCATCAAAACTCCTTTAATAGCGCCTTCCAAGCCTGTGACCTTGACCACCTAGAATCACAAGGTCAACAGACACATGGGAACACTGTCAGTTGCAAGTTCCCCTCCAAGTGTGACTTCGAAATTTATTGCTGTCCCTTCAGCATCGTTGGGTCAAAGTCTTGGAATCCTCTCCCTAACAGCATTGTGGGTCTACCTACACCAAATGGGCTGCAGCAGTTCAACAAGGCAGCGTACCACCACCTTCTCAAGGGCATCTCGGGATTGACCTTAAATAGGAGTCAGGTCAGCAATGTGACCATTCCATGAAAGGACACAAAAATAAAATCCTCTTGGTTCTGCAAAAAAGATGTAAAAACAAATCACAAGTATTTCTAAAATGATGTTGAGGAGATGCGCTTGGGGTTTTGAGGATTGTTATCCAACTGAGTTATGCAGGAGCATCTGAAGTTAAATAGAGGGGTCAACAAAGGAGCTTCAGTGAAAGATATGATTTGGAGATGCCAGTATTGGACTGGGGGGGTACAAAGTTAAAAATCACACAACACCAGGTTATGGTCCAACAGGTTTAATTGGAAGCACCAGCTTTCGGAGCGACGCTCCTTCATAAGACACAGAATTTATAGCAAAAGTTTACAGTGTGATGTAACTGAAATTATACATCGAAAAATACGTTTGTGGGGTGAATTTGTACTTGCAGAGTTACATTGTACTTTGCTCAAAAACCGCATGAATTCATGTAGGACTCTGTTAACTCACTTTTTAGATGAGAATCAGTCTACGCATTATGGCACAGACAGGGAACACAGGGGGCTAACACCTTCAACATCTTAATGTCTTATCTGGCTGACACCAATTGTTACAGTTAACCTGAGAATGTAACTTCTTAAAAATAATTTTGTGATTTACATATGAAAGAAGTGAAACTATTACGGTCATTCCAATAGATGAGAGACTCAACAGACAATCAAGGTATTTTTCAATCTATAATTTCAGCTACATCACACTGTAAACTTTTGCTATATATTCTGTGCCTTACAATTGCATACTCCACAACCACCTGATGAGGGAGCAGTGCTCTGAAAGCTAGTGCTTCCAATTAAACCTGTTGGACTATAACCTGGTGTTGTGAGATTTTTAACTTCAGTGAAAGTGTCCTTCAGAGGTGGGCTTTGCTCGGAGTATTGGAGGAAAGGAAGATGATAAGTTTGGGGACTTAACAGAAGGTGCTACTAAACCTTCTATCCAATAAGAAGCTGGAAGGCTGACAATATGGGTTTTTGTTGTCAAGTCGGTTCTTTAACGGGTAGGGAATGGTTGTTTCTGTGGTAAATATACTCCAGCTCCTTTAGAAATTAGTCAGGCTGACATTTGTTGGGTTTTTGCTGCTTTGTAGATTGAACATGAATCAACATGGCTGTTTTTGTTCAGTGACTTGAATAGACTTTCTCTTGCTTACAGTCTCAAGAAGAGGTTTGTGATCTTCTGCATGCAGCACCTTTCCAGAACATTCTACCTAGGGTCTACATCAAAGGTCAGATGTTTAAATAAACTTTGGGTATGTGAATTTGAGAGAGTGTAACTGTGTGGCTGCCTGTCTATTGACGCATGTGTGTACAATCCACGTTTGCAATGCTGTGTAAGCGAATGATCTCTGCATCCGACTTTGTGCCCCAGTGACGCGTAACAAAGTTCCTCATTGATCCTGTCCCTCCTACATTCAGGAGTGGCTGCCCCGGTGATGTTCTGGAGTTTTTGGGGTGGGTTTGCCTGCAGCCCCTGTTGGTATTCCAAGTCCTAAATCCAAATGGAACTGCAAGAATGCTGAGAAGGGAGTGACGATGTTAGATCTGGTGACTGCAGTTACTCAGGTCAGAGGATGGTCCCCATCCTGTCGAACATTTGGAAAACTGGGTCCCTTGGCAAAGATGCAGGACAGAAAAGGTTTTGAATGTATGAATGAGCTCACTGACCTGTAGTGTATCTGACTGGGGAGTAAGGGATAGATATGGATGCTGGAGAACAAAGACTCACGAGTGTGAGAATGTGCACGAAACAGAATGTGATTTGTTGTCTTATTAACAGAGGGTGAACGATTGGAGGTCCGAATGAAACGTTTAGAAGCAAAATATGCTCCTCTGCACCTTGTTCCTTTAATCGAAAGGCTGGGGACACCACAGGTAAGGGAAAGATTGTCCTGTGAATACTGTTTCCCCCAAACCTGCTTTACGTTTGATCGTTTTCCCAAGTCGACAATGGCAGCGCAGGACACACCCAGTGGGACACTTGGCCAACAGGAGCTTTGCAAAATGGGAGCCTCCTATACTGGGACACCTGCCCCACAGGGGACATAATGAGTGAGAATCTCAAACAAAGGAATACCAACTCCCACTAGACGAAGCTCATCCAGTTGGGAGTGTGCCCATTGGGAACCTTGCCAGTCATGGGCAGAATTCCCTGGAATGGCCAAGTCCTCGGTTAATCACTGGGCTTTGCCACACCACCAGCAGCAGGAACAGTTCTCTGTCCCATTAAGTACGATCCCTTTTGCCTACAAGTCTTCCCTCATTACCCCTCACCTTAAAACGAACCAACGCTGGACCTCTCCATCCTTGTAAACTGCAGGCACATCTCCAACATCCCTTTCCTCTCAGTGAGCGTGTTGTCATCTCCCAAACCCATGCCCATCTTTCCCGTAAGGGTCATGTTTAAATTGCTCTGTGTGTTCCCACACCTTCCATGTCACTAATGTGACCCCCACCAAAGGTACATCTCACGTCCAATGTGACTGTGACCGAGGTGACATCTCCCTCCTTTCACCACTTGTCGGCAGCCTTCAAACTATTTTTTTAACCACTGCCTTCTTCTCAAAGCCTATTCCATTGTCATGGAGTTGCCCATGCTTGGTTCCATCCTGACTGAATCTGTGTCAGTGAGCACACCCGGTCCTTGAAAAGACGCCCCTTAAAATTAGAACTGTTTGAGCAGTCTTTAGATCACCTTGCGTCATGATCCCTTCGTGTGGCTTGTTCTGAAATTGCGTCTGATTTACATTCCTGCTAATGGCGTTCGGCTGGGTCAAGGAGACTTCAAGTTGTTGTTGTATCCGAACATAAGCTACCTTTGTGGGTGGGTTAATGGGGGATAGTTTCTGTGAAGACCCTTATTGGCTGAGTGCTCACAGTTCAACCCGGTGCTGGAGCCAGGTCAAGTTATGACCAGGTTACCTCGACTATCGGCCTATCCACGCCCCATTGGATGCTTGAGGACGCGGCTTGACCTCTGTGACCTACGGCTCCCCCCGATTCCCTCGGCCCAAGCCGTGACCTCAGGCATCTCCAGCTGCTGGAGCAACGTGACCAGCGGGCAACGTTGGCCTCTGAAGAGTTTCTTTCCTAAATTTAAAACTGTTTTACCCCCCCAGAACTTTTCGCAGCGATGGAAAGACAATCTACCAGTCAGTGTAAGTAAACTCCATCAAACCTTTAGCTCATCGCAGCCAAGGTTGCCCCTGGGCTGGGGGTAGCATCAGCCTCGGGGATGGAGGGGTGAAGGGAGGGTGGGTCATACACCCCAACCCAAATATATGTGTGTGTGTGTTTGTGAGAACCCTGTATCCCAGTGAGGGTCAGTGTATGTGTGGGAGACCCTGTACCCCAGTGAGAGTCAGTGTGTGTGTGGGAGACCCTGTACCCCAGTGAGAGTCAGTGTGTGTGTGTGTGGGACCCTGTTCCCCAGTGAGAGTCAGTGTGTGTGTGTGTGTGGGACCCTGTTCCCCAGTGAGAGTCAGTGTGTGTGTGTGGGACCCTGTACCCCAGTGAGGGTCTGTGTGTGTGTGTGGGACCCTGTACCCCAGTGAGAGTCAGTGTGTGTGTTTGTGAGAACCCTGTATCCCAGTGAGGGTCAGTGTATGTGTGGGAGACCCTGTACCCCAGTGAGAGTCAGTGTGTGTGTGTGGGACCCTGTACCCCAGTGAGAGTCAGTGTGTGTGTGTGTGGGACCCTGTTCCCCAGTGAGAGTCAGTGTGTGTGTGTGTGACCCTGTACCCCAGTGAGGGTCTGTGTGTGTGTGTGGGACCCTGTACCCCAGTGAGAGTCAGTGTTTGTGTGTGGGGGACCCTGTACGCTAGTGAGGGTCTGTGTGTGCGTGGGACACTGTACCCCAGTGAGAGTCAGTGTGTGTGTGGGACCCTGTACCCCAGTGAGAGTCAGTGTGTGTGTGTGTGGGACCCTGTTCCCCAGTGAGAGTCAGTGTGAGAGTGTGTGGGACCCTGTTCCCCAGTGAGAGTCAGTGTGTGTGTGTGTGGGACCCTGTTCCCCAGTGAGAGTCAGTGTGTGTGTGTGTGGGACCCTGTTCCCCAGTGAGAGTCAGTGTGTGTGTGGGACCCTGTACCCCAGTGAGAGTCAGTGTGTGTGTGTGTGGGACCCTGTATGCTAGTGAGGGTCTGTGTGTGCGTGGGACACTGTACCCCAGTGAGAGTCAGTGTGTGTGTGTGTGGGACCCTGTACGCTAGTGAGGGTCTGTGTGTGCGTGGGACACTGTACCCCAGTGAGAGTCAGTGTGTGTGTGGGACCCTGTAACCCAATGAGAGTCAGTGTGTGTGTGTGTGGGACCCTGTTCCCCAGTGAGAGTCAGTGTGTGTGTGTGTGGGACCCTGTACGCTAGTGAGGGTCTGTGTGTGCGTGGGACCCTGTACCCCAGTGAGAGTCAGTGTGTGTGTGCGTGGGATCCTGTACGCTAGTGAGGGTCTGTGTGTGCGTGGGACACTGTACCCCAGTGAGAGTCAGTGTGTGTGTGGGACCCTGTACCCCAGTGAGAGTCAGTGTGTGTGTGTGTGGGACCCTGTTCCCCAGTGAGAGTCATTGTGTGTGTGTGTGGGACCCTGTTCCCCAGTGAGAGTCAGTGTGTGTGTGTGTGGGACCCTGTATGCTAGTGAGGGTCTGTGTGTGCGTGGGACACTGTACCCCAGTGAGAGTCAGTGTGTGTGTGTGTGGGACCCTGTACACTAGTGAGGGTCTGTGTGTGTGTCGGACAGTAACCTAGTGAGAGTCAGTGGTCTTGGATGGCTGGGAGGTTTGGGGTGAGGCAGTTGGAACCTAAAAGAAGCCTGAATCAACCATCTTGCACTCGGCCGGTGAGCTGGCTGTGCTGAAGGGGAAGCTGTGTTTTAGCAGCTGTGAGTGAAATGGTGTTACGTGTGAGTCTCTTGCACCCTGTGTCCTCAGAATTGGGCCAAGCGGGAAATGTGACAGTTCCCAGCAGCACTCAGCAGATGAGCTAAAGATGTCAATATAAACGTGGAAGGTCTTTTTTTGTTTTTAAAGTGCGTTGTGTAGCAGTAATTCGGTCCATTATGTGTGGTACTCAGCTCGATTCCCAAAGCGAGTTTCTTGCAGTGTTACCGCTGTTCATGTTGTGTGTCCGTGTCCGCAGCAAATAGCCATCGCCCGCGAAGGAGACCTGCTCACCAAGGAGCGTCTGTGCTGCGGCCTGTCCATGTTTGAGGTGATCCTGACCCGCATTCGGAGCTACCTGCAGGATCCAGTGTGGAAGGGGCCTCCTGCGACAAACGGGGTCATGCATGTGGATGAGTGCGTGGAATTCCATCGGCTGTGGAGCGCAATGCAGTTTGTTTACTGTATTCCTGTCGGGACCAATGAGTTCACGGCCGAGTAAGTGCAGGAGTGCGAAGGGTTAACTTGCGGGCGGGAGGGACGGCCTGAGCCTGATACAGCAACTCCACGATGCACTGACACACCAGCACACGGAGAAACACAAATGAGGCACAAGAGGAGGCCACTCGCCCCTTCTAGCCTGTTCCACCTTTAAGTAAGCTCACAGCTGAGCTGTTTTTAACCTCACCTCTACATTCCCGCACATTCCTGTTAATCTTTCATCCCATTGATCATGAAGAATCTGTCTCTTCCTTCGTCATATGTTCAGATTCTCCACGCTTTGCCTTTTGAGGAGTAGAATTCCAAAGTCACTCAAATCTCTGAGGAAGATCTTTTTTCTCATCTCTGTCTTACTACGATCTTTAGATTCTCTCACAGGAGCAACCATCCTTTCAACATTCACCTGGTCATGTCCCCTCAGGATCTTGTATGTTTCAAATAAGTTACCTCTGACTCTTCTATGTTCAAGAGGATACAGGCCTAGCCCTTTAGCTCTTGCGCATAAGGCAATCCACCCATTATAGGTATCGGTTTTGTGAACCGTCTCTGAACCACCTCCAACACATTAACGTATTCACATCGGAATAAACCATTTAGCCTTTCGGGCCTACTCCACTGTTCAGTGTCATTGTAACTCATAGAGATGTACAGCATGGAAACAGACCCTTCAATCCAACCCGTCCATCTTGGGCTTCAAACTCAGTTCCTCGCCTGCTCTGCCGTATCCCTTAATTCCCTGAGAGACCGAAAACCTGTGTCCCGCAGCTTTAACTGTAATCAGTGATTGTGCCTCTGGGCATGGACAGTTCCAAAGATTTGCAACCCTTTTCCGTGAGGACATTTCTCCTCATCTCAGCCCTAGTTGTCCGGCCCGTTATCCTGATGCAGCCCCTCCGTGGGTAGATTTCAGAACAGTGGAAACATCGACCGGCTGCTTCAGAACATTCAGATGAAAGCATGATACCGTAGATGCTGTAAAACTGAAATGTAACAAAAGAAAACTTTTTTATAGAATCCCGACAGCGTGGAAACAGGTCCTTTGGCCCAACAAGGAGTGTTGGACGCTGAAGGGTGACCTTATAGAGGTTTATAAAATCCTGAGGGGCATAGATTGGATAAATAGACAAAGTCTTTTCCCTGGGGTCGGGGAGTCCAGAACTAAAGGGCATAGGTTTAGGGTGAGAGGGGAAAGATATAAAAGAGACCTAAGGGGCAACTTTTTTACGCAGAGGATGGTACATGTATGGAATGAGCTGCCAGAGGAAGTAGTGGAGGCTGGTACAATTGCAACATTTAAAAGGCATTTGGATGGGTATATGAATAGGAAGGGTTTGGAGGGATATGGGTCGGGTGCTGGCGGTTGGGATATCTGTTTGGCATGGACAGATTGGACTGAAGGGTATGTTTCTGTGCAGGACTATGACTCTAAGTCCCCACCTACTCTCTGAAGAGTGTCCCACCCCAACCCATTCCCTATTACTCTACATTTACCCCTGACTAATACGCTTAACCTCCATATCCGGGAACACCAGGGCAATTTAGCATGGCCAATCCACCTAACCTAGGCAAAAGTGAGGACTGCAGATGCTGAAAATCAGAGTCTAGATTAGAGTGGTGCTGGAAAAGCACAGCAGGTCAGGGAGCATCCCAGGAGCAGGACTTGCACATCTTTGGATTTCAGGAAGAAACTGGAGCACCCGAAGGAAACCAACACAGACACAGGGAAAATGTGCAAGCTCCATAAAGACAGTTACCCGAGGCTGGGATCAAACCCGGGTCCCTGGCACTGTGAGGCAGCAGTGCCAACCACTGAGACACCGTACAGCTCTGCAGAAACTCAGCAGCTCTGGCAGTCTCTCTAGAGAGATCCAATCCCTCTACACCTCCATCCGCCATGACCAGGGCCTCCAAGCCATCCATTTTTTCCTCTCCAGACATCCCCAACAGTACCCTTCCACCGACACTCTCATTCATTTGGCCGAACTGGTCCTCACCCTTAACAATGTCTCCTTTAAATCCTCCCACTTCCTCCAGACCAAAGGGGCAGCCATGGGCACACGTATGGGCCCCAGCTATGCCTGTCTCTTTGTTGGCTACGTAGAGCAGTTGATCTTCCGTAATTACACCGGCACCACTCCCCACCTCTTCCTCCGCTACATTGATGACTGCATTGGCGCCACCTCGTGCTCCCGTGAGGAGGTTGAGCAATTCATCAACTTCACCAACACATTCCACCCTGACCTTAAATTTACCTGGACCATCTCTGACACCTCCCTCCCCTTCCTGGACCTCTCCATCTCCATTAATGATGACTGACTTGACACTGACATTTTTTACAAACCCACCAACTCCCACACCAACCTGGATTACACCTCTTCCCACCCTACCTCTTGCAAAAATGCCATCCCGTATTCCCAATTCCTCCGCCTCCGCCGGATCTGCTCCCAGGAGGACCAGTTCCACCACAGAACACACCAGATGGCCTCCTTCTTTAGAGACCGCAATTTCCCTTCCGACGTGGTTAAAGATGCCCTCCAACGCATCTCGTCCACATCCCGCACCTCTGCCCTCAGACCCCACCCCTCCAACCGTAACAAGGACAGAACGCCCCTGGTGCTCACCTTCCACCCTACAACCTTCGCATAAACCAAATCATCCGCCGACATTTCCGCCACCTCCAAACAGACCCCACCACCAGGGATATATTTCCCTCCCCACCCCTTTCCGCCTTCCGCAAAGACCGTTCCCCCCGTGACTACCTGGTCAGGTCCACACCCCCCTACGACCCACCCTCCCATCCTGGCACTTTCCCCTGCCACCGCAGGAACTGTAAAACCTGTGCCCACACCTCCTCCCTCACCTCTATCCAAGGCCCTAAAGGAGCCTTCCACATCCATCAAAGTTTTACTTGCACATCCACTAATATCATTTATTGTATCCGTTGCTCCCAATGCGGTCTCCTCTACATTGGGGAGACTGGGCGCCTCCTAGCAGAGCGCTTTAGGGAACATCTCCGGGACACCCGCACCAATCAACCACACCGCCCCGTGGCCCAACATTTCAACTCCCCCTCCCACTCTGCCGAGGACATGGAGGTCCTGAGCCTCCTTCACCGCTGCTCCCTCACCACCAGACACCTGGAGGAAGAACGCCTCATCTTCCGCCTCGGAACACTTCAACCCCAGGGCATCAATGTGGACTTCAACAGTTTCCTCATTTCCCCTTCCCCCACCTCACCCTAGTTCTAAACTTCCAGCTCAGCACTGTCCCCATGACTTGTCCGGACTTGTCCTACCTGCCTATCTCCTTTTCCACCTATCCACTCCACCCTCCTCCCTGACCTATCACCTTCATCCCCTCCCCCACTCACCCATTGTACTCCATGCTACTTTCTCCCCACCCCCACCCTCCTCTAGTTTATCTCTCCACGCTTCATGGCTCACTGCCTTTATTCCTGATGAAGGGCTTTTGCCCGAAACGTCGATTTCGAAGCTCCTTGGATGCTGCCTGAACTGCTGTGCTCTTCCAGCACCCCTAATCCAGAATCTGTAGAGAGAAACAGCATTAAAGTGTCAAGGGTGATTTGGTTGTACTCTGGATTCCAGCTCTCTGAAGAGAACTCCTCCCATACTCGCAATGTTAACTCCGTTTCTCTCTCCTCAGATGCTGCCAGACCTGCTGAGTTTCTGCTTTTGCCTCAGAACGCTGTATATTTTACTGAGATCGGCCCTCATTCGTCTGATCTCCAGAGAATCCTGGCTCAGTTTATTCAGCTGCCTCTTGAGACTGATGAGGTCTTAACAAAACATTATGTGGCATGTTGGCTCAGTGGTTAGCACTGCTGTCTCACAGCACCAGGGACCTGGGTTTGATTCCAGCCTTGGGCGACTGTCTGTGGGGTTTGCACATTCTCCCCGTGTCTGTCTGGGTTTCCTCCGGGTGCTCCGGTTTCCTCCAACAGTCCAAAGATGTGCAGGTTAGGTGGATTGGCCATGCTCGTTGGATGCTGCCTGAACTGCTGTGCTCTTCCAGCACCACTAATCCAGCCATGCTAGTAGATTGCCTGTCGTGCCCAGGGGTGCAGAGGCTAAATGGATTAGTCGTTGGATATGTGGGGTTATGGGGATAGTGTAGGGAGCTGGTCCGGGTGGGATGTTCTTCAGAGGGTGAGTGTGGACTCGACAGGCTAAATGGCCTCTTTCTGCACTGTTGAAATTCTATGATTCTGTAACTAGGCCGTACCTGCAACAGAGGGATCAGTCAGATGAACCTGAGCTGTTACTGCTCTCTAATGCCCATCCTTCGATATGGAAACCAAAACTGCAAACCCTGTGGTCTCAGCAAAGGCCTGTACAATTGAAGCAACACACCATTTAGTTTGGCAGGATGAGGGGGTAATCTAGTTGAAACATACTGAAGAGAGTGGATGTTGGGAAGGTGTTTCCATTGGTAGGAGAGACGAGGCCCTGAGGGCACAGCCTTAGAGTCAAGGGAAGACCTTTTAGATCAGAGACAAGGAGAAACGTTTCCAGCCAGAGGATGGGGAATCTATGGAATTCACTGGCACAGCAGGCTGTGGAGGCCAGGTCATTGAGTATATTTAAGACTGAGATAGGGTCTTGAGTATCAAGGGTTACGGGGAGAAAGCAGGAGAATTGGGTTGAGGAATGTATCAGCCATGATTGAATGGCAGAGCAGACTCAATGGGAATGTCTCCTTCAAATCCTCCCACTTCCTCCAGATGAAAGGGGTAGCCATGGTCACCCCCATGGGTCCATTACATGGAACAGTCCATCTTCCGCAGTTACACTGGCACCACTCCCCACCTTTTCCTCTGCTACATTAATTACTGTTTCGGCGCCATCTCGTGCTCCCACGAGGAGGTTGAACAGTTCATCGATTTCACCAACACATTCCACCCCGACCTTAAATTCACCTGGATCATTTCAGACACCTCCCTCCCCTTCCTGGACCTCTCCATCTCTATCAACGGTGACCGACTCAGCACTGACATTTTCTACAAACCCACCGACTCCCACAGCTACCTGGATTACACCTCCTCCCACCCTGTCTCCTGTAAAAATGCTATTCCTTATTCCCAACTCCTCTGCCTCTGCCACATCTGCTCCCACGAGAACCACAGAACATACCAGATGACCTCCTTCTTTAAAGACTGCAATTTCCCCTCCCACCTGGTTGATAATGCCCTCCAGCACATCTCATCCACTTCCTGTACCTCTGCCCTCGAACCCTCACCCCTCCAACCGCAACAGGGACAGAACCCCCCTGGTCTTCACCTTCCACCCCACCAACCTCCATATATATCGCATCATCCTCCACCATTTCTGCCTCATACAAACGAACCACTCCACTAGAGATATGTTTCCCTCCCCACCCCTATCCGCTTTCTGTAAAGACCATTCCCTCTGCAACTACCTTGTCAAGTCCACGCCTCCCAACAACTCACCCTCCCCTCCTGGCACCTTCCCCTCCCACTGCAGGAATTGCAAAACCTGTGCCCACACCTTCCCCCTCACACCTTAACCACCCGACGCCTGGAGGAAGAACACCTCCCCTTCTGCCTTGGGACCCTCCAACCCCATGGGATCAATGTGGATTTCACCAGTTTCCTCATTTCCCCTCCCCTCACCTGACCCCAGTTCCAAACTTCCAGCTCAGCACTGTCCTCATGACCTGTCCTACCTGCCTAGCTCCCTTCCCATCTATCCACTCCACCCTCCCCTCTGACCTATCACCTTTACCCCCACCTCTATCCACCTATCGCACTCTCAGCTATCTTCCCTCTAGCCCCACCCCACTCCCATTTATCTCCAAGGCTCCCAGCCTCATTCCTGATGAAGGGCTTTTGCCTGAAACGTCGATTCTCCTGCTCCTCGGATGCTGCCTGACCTGCTGTGCTTTTCCAGCACCACACTCTCGACTCTGATCTCCAGCATCTGCAGTCCTGATTTTCGCCTGAATGGCCTAATTTCTGCTCCTCTGTCTTCTGGTCTTATTCCTGTACTGCAGTCCTCTTGCAGTAAAACCCAACGTGTCATTTATCTTCCGACTTGCTTGCTATACCCTGTTTGCTAATGGGGAACGAGCTGTTAGTGTATACTGAAATGGCACCTGCACACGCACACACTGACCCTTGCTCAGGAGCAGGAGCAAAGCCAGGTTATGCATTTACTGTGTGCCAGGACTGATACACTGGGATTTCCAACACTATCACCAATCCACACGAATCAAAAAGTGTGGCGCTAGAAAAGCACGGCAGGTCAGGAGGCATCCAACGTTTCGAGCATTCATCAGGGATGCTCGGAACGTCGATCCTCCTGCTCCTCGGATGCTGCCTGACCTGCTGTGCTTTTCCAGCACCACACTCTCGGCTCTGATCTCCAGCACCTGCAGTCCTCACTTTCTTCACTGTATCTACCAATTGACACTCCTCCCACTGATCTTTAAAACAAACACATTTTAAGAAGAAAATTTAAAAAATAAATCACTCAGGCTGTCGCAGCTAGGGCCGATGTTTAATACCTATACCTAGTTGCCCTGAGAAAGGTTTACTGGTTATTTTCATGACAACTAAATTGTCATTTTCTTTCACTGATGCTACGTTGTTAATTACAGTTTTTGTTTGGAACTGAATTTAAATCCTCAACTTCTCCTGGTGGTATTTGAACTCTCAACTATGGGCTTTTTGTCTCAGCGCTAGATAATTTAGTTCCGATGAGTAATTCCAAGCAGTCCATCCTCACGTTAATCCTGTGATTCCTGGGATTGGTAGAAAACTGAAACACTGACAGAGTTCCTGTCCTCCCACATTGAAAACTTGCATTTCGGTAGCACCCGGCATGACTAAGGCTGGGGTGAAGTGCTTATTGAAGGGTCACTGAGAAGTCAGTGTTTTAATCTGGTGCAACGTAACAACCAAGGTTCACATGGTAAACCTCCACTAAGCTGCATTCAATCAGCTTAGAATGGTCCGTGACCGAGTTTGAACAACTTCCAAAGAGAAGTCTTGCATTTCTGCAGCGCCGTTTTCCATCTCGGGATGTCTCAAGGTGCTTTACAGACGGGAAAATGCTTTTAATGTTGTTGTTGTAATCTCGGCAAATTTAGAAATAAAGCAGTTGAATGCAGGAGTGCTGTGCTTCACTGTACCTGCTTCCTCCCTCAGGCAGTGCTTCGGAGATGGTTTGAACTGGGCTGGATGTTCGATCATCGTTCTTCTGGGGCAACAGCGACGGTTTGACTTGTTCGATTTCTGTTACCACTTACTGAAGGTCCAGAGGCAGGACGGCAAGGATGAGATTATAAAGAACGTGGTAAGTATTCACTCCATAGGCAGCACTGGTTCAGGCCCCAGACACCAGAGATGATCCGAAAGATGGGAGTGAGATTGTGCTTATTGTCTGCTGAGGGGGTGAGTGATGTTGGGCATGCAGGGTTCCCCAGGAAGTCAACTTGCCTCTAGGGAGGAGATGGCCTATTGGTATTATCACTGAGCTTTAATCCAGCGACCCAGGTTAAATTCTAGGGATCTGGGTTCGGATCCCACCACACCGAATGGTGGAATTTGAATTACCTTTTTTTAAATCTGGAATTAAGAGTCTAAAGATGACCGTGAATTCGTTGTCGATTGTCGAAAAAAAAACATCTGGTTCCCGGATGCCCTTTAAGGGAGGAAACTGCCATTCTGACCTGGCCTGGCCTGCATGAGACTCCAGACCCAGAGCGATGTGATTGACTCTTAACTGCTCTCTGGGCAATTAGGTATGGTTACTAAACATTGACCAGCCAGTCACCCATATCCCATGAGTGAATTAAAAAAAAACTCAATGGAGCCCTTTGCCCAGAGTAAATGTGAGATTCCTTTGCGCCCTCAGGACCTGGACAGCAGTTTGTCCTTCAGCAAAGCATGAATTCTGGAACCCTGCTCCCCCAGAATCTGAACTCGACATTCCAGGCTAGGGATAGCTCTTGCCTGGAGCTACTTGGGTTTGACAGTAATCCCAATGCACTTTCCGAATGGCATGGATTGAGAGTTAGTGATGTGCGCCATTTTATCCAGGCTGGGCTTTACAGAATCTGCCCCCTCTGTGGGAAGAAATATCAAGCTTGGAAAAACATGTTGGTGCAATGGAGTGATGTTGACCCTGAGCCGGAGAGTATGTCCGTGCCTTTACAAGTCATCATCTTAGCTTGTCCAGTGACACAGTCAATTCCCATGGGTTACTTTCACCTCAACATCCAATGGACTGGATAACAGAGATTGAAACGAGTACAGGATCTACAAACTAGGTTTCATAGAATCCCTACAGTGGAGGAACAGGCCATTTGGCCCATCATGTCCACACTGGCTCTCCAGCAAGCATCCCACCCTAATCGTATCCCTGCATTTCCCGTGCTGATCCATCAAGCCTGTAAACCACAGGGCACTATGTGCAATTTAGTGTGGCCAATCCGCCATCTTTGGACTGTGGGAGGGAACCCACGCAGACCCAGGGAGAATGTGCAAACTCCACACAGACAGTTGCCTGAGGCTGGAATTGAACTCAGGTCCCTGGCTTTGTAAGGTAAGTGGGCTAACCACTGAGCCACAGCTTGTATTCCCTTGGCTATTGATGATTAAGCAGTGACCTAATTGAAGTATTGAAGGTGATTAAGGGAATTGACTGAGTAAAAGAGTGAAATGACTTCCTCGGGTGTGCAAATCCAGATCAAAGGGATTGTAACGATCAAATTAAAGCTAGATCTTTCAGGGCTAATGTCAGGAAGTGTGACTTCTTGCACATGGTCAGGGAAACCTGGAACTCTCTTCCCCAAAAATTTGAAGCTCAGGTTGGGGTGGGGGACTTGGGAAATTTTCAAAGCAGAGAGTGGTAGATTTCTGTTCAGTAAGGGTAACCACAGCTGGTAGGTGGAGTTAGGATGCGGCTCTGCTGAGTAATGGAGCAGGTGCGGGGGAGAGCTGAATGGCAGTCTCTTGTTCCTGGGTCAGCATCTCAAAAGCCTGATTTGGTGTCGTGTCCATTCTGTGCTTCCCACAGCCTCTGAAGAAGATGGCGGACAGGATCAGGAAGTACCAGATCTTGAACAATGAGATTTTCGCCATGTTGAACAAGTACCTCAAGTCAGTGGAGAACGACAGCTCAACGGTTGAGCACGTGCGTTGTTTCCAGCCACCGATTCACCAATCCCTGGCCACCACCTGCTAGAAGTGACACTGACCTTTGACCCGTGACCCTTGTTCAGGAGAAGATCCAGATGAGCTCAAGAGTCTTCGAGGACCCCATTTCTGGTTCAGTGGTATCTGGATTCCCTAGTGATCCTAACCCTCAACTACGGGTCAGAGGGGTTTATCCCTTAACCCCTCCATGTCACTTTATTTCAACTGAGCCATTTAGGGACAAAAACAAAATTTCACTTTAGCCTCTGAGTATTTGCAGCTAAAACTGAGCTGCCTTGCGGTGGATACTTGGGAGTGAGTTTAATCTTACTGTTAGGAGGGTTCACATGGGAGCAACATGATTTATTGGTCAATTCTGCTGTGCGTCCTGTCCTGTACATGTACCATACTCTCGGATTGTTAATGTTGTGTTATTGTAACCTGGTGCTCCCTAGACACCAAACCCATGCCACCTGCTATATCTAAGCACTTTGCTGAGCCCTAGTGACAGTGTGACGGGGAGTTCCCTGAGGGTTTTAATAAGTAGTGTCAGAAATTAAGAGCACAATGTAAGTTCCCCATGGAAGTTTATGGTCACCTTGCCTGCCACTCCACAGATTCTTTCCTTAAACGCCTCTGGTCTCTTGCATATTTGGAAGGAAGTCTTTTGGTCTGTAAGCTTACAGTTCTTTGGACCCTATCCCAAAGTGCTTCACTGTTAATGGTCTATTTCAGAAAGCCAATTGGTGGAGGATGTAACTGGAGCTAATCATTGCACACTTATTTATTTACAGAGTTAATTGGTACAAGAATACACCTATCCTAGGAATTTAATTTTGGGCTTTTGTCTAGCTTCAGGGGCTCAGAAGTATTTTTAATCAGCCTGTTCAGAGATGTTACGACACAACTCTGGAGCAGATGGTTAAAAATCACACAACACCAGGTTATAGTCCAACAGGTTTAATTGGAAGCACACTAGCTTTCAGAGCAACGCTCCTTCATCAGGTGATATCACGAGTCCGAATCCGAACATGTAGAGTTTTTACCTCGCTGATTTTTAACTTTGTACACCCCAGTCCAACACCGGCATCTCCAAATCTGGAGTAGATGGGATTTGCACCCAGGCTTCCTGGTCTAGGGGTAGGGATATACCATTGTGCGGTAAGATGGTCTACAAGGGCTCGGATCAATGCTGAGACCATGCCCTCCAGCTGCAAGCACCTAAATACAATTAATACACAATTAACAGCCTGCTGACTATAATTCTCAATATGTCTGGTTTTATCAGAGCCTTCTAGTGCAGCGGTAATGTCACAGTCTCTGGACCAGAAGCTCTGGGAATTAGGTTCCACCTGCCCCGGAGTTGTCAAAACGAGTCCGAACGCGTAGAGTTTTTTTAAAACGTATTTTTCTGAGGTGTAGTCACTGTCATAATGTCGGAAACTTTCAGCCTGTGTTCAGCAAGCTCCCACATACAGCAATGCAATTAATTTAATGATCGATCATATGTTTTGGTGATGCTGGTTTATGGATTGTGTTGGACAGGACATCAGGGACTACTCTTAGAAATAATGCCATTGAATCTTTTACAGGTGGGACCTTAGTTTAACATATCCTCTGAATAGCAGCCCTTGCTGTCTGTGCAGTATTTCCTTTACCTGTGCAGTGCTCCCTCAGTACTATCCCTGTCACAGTGCAGCACTTGCTCAGTGTCACCCTGGATTATGGTCTCAAATCTCCCAAGCGCAATTTTCAACTTGGACCCCCTGACTCAACTTTCCTGGTCTTAACTCCAAACAATGTGTGGGTCAATGGCTAAATGTTTTATCCCCTTCTCTGACTCCGTCTAACACACATTAACACACTTTGCAGAGTTTCATGTTGAGTGGCTCAAATTTGAAAATAGATTAACTATTTAACAACAGTTCAAATCAAAACGGAAGCAATAAAGGTTCTTGCCGGACTAGAAAGTGGAAAGTGACTAGACGAGTAATCCAGAGAGCAATATTTTCTTTAAACAAGCCATCCGTTTTCTAAGATCTTTAGATAAGGAAACCTATTGTTTCCAGGTATTGGTTAAGAGACTGAATTTGTGTTAACCAGTTGTTAATGGTTCAGTGATGCTGTCTGTGCCAGCCATGCATATGTTCCCTGAATGAATAAATCACCAAGACACAGAGCAGATCAGAAAATTGAGTGGCCTCCTACCATAGCCTGACTGTTTTTTCGATTACAGCATTGTCCAGCCAGGCTTGGGTGCTGTTAAAGTCAACATATTGTTTCTCAAAGACCTGAGCAGTAAAATCTTGCAAAGGACTCAGGATCTCAGTCATCTTGTTTGACAAAAGATATGAAATATTTATCAAATATGAAAGGAAATAATGAGATATTATTGCCAGAGAACAAAGAAATTTTAACTTACTGAATTAATTTATGTGTGATGTGGGGCCTCTGAGCTTTTAATGTAAATTATCACTGAAGGAAGGGTTTTTATCATTTACACTTTTCTACACTCTCTTTCTGCTCTGGGTGAACAGTGCATTGTGAATTTGTGTTTGTCTTGTTGCGGTATTCTTAGTTTGGGTGTGAGGTGTGCTTGTTGCAATGGCCCAACACACCCCGACAATAGAACTACCTGTGATGAAGGATTATCAACAAGTGACACTTATGCAGCCAGTCCCCAGAACACGAGAGGGACTTTGTAAACTCTGCAGAGCTAAACACAATTACTGCTCTTAAAGGTGTCACTCTCCTTCAGATAATGCACGATAATATAAGTCAGTGTTTGTACACTGTTTGTTTCTTGGAATGTGAACAGTTTAAACTCCACAACTGTGTATTGATGTATCATTGTCAAATCCCACCACTGTGATAGATCAGTTAAAAAGAAATAAAATTCCCTTCGAATATTAAAGCGACTGCCTTTTGACATTGCTCCCCACCAGTGGGAATCTCTGAAAGAAAAAAAATTCAATTTTTTTGGTGTCTTTCAGCTCCAGTGCATCTTTGCAGTTACTTAAGTTCTTTCTTGAAGTTCAATGTGGTCACTATTATGGGTAATACACCAAACTCTTTTTTTTACACATCACAATCCCATTTATGGGATTATGTTAATGACCAGGTCATCAGTTTGCTGTAAGTTTGATTAATGTAGAAATATTACTAACATACAAATTAGGAGCAGAAACCATTTGACGCCTCAAGCTCTGCCAGTCAAAAAGACCATATTGAGACTTCAATTACACATTTCTCTGTGCAACAATTGGGGTATATCAGGTCCGGGTACAGGGAGGAAACCCTGTTCTTCCAATAATGCTGCAAGATCTTTTTAAATCCTCCTGAGAATACAGATGGGACCTGTGCTGCCTTATAGATTGTCCACACCTCTGACAGTGCAGCATTTTGACCGTGTGATGGTGCTGTACTCCCTCGGTTATGGTCATTCACCAGTTCAGCACCTCTTTAATTCTGACCCTCTAACAAGACAGCACTCCCTCAGTACTGACCCTCTGACAGTGCAGCATTCCCTCAGTTCTGACTCTCTGACAGTACAGCACTCCCTCAGTACTGATCCTCCAACAGTGCAGCACTCCCTCAGTACTGACCCTCTGACAGTGCAGCACTCCCTCAGTACTGACCCTCTGACAGTGCCGCATTCCCTCAGTTCTGACCCTCTGACAGTGTGGCACTCCCTCAGTACGGATCCTCCAACAGTGCAGCACTCCCTCAGTACTGACCCTCTGACAGTGCAGCACTCCCTAAGTATTGACCCTCTGACAGTACAGCACTCCCTCAGTACTGACCCTCTGACAGTGAAGCACTCCTTCGGTGCTGACCCCCTGCCATGTGCAGCTCTGAATCTCCCTTTGCCCACTTCTTCCAACAGTGCAGCAGTCTCTCAGAACTGACCTTCTGACAGTGCAAGACTCTCTTTGTAACAGTACAGTGTTGCCCTGGTACCACATCTCTGACAGTGCAGTACTCCCTCAGCACCACCCTAGGAATGTCAGCCTGGAAATTCTTTATGCAGGAGAATCGATGTTTCAGACATAAGCCCTTCTTCAGGATGTCCTTGGACAATGTCTGACCTGCTGTGCTTTTCCAGCACCACACTCTCAACTTCATCTCCAACATCTGCAGTCCTCACTTGCTCCTGGAAATTCTTTTTGCTCATTAATTCATTCACTGACTGGGCCAGCATGTATCACCCATCCTTACTTTGCCCTTGAGAAGAAGGTGGTGAGCTGTCTTCTGGAACTACTGCAGACCCTGTGTTATTGGTTGATCTACTATGCTTTTAGAGAGGGTTTCCAAGATTTTGACCTAGTGACAGTGAAGGACTGTGATCTATCTCCAAGTCGGGATAATTGAGTGGTTGGAGAGATGGTGGTGTTCCAATGTATCTGCTGCTCTTTTCCTTCTAGGTAGAAGTGGTCATGGGTTTGGAAGGTGCTGATCTAAGCAGTCTTGGTGAATTTCTGCAGCGCCTCTTGTAGATAGTGTTTATGATTCTCAAAACTGAACTTCCTGAACCCACGATCTCCTGACTCGCAACTAACAGAGGTGAAGAGATTCTCAGTCCATCAGACACAGCAGCTGCAACTCAGGCAACAAGCCCTTGTGATGTATTAGCCTGAACTTCAAGCGATTTCAATCTAATTGCACCTCATCAACATATTGAACCTTGTATTAACCTTCACGTGCACCTAAACAAAATTGATAAATAATGTCACAATATTGAGTGGTCATTGGGAGATTTGCAGTTTTTTTTTCTGCCTGGAAGAAGAATTCCTGAAACTTCTGATACTCAAGAAATACATTCAAGTTTTAAAACCCTTTTCCTTGTTGAGTCCTGTTTCTCTTTGACTGTGTTCAGCTCCTTGCGCGACTCGAATTGTGGTTGGACTTCAATGATGTGATCAGACCCACCCAGCTCTGAATACTTTGAACCTCCCTGTCTCCTTGAAACCTGAGTTATAACTGGAGCCGGGGCAGTGCTGCACATAAGGGGAGAACTGGTCACATCATTCTCTAGTCAACAGAGAGTTAAAACATTCCCATGGGATGCTGGTTGATGGTGGGGATTAGGGAATGAGGGATTATAATTGGGCTGTGGAATTTTATAGAAGGGCTCCTGTATTGCAGTGGGTGGTGACTCAACCTGGACCTCCTGGCTCAGAGGTAAAGTCCCATAGGCTCCAGATGTGATTTATGGAATGTCCAAACAGACTGAGTGGGAATATCTATGAGCAGGGGAGGGTTCTTGCGGTGCAGTGGTAGTGAACCTACCTCTGGACCAGAAGGGTTGAAGTCCCACCTGCTCTAGTGGTATTTAATAATATTTCTGAACAGTTTGATTTTGTTTTTTTTAGAAAAGCCAACCAGTTTGGAAAGAGGTTCTCGCTGTTTGGCAGTTTCTTGGGTTCAGAAGGCAGAAAATTGGGATAAAAGGTTCTTTTTCGGAATGGCAGCTGGTGACAAGTGGTGTCCCACAGGGTTCAATGTTGGGGCCGCAGCTGTTCACTTTATATATTAATGATCTGGATGAAGGGACTGGGGCATTCTGGTGAAGTTTTCCGATGATACGAAGTTAGGAGAACAGGCAGGTAGTACCGAGGAAGTGGGGAGGCTGCAGAAAGATTTAGACAGTTTAGGTGAATGGTCCAGGAAATGGCTGATGAAATTCAACGTGAGCAAACGCGAGGTCTTGCACTTTGGGGAAAAAAGAATCCAGGCATGGATTATTTTCTAAACGGTGAGAAAATTCATAAAGCCGAAGTACAAAGGGATCTGGGAGAGCTATTCCAGGGTTCTCTAAAGGTTAGCTTGCAGGTTGAGTCTGTGATTAAGAAAGTGAGTGTAATGTTGTCATTTATCTCGAGGGTTGGAATATAAAAGCAGCGATGTGCTTCTGAGACCTTATAAAGCTCTAGTTCGGCCCCATTTAGAATACTGTGTCCAATTTTGGGTCCCACACCTCAGGAAGGACATACTAGCACAGGAGCGTGTCCAGCGAAGATTCACACGGATGATCCCCGGAATGGTAAGCCTAACATATAATGAACGGCTGAGGCTCCTGGGATTGTACTCATTAGAGTTTAGAAGGTTGAGGGGAGATCTAATAGCAACTTACAAGATAATGCCTGGCTTAGAAAGGGTGGACGCAGGGAAGTCGTTTCCGTTCAGCAGGGATTCTAGGACCCGTGCGCACAGCCTTAGAATTAAAGGGGGTCAATTTAGAATGGAAATGAGGAGACATTTCTTCAGCCAGAGAGTGGTGGGTCTGTGGAATTCAATGCGACAGAGCGCAGTGGAGCCCGGGACATTAAATATCTACAAGGCAGAGATTGATAAATTCTTGATCTCGCAAAGAATTAAGGGCTACGGGGAGAGTGTGGATAAGTGGAGTTGAGATGTCCATCAGCCATGATTACATGGTGGAGTGGACTCGATGGGCCAAATGGCCTTACTTGCACTCCTTATGGCCTTATAGGTCTTGCCTGTTCCAGACGTGCGTCATTTCATGCGAGACTGGTTGAGTGGCAATATGTATGCGGACTGGCAATTGTAGTGTCGTGGGAGTATCTCTACCTCTGAGCCAAGAAGCCTATCTGACCTGCTCCAGATTTAAAAACATCATAGACAATTGACCAGGAGAGACTGCTGTGTTGGGGGGAGAGGACTGTCATATTTAATGTTACATGATGTCAATAAAGACGTGATCAAGTTCAGGATTCAGTCATCGTCATCTGGCTTAGGATCTGTTCTTCAGAGAATTCCAGATTGCTACTAACACCTTTGAGATGATATCATCTCTGTTTAAGATTATGCCCTATTGTCGGGACTTCCCCAACAAGAGGAAATAGTTTCCCGGCTCCATCATATCCTTTACCTTCATCAGGTTACCACTAAAATTTCAACAGCATCAGGAAATACAAGCTCGGTTTGTGCAATCAGCTGCTTGTTTAACCTGATGAATGAATCCTTGTAAAGCTGGTGAGTAAACTGCTACATTCCCCAAATGCTTCTCATTCTCTGCAGTTTCAGTTAAGGATGAGTCTAACTTTCATTGCATTGTTTACATCTGAGATCATTCCCAGGGAGCCAGACTAGGGGGACAGGCATCAGGAGGAAAGGTGATTGAAAGAGAGAAGGATTTGGAGATGCAGGTGTTGGACGGGGGTGTACAGAGTTAAAAATCACATACCAGATTATAGTCCAACAGGTTTAATTGGAAGCACACTAGCTTTCATAGCGACACTCCTTCAAAAGGTGATAGGGGAGGGCTCAATCCTAACACACAGAATTTATAACAAAAATTTATAGTGTGATATAACTGAAATTATACATTGAAAAGTTGACTGTCTGTTAAGCCTTTCATCTGTTTGAATACCATGACAGTTTCACTCCTTTCATGTGTAAATCACAAAATCTTTTTTTTTAAAAGTTGCATTCTCAGGTTAGCTGTTAACAATGGTGATAGCTAGACAATATGTTGAAGGTTTTGGCCCCCTGTGTTCTCTGTCTATGACCTGATGTTTAGATTGATTCTAATCTAAAAAGTGAGATAACAGAGTTTTACATAAATTCATGCAGTTTTTGAGCTCAGAGTTCTACATGAATGTATGCGGTTTTTGAGCAAAGTGCAATGTAACTCTGCAAGTACAAATTCACCCCACAAAATATATGTGTGCATGTGGGTCTTTGTCTGTATGTATGTGTCTGTCTGGGTTGGGGGTTGTGAGTATGAGAAAGTATGTGTGTGTGTGTCGTGAGTGCAGAATGTCTTAAGTCTGTGAGGGTGTGAGTGTGGGAGTGTGTGTGTCTGTAAGGGTGTGTGTGGGTGTCTGTGTTCGTGTCTGTGTATATGTGTGTCCGTGTGTATGTGTGTATAGGAGTGCCTGTGTGTGTGTGAGAGTGTGTGTAATAGTGCAATGGTGATCCCCTGTAGTGTGACATGAACCCAAGGTCCCAGTTGAGGCCCTCCCTATGGGGTACCGAACTTAGCTATCAGCCTCTGCTCGGCCACTTTTCTCTGCTGCCTGTCCCGAAGTCTGCCTTGGAGGATGGTCACCCGAAGGTCTGAGGTTGAATGTCCTGGACCACTGAAGTGTTCCCTAACTGGGAGGGAACCCTCCTGTCTGTTGATTGTTGTGTGGTGCCCATTCATCCCTTGTCGTAGCCTTTGCTCAGTTTCCCCAATGTACCATGCCTCCGGGCATCCTTGCCTGCAACGTATAAGATAGACAACGTTGGCTGAGTCACATGAGTACCTGCCATGTACAAGGTGGAAGGTGTTACCACGCGTAATAGTGGTATCTATGTCCACATTCTGACACATGTTGCAGCGTCCACCGTGATAGGGTTATGTGGAGTTGTCCTGAGAGCCGGGCAGTTTGCTACGAACAATTATCTGTTTGAGGTTTGGCGGTTGTTTAACGGCAAGTAGTGGAGGTGTGGGGAAGGTCTTGGTGAGGTGCTCATCCTCATTGATAATGTGTTGCAGGTCACAAAGAACATGGCGTAGTTTTTCAGCTCCTGGAAAGTACTGAACAACTGAGGGTACCCTGTTGGTTGCAGCACGTGTCTGTATCCTGAGGAGGTCATTACGGTTCCTTGCTGTGGCACGTCGGAACTGACGGTCGATGAGTTGAGCATCGTACCCTGTTCTTGTGAGGGCATCCTTGAGTACTTCCAGGTGTCTGTCACGTTCCTCCTCATCTGAGCAGAGCCGGTGTATGCGTAGGGCTTGTCCATAGGGAATGGCTGTTTTAATATGTTTTGAGTGGAAGCTGGAGAAGTGTAGCATTGTGAGGTTGTCTGTGGGTTTGCAGTGGAGTGTGGTGCTGAGATGTTTGTCCTTGATGGAGACGCACGTGTCCAAGAATGAGACAGACAGTCGAGGGTAGTCCATGGTGAGTTTGATGGTGGGATGAAACATGTTGATGTCACTGTGTAGTTTTATCAGTGACTCCTTGCCATGGGTCCAGAGGAAGAAAATGTCATCAATGTACCTGGTGTACAATGTTGGTTGGAGATCCTGCATAGAGAAGACGTCTTGTTCAAACATGTGCATAAAAATGTTGGCATATTGGGGTGCAAATTTGGTCCCCATGGCTGTTCCATTTGTCTGGATGAAGAACTGGTTGTCAAAGGTGAAGACGTTGTGATCAAGAATAAAGCGGATGAGTTGTAGGATGGTGTTTGGAGACTGGCAGTTGTTGGTGTTGAGTACTGAGGCTGTTGCCGCGATGCCATCCCTGTGGGGGATGCTGGTGTAGAGTGTGGAAACGTCCATTGTGACGAGGAATGCTCCCGGTTCGACTGGTCCGTGGGTGCTGAGTTTCTGTAAGAAATCCTTAGTGTCGCGACAGAAGCTGGGGATCCCCTGTACAATAGGTTTCAAGATGCCTTCCACATAGCCAGAGAGATTCTCACATAGGGTCCCATTGCCCGACACAATGGGACGTCCCGATGTGTTGGCTTTGTGTACCTTTGGAAGGCAGTAGAAGTCGCCTACACGAGAAGTACGTGGGTTGAAGGTGCATAGAGAATTCTGAAGGACTGGATCCAAAGTTCTAATCAGTGTGAAAAAAGGGCAGAGATTAAGTGCTGGCGAGAGAGCAGTGTGATTAATTGAAAGGGAGCAATGAAGAATGGGAGACAATTTGGGACACTTGAGCGAGGAATACAAATAAGTGACCTATGAGATCCTTGGTGCATTGTTTCTAAATTTTCAAATTTCCCTGGTGTTGAGGAAGGTTCCATTAGATTGGAAAATAACACCCGTGTCTGCTTGATTCAAAAACGGAGAGACTGAGAGAGAGAGAGAGAGAGAAAGCAGAAAACCACTGGTCAGCTCAATGGCTGTCCTAGGGAAGATATTTGAAGCGGTGGTTAAAAACATTTTAAATTTTCAAGAAAATTGAGCATGGTTCCAGAAAATTGGAGGGTGGCAAATGTGAACACATTCTTTGGAAAAAGGAGAGGGGGAGAAAGTGGGGGATTACAGATTGATTTGCTTCACATCAACAGTAGGGTGGCACGTTGGCTAGCACTGCTGCTTCATAGTGTCAGGGACGCAGGTTCGATTCCAGCCTTGGGTGACTGTCTGTGTGGAGTTTGCACATTCTCCCCGTGTCTGTGTGGTTTCTTCTGGGTGCTCTGGTTTCCTCCCACAGTTCAAAGATGTGTAGGTTAGGTGGAATGGCCATGCTAAATTGCCCGAAGTGCTAGATGCGTTAGTTAGGGGTAAATGTAGGAGAATGAATCTGGGTGGGTTACTCTTTGGAATGTTGGTGTGGACTTGTTGGGCCAAATGGCCAAATGGTTTCCATATTGTAGGAAATCTAATCTAAGTAGAGAAACTATTAGTCTTTTATAAAGAATGTGAGAGGAAGTATCAACAGAATTAGACAGAGTCAACATCGATTTTTGAAAAGGAGAATTAGGATTGACAAACTTGACTTTTTGAGAACCTGACTAGTAAAATAGATATGTAATGCCCTTGGATTTTCAGAAAGCTTTTACTAAGGTCCCGCATTAGATGCAAAATTAAATCACATGGTAATATAATGGCAGAAATTGAGAATCAATGAGCCAATAGGAAACAGGAGCTGGAATAAATGGTAATTTACGGAATGGAAGTTACTGATGAGTGGGGTACTGCAAGGATCAATGCTTGGGCCTCAGCTATTCACAACATCTTTCAACAATTTGGATAAGGGAATCAAACATTAAAGGGTGGTGATGGAGGGTTGTTTTTCAGACTGGAGGCCTGTGACCATTGGAGTGCCACAAGGATCGGTGCTGGGCCCTCTACTTTTTGTCATTTACATAAATGATTTGGATGCGAGCACAAGAGGTACAGTTAGTAAGTTTGTAGATGACACCAAAATTGGAGGAGTAGTGGACAGTGAAGAGGGTTACCTCAGATTATGACAGGATCTGGACCAGATTAGCCAATGGGCTGAGAAGTGTCAGATGGAGTTTAATTCAGATAAATGTGAGGTGCTGCATTTTGGGAAAGCAAATCTTAGCAGGACTTATACACTTAATGGTAAGGTCCTAGGGAGTGTTGCTGAACAAAGAGACCTTGGAGTGCAGGTTCATAGCTCCTAGAAAGTGGAGTCACAGGTAGATAGGTTAGTGAAGAAGGTGTTTGCTATGCTTTCCTTTATTGGTCAGAGTATTGAGTACAGGAGTTGGGAGGTCATGTTGCGGCTGTACAGGACATTGGTTGGGCCACTATTGGAATAGTGCGTGCAGTTCTGGTCTCCTTCCTATTGGAAAGATGTTGTGAAACTTGAAAGGGTTCAGAAAAGATTTACAAGGGTTGGTGGATCTGACCTACAGGGAGAGGCTGAACAGGCTGGGGCTGTTTTTCCTGGAGCGTCGGAGGCTGATGGGTGACCTTATAGAGGTTTAAAAGATTATGAGGGGCATGGATAGGATAAATAGACAAAGTCTTTTCCCTGGGATCGGGGAGTCCAGAACTAGAGGGCATAGGTTTAGGGTGAGAGGGGAAAGATATAAAAGAGACCTCAGGGGCAACCTTTTCATACAGAGGGTGGTACGCTTATGGAATGAGCTGCCAGAGGAACAGGTGGAGGCTGGTACAATTGCAATATTTAAGAGGCATTTGGATGGGTATATGAAAAGGAAGGGTTTGGAGGGATATGGGCCGGACGCTGGCAGGTGGGACTAGATTGGTTTGGGATATCTGGTCAGCATGAACGGGTTGGACCGAAGGGTCTGTTTCCATGCTGTACATCTCTATGACTCTATAATATTTCTAAGTTTGCTGACAACACAAAACTAGGTGGGATTGTGAGTGACGTGGAGGACGTAAGCAGGCTTCAAGGCAATTTACACAAACTGAGTGAGTGGCCAAATACATGGCAAATGTATAATATGGATAAATATGAAGTTATCCATTTCAGTAAGAAAAATAGAATGGCAGGGTATTTTTAAAATGTTGATGTGCTTATGCCACGGTCTCTGAAAGCAGGCGTGCAGATGCAGCAAGCAGTTATGCAGACCAATGGTATCTTGGCCTTTGCTGCAAAGTTATTTGCGAACGGTAGCAAGGAAGTTTTACTGCAGCTGTGAAAGGTCCAGGTGAGACCACATCTGGAGGAATGTGTGCAGGTTTGATCACTTTAGCTCAGGAAGGATATACTTGCCAGCGAGGGTATGCAGACAAGCTTCGCTGATTCCTGAGCTGGAGGGCTTGCCATGTGAGGAGAATTTGGATTGACTAGGCCAGTATTCACTGGTGGGCATTTTACTGAAGTGTACAACATTCTGACATGGCTGGACAGACTGAGGATGTTTCTCCTGTCTCCGGTGTCAAAAGAAAAGGCTGATTATGTCTGGATACAAGGTGATCCATTTAGGACTGAGATGCGAAGGGTTTTCTTAACCTGAAGGTCGAGCAGGATCAATGGGGCCAAATTAGTGCCTTCACATGTAAAGGAGATACAGATCCTTTCTGCATCCCTGAGGTCTGGGAAAAAAAAGACATCAATTCAGGACTTTTCACCATCATGGGACATTGCAAAGTGTATCACAGTCAATAACTGACTATTGTTAACTGTAGGAGAAAGTGAGGCCTGCAGATCCTGGAGATCAGAGTCGAAGAGTGTGGTGCTGGAAAAGCACAGCCAGTCAGGCAGCATCCGAGGAGCAGGAGAATCGATGTTTCAGGCATAAGCCCTTCATTAGGAACTCAATGCCCGAAACGTCGTTTCTTCTGCTCCTCGGAGGCTGCCTGACCTGCTGTGCTTTTCCAGCACCACAATCTCAACCATCGCTAACTGTAGTGATTGTTGTGATGTAGGAAATCTGTCAGTCAATATGTACTAAGCCAGTTTAAAAGGCATCAATGTGATAAAAACAATCTTTTTTTGGGCCGTTATTTGGGAAATAAATATTCGAAAGCTCACCGGGGATAAGGAGTGTCTGGAAAGGCAGGGTCATTTATCCCTGGAGCATCGGAGACTAAGGGGTGACCTTAGAGAGACTTATAAAATCATGAGGGACATAGATAAGGTGAATAACCAAGGTCTTTTCCCCAGGGTAGGGGAGTCTAAAACAGACAGCATAGGTTTAAGGTGAAAGAGGAAGGATTTAAAAGGAACCTGAGGGGACACTTTTTCACACCGAGGGTGGTGCACGTATGGAATGAGCTGCTATGGGAAGTGGTGGAAGCAGATACAATTACAGCATTTAAAAGATATTGGACAGATACATGAATAGGAAGGAGTGAGAGGTGGGTCAAATACAGACAAATGGGACGAGTTCAGTTCAGGAAACCTGGTTGGCATGGAATGGTTGGACCAAAGAGTCTATTTCTTTGCTGTATAACTCTGATACCAAGGGATTTTTTTTATCCTAATGAGCAACAGATTGAGCTTTTCTTTATGACCTCACCTGAAAGGCAGGTAACTCTGTGAGTGCAATTCTTCCTTCAGTATGAGACTGGAATGTTAGCTCGAGCCTGAGAGTGGACTTACCTAGAGATGCAGAAACAAGTAAACTACCAAGTGAGTCACAGCTGACACATTCAGGGAAACATCTTTGTGATAAGGGTGTGGTGAGAGCCTCCAGCACACTGAGTACACAGTGTGTTTTCTTAAACTGAGCCTCCCCAAGTTGGAGGAGAAATTGCAGCTGCTGGATTTGAAATGATCCCTAGGGCCATAGAACCATAGAACACCTGCAGAGTTGAAATCAGCCATTTGGCCCAACAAGTCCACACCGACCCTCTGAAGAGTATCCCTCCCAGACCCATCCCCTTAATCTATAACCCTACATTTCCCATGGCCAGTGCACCTGGGTGTTGGAGGGAGGTGCAGGTTTCACACCTTGTGTTTGGGGCTGCCCCATCTGGGGAATGACACCAAAGCTGATGGTAAACCCCGAGTTGTCTTTGCAAAGTCTCAGTGACTGTATTAGGGATGGTTCACTGGAGTGCTTACCAATACAGCAGGTGGTACACATTTCCGTTAGTCGTTCATGGGATGATAGTGTTGCTTCAATGCCCACCCTGATTTGCCTTGGTGAAGGTCATAATGAGCCACCTTCTCAAACCACTGCAGTCCATGTGTTGTAGATGTACCCACGGGGCTGTTAGGAAGAGAGTTCAAGGATTTTGACACAGCAACTGTCAAGAGACGATGATATATTTCCAAGTCAGGGTGAAGCAGGGTGGCATGGTGGCTCAGTGGTTAGTACTGCTACCTCACAGCATCAGGGTCTCAGGTTCGATTCCAGCCTCGGGAGACTGTCTGTGTGGAGTTTGCACATTCTCCCCGTGTCTGCGTGGGTTTCCTCCAGGTGCTCCGGTTTCCTCCCACAATCCAAAGATGTGCAGGTCAGGTGAATTGGCCATGCTAAATTGCCCATAGTGTTAGGTGCATTAGTCAGAGAGAAATGGGTCTGGGTGGGTTACTCTTCGGAGGGTCGTTGTGGACTGGTTGGGCTGAAGGTCCTGTTTCCACACTGTAGGGAATCTAATCTAATTACGTGCAGTCAGAGGGAAACATGTGGGTAGTGGAGTTCCCATGCATCTGCTGCCTTTGTCCTTCCAGGTGGTAGATGCCATGGGTTTAGAAGGTGTTGTTGAGGGAGCCTTGATGTGTTACTGTAGTACATCTTGTAGATGGTACACACTGCTTCCACTGTGCATCAGTGGGGAGAGGGTCGAATGTTGAAAATGGGGTGCCAATCAAACAGGAAATTTTACATGGTGTTGAAGTTCTGAAAGTGTGCTATATCTATTCAGGGAAATGGAAGGTAATCCGTCACACTCCTAACTTGTTCCCTGTAGATGGTGGGAATGCATCAGGGCCATAGGAGTTGAGTTACTCAACTGTAGAATTTCTATTTTCTGACTTCTTGTCACACAGTATTTGCATGGGTAAACCAGTTCAGTTTCTGGTCAATACTCATCCCCAGAAGTTTGATATTGACTGCCTAGGTGAATGCAATGTAATTGACTGTCAAAAAGCTGAGATTGGATTCTCTCGTGTTGGAGATGGCCATTGCCTGGCACAAATATTACTTGCCACTTGTCAGCCTAAAGCTGGATATTTTACAGGTTTTGCTGCATTTGGACATAGACTGTTTTAGCAACTGAGGAGTCTCAAATGGTGCTGAACATTATGCGATCGTTAGGGAACATCCCATTTCTGACCTTATAACGGAGGGATGGTCAATGATTAGATTAGGTTCCCTACAGTGGGGAAACAGGCCCTTCAGCCCAACAAGTCCACACCAACCCTCTGCAGAGTAACCCACCCAGACCCATTTCCTCTGACTAATGCACCTAACACTACGGGCAATTTAGCATGGCCAATCCACCTGACCTGCACATCTTTGGACTGTGGGAGGAAACCAGAGCACCCGGAGGAAACCCACACAGACACGGGGAGAATGTGCAAACTCCACACAGACAGTCTCCCGAGACTGGAATCAAACTTAGGTCCCTGGCGCTGTGAGGTAGCAGTGTTGACCACTGAGCCACCGTCCCGTCCCGTGATGAAGCAGTTGATGATGGTCGGACCTAGGAGGCCATGCTGGGGAACTCCTGCAGAGATGGCCTGGAGCTGAGATGGCTGATATTCAATGATCATAACCATCTTCCATTATTACTCCAACCAGCAGAGCTCTTGCCCCCAGTTCCCATTGACTCCCGTTTTGCTTGAGTCTTGTTGATGCCATACTCAGTCAAAGGGCTCACTTCTTCCCTTTTGTCCGTTTCGAACCAAGCCTGTAAGGGGGTCAGGTGCTGAATGGCCCCTTGAGCAATCTAAACTGAGCATCAGTCAACAGGTTATTGCTAAGAAACTGTTGCCTGATAACACTCTTGTTAAGACTTTCCATCTCTGAACCGATGATGGAGAGTATTTTGATTGGACAGTAATTGGTCCACTTGGTTTTGCCCTGTGTTCTGTGTAGAGGACATTCAGCCCCTGGGTAATTATCAACTAGAATAAAGTGAGGACTGGAAATGCTGGAGATCAGAGTCGAAAAGTGTGGTGCTGGAAAAGCACAGCTGGTCAGGCAGCATCCAAGGAGCAGGAGAGTCAACGTTTCAACCATAAGCTCTTCATCAGGAACCTGGGTAATTTACATTGTTGTCAGTGATGTTAGTGTTGTAGTTGTACTGCAACAGCTTGGCTACTAAGATGGAAATTGAACTCAGAGTCCCCTGAACACTACCTGGGTTCCTGGATTACTAATCCAATGATAAAAGCCACTAAACCATTGTCTCTTGCTGTGTTGGAAGTTTAGGCATTTCTCCCAGTCAAAGACAGCTATGAATGTTTCGGCATTGGTTTTGGGATTCCGAAATTTACACAGGCTCCATTGTTAATAGGAGAAAGTGAGGACTGCAGGTGCCGGAGATCAGAGCTGAAAATGTGTTGCTGGAAAAGCGCAGCAGGTCAGGCAGCATCCAAGGAGCAGGAGAATCGACATTTTGGGCATGAGCCCTTCTTCAGGAATGAGGAGAGTGTGCCAAGCAGGCTAAGATAAAAGGTAGGGAGGAGGGACTTGGGGGAGGGGCTTTGGAAATGCGATAGGTGGAAGGAGGTTAAGGTGAGGGTGATAGGCCGGAGTGGGGGTGGGGGCGGAGAGGTCAGGAAGAAGATTGCAGGTTAGGGAGATGGTGCTGAGTTCGAGGGTTGGGACTGAGACAAGGTGGGGGGAGGGGAAATGAGGAAACTGGAGAAATCTGAATTCATCCCTTGTGGTTGGAGGGTTCCTAGGTGGAAAATGAGGCACTCTTCCTCCAGCTGTCGTGTTGCTATGGTCTGGCAATGGAGGAGTCCAAGGACCTGCATGTCCTTGGTGGAGTGGGAGGGGGAATTGAAGTGTTGAGCCACGGGGTGGTTGGGTTGGTTAGTCTGGGTGTCCCAGAGGTGTTCTCTGAAACATTCCACAAGTAGGCGGCCTGTCTCCCCAATATAGAGGAGGCCACATCGGGTGCAGCGGATGCAGTAAATGATGTGTGTGAAGGTGCTGGTGAATTTGTGGCGGAGATGGAAGGATCCCTTGGGGCCTTGGAGGGAAGTAAGGAGGAGGTGTGGGCGCAAGTTTTGCATTTCTTGCGGTTGCAGGGGAAGGTGCCAGGAGTGGAGGTTGGGTTGGTGGGGGGTATAGATCTGATGAGGGAGTCACGGAGGGAGTGGTCTTTTCAGAACGCTGATAGGGGAGGGAAGGGAAATATATCCCTGGTGGTGGGCTCCGTTTGGAGGTGGCGGAAATGACGACAGATGATATGATATATATGGAGGTTGGTTGGGGTGGTAGTTGAGGACCAGTGGGGTTCTGTCCTGGTGGCGATTGGAGGGACGGGGCTCAAGGGCGGAGAAGCGGGAAGTGGAGGAGATGTGTTGGAGAGCATTGCGATCACGTCTGGGGGGAAATTGCGGCCTTTGAAGAAGCATGTCTGGGGGGACATGGGTCCCTTGTCAGGTCCACACCCCCCACTAACTCAACCTCCACTCCTGGCACCTTCCCCTGCAACCGCAAGAAATGCAAAACTTGCGCCCACACTTCCCCCCTTACTTCCCTCCAAGGCCCCAAGGGATCCTTCCATATACACCACAAATTCACCTGCACCTCCACACACATCATTTACTGCATCCGCTGCACCCGATGTGGCCTCCTCTATATTGGGGAGACAGGCCGCCTACTTGCGGAACGTTTCAGAGAACACCTCTGGGACACCTGGACCAACCAACCCAACCACCCCATGGCTCAATACTTCAATTCCCCCTCCCACTCCACCAAGGACATGCAGGTCCTTGGCCTCCTCCATCATCAGACCATAGCAACACGACGGCTGGAGGAAGAGCGCCTCATCTTCCGCCTAGGAACGCTCCAACCACAAGGGATGAACCCAGATTTCTCCAGTTTCCTCATTTCCCCTCCCCCCATCTTGTCTCAGTCCCAATCCTCGAACTCAGCACCACCTTCCTAACCTGCAATCTTCTTCCTGACCTCTCCGCCCCCACCCCCACTCTGGCCTATCACCCTCACCTTAACCTCCTTCCACCTATCGCATTTCCAACACCCCTCCCCCAAGTCCCTCCTCCCTACCTTTTATCTTAGCCTGCTTGGCACACTCTCCTCATTCCTGAAGAAGGGCTCATGCCCGAAACGTCGATTCTCCTGCTCCTTGGATGCTGCCTGACCTGCTGCACTTTTCCAGCAACACATTTTCAGCTCCATTGTTAATAGGATGGGTGTAGGAGAATGCAAGTAGAACCAGATAATCTTTTTGTGTATATATGCAGCATTTAAACTTAGATTATTTTGGTTAGAGAACACGAGTCGATAAGTTCAGAGATTAGTCTCAGGAGACCAAAGGGTTGTTCTCTCATTCTAGAAAGAAAACTTGTGGTGAGTTTAACCTGAGGGTCATCATTAGATAAAAGATGATTTTTGTTATATAACAATGTGGATTGAGAGATAAATGCTGGTCCAAGACATCACTCTTCTTCAAAGTACTGGCCAGGAGGTTGTTTATGTCGGCCTGAGAAGGCGTAACAGTAATTTGCTTTAATGTCTCATCTGAAAGGCAATTGAACATTGAAGCATAATCTTACAGGGCTCAGCCTGTGTACATGTAACACGTGCTGCTGACTGCATCAGGTGAAAAGGGGTGGGAACAGCAAATCAATAAATTCATTTCGCCCGACCGGTTTTGAGTCACATGCTGGGATGATCTTCCTGTGATAGAGAGATGAACTGCTGCCCAATACTCCAAGGACGTTTTGAGCAACAGAAGTATTCCTTGAAGTGTGGTAATCTATGGAATGCTGCCAGGCTGGGCACAGCAAGATCCCATAACCACACTGTGATAGGGAGATCATCTGTTTTTGTGAGGTGGGCACAGACAATAGTATTGTCCTAAAACACTGAGGAGAAACCTCCCTTCTCTTGTTCAAAACATAGGCGATGGAACATTTCCCACTCACCCAGGAGGGTGCTTTTGGACAGGGGTTCTTAACCCAACCAACTTCGTTCCCAATGAGTCTGATGTCTGTAACTAATGATATTGACATTAGGTCAGGACTGAGACAGAGTGAGAATGGAAATGTTTCAGTGTAGGCAGAAATATTCAAATATTATCCTCCCTTCTCCTGGGAACACCAAAAACTGTTCCATATATCAACAAAGATTTTTGTTTCCCCATATGACTTGACACAAAAAAAAAAGGAAATGAAAAGAATTCTATTATATGGAAAATCCCCGCGGGTAAGGAAAGGTTTTGATAATGAGGAGCTCTTCCCAGGCCCTGCCTCTCACCATCTTCCCTCCACTTATCATTGAAGAGAATCAGATTCCATGGTGAACATTGTGTACAATTAGCGTTTGTTAAATCTTGAATTCTTTGTCCCTCCTCTGTTGACTCTGGCATTACTATGTAAACGCTGACAAGTGCACGTGCACACAGACAAATACACACACATGTACAGGCTTTTATGACTCCAGCTGATGGCAACACTGGACAAGCCAGATCCCAGAGTGAAACCTAGCTTGACACATCATAAGTTTATGTTTTACTTTGTTGACTGAGATGGCACGGGCTGAGTTGGCTGGATAGTTGGATTGTGACACAGAGTGAAACCAACAGCATGGGTTCAACTTATGCACCGGCTGAGGTTACCATGAAAGTCCTGCCTTCTCAACCTCACCCCTTGCCTGAGGCATGGTGACCCTCAGGTTGAACCCACCACAAACTGGCCTTTTCTAATGAGAGTGCAGCCCTGTGAAGCTCTGGGACTAATCACTGAACTGATTTACACAATACTGCCACTGTCCCCTCACCAAACTGATCCAAGTTTATTACACAAAATAAATTTTAAAAATGCTACATATATACAACAATTTGGAAAGCTCCCACGTCTCCTCATGCACACCTTCACCAAACGAACATGTACAAAAACAAATTCAAACATATATACCCAGACACACAGCTGCACAAAGCAAATAACACACCTACATACTTTATATTATACAATTAATATCATCATATCAACTTCTGATCATTGGCTAAAAATGTTCCTCTTGGCAAAATAAAGATTAGATTAGATTCCCTACAGTGTGGAAACAGGCTCTTTGGCCCAACAAGCCCAACTGACCCGCTTCAGAGTAACCCACCCAGACCCATTTCCCTCTGACTAATGCACCTAACATTATGAATAATTTAGCTTGGCCAATTCACCTGACCTGCACATCTTTGGAGTGTGGGAGGAAACCAGAGCACCCAGAAGAAACCCACGCAGACACAGGGAGAATGTGCAAACTCCACACAGTCACCCAAGTCTGGAACCAAACCTTGGTCCCTGGCGCTGTGAGGCAGCAGTGCTAACCACTGAGCCACAGAGATAATGGAGTATAAGCTTCGCAGAGATTGAGGTTGCAGTTGAGGAGACTTTTTGACTTGATGATTTTACATCACCTTCCATTTCCCAATCATACTAGCCAGTGAGAGAACCCAAATGGTGTCTGTATTCACAACAGTTCATTGCAAGATTCCCAGGAGAGAAACACCCCCTCCGTTTGGCCTCAGACAGAGTGGAAATAGGATTGGGTGTAATAATGGATCACTGGGAATTGAGAATAGGAATAGTCACTGGTCACTGGTATAGGAGGACGGAACTAGAGATAGTGGTGGGCCATTGGAATCTGAGAATGGGAATGAGAATATTGACAGGTCACTTGGAGGGGTGAGTGGGAATGGGAATAATGATACATCATTTGGAGATGGTCATTGGGAATAATGATAGATCACTCAGATCTGTGCACGAGAATGGGAAAAATATTATTTGCATGTACTCCTTACAATGTAGTCTCCCCTGTATTTATTTATCGTTCAGTTTTCAGTTCAGATGAAACCTGATCTCCCCTACTGTCTACACAGATGCTGTCTGATCTACTATATGTTTGTAACTGTTGATTCTGCCTGTACCGAGTCAGGCTGTTCACATTGCTATGGGAAGAAGGAGGAGCAGCTGATAGAGGCTCTTAGGTTGTGGCAATCTGTTTATTGCATTTTATTCCCAGAGGTTTATATTTTATGGATTAAGTGATGTCTGACCTCACCAATCCAGTTATCTGCTTCTTAAATAATTTGTTTAGATAAATAGTGTAGCATAGAAACTGTGATGACAGAAATAAAATCATTCCTAACACAGAAATTAATTGACATAACTTATTTAAAAATGCACATTTTAGTGTCCAAATAATTGCAATTGTTTCACTCTGCATTTTGCAATGTACAGCCCTGTCTTGTTTATAGTCCAGAATTGCTTTGGAGAGTGTTGCAGCTGACAGTCGCAATGCTGGCTTCAGAGGTGTATTCACTTCATCTCCCACGCCAGCCTAAAGCCTTCAGGAAGTAAATCCAGTCCAGATTTCTGTGCCTCCTCTCCTGCAGTCGGGCTGCTGGTGCAGGAAGTATCCATAACACAGGAAATTCAATGTTAGTTTTGCTTATTGGATACCACACTCTCCCTCCCTGACTTCCAAGTCAGATATTTTTGGATTCAGGGCCCTTCCAGAGATGAGTACAAAATCTGGACTGGAATTCCAGTACAGCACTGAAGGAATGCTGCTCTGTCAGGGGGTCAGTATGGAAGGAATTCAGCACTGTCAGAAAGTGGGAACAGTGGAGGTGCTGCATTGTCAGTGGGTCAGTAAAGAGGGAATGCTGTGCAGTTGGTGGGACAGTACAGAGAGAATGCTGTATTGTTGACAGGAAGATATTGAAGGAGAGCCACACTAATCAAGGGGTAAAAGTGTGTCAGAGGATCAGTACTGAGGGAAAGCTGCAGTGTCAGAGAGTAGATAGAGTGCGTGTGTGTGTGTATCTGTGCAGCATTGTGGAGAGACAATACTAAGATAGAGCTATACTCAGAATCTTTCAGTTAAGACACTAAAATCATGGCTTGGTCCTGTCAGGAGAATGGAAAAGACCCTGCCTCAGTACTGGACGGAAAACCAGGGTTTTCTCCATGTTGGCCAATATTTATCCCTCAACCACAAAACACTAGGTAACTGACCCATTGTTGACAATACTGGGATCTTGCTGTCCATGTACTTGTAAAATGACAGTGACATAGAGGTCTGCACCACAGAAGGCCCCTTTGGTCTATTGATTGTGTATGACCAAAAACAACCACCTAATTATTCTAATCCCATTGTTCAGCCCTTGACCCACAGCCTTCATAGAATCCCCAGTGTGGAAACAGGCCCTTTGGCCCAACAAATCCACACTGACCCTCCAAAGAGTATTCCACCCAAATGCATTCCTCAACATTTACCCCTGACTAATGCACCTAACCTACACATTTCTGGACACTATGGGCAATTTAGCATGGCCAACTCACCTCACCTGCACATCTTTGGACTGTGGGAGGAAACCAGAGCACCCAGAGAAAACCCATGCAGACACGGGGAGAATGTGCAAATGCCACATGGATGGTCACCCGAGCATGGAATTGAACCCGGATCCCTGGCGCTGTGAGGCAGCAGTGCTAACCTTGTATATCTTGTCACCACAAACACATATCTAAACACTTCTTAAATGTAATGAGTTTTTTCCTCTACCACCCTTACAGGCAGAATCACACCACCCTCTCAGTGAAAAATAATTGTTCACATTCTCTGTAAATCTTCTGCCCTTAATCTTAAATCCATGGTCAACGATCTCTCCATTAAGGGGAAAGATTTCTTCCTGTCTACCCTATCTATGCTCCTCAATTTTAAAAATGCAATCACACCCCCCTCTCTGTTCCCTCTTCTCCAAGGAAGACAACCCCAATCTGTCCAATCTCTCTTTGTAACTAAACCTCTCAAGGCCAGGTAACACTCTGGTAAATCTCCTCTGCACCTTCTCCAGAGCAATCACATCTCTCCTATAATGTGGATTCCAAAACTGCACACAATTATACAGTTTCAGCACTACCTCTCTGTTTTTAATCTCTGTGCCTAGGCTATTGAAAGCAGGTATCCCACATGGCTTCTTAACTACTCTTCCGACCTGTCCCGCCACCTTAAGGGACTGGTGGGCATGCAAACCAAGGTCTCTCTGATCCACAGTTCTTCTCAGGGTCATCATGGCCTAAGTGCCTCAGCTCTTGCTTATCCAGTTGTAATGCTGTTATAATATTGCAAAGATGGCTATACAACTCTATGAATCCATGTCATCTCAACGTAAATTTTCACAGATTGAGATTGAACAACACAGTGGGCTATCTGACTGGTGCTAGGGAAGAGTTTGTTAGCAGTCACCAGTCTGTCAGTTTACACTCAACAGATGAGCAGTGACTAAGCAGCAGTGTTTAGTTCCTTGTCGTGCTGAGCTTAGTCAGAGGTCCCATTCCGCATCACTTCCTGGTGAAAGAAGTGTGTGTCTAAGCTCCCCATACACCAGGCCTCACCCCCCATTCACCAGGCTTCCCCCTCCCCCCACTCACCAGGCTTCACCCCCCTCCCCTCCCCCCACCCCCACTCACCAGGCTTCCCCCCTCCACTCACCAGGCATCACCCCCACACTCACCAGGCATCACCCCCACACTCACCAGGCATCACCCCTCCCCACTCACCAGGCATCACCCCCACACTCACCAGGCTTCACCCCTCCCCACTCACCAGGCTTCACCCCTCCCCACTCACCAGGCTTCACCCCCACTCACCAGGCTTCACCCTCCCACTCACCAGGCCTCACCCCCACTCACCAGGCTTCACCACCCCCCCCTACACACCAGGCCTCACCGCACCACCCCCCCACCACACACACTAGGCTTTACCCTCCCACTCACCAGGCTTCACCACCCCCCCCTACACACCAGGCCTCACCGCACCACCCCCCCACCACACACACTAGGCTTCACCCCTCTACACTCACCAGGCCTCACTCCCACTCACCAGGCCTCACCCCCACTCACTAGCCTTCACACCCCACCCCACCCCACCCCCCATACACCAGGCTTCAACCCCCCCCCACCCCACACACACACCAGGCTTCACCCCTCCCCCCCAACACACACTAAGCTTTACCCCCCCACACACTAGACTTCACCCTCCCACTCACCAGGCTTCACCCCACCACACACACACACAAAACAGGCTTCACCCCCCCCCCACACACACACACAAAACAGGCTTCACCCCCCACCCCCCCCCCACACACACACACACACACACACACACACACAAAACAGGCTTCACCCCCCCCCAACCAGGCTTCACCCCCCCCCCCACCAGGTTTCACACACTCACCAGGCTTCACGCTCCAACCCCCTCCTCACCAGGCTTCACACCCCCCCCCCCTCACCATGCTTCATCCCCCCCCCCTCACCAGGCTTCATTCCCCCCTCCCCTCCCCTCACCAGGCTTCTCCCTCCCACTCACCAGGCTTTAACCCCTAACCCCCACCCCCCACCAGGCTTCATACACACTCTCCAGGCCTCACTCCCACTCACCCCTCCCTCACCTCCCAACGCGTCAGGGAGTGTTTACTGCTGATTACCTCACCCACCTCTCCCTAATTTTAAATATTGATCCAGTTTCTGCCTCACCCATGAAAGCTGGGAGTTTTCAGCCTATTGATTCTGACTGATGTACTCAGTTTCCCCCTCCAGCCCAGACTCTGTGCTACATTATAGAGTGTTCACACTGATACAGCTCATCCTGCCTTCTGTTATCCACTGCTACAATTTTTCTGTATTAACTCTAAACTGCTGAAATTCTAATATTGAAATCCTGTTTGGAAGTTACTGTTGCTCGCTCTGCCCTTTCAGGCAGTGTAAATCACAACAAGCTCCGTTAAGAAAAACAAATAAATCGCCAGCACCCTTGTTCTTTTGACACCTATAATCTTACATTTAATCTCCTCCCTCACCTACTGGAAATGAGACCCCTGCCTCTAGAATTTGAAACGCTTCCCATCATATCACCCTGGAATCAGTTTTAATGAAACTTCAGAAAAAGCGTTTCACCAGCTTGGAGTAGAAATGTCAACTTCAGAACAAAATCTCCAGTTTGTTTTTGTTTCTTTGTTATTGTCTTATTTCTATCTCCCTCACCCCACTCAAACATTACAAAAATGTTGGCTGTGCCGAGGCAGCTAGTTGCAGAACTAGTTTAAAGAAATCTGACGCTGTCTCCTGGTTGAAGGAGGCTGGTAACTGGTAGAATATCAGCAGAGGGGAGGTGCTTCAGGCAGGTGCTGGGGTGAAGTTCACACTGTAGCCTTCAGAGATACACACACACACTCAGAGAAGGAGATACCTGCTGTGCTCCTGTTCTAATGAGAAGCTGCACGAAGGTTTTAAACGATGCAAGAAGCTACCGTGATGGCGGAACACAACTGCTCCAAGGGTGAGTGCACTGTAAAGATCACCAGATAAGATTAGAGGACCAGCTTTCTCAAGAGCTTAGTGCTGGAGTGAGACCCGACTCCACTGTACCTCTGTAAATGCGGAGCCGTTGTGTTATCGCACCCTCCTAGTGCCTCAGTACCCTGGACATGCAAATATAGTCCGGTATGTGTAAGAGATGCCTTTGGTTTGTTGGGATAGAGTCAAACTCATGTTTGTTTTTTCACTTGATATGTTACTGTGCAGAACATTGTGCGAATGTATATTCACAGAGACTTTTTTTTATGAATAAAGTATATTTTTGCAATAAAAAAAATCTCTGTACATGTGACAATAATAAATCGATATTGAATTTGGGCAGGCCAAAAGCTATCACTAATTACCCCCCCGCCTAAAGATTCTTGTTCGGTCCTTCAGACTTTTTCGTTCACTGCATATTTTATTGCATCAAAATTCACTGGAACATGCCTTTGACCGACGCATTAAACTGTTTGAAACCATCGCTCGGGTGCCTTGGACAATGTTATCACAACTTCTGTGTTTAACAATGAACTGCTTAAGCAGGAGCTAGGCAGAGGATTGGTGTGGGAAGGGTGAGGATTGGGGGTGGGAGATTCTGGGGGGGTGAAGGGCAAAGTTAGGGGGTGGATTCAGTCAGGTTTGGTGAGAATGCAAAGAACCTCAATGAAAGCAGTATTCCAGGATCCAGGATCATTGAAATCAGCGACACTATCACATCAAGAGAGTTGAGAATTCATTAACTGGCTGAATCCTCTTGCTAATCAGAAGGATCACTCTTTGAGAAAAGGAAAGATTTCTTCCAGGAAGCAGTAAGATGTGATCAGTTCTGGACACACTTTTATCCAAGTTATGAAGGTTTTAGAAGCCACAGGGGAGACTCGTTAGACTGACAAGAGGGATGAAAGATTTCCATTTTGTGGAGATGTTGGGATTAATCTATTTAAAACAGAGTGAAGTTGGCTTTTGATTTGATCGAGATGCTCGGGTTTCGGGGTAAATGAAGTGAAATTGCCCTCATTGGCAAGAGGGTTGGTAACCAGAGGAGACCAGTTTGAAACGAGTGTCAAAACAACCACGGGGCATAGGAGGAAAACAAATTAAACCGAGAGCTGGAAAAACACAGCAGGTCAGACAGCATCCAAGGAGCAGGGGAGTCGACGTTTCGGGCATAAGCCCTCAGGAATGTGATAGATGGGGGTAGTCCTTTACAATGTGCAGCATTATTTATATTTCTCCAAAGGTGCATAAGAGATTTGTGCTCAGCAGTAGAGTTGGGGTCCATTCAGCTGTGCAGGGGGGTCTGAATCTCCTGAACCTGTTGCAAGGACCACGCTCACTGTGCTCCTTCAAAGCCTGCCATTCAACAGATAAATTTGGTAATGATTTCTTGTGTTTCCCATTCCGTGATTCAAAGGATGTCTTCTTGTCGATCTTGCTCAGGGAAGTATTTCCATGTGGGGTGCTGTATTGTTAAGCTGCAAATGCCTATTGGGTTATTTAAGGTCTCATCAAGAAAAATACAAGAAGACGCATGCACTTTGTTATAAAGCAAATTTATTAGCTTAATCTACTGTAGATATATGTAAACCAATGAGTCAGTCTATCAGCTTGAACTTCTTGAGACATACTCAACAAATGAGTCTCACTGCTCACTGCCCATTGGGGGTTCCTAGGTGATGGCTGGCACTTGGAGCTCTATCTCAGTTTCCAGGGCACTGACTCTTGAACCCCATTGCAATGGTGAAAGTCCATGGCCTGGGCTCATGAAGTTGGACTAATGGGGAAAGACCAACAGGTGGGACAGAGTTCCAGATATTAACAATATTCTGGCTGTGTGCTGTATCACCATTTCATAGTACCTTCAGTACTTTTACAGACCTCAAACGTACATGGGTCTGTGTAGACTGCACAAGCAGGTAGTTCCCATCAACCCTCAAAGTCTTCACTGCCCCCAGTCAAAACAAGCTGTTTTTGCTCTCGGCCTGATTCTTGTGTACTTTTTCACTACAATTGCTCGTTCCTCAATTAACTCTCAATGATCTGGTTTGGAGACATAATTTTTGAGCCTAAAATTATTGGTGATAAAGTCAGGCAGTAGGTAGATTGAAAAGGTCATCATGCAATGAGTAGGTGAGGTGTAGATTCAACCTTTTCACAGGTTGCTGTTAGTCAGCAGATATGCGATAGGGGTAATGTTTGAGCTCAGGAAGTATGGTGAATGGAATTGCCTCCTTTAAATGCTGTATTGTTCATTTGTTTATTGAGTGAAGCAGGTTAAACAATACTGCTGTTAGTTTAAGGTGAACTGTTGGTTTAGTGCAAACAGCTCAACTTTTAAAATGGACTGTACCTGGTTTAGTGGAAGCAGTATTTAGACAGGGAAGCAGAACATTACAAAGAGACATCGATAGCTTGGATGCAGCGGTCTGATACAATAATAAATCACTAAGACTATGGATGTTGGCTATTAAAACAATAAAGTTCTTCACACTTAGCTGCCCTTAATTAATGCATGTTTATCCTTTTGATTCTTAATTTGTCCTGGATCACCATTTCTAAAAGTGTTCTTACCATATAGTTAAATCAACTGGTCTACAGTTGCTGGGTTTATACTTACACCCTTGTTTTTGTTTAAACAAGACAACAACATTTTCAATTCTGCAAACCTCTGGCATCACCCTTGTATCAAAGGGGGGGGGGGGGCACCTCCACAATTCCACTCTTCCTTCCAAATCTAACCCATCCAGCCTTGGTTCCTTATCAACGTCAGCCTCTTGTACCTACTCTTTATTGAATTCTAGTCCATTCACTGCCTTAATTCTCTTTCACTATGACTTTGTCAGGATCTTCTTCCTTGGTTTATGTCTGGTTTAATGGGTCTGAAGAATGAATTGTGAAAAAGAAAACCTTGCATTTGTTTAATGCCTATCATTACTAACTATAAGAGCAGGGAAGTAATGTTGAATCTGTGCAGAACTTTGGTTGAGGCCACAGCTTTTAAAAGAAATCATTTATGAGATGTGGCAGTCTCTGGCTAGGCTAGCATTTATTACCCATCCCTATTTGCCCTATTGCAGTAAAGAGTCAACCACGTTGCAGTGAGGTCTGGAGTCACATGTAGGCCAGACCAAATAAGGATGGCAGGTTTCCTTTTCTGAAGGATATTAGTGAACCAGATATCTTTTTTTTCCCAACAGTAAGCAACATTTTTTCAGGGATTATCATTAAACTCCTAATTCTAGATTTTTTTCTTGATTCCAATTTCCACCATCTGCCATCGTGGGACTTGAACCTAGAACCCCAGAACATTACTGGGTCTTGAGATTAATAGTCTATTTGCAACATTAAGGTCATTGCCTCCCTGTTATTGGAATACTGTGGTCACCACCCTATAGGAAGGATGTGATTGCACTGGAAGGGGTGCAGGGGAGATTCACCAGAATGTTGTTTGGCATGTAGCACTTTAGCTATAGAGAGAGGCTAGACAACCTTGAGTTGTCTTCTTTGGAGCACAGAAGGTTGAGTGGAGACCTGGTAAAGGTACGTATGGTTATGAGGGATATGGGCAAAGTGGATAGAAAGCAGCTGTCCTCCTCAGTTGAAGGGTCAGTAACAAGGAGTTGTATTTTTAAAGTGAAAAGCAGGAGGTTTGGAGGGGAGTTGAGGAAAGATACAGAGGATGGTGGGGTCTGGCATGTACTGCCTGGGAGGGTTGTTAGGTGGGAAATCTCAAAACCTTTAGAAAGTACTTGGATGAGCACTTGAAATGACTTCACATTTAAGACTTATAGGCCTTGTGCTGGAAGATGGGATGAGAGTAGATTTAGCAGAGTTTTAGTGTGCCTCTACTGAATGATTCTATAATTCTAATCCCTGTGACATCCCAAAGGTCTTTGCAGTCAGTTAAGTGTTTTTTTTGCAGGTTGGCCACTGTTGCATGAAATGTGGCATCCAACTTGCACACTGCATTGTGGACAAGTGGCTGTACAGGACATTGGTTAGGCCACTTTTGGAATATTGCGTGCAATTCTAGTCTCCCTCCTATCAGAAGGATGTTGTGAAACTTTGAAGGGCTCAGAAAAGATTTACAAGGATGTTACCAGGATTGGAGAGTTTGAACTATAGGGAGAGGCTGGAATAGGCTGGGGCTGTTTTCCCTGGAGCGTTGGAGGCTGAGGGGTAACCTTATAGAGGTTTACAAAATCATGAGGGGCATGGATAGAGTAATTAGACAAGGTCTTTTCCCTGGGGTGGGGGAGTCTAGAGCTGGAGGGCATAGGTTGAGGGTGAGAGGGGAAAATTTTAAAAGGGATCTAAGGGGCAACTTTTTCATGCAGAGGGTGGTGCGTGTATGGAATGATCTGCCAGAGTATGTGGTGGAAGCTGGTACAATTACAACTTTTAAAAGGCATCTGAACGGGTATAGGGCGTGACGATCCAAAATGTTGAAGTGGGGTTCAGGTAGTCTAGGCAAACAGCTTATTACCATGGCATGAAAAGGTACAGATAATCATCAAAAAGGCCAAAGGGTGGCATGGTGTCACAGCGGTGCCTCACAGCGCCAGGAATCTTGGGTTCGATTCCACCCTCGGGCAACTGTCCGTGTGGAGTTTGGACATTCTGCCCGTGTCTGCGTAGGTTTCCTCCGGGTGCTCCAGTATCCTCCCACAGTCCAAAGATGTACAGGTCAGGTGGATCGACCATGCTAAATTGCCCCTAGTGTACAGGGATGTGTAGGCTGGGTGAATTAGACATGGGGAAATGCAGGGTTATAGGGTATAGAGTCCTACCTGCCTATATTCCTTTCCACATATCCACTCCACCCTCCTCTCTGACCTATCACCTTCATCCCCACCCCCAAATACCCATTGTATTCTTTGCTACCTTTCCCCACCTTCCTCTCTAACGTATCACCTCCATTCCCATCCCCATTCACCCCCATACTCTATGCTACTTTTGCCCACCCCCACCCGCCTCTCATTTATCTCTCCACTCTGCAGACACCCTGCCTCTGTTCCTGATGAAGGGCTTTTGCCTGAAACGTCGATTTTTCCTGCTCCTTGGATGCTGCCTGGACTGCTGTGCTTTTCTAGCACGACTCTAATCTAGACTCTGGTTTCCAGCATCTGCAGTCCTTGTTTTTACCAAGGGTTACAGGGAAGTGGGTCTTGGGGAGGCAGTGGGATGCTCTTCGTAGGGTTGGTGTGGACGTGAGGAGCCAAATGGCCTGCTTTTAGGGATTCTATGACTCTATGAAATGCTGGTGTTTATGCCCAGGGGAATAGAACACAAGGGAATGGAAACCACAGATGTAAGCTGTGGCCCCTATGTTGAGGGAGACTGTATTAGCAAAACCCAGAAGAGTTGAGATAAGAAGGAAGTGTAAACTCACTTGGATTCCACTTTCTCAAACTCCCTTTGCTCTCCTACAGGATCATACGTAACATTAATGTGCCCTTCGACTTCCTGTGAGGCCGTGTGTCAGATCATCCACGTGAAGGATCTAACAAGCTCTTCCCTGAATGCATCTCTGGCATTGGATCAAGCAGGGAATTCACTTGACTTTTATATTGGCTTGTCCTTGGCCATTTTCTCCAGCTGCCTCATTGGTATCAGTGTCATTCTAAAGAAGAAAGGACTGCTCCGATTGGCTGAAGTAGGCGGCACCAGGGCAGGTAAGGAGTTTGTCACAGTTCCCACCCTGTGTCCCTTCTCCATTTGAGACAGTTGGAGGAAGCTGCTGTTATCTTGGTTCATGGGATGATTGCTTCTTCAAGAGTGTTTTCTTTTCCTTTTGTTGGAATCAGAAAAGCGAGAACACGTATTCGTACAGAACTGATCATCAATCTGCCAGGATGTTACAAAGTATTTCGTGCGAACTATAGTTTGCTCTTTTGAAGCGTGATCACTGGGGTAATACAGAAAATATTACATCCAGTTTAATAATGACCGTATCATCTGCAAATGATTTTAATTGAGAGATCCTTATTGGCCCTGAACACTAGGGAGGACTCCACTGCTCGTCTCCCTTATACCACTCTATAAATTTTACCAATGTTTGCTCTAAAGTCTTACCTTTTGGTCAGTGTGATGCTCACTGTAGATGACCCCCTTTGGTCAGTGCAGCCCTCCCTGGGGACAGTCTCCTCAATCACAGGGAAAGGCTCTTTCAGTCAGTGCAGGCTCCCTCCAAACCATTCTTCTGGATGGCTTCCTTGGACAGTGGGGCACTCCCTGGGTTACCCCCTAAGGCAATGTGCCATTACCTCCAGATGGGCCCTTGGACCATGCAGTGCTCTGGATTGTCATTAAGATGCTGTCATTGCCATTAATGTCCGCATCCTAAGAAAATCTCAAAAGAACTTATATCCTATGGACAAAGCACGACAAATTCAACCAACCAGTTACTGTACTATCACGCTATCTCAGGATGGTCTCATTGACCATTCGGCTCACTCATTGATAATCTGCTCACCGATGCTCAGTTCTGTTCTGCCAGGACCTCTCAGCATTGATTTAAAACTGGATAAAAGAGCTGGATTCTTGAGGTGAATGAGAGTGATTGCCTTTGACATCAAGGCAGCAATATGCAACGTTGGCCTGAGATTATCATTCAGGCTACATAAGTGACAGGAAATAGCCATCTCCTTTTCATGTTCAAAGCATATCATTGCTGAATGGCAGGCCGATTTCCACCCCTTTAGTTTATTTTTGATGGTCAGCAAAGTGATGGAAGTGTTATTGACAGCACTTCAACGGGCACTTGCTCAACAATAACCTGCTCACTTATGCCCAGTTTAGGTTCCGACAGGCCAGTTCACCTTCTGACCTCATTACACTGTTGGTTCAAACATGGACAAAAGAGGCAAAGAAGTTCAAAATCCCAGGACTCCCTCCCTAACAACGATATATATACCAATACCCAGTTACTTTAGTATTCAGTGTGTGTGATAAGGTGTTCAGTTGGAAATTATCCATATCTTTAAACGGAGATTTGAGAACTGGTGCTGGCTTTTGAACAAAAAATATTTTCTTGGCACACTTGCTTAAAGCTCTCCTCTTCTCATTTGGAACTATCAGCTGCTTGATAAATCTTGAACTAAAGTAATCCAGGAAAGCACCTCATCTATCACCTCCAAGGCAATTGCAGATGAACAATAAATAATTGTCCCCCCAGCACCATTGGCATTTCATGAATAAAGTTTAGAATAAACACCATGTTCTTTTTCCTTTATTCGTTCAGGGGATGAGGGTTTCGCTGGTTAGGCCAGCAATTATTGCCCATCCCTAAATGCTCACATTGCTGTGGGTCTGCAGTCACATGTAGGCCAGATCAGGTAAGGATGGCAGTTCCCTTCCCTTAAGGACATTAATGAACCAGATGGGTTTTTCCAAGAATTGGCAATGGTTTCATGGTCATCAGTAGATTCTTAATTCCAGGTTTTTTATTGAATTAAAATTCCACCATTTGCTGTGGCAGGATTCAAACCTGGATGCCTGGATCATTACCTGGGTCTCTGGATTAACCGATCAGTGATAATACCATTGCCATTGCCTTGGACAGAAACTTAACACAATCAGACTTTAAATATTGTGACTATAGAGCAGTTGAGAAGCATGGAGCTCTGAGGTGAGTCATTCATTTGTGGATCACCAGAGTATTTCCACCATTTACAAGTCATGGAATATTTTCCACTTACTTGGATGAGTGCAGTCCTTGTAACACTCAAAGTTTGACACCATCCTGCACATAGTAGCACTATCCTTCAGTATAAGCATTCATTCCCTCATCAGTGACGCACCATAACAGTAGTGTGTGCCATCGACAAGATGCATGACACCAACTTGCCCAAGTTTCTTCAATAGCATCTTTCAAATCCCTGACTGTGCCAGCTCGGACAGGGACAACAGATATATGGGCAAACCCACCAGTGCTAAGTCCCTCAACAATTCACACACTGTCTTAATTTATATCTGTTCTACTACTTCTTCTATGTTCCTGCATCAAAGACACAGAAGTCCAGTGAGCAGCACTATGGGTATATCTCAACGTGTGGCTTGCAGAGGTCTAAGAAAGCAGCTCACCATCACCTAGTCAACAGTGTTTGGAGGGGAGACAGTCAATGCTCGCCTTGCCAAAGTTGCCCAGATTTCATGTCTGAAGAAATATTTGATATTTTTCTCATAAAATGTTTATAGAAAACCAGCAAAAGCAGGCCTATGTTTGATGCCCCGATTTTTTTTTAGATGTATCCTGAAGATATTCTGCAATGGCTAATAATTCCAGAACCCAGTGAGTTCATGGAAAATTCAGCATAGAATTGGCTTACTTTGGCAAATCTCTGGCAGTTCTTTTTTCTCTTGACATAGCATTTTTCACTGCCTCAGACCAACTTTACATTCAGTGAAGTGTAGGCACTATTGTAATAGAGGGATTGTGCACATCATTTTCCCACCAGCAGCAATATGACCAGATCAACCATTTTAGTGGTGTTAATTTAGGGATAAATATTGGCAGAATCTCAAACATTCCTTAATCAAAATAAGGCTCCCGCAAGATCACATATTTGTGAGCTGCAGGATCTGCAGTTGTGTAAACAAAGTTGACTTTCTTGTTGTCTGTTCCAGGAGATGGTGGCCATGGTTACCTGAAGGATTGGATGTGGTGGGCTGGCCTTCTAACAAGTAAGTAACAGATCTGGGGAACAGTGAATACTTCTATCTGTGTTTACTGAAATAAGAGAAGACCATTTTTTGTTAGTGTGATGTGTCCAGTAATTAATTAGGAGGCTTAGTGAACTGGTCAATTGATCATTCCACTGGTTCGTAGGTACTTTTGTTCAAATGCAAACACACACACAATCTTTTTTTTTTATATTTTCATCATTTAATTTTACTTGAAAGGAGATGGGTACAATATGAAGGGTATCAATAAGACAGTAAGTTCCTACTTATGGATAAGTCCAGAAATGAAAGACGTCAATAAATGAAGGTCATTAACAGATTAAATAAAACATTAGCAAGGATTTGTTTACACTACGTTTGAGAAAGGGTGGAAAGAATGTTAGGATGCTCGTGCAAGCATAATCGCCAATTGGGCTGTCTAGCCTGTTTCTTTATTTGTATCCCCTCGATTTTTTGTAGATTGAGGATGATCAACCAATTGTGAGGATTTAATATGCTAGATGGACAGGAAAGGGCAGTTTGAGTTAGACGGGTAGCTGAAGTGTGGTGCAGAATAAAACCAGAGTGTAGGGTCAGACATTATACTGACTGTGGTAAGCCCTACCTCACCTTGTCCCATAAAGACATTATGATATAAACTGTGGCTTGCCACCTCATAACCTTCACACAACAAGGACACAGAGCAGTGGGGAGAGAGAGAGAGAGAAATTATCAAGGTAAGGAAGGGAGATTCATCTTAAAATTAAAGTTAGGCATTTAAGAAGCAGCAATTATACCAAAACACCAGAGTCAATATATGAGAAAAATAAATTATGTAGCAAGTTTTTATTAAATGGATGGAACTGCCTTTAAGAGTGGTGGAATAGACAGGCAGAAGGTTGGAAGAAATCAACAGGCCAGGCATCATTGGAAGGTGGAGGAGTTGATGTTTCAGGCATTTTTTCTCCACCTCCTGATGCTGCCTGGCTTGCTGTGTTCTTCCAACCTCCTGCCTGTCTATTTTGGATTCCAGCATCTGCAGCATTTTTGTCTCTTAAAGAATGGTGGAAGCAGATAATAGTCATTTCTAGAAGAGAATGGGAGTAATTGGAGAGCTCTTTCAAAGCGTCAGCACAGTACAGTGGATCAAATAGTCTTCTGTGCTATAAGACTCTATGATGATTTCCTCAAAGATGTTTGAATCCTGTTCAATTCTTGTGATTTATTTACCTCCATTTGCTCAGCAACCACAATGGTCACAACATGAAGACTGCTGCAACTCACCTCTAGTAGACCCTCTCATTCCATTTCCACTTTAATTGTCATTTCTGTATTATCTAAAGTTAAAACTGAGGCAAAAGAACTAGTTTTCCACTTTCGCGTCCTGTGTAGAGTTAGATGGCCTGCTCTCACTGTATCACCCTTCCAGTGGCCTTAGTTCATCTTTCATTTTGAAATAACTTTATTGTACTTTTTTTCTTGCTATTTTCAATTTCCTTTCCAGACACTTTCCCTTCCTTTACACTTCACTGTCATTTCTGTGCCATTTCCCTTCACTGTCCTAACGCAGCAGCACAGGCAAAGTTGGCTGAATGGCCCCTTCTTTTACTGCATCACTCTCTGAAAAATTGTTTTCGTTCTTTTGAGTTGCTTTGCAGTTGTGTTCAATCAGAGAGAAGTCCTGAAGCTGGTCACCTTTGCTTTGCATGGGCGCACTTTGGCCCGTTGCCTTTGGAATCTCCTCAGTGAAAGAACAGACCAGCTCTTGCACTCTCCTGGCTGACAAGGTCACTCTGACTCTGACAAAGTTTCTCAAGCACATAGAGTTGGTCCAATTTTAAAAAGAAAATTAGCAGTTTTGTTTGGGTTTTTATAACCTTGCCAACCTTTGAAATTTATTGTCCTCCTGATCAAAGCCTGAAAGCTTGACGCAGCTTGGAGCTGGTGATATGTGGCTCTATTGCTTGTAATTGCTCCTGTTGGCTCTTTCACAAAGTTATAAAGCCATTATCTATTAACTGTAAAAATTCACCGTGACCATATTTCACTTTTGTGGTGGTAGGTGGTCTTATTGTTACACTCATTGGCTAATTTTGTGTGCCTGTGGGACCCTGGAGAGGAATCACGATGTGTCCTGTGTGTTACTTGAAACCTTTTGTGACTGGCAGGCAGAACAGGGAAGAGCCAGGAATATCGTGAGTGAAATGAACCTGATCAAAGTTTGCACTGGAACAGGAGGAGACCAATTAGCCCCTGGAGCCTTCTCTGCCATTCTGTGAAATCATTGCTCATCTGTGACCTAACTCCATTCACTCATCTTGGCTTCATGTCCCTTAGTATCCTTGGCTTCAGTTTAAATCAATCTTCAGTTTAAATATATCATTAGATTACAGTGTGGAAACAGGCCCTTTGGCCCAACAAGTCCACACCGACCCACAACCCACCCATTCCCCTACATTTACCCCTTACCTAACACTACAGGCAATTTAGCATGGCCAATTCACCTGACCTGCACATTTTTGGACTGTGGGAGGAAACTGGAGCACCCAGAGGAAACCCACGCAGACACGGGGAAAACGTGCAAACTTCACACAGTCAGGCAGGAATTGAACCTGGGTCTCTGGCGCTGTAAGGCAGCAGTGCTAACCACTGTGCCACCGTGCTGCCCATCATCTACTACTATTTTTGTGAATGAGATTCCCAAACTTTCAAATTTTCTGTGGTAAAATGTTTCCTAACTTCCAAGTTGAATTGAATAATTTGGGTTTTTAATAACTGTGAAAAAAAAGGTTTTCATTTTTAATGTTTGAGTGGATCATTTGAAATGGTGGTGCTTATGCAGTTGATTTGGAGATCATTTAACATGACATAGATCTGATAGCGAAAAGAAAGAGATTTAATTGTTTGAAGTAATATTCTCAAGTATTGTTGAAATTGAATCAAGTCCAACAAGGAGCCAATTGAAAGAAGTCAATTTCAATTCAATGGCAGAGTTGTTGGATGCCAGAGTCTGTAGAAAAGACCTTGTCTGTTTACCCTATCCATGCCCCTCATGATTTTATAAACCTCTATAAGGCCATCCCTCAGCCTCTGATGCTCCAGGGAAAACAGCCCCAGCCTATTCAACCTCCCCCATAGCTCAAATCCTCCAACCCTGACAATCACCTTTCTTTTCCATTCTATCCTAGGACTGTACCATCCCTATCTCTAATCTCTTAAACTCCCACAAACCTCCAAGAGTTCTGTATTCCTTTGGCGTTTTGCATATCTGAGATTTTAATTTAACTGGTAGCCATGACTTCAGTTGCTTTGGTCCTAAACTCTGGAATTTTTTTCTCAAAATCTCTCCATCTCATTTATTTTAAGGTACTCCTCAGAACGTAGCTGTTTGACTAAGCTTTTGGCCATCCATCTGAACATCCCTTTCACTTGATTTCCATTGTTCTTCTTTATTATTATTTCAAAAGAACTTAAAACTTTGTTGTTGATTATAAAGTAATGAAACCTTAAAATACCATTGTTATAGAGATTTGTAACCAAAGGGACTCATTGACTCCTGGTAGCCTCATTATAGTCAGCCACCATATGTGATGCTGGGCAAGATAATTTCCTCCATTTTGAAGTTAATCATCTTTAAAAATGCTGTGTGATTGGAGAAAATTAGTGGATGGTTATTCAGTAAGGAGTAACTCACTTTCTGATTCCATGTAGGATCTCCACAATGTATATATCTCAAACTAACAGTACATTGCATGCATGTAGGTCCAGCAACACTCAAAACGCTTAAGATTTCCAGGAAATCACTCTCTTTGGCACTGCCACAGGGTTGCAGAGCAGTGTATACCACTAAGGTGTTTTGCAGCAATTCACCATGGCTCCTTTGACAGTACCTCTCAAAGCTTGAGATTGTTACCATGTGGAAGCACCAGGGCAGCAGGTACAAGGGAACACCACCTCTACCACCAGGATGTTTGGCTCCAAATCTTACACGCTATTCCAATCTGGAAATATATTGCTATTCCTTTAGTGTTGCTGTTCAAATCCTGCAACTCCCTTCTTAACATGATGTGGGAGCACTTACACCATGTGGATTTTAAGAGAAGGTTCAGCACCACTACCTTCTCAAGGTATAGCTGGGAAATAAACTCGCCACATCCCCAGAACAATTTTTACAAGAAGCTAAAAAGCGGCACTGCGTAAATTAATATTTCATATCAGACAATGTATTAATTCTGGGTCTTCTGTCTCTTCCAGTGGGCATTGGAGAAGCGATGAACTTTGCTGCATATGCTTTTGCTCCGGCAACAGTTGTCACTCCACTCGGAGCACTCAGTGTCCTGGTCAGGTATGCCCAATGGGGCCGACAGGTGCCATTGCAATCCTGGCATTTTAGAATTTTAATTTGCATTACACCATTTTTTCAATTTGCGTAGTCGCTCGTTATGTGGCCTTGTCTCAGTTTGTGTTTGGTTACCTTCTCGTGAGTGTCCTTGGAACATTTGACTTTGTTAAATATCTGTCACTACAAGTGACTGTGAATGTTGCAGGATGGTCCACTGTGGAAGCCATCACAACCAAGTCAAATCTTTAAAGATAATTGACAACCCTTCCAGTGACACCCACATGATACAAACAGCAGTAATGTTACCTCATTCTTTGAAGTAAATGTCCTCAGTAAATGGTGAAGAACGTATAGAATCCCTGCAATGCAGAAAGAGGCTATTCAACTCACTGAGTCTGCACCGACCAGCTGAAGAGCATCCCACCCAGACCCATCCCCCGCACTATCCCTGCAACCCTGAATTTTCCTTGGCTAACCCACGGAGCCTGCACATCCTTGGACACTGTAGGCAATTTCTCATGGCCAATCCACCGAGCCTGCAAATCTTCAGTCAGTGGGGGAAACCAGAGCACATCACAGAAACTCACTCAGACATGGGGAGAACATGCAAACTCCTCACAGTCATCAGAGGCTGGAAATAAGCCTTTGTCCCTGGCACTGTGAGGCAGCAGTGCTAACCACTGAGCCACTGTACAGCATTTCAGAGAATCAAATTAAAGGAGATTAATTTCTATGTGGAGATCCTGTTACTAATCCCCTTACCTTTTTGTTTTCTCCACCCTAGAACAGGTAGAACGGGCTTCTCCATAGTGACACCTTCAGCAGTGTGGAATTCCTCAGTGCTGGTCCAGATTAGTCTAGGAGAGCCGAGAGTGGCAGCAGATAAATCAAACTGTTGATAAAGAACCTTGTCAATAATGTCCTTTCTGTCCCCCAACTCACCCTTCCACATACCATCAGATAATACCTCACCTCCCTTATTTCCATACCACTCTGAAGTTGGACTCATTGAGATTTGTTTATTCAGTAAGATGTTTGGAATGCTTTTCTGTTGCTGATTTCTCTCCTTATTTCCTCCTCCCTTCCCACTCCAATGTACAGTGCTGTGTTGTCATCCTACCTCCTGCAAGAGAGACTGAACCTATTGGGGAAGATGGGATGCGTGCTGTGCATTCTAGGGTCAACCATCATGGTGATTCATGCACCTCAAGAGGAGGAGGTGAAAACACTGGAAGAAATGGCACTGAAACTTAAGGAACCAGGTTAGTTTGGGAAGACAATTGGGGCTTAATTAATTTTTTAAGTAAATTAATGCACACTTGTGGATGTTGGTGGCAAGGCTGGCATTGATTGCTCACCCCTGGCAGTGGGAGATCTCTTTGGACCACTTCAGGATAGATGTAAATTGAGCCAGCTTCAGACTGCAGTTGGGAGTCAACTGCATTTCAGCTTAGACTGAGTAAAGATGCAGGATTCATTCCCAAAAGGGACATTAGTGAACCAGTGGTTTTTATGACAGTCCAACAACTTCACGGTCACTTTTACTGTTTCCAACGTTTCAATTTCTGGAATTTTTTTTAAAAATGGGGTATAAATCCTCAAGCTGCCCTGGTAGATTTTGAGCTAACTCCCTTGGGATTATTAAACCAATAAGTAACCACTGCACCAGTAGACCTATTAACTTTCCCTTTAACTTGCTAACCAGTTGCTCACACCCTTGCATACAAAGGTGTTCAATTCCCTAGGAGTCCAGAATGCAAAAATAAAACAAAGCCCTATTGGTTTCTTAAAGTCCATTGGGACAGCAGATGGGCTTAGGAGGGACAGTCGAGGATGGGAACAGTGGGGTGTGTTCCCAATGGGTAGACAGGATTAATAATCCATTTCAATGTATGTTTTGTTCTTTAGGGTTCCTGGTGTTTGCTTGCCTCTTACTGATCACAGTGCTCTTCCTCATCTTCTACACGGCACCTAGATATGGGCACACCAACATCCTCGTCTACATTAGCATCTGCTCCCTCATTGGGGCATTCTCTGTTTCCTCCGTGAAAGGAATCGACATTTCCATCCGAGCGTACTTTGCTGATCTCCCAGTGTACAAACATCCATTAACCTGGATTCTCATCTTCTCGCTACTAGCCTCCATCATCACCCAGGTCAACTACTTGAATAAATCCCTTGACATTTTCAACACCTCAGTGGTCTACCCCATCTACTATGTGTTCTTCACCACGGTGGTTATCACCACATCGGTCATCCTATTTAAAGAGTGGTACAGCATGTCTCCTATCGACATTGTGGGTACTGTTACTGGCTTTGGAACCATCATCCTTGGTGTATTCATGCTTCACGTCTTTAAAGACCTGAACTTCAGCCTGAAGAACTTGCCAAAGACACTCAAGGCACAAGAGGGAGTCTGTGTCACTCCTATGCTTAAATTAGATGACAAGCACATTCTTATAGAAAGCACGGACAACGCAGTGTTCACCGAAGAGAAACCCAGGGTCTTTGTAATTTACGGGTGAAGATTTTGGATTCATGGACAATTTAAAGAAAAAAGTGCTACTATGAAAACCAGATGTAGGCAGACTATGGAATTATTTGGTGTTCTGATGCAGTGCCTTATCATGTGAACACACTGTAATATACATTGTGCCCAATGACCTGGAGTGAGGTCAGTTCATTCCACAGGAATTCAATTCAGTCTAGAATCTATGCTGCAGATTGTGGTGACAATATAAGTCAGCTGGTCAGATATAAACCAAGTCTGACTTTCAATAATCCCACACCTGTTTTACATTTCACATCTCTTGTGAAGTATGTAGCATTTTAAATAATTTTTGAGAGGTGGAACTTTATCCATGGTCATTCTATTCTGTCTCTCATCAGGACTGGCTGCTCAAATGCCAGAATCAAACAGATCAGCCCTGCTGCTAGATCATGTCATGGGAAATGCCACAATCTAACCAGTTTACATGTGAAACTATCCCCTTTCTCATTTTGTTTTGATCAAACAAAATTCCAATTCAAAGTTTTTTTCTCATTATCATGAGATGCTTTTATGACTTGTCAGTGATTCTTGCCTTCAGATATGATTACATTATTTGCTTGTGGCTGGTTTCAAGTTCATGGAAAAAGTCATCCTGTGCTGCTTGCTCATCGTAATTGACAAGGCAGTACAGTTCACATTAATGCCTCAGACCAGGGAGGGATGAGTCGACCATTTTCCCTGCTCGTGGTCCTTATTATATAGCTGTGTGTATTATGTATGTGTATATACCATGTGAAGAAAGGATTAGATTTAAATTGAGATATATGTATGGAGCTGGAAAGCCTGTCCAGTGTGGAACAGAGTCCCACAGATCATGGGAGCACTGGCCAGTACAGCACTCCTTCAGTACTGCTGTGTCAGCTGAGATGAAACTCTGGAGTTTGGACTCTAAAATTCTGAAACCTACAATCTTATGAGCTCAGTGGATAATACAGTCAGCGCTATATGCAAAGGCTGACACATTGTCAAGGCAGTGCGTACTAGCTTTTTCTCAACTCTCTTATTCATGTCTGCACTTTGGACAATTTTATAAAATCAGTGAGATAGCAGTGAGTGTTGCACCTCTTTCAGAGTAAATTGGCTTTCCAAAAGATCAGTGAACCCCCCCTGCATCATTCAAACCTGATGCTGTCAGAGGCTGGTTGACCAGAATATTATTCAGGCTCCAAGTGTTACATTGAAGAAAGATTACATAATCTAGTCTTGAGTTTTTTTGGAATGTTAAAGGTTAATTGATAATATTATTGAGGATTTTAGAGTTTTGAAAGGAATTAATAAATAGATAGAGATTTGTAGAATTTTCTATGGCAAGGGGATCTAACCTAAAATTAACCCAGGCCGTTCAGAAGGGAAACTGGGAAACACTTCTTCACACACAGAGAGGTACAAATGTGGAATACTGTTTCTCAAAAAAAACCCAGTAGATTTTAGCTCAAACCATAATTTTAAATCTGAGATTAGTGTGATTTTTGCCTAGGAGAGAGTAGAAAAGGCAAGATTGTCATTCATTACCCATTCTCAGTTATCTTGAAGAGGTATTGGTGTGGCTTTTTCTTGAACTGCGTCATTCTGCATGATGAAGGTACTTTTTCAGTGCTCTTGGCATGAGAGTTAAACAAACCTTCATCCATCAGGGAACAGTAGCCAGAGACTTTCTACTTCAAACATCTATTTTTTCCATCTGTAGCCATTATTTCCTAGGATGCAATGTAACTACCATTTGTTTCTGAGAATGCGTATTTCAGCATCTCCTTTCATGTTTACACTGTAGCCTTATGGGTCAGTATGCCAACTGGGCATTGTATGTTCAGACCAGAGATTCCGCGCTGTATCCCTGGAGTGAGCTGAGTTAGCGACATCAGTTGAAGCAATAACAGAGCTGCTACACTGGGACTAGGAAGTTAAAGAAGGGCAGTTTCACAGAATAACGGCAAATGGGGCCATTCAGTCCATTGTATCAACATTGACCCAGATGGTGAAGTATACTGGAAAAGTCTATGAAATACTTAAAAGGTAACAAAATTTTAGGAATGTTAGAAGAGTTAAATATTGCAAATGGTCAAAATCTGAAAATGCTGGAAGAACTGGGAAAGCCAGGCGGCTTGAAAGGCAATCAATCTGGAATGTTAATTGTTTTTCTCCATCTGTAAATACTGCTTAACCTGCTGCATATTTTCTATTTCCACCTCCTTTCAAGTGTAGTCCTTAATGTGCTCCCAGTTTAGTCAGGCCCCAAAATGTGAATATTTCTGTCAGAGCCTTTAATTCGGTTCTGGGTTCTGCAAGATGGATATAGATTTGGAACTAGATGAAGGAAATATGTTGATCACTTTTAATCTTTGAGTGAATGAATGTACCCTGAATGGTCAATGTGTTGGAGCAAGATGAAAATAGTCTTAAGTTTGTATTTTTCTATTTCATATATATTTTTGTAACATTGTTTTTGTAAAGATGCCTGTTAATGCATTATGATTCCTCAGTGATGAGTGCATTCACAGTTTAATGTCAAACAGAAGCAAATTGTAAATGGAGAAGCCACAATAAATATTTGGCTTGGTATATTAAGAGTTTCTACAGAATAATAAAAATGAACTGAAATGTTTAATGAGCTAATTTTAATATGAAGTTTCCTTTTGGAGTTGACCGGTTGGTCATTTCTACCAAAGTAGGCGAAAGTGAGGACTGCAGATGCTGGAGATCAGAGTCAAGATGAGAGTGGTGCTGGAAAAGCACAGTAGGACAGGCAGCATCCAAGGAGCAGGAAAATCTACATTTCGGGCAAAAGCCCCCATTCCTACCAAGCGTCTGATTCTTAGCACTGTGCAGCATTAGCTGATCTCCGCAGGTGGTGCCCAAGCCTCAGGAAGGAATATCAGGAATGAATATTAGCCAGGTTTGCTGACCAATGTCAAAAAGTGTAATGTTGGAAAAGCACAGCTGGTCAGGCAGCATCTGAGGAGCAGGAGGGTCAGCGTTTCGAGCATAAGCTCTTCATCAGGAATGTGGAGGGGGAGCCCAAGGGGTGCTGAGAGATAAATGGGAGGGGTGTTGGGCTGGGTGAAAGGTAGCCAGGAATGTGATAGGTCGGAGTGGAGGGTGAATCTATTGTCCGCTGAAACCTGTTAGGAAAAGTGGATGTTGGGAGTGGAATTGCCTTTATTACCTTCCATGGGTGAATAGTTTGTTTTTTTAAATTTAACTTATTTTTCCTAACCAATCTGTAAAGAGATATTATAACATACCTCCAGAGCAGATGGGACTTGAACCTGGGCCTCCCAGTTAGGGGATAGAGACACTACCACTGTACTACCAGAGAGCACCTTTACCAACTAACACCAGCATTTTAGACATTTTCTGTATCAGTGTGTACAAAACTGCCTCTGAGGTGGTGGGGACTTGAATCGAGGTTTCCTTGCTGAACCAACTGTGCCAGAAGAGACCTAACCATTTGTTGCTTGTGACTGGGTTTGAACCTGAGCAGGGAGACCCCTTTAGATTTCAAGGCTAATGCCTTAACCATTTGGCCATCACAGCAGTAAGTATTTTCAAGAGCTGTTCAGAGCTGCTACTGCACACCTCTGTGTGGGACTTGACTGGGCGTCCTGGTCCAGGGGTACGAAAAAATACCACTGCACCACAAGAAGGCCCTTTTTGTTTTGAACTTATTTTTCTAATCAGCCTGTTTGGAAATGTTATTCCACATCTGTGGAGCAGGCTTCCTGGTCCAGGGGTAGAGTCATTACCACTGAGCCACACGAGGGTCCTTGGCATTCCAAGGGGATGGGTGTAAAACTGGGTTACCAGACTGAAGGATATGGTGAGAGGTTAGTAAGGAAGGGGAGATTGAGGGATAGGGAGCTTGGGTTTTGGAGCTGGGGAGGTGGTCAGGTTGAGGGAGATCTTGACAGGGAGGGTGGGAAGGAGAGAAAATGGGATTGATAGTGACAGGACAAACTTGTTGGGGACTAATGGCCATTTCCTAAGACTGCATATGATTTGCTCATGGCAAAACATGGATGTTTTTCCTGTTTTGTCATCCTCCGTGATGTGTACAGCAACCAAACACACTAATTCCCAATGGTCTGCATGACATGCAGGGAATTGGAACACACTGTACACAACAACCAACAGTGAACACACAGTAAATCTCTGTGGAGCAAAGTGATTATTATTGTTTCCATTGTTCAAAAGAGCCACTTAAATAAACTGATAAAATCACTCTATCTTGATATAAACAAGATCCACAGTGGAATTCAGCACATTCTCACTTCACCCACCCAGCTTCTTTTCAAACTTTTTCATTGGTTAACTGATTGGAAAAACCTGATTCACCCCAGCGCTTAGTGCCCGTAGATGTTTTCCCCCATTGCTGTCTATAAACAGAGGTCAGAAGGCTAAATTCCTTATGATAAGAGCAAAATCAGGTAGATCAGCACCTTTATATATCCTGCCTTCCCCTTCCCTCATGTGTCTTGCTTGTTATATCCACACTGCTTTTTATGCACTCACTGATTACACACTCACATTGCCCATTAATTACTGGCATTAAGGCACTGTTTGATTTTCCTCTGCACTGACTTCAACAATCTCAAATGCAGGGCTTTATTAAATGCCTCCTGGAAGTACATATAGCCAACTATAGGCACTCACTTGTCTCTCACAATAGTGACTTTCCCAAGAAAAAATATAAATTCTTGCCTCAGCCTGCACCTTTACAGGATGGGACTAATCCAGATTCATTTGGAGCACAAGTTTGAGCTGAGCTTAAAGTGGTCTGCTGACTTTCTAACACTCTCACTCGCTGCTGTGAGCAAAATGGCCTCGTAATATTCTGGTGAATCCATTTTTTACTCCTGTCAAATCTAATATATATTTTCTCAGGTGAAGTCTGAGCTCCTATAATCATAGAATCCCTACAGTCTATACAGAGACCCATGGCCCATCGAGTCCGCACCAACCCTCCGAAGAATATCCCACCCAGACCTGTACTCCCACCGTAAATTCGTAACACCACATTTCCCATAGCTAATCCACCCAGCCTGCACATTCCTGAACACTCTGGTGTAATTACGCATGGACAATCCACCTCACATCTTTGGACTTTGGGAGGAAACAGGCAAACAGGAGGAAACCTATGGAGACGCAGGGAGAACATGCAAACTCCACATTGACTGAGGTGGTCCAACCAGGCCTTTGTAGGCTATAGCATAACCTTTTCATCTTTCTAACCCACTAATTGTAAGGCTAACCTGCTATTAGCTCTATTTGATTATTCTTTGCTTATGGTTTATGTTGAAGGATGTTTAAATCTTTGAGGATCATCATTGCTGAAATAAAACTTGGATCTATCCTTTTAATGGTCTGATGACCCATACTTATCTGAATTGAAGTTGAGCTACCACAGTTTTGTTTTTCTCACATTTAAAATTACAGTATGCTTATAACTTATGTTCCTATCTACATCTCACTGATGTTTGTGTCTTGGATATGTGTCCTCTGTTACATTGTTTGAAGTTGAATCCCCAACATGGATTGTTGCAGCATCACTGCTTTCCAATTCTAGTTAATGTCCAAAAACCACACGTGGTCACTTACTGTCTAGCTGCTCTCTTAACCAGGTAAATACTTTATTCTTAATTCAGATGCATTTGGTGGCATTTATTTTGAAGAATGGTAATGGAGGATGGCTAGTGATGGGGAGGAGACTGGGGAATGTGGTGAAGGAATTGATAAGAAGTGAATGGACTGAGGAAGAGAGGGGATATGGGGCAGTTGACAAGGTGGCCACTGGGTCAGGATGAGAAAAAGGAATTACAGCAGGAGTTGAGATTTCATATCAGGACAGGGCGTGAGGGTTTGCCAGGGGCACTGGAGAGGGTGGGTGTGACGGAGAAGGGAGTATTGAAAGTATGAGGACACTGGGTGAGGACAGGAGAACAAGGGCTGAAGTGGGGACATTGAGAAGTGAAGACAGGGTGTATAAAGGCAATCCTTCTGGGGTTGGAAGGACTAATTGGAGCAGGGCAACTGGACACCGGGTGGTGGGGTGTGAGAAAGAAAACCTTTGGATAACTTCATATTTAGCCATATTGTATGGTATCTGCTATGTGCTTGCCCACTCACTCAGTTTTTCTAAATCAACTTGAAGTGTCCTTGCTTCCACACAATTCACAATCCCGCTTAGTTTTGTGACATCGACAAACATGGAAATATTGCATTTTGTTCCCTAATCTAGGTAGTTAATATATGTCTTGAATAGCTAGGGTCAAAATACAAATCGTTGTTGTAACCCACTAGTCATTGCCAATCTCTTTCCTGTCAACAATTCTCAAACCGGGGTGGACGGGGGTGTGGAGGGGATGGTGAGGTACACCGGGGGACGGTGAGGTACGCTGGGGGGACAGGGGTGTGGAGGGGATGGTGAGGTACACCGAGGGACGGTGAGGTACACCGGGCAGACGGGGGTGTGGAGGGGATGGTGAGGTACACCGGGGGGACAGGGGTGTGGAGGGGACAGTGAGGTACACTGGGGGACGGGGGTGTGGAGGGGATGGTGAGGTACACCAGGGGGACGGTGAGGTACACCGGGGGACGGTGAGGTACACCGGGCGGACGGGGGTGTGGAGGGGACGGTGAGGTACACTGGGGGATGGGGGTGTGGAGGGGATGGTGAGGTACACTAGGGGATGGGGGTGTGGAGGGGATGGTGAGGTACACTAGGGGATGGGGGTGTGGAGGGGATGGTGAGGTACACTAGGGGATGGGGGTGTGGAGGGGATGGTGAGGTACACTAGGGGATGGGGGTGTGGAGGGGATGGTGAGGTACACCGGGCGGACGGGGGTGTGGAGGGGATGGTGAGGTACACTGGGGAATGGGGGTGTGGAGGGGATGGTGAGGTACACTGGGGGATGGGGGTGTGGAGGGGATGGTGAGGTACACCGGGTGGACGGGGGTGTGGAGGGGACGGTGAGTTACACCAGGGGGGATGGTGAGGTACACCGGGGGGACAGGGGTGTGGAGGGGACGGTGAGGTACACCGGGGGGACAGGGGTGTGGAGGGGATGGTGAGGTACACTGGGGGGACAGGGGTGTGGAGGGGACGGTGAGGTACACCGGGGGGATGAGGGTGTGGAGGGGATGGTGAGGTACACCGGGGGACGGTGAGGTACACCGGGGGGACAGGGGTGTGGAGGGGACGGTGAGGTACACCGGGGGGGATGAGGGTGTGGAGGGGATGGTGAGGTACACCGGGGGACGGTGAGGTACACCGGGGGGACAGGGGTGTGGAGGGGATGGTGAGGTACACCGGGGGACGGTGAGGTACACCGGGGGACAGGGGTGTGGGGAAGCGTGTTCAGGGAGGGGGGTGGGTGAAGGTGGGGAGCTTGGATGGTGAGGACAGAAATTGAAAGAAATTTGGGGGATGGAGGGGAAAAGGGCACGCGGAGGACGTGGCTGAGGCTGGGTCTGGGGAGGGTTACCATGGTGACAAGGAGGTGAGTTACCATGGTGACAGGGCTGATGGTTACCATGGTCACCGTGGGGGCGCGCGTTACCATGGTAACAGTGAGAGAGACCGCCTCTCGTAATGGTCACGTGACGGCGCAATCGGCCGTTGACTTCCGCTGGGCCTCTGATTGGTGCGCAGTGTCACGTGACGGCAGATTCAAACGGCCGGCGGTTAGGCAGCGGCTCGGATTGAGTCACGCTCCAGCCCGCGGCAGGGTCTCCGCGACGGCAGCATGTCGTTCCCCAGAGCACCGCTCAAACGTTTCAACGACAGAGTGGGTGAGTTAATCCCCGGGAGCTTTCAGAGTGTGTTTGTGTGGGTGACACGGTGGGGGATGAGCTCCTTGTGTATGATTAGAGCCGTCGACAGTTTTCTCCCACGTTCATGGGGCCTGGGCAGTCTCGGGCTGGGTCAGCGTTTACTGCCCGACCGTCGTTACCCATTACACCTGTTATTGACAAGGGATTCTCTCTCTGTGTGTCTCTCTTTGTCTGTCTCTGTCTCTCTCTCGTACCCCCCCCCCCTCCCCACACACAAGTTCGTGGGGTGACTGTACCTCTACAAGTACAAATTTTTATTTCGCTCAAAAACTGCATGATTCTGTGTAAGATTCTGTAAATCTCTTTACGAAATAGAATCTGTCTGAACATTGGTTAAAAATCACACAACCCCAGGTCATAGTCCAACAAGTTTATTTGGAAGCACTAGCTTTCAGAGTGCTGCTCCTTCTGGTGTCTCCAAATCTGAACACTGGGGCACAGACAGCCTCACACAGGGCACCTCACACCTTCAATGCATTATCTAAGGTGACATGGTACCTATTGTTAAAGTTCACTTGAGAATGTAACTTTTTTATATTATTTAAAATAAAAGTTCTGGGATTTACATATGAAAGAACTGAAACCAAATGGTCATTCTGAAAGATGAGAGACTTAACAAACAATCCAGGTCTTTTTCAATATATAATTTCAGTTGCATCACACTGTAAACTTTCGCTATAAATTCTGGGTCTTACGATCTTACACTCCACAAGCACCAGATGAAGAAGCAGAGCTCTGAAAGCTAGTGCTTCCAAATAGACGTATTGGACTATACTCTGGTGTTTGTGTGATTTTTAACTTTGTACATCCCAGTCCAACTCCAACACCTCCAACTCATGATTACCATTGACACCATTAACTGCCGATGCAAAGTGGAGAGGATCTCCAAGAAGATCGCACATATCGACACAGGCATCCAGTTTCTGCAGTAAGGATTATGGATCACGAATCCACTCAAATCGACCTACGCTGACTACAAGGAGACACGTTGCTACCACACCTCATGCAAACTCCTCAATCATCTGCACCAACTGTACAGCTAGTGCCTCAACCTTGAAATTAAGGTGGAGTCTATACTCTCAGCCGACACTCAGAATACAGCAGTACAGTTATGGGACTTTGCAAACAGGCATTGCAGCAAAACTACATCATGTACATGCACACACAGAACAAGAAACTGGAGAAATGTAGAATCACCACCAGCAGTAGCCAAGCCTGCCCTGGCATTACAGTGAAAAAAGTTATCACCACTGGGAAGTCAATTGTCAACTTATTGGATCACACCCTTCAACCGGAAGAGATTGAAATTCTTAGCAAGGGTCTCAATTTCTGCCCCACCACCAAATTGATCCCATGGTCTTGCAGCAGACACTAAGGAATTCATCAGATGAATGAGAAACTTGGAATTCTTTCAAGATGCCAGCAGTAATCCCAATGAGCCCACCGAGGAACCGGAACAGTCATCACAGGGACCTGTAGAGGGGTGACCAAAGACAACTTGGACTCCACCGGAGGGCTGCTTATGCTCAAACTGTCAGGAAATCTATAAATGCCAGATTCATCAGTCGCACCCACAAGGTAGAGCAAACCATCACCCGATCACAACATAACACCATCCATGCCTTCAAAACTAATCACAACATTGTTGTCAAACCAGCCGATAAAGGGGGAGCTATTGTCATTCAGAATATAACCAATTGCTGCAAGGAAGTGTACCGACAATTGAACAACCAGGTATGCTACACGCAACTACTGGCCCTTTCAACCAAAAAAGCGCACCCGTGAACTAAATGCATTGATTAGTGTTTCCTATGCATCCTCATCCCATGTACTACTTGCGTAGGCGACTTCTTCTGCCTTCTGAGGATACACAAAGCTGACACACTAGGTAGCCCATATCAAGCAATGGGACTCTGTGTGAGAACCCCTCTAGCTACGTTGAAGGCATCTTTAAATCCATTGTACATCGGACCTCCAGCTTCTGTTCAGGCACTCCAGATTTCTTACAGAAACCAGTCGAACTGGGAACATTCCTCTGCACAATGGGTGTTTCAGGACTCTACACCAGCATCCCCACAATGTCTGTATTGCAGCAACAGCATCAGTACTCAACACAAACATCTTCCAAACTCTATCCTGCTACTCATCTGCTTTACCCTCGACTGTGACGTTTTTCACCTTCTGACAACCAGACACACAGAACAGCTGGATTTGGTTTGCTCGCTGAACTGGAAGGTTCATTTCCAGATGTTTAGTCACCATACTCGGTAACATTATCAGTGAGCCTCTGGATGAAGTGTTGGTGGCATGGCCCACTTTCTATTTATGTGTTTAAGTTTCCTTGGGTTGATGACATCATTTCCTGTTCTTTTTTCTCTGGTAGTAAACAGGATCCAAGTCAATGGGTTTGTTTATAGAGTTCTGGTTGGAATGCTATGTTTCTAGGAATTCTCGTGCGTGCCTCTGTTTGGCTTATCCTAGGGTAGATGTGTTGTCCCAGTCGAAGTGGTATCCGTCCACATCTGTATGTAAGGATACTTGCGAGAGTGGGCCATGTCTTTTTGTGGCTAGTTGTTCATACATCCTGGTGGCCAGTTTTCTGCCAGTATGTCCAAAGTTGTGTTTGTTGCAGTTCTTTGTAAATGACATTAGTTTTGTTTGTTTGTATAGGCTCTTTCATTAGCTGCTGTTGGTGGGTTTGTGAACTACCATGATGCCAAGTGGTCTGAGTAGTCTGGCAGTCATTTCCGAGATGTCTTTAATGTAGAGGAGAGTGGCTAGGGTTTCTGGAACATGTTTTGTCTGTTTGTTGGGTTTGTTGCTGAGAAATTGGCGGACTGTGTTCATTTGGGTGCGTGTTCTTTTTGAATCCAGTGTATAGGTATACAGTATCTGTATAATATCCTTGCATACAGATGAAGAAGAACGCCACTTTGACTGGGACAACATATCCATCCTAGGATAAGCCAAACAGAGACACTCACGAGAATTCCTAGAAGCATGGCATTCCAACTGGAATTCTATCAACAAACACTTTTTTTTATATATAGATATTTTTATTGGAAATTTAACATTTTTACAAAAATAAACAAAACTCAAGTACAAACATTTATATACAATTAAATCTTAAATAAATAATAATAACCACAATTTAACAAAAGAAAAATACCAAGAGAAAAAAAACAAAACTCAACTCACTACTAATCTAACCTACAACTAACCAGAGTGTATAATTAAGTCTCTTACATTATTCAAATAAGAGGCAAAAAAAGAGGAAAACACAGAAATTGGATAGTGAAATACACGCTCGGAATGTGTTAACATCAAATGTAACAAAACCCATATTCGTGCGGGATTACTCTCCCAAGGGGCCCCGGACCAGACCAGGTTCGCAATCTCAATTAAATAAAAGCCCTTGTTAGGATAGCCAAAATATCTGTATTTATATAAAATATGGCAGCCCTTCTTGAATTATGAAATAATTCTATCTTTCGGTGCACCATATTTGTAAAGAAGTCAAGGGGAATACATTCCATAATTAATCTGTGCCAATTTGAAAATCCAGAGGGGCCCTCAGCTACCCAGTTTACCAAAATACTTTTCCTTGCACAGAAAGAGAGAATAGAAAATAATCTCTTCCCGTGCATATCCAGGGAGGGTAAGTTCGAAAAGCCCAAAAGGAGAGATACAGGGTCCACTTTAATTTCTGTTCCTAAAGTTTCTGTCAGGGTATTTGCTACTTTAGTCCAGTATCTACGGATCTTATGACTGGTCCATAGGCAATGTACAAGAGTGCCCACCTCTATTTTACATTTGGGACACATTGGAGATGCTCCTGCCTTTAAGTTTTGCCAATCGATCCGGTGCTAAATAGGCCCTATGAAGTATCTTCAGCTGGATATCCTGTGTTCTGTTGCAGATGGTGATTCTTCTGGCGTTTTCCCAAATATCATTCCACGTTTCTATAGAGATTTCTAGTCCCAAATCCTGATCCCATGTTTTAAGCAGATTGTCCATATCTCCCGATACTTCATCATATAATAAATTATAAATAGTACTGATGGAAGGTACCCCCATTGGTCGTAGCACTCTACATTATCTGATTTATGAAGACTATCTAATAACATAGTCGTCTTCTGTATATAATCTCGAATTTGGAAGTATCGAAAGAGGTCTCCATTAGGTAATCCAAATTTCTGACGCAGCTGTTCAAAAGACATCAGGACCCCTTCTTTAACTAGGTCCCCTAAACATGAGATACCCCTAGATCTCCAGAGTTTAAAAGTGGCACCTGTAACCCCCGGTTGAAATCCCCATGCTCCCACTATCGGAGCATAGGGGGATGTTTTATGCGAGTTGCCCTCATTTTGCCGCATTATATTCCAAGCTTTAATTGCGTTTAGTAATATAGGGTTTTTACAGTGATCCGTAACGATTTTCCTCTTGTCTGAAAATAAAAGGTTAATAAGTGGGCATTTTACTTGAGAAGCCTCTATGTCCAGCCAGATTGGGTCTTGTCTGACCTGCAATCAATCAGCTATGTAACTTAATAGGGAAATTAACTGATATTTCCTAAAATCTGGGAAGTCCAATCCTCCCCTTGCCTGTGGAAGCTGTAGCTTCTTCAGCTTAATGAGGGGCCGTCTATGATTCCAGATAAAGGAGCCCAACCAACCATATAACTAACGTAGTGCCAGCATCGGCAGCATTCTCATAGGGTATAGGAGACTGGGCAGGACATTCATTTTAATTAGTGCTATTCTATCCAGCCAGGAAATTGGAAGGTCTCCCCATTGCTGGAGGTCCTGCCTTATCCTTTTGCAGTAAATGCACAAAGTTGGCCTTGTATAACTGACCAAATACTGGGGCAATAAAAATGCCTAAATATAAGAAACTCTCCAGGACCCACCGAAAGGGAAAGTGGGATCTGTCCACTAAGTGGGGGTATCATAGCAAGACCACCCATTGGCATAGCCTCTGATTTTGAGAAATTAATTTTATAGCCTGAGAATGCACTAAATGTATTAATAACTTGGATTAAGCGAGGTACGGACATCAGGGGATTACTGAGGAATAGAAGAACATCATCTGCATAAAAGGTAATTTTATGTTTACCCGTATCAATCCTCAGGGCCGTTATATTAGGATCAGCCTGTATAGCTTCTGCTAGTGGTTCAATTATTAGCGTAAATAACAATGGCGAGAAAGGACATCCCTGACAGCAGCCCCTATCCACACTGAAGCTATTCGAACCTAATCCATTGGTAACCACAACTGCTTTGGGATCACTATAGAATGTTGAGACCTATTTGGTAAACACCTTTCCAACGCCAAACCTTTCCAATGTGTAAAACAAATGACCATTCAACCCTATCAAGTGCCTTTTCCGCGTCTAATGAGACTACTATTGGTGTCTTTCCCTGATGGCAGGCTTGAATCACATTCAAAACCCGTCTAATATTATTGGATGATCTACGGCCCTGAATAAACCCCGTCTGATCCTCCTTTTATGATATGTGGCAATACCCTTTCTAGTCTCAATGCTAACGTTTTAGAAAGGATTTTACAATCTACATTTAGCAAGGATATTGGTCTGTATAACGCGCAATCTTCTGGGTCCTTTCCTTTTTTTAAGGGTAAGAGAGATATTTGCCCCTTTCAACAAAGGCGGGAGACAGCCCTGACTGTATACATAGTTATACATGTCCATAAGTGGACCAGCCAATATTCCTGTAAATTCTTTATAGAATTCAGCTTGAAAGACATCTGGGGCAGATGCCCTACATCTCTGAGGTTGCCTGATCGTGCCTCTCTCTCTCTCTCTCTCGTCCTGCCTCTCTCTCTCGTCCTGTCTCTCTCTCTCTCGCTCTCTCTCTCTCTCGTCCTGCCTCTCTCTCTCTCGCTCGTCCTGTCTCTCTCTCTCTCTCTCTCGCGCGTGCCCGCTCTCACCCGCCCGCCCGCGTGCCTGCTCTTGCCAGCTCTCTCGCGCGCGCCCTCTCCCTCGGCCGCTCTCGCGCGCGCGCCCTCTCCCTCGGCCGCTCTCGCGCGCGCGACCTCTCCCTCGGCCGCTCTCGCGCGCGCGCCCTCTCCCTCGCCCGCTCTCGCGCGCGCGCCCTCTCCCTCGCCCGCTCTCGCGCGCGCGCCCTCTCCCTCGGCCGCTCTCGCGCGCGCGCCCTCTCCCTCGGCCGCTCTCGCGCGCGCGCGCCCTCTCCCTCGCCCGCTCTCGCGCGCGCGCGCCCTCTCCCTCGCCCGCTCTCGCGCGCGCGCCCTCTCCCTCGCCCGCTCTCGCGCGCGCGCCCTCTCCCTCGCCCGCTCTCGCGCGCGCGCCCTCTCCCTCGCCCGCTCTCGCGCGCGCGCCCTCTCCCTCGCCCGCTCTCGCGCGCGCGCCCTCTCCCTCGCCCGCTCTCGCGCGCGCGCCCTCTCCCTCGCCCGCTCTCGCGCGCGCGCCCTCTCCCTCGCCCGCTCTCGCGCGCGCGCCCTCTCCCTCGCCCGCTCTCGCGCGCGCGCCCTCTCCCTCGCCCGCTCTCGCGCGCGCGCCCTCGCCCTCGCCCGCTCTCGCGCGCGCGCCCTCGCCCTCGCCCGCTCTCGCGCGCGCGCCCTCGCTCTCGCCCACTCGCTCTCGCCCGCTCGCGCGCGCGCTCCCTCGCCCTCGCCCGCTCGTGCTCGCCCTCGTGCCCTCGCCCTCGCGTGCGCCCTCGCCCTATCTCGCTCTCGCGCGCGCCCTCGCCCTCGCCCTCGCCCGCTCTCGTCGCGCCCTCGCCCGCTCTCGCGCGAGCCCTCGCTCGCGCGCGCCCTCGCCCTCGCCCTCGCCCGCTCTCGCCCTCGCCCTCGCCCGCTCTCGCGCGCGCCCTCGCCCGCTCTCGCCCTCGCCCTCGCCCGCGCCCTCGCCCTCGCCCGCGCCCTCGCCCGCCCTCGCCCCCTCGCTCGCGTGCCCGCCCTCGCCCGCTCGCTCGCGTGCCCGCCCTCGCCCGCTCGCTCGCGTGCCCGCCCTCGCCCGCTCGCTCGCGTGCCCGCCCTCGCCCGCTCGCTCGCGTGCCCGCCCTCGCCCGCTCGCTCGCGTGCCCGCCCTCGCCCGCTCGCTCGCGTGCCCGCCCTCGCCCGCTCGCTCGCGTGCCCGCCCTCGCCCGCTCGCTCGCGTGCCCGCCCTCGCCCGCTCGCTCGCGTGCCCGCCCTCGCCCGCTCGCTCGCGTGCCCGCCCTCGCCCGCTCGCTCGCGTGCCCGCCCTCGCCCGCTCGCTCGCGTGCCCGCCCTCGCCCGCTCGCTCGCGTGCCCGCCCTCGCCCGCTCGCTCGCGTGCCCGCCCTCGCCCGCTCGCTCGCGTGCCCGCTCTCGCCCGCTCGCGTGCCCGCCCTCGCCCGCTCGCGTGCCCGCCCTCGCCCGCCCGCTCGCGTGCCCGCCCTCGCCCGCTCGCTCGCGTGCCCGCCCTCGCCCGCTCGCTCGCGTGCCCGCCCTCGCCCGCTCGCTCGCGTGCCCGCCCTCGCCCGCGTGCCCGCCCTCGCTCGCGTGCCCGCCCTCGCTCGCGTGCCCGCCCTCGCCCGCGTGCCCGCCCTCGCCCGCTCGCTCGCGTGCCCGCCCTCGCCCGCTCGCTCGCGTGCCCGCCCTCGCCCGCTCGCTCGCGTGCCCGCCCTCGCCCGCTCGCTCGCGTGCCCGCCCTCGCCCGCTCGCTCGCCCTCGCCCGCTCGCTCGCGTGCCCGCCCTCGCCCGCTCGCTCGCGTGCCCGCCCTCGCCCGCTCGCTCGCGTGCCCGCCCTCGCCCGCTCGCTCGCGTGCCCGCCCTCGCCCGCTCGCTCGCGTGCCCGCCCTCGCCCGCTCGCTCGCGTGCCCGCCCTCGCCCGCTCGCTCGCGTGCCCGCCCTCGCCCGCTCGCTCGCGTGCCCGCCCTCGCCCGCTCGCTCGCGTGCCCTCCCTCTCGCTCGCGTGCCCTCCCTCTCGCCCCCGCCCTCCCTCTCGCCCCCGCCCGCCCTCTCGCCCCCGCCCGCCCGCCCGCCCTCTCGCCCCCGCCCGCCCGCCCTCCCTCTCGCCCCCGCCCGCCCGCCCTCCCTCCCTCTCGCCCCCGCCCGCCCGCCCTCCCTCCCTCTCGCCCCCGCCCGCCCTCCCTCCCTCCCTCTCGCCCCCGCCCGCCCTCCCTCCCTCTCGACCCCGCCCGCCCTCCCTCCCTCTCGCCCCCGCCCGCCCGCCCTCCCTCCCTCTCGCCCCCGCCCGCCCGCCCTCCCTCCCTCTCGCCCCCGCCCGCCCGCCCTCCCTCCCTCTCGCCCCCGCCCGCCCGCCCTCCCTCCCTCTCGCCCCCGCCCGCCCGCCCTCCCGCCCTCCCTCTCGCCCCCGCCCGCCCGCCCTCCCTCTCGCCCCCGCCCGCCCGCCCTCCCTCTCGCCCCCGCCCGCCCGCCCTCCCTCTCGCCCCCGCCCGCCCGCCCGCCCTCCCTCTCGCCCCCGCCCGCCCGCCCGCCCTCCCTCTCGCCCCCGCCCGCCCGCCCTCCCTCCCTCTCGCCCCCGCCCGCCCGCCCTCCCTCTCGCCCCCGCCCGCCCGCCCTCCCTCTCGCCCCCGCCCGCCCGCCCTCCCTCTCGCCCCCGCCCGCCCGCCCTCCCTCCCTCTCGCCCGCCCTCCCTCCCTCTCGCCCGCCCTCCCTCCCTCTCGCCCGCCCTCCCTCTCGCCCGCCCTCCCTCTCGCCCGCGCGCTCCCGCCCTCTCTCTCGCTCTCGCCCGCTCTCTCTCTTGTCCCCCCTCTCTCGCACTCCCTCTCTCGACCCCCCCTCTCTCGCCCCCCCTCTCTCGCCCTCACCCTCTCTCGCCCGCTCTCTCGCTCTCGCCCTCTCACTCTGGCGCGCTCTCGCCCCGCTTCTCGGCGCGCGCTCTCGTCCTCCCTCTCTTTCGCTCCCCCCTCTCTCTCTCTCTCGCTCCCCCCTCTCTCTCTCGCTCCCCCCTCTCTCTCTCGCTCCCCCCGGCTCTCTCGCTACCCCCCCTCTCTCTCGCTCCCCCCCCTCTCTCTCGCTCCCCCCCCTCTCTCTCGCTCCCCCCCCTCTCTCTCGCTCCCCCCCCTCTCTCTCGCTCCCCCCCCTCTCTCTCGCTCCCCCCTCTCTCTCTCGCTCCCCCCCCTCTCTCTCGCTCCCCCCTCTCTCTCTCGCTCCCCCTCTCTCTCTCTCACTCCCCCTCTCTCTCTCTCTCGCTCCCCCTCTCTCTCGCTCCCCCTCTCTCTCTCTCTTGCGCTCTCGTTTTCCCTCGCTTGCTCTCTCGCTCTCTCCCTCGCGCGCTCTCGCTCTCCCTCGCGCGCTCTCGCTCTCCCTCGCGCGCTCTCGCTCTCCCTCGCGCGCTCTCGCTCTCCCTCGCGCGCTCTCGCTCTCCCTCGCGCGCTCTCGCTCTCCCTCGCGCGCTCTCGCTCTCCCTCGCGCGCTCTCGCTCTCCCTCGCGCGCTCTCGCTCTCCCTCGCGCGCTCTCGCTCTCCCTCGCGCGCTCTCTTGCTTGCTCTCTCTCTCGCGCGCGCTCTCTCGCTTGCTCTCTCTCTCGCGCGCGCTCTCTCGCTTGCTCTCTCTCTCGCTCGCGCTCTCGTGCACTCTTGCCAGTTCTCTCTCGCGTGCCCTCACACTCTCTCGTCCTCGCTCTCGCTCGCACATGCGCTTGCATAATTTATCTATCATAAATTATGTCAATTGAAAAATCAACTAAACGATTGTCTGGGCAGAGTTGCCTTGAACACATTGGTAGCACTGCTTTATCTAGTGTTCCTAAAAGTAACGTTGTAGCACATGTATCGGTCAGCTTCACTTGTTTTTCCAAAGCTGCAAATAACTCATTGTACATTTCTGCCATTTTAAAGCAGTGTGCATGTTTTCTCATTTTCAGTCCATAGTCTAAAAGATAAATAGGTGGAACTCTTACAGGCAGTAGACAGTTGGGGATTATTTTGGAGTTGATGATTACTTAGTACTTGCGCACAACAATATTTTCTGGCCATTTGCCAAAAATAGTAGCACTTGGCTGGTGTCTTCTGGAAGTACAAGGGATGAATAGTTAATTTATTTGGCACAGTGCATGGGATTGTGATCAGGAGACGGGTGACAGCATTTGATGTACATTGTATAAATTCCTTTTATCTTATGATCCTGGAACAGCCCCCAAATCATGTTATGATCCTAAACCTAACTGCCAATTTTATGATCCTGGTTGAGACATCAAATTGTTATGATCTAGTTAGGAACCAAAAACCTTTCTGTTAAAACTTTACAAAGGCTGACATGCAGGGAACTTCTTAAGAGAACAAAACCACAAGATTCCATGGTTATGAACGAATAACAATGTTATTACACAAGTGAGTAAAGTCATACCATCTGTAACACACACCGAATTTAGTTCTTAATACCCATAATTAATATGTGGTAAAAAAGATGTAAATGAATTGTGGTGAAACACCCCCACACACATCAAGTTGCCAGTGTAATCAAAACTGATCTAGCCTGAAATTCTGTCTTAAAAACCATTCTGTCTCAAAGACGGCTCCTATTGATCATTCTCCTGTCCTGGGTCCATGATTTCTTTTGCTCCAAATCTGTCCTCCAGCACCACTCCAACTTATCACCAGCATTTGCCTGAGTTTCCTGAACAGACTCCGTGTAGTTCAGTTCCCCAATCAGCAATTACACCTCATGCCTGCGTGGGATTTTGTTCTCTTTAGGACTTCACTGAACCCAAGCTACACAGAGCTATATAACTGCTGGGTCCCCAACTTGACGTATTCACTGTAGTACAGTTAGAAATAAGCACTACTAACATGGAGTAGACATCTCTCTCTCTCTGTCTCACAGTTTGCTGACCTTTGGTTTTTGTCTCTTGAACTAACAGCTAACCTGCTTACAACTGCTTCAGATTCCTTAGTCCTGATAGCACCTGAGCTATTCAGCTGCTCCTATACACAGAATCTTTTGTTCGGCTGCCTTCCCAGAAGTACAGCTAACTGCCACACAGCTGCAATGGAGTTTGTCTCTCTTTCTCCTATAAGCTGTTCTTTTTTAAAGTCTGATGTGATGGGTTTTTCCTCCTGCCTTTTTTTTGTATATGTTCCTGACCTGTTTAAAACCTCGCAATAAGTGCTACTGCTGTGGCTGGGTAGAAATGAACGTAAACACCAGCTAACAACTGTGAGTTCTGTTGTGCTGAGTACATGGATACAACAGGAGGATTTCATCACATATGGCGTTGCCTTTCCAGGTCTGTGACCTATAATCCTGTGACTGGTGCTGCAGGCAACACTTCATCTGTAGTCTAATCTGTCTTGTTTAAAAATGAAAATATTTCTGCACTATAATAGTGCTGACTTTAAATGACTTTACAGTTGTAAAAACGCACTCATTTCTGTCATTGTTGAATTGCCTTCCTGTTTTAGGCTGTGCCCCTGCACCAGGTCATTATGATATTAAAGAGGTGGAGGGTTCCAAGGGTCCTGTATCTTTTGAAAAAGCGCACAGATTTAAAAAGCAAAAAGGTAGGTGTACTCTTTCTGAGAGTTAAGGCTTTTTCTGTTGTAGGGGAGTGGTCATTGTTCTGTAATCACTTAAAATTTGAAACTTGCTCCCTTAAACATAGGAACAGTGGGGTGTTAATGATAACTGCTCTAGCAATAGCTGGAATGATCCCACTAAGATAGGTGATAAACACATAGTGGAAATAGAACTTTGTTTATAGCTAGCCTAAATCAAATACAATACCTAACTCACTATAAAAATCATTACTTAATGACAGCAATCACATCAGCAGAAAGCTTCTAATCAAGTATGTGATACAGCAGGCTCTGTATATTTTCATTTCACTGTCAACTATGTTGTTTTGACCATGAGTGAATCTAAATGATTTTCATTTCACATGCTGCTGTTATGGTGATTCTTAATAACTGCAACTATATTCAAAATAATTGCAGAGTACTATATAGAATTCTGCAATTCCAGAAATGTATGTAGTAATTTAAAGTAGGAATGCAACCTGATATGTTCTTATACAATTAAATTCTGTATGAATACCATAGCAGTAATGTTGATTTGCCATGCCAAAGCAATTGGTATAATTAACAAGTATTGATTATCACAGATAAGCTGCTAATAGATCTCCTTTGCTTTCTTAAATCTAAACGTCCTTAAAAAAATGTATCAGTGGTCAGGTTGGTGTCGAGACAAGTATGGAACTGTGATGTGTGAGCTGGACTGATGTGAGAGTTGAGGTGTGTCCTCCCTATTCAGTCCCGGTAGGCAGCTGAGAGTATACTGGGGGTGAGGAATGAGTGATAAATTGTTGACAATTGTTAAATTGAAAAAATATTTTTGTAGTCTATGTTGCCAAAACTTGCTGATATAGTGGATGTGCAATGCAGTATTCCTCCAGAAATATTTTTCTCTTTCAGATACAGGAAACCCTCAGGTAGTTGTTGAAACTGAGAAGGGTCTGATATCACCAAGTTCACGGAAGAATCTCAACTTTGGAGCAGTTAGTAAAACTAGTTAAATTATTTAAAAATGCATTTTTAAAAATTATTTGGTTCTGAATGGTGTAGATTTCAACTCTAGTACTGTTTGACACTTGTAGACATGATTAGGTTTACATAATAATTGTAGACAAGGCGAACATTTTTAAAAAATGATTGTCGCTTTTGCTATTGAATGCTTTACATATTTGCTGGTACTAAAGGTGCTTATATTGGGGATTGTGCATCATCAGTAACTCCATCTCTGCTGGCTTGATGAATTTTGGCTTGTGGAGCTGGTTCTCACTGTGCACAGGTGTTCATTGGTCAGTGCAGGCCAGTACTACTAATTTGTGCCCTTGACAATCTATGCTAGTGAAAAAGTAGTCCCTTAAATCTAGACTAGAAAACTAGTAACAATACTACCTTGGAAAGAAACTGTACAGAAAAATGAACAGATTCTGCCATGTTCTTATTGAATTGTGGAGCAGGCTGTATGGGTTACACCTATGATAAAGAAGTTTAAAGAGAGTTTGCTGTCCAAAGGAGCTCTTATTTATTTTGGCTCAGCGAGTCAAGTATCTCAGAACAGATATAGTAAAAGGGAAGTAAACCTGTACCAACAGTTAACAGCTAGTTAGATTGGCACTGAATAAATATCACTGGGTTATCAAAGATGGTGAAAATTGGATGTAGGTTTGCTCGCTGAGCAGGAAGGTTCATTTCCAGACGTTTCGTTACCCTAGTAGGTAACATCTTCAGTGGGCCTCAGGCGAAGCAATGCTGAAAATTCCTACTTTCTATTTATGTTTGGGTTTCTTTGGGTTGGTGATGTTATTTCCTGTGGCAGTGTCACTTCCTGTTCCTTTTCTTGGGGTAGTAGATAGAATCTAACTCGATGTGTTTGTTGATAGAGTTCCAGTTGGAATACCATACTTCTAGGAATTCTCGTGCGTGTCTTTCTTCCTGCTCAGTGAGCAAACCTACATCCAAAACCTCAACCTGAGTTACAAATCTTCTCAAAACTCACTATGGTGAAAATTATTTATTTTCTTGAAAGCCAAAGGTTTAGTAATGTAACTTGTAGTGGTCTGTAATGCACAAAATAATTCTGTGCCTGTTCCAGGCGAGAATACGGTCAGAATGTTGTCCTGCTCTCTGTAAAGTCCTGCATCTTAGTTTCAAATATTTTAAAATCCGTTTGAGAGAATGACTCTTTTTTTTTCCGTGGCACAAAGTGTTAGTCTTGGCTGATCTGAGGCTCCTGTTGTTTACTGTAATCAAATTCAGACCTCAGAATCATAACAAATTTGATTTCCACAATTCATTTACAAGCTGAAGATTGCTGGTAATGACAGCATTTTGTGCCACCACGAAGCACTTTCTGTAGACGTGCCTGTTCATATTATTCTTAAATGTGACATTTTGTTGATTTTTAATGGGAGTGTTTCTTGTCTGAATTGCCTTTAGAACAATGCCCAGAAGGATGCGACTTCTGCTTTGGAGCTTAAAAAGCAGAAAATGTTGGAGCAAGAGGCAAGTAGACAAAAAAAACTGGCATCTATTTTTGCTATTATGTAAAAAGTAACACTCAGAAATAGGAATAGTAGCAGCAAAAATGATGGTGTTCCTTGATCTTTCAGATGATTCCCTGCAGTTAATATCATAGCAATACTAGACAGGGGGGAAATAAACCCCTTATGTTACACAGGGATCACATACTATATTCAGATAAAGCAGGAAAGAGGTGAAAGGTTAACATCATAGATGCATAGAATAAGGGTGAGATTTTGTGCTAATCAAGGATAGAAGAGATTGAGGCTGTCTAAGCAATTGATACTGCGTTTAGAGGGTTTCACAATTTTCCAGGGCCGGTTGTTCTCTCTGAATGGAATTATTTACCTTTTGGCCAAGGAGGTAAAAGCTGTGGGTGCTCTTTTGGGGGTGAGGAAAGAAATGAGGCTGGTATTCAAGTGCTTCTCAAGTAGGTGGAGTTTTTGATCTTGCCACAGATAAAGGTTCTTTTTTTAAAAAAAAGGACTTCAGCATTGCTGGCAAGACCAGCATTTATTGCCCATCCCTAGTTGACCTTGAGGAGCTGCTTCCTTGAACTATCACAGTCATTGTGGTGTAGGTATACCCAAGTGTTGTTAAGCACTAACGTTTGATCCAGCAACACTAAGGAACTGAGATGTAGCTTCATGTCAGAGTGATATTTGGCTTTGAAGGGAACTTGCAGGTGCGCTTGCTAATTTGTCAAGGTGGATTGCTTTGATCTGGATGGTGTTAGCCTTTGAGGATTGTTGGAGCTGTACCGTTTCAGACAAATGGAAAGTGTTCCATCTTAACCCTGATTTGTTTCTTACAGGTAGACAGGCCTTTTGAAGTTAAAATGAGTATGCCTGCTGCAAAGTTCTTTGCCTCCAATCAGATCTTGTAGCTACATTACTTAGATGGTGGTTCCGTTCAGTTGTAAATGGATATTGGTGGGTGATTGCAATGACTTTGAATGTGATGGGGCGATATTTAGTTTCCTTCATGTTGGAGAAAAGCCTGACTAAGAAGTTTCAATTTATTCTAAACTAGAACAACCCATTCACAATACTATCTTTGCTCTTGCCAGTTGTAGTATTAAGATATTTTTCTCCCCTCACTTTACTATGATCCCCTCTTCCAAGAGGTTTGGACCTTGGGCCTCTGCATTGACATGGTTAATTCAAAAATTAAATTTTAATTCAGTAAGTACTATGTATGAAATTCCTGTAATTATCATCAGATCCTTTCTATCCTTTGGTCCTTCAGTTTTTAATATCTTCAGCCAATGATAGAGCATTTGTAATCTGTACATGATAAATGTAGAAAAATATTTTCTGAAATGTAGTGAAGACTAACATTTATATAATATCCTTTCATATAGAAAAATATTTACATAAAATTAATATACAATTGTAGATCCGTTGCCTGCTGCAACAGCGTGGAGAACAGGACAAAAGACTTCAGACCTTAGAAGAGGAGCTGAAGAAGATCGAAAGTAAACTTACTGCAGTTATGAGAGAAAAAACATCCCTGACATCAAATATTGCTTCCCTAGAAAGACAACTTGCTGATCTCCACAAAGCCAATGAGTTACTCAAAACAAAGGTATTGGTTAAGTATATCTGCACTTGACTAAGAATACACTGCTAATTATCTGGTTTAAGACTTTGGGTACATTTATCTTCATTCTAAATCAATTACAATTACAGACTAACTTTAAAAGAGCCAATCTAATGTTTACTAGTCCTTCGTTACAAGAGTTCGTCCAGATACAAATATGATCTTGCAAGCTTATAGTGTTTAAGTTTACCATAACAAGTGCAAAGGAAATGATGCTTAATAAAAGCAGCTGTTTACTATCTATCCACATTGTTGTTAAGTAACTTTGATCAAAGACATCCTAAACTCTTATTGGCTTAGTGTATGAGCAATTGATATCAAAGAATGTGGTGCTGGAAAAGCACAGCTGGCCAGGCAGCACCCGAGAAGCAGAAGAATTGACGTTTTGAGCATAAGCCCTTCATCAGGAATGAGGGAGTGGCCCAAGGGGGCTGTGAAATAAATGGGAAAGGGTGGGGCAGTGGGTGGGGAAGCTGAGAATGTGTTAGATAGATGATGAAGGTGATCGGTTGGAGAGAAGGGTGGAGCGGATAGTTGGAAAGGAAGGTGGCCAGGTCAAGGGGGCAGTGCCGCTTTGGAAGGTTGCATCTGGAATAAGATGGGGGGAGGGAAAATGAGGAAGGTGGTGAAATCCATATTGATCCCATGTGGTTGGAGGGTCCCAAGATGGAAGATGTGGCGTTGTTCCTCCAGACATTGGGTGGTAAGGGTTTGGCGGTGGAGGAGGCCCAGGACCTTCATGTCCTTGGTGGGGTGGGGGGGGAGTTAAAGTGTTTGGCCACAGGCCAGTGGGGTTGTTTGGTGCGTGTGTCCTGGAGATGTTCTCTGAAGCATTTTGTAAGTAGGCGTCCTGTTTCCCCAATGTAGAGGAGACCACATCAGGAGCAATGAATACAGTAGATGATGTGTGTGGAAGTGCAGGAAATCTGACAGATGTGGAAGGCTCCTTTGGGGCCTTGGATGGGGTGAGGGGATAGTATAGATGCAAGTTTCCCATTCTTGCAGTGGCAGGAGAAGGTGTCGGGAGGGGAGGGTGGGTTGGTGGGAGGGCATGGACCTAACAAGGGAGTCGCTGAGGGAATCGTCTTTATGGAATGCAGATACGGGTGGGGAGGGAAATATATTCTTGGTGGTCGAGCCTGTTTGTGGGTAGTGGAAACTGGAGAGGATAATGCAATGTATGCAGAGGTTTGTGAGGTGGAAGGTTTTTGTCCTTGTTGCGGTTGAAGGGGTGGGGTTTGAGGGCGGAGGTGCAGGTAGTAGACGAGATACACTTGAGGGCATCATTGCCACGTGGGAGGGAAATTTATGACCTTTGAAAAAGAGGCCATCCGGTGTGTTCTGTGGTGGAATTGGTCCTTCTGGAAGCAGGGGTGGTGGAGGTGGAGGAATTGGGAATAAGGGATAACGTTTTTTTACAGGAGGCAGAGTGGGAGGAGGTGTAGTACAGGTACCTTTGGGAGTTGGTGGGTTCTCTTGCTCCTGGGATGCTGCTTGACCAGCTGTGCTTTTCCAGCATCACACTCTTCGACTCTGATCTCTAGTAGCTGCAGTGCTCACTTTCTCCTAGTTGATTATCAACAATTCATAATCAATCTTGGACTAGTTAAGGTCAGAAGTCCAACAGGTTTATTTGAAATCACAAAATCTGAAAGCCCCTGATTTCAAATAAACCTGTTGGACTATAATCTGGTGTCATGTGACTTCTGACCTTGTCCACCCCAGTTCAACACTTACATCTCCACATCATTGGACAATGCATGCCCAATTCCTGTTTGGTTTCTTTAAAAGTAATGTTAATTTGAATAACATCATTTCCTGCTGTCTCCTCATTCAATCATTTTATTAGGTTGCCTTTTTTATAATTGTTATATGCTGTTTAGATTACGAATTCCATAGGTAAGCTAAAATGGTATCACTGAAGCTGTTTTGTTGACCTTACTCAAACAGAATACAGTATAATTCCTAACTTGCTTGATCAAGTTAAAATTAATCGATGGAAAGTAACTCAATCCTATACCAGAATCAATCCTTATCCTTTTAAATTTTTGCTCTTGATGTGACTGAAGAGATATGCGTGGTATACTAGTTGCTTTCATTATATTCTTGGTAGTTCATTCATGCTTTTATTGCATAAAAGAAATTTGAGCTTTGGTTTGGCCCTCCTTTTGATGTTTGTCCAGTACAGTAAGATTGTTTGTTTTTTCAATTTTTTTATTCACTTGTGGGATGTGGTCATCGTTGGTTGGACTCTGTGGTTGCATTTGATAAAGTGGTGAATTGCCTTGAACTGCTGCAGTCCATTTGCTGTAAATAGACCCACAATGCCATTAGGGAGGCAAATTCCAGTATTTTGACACAGTGACACTGAAAGAACAGTGATCTCATTCTAAGTCAGGACAGTGAGTGCCTTGGATGGAACTTGCAGGTGTTGGTTGTTTCCACGTATTTGCCTTGTTCTTTGTGGTGAGTTTAGAATGTGCTTTTTAAAGAACCTTTTGTAAATTTCTGTTGTGCATCTTATGGATGGTCCACACTGCTATTGAATATCAGTGCTGAAGCAAGTGAATGTTTGTGGATATGGTGCTAATTTAAGAAGTTGGTTTCAAGCTTCTATTGTTGGGACTGCACTAATCCAGCCAAATCATGCCACACAAGTACAGGATGGGAGAGTGCTAAATGCTGGACTAGTTGTTCATTTAAGATCTGAAATTTTTCTTGTGAAGAAATGTTATAGGAATATGGGCCAGAGGTAGGCATGTGGAGTTAAGCTACAGCTCCATCATGATTTCATTGAATGTTGGAACAAGCTTAAGGGGCTGAATGACCAATGCATGTTCCTATGCTCCTAAATGGACAGTATCCTCCTGATTTATGCCATGTTGATAGTGGACAGACTTTGGGGAGTCAGGAGGTGACTTTTTCACTGCAGGATCCTTGGCTGTTATCCTCTTGTATTTATGGCTAGTCTAGTTTCTGGTCAATTTCTTTTTAGAGGTTGATTTATGATGGGAGATTGAGCAATGGTAATGTAATTGAATGTCAAGGGGCAAAAGTTGGATTATTTTTTATTGGAGGTGGTCATTGCCTGGCACTTGTGTGACATGATTGTTATTTGCCAGTACTTAGTCCAAATCTGGATATTGAGATCTTGCTGAATTTGAGCATGAATTGCTTCAATACCTGAGAAGTTACGAATGCTGCTGAATATTGTGTAATTGTCAGTGAACATTCCCAGTTCTGCCATTATGAGGGAAAGTCATTGGTCAAGCAACTGAACATTTTTGGATTACAAGAGATAATCTGACTACAATTAGATAACAATGAAACTATTTGATTGGTGTCCCATTGAACTGGACAACAGTGGAGAGAGTTTTTTTAAATGTGCAGTGTAACATTCAGATCTGTTTATTTTAATTTTGGATTTTTATTATTTATTACATAATATATCTTATTTTATCTTATTAGAACAAATTGATTTGGGAATGTTTATAGGACTGTAAATGCTGGTAATACTGCAGGTCAAGCAGCACCTCAGAATGGAGAAAATTAATACTTCAGGTTGATTTTTTTTCTTTAAATACTGCAAGTTAAGTATGCCCTCCATGAATGGGTACTTGTACTGATTTTGGTGCAGAATGCCATATTAAATAAGAATGGTATCATAAGAATAAAATATCACTCATTTCATATCGCCCATCATTTTTAAAAATCCCATCTACCACCCTCTGAGAAGAACAACTGGAAATCACCAACCCAAAGAAACCTAAACACACAAATAGAAAGTGGGACGTAACTCCAGCACTTGGAGGGTCACTGATGTTACCTTGTATTGTGACAAAACTTCCAGCTCAGTGAGCAAACGTGCATCCTGAACCTCAACCTGAGCTACAAATCTTTCAAAACTTGCGAAAGGACAAACTGTATTAGTGCTCTGAGTATAATATTTGTTTTTTTGTTTCCTTCAGTTTTCTGATGATTGTACTAAGAAGAAAATTAATGCTCTGTGCTTGGAATTGATTGAAGTAAAGAATAAAACTGATGCCAAGGACAAGGTATTTGAAGCTTGACTAAATTAGTTTGGGGGATGATGCAGTCTTATTATATGTGGCAAACTTCTGAACTTCATTGTCATCCTTGCCAACCCACCACCACGACCATCTGCTTGGCCTGGTTTTTTAAAAAAAACTGCTGCCATTTGGAGTCCCTTGAAGGTCTGAGTGATTTTATAGTAGGGAAGGTTCCTGCAAAAGTTTGGAGCTACGTATGTAGTTGTGGTTGAGGTATAGATCAGTTTTGGTTGTCATTGAATGGCAGAACAGACATGAGATGCTAACGGACTATCTTCTGGACAAGGTTACTGTCTGTGAATCTATGCTGTTGATTGTAGAATGTGCAAAGGTCGAATATCTTCCACTATTGCTAGATGACAGGACCATTGTCAAGGAAGTTAATCTGGTAGTAAAGTCACATCCTGTATTTCTTTGTAAAATGTATATAATTTAATGCTGCAAGTTTGAGAATAAATTATCTATTCATATTCCAGCTCTTTGAGGTAGTGACATTCTTGTTAGAATTTTAGATTATTTTAGTAAGTGAGCACTAGTTTTCGTGACTTCTGCAAATACACAGGCCCCTAAATTGTTTTACATGCAAGCAAAATAAATAAAAACCACAATAGACAATTCGTCCCATTTTAAAACCTATCCTATCATCCAGCTGAAGAATCAACTAGACCTTGTGCTATATCTCCACTTTTTTCATCCCTTAAATTTTATCATATGCCTTGAACCTCCTCAACGACTGAGCATCTATGGAAAAGTGAATGCCAAGGTCACATCCTTTTTAATGAAGCAATTTCTTTTCACCTCAGTCTTAAATACTGGCCCTTTTTCATTCTTAGACTGTGACTCACTAATATTAGGCAGCCCAACTGGCAGAAAGGAACATCCTTCCATCATCTGTCGTAACCTACCCCTGAGACATTTTTAATGTCATCTGTCAATGCTGAACCTGATCCACTCGAGCTGTCCTCTTGAGGCCTATCGTTTCATTCCAGGATCCATGTAAGATACTAAAGGTACACTCAGTTGAAGGAAAAACTCTATATAATTCTCCAGGTGTAGTCTTACTAATGTCCTAATTAATTGGACTAAGTCAACTTTCCTCTTATAATTGAATCCTTTTGTGATATTGGCTTATATTTTTGGTTTTCTTATTACAGTTGGTACTTATTGACTTTGGTTAGCTTGTTGTTTATAAATCTCAATTTTTGTTTTGGGTGATGAAATCACATTTTTGTTCCCGTTTTAAAGGTGAATGAGCAAATTTCAAAGGTAAAGTCTGACACCACATGAACCATTAAATTGAGAAATAGAAGTTGGAGTATGGAGAAAGCATGCTAATTTTCTGAGTGAGCCTCTCAGATCCCTGAGTTCAAGTCTCACCTGAACAGGGAAACAGTCAAAGTAATAAATTAACTATTTTTTAAGAAGTTTATCAATAAAGATAAGGTGTAAAAAAAAATGCTAAGTAGCACAATTAGCTAATGAAACCAATTTTGCCCTTTGTGTTCACGCAGAGTTGTAGAGACAACCTACTTCTCCTCCTTTCTCTTTCTTTCTTGCTTTCATTCTCTCTCTCTCTCTCTCTCTCTCTCTCTCTCCCTCCCCTATCTGTCTCTGTGTCTTTTTTTTCCTCTTTTACATTCATGCACTCCTACACCACCTAAACATTGCCCTCACCACTGCATTAAGTATTCAAGGGCACACACTGATGGTGTGTGAATGAAAATTGTAACACCAATCCCTAACTTGTAACTGAGTAAGGGTGGTTAAGCTTGAATTTTTTCTGGTTAGCTACTTCTGATATAAAACAGCTGAGGCATTGCGAGAGTGACTCTATTTTCTCCTATCTCTTTCCACTCTCAGGACACTGAAATCTTGCATGCCAACATTGTAATCTTTCTTAGTAAAGCTTGTTTTCTAATTTCCCAGGAGCAGGAAATCCTGAAGGTATGTTTTACCTGGGCATATAATGCTAACCTCAGATATTATGGAGCATTTATTTCACTTGTCCTTAAAGCTCATATATAAAATATTCAGACACTTTGTTTGTGCCTTCATTTCCAATACTTTTCATTGTTTTCTATTTCTTTTAATCTAATAGTAGATCATACTGCTTGTAATAGCTTTTGTTTAATGAATTAATGGCATGCCATTGTCTTTTTGCATGATTGTAATGGGTGGTGTAAAATATCCTGGTATTTCAGTAACTTGATCTAGGAATTAGGGTGAGAGTTTAGAATAATTATTCAAACAGTAATATATCTTTTGGCAAGTGTCATTTACATCTTTCTTAATAGAAATATTTTTGGATGTTGGGAGGTGAGTTGCCCAGTGTAGAATTCCCAACTTGCGTCTGCTCTTGTCTCCACAATACTTATATGGTTGGTAGATTGATTCAGTTCCATCTATAGTCAATGGAAATCCCTGGGATATTAATGGGGGATCCAGTAATTGCAAGGGACGATGGTTAGTTTTTTTTCTAGCTGGAAATGGTTATTACCTGGCATTTGCATGGTGTAGATGCTGCTTGTCGTCTATTGCCCCAAATCTGAATATTTCTTTGAGAACTACTTAACAAATGTATGTATTTTTCAACCAAATTTGCTTCAAGATAATTAAATTTAGAGGTTGGTTAAGTGGTAGTGCTCACTGTTGGATTTTTGTTTCCTTCATTAAAGGAATGTAGATATCACTGGCTAAGCTAGCATTTATTGGCCATTCCAATTAGCCCCTCAGAATTTGGTGGTATGCTGCTTTCTTCAACCAGTAGTTGTTTCAAGTGTAGGAATAGCCACAGTTCTGTCAGGAGGGCCTTTCAGGATTTTGTCCCAATGGTTGAGAAAGAATGGCAATATAGTTGCAAGTCAGAATGGTAGGTGACTTTGAGGGAAATGTACATTTGATTCTCTTCACACATTTTTTGCTGCTTTAGTCTTTCTTGGTATCTAGTCGGTATTGCCATTTGTTACTTGTGTATGAATATCACAAAATTGCAAAATACATTTGCATGCTATTCCTCTCCTAATTCAGTGCTGGCTATGTTTTATCTGTGATCCTTGTGAATGTTACCGTATTGTTTTGTATCTGATTAAATTCTATGTTCTAGGAGATCAGTTATCTTCAGATTAGTTTGGAAGGTCAAGTGAAACTTCTGCAAGCTGATCTGGAAGCTTCTAAGGCTGCAGCTGCAGCATTGCAAGAAAGAAATGAATCACTGGGTATGTTCTCAATAGTAAAATGCTGAAATTGAAATAGCTAGCTAAATTTTGATGATTTTTCTTTAAGTTTATAAATCATGATATTGTTGTTGGATGTACGGGTCTTTTGCATTGTATGCATTTTATAGCAATTTAGGTTTCAAACTGTTAACCCTGGAACTCTGGCAATCTTCCAATGTTGTATTCTCAATTGCTCATCATGTCTATCTGAGATTGGAATAAACTGCACTCTTTATTATTCCAACAGAGGAGATGCATCAGGAAGCTAAAGCCCATAACGAAAGCCTGGAGGTAGAAATGGATCGATTTCATGGTAATACTCAAGACAATTTACTGGTTCAACCATTCTTGTTTACAGAGAATATTGTTTATTCATTCAGTGGGTTGTGGGTGTTGCTGGATGGGCTAGCATTTATCACCTGTCCCTTTTTGTCTTGGAAAAGGCGGTGGTGAACTGCCTTTTGGAATAGGTAGATGCTGTTAGGGAGGGAGTTCCAGAATTTTGACCCACTGATTCTGAAGAAATAGCAATATATTTCCAAGTCAGGATGGTGAGTGACTTAAATGCAAACTTGGAGGTTGTGGTGTTCCCAAATGTCTGCTGCCCTTGTCCTTCTAGATAGTACTGGTCATTGTTTGTTATTTAGAGAGCTTTGATGAAAGTATAGACAGTGTACACTGCCGCTATTGAGAGTCAGCTGTGAAAGAGCTGAATGGTTGGTGCCAATCAAGCTGGCTACTTTTACTTGAATTGTGTCAAGCTTCTGGAATGTTGTTGGAGCTGCATTCCTGTAAGTATTCCATCTCACGCTAGGCATGGGTGTCATCAATTGTGGACAGGCTTTGGAGAGTTTTTCCATTCGTTTATGGAATATTGGCATGGCTGGCTGATCCAGAATTTATTTGCATTCACAGCTGTGGGTCTGGGGACAAATGTAGGCCACACCAGATAAAAACCTAGACTTCTTTTCATAAAAAGACATGAATGAACCAGATATGTTTTTATGACAGGTGTTGTATAGTTGCCATTAGGCTAGCTTTTTTTAAAATTCCAAACTCTTCCTTTTCTTTTAATGAATTTGAATTTTACTTTCTGCTGTTGTGGGATTTGAATCCATAACCCGAGAAAATTAGCCAAGGATTCTGAATTACTAGTCCAGTGACATTAGCATCACACCACTTGTCAAGAATTGATGATGTGCTAGAGTTCCTAGCATCTCACCTGCTCTTGTAGTCATAGTATTTACAGTCAGTTCTGCTGTAACCCTGTAGTTCCTTTCTCATGCAATCGCATGTTATAAGAAAATCGTGTAATAACAGCACCATTTAAACTAATGGGCCAGAATTGCATTATAACCAATACACGCTTTAAAAATTTGCACCATAGAAACTGTGTCCACAATTCACCGAACGTGCTATAGTGAATTTGCATTAACAAAACGTGCATTTTAACAGAACAATCTATATATGGCAGATAGAGTTCAGTTCTTGGATTGATGGTAACTTCCAAGAAGTTGATAATAGGATTTGGCAATGGTAATACCATTGATGTCATGTGGTGATGATTGGATTCCCTCTTGTTGAAGGTTGGCCTTTGGCAATTTCAGTCCAAGCCTCGATATTGCCCACGTCTAATTAAATTTGAACATGGACTGCTTCAGTATTTGAGGAGTTGCAAATGATGCTGAACATTGTGTAGTCGTCAGTGAACAACCTCCCTTCTGACTTCATGATAGACAGGAGATCATTGATGTAGTAGCTAAGGCACATCTCGTTGTTCATGTAGCTAACTTGCAGCCTTTGGGACTTGACATGGAAGTTAACAATTTCAAAGTATAAATAGCTTCCCCCATGTTCATTAGTTTTCCCGCATCCTCCAGTCTTGTTCTGCACGGGTTTCTCTTAGTGCAGCCAAACTATTTTTATCTAATTACACTTCCCATTAATGTGGATTCAATATTTATTTCTCCCCCAGCTTAAAAGCAATCCCCTTGTAGTTTTGCTATGGCTCCATCTTGTCAAACTCTGTTGAATGCTGCCTTAATGTTGGGGGCAATCACTCCCCTCTTCTGGTATACAGCTCTTTTGCAGCTGAGTGAATCCAAATTGGGCATCAGTGTGTGTTTGTGTTAGATTTATGTACAGGATGAAATGGGCAATTTTTCACATTCGGTATATATAATTAGTATTGTACTAAAACAGCTTATCTGGGGTTACATGAAGTTCTGAAGGGCAAGCTTTCTGTACTTTTGTTGAAATTTTTGTCAGGGCACATAGTATCCAGTGCCTTCAAGCTATTCCTTTTGTCACATGCAGTGAATTGAACTGGTGGAGGGCGGCCATTTGGGGTGCTGGATACTTTTTCCTTTGTCTCCTTGCAATTACTTTGCCATGATAAATACTTTGATCTATGAAGTTTATTCGCACTGAGTTGCCTGAAAATTGCTTTCTCTCTTTCGCTGCTTTTCTGCCTAATCTCACCCCAGGGTAAGTCTTATTTCTACCTGGGTATTAGTAAAAGTCATGTGTCAGTAAAATTGTGGGTTAGAAAAAGAAAGTAGTAATTTTAATGTTTATCAAGGAGAGAGTTGTCTTCATTCAAAGCATAAGTGGGTAAATGGTTTCTTCCTATTCAATAAAAGATTATATTAACAGGATTTTTTTAAATTAACCAGCTCTCACTGAGGAGCTGCGTGGAGAGAATAAAGCCTTGCATGGTTACTTGGATAATGCCAACGAACAAGTTCAGGTAATTGTTTGCACAGAGCATTCAATTTCTTTTTACTGTACCTTTTTCATTCTCCCTTGCGTCCTGATTGTGTTGACAGATGATCTGATTGCGGATAATATCCATATCTGACCTCTTTATGTCCGTTTGATTTAGGTTAGATTATTCAGCCATCCATGGCATTAAGAATGATCCTGCATGCAGTTTGTAATATTGTGCTTCCGGTAGGGGTCACTGGGCAGCATTTCTGTCTGAACCCCTTGTTGTCTTGCCTCAGTGTACAATTTGCATAACATTGCCAAGGGATTAAATCTAGGTCTTAACTGTGCTGTGTGGTTCAAATATTTGTTCTCTGTATTTGTTAAGCTGCAAGGGAGTCACCCATTTGTTTTTAAAAATCTACAAAAGATAATCATTTGATATTTACTTGTTGCTTTCCATTTTTATTGTTTATGGGTGTGGATGGCCAGGCCAGCATTTAATGTCTATCCATAATTGAGAAGGTGGTGCTAAGCTGCCCTCTTGTACGGTTGCAGTCTATCTGGTGCAAGTACATCCACAATGCTGTTAGGAAGAAATGTTCCAGAAGTTATGAGGTTGGAAGGCGCTGTTGATCTTACTGCACCGTATCTTGTAATTTTGTACACATTGCTATAACCACTGTTGGAGTGGAGGGAAATGTTGAAAGTTTCCAGTCCAGCTGGCTGCTTTGTCTTGGATGGTGTTAAATGTCTGGAAATGTCATTAGAACTGCACTAATCCAAACAAGTGAAGATTATTGCAGCATTCTCCTGATTTACACCTTTGAGTACATTTTGTGGAGTTAGGAGGTGAGTTACTCTCTGAAACATTTAAAGTTTCTGACCTGCTATTGAGCTATAGTATTTATGTAGTACTACTAGTCTAGTTCTGCACCTGGTTAAGGAAAATTCCAGGATGTTGATCTTCCAGTGTAATATTCATCACTAATACTTAAATGTGAAGAAGAGGTGATTAGATTCTGTCTCATTGGATTTGGTCATTGCCTGGTACTTGTGTGCCACGAATGTTACTTGCCACTTATCAGTCCAAGCCTAGATGTTGTATACGTCTTGCTGCATAGGGACACAATGCTTCAGTATCTGGGAAGTCGTAAATAGGGTTGACTATTGTGCAACTGTCAGTGAATATCTGACTTTCTCGTTTGAATATCAATGAATTACCTGAAAGTGATTGGGCCGGGACACCACCCTGAGGAACTCTGCAGTGCTATTCTGGGACTCAGGTGATTGACCTCTAACCAACATAACTATCATCCTTTTGGGCTAGGTATGACTGCCTAGTGGAGTGTTTTTTTATTCCTTGAATTGCATTGACTCTAATTTTTCCCTGATACCATAATTTGTCAAGCCTCGATGTCAAGCGCAGTCACACTGTTTTCGTTTGGATTTGTTTGTCCCCCTTTGGACCAAGCTTGTAATAAGTTCAGGAGTTCCCTGGCGGAGTCCAAACAGTGTGTCAGTGAGTGGATTATTGGTGAGCAAGTGCTGCTTCATAATACTGATGATGATTCCTTGCAATTACGTTGTTGATTGAGTGCAGGCCAATCGGGATGTATACCTGAACAGGTTATCCTGCAATTTTTGGGCAGGATGAACCTGGAATATTTTCCATATTGCTGGGTAGATACCAGTTTTGCAGTTGTACTGGAACAGCTTGGCTCGGGGTAAGGCCTGTTCTGGAGCACAAGTCTTCAGGACTTGGTGAAAGTGCCTGGGCTGATGGCTTTTTGTTTTAGTTTCTGTTAAATATTGGTCTGAAAGAGTTTTAGTATTGGAGTATGCCATAAGCATCTCTTTATGATATTATGCAGTCTTGTGCACAGAGTAGCTGAGGATCTTGAAGCAGCGAGACTTAACATTTGCTCCCTTTCAAATCTTGTAACAACACCTGTCATTTCAGCATAATGTGTAATTAGATGCTCATGTGCAGTTAATACTTACTCAGTGCTACTTCCAGTTAGATTAGTAAGTAATTTTCCTCACGCACATTAGACCTTGAAGGCGCTTTTGCGTCCTCCCCTTAGAGGATAATGATAGCGTAGTTAGAATCATAGAGTCATAGAGATGTACAGCATGGAAACAGACCCTTCAGTCCAACCCGTCCATGCCGACCAGATATCCTAACCCAATCTGGTCCCACCTGCCAGCACCCGGCCCATATACCTCCAAACCCTTCCTATTCATATACCCGTCCAAATGTCTCTAAAATGTTGCAGTTGTACCAGCCTCCTCCACTTCCTCTGGCAGCCCATTCCATACCCATACCACCCTCTGTGTGAAAAAGTTTCCCCTTAGGTCTCTTTTATATCTTTTTCCCCTCACCCTAAACCTATGCCCTCTAGTTCTGGTCTCCCCAACCCCAGGAAAAAGACTTTGCCTATTTACCTTATCCATGCCTCTCATAATTTTGTATACCTTCGAGGTCACCCCTCAGCCTTTGACGCTCCAGGGAAAACAGCCCCAGCCTGTTCAGACTCTCCAACCCTGCCAACATCCTTGTAAATCTTTCTGAACCCTTTCAAGTTTCATAATATCTTTCCGATAGGAAGGAGACCAGAATTGCATGCAATTTTCCACCAGTGGCCTAACCAATGGCCTGTACAGCCGCAACATGACCTCCCAACTCCTGTAATCAGGATTCTGACCAATAAAGGAAAGCCTTCTTCATTATCCTATCTAACTGTGACTCCACTTTCAAGGAGCTATGAACCTGCACTCCAAGGTCTCTTTGTTCAGCAACACCCCCTAGGACCTTACTATTAAGTGTATACATCCTGCTAGATACTGAAGCACTGTGTCCCTAAGATTTGCTTTCCCAAAATGCAGCACCTCGCATTTATCTGAATTAAACTCCATCTGCCACTTCTCCGCCCATTAGCCCATCTGGTCAAGATCCCATTGTAATCTGAGGTAACCTTCTTCGCTGTCCACTACACCTCAGTTTTGGTGTCATCTGCAAACCTAATTGTACCTCTTATGCTCGCATCCAAATCATTTATGTAAATGACAAAAAGTAGAGGACCCAGCACCGATCCTTGTGGCACTCCACTGGTCACAGGCCTCCAGTCTGAAAAACAACCCTCCACCACCACCCTCTGTCTTCTACCTTGAGCCAGTTCTGTATCCAAATGGCTAGTATTCCATGAGATCTAACCTTGCTCAAAGTTTGGGAGAAGATTTGTAGCTCGGGTGCTCGTTGTTGTGGTTCTGTTCGCCGTATCAACAAACACATCGACCTGGACCCAATATACCAGCCACTACAGTGGACAGCTCGAACTGACAACTGGAAGCGGCAGAGACAGGCCACTATAAATACTGGAGAAAACAGCACAGAAGCGCTTCACAGGAGGCTCCCAAGCACTGAGGATGTCACCTAGACAGGGGACGAAACGTTTGCAAGACAAATTCCCAGCTCGGCGAACAGAACCACAACAACATCTAACCTTGCAAATCAGTCTCCCGTGGGGAACCTTGTTGCATGTCTTACTGAAGTCCATATAGATCACATGTACTGCTCTACCCTCATCAATCCTCTTTGTTACTTCTTCAAAAAAACTCAATTGTTTGTGAGGCATGATTTCCCACGCACAAAGCCATGTTGACTATTCCTAATCAGTCCTTGCCTTTCCAAATACATGTGCATCCTCTCCCTCAGGATTCCCTCCAACAACTTGCCCACCACCGAGGTCAGGCTCACTGGTCTATAGTTCCCTGGCTTGTCCTTATCACCCTTCTTAAACAGTGGCACCACGTTTGCCAACCTCCAGTCTTCTGGCACCTCACCTGTGACTATTGGTGATACAAATATCTCAGCAAGAGGCCCAGCAATCACTTCTCTAGCTTCCCACAGAGTTCTAGGGTACACCTGATCAGGTCCTGGGGATTTATCACCTTTACCCGTTTCAAGACATCCAGCACTTCTTCCTCTGTAATCTGGACATTTTGCAAGATGTCACCATCTATTTCCCTACAGTCTAAATTGCATGAAGACAGCCATCTGTATTGCTGGGAACTTCTGAATGAAACCAAGATGGATCACTGAGTTGGCACATCGGTCAAAGATGATTGTAAATGCTTCCGATTTTTATCTTTAGCTTAAACTAGGATTATCTTCAACTGCTGAAATTTGACAGGAATTACATTATTTGCTTTAATTTCTAGGATCTCCAAATGCAGTTAAGTTCCAAAGTGAGTGGCTATGAGAGCAAATTGGAGCAGCTGTCCATAGAGACGGAGGACAGGTGCAAGGTAAGGTTTGGTAATTATAATTGGCTACATTGATCAACTGTGTGCCATCATAAAACTTGAGTTTATCCTCGCTGGAGAGGTGCAGAATTGCTTCATCCATTAAAGCCAGACTGCAAAAGTCATAGCTTAAAGTTCTGTTGACAACTTGGTATGGTCTTGCTGCAACTATGTTACTGTGAACTCCTGAGATGGAATCAACCAACACATGCAGCTGAGTTTGGCTGGTCTGAGCACTCTGGTTTTGAATTCAGAAAGCTTTAGATTCAAGGTATGAGTACATAATCTACAATGCTTATGCAGTATTGCATTACCTTGGATCTCGCCCTTTCAATGGAATGTTCATATTGAGGCTCAGTTTTTAAAATACCATTGGAAATGGCTTACAATCCTTCCTCTACTAATGCAGGCACAACAGAGAACTTGGTTGCTCTATGTGGGTGCTGTGTGCCCAAATTAACACAACATTTGTCACGTATTGTAATTCCAGTGCGCTTTGAAATTATTGCACAAGGATTTTTTTTTCAGGCATGCTATTAATTATGTAAGTTAGTTTTTAAAGTAGAATTTGCACTTCAATTTTGATATCTGCTTAAGTTGTATTTTATAATTAGTTTTGAAACCAAAATAATTATCAGGTTTTCATGTAGGTGTTAGAACTGAAATATTAAGTATCCAGCTGGCTTGTGATTGAAGGAAAGTGGTGAGGCAGCCCAGGAAGTGACAGAGCCTTGTTTATAAAGTACTACATATCAAAATATGGACCCTTCAATTGTCTATGGGCTTAATTTTGTTTGAGAAGTTTAATGGATAGCTAGATGGATAATTGGCAAAATTAATGTAGTCCAGTCAAACTATTGGCAAGTTTTAAAGTATAGCTTTAAAAACTATGGATGAGCATTTTGTCAGTACAATATATTCCTCTCTGCTGGGGTTATGAGCTGCATAGTTTTATAGATTCTGCTTCAGCCTTACATTTGAATTCATAAAATGGTAACATGATGCAGAACATGGCCATCTAGTTCTCTGTACAAACTCAAAAGGCATGATTATATTTACTTCCATCACCTTTACGGGCAGTGCATTTCAGAACCTAGAAACTTGCTTTTGTTTCTGTATAACTTTTCTTTTCCTCTTTTTACCTTTTTGGTTCTTTTTCTGATTGGATTTGTATTTGTACTTGCCTTTTTGTGCACTTTTTCAGAGTGCCCTGTTGTCTTGAGTCATTTCAGTGAATATACTCCAGCTCTCTCTGTTTCTGTATCACCTGTAGAATTTTTTTATGTTGGTCTCCTTCAACCTTTCAAAATATCCTTCACTCTAAAAGTCTGTATTCATTTTCCACTGATTCTGCCAGTCTATTTTTGTTCTTCGCAAATCTCATGGGCTCATTGACCAATCTTCTTGTGCATTGAGCAGTTCCAGCTATCTTTAGGCAGAAGGCTGGAAATTGGAGTCTCCATGGTACTTTAAGTTTTCAAAATCAGGGAGGGAATCTAGCTGTCGTGATTTCATGAAGAGTTTGTTGATCAGTGCTCTGTATGGTTACTAAATGGGCAGTATTTCAGAGGAATGTAGGAGCCCCATTCAGTTCAAGGTGCCGCCAATGAGAAAATCTTGATTTTTTTTTAACCCAGCCTCTTGCATGTTTTTGAGTGGTGTCAATTGTCTGTCAGCTGGCCCTGTAAATTTCATTCTGTTTCAGGTCTCAATAGTGAAGCAACAAGAGGCAGAAAGAAATCTACTGGTCATACAGAGTCTTCTGAAAAAATCGAATGAAGAGATTGCTGTGCTTCAGGGAAAACTGTAGGTATTTAACAGGTCAAATATTGTTTTTTACCAAACTGGCAACGATCTGATTATGTTTAATTCTAATTTATTTTAGAATGGCTTTGTATAATCTGTATGGTAACTTCTTGGCTTGATGTGTGTGTGGTCCAGTAGGTCCCCATTTAGAGTTAACTCCGTTAACATTGTTTCGCTTTAATGACATTAAAACAATATTGACAATGGATGTTTAACATTTGAGAGTTGCACACTTTATTGTTTTCCACAGACTTCCTGTTCTGTGTCTTGCCTGCTCACTGGGCCTTTTCCCCAGGCTTCTACTCCCACATGTAATCCAGAAGTCCCTCAGCTTTCTTCTGATTTCCACGCCTAACCTGTCTCTGCCAGTAACATCACGCACTCACCCTTGCTCCCATTTCCGCCTCCTGTTCTTACCTTTTAAAATCTACTTTCTGCTTCCATCCTGAGCCTGCACTGAATCTGTGGGCTCCATCTAGTGGCAAGGCTTGTTTGGTGCAGGTAGTTCTGGGTTTTTCTGGGCTTTGGCTTGACCGAAACATCGATTTTACTGGGATGCTGTCTGAACTGCTGTGCTTTTCCAGAATCTGGTTTCCAGCATCTGCAGTCATTGTTTTTACCTTGCTCATAAATCGAACCGGCTCAGTTAAAACCTTACAATGCAATTAAAATTTATCAGCACTATTCATCTTTAGATTGTATTTTCAAACTTATTATACAAGTTGTTTGTTAATGTAAGCATTTGGGAGTGTCTGCCATTTTAATTTGATGTTTTAAAATTGTTTACTGCTGTAAAATCTCTGTACTTTATATTTAGTGATTTATTTGCTAGCTATTTGAACTAGGAATAAAGATAATGCACATGCAGTATTTCAAGCTGTGCATTTTTTTGTTTGAAGATTGTCTGAAGCGACTTTATTGCAGTTTGAGCATTGATTTGTATGGAACCTTGATTCATTTAAAACCATTTCCCTTCGTCATAATTTTCAAGAATGCGGCCACAACTTTAGGTGATGACTTGGTGTAATGACAATATTAAAAATTTGAGATTCATTCACCATACTGTTCAATATCTATTGAAAATGCGCAAATATGGACAGGATCAGGAAGGCCTGTGATGCGTTTGGTTGAATTTTTTTGTATTCATTCATTGATGGGGGCATCTTTGGCTAGGTGAGCATTTATTGCCCATCCCTAACTTCTCTTGAGAAGGTGGTGATGAACTTCATTGAACTACAGCAGTCTTTGGGTTGTATATGTGTATCTACAGTGCTGTTAAGAAAGGCATTTCCAGGATTTTATCCATAGAGGTGTGCTTGAGCATTGTGATGGTGATGTCTGGGACACAACCATATTCATGGAATCAGACTTAACAGACAATGTCTGGCTGTGTCTCACATCTTTGGTCCAGCTTCCAAGGCTGGATTGTGTTTACCATTATCATTTCTGATTTGATACTGGGTGTTAAATCCAGTTTCATTTCCATTCTTAGATTTTGTAATTTTAGTAGAACTGAAGAGAGTATGCAGAGGAAGGAAGTTATGCTTCAGTTATATAGGGCATTTGGAAGACCACTTGTTGAGTTCTGTGCAGAGTGTTGATCATGTCATTTTATGGAAGGGCATAAATGCATGAAGACAGTTCAGCAATGGCCTATTAAGCTAATACAGTCAGTTCTGCTGTAACGTGTGTTTCTTTAATGCGAATTGGCTATAACGCAATTGAAGCACTTAGACCATTATTTGTGGAATGTGAACTTTCTTTACCTGTATTGGCTATAACATGATTCTGATCCCATTGGTTTAAGCGGTGCTGATATTAAATGCTTTTATTATAATGTGGGATTACACAGGAATGGAACTATTGCATTATATCAGCAGGGACTTGCCTGTAATGTGTGAGTTGTCTCAGAAGGAAATAAGGGCAGACTAAGCTCACATTTGCTGTAGTTTAGTTGAGCAACAGGTGAATTGATAGGGAGATAATTGAGAACTTAAAAAAAAATTCCCATTTTAAGGTAGGATAATTCTTTTTCAGAAGGGTGATATTACTTGAAACGCTTCCTTTAAAAGACAACAAAAGCGAAGTCTTTTAGTTAAAGGTAGGTTGGGATATCGAGTAATCAGATTAGTTATTATCATATTGATTGTTGGAGAAGCTGACTGGCTCATCCCTCATAGTTTGCATGTTTGTAATATTCAGTTACCTTGAGGTGACCATAGAATCAGAACTACACAACCTAAATGTAAGCCTTCAATAGCCAATGGAGAGAACAGCTTGATTCTTAAGATTGGGGTGCAGTGATATAACCTGCATTTTTCCATCGCTTGCCCATAACAAGCTGTATGTTGTGTCTTTTTAACCTTTTTGTTTGCATTAGGGCTGTAATTCAGCAGGAGAAAGATAAGTTGGAGAAAGATAAATTTGAAACTGAAACAAAGCTGTCCATGTCTTTGGAGGAACTCAGGTATTTCTTCGACTGCTAATGCGTAATTAGTAAATTTCTTTGTCACTTCAAATCAGAGCATGTGTGTTTCATATGTTTTAAAACTGCAATTTGCAATTAAAATTAAATAGAATGTGTCAGTACTGGGTTTAGTCTACTAAAAAAGAGGAGGTTTTAATGAATGCAGAGAAGTGATTCAGTTCGATGTATGTGTGATTGTCTAAATTTGCATGATGATGAAGTGATAAAATGTTACACATTTATTCCTATCTACTTGGTTGGTATTCAATTTTAAGACCAAAGAAGGAAGGTTTATTGGATTGTTTTGGAAAACATTTGGCTAAAACACTGTCAAATGACTCTCTCTCTATACTTCAGTTTTTATCCTTATAAGGAATATTAAAAATTGTACCCAAATTTGCTAAGAATTTCCGTTTGCCTAAGTGTAAAAAAAACATTTTTTTGTGACTGAGTTTGTCCATCACTCTAAATTTTCTGCATTCTACGTATTTACTTGAGGTGTGAAATGATTTATATTTGCATTTTTACCTGATATCTTCTGTCTTTAATTGTATGCTGCATATATTGGTTCCATTGATGCCAGTATCCATCTGGTACATTGCTAAAGTAGCCTTTCTTCAAATGTAAATTTCACTGAGTGTCAGCATAACCCAATTGAGTCCTAAAATGGCACCAGCACCTGCACCTCAATCCTTGCACTTAATCTCAGTTTCCATTAAATCAAATTGATTAGAAAGGAAAAATTAGCAACTGTGTATCTGCCGCAAAGAGGCTCAATAACCCGGACAAGAGCTATTCAGAGGGCCTAACCTTACTTATGCACAGACTGAATCTGAATATTCCACATGCCCTCTGAACTCCTACTCTTTTAACCAAAACTGATTAACCCAAGAATTTTCTCATCTATGTAAAATATTAATATCTAAACCAAGGCCAGTTGTATCAAGTGTCTTTAATGTTTGGTAACAGTTCATATTTAACCAAATTCTATCAAGTGTGATTCAGTTAAAAGTAAATTATTCTCTCATTATCTTATAAACAAGTTAGAACATGTGAATTAAGTGTTGATTTGTTTATAAAAATTCAATGTGCATTCACCAAGATGGTTATAGAATGGACTGGAAATTTATAATTTTGCCTTATTTGAGTGCAAATAATTGTGTAAAAGAAAAACTGTTGATGTATTGGAATGTCCTTTTTATTCAGTGAGCTAAAAGTGCAGCTTGAAAGATCTAAAGAAGAGATCAGTCAATCAAAGGATCAGCTTCTTCAGAAGGACAAGGAACTACTAAATCTCAAAAACTGTCTAAAGCAGAATGAGGAGTCTCATAGTGAACAGATAAAAGAAGTTAATGAAAAATGTCAGCTACTTGAACAGGAGAAAGGTACTATTATTACAGAACGATTAATGCCTGACATATTGAAGGTTATCTGTCTTCACCACTACATTGCTCTTTTTCTGGGCACATCATAAACTCTTAATGAATTGCATTCTCATTGTGCCAAATGTGCATTTGATTAAAATTACAAGAGAAGCATTTCCCAAATTGATAAACCAGGTGCTACCAAAAATCTTAGTAATTCCTCTCTGGCAATTGCGTTTTATCTGCCTTTGGAGCATTTTGAGAATGAAATGATATTAAGTCATATTGTACCTAAGTGTGAGAATTGCAAAGAGTTGCAGCAAGAATCTGGTTGTGTTTCTGGTTTCTGAAAAAGTTTGTATTGACACTGTATATTGCCACTTTCCAATAATGAGAGTATCCTTTTAATTGGATTAGATGCAATTTTTCTTTGTTCTTTGCCATCAATGAACTGGAGCTGTTTGACTTCATGATTTCAACTAGCATTCATTTAGTTTTATGGGTTTTAAAATCATATCCATCGAGAGTTGGCAGCTGAAGATTGAGATAAGAGTTTTTTTTTAAATTCCATTAATTGCAAGTCAGCCTAATTATCTGGAACATGCTAATAGTTCAGTGTTAATAACAGAAATAGTATGTGACCTCCATTTTACTGCAGGGAACTCCATTTGTTGCCCACCACAAGGATAGAGCATTTGCTACTGTAATTATTTGATAAATAACTAATTACCTGGCATTTTATTTCCTGCCCTTAATTCTACAGAAAGAGTAGAGGCAGAACGTAGCAGGATGGAACAAAATTCAACTAAAGAGTTGTCTGAAATGAAGGAAAAATTGAATCAAATGGAACAAGATTTGCAGCAGAAACAAGATGTGCTTTCCTCTGTCAGACAAGAAAAGGTAAAAGTTAGCCAAAACTAGTCTGGCTACACTTGCTTTTACTGTACCTTATGATATATCATACTGAAATCCTGCACCAATAATCACAGTCCTCCTGGTACACTCTCTCATTTTGCTTGTTTTTTTTATTCACTTTTCCTTTGTATCGAATGAAGTCAGTCTGGTGCCACTTAGGTGAGGGTGAAGGAACTGTAAGTCATTATGTGATATTGATTCTCATTCTTGTGTTGGGAGGACAGGTGCAGGATTTAAACTGATAACGTTGAGTAGCATTAGTTTTCCATGCTATATCAGAGGGGAGGCAATGGCCTTGCAATTATCTCGCTAGACTGTCAATCTAAAAACTCAGGTAACCTGGATTCAAATCCCAACGTGGCAGTTGATGGAATTTTAATTGAATGAAAATCTGGAATTTAAAAATCTAATGGCCAGCTGACCACTGTTGTGGATTGGCAGGGGCGTGCTGGGATGGGTGGGGAGAGAAAAAAAATTTGGTTCACTTATGGCCTTTCAGGAAAGGAAACTCATCCTTACCTGGTCTGGCCTACATGTGACTCCAGATCCACAGCCATTTGGCAACTATTAACTGTCCTCTAAAATATCCAAGCAAGCCATTCAGTTATTGCTACAAAGTCTTAAAAGAATCAATAAATCCGGACAGACTACCTGTCATCAACCTCGCACTGTGAATGTGAATGACAAAAACAATCCTGTTGACCTTGAAAAGTTCTCCTTTACAGTATCTGAGTATTGCCAAAATTGGAACATATTTCAGAAGTCTCTGTAGTCTGCATAAGGTATTTTTTTGTGGATATGACAATGTCCCAGGCACTGCCGTAAACAACCCCCTGGCAGGACAGGACCAGCAGATAGACAGCACAATGATGTACAATGGAGATGGAGTTGCCCTGGGCGTCCTCAACGTTTGAGTTCAGACACACAGAAGATTTTTATTCACCCATGAAATCCAATTGTCACTGCCTAGGCCAGTCTTGTGACACTAAGTCCAATACGGGCAAGGAACTCTGCCGATTGCCATGAACTGTCCTCCTTCAGCTAATGGATCAGTGCTTTTGTATATAGAACCACACTTGGAGGAAGAGGTATGCATATACTTGACCTAGCGAGTTTTGAGAAGATTTGTAGCTCAGGTTGAGGTTCTGGATGTAAGTTTGCTCACTGAACTGGAAGGTTTCTTTTCAGATGTTTCATCAGTATACTAAGTAACATCAGTGATCCTCTGCTGAGGTATTGTTGTTATGACCCACTTTGTTTTTATATGTTTAGGTTTCCTTGCGGTGCTGATGTCATTCCCTGTTCTTTTTCTCAGAGGGTGGTACATGGGGTGCATTTGGACCCCATTTACCACCCTCTGAGGAAAAAGAACAGGAAGTGACATTACAGGGAATGGTATCACCAACTCCAGGAAACCTAAACACATTCGTAGAAAGCGGGCCATAACAACAGTGCTTCACTGGAGGATCACTGCTGATGTTACTTAGTATACTGATGAAACGTCTGAAAACAAACCTTCCAGCTCAGCGAGCAAACTTAAATCCACATACTTGACCTCCTCACCAGTTTGCCTGCTGCAGATGTATCTATCCATGATAGTATTGGTAAATCCTGCCTTTGCATTGGTAATCCCTTCCACCAATGTTGTTTGGCACCAACCCTGGGATAAATGCAACAGACTTTGAACATATCTAGCTACTCAAGTTTGGGCATCTATGAAGCTATCAGCAGCAGGATTATGTTCCTACAGAACCCAACATATCTCCTCCTCTACCATTTTACCATCAAGCCAGAGGATTAACCCTGGTTCAATGAAGAATGCAGGAGGTATGCCTGGAGCAGCATCAAGCATGTCTAAAAATGAGATACCAAACTGATGAAAATTCAGTACTGATCAACTCGTGTGCCAAATAACATAAGCTCTGAAGTCCTTCTATATCCAGTCATAAGTGGTGGTGAACAATTAAACCTCACTAGATGCGGCTCCGTAAATGTCTCTACTCTTGATGAATCAGGGGCTCAGTACATCAGTGCAAAAGATAAGGCATTTCCAACAATCTTCAGCCTGAACAAAAAAAAAACACAAAGGTGCTTGTTTTATGCATGGAGCTTGTGGGGAGAGTTGTTCAACAACTCTGGAGAAAGTTTATCTGATTATCCAGAGATTTGAAAGTTGGCCAATAGAGGACTTGAGGAGGCTTTATTTTTAGGTTGATGAGTTTCAGCTTAGGGTTTGTTTCTTTTTAAAAAGATTTTAAATGTTTAATTTCTTTTATCTTTTACATGCTTAAATGAAAATTTGTGGGTAAAATGTTTTACAGGATTGCTTCTTTTTAGGATTAATGTCACTGAAAGCATTCAAGAGACCCTGTGGTGGCTCGCTGATTTAGAGAGGTGGTTACACAGCAGGATCAGTCAGATAGATGGGTGACTGTCACAAAAGGTATGAAGGTAGTACAATCATAGGTGACTTAGTGAAAATGGTTCCAGTAACACACTGCCTTCAAGTTTGAAGTTTATATCTGGTAGATTATGCTTGCACAATCTTCAATACACTTTCTAAGTTTGGATTCTAAAAGCACTGAGTGTCCTCCGATCCCAAGCAAAACAGTCAAGAAGGCAGCTCAGCATCACAGCCTCCAGAATGGTTGTGGTATGGCAATAAATACCCAGCTAGTGACACTGATATCTCTGAACACATTTTAAAGGCAATGCTGGAAACAGCAGGGAAATTTTCTATAGTTATTTTGGTTAGTGGTTAGTTATCAATGAATTGATCAATCAAATGTTTCATAATTACTCTTGCTCCAATCTGCTTAGTTTATAAAAATTTATCCGTCCTTTTTCTAGGATCTGTCTGATTCTTTGCGGCAGAAGCTCGAAGCCTTCCAGGAAGAAATGACTAAGGAGAAGCTTCTGCTGGAGGAGGAACTGGAGGCTGCACTAGATGAGCTTGAACAATTGCAGCTGAAGGACGTGGAGGCTGAGGAATTGGCCAGACGTTTGGAGGATGAGAACGAACTGCGAGCGAGAGAGCTTGCTAGGCTGCAGGAAGAGCTTGCTGAGTCAGTCTACTCATAATCTCATTCCCCATTGATTTAAAGGAAAATGTTGGGTCTACAGTGAAACTTGGAAATTAATAGCACTTAAAAGGACTTAGATCCCTTGGTTATTTTCTAGAGAAAATTGGATTGGCTGTATCTCTCTCATAGTGTTCTTTTATGCTCTTACCTGAGGTTTGTCTAATTCTTGTTTGCCAACTGAATGTGATTTCAGTTCATTTTAGGTTTCCAATTTAATAGCATCCTATTCCATCAAGAGGGAATTTTTCTGATCGTGTGATCTGTTACATTGGTAGTCTGCAAGGTGGTGCTGCTATTGTAGGGTTGCAGTGCTTGGGACATCACAATTAAATTGGGGCATTCAATGTCTTGTTACAGCTGTTAATGTTTTCAGTGGGTAGAGTTATTAGTAGCAAAAAGATACCTAACATACTGGTGAAGTTGAGCTGTCAGCTCTAGTTGGAGATATTCCTGGATGTTGGCTGGAATTTCCTGACCATGATACCTAATCATGTAACATCCTATCTTGTGACCTCTACAAATGTTGCTTGATTTAATACTCTACTTTCCTTACCCTGTAATTAAGGATCTATTCATAGTTTTCCACCAGCAAAAGTATTCCAAGAATAAATGGGAAGAATCCCAGTCATGAATGGGCTAAAAAGGAAATTATTCTCACAACGTATTTATACCATACACCATCTCCTCATTTATCTTTGTTGCTCTGCCCCATCTGTAGCCATCTCTTGTGCTCTGTTTTGCTTGGCTGTGAAAACCTATGATTGTGTAGAGAAAGTGTTCAGTCCCAGAAAGAGAGAGCAGTATTTAATACACTGCATGTTGGAAAGTGTGATGTTCATAACATAAAGTTTTGATTTTACCTTCTGCCATGCATTCAACTGCATGTATTGTGTATTAAACTGTAAACGGATGGAGTGTTAAAAGTTGCCTATAATTTAGTGGATATTTGTGGACTTTAGTTGTGGATACATTTTTGAAGGTGATTATAAAAGATAAGATTTATGGGCATTTAGAGAGGCAAAAATTGATTTAAGATTAGTGCAAGGAAATCATGTCTCTCAAACTTAATTTGGTTTTTTGAGGAAATTAGGTAATGTCTGAAAACGAAACTTCCAGCTCAGTGAGCAAACCTACATCCAGAATCTCAACCTGAGCTACAAATCTTCTTAAAACTCGCTATAGGAATGATATTATCAAGCTGGTGAGGGTTCGGGAGGGATTTACCAACGTTTTGCTGGGTGTGGAAGGTTTGAGTTATAAAGAAAGGCTGGGACTTTTTTCACTGGAGCGTGGGAGGTTTATAAAATAGAGGTGTAGATAAAGTTAATGGTATTTCTTTTTCCGAGGATCAGGGATTTCAAGACTAAGGGGGTATGTTTATAAGGTAAGAGGAGAGACATATAAAAAATACATGAGGGGCAAAGTTTTACACAGGGTGGTTTGTGTGTGGAATGAACTTCCTACTAAAGTAGTGAATATGGAAACATATTAAAAGACATTTTGATAAATACATGAATAGGAAAGGTTGGAAGGATATGGGCCAGGAAGAAGCAGGTCGGGCAAATTTTAGTTTTGGAGTATGTCTGGCATGGACTTATTGATCCAAAGAGTCAGTTTCCATGCTGTATGACTCTTAAGGTGCATTTATCTTTTATGATGCTATAACGTACCACTCTCCCAGGTTGCCAATTATTATTTGAGACTTGAGTGTCATCTTAATGACACAAAGATTGGTGGAGTAGCAGAAGGCATAAGGGACTGTCAGAGAATACAGGAGGATATAGATAGACTGGAGAGTTGGACGGAAACGTGGCAGATGGCTTTCAATCCAGGCAAATGTGAGGTGATGCATTTAGGCAAGTCTAATTATAGAGTGAATTATACAATGAATGGAAGAGCCTTGGGAAAGGTCGATGGGCAGAGAGATCTGGGAGTGCAGGTCCATTGTATCCTGAAGGTTGCTGCACAGGTGGATAGAGTGGTCAAGAAGGTGTATAGTATGCTTGCTCGGCAAAAACAAGGGCTGCAGATGCTGGAAACCAGAGTCTAGATTAGAGTGATGCTAGAAAAGCACAGCAGGTCAGGCAGCATCCGAGGAGCAGGAAAGTGCGTGCTTTTCCAGCACCACTCTAATCTAGACATATAGTATGCTTGCCTTCATTGGACGGGGTATGAGTATAAGAGCTGGCAAATCATGTTAAAATTGTTCAGCCGTACTTAAAATATGGTGTACAGTTCTGGTCGCCACATTACCAAAAGGATGTGGATGTTTTGGAGAGGGTGCAGAGAAGGTTTACGAGGATGTTGCTTGGTATGGAAGGTGCTAGCTATGAAGGGAGCTATATTAGGTTAGGGTTTATTTTCATGAGAAAAAAGGAGATTGAGGGGGGGACTTGATTGAGGTTTACAAAATTATGAAGGGTATAGACAGGGTGGATAGAGACTAGCTTTTTCCCAGGGTGAAGGATTCAATAACGAGAGGTCATGCTTTCAAGATGAGAGGTGATGTGTGTTTGGAACACGTTGCCAGCAGAGATGGTAGAGGCAGGCACAGTAGATTAATTTAAGATGTGTCTGGACAGATGCACGAGTAGGTGGGGAGCAGAGGGATACAGATGCTTAGGAATTGACTGACTGACAGGTTTAGACAGTACATTTGGATCGGCTTGGGCTTGGAGGGCCGAAGGGCCTGTTCCTGGGCTGTACATTTTCTTCTTTAATTATGCAAATTAAATGCCTCCACTGTACTTTGGCATGATTGTAGCCTTTTTATTTAAAAATTAAAATCCCTACAGTGGATACCTTTTTATGTAATGTCTAGAAACTTGCAGTTTATCAGTTAGTATCCAAACAACTCCAGTTTCTCCATTACAAAAACAAATTGTTGGAGGAACTCAGCAGGTCTGGCAGCATCTGTGGTGAGAAAGCTTAAGTGTTTTGGGTCCAGTGACCCTTGTTCAGAAGTGGTTTCCCCATATTTGACAGCAGAAAAGACTTGCTAGCTGCAATACCAAGTTAATTCTGGGTGAATATGTCTTTCCTCAAATTCCCTCTAAATGTTCTTCCTTTCACTTCTCTTCAAAATTATGCTCCCTTGTTATTGATCCTTGGACTAAGGGGAACAGCTGCTTCCACTCTACCTTTCCATGTCCCTCATAATCTTTTAAACCTCTATCAGGTTTCTTCCCACCCCCATCCCCAGCCTTCTTTGATTCAAAGAAAAAACTCTAGTTTACCCATCCTCTCTCCGGAGCTCATTCCAGGCAGCATCCTGGTGAATCTCCTTTGCAGTCTCTCCAGTACAATCATATTTTGTACAATCCAGTACAAGCATAAACCACCTCATATTTAGACCGGTGTCTAGTTTGACTTCTTTTTCTCTCTTAAAAGGAAAAATGCTGAACTGGAGAAGATTAATGAAAATCACAGCAAAATTGTCAGTCAATTGCGTGAGGAGCAGAGTAAATCGCTAAGAAAGCTAGGAGATACTGAAGCAGAATTTGAATGGTATGAGAGTATATGAGCAGGTATTATGTACACCAAGTGGATGTTCATTCTTGATTGGTACTTAGATTCATAGAGTCATAGAGATGTGCAGCATGGAACCAGACCTTTCAGTCCAACCCGTCCATGCCGACTAGATATCCCAACCCAATCTAGTCCCACCTGCCAGCACCCGGCCCATATCCCTCCAAACCCTTCCTATTCATATACCCATCCAAATGCCTCTTAAATGTTGCAATTGTACCAGCCTCCATCAGTTCCTCTGGCAGCTCATTCCACACACCTACCACCCTCTGTGTGAAAAAGTTGCCCCTGTGGTCTTTTTTATATCTTTCATCTCTCCACTAAACCCTATGCCCTCTAGTTCTGGACTCCCTGACCCCAGGGAAAAGACTTTGCCTATTTACCCTATCCATGCCGCTCATAATTTTGTAAACCTCCAAACAGTCACCCCTCCGCCTCCAACGCTCCAGGGAAAACAGCCCCAGCCTGTTCAGCCTCTCCCTGTAGCTCAAATCCTCCAACCCTGGCAACATCCTTGTAAATCTTTTCTGAACCCTTTCACGTTTCACAACATCTTTCCGATTGGAAGGAGAGCAGAATTGCACACAATATTCCAACAGTGACCTAACCAATGTCCTGTACAGCTGCAACATGACCTCCCAACTCCTGTACTCCATACTCTGACCAATAAAGGAAAGCATACCAAACGCTACCTTCACTATCCTATCTACCTGCGACTCCACTTTCAAGGAGCTATGAACCTGCACTCCAAGGTCTCTTTTTTTTTCAGCAACACTCCCTAGGACCTTACCATATCCTGTCCTGCAATTTATTCAGCATATTTTTTGTGCTGTCACAGTGTTTGAATGTCACATTGATTCCCTGTATAAAACTTTTTTTTTAAACAGTCACAGCAGAATCTTATTAATTTTAAAGCTTTTTTTTGTTTTTCCATGTGATGAAATTTCTAATGAGTTTCATTTTGTGGTTTGTTGGGAAGTGTAGAATCATATAACACAAATGAGAGCCTTTGCCCCATCAAGTTTGTACTGCTGATTTACACTAGTCCCACTTTTCAGTAGTCGTCCGTTAACCTTGAATGTTATGACATTTCCGAGTACTTTTTTAAATGTGGTGAGGTTTTCCACCTGAACTACTTTTCTAGACAGTACATTCCAGGCAACTGCTAGGTGAAAACTATTTTCCTCAAGTGCCACCTTAAACCCCCTGCTTTTCACTTCAAAATTATGGCCCTTTGTTTTGATTCTTTGACAAAGGGGAACAGCTGCTTTTATTTACCCTGTCTATGCCTCTCATAAGCTTCACCATCTCTATCCCCTCTTTGCCTCCAAAAATGGCCTTCCCTGACCTTTTCTACTCTAAAGTATACAACCTGAGCTTATCCAACCTCTCTTCATAGTTGACATTCTCCATCCCAGGGAACATCTTGGTGGATCTCCTTTGCACCCCCTCCAGTGTAATCACATCCTTCTATAATGTGACTAGATTTGCACACAGTACTGCAACTACTCCATCATGACCTCCCTGCTTTAATAATCTATGCCATGACTGATCAGGGCAAGTGTTCCGTCTGTGCTATTAACCTGACTGCCACCTGCAGAGATTTGTGCACAAGCATCCCAAGATCCCTCTGTTCCTCTGAACTTCCTATTATCCTGTTATTCATTGAGTACTCCTTTGTCTTGTTCCTTCTTCCCTTCTGTATTATAGTGTGCTGAGGAAACGCATTGTGCAGTTTGCAACTGGTGAGATTTTCTGTTGAGGAATACTAACTTTCTGTAACGTTTGTTTAGCTATAAATTATCTGTTACAAAGGAGCTGGGGTGCCTCCAAGACAGCAACTCTACACTGACAAAGCAAGTTGCACAATTACTCAATGAAGCCAAGGACATGCAGCAGCAGTTAACAGATGTTCAGCTTTCTAAAGAAAAAGCAAAAGAAGAGTACGCAAGGTATACAGTTCAATATTGCCATGGCAATGTTAATTCAGATCCCATAAGTTAAAATTTAAGGATTTCACCAGTCATGTATACTCTGGTTGTTGTGCAATGGGCCCATTGATACCTACAAATTTCAATTGAGCTTGTGTAACATTTACACAGCATAAAATATGTAGATATTATCTAATAAATATTGCCATGCATTATGCTTTTTTAATGTTATGAGCATGCTTGATTTGCACATCCCTCTCTCGCACCCATACTTCAAAAAAAAGCTCAACAACTCAGATTGGTAGACATTCCTTTTGTGTTGCTATGCTATATATAGCAACTACGTAGTGAGCTTTTTGATTCTTGTATAAGTACTTATTGACTTGTTACTTTAATTGTCCATTTAATATAAATTGTCATGTAAATCAGGACTTGGGCCCTGACTTAACTTCGTAACAAAGGTACATTTGTTTGGGAAGTATGGGGAATACAGCTTGCTGTTTAAGTAGTGCACCCCAGATTGTGAATAGTTTCAGTAATGTATATACAATATTGAAGAATTAATTTAGAAGTTAAATTTTAAAGCATCTAACTTACTGCAATGCAAAGAACTTCTATTTTATCTGCTTTATAGAACAGAAAGTCTAGCTACCAGTTTTTAATGATCTCAGTCACTGCAAAATTATCTTGATGTTAATGAAAGTGGAATTCCTTTTTCTATTCCCCTTCTCCAAAGAATGCTACTAGAAGTACAAACAAAGCTGGCTCAAAAGGATGCTGAAGTTAGAAAGTTGGATGAAGCTTGTAACCTGAGAGTAATTGAACTTCAAACACAATTGGAACAAAGCAACGCATGCCAGGAGGTGGAGAAACAGAGGTACAAATGGAATGTTCAATTAATTTTGCAATGTGTGGTGATCCTCTGGGTTTTGAAAGCATCTAGTGGTTGGGCTGTATATCCAGTCAGTTCTGAAATTCCAGTAGTAATCGTTTATTTACCCTCTTCAAATTGATCGTTGTAATTTAAAGGAGGGTATGGTGAATTCATGTGCTTGATCATCAACTGATTTTCTTTACAAACTGGGCAAGCTTAATGAAAGATTCCAGTGTTAAAAAGGATATACTGAGACTATTCTGGGGTGCCAGTGTGTTAGTAAGACCGTGAGGATGAATATTTGAGACAAAATGTGAAAATGACTTTGCAAGACAGTTGGCTAGGGAACATCTCTGGGACACCCGCACCAATCAACCACACTGCCCTGTGGCCCAACATTTCAACTCCTCCTCCCACTCTGCCGAGGACATGGAGGTCATGGGCCTCCTTCACCGCCGCTCCCTCACCACCAGATGCCTGGAGGAAGAATGCCTCATTTTCCGCCTCGGAATACTTCAACCCCAGGGCATCAATGTGGGCTTCAACAGTTTCCTCATTTTTCCCTTCCCCCACCTCACCCCAATTCCAAACTTCCAGCTCAGCACTGTCCCCATGACTTGTCCTACCTGCCTCTGGATTAGCACAGCTGGAAGAGCACAGCAGTTCAGGCAGCATCTGAGGTGCAGTAAAATCAACGTTTCGGGCAAAAGCCCTTCATCAGGAATACCTGCCTATCTTCTTTTCCACCTATCCACTCCCCCCTCCCCTCTGACCTATCACCTTCATCCCCTCCCCCACTCACCTATTGTACTCTATGCTACTTTCTCCCCACCCCCACTCTCCTCTCATTTATCTCTCCACCCTTCAGGCACTCTGCCTGTATTCCAGATGAAGGGCTTTTGCCCGAAACATCGATTTTATTGCTCCTCGGATGCTGCCTGAACTGCTGTGCTTTTCCAGCACCACTCTAACCTAGACTCTGGTTTCCAGCATCTGCAGTCATTTGTTTTTACCTAGCTTGAATAAAATGACTTGTGGCCTGAATATATTCCCAGCGCTTCAAGAATGTTGGAAGTAATACCCACTGATGAATTGGTATTTCAAGATAGAAGTTCTTAAATTAATATTGTGGGCATGAAGATCACCCAAGAAATGGATAGCTTTTAACTTGGTTCTGTAACTTTTCGGACCACACTACCAACGTTGAGTAGTACCTCACTTGGGTCTCTGGTCTGTATATAGTCCTACTCATTAAGCATAAACGGTTCTGACCATAAAGAATTCATATTTCTGACTTCATAATTAAGACTACTGCTTTACAACAGGAGAAATTGAATTTCAGTCCTTTGCATGCTTTTATGTTATTTACAGAATCTTCAGTTGTTTAATGTATGCAAATACTAGGTCTAAATTAAGCATTTGAAAGTGAGACTTTATACTTTACTCCTCAACTTTAACTGGTGTCCATTCCTATTGGGGATTCAGTCTTTGAGCAGTGCTTGAGATTTTTTATATTTGGCAAGGGTGGTAAAAATGTATGGTGTTGTATTCTTCTGAGGTGTATTTCAGAGAAGCCTGCTTTATTATTGTTATATCTGAGTAATTGGTTTCAACTTTGAGGTTGAGAAGTTTAGTTGAACATGCGAGTTGTTCATCATTTGAATTGTTTGCTTCTGTTGCAGCACTGATACTGTGGGTGAGGATGTGGTAGCAGAACAAAAAGCTGAAATACAAAAATGGCAAGTGCTTTATGAAGAATTGCATTACAAGGTCAAACCTTTCCAGGTACATTCTCTGTCATAACTTTTGCTTTTGCGGTATCCATTTAGTGTTAATTTTTCCTTATTCTAATTCAAAAAATACCACGCATTCATTGGGAAAAACTTGTTGTTATTTAACGATCCTATACAAATAACTGTTCCTAATGATTTATAGAGTAGTTCAGTTCAGTCATTCAACTGAAGGCTCTAGTGTTCAAACTATTCGGGAGTGCACAACTTTTAGCAACTTCTCAGCTTTGGACCATGGGCATCAGGTACCTGCGTGCTAGTGTTGTGGAGCCTGCAGAAATCTAATTGTCATTTTGTTTTGACATTGTGTAGAAACTTGGTTTCAGCTTTAAATTGGTTAACTATATAAATATGCCCACTGTCCTGCACTGTTGACTTGCAACATGGTCCCGCTCTGAGTCCGTTCACAAGTCGGAACACAGTGTAGGGCAATATAAGCAGCTGCTCATAAGTACAGGAAATGTTTTTATGTTGGTTTTTAAATTACACCCCTAAATAAGATTGCATTTGTAAGTACTCACATTTGTAAATCACATGTTCAGAATGTGAAACTCTCCAGGAAGCTGTTGTGGGTTTGTTTTGTCCCTTGTCGTTTGGTACGTCTTGTGGTTTGTAATGTGCAAAATGTATTCCTTTACTTAGATGTTAAGTTGTCAACATGCTTGATGTAAAATTGCTGGTGGACTTGATCTGTTTTTAAAAGCTACTTCATATGAATAGGAGCAGCTTGACTTATTTGAAAGGGAAAAGAATTCCCTCCTCAATGAACATGGAGCTACACAGGAAGAGCTGAATAAGCTGAATGAAGCTTATGCCAAATTGCTTGGTCACCAAAATCAGAAACAGAAGATTAAACATGTAATGAAGCTGAAGCAGGAAAATATGGAGCTGAAACAGGTATGCAGTTTTAATTTGGTGCTAATAACTGTTCGAAGTAACCTCAACTCAGTGAGCAAACATACATCCAGGATCTCAGCCTGAGCCTCAAATCTCAAAACGCATGAAGTAACCTGTGCTAAAATATTGATATTTCATAGACTAGCATTTCCAACTGGGACACTCTCTATTCCTTCAGCTCCCACATGAAGAGAAGAGTTAATTTGCTGGTTTTCAACACTTTTTGAATTTTTCAGAGCACATAGAATTTGGTCCTGGCTTCTATCTCTGAATTTAGAGGAACAATTGTACTGTGGTATTGAGTTAACTGTGGCTTCTTGATGGGTTCAGTAGGATGGGACTGGATGGGTGGTTTCATTTTACAACAGATAGGAGCTCAACGGTATTTATTACACAAGACAGGAACTCTCAATATGTGGATAATGTATTGACATGGATTGATTGATTAACACAGACAGTCGTGATTAAGGAACATCTTTCAGATTGCAAAGACAATAACTAGTGGAATGCTTAAAGGATCAGTCCTTGGGCCTCAGTTAGGTATTATTTCTATTAATGACTTGGAGGATTCCTGATCAACAATGGCGTACAAGCCTTAGGGTTGCACACCTCTGAAGCAGGTGGGATTTGAACCCAGGCCTTCTGGTCCTTGAGCAGGCGCAATATCACTGAACCATAAGAGGGGCCTCAGGAGATAATTAAGGTGAAAAGATTTAATTGTCGTCCTCAGAGATGAGCTAACTAGACACCAGCCTGAAGATTCTCACTAAGTTGACCATATGGGCAGCAATAGAATGACATGTTTGATAGCGTTCTTATAATGCAGTGATGGTGTCCCTTGTCTCTGACCCAGCAGACCTGGATTCAAGTTCCAACTGCTCCAGCAGCTTGTCATAACTTCTTCGAACAAGTTGATTAGAAAATATCTGGAGTGACTTGTTCAAGATAAAATAATTAGAGACATTTGTATACAGCTTTAAAGTTTGTTCCACAGTGTGTTTTTTTTGTGGAAGACACACATTGTCGTGTTGTAAGTTATCTAGATTTATTTGAAACTTGTTGAATGTCTGTCTGAATATAAAATTAGCCTGAGTGTAAAATTCCTGAACACTCCATTCCTGATTCCGCTTTCAGTTTCCAAACTGCTACAGCCTAAAGTTAATTTCAAGACTCTAGGTCTGCTGAGGTACAAAGCTCAAAATCCATCAAGGGAGTGCTTTTATATTCCAAGGAGTGGGTACCAATGTATTCCACCTCCAGTCCTTGTTTCATCGTAATGCTTCAATTAATGCTATCAGTCTCGCCAATTGGCAGCCTTTGGAGGTTAGCCATGTACCAAGTACCTTTTTCCTACTGTTGATGAAGTAGCTTCTTTACCTTCTCCAAGGTTTCATCTACTCAGGTGATCTTGAGATCCCAAATTCAGAGCATGGATGCTGTATATGTGTTCAATAAGAAGATTAAATTCATTTTAATACACTGAAGCAATGGATTAAAACTGCTGCTATGCATGTTCTGCTTAAAATAAGATCAGTTACAATACTGAACCACTACCAGTACCATTTTCAGTCTCTCACTAATTTTAGTAAAATACTCCTTTAAAATGTTTGTGAGCTAAATTTACCTGTATTACCCAAGTACATTTTAAATGTAAAGTTCTTAATTACTCTTAATCATGACAGCAAAATACATTCCACCTTTAGTGTTGCCATTTTATCATCAAACCCCACCGAGATTAAAGTTCATGTCTGTATACTATATTTTGATTACATGGCTAATAGTGTCTGCGACTTTTAAAACTGATGAATGCAATTAGCCACATGCCAGGGCACTAACTACAATATTACTAGTGAGAAGACCATTGGTAGAAACATACTTTCGTCATTGAAACCTTTTGCTGTCAGTTTCTTGCCCTGTTTTGGCAATTTTCCCGATCAGTCGACTTGTGAAATGGTACTAATATTTTGGATTTTGACTTGCATTTCATATGAATCACTTGGAAAGTGCAGAGATTTCACTTATGCAAGTAAATATTTGATCAAGTTGTTCTACCTGGCAGGAGCTGGCAAAACTTCGAGCCCAGCTGTCCAAGGACAAGTTAACTGAGCAAAAGTGTCAAGAGCAACGTTGCAAGGCACAAGGTGTCAAACGATTTGATCCTGCCAAAGCTTTCAAACATTCGGTGAAGGAGAATATTGCTCCTACAACACCACTGAGAGAAGGTAAACTACGTGCAGATGTTTTTGTGGCGCTTTGTTCAATTTAACTGCTTTCCTGGAGTATGGGACGTTCAAACAGCAGGGCATTTTAAATACATAATTAGGCTTTGTACGTTGCATTGGCATACAATGCTGGGTTTACTTGTCGGTGTAGGATAGGCATTGCTTAGCTGGCTTTCATATCATTAGACAAAGGGGAGAGGAGGCATAATGTGACATTTTTATGGTGTTGAGACCAAGTTCCCTCCCATTTCCTCCCTTCAACAGAGGAAAGACATAATTGTGGCTGAACAATACTCAAATAAAAGTGTAAACTTTAATCTCCTGCTGCTTTTAGCAGGCTGTAGTGATGCCTAGAGCCTCTGCTGACCAATATGCTTCCCTGTTGCCTGAATGATCTTTCTTGAATTACAAATTTTTTTGCCTATTCCTGTTTTGATGATGGATATTTGCTGGGCTGTACCGGGTACAATGTTATTAGTTAACATATAGCCACTCAATTACTGGCAGGTTGGGTGTAAACTGTCAAGTGAGTGTGTTCAACACATAGTCTTCGACTGGTATTAAATCTGTATTCATTTAGCTAAGTTGTCCACCAGTCCTTAAATTAATTGTGGATGGGGGAGAGAAAGTCATTGTAAGCTGGATAAACTGCTTGAAATCAGTTGAGCTTGAGTTTCAAACTAACAATCAACCGTCTGACTGGACTCAACCACCCAAGGGTAATCTACCCCATTTTCTAAACAGATGATGAATTTGAAGGGCAAGATCTGTTTGAAATGTTGCCAAAGGCATTTGATTGTTTTCTAGTCCATTCAGACGCTATGCCTTTCTCCATCAGGGAGGCATCTTTTCCTTTCTGCATCTACCTTGTCCAATCTCTGAGAATTGTGAATTTTGTAAGTTTCAGTGAAGTTTCTCTTCCATCTTTAAAACTGTAGAGAATAGTCTCCTTGATCTCTTTTTTTGTAGGACAGTTCTGCCATCCTGGGGATTAGACTGGTGAACCTCTACTTTGTCTATATGGCAAATATATTTTCCTTAGGCTAAGGGACCAACATTGCATATATTATTCCACATGCAGTCTCTCCAGGATGCAATGCAGTTACACAAGATATCTTTATTCCTGTGTTCAAAGCCTCTTGCAATAAAGGCTAACGCATTTGCTTACTAATAGCATGCTGCATGTGTATGTCAGCTTTTAATGATTCATGAACATGTGCATCCAGGTCCTTTAGAGCCATCAACACTTCCCAATCTCTTGCCATTTTAATAAATACTGTGCACACACTTATCCATATTCTATTCCATCTGCCATGTTCTTGCCAACTCCACCTGTTCCAATCCCCTTGAAACTTAATGGGAGCTACAAAAAAGTTGATCTGCACCTTCTGGGCAAAGATAGTTTATTTTTTTTTACTGGTGCATCTGCTGATTAACCAAATTGATCAGCTTTCTAGTGCTAGCATAAGACCTGTTCTCATGTCTCAAATAATTTCTGTAGACCAAGGTCAAAGTGATGAGAATATTCATTCAGGAGCACAGAAATGTGTTTATAATCACTCTTGATATTTGTTTGAAGGATTATAAGATTTTTACACAAATTACAAAATAATTGGTCACATTAATTGTCAAACGTTTTGCAGATTTATGTTATCTTTCGAGGATAAGAGAGTTGGATGAATGAAATGAGTGAGTGAAAGCAGAAACAAAGCAGCTTTTTGATTATCCTGTCTAATTGTCTTCTGCTCCATTATAACTGTCTGATTCTGTGATAGTCCTAAACTGCTTTTTCCACAGTTCATTCTTTAAGTGGAATCTGACAGTCTGTTTAATGTTAAGTAGTACTGGTGTTTGGGCCTATTAGTGAGGATAAGCCAACTCTTTTCATGAGTGGATGCAGACAGGGTGCTAAATAGTCAGGTCATGTGCTAGGTCATTTGTCTTTGAGCAGGTAAGCATTAATATGCTCGTTTCTTCTAAAAATATTTGGTTAAGCATTAACTTAATTTTCTGTTCTCATGATGGACTGCAATGCATTTTGAACAATTCTAAATTTCAATTTAATCTAATTTTTTACCAAACAATGAAGAAATTTCAGTTACGTTTTTGGTAAAATGTCACCAGTACATGTATGAATCCCAACTGCTTGTTATAATACTTCATAGTTTAATATTTGCTATGGCATTTGTGTGAATCATATTTATTTTTATTTTGCAGGGAGCACAAATATACTTTAAGCCATGCAGTTCTGATTCCAAGTCTCCATACATTTTTAGTGTGATGAGATTCTGGTAATGTTACCCTGGATCAAATAGCTTATATTCAACAAGAATGGGTGAAAGAGATTACTCACATCATAACTCAAAGTAGATCATTGTAAACCATTGAAACTGTCTTGTTTCAGTGACTTTTTTTTAAATTGTTATCCTCCCCTGCCCTTTTAAAATTCAAATATGGATTTATAAATAAATTGTTTAGATTATGTAAATTATTTTATGGACGTTTGTTTAACCTCATGAACCTATACGTTGGCATTGATTTGTAAATAATTCCGTTGGATTTTCTGATCAGGTGGCAATCAATATACAGAAGAACCATCAGTTCTGGTTTCTCAAACTACTTATGAAGAAAAAAGTAATTTGCAAGCAGCTGGGTTGTTAACAAAAGGAGCAGCTAATAAAGAAATCTATTATTGTAATTGTACACTGTGGTTACTCTGCAATAACCCCCCATGCCACCTCACAGATTCACATAAAATAAGATTTTTTTTTACAAAGGACAACATTCTTGCGAAGTAACATGTGGAGACCGTTGTTGTTGTGTCGCTAAAGTCTTACCAGACCATCATTAGAGAGAGGAGCAACTGGTGGTGATTTAACCAAGGCCACCAGACCTCTGGCGAAGGAAGAGGTTGAGAAGGAGAGTCCTTCACGGTATCCTCAAACTGGAGATGGGAATTGACCCCACGCTGTTGGCATCTCACTGCTCTGCAAACCAATGATCCAGCCAACTGAGCTAAACTGATTCCCAGTGAGAGACTAGTCATTGTGAATTTCAGCATCATGCACATTGGATATATATTCAACTTATAAGGGAAATAAAGATTTGAAACTTTGTCAGAATGAAGACCATTACCTTAACAGACTGAATTAAAATAAGGACCATCAATTGGACCCATTGATAACTGAATCTCCAAAGATCTGGGTAGTACTTGAAGTGACTGAACATAAAACTTCAAGAGATCTTGTTAGCAACAGTGCAAACTTAGCTTATGAATAAAATATTTAACTGTAGCAAATAATAAACCTTTAAGTAGGAAGATACTGGTCCATTGTTTTAAATTTTTACAGGATCTTTATTTGGGTGACATTCAATATTGCAATATAATTGCCAGCTTATTTTGTGGTGCATGCAGTGAAGTTAAGAGACTTGATGTGGTTCCCCAACACGTAGTCTGAATTGTAATTGAGTCAATCCAAAGGCTTCCCAATTGTTTGGAAGTTGTCAAAGGGTGCAGATGATGATCCTGCTTTCAATGCAACTATTTTAATAGCAGTTAGGAACTGAACTTGAGACATTGTATAATCTGAGAAGAACAAAGAATTGAGTTCATTGGAGCCTTGGTGTCGAGTAGAGTTTTCCCTGCAAGACTTGCAGTTGAATATTTGAAAAAATTGTATCTTTTGGTGTTTAACATTGTAAATAAGTAACATTTTAAGTTACAACCTTGGATAGTGAATGGTCAGAATGATACTGATGTACAAAAATAATTGGATGTGAAAATAAAGCTGGATTCATTCCACTTTGAGGGATCTCTGCTCTGTCATGTTCCATTCTGAAGAGGATCAACATTCGTTGATTTACACAGATAAAATTCCTTCATGTAATAAACTCTCAGAACTAAGCAGTAACTTGCTAATGACTACCTAAAGTTTTTAAAATTTATAAGAACACTATTCTGAGTTTAACATTAGTTTATCTCACATCTAACACCTTCCCTTTACTCTCCGGCTTTTGAACATTCTTCGTACGTTGTTGTGGTTCTGTTCACCGAGCTGGGAATTTGTGTTGCAAACGTTTCGACCCCTGTCTAGGTGACATCCTCAGTGCTTGGGAGCTTCCTGTGAAGCGCTTCTGTGATCTTTCCTCTGGCATTTATAGTGGCCTGTCTCTGCCGCTTCCGGTTGTCAGTTCCAGCTGTCCACTGCAGTGGCCGGTATATTGGGTCCAGGTCGATGTGTTTGTTGATAGAATCTGTGATTCTATCCACAGACTCTATCAACAAACACGTTGACCTGGACTCAATATACCGGCCACTGCAGCGGACAGCTGGAACTGACAACTGGACGCGGCCACTATAAATACCGGAGGAAAGATCACAGAAGCGCTTCACAGGAGGCTCCCAAGCACTGAGGATGTCACCTAGACAGGGGACGAAACGTCTGCAACACAAATGCCCAGCTCAGCGAACAGAACCACAACAACGAGCACCCGTGCTACAAATCTTCTCCCAAACTTTGAATTCTTAGTACATGTGTACAGGAAAGTTGGATGACTAACTATTGTCCCTGAGTTCTAGTGAACAGGATGGCAGCAAGGTGTCAATCCTTTCAGTATCTTGGTTTTTGCAAAAGCGTCGTAATAGTCATAATCAACAGAATTTATTATTTACCTAGGAACTGTTAACATCATTTTTTTCATGTAAGGGACTAGCCCTAAAAGGGGTGTTACACTTCTGATTGTGGGTGAGGAGTGTTAGTATGGCTCCAATGATGCTCTCAAGTCTGTCATGCTGTTGTAGGGATGGAATGTACTCCATAAGTGAAGCTTATAACCTCGGGTTTCGCTTCAGAGTCATGTTGAATTCCTGAAATTTAGTTACCTCTTTTATGGTCTGCTCACCCAAGAAGATGTGAATTTTCCAAATGTATTTTGGGCAACTCCCTTACTTTAAATCTCTCATTCCAAGTCAGTGTTTATGCATTTGTCAGCAAGGCTACAAGAATAGATTAATTTATTAATTACCCATTTTCTGTTTAAAGCATTTTCCTTTCACAAAGCTATGACTGAACTTATCAAATCTAATTTATTTTGCCTTTCATGGCTGCAGAATTCCTCATTGTGAAAATGCAAGATTTTACCATTCATAGCTGGATGGAAAATGCAACATCAATTTTGATAAGAAACTAAATAAACATCCCTTCCTATCTCTACTACAAGAATGGTGCATCTTTGTATTTCTTGCCTTTCACATTTTTCCTCCTACAATTTCTGTTTAAATTTGGATGCAGTTTATGTCAGATCGATCTACACAACACGAGTCACTCATCTCACTTAGAGTCATAGAAGTGTACAGCGTGGAAACAGACCATTCAGTCCAAACCGTCCCCGCCAACCCAATCTAGTTCCACCTGCCAGCACCCGGCCCATATCCCTCCAAACCCTTCCTATTCATATACCCATCCAAATGCCTCTTAAATGTTGCAATTGTACCAGCCTCCACCACATCCTCTGGCAGCTCATTCCATACACGTACCACCCTCTGCGTGAAAAAGTTGCCCCTGAGGTCTCCTTTTTTTTTATATCTTTCCCCTCTCACCCTAAACCTATGCCCTCTAGTTCTGGACTCCCTGACCCCAGGGAAAATACTTTGTCTATTTATCCTATCTATGCCCCTCATAATTTTGTAAACCTCTATAAGGTCACCCCTCAGCTCCAGGGAAAACAGTCCCAGCCTGTTCAGCTTCTCCCTGTAGCTCAAATCCTCCAACCCTGGCAGTGTTCTTGTAAATCTTTTCTGAACCCTTTCAAATTTCACAACATCTTTCCGATAGGAAGGAGACCAGAATTGCATGCAATATCCCAACAGTGGCCTAACCAATGTCCTGTACAGCCACAACATGACCTCCCAACTCCTGTACTCCAGACTCTGACCAATAAAGGAAAGCATACCAAACGCTGCCTTCACTATCCTATCTACCTGCTACTCCAATTTAAAGGAGCTATGAACCTGCACTCCAAGGTCTCTTTGTTCAGCAACACTCCCTAGGACCTTACCATTAAGTGTATAAGTCCTGCTAAGATTTGCTTTCCCAAAATGCAGCACCTCGCATTTTTCTGAATTAAACTCCATCTGCCACTTCTCAGCCCACTGGCCCATCTGATCCAGATCCTGTTGTAATCTACGGTAACCCTCTTCGCTGTCCACTACACCTCCAATTTTGGTGTCATCTGCAAACTTACTAACTGTACCCCTTATGTTCGCATCCGAATCATTTATGTAAATGACAAAAAGTAGAGGACCCAGCACCGATCCTTGTGGCACTTTGCTGGTCACAGGCCTTCAGTCTGAAAAACAACCCTCCACCACCACCCTTTGTCTCTACCTTTGAGCCAGTTCTGTATCCAAATGGCTAGTTCTCCCTGTATTCCATGAGATCTAACCTTGCTAATCAGTCTCCCATGGGAAACCTTGTCGAATGCCTTACTGAAGTCCATGTAGATCACATCTACTGCTCTGCCCTCATCAATCTTCTTTGTTACTTCAAAAAACTCAATCAAGTTTGTGAGATATGATTTCCCACACACAAAGCCATGTTGACTATCCCGAATCAGTCCTTGCCTTTCCAAATACATGTACATCCTGTCCCTCAGGATTACCTCCAACAACTTGCCCACCACCCAGGTCAGGCTCACCGGTCTATAGTTCCCTGACTTGTCTTTACCACCCTTCTTAAACAGTGGCACCACGTTTGTCAACCTCCAATTTTCCGGCACCTCACCTGTGACTATTGATGATACAAATATCTCAGCAAGAGGCCCAGCAATCACTTCGCTAGCTTCCCACAGAGTTCTCAGGTACACTTGATCAGGTCCTGGGGACTTATCCACCTTTAACGGTTTCAAGACATCCAGCACTTCCTCCTCTGTAAACTGGACATTTTGCAAAATGTCACCATCTGTTTCCCTACAGTCTATATCTTCCATATCCTTTTCCACAGTAAATACTGATGCAAAATATTCATTTAGTATCTCATTCATTTTCTGTGGCTCCACACAAAGGCCACCTTGCTGATCTTTTGAGGGGCCCTATTCTCTCCCTAGTTACCCTTTTGTCCTTAATATATTTGTAAAACCCCTTTGGATTCTCCTTAATTCTATTTGCCAAAGCTATCTCATGTCCCTGTTTTGCCCTCCTGATTTCCCTCTTTAGTATACTCCTGCTTTCTTTATACTCTTCCAAGGATTCACTCGATCTATCCTGTCTGTACCTGACATATGCTTCCCTCTTTTTCTTAACCAAACACTCAATTTCTTTAGTCATCCAGCATTCCCTATACCTACCAGCCTTCCCTTTCACCCTGACAGGAATATATTTTCTCTGGATTATTGTTATCTCATTTCTGAAGATAATAAGAATCCAGAGAAAGTATATTCCTGTCAGGGTGAAAGGGAAGGCACTTGGAGCAGTAGGGTTATATACTGTAACTGCGGAACAAATATACTGGCACACAAATGTTCCAGTTAGTGTCAGAATTGTCTTTTCACTGCTGATCAAACAATAATAATCCACTTGCCATTTTTTGTGGCCAATCTTTGGGAAAGGGTGGCTCATTTTTATTTTTAACGTTTTTTCATTGAGTTGAGGGTTTCTGCCTCTTGGCCTTTCAGGCCCCACCATTCTGCGTGAAAGTAAGTTCCTTGTCTGCTCTAAATTTTCCACCAATCTAAGGTAGATGGAGCCATCCCAATCACTCCAATGAGGCTCCTCTCAAGTTCATATATCTCGATCAAATCTCCCTTGCCCTCCTCTGTTTAAAGAACAGTCACAGCTGACCTGATCTTTCCCTTGTAGCTGCACTTCCTAATCCTGGTAACACCTTTGGAACCCTTTTGCAGTATTTCCCATCATGATGTTAATTTCATATGTCCTCAGTGACCTTTGGTTACCCTACCTACCTGGTGCCACCCCTTACAAGTGAAGAGATTGTTTCTTTGCGTGTTCATTCAAAAATCACTCCAGTATATTCCAACAATGATTGACCTGACACTCAGACCTGGATATCTTTCAACTCGCTAAAGTAAATTGACTTTCAAGTATAAACTATGCCAAGCTATATTTGTCTCCATCTTAGATGTTCCTCCTGAGTTTTCTAAGGAAGTGGCTACTGATATTAATCTTATTGTGGTTTATGCTGGACCTTCAGCAGATTGGACTTTGGCTTTTTTTAAAAAATGAAAATGTTGAACATCTGTGGGATGCCAAGCCCTCTGGTCCCATGGACTCCACTAGGGTCATGCTAATGAGGGATGCGCTGGTATTAATTTTCCCAAATTTGTAGATGTTGGAAAGGTTCCTTCAAATCAGAAAGTAGCAAATATCTTCTCTCGAAAGGAGGGAGGCAGAAAGCAGTAAACTTATAGGTCTGTTAGCTCAATATCTGACATTGAGAAATTGTTTGAATCTATCATTGAAGGACATTTGGAAAATCTTCAGGTACTGGGAAAAGTCAGCATGGTTTTATGTAAGGGAACTTCTATTTAATCAATTTATTGATTGGATAAATTGCACTGTGGATATGGGGGAATTTCCAGAAGGCAATAATGTGCTTAATAAAAAGTTATTGTACAGTATTGGAGCTTGTGGGGTATGGGGTACTGTATTAGTGTGGGCAGAAGGTTGGTGCAGAAAGCACTTTGTATTAGTAGGTATTTTTCTGATTGGTGAGGTGTGACCAGTCGTGTCCCACAGGTGTCTGTGTTGAGGTCTCAACATTTTACAATTGACATAAATAACTTGGATGAAAAGCAAAGGCATGAATTCATAGATGACACAAGGGTTGGTAGGAATATGTTGTGAAGAGTACAAGGAGGAACCAATGAATATGGAGAGATTAGATTAGATTACTTACAGTGTGGAAACAGGCCCTTCGGCCCAACAAGTCCACACCGCCCCGCCGAAGCGCAACCCACCCATACCCCTACATTTACCCCTTACCTAACACTACGGGCAATTTAGCATAGCCAATTCACCTGACCTGCACATCTTTGGACTGTGGGAGGAAACCGGAGCACCCGGAGGAAACCCACGCAGACACGGGGAGAACGTGCAAACACCACACAGTCAGTCGCCTGAGGCGGGAAGGTTTAATTAACCTGAGATGTTAATTAAATCAGTTAAAAATCTGGTGGGTGGAGTAAAATGTGAGTAAAATGTGAAGTTGTTTACTTTGCCAGAAGGAATAACAATGTTTCAGTTTTCCTTTCATGTGGAATTATTAGGTGAATCGGTGTTTGAATGATTAAAAGGTCACTGTACAACACATAATTTAGGCTCATGGAGTACTGTACTACATATTATTATAACAGGATACTATGTTTCTGTTAAGCAGGGCAATGGTATATCTTGAATAGTGTGTGCCATTTTGGTGCCCTTATTTAAAGAAGGATATATATATATATATATATATGTTGGAGATGATTGAAAGAAAGTTTGATATATTAATACCAGGAAAGAGTAGGTTGTCCAGTGAGGAAAGGTTAGATGGACTGCATTTGTTTTCATTAGAGTTTAAAAGAGTGAGGGTTAACTTGGAGTGTGTAAAATCCTGAATGACCTAACAATATACTTGTGGAAAGGATGTTCCCTCATGGGTGAGTCCAGAATAAGGGGTCACCCTTTTATGATTAAAATGAATGGAGGCTTTTCAATCATAAGCTCCTCAATCTGTTATTGAACTCAAGGGCCAGGAATATCCTTTGGCTTTGAAGCAGTATTTTTGTTTTATCATTTCTAGTCTATCTATCTACAAAATTATCACAAGTCTTCCTTTTATAACTACTGTTGACTAGAACTGTGATGCCCTCTGCCTCAACATGGTCAGTGCTTCATTCAAGAGTATATTGTCACCTTCCATGTTGCAAGCTAGCCAGTGCACCATATTGCTTGATCATATCTTTCTGATACCTTTTATGGTTCAAAAGTATGTTGACTTTGTGGCTCATAACTGACTGGACATATTGATAGGCTAGATCCTCCTTGACTAGTTATTTCTATACCATCATATGGCATACATATAATCCCTCATTTTCTCCTTTATAAGTACTCTACAATTCTTTTCACAAAACTTCATCTGCAGTGACTCTGCTCTTGCAATGTGTTATCGTTTTTGAATTCCACTATTACGGAGTTTGGAATCATCCACATAATTTGCCCAAATGGCGCACTCTGCATCTGAAGTTATTAAACTTTGGACAAAGTTCCAATGTGTCAAAGCTGGGATGGTATTGTCCAGTAGAGTTGTCATCTTGAGTTTTAAATTGATACACTCGAAGGGGCACTAGTGACTTCATTTATTTAACAATTATGCAAACTGAGGTTTGGTTTAACTGCTAGCAAATTAGAAGGTTTGAGCTGTACTTCAAATGAGAGTTCCAATCTTCAAGTTCTGTTCCTTTTGGATTAGACCCTCCTGGAGCAAAGATAGCTAGCTTCCACACCAGTTTTGAGGTCTGAGCTCGTTGGTAGATTGAACATGCCATATTTAGACTGCTGAGAATGTGAAACTTGAGGGATTGGGTAAATGAACTGTTTGCAGGTTTGTGCATTCTTTCCAACATCACTGCACATTCTCAAAGTCATACAATATACAACATACTCTTCAACCCAGAGTCTGGCCTCATAAATAAACCACTTTAAATCTACACTAGTCCTGCTTTCCAACACTTGACCCAAAGCCTTAAATGTTAGTGCATTTTAAGTGCTTATTTCCAATTTTTTTTGTAAAGGTTGAAGTTTCTGGCCTCAACGACTGTCCCAGACCGTGCATTCCAAATTCCCAGCACCCTTTGGCTGAAGAATGTTTTATTCAAATCCCTCCAAAACCTCCTTCTTTTCACCTTGGTGGGAATGCCATTATTCAGTTTGGTGTTTGTTGGATCAACAGCTGAAGTGCCGTGACCTGCATACTATCGGCCAGGTGAAGAAAATTGGGGTTAGATTTCCTGCCAATGCAGACTTGAGTTCTGTTGCTTCTTTCTATGCCATCAAATTTCCCTGATTTCATTTTCCTCTTTGAATACCCATACAACCTTTAATTACTGATTGTTTGCCCAATTGCACATCCCATCCCAAATATTTTCCATTTCTCAAGAGGTTTCACTAAATCTGACCATTTCCCCCTCACTCTCTGCAGTCGATTTCTCAGTTTATTCCCATGTATCCAGCATTACTTTTTGATCTGTTCTCTTCTAATTTTTTTCTGGAATATTATCTGCCTTGTCCACTTACCCTCCTGTATCTTGTTACTATGTTTTAGGCCGTGGTAAACAGTTTTTTTTTATGATTTGGGATTTCGAAAGCCACTAAGGTCCTCGAAGGCTTCTCATTGTCTGATTCTTTTGTGAACTGAACTCCAAGACCATGCCAATACTTGGACTGTGTCAGTTTGCTGATTTGCTTTTGGCATGACTGGTAGAGAATGAAATGGGTGGTGCAAAATCTGTGGTACAATAAAGTGTATATAATAGTTATTGCAAAGGAATTAAATGGAGGGTAAAGTCCATAATAGGGCAGTGTACACAGCCTGTGAGAGGAGCAGGTTTAATGGGTCTCTTTACCTCTTCCAGTTCACATTTTTTGCAAGTCGTTCAGGAAGAGACCAGAGAGAAAACAAAACATAATCACACCTTTCAATTGCTAAATAGGTGGCTCATTCTTCCTCACTCCGTTCTCCACTCCCCTAATCACTTGGTTCTCCAGTGTATTTGTCATTCACCCACTTCACTGGGTTCCTCACTCGTTCTCTCTATTCCCCATTCAGCCACTCGGTTGCTCATTCACTCACCTGGTTCCCACTCGTTGGTCTCTGTTCTCCATTCGCTGGCTTCCCCTTTCAAATCATACATCACTCAAATCACCCAGTTCCCCACTCATTCGTTCACAACCCAACTCCCTCAATCTGATCTGCTCTCGTTCGCTTTGGCTGGTGGAGGGGGACAAATTGCTGAATCTATTTTTTAATGACGTGGGAATGTAAGGTAGGCTGGGACTGAAATGTGGACTTTGGTGACTGGCGCCTTTAAAGCCCTTCCCTTTAATGTTTGCCAGCTAAACCCGGGCGGTTCTAGAGAATCTTATTCGATTCCGGCTTCAGAAAGATTTAATCCAGCCTCGCCTCCCTGTGTCTCCGGAGTCAGCTGGGCATGGAGCAGGTAGGCAGATAATCTCGTTATTCATTAGCATTCCTCGCTGTAAGACCGACTCTTCATTCTGATCACTCTGCGTTCTCTAGCAGATTGCACTGAGCACAGTATTTAAAAAAAAATTATCTCTCCACTCCTTTTTGAGCTCCAGAAGATCAAATGTACGACCTCTTGTTCTTCCACCTCCCCCCCCCCCCTCCTTCAAACGCTTTGACCCCGTCAACTGGATTGGAGAGATGGAGAAGAAGGGTCCATTGTGAGAGGGGCGACTTGGGCTGCAGCGGGAGAAAGACTGGGGTCGATAGAGGTTACAGGGGGAGGGAGAGAAGTGTCTACAGAGGTTTTGGCGAGGGCAAAGGAGTCTTGGGTCCAAAGAGGTGTGAAGATGGAGAAAGGTTTGGGCTTCAAAGGATTTGGAAAAACACTGAGATTCACAAAGCTGAGGAGGAAAGAGACGCAGGTTTGGGATCTGGTATGAGGGTGGAGAGAGAATTGGGTCCATTGGTGTGTATGTTGGAAATTGAGGGTAGGGGGAGAGAACAGAGACTAGGATCCCAAGAGTCATAGAGCTCCTAGAGCATAGAAACAGCCCCTTTGATCCAACTTGTCTAAGCGATCAGATATCCAAAATGAATCTCGTACCATTTGCCAGCATTTGACCCCTAACTCTCTCAACTCTATTCGTATACACATCCCGCTGTAATTGTACCAGCCTCCACCACTTCCTCTGTCAGCTCATTTCCATACACGCACCACCTTCTATGTGAAAAAGTTGCCCTTTAGGTCCCTTGTAAATCTTGTCCCTCCCACTCTAAAACTATGCTGGGGTTTACAAGGAGAAGGAAGACTGGGCCCACAAGGTGGGGAGGAGATGGAATTAGGTCAAGAGGACAGGTTGGGATGCACAGCGGGCTGGGAAAGACAGGGATTTGTCAAGGGTTTGGGGGAGGGAGATTAGCGTCCACAAGGGACAGGAAAATGGATTCACATGGTCGGGGGGGGGGGGGGGGGTGAGGGGGGGGTGGGGTGCAGGGAGAGAGATTGCAGTCATTGGGAAAGGGGAAAATGAGATTAATTTCAGAGATAAAACACTTATGAAGAGAGATTGAATAGTTTATTCCTAAACTCTGCACCGTAGAAGTATGAGAGGCGATCTACTTGGAGTATATAAGGTGCTAAAGTGGATTCACAAAGTAGACATAGAGCAGCTATTTCTCTTTGTGGGGTAATCTAGAGTGAGAGGTCGTAGTTTTAGACTAAGGAATGGCAGATTTAAAACTGAGATGAGGTGGAATTACTCTCAGTGGACCAAATCGTCTAATCCTGCTCCAATATCTTACAGTCTATGGTTGTTTCTCAAAGGTCGTGAATCTGTGGAACTTACTACCACAGCATGTGGTGAAGGCCAGGTTACTGAATAAATTTAAGGAGGAGTTGACAGATTTTTGGATAGCGATGAGTTAAGGGGGTAAAGAAGGTGGGCAGGAAACAGGAGTTGAGGCCAAGATGCGATCGGCCATGATGGAATAAAATAGTGGAGCTCAAGGGTCTGAATAACTTGCTCCTCGTTCTTTTGTAACTGAGTGGACAGGAGAGACAGGTCCACAGGGAGAGGAGAAACTGGAATATACTGGGAAAAGACTTGTGTCCGCAGGGTGGGGATGGGGCAGGGTGAGATCCAAGGATACAGAGGGATGTTGGGAAACATCCAAGGAACCGTATGGTAGAGATTAAGACTAATGGGAGCAGGGGAAGGTTTGGGAAACAGTTCAGTGATAAACCAAGCCAATCCATTAGGTACAAGCTGAACCCCTGACCCTGAGTGATTGTGGGAGATGTAGGGAGCGATTAAAAGGAAGGATGTACTGTATCAGTGTAAAGTGACAGGCAACCTGGGATTGAGGAGAATCTGACTGAAATTGAAGTTTCCCACTGAGACATGTTGTACAGTTAGATTTAACACCTGACTGTCCAAAGTCCCACTGTCAGCATTCCTGGAAAGCAATGTAGCCATGTAGAGTCTAACCTAACACATTGCGATCAGCATGATAATTCCAGCCCGTATCTGGTCAAAATCTAAACTGCAGGTAGCCACACATTCATGATTATCTCTGGAACTGGTGTTGTCAACATATTCAGCGCCTTCTCCAATGTACTTGCATCCTTCTTGTAATGTGGTTCCCAGCACTGTACACGATAAAGCAGCTGAGGTCTAACAACAACTTGTACAAGTTCATCATAACGTCCCTGCGCTTGTACTCTGTCCTGTGCTGGATGGGAATCTGGGGAGGTGTAACACTGGGTGTTTTGGAAGGGGGTGGGGGGGGGAGATGAACCAGGTGGGTGACAGTGCAGTTATGTGGTGTAAGGCAGAGGTAGCAAGCATGAAGTGAGGAAAGATCACTTTCACTCAGAATGCCAGTGCTAAGTCCCTCACCAGGATGGAAATTGGCACAGGTCGCAGTGAAAAAGGAGCAGAGGCGTACAGACAGTCTGGACACTACATGGGCATACAGTCCACTGCCTACTCACACCACAAAACCCCACACTGGTTCATCTACCTCTCCCAACATACCCAGACAGTGTTCTACCTCCCAGATTCCCACCCTACCCAGACCATTATTCCCCATTGTGTCTTGTTCCATACTGCTAACAATGAAGCCGAGAAAGTTGTATGCTTTATTAACAGTTCTCTCTGCTTTGTCACCTTTAATGATGTACATATATACCCACCTCTGTCTGCTGCTGCATCTTCTACCCTCTAGAAATACACCCTTTATTTTATAGTATGGTGTACATGCTTCACTGAAGTAGCACACTGGAAATCACCCCAGCCACTCCTGGACTCATCACAAAATCTCTTGGATCGATGAATTATTGCCGAAAGTTCATATGTAACCTGGTTTCTATCCTGACACTCTGTAACTGTACCTAGGTACATGTGACAATAATAAATCAAATCAAATCAATACCAAAATTGGAGGTGTAGTGGACAGCGAAGAAGGTTACCTCAGATTACAATGGGATCTTGATCAGATGGGACAATGGGCAGACAAGTGGCAGATGGAGTTTAATTTAGATAAATTTGAGGTGCTGAATTTGGGGAAAGCAAATCTTAGCAGGACTTATACACTTAATGGTAAGGTCCTAGGGAGTGTTGCTGAATAAAGAGACCTTGGAGTGCAGGTTCATAGCTCCTTGAAAGCAGAGTCACAGGTAGATAGGATAGTGAAGAAGGTGTTTGGTATGCTTTCTTTTATTGGTCAGAATATTGAGTACAGGAGTTGGGAGGTCATTATGCAGCTGTACAGGACTTTTGTTAGGCCATTTTTGGAATATTGCATGCAATTCTGATCTCCTTCCTCTTGGAAAGATGTTGTGAAACTTGAAAGGGTTCAGAAAAGATTTACAAGGATGTTGCCAGGGTTGGAGGATCTGAGCTACAGGGAGAGGTTCAATAGGCTAGGGCTGTTTTCTCTGGAGCGTCGGAGGCTGGGGGGGTGACCTTATAGAGGTTATTAAAATCGTGAGAGGCATGGATAGGATAAATAGACAAAGTATTTTCCTGGGGTGGGGGAGTCCAGAACTAGAAAGCATAGGTTTAGGGTGAATGGGGAAAGATATAAAAGAGACCTAAGGGACAGCTTTTTTACACAGAGGGTGGTACGTGTATGGAATGAGCTGCCAGAGGAGGTGGTGGAGGCTGGTACAATTACAACATTTAAGAGGCATCTGGATGGGTATATGAATAGGAAGGGTTTGGAGGGATATGGGCCAGGTGCTGGCAGGTGGTACTAGATTGGGATGGGATGTCTGGTTGGAATGGACGGGTTGGACCGAAGGGTCTGTTTTTCTGCTAAACATTTCCATGACTCTATGATGGTATAACAGTCAGCCTTGGAAATGGCCTCATAATCAAGACATAGACTTTTGGGAAGTGAAGAAACAACTTTCATTGTCTAAGGCACTGGCACGCTATGATCCCAAGTGATGCCTCCCCTTATGGTATTGGGGTAGTGTTGATTCATAGGTATCCCAATAGAGAGGAATAGCCTATGTTTCCCAGGCCTTGGCTGATGCAGAACACAAATACACCCAGAAGGAGAAGGAAGATTTGGTGGGTATCTGGTGTGAAAAAGTTCCACCTATGGGTATACAGGTGCAAATTTGTGATAATAACAGACCACAATGCCCTGCTTGGGCTACTCAAATAGGACAAGACCATTCCAGCCATAACTTCAGGACAAATTCATGGTGGAGTCCAATTCTATGTGGTACAATTACAAGTTGGAACACTGGGAGGCAAAATAGTAAATGAGATGCCTTGAGCCACCTCCCGCTGACAGATACATGGGTGCCATACATGGAAGAGTCTGTTCTGGTTTTAAACTTTATGGATACCCTTCTTGATACAGCTGATAATATCAGACTGAGGACACAGAAAGATCCGGACCTGGCAAAGCTAAGGCAACTGGTGGTGATGGGAGAAGAGAAAGGGCCATCACAACCAGAATTGAAACCTCGTGAGCCTGGCCAGACCAATCACCGTAGAGACAGCATCTTATTCTGGGGAGCAAGTGTGATTGTCAAGCAAAAGGTGCTGCCAGATACTGGCTGAAATCCACCAGAATCATCCAAGGGTGTCAAAAATGAAGATGTTGCCAGGAGGTTATGTCTAGTGTCCGGGTGTGGATGCAGACATTGCGGCATTGGTGGGTCAGTGCCTGGAATGCCATAAAGGACAAAAATTATCACCAGCAGCTCCCCCACATTCATGGGAATGGCTGGGAAAGCCCTGAACTTGTTGACACATTGACTCTGCTGGCCCTTTGATGGGCCCAATGTTCTTAGTCATTGCGTATGACCACTCAAAACGGTTGGACGTTCATGACGTTCATTCGTCAAAGACAGAAGCAACGCTAGAAAAACTGTGCACATCCTTTGCAATGCATGAGCTCCTGGAATTGTTGCTTACAGACAATAGGCCACCATTTACCAGCAGGGAATTTGAGTATTTCCTGAGGCCGAATGACATTTGGTATATAAGGATAGCTCCATAATATCCATTGTCCAATGGCAGAAAGAGCAGTCCAAACATTGAAGACAAGTTTAAAGAAACAGCCTACAGTTTCTGTTGATCCCAAATTGTTCTGCTTCCTCTTTGCTGGAGGTCTTCCTATAGTTATATGAGGGATGCTCCAATAATCAGAGTTGCTAATGGGGGGATAAAAAACTGCTGTAGGTTAAACCTGATCTTCCCAGACATGGAAGAGTGTGTGACACAGCATCAGAATGCCAAAGCCAGACACAAGAAGGCTCTAAGCGAGAGAGACAGTTTAGTTCGGGGACAAAGTTTGGTGCTGAAACCCCAAAAATGACCCTCCATGACTAAGAGGCATGTTCAATGCAAGGTCAGGTCGCTTGACATTCAAAGTTTGGGTAGGTGAGGTGGGCTTGAACAAGCATGTAGTCATAGAGATGTACAGCATGGAAACAGACCCTTCGGCCCAACCCGTCCATGTTGACCAGATATCCCAACCCAATCTAGTCCCACCTGCCAGCACCCGGCCCATATCCCTCCAAACCCTTCCTATTCATATACCCATCCAAATGCCTCTTAAATGTTGCAATTGTGCCAGCCTCCACCACGTCCTCTGGCAGTTCATTCCATACACGTACCACCCTCTGCTTGAAAAAGTTGCCCCTTAGGTCTCTTTTATATCTTTCCCCTCTCACTCTAAACGTATGCCCTCTAGTTCTGGACTCCCCGACCCCAGGGAAAAGACTTTGTCTATTTATCCTATCCATACCCCTCATAATTTTGTAAACCTCTATAAGGTCACCCTTTAGCCTCCGACGCTGCAGGGATAACAGCCCCAGCCTGTTCAGCCTCTCCCTGTAGCTCAGATCCTCCAACCCTGGCAACATCCTTGTAAATCTTTTCTGAACCCTTTCACGTTTCACATCATCTTTCCGATAGGAAGGAGACCAGAATTGCACGCAATATTCCACCAGTGGCCTAACCAATGTCCTGTACAGCCGCAACATGACCTCCCAACTCCTGTACTCAACACTCTGACCAATAAAAGAAAGCATACCAAACGCCTTCTTCACTATCCTATCTACCTGCGACTCCATTTTCAAGGAGCTATGAACCTGCACTCCAAGGTCTCTTTATTCAGCAACACTCCCTAGGACCTTACCATTAAGTGTATAAGTCCTGCTAAGATTTGCTTTCCCAAAATGCAGCACCTCACATTTATCTGAATTAAACTCCATCTGCCACTTCTCAGCCCATGGCCCATCTGGTCCAGATCCTGTTGTAATCTGAGGTAACCCTCTTCGCTGTCCACTACACCTCCAATTTTGGTGTCATCTGCAAACTTACTAACTGTACCTCTTATGCTCACATCCAAATCATTTATGTAAATGACAAAACGTTGAGGGCCTAGCACCGATCCTTGTGGCACTCCACTGGTCACAGGCCTCCAGTCTGAAAAACAACTCTCCACCACCAACCTCTGTCTTCTACCTTTGAGCCAGTTCTGTATGCAAATGGCTAGTTCTCCCTGTATTCCATGAGATCTAACCTTGCTAATCAGTCTCCCATGGGGAACCTTGTCGAACGCCTTACTGAAGTCCATATAGATCACATCTACTGCTCTGCCCTCATCAATCTTCTTCATCAAAAAACACAATCAAGTTTAGAGAGATATGATTTCCCATGCACAAAGCCATGTTGACTATCCTGAATCAGTCATTGCCTTTCCAAATACATGTACATCCTGTCCCTCAGGATTACCTCCAACAACTTACCCACCACCGAGTTCAGGCTCACCGGTCTATAGTTCCCTGGCTTGTCCTCACCACCCTTCTTAAACAGTGGCACCACGTTTGTCAACCTCCAGTCTTCCGGCACCTCATCTGTGACTATTGATGATACAAATATCTCAGCAAGAGGCCCAGCAATCACTTCTCTAGCTTCCCACAGAGTTCTAGGGTACACCTGATCAGGTCCTGGGGATTTATCCACCTTTAACCATTTCAAGACATCCAGCACTTCCTCCTCTGTAATCTGGACATTTTGCAAAGTGTCACTATCTGTTTCCCGACAGTCAATATCTTCCATATCCTTTTCCACAGTAAATACTGATGCAAAATATTCATTTAGTATCTCCCCCATTTTCTGTGGCTCCACACAAAGGCTGCCTTGCTGATCTTTGAGGGGCCCTATTCTCTCCCTAGTTACCCTTTTGTCCTTAATGTATTTGTAAAACCCCTTTGGATTCTCCTTAATTCTGTTTGCCAAAGCTATCTCATGTCCCCGTTTTACCCTCCTGATTTCCCTCTTTAGTATACTCCTACTTTCTTTGTACTCTTCTAAGGATTTACTCGATCTATCCTGTCTATACCTGACATATGCTTCCTTCTTTTTCTTAACTAAACCCTCAATTTCTTTAGTCATCCAGCATTCCCTATACCATCCAGCCTTCCCTTTCACCCTGACAGGAATATACTTTCTCTGGATTCTTGTTATCTCATTTCTGAAGGCTTCCCATTTTCCAGCCGTCCCTTTACCTGCGAACATCTGCCTCCAATCAGCTTTTGAAAGTTCTTGCCTAATACCATCAAAATTGGCCTTTCTCCAATTTAGACCTTCAACTTTTAGATCTGGTCTATCCTTTTCCATCACTATTTTAAAATGAATAGAATTATGGTCTCTGGCCCCAAAGTGCTCCCCCACAGACACCTCAGTCACCTGCCCTCCCTTATTTCCCAAGGGTAGGTCAAGTTTTGCACCGTCTCTAGTAGGTACATCCACATACTGAATCAGAAAATTGTCTTATACACACTTAAAAAATTCCTCTCCATCTAAACCTTTAACACCATGGCAGTCTCTGTTGATGTTTGGAAAGTTAAAATCCCCTACCATAACTACCTATTATTCTTATAGGTAGCTGAGATCTCCTTACAAGTTTGTTTCTCAATTTCCCTCTGACTATTGGGGGGTCTATAATACAATCCCAATAAGGTGATCATCCCTTTCTTATTTCTCAGTTCCACCCAAATAACTTCCCTGGATGTATTTCCGGGAATATCCTCCCTCAGCCCAGCTGTAATGCTATCCCTTATCAAAAATGCCTCTCCCCCTCCTCTTTTGCCTCCCTTTTATCCTTCCTGTAGCATTTGTATCCTGAAACATTCAGCTGCCAGTCCTGCCCATCCCTGAGCCATTTTTCCTGAATTGCTATGATATCCCAGTCCCATGTTCCTAACCATGCCCTGAGTTAATCTGCCTTCCTTGTTAGGCCCCTTGCATTGAAATAAATGCAGTTTAATTTATTAGTCCTACCTTGTCCCTGCCTGCCCTGACTGTTTGACTCACTTCTGTTCTCAGCTGTACCCGTCTCAGATTGATCTCTTTCCTCACTATCTCCCTGGGTCCCCCCCGCCCCCACCTTACTAGTTTAAATCCTCCCAAGCAGTTCTAGCAAATTTCCCTGCCAGTATATTAGTCCCCTTCCAATTTAGGTGCAATCCGTCCTTCTTGTACAGGTCACTTCTACCCCAAAAGAGATTCCAATGATCCAAAAATATGAATCCTTCTCCCATACACCAGCTCCTCAGCCATGCATTCATCTGCTCTATCCTCCTATTCCTGGCCTCACTACTCATAGCACCGGGAGTAATCCAGATGTTACTACCCTTGAGGACCTCCTTTTTAAATTTCTACCTAACTCTCTGTAATCTCCCTTCAGAGTCTCAAACTTTTCCCTTCCAATGTCGTTGGTTCCAATGTGGACAATGACCTCCTGCTGGCCCCTCTCCCCCGTGAGAACATTCTGCACCCTCTCTGAGACATCCTTGATCCTGGCACCAGGGAAACAACACACCATTCTGCTTTTTCTCTGCTGGCCACAGAAACCTCTGTCTGTACCTCTGAGTACAGAATCCCCTAACACAATTGATCTCTTGGAAGCTGACGTACCCCTCGTTGCATTAGAGCCAGTCTCAATACCAGAAACTTGGCTGTTTGTGCTACGTTCCCTGAGAATCCATCACCCCCTACATCTTCCAAAACAGCATACCTGTTTGAAATGGGTATATCCACAAAAGACTCCTGCTCTAGCTGCCTACCTCTCTTACCCTTCTTGGAGTTAACCCATCTATGTGACTGTATCTGAGACTTCCCCCCTTCCTATAACTGCCATCCATCACATACTGTTGCTGTTGCAAATTCCTCATCGCTTCTATCTGTCTCTCCAACTGATCCACTCGATCTGATAAGATTCGCATCCAACAGCATTTATGGCAGATATAATCTGCAGTAACCCTTAAACTCTCTTTAAACTCCCACATCTGACAAGAAATATATATGACTGTAAAGGCTATTTTTGCTCCTTCACAATCTACAGACCCAGAAAATAGCACCGTCTTATTCCTCTACAAACACTACCCCAGGTTAAATTAATAGCTATGGCTTGTATTTGAAGTTTAATCAAGAGACTTATCTCCAAAAACATATAATCAAGAAAGAATCCACTGGACCCACTACTGCAGCCTTTCTATTGGACAGACTTAAAACAACAATTAACTTCTCTGATTCTGTGCTGTGAACTTCGCCCAACAGTTCCTCCAAGATTAGTTGTGAATTTCACTGTTTGTTAATTTTCCCTGATGCACTCCGAAGTCCAGCAATACACGAATTCAAACAGCAAAGGCAGTAACTGTGCAGGTTCTCTCTCTCTCTCTCTGTCCTGCACTGTCCTCACCATATGCTTCCTTTGCCTGTTCTCCCTTTTAAAACTGCTGTTGTTTTGACTTTGTTTTCCCCAAAGTTCCAAATCAATGCAACAGCATATAAAACAGTGGTTGCTGCTCCTGGAATTTGAGGAAGTCACCTCCAACACCTAAAATACCTCAAAAAAGGAGCAGCTCTTACAGCCAGAAATTTTTCCTGTCCTCCATCTTGGATTACCCAGAGTCTGCAAATGTGATAAGAGCAAAACATCCCCTGTCCCTCAGTTCAATTGGAAAGGCTGTCAGAGCCTGTCAGTTCTCCCCCTTCGTCAGGCGTCAAAGAAATTTCGGATGGACATGCTGGAAATTACAGCTGAAGAACCTTTACCACCTGAAGAATGGGATGAATTTGTTCGGAGATGCTCTGGCTGCAAGAGGCAGGCTATGGTCCAGTATATGCTGTCAGTATCCGAGGCAGAGTTGGAGCAACCAGACTCGACCAGCTATCCTTAGTAGCCACACACACAGATGACAAGCAACATGAATTTGACTGGGACAACACTACCATTATACGGCAAGCCAAACTGAGAACAGCCAGGGAATTCCTAGAGGCATTGCACTCATCCACAGACTTTATCAACAAACACATCGACCTGGACCCAATATACCGGCCACTACAGCGGACAGCTGGAACTGACAACCGGAAGCGGCAGAGACAAGCCACTATAAATACCGGAGGAAACAGCACAGAAGCGCTTCACAGGAGGCTCCCAAGCACTGACGATGTCACCTCGACAGGGGATGAAACGTTTGCAAGACAAATTCCCAGCTCGGCGAACAGAACCACAACATCGATGTGAAAATGTCCAAGAGATGCTACAGGAAAAACAGGTCTATTTCCCTGGCCTTAAAGGGGGAGGGACACAGTGATTGTAGCAAGGTCAACCAGTGGACCTCGTAGAATATGAGTTCCCTGACTGGGGCTGTTAATCTGGTCCAATCAGGGAGCCCGGGCTGACAGATATGAACAGAAATGACAGAGGTTCTGTTCATTCTGAGGGCTTGCTCAAGGAAGCTGGACCAATGTCAAGTACTATGCACGTGTAAGTAAATAGTGACTTGGTGATGGGATACTGGCCTCTGTGGAGCTATTTCAAACTTGATTGAAACATATAAGATGCTGAGGGATCTTGATTGGGTACGTGTGGAGAGGATGTTTTTTCTTATGTGTAAATCTAGAATCAGGTGTCACTGATTATAACTCAGGGGTAACCTATCAACAAAAGAGTTTGAAGTCATCTTTTTTTCGGAGAGTCACTTGTCTTTGAAATGCTCTCATGATACAGTGGAAGCAGATTCCTTCAATATTTGTACGGCAGAGATAGGTATAGGTGGACAGTCTGGAGGGGCTGAATGGCCTCCTCCTGCTCTTTGGAGCGATGTTGGTATGTAACATGAGTGTGTGAAGGGGAAATAATCTGGTTGATACAGACATTTAACTGGTAACGGTATTTGATTGGATAATTTCTACACAGGAAGCTAATTGTTATTGGCTAATTGTTAGATGGTTACACGTTAGCCACAGCTGATTGGATAATATCTGCAGGGCAACTAATTGTCATTGGCTAAATCCGATAATTACCCAAGTAACTGCAGCTGATTGGATGGCATCCACAGGGCAACAAATTACCATTGGCGAAACCAGATTATACCCTAGTACTACCACTTGATTGGATAGTTTCCGTATCGGTACTAATTGTCATTGGCTAAACCAGACATTGACCCAGTAAAGGCAGCTGATTGGAGAGTATCCACAGGGCAGCTAATTGTCATTGGCTAAATCAGACATTTCCTCAGTAATCACAGTTGATTGGGTTACTTGTAAACGAAGGGCTAATTCTCATTGGTTGATACAGATGTTTACCTCGGTAGCTGCATAATTTACAGAGGAGGTAATTGTTATTGGCTAAAGGAGATGCCCATCATGGTGCATGGGGCGGTACTAAACTATTTTCGTGTATTAGTGGTTCGGAGCGATTCCAGCCAAAGCGATGATTGGCAAAGGCTATGTCCATCAGAAAGGGTACATACGGATTGGTCAATTAGCCGGTGACGAAGGATAATATGGGAGATCACACCAGGCAATGCGACGATTGGTCAGCCAGAGTGTCCGTCAGGAGGGTTACCATGGTGAGAGGACGGTCCCTGGGTTGGAGGCTCGTGATTGGCTCGTACCGTTGTTAGTCTGAGGCTTTCGTTCGAGTTGGAGTCGCTCGGTCATGGTGGGTCAAGGCAAGGAGCTCAAGATCCACTTCAGCCCGGGATGTGTCCGGCTGCTGGAGGTATGAGGTACACCGCCATTCCCTTCCTGGGCGGCGGCCAAGCTCGGGCGCTATCTCCACCGCGAGTGGATAAACAATCCCGGATCAGGCCCAGGCCCTGAGCCCCTCTGAGAGAGCGGCTCCAGGCCCCAGTCACCACAGCACAGGACTGAGGGAGTGCTGCACTGTCAGAGGGTCAGTACTGAGGGAATGCTGCACTGTCAGAGGGTCAGTGCTGAGGGAGTGCTGCACTGTCAGAGGGTCAGTACTGAGGGAGTGCCGCACTGTCTGAGGGTCAGTGCTGAGGGAGTGCCGCACTGTCAGAGGGTCAGTGCTGAGGGAGTGCTGCACTGTCAGAGGGTCAGTACTGAGGGAGTGCCGCACTGTCAGAGGATCAGTACTGAGGGAGTGCCGCACTGTCAGAGGATCAGTACTGAGGGAATGCCGCACTGTCAGAGGGTCAGCACTGAGGGAATGCCGCACTGTCAGAGGGTCAGCACTGAGGGAATGCCGCACTGTCAGAGGGTCAGCACTGAGGGAATGCCGCACTGTCAGAGGGTCAGCACTGAGGGAGCGCCGCACTGCTGGAGCTAGAGGGAAAGGTTTAATAGGCTGGAGCTGTTTTCCCTGGAGCTTTGGAGGCTGAGGGGTGACCTCATAGAGGTTTATAAAATCATGAGTGGCATGGATAGAGTAATTTGACAAGATCTTTTCCCTGGGGTTGGGGAGTCCAGAACTAGACGGCATAGGTTTGGGGGAGAGATGAAAGATATAAAAGAGACCTCAGAGGGTGCTGTGTATATGGAATGGGCTGCCAGAGGATGTGGTGGAGGCTGGTACAATTGCAACATTTAAAAAGCATCTGGATGGGTATATGAATAGGAAGGGTTCAGGGGGATATGGGCCAAATGCTGGCAGGTGGGACCAGGTTGGGTTGGGATATCTGGTCGGCGTGCATGAGTTGGACCGAAGGGTTTGTTTCAGTGCTGTACCTCCCTATGACTCTGAGTGATAGTCTACAGAGGGCTAAAGGCAGGTTAATGAGTGGACGCAAATTTGGCACATACAATATAGTGTGGGAAAATGTGAGGCTATGTACTTTAGCAGAAAGAATAGAAGATCTGAATATTATAGTTTGCAGCACAGTGATTAGTTCTGTATGAATCATGAAATGTTATCATCCGTGATCAGTGGTCATGATCAAAGAAATGGAGTATTAGCCTACATTTCAATGGTAATGGAGCATCAAAATCGAGAAGGCATTAGTCAGACCACATCTGGAATAGTGTGACCCCTCTTTTGGACCCCTTATCTGATGAGAGATGAATTGGTGTTGGAGGCAGTCCAGGGAAGATTCATTTTTCTGATCCTGGGTTAGGATGCATTTTCTTAGGAGAGTTTGACTAGATTAATCTTGAGTTCAGTGAAGTTTTGAAGAATGAGAGAAGACATTATTGAAACCTGCGAGGTTTTTAGGAAATGTAACAAGTTAGATGCAGAAAGTTTGTTTCCTCTTCTGGGAGAATTTAGCACCAGAGGCGCAAACTCAATCAGGGGTTGCTCACCTCAGACGAATGAGGGGTGATTTTGTTTCCAGTCTGTCATGAACCTGTGGAATTCTTTATTGCAGAGTACTTTGGACTATATTGTTGAGAATGTTTAAGGCTGAAATTGATAAGACTTTTAATCAGTTAGTGAATCTAGAGTTATGAGGATAAGGCAGAAAAGTGAAGTAAAGAATCATCAAATTAGCAGTAGTCTGGGGCGACACGTTGGCTCATTGGTTCATGCTGCTGCCTCTCAGCGCCAGGGACCCGGGTTCAATTCCAGCCTCGGCGACTGGCACGTTCTCAAGTTGACACATTCTCCCTATGTCTGCTTGGGTTTCCTCCGGGTGCTCTGGTTTCCTCCCACAGTCCAAAGATGTGCAGATCAGGTGGATTCGCCATGCTAACTTGTCCATAATTTTAGGTGCATTAGGGGTCAGGAATAAGTGTAAGGAAATGGGTCTGGGTGGGTTACTCTTTGAGGGGTTGGTGTGAACTTGTTGGGCCGAAGGGCCTGTTTCCACACTGTAGGTAATCTAATCTAATCTAATCTTGTTAGACGGCAAAGCAGATTCAGTGGACCATATGGCCCACTTCTGCTTCTCTGCCTTGTGGTGTTAACATAGATTAAGTGGTTCTTTAAATAATTGTAGATTTTAGGAACCTGAAGAGTTCCTAAAAACAGCTGTATTTCTTGCATTGGAACAGTGACTGTTCATTGACTGTTAACTGCTTAGAAGTGGCCTGAGGTCTTGGAGCATGCTGAATACATACATTCTTTCAGAACTCTGGAATTCGTTCTGGCCTATTCCCTCAAATACCTGTTCATCCTGCCTTATGTTCTACAACACTTTCTGTTATGCTGTCTCTTTGGGGACAATTCCACATATTCCATGCAACTTCAGTGTGATACGTTTTACCTGTATAATCTGAGGAGCATTTATCTTTTAACCTTGGGCCTCTGCCTTCCATTCAATCGTCTGTGGTAACCTACAACATTTTGCTTTATTTTAATAAATAATTATCTTTAAAACATCTCCAATCAGAGTCATACAGCATGGAAACAGACCCTTCGGTCCAGCCAACCAATCCATGCAAAACAATCTCAATGTTGAACCTTCTGTTCGCTTTCACGCCAATACCAGAATCTTCAGGATATCTCTGAGACCTGAAGATGAGAGCTTTAGCTTTTTTCTGGAGTGCCTGAACATACAATGATACAACTTTCATTTATCAAAAGCTTTTAATATACATGAATACCAGAAGGTATGGAAATATTAACCTTAACACTGTGATATCAGACTTGATCAACATTTTGGGGAAGTTCTTAAGGTGGGGTGGAAGACGTGGAGAGGTTTAGATAAATTTTTGAGCTGTGGGACTAAGCCATGAAGGCACAGCCTCCGATTAATAGAGCCAAAACCACTGGGGACATGCCAGAATTAGAAAAATGCTAAGATCATGGAGAGTTGAATTTCTGAAGGAGTTAGTAAAGGTTTTTACATTACATTACATTACTTACAGTGTGGAAACAGGCCCTTCGGCCCAACAAGTCCACACCGCCCCGCCGAAGCGCAACCCACCCATACCCCTACATTTACCCCTTACCTAACACTACGGGCAATTTAGCATGGTCAATTCACCTGACCTGCACATCTTTGGACTGTGGGAGGAAACCGGAGCACCCGGAGGAAACCCACGCAGACACGGGGAGGACGTGCAAACTCCACACGGTTAGTCGCCTGAGGCAGGAATTGAACCCGGGTCTCTGGCGCTATGAGGCAGCAGTGCTAACCACTGTGCTACTGTGCCGCCCATAGAGAAAGAGTTGAGCGAGAATTTTATAATTGAAGTGTTACCAACTGAGAGCTGGTGTAGATCAGCGATGGATGATTTGGCATGTACCAGATACATCAGCAAAGTTGGCCAGAATTGATAGTTTTAAAACTCTGCTTTAATCTAATATACAGGATGTATGAGGTAATTGAACCCTGGGCTTTCCTGTTGGATAATGGGCAGCTGATTTCTTGCTGCCTTTTCTCTGTCTCCATTACCTGAGAGTTCTCCCATGTAGTCTGAGGCCTGTACTGATCTCTCAACCATCCTGACTCATAATCAGCTAATGCTTATATCTGTTCATAAGAGAATGCTGTGAGCAGATTGGCTGTTTATGTTCCTCCCTCAAACAGTATTTAATTAACTTTTACAGAGTTTGTGATAAGCTGATAACTGGGTAAAGAGTATGATGACTGGAGTGAAATTCTGCATAAAACAGTATCAGGTTTCCCTAATAACATCTTAAAATAGTTTGAATGCAGTCATTTGAAGATGACTGTTAGTGTTTGCAGCTGTCTTCATCAGTCAGTGTGACTGACCAGAAGTGGTACATTCACGCCAAAGTGTTGAGCAATTGGAGGGGTCAATAGGGTATCTTAATCTCATTTGGGAAAGCAATGATTGTTGTAATGCCTAGAGTCAGGAACCTTGAATGAAAACAAGGGACATTGTGATCTCTTATTGCCACTTCATTGTCTTGATACCTTTGATTGCTTCAAAGTTCAAAAGTGTGTTGATCTCAGACTTGAACACACTCTATGTCAGAGAATCCATCCATAGCAGTTTGGAGTGGAGAATTCCAAAGTTACATAACTCTCTATAGAGACATACAAGATAATAAGAAACATATAAGATAATCAAGATAATCAGAGGGTTAGATAGGGTGGACAGGGAGAGCCTTTTTCCAAGTATGGTGATGGCGAGCACGAGGGGGCATAGCTTTAAATTGAGGGGTGATAGATATCGGACAGATGTCAGAGGTAGTTTCTTTACTCGGAGAGTAGTAAGGATATGGAATGCTTTGCCTGCAACAGTAGTTGATTCGCCAACTTTAAGTACATTTAAGTCAACATTGGACAAGCATATGGACGTACATGGAATAGTGTAGGTTAGATGGGCTTCGGATTGGTATGACTGGTCGGCACAACATCAAGGGCCGAAGGGCCTGTACTGCGTTGTAATGTTCTATGTTCTCTAGGAGTCATAGAGATGTACAGCATGGAAACAGACACTTTGGTCCAACCCATCCATGCCGACCAGATATCCCAACCCAATCTAGTCCCACCTGCCAGCACCTGGCCCAATCCCTCCAAACACTTCCTATTCAAAAACCCATCCAAATGCCTCTTAAGAGTTGCAATTGCACCAGCCTTTACCAATTCGTCTGGCAGCTCATTCCACACACTGTACCACCCTCTGTGTGAAAAAGTTGCCCCTTGGGTCTCTTCTTTATCTTTCCCTTCTCACCCTAAACCTATGCTCTCTAGTTCTGGACTCCCTGGCCCAGGGAAAAGACTTTGCTTATTTACCCTATCCATGCCCCTCATAATTTTGTAAACCTCCAAACAGTCACCCCTCCACCTCCGACGCTCCAGGGATAACAGCCCCAGCCTGTTCAGCCTCTCCCTGTAGCTCAAATCCTCCAACCCTGGCAACATCCTTGTAAATCTTTTCTGAACCCTTTCACGTTTCACAACATCTTTCCGATAGGAAGGAGACCAGAATTGCCCGCAATATTCCACCATTGGCCTAATCAATGTCCTGTACAGCCGCAACATGACCTCCCAACTCCTGTAATCAATATTCTGACCAATAAAAGAAAGCATACCAAACGCCTTCTTCGCTATCCTCTCTACCTGCAACTTCACTTTCAAGGAGCTATGAACCTGCACTCCAAGGTCTCTTTGTTCAGCAACACTCCCTAGGACCTTACCATTAAGTGTATAAGGCCTGCTAAGATTTGCTTTCCCAAAATGCAGCACCTCACATTTATCTGAATTAAACTCCATCTGCCACTTCTCAGCCCATTGGCCCATCTGGTCCAGATCCAGTTGTAATCTGAGGTAACCCTCTTCGCTGTCCACTCCACCTCCAATTTTGGTCTCATCTGCAAACTTAGTAACTGTACCTTTTTATGCTCACATCCAAATCATTTATGCAAATGACAAAAAGTAGGGATCCCCGCACCGATTCTTGTGGCACTCCACTGGTCACAGGCCTTCAGTCTGAAAAACAACCATCCACCACCACCCTCTGTCTTCTTCCTTTGAGCCAATTCTGTATGCAAATGGCTAATTCTCCCTGTATTCCACGATAATTAATCTTGCTAATTGGTCTCCCATGGGGAACCTTGTCAAATGCATTACTGAAGTCCATACAGATCACATCTACTGCTCTGCCCTCATCAATCCTCTTTGTTGCTTCTTCAAAAAACTCAGTCAAGTTTGTGAGACATGATTTCCCATGCATAAAGCCATGTTGACTATCCCTAATCAGTCCTTGCCTTTCCAAATACACGTACATCCTATCCCTCAGGATTCCCTCCAACAACTTGCAAACCACTGAGGTCAGACTCACTGGTCTACAGTTTCCTGGCTTGTCCTTACCACCCTTCTTAAACAGTGGCACCACATTTGCCAACCTCCAGTCTTCCGGCATCTCACCTGTGACTATTGATAATGCAAATATCTCAGCAAGAGGCCCAGCAATCACTTCTCTAGCTTCCCACAGAGTTCTAGAGTACACCTGATCAGGTCCTGGGGATTTATCCACCCTTACCCGTTTCAAGACATCCAGCACTTCCTCCTCTGTAATCTGGGCCTCTTGCAAGATGTCACTATCTATTTCCCTAAAGTCTATATCTTCCATATCTTTTTCCACAGCAAATACTGATGCAAAATAGTCATTCAGTATCTCCCCCATTTTCTGCGGCTTGGACAAGAAATCTCCATTCGGCTCAGACCAAAATGACCCATCCTTTAGTCTGACTCATAGCTGGTGATTCAGGCTGTCAGACCTTTTTTTTTTCTAGTTCATATTCATAGAGTCATAGAGATGTACAGCACGGAGTCATGGGAAGTAGAGGTTGTTGGCTGTGCCAGCATTAGTTTCCTGTCCATAGTTGTCCTTGAGAATGTGGTGGTGAGCTTCCATGTTAAACCAATGCAAGTGTAAGTTGGCCCACAATGCCATAGGGGAAGGACTACCTGGATTTTGACCCAGCAGACACTGAATACATTTTCAAGTCATTATGGTAGTGACTTGGAGAGAAACTTGCCAGTGGTGATGTTCTGATGTATTTGCTGCCATTGTCCTCCTAGATGGTCGTGATCATAGGTTCGGAAGGTGTTGGGGCCTCAGTGAATTTCTGCAGTGGTACACACTGCTACTGCTAAATGTTGGTGGGATTAAGGGGGGGTGGGGTATGGGGAGTGAATGGCACACGACTGAAAAGCAATCAAGTGAGCTGTTTTGTCTTAGATGGTGCTGAGCCTTTTGAGTGTGTTGGAACTGCATTTATCCAGGCAAGTGGCGACGATTCAATTACACTGCTGATGGTGAACAGGCTTTGGGGAGTCAGGAGGTGAAGTTACTATCGGCAGGCTGCCTAACTTCTGACTTGCTGTTAAAGCCACATTATTTATATGGCTAGTAACAGTTCAGTTTACGAACAATAGTAACTTCCAGGATGTTGATATTCAGGGATTTGGTGATAGTAATGCCTTTGATTGCCACGGGGTGATGGTTAGATTCTCTCTTCCTGGAAATGTTCATTGCGTCTTCATTTGTGTGGTGTGAAGCTTACTTAACGTTGGTCAGCCCACACATGGATATTGTTCAGGCCTTGTTGCTTTTGAAAATGGACTGCTTCAGTATCTGAAGATTCATAAATGGTGCTGAATATTGTGCATCAGTGAGCACCCCAACTTCTGACCTTATGTTGGAGGAAAGCTTGGTGAAGCAAATGAAGATGGTTGAGCTGAGGGCACTACCCAGAGAAACACCTGCGGAGGTGATCTGGAGTTGAAATGACTGACCTCCAACAACCACAACCATCATCCTTTACGCCCAGTGTGACACTGAGCAATGTAGAAACTTTCCTCTGATTCCCATTGGAATATTTGTAGAATCACCTCCTCCAGTGAATTGTTTAATTGTCCACCACCATTCGTGACTGCACGCGTGGGAAAGATTGTTTCCCTTGTGGTAGAATGTAGGATCAGAGGGCGTGATCTCCGAGTAGAGAGTCACTCGTTTAAGACAGAGATGAGTAATTTCTATTCTTTAATGTAGAGAATTGTTGAGGCTGGGTTGTTGGATTTATTGAATGGTGAGAGATTTCTGATCATTCAGCATCATGGGAAAAGGCAGGAAAGTGGAGTTGAGAATTATCAGGTTGACCATGATCTCATTGACTTTTGAGTTGAATGCTGTTACATCTAATGGAGTGCAGAACTGACATCTGATCAGGTAGGTTGTGGAATTGCTTAACTCTATCACCTGCTGCTTTTGCTATTTGACAGCATCAGGTTCATGTCTAATTTTTCATCATTGAAAACAAAAAATGCTAGATGAAAAGTCATCTAGATTCGAAACATTAGCTTGCTTTCTCTCCATGGATGCTGCCTGACCTCCTGTGATACCCAGCATGTTTTGTTTTCAGTACAGATTCCAGCATTTGTGGTAATTTTCTCCTTCATGTTTTCATTTATTAGTGCTGGTGCTGCTTCTGGCATGGCCTCCTGAATGCTTCAGAGAACCAGTGTTGACCCTCTGCCTTATTGATAACGGTAGAGTCAGGGATACACCAGACCATGAGGTTGCACGTTGTATTGGAAATTTAGCTCCACTGGCTGGATGGCTGGTTTGTGATGCAGAGTGATGCCAACAGTGTGAGTTCACAGGGCTCTAGCTGGGGTTACCATGAAGGATTCTCTTTGGAACATATCCCCTCACCTGAGCCCTGGTGAACCTCAGGTTAAGCCACCACCAGTCATTCCTGTGTAATGTCTTTTGATCTGATAAGACTAAGGTGATTTTACCTTATCTTCGATTCTGCTCATGAGGAAAAGATATGTTGTGCTGTGTTCGAAGTGCCATGTAAATCAAAAAGGAAGCAAATGTACACAGTCTAGTCAGTGAATAATGCACAATCTGATAATTCTCAGCAATGGGGTAAATAACAGATCATCTGTTTTAATAATCTGATTGAAGGTTGAATATTGACCATATGCCTGAACGTTATCCTCCTGAATCTGGTACTTGCATTCAAAACCAACATTAAGCAAATGAATCAAAGAGAATGCAGGAAACACAGTCAATATCATTGGGCTGTCTTCTGCTTGGCAAGATGCAGTGTGCAATCTACCACTGGAATCAGTACTGAGACCTCACCTTTTTATAGATTACATAAATGACTTGAATGAAGGTAAAGTTGCTAATTCTGTTGAGACAGCGGTACAGTAGGTGGAAAATTAAGTTGTGAAGAGGTGATGAGCTTGTAAAGGGATATAGGTAGGTTAAGTGAGTTGGCAGAGGTCTGGCAAATGGAGTATAATGTGAGAAAATGTGAAACTATGCTCTTTGGAGGGAAGAACACAATGAAGCATTTTATCTAAGTGAAGAGAGATTACACGTCTGAGATGTAGAGGAATCAGGATATCCTAGTGCACAAATCCCAGAAAGACAGAATGCAGTTACAGCAAGTAATTAGAAAAGTTAATACAATATTAACATTCATTGTAAGGAAATTGAATACTAAAGTAGGGAGACTATACTTCAACCATGTAGGGTCCTGGTGAGACCACGTCTGGAGTACTATGTACTGTATCCGTCTCTTTATTTACAGAAGGATGAAAATGCATTGCGAGCAGTTTAGATGGTTACTGGGTTAATACCTAGAATGGGTGGGTGTGTTTAAAGGCAGTGATGCTACCAAAGAGAGTATGGTTGGGTATTGAGTGGTTGTTGCATCTTTTGTTGCAGGTGGAAACGTCCGTGCCAGACCGACGTGCCCTGATCACTGGGGCAACAGGACTGCTTGGCCGTGCTGTATATAAGGAGTTTCTGGAAAATGACTGGGACACAGTGGGCTGTGGTTACAAGAGAGCACGACCTAAATTTGAAAAAGTGAACTTGATGGATCCAGGGGCAGTGCGACAAATTATTCAGGATTTTAAGGTATTGAATGTGAGCAGGTTCTGCGGAGATTTTGTTTCCTTGTGAAATAGTTATGAACGAGTTTTGGGCATCTGTGCTCACTGGAACAAGGCTGCTGGTAGGGATTATTCTTCCTGGTGCTTGCTTGATCCCTTTTTTGAGGAACTTACCATATACAGTGTTGATTAATCTTAGTTTCTTGGACATTGTATTACTCTTCATGTCTGAGTTTAAAATTGCACTGACTATTAGTTGACTTATTTGGCTGTGTAGACATCACAAGAAAGGCCCACGTTGTCTTCACATAATATCCAAAATCTCCTCATGCTAGCAGAAACATTGGTTAATGATTGGGTCTTCAGTTGGGAACTAGCAAGTAACAGGGATCGTGAAGTTGCCATACATAAGTTGGCCAGAGGAATTGCATGGAATTAAAGAATGTGAGCTTCTGTTGAGCCTATTAAGACCTTCCAGATTATTATGTAGCCATTAGAGTATAGTAACTTCCATAATTTAGGAAGTACAGTGGTCACTTTTGTACCAAGAATCCCATGACCATCTACAAAATGATGATGAGGTCATTTGTGTAAGTGTTACTTTAATGAATAAATTTTGCCTGCTGCTGTTTGCATAACACCATGGGATCTTCTATGTGCAGCTGAGAAGGTGGACCCAACCCCTGCCGTGTTGTTTCAAACACAAAATAGAGAGTGGAGTATTGTAAATGTATGCCAAGTCTGGAATTTATATTATATTCAAGTGTCTGAGTGGGTTTTAACGGACAGTGCTCTGATTAAATAGGCAAGTGAAAGTGCTACCTACTGATCCCTTATTTTGTAGAAATTAGCCCAGCTGGTGTTATCTCTCCTTCCTCAAACAACATCCTAATTGTGTGTGACTCCTTGTTTCATTCAATCTGAAATGTTCTCTGTTTATCTAGCTGTCACAAACCCCAGTAGAATGTTCCCCACCCCTTGGTGTAAAACATGTTTTGCTGGTCTTGTCCCAAATGTGTCATTTTTGGAGACCTCATTCTTGACCCCCAAGCATTAATAATAGGATGTTTCCATCTACTTTGTCCCACCTTTTAACAACTTGACTTGGCAAAAATCTTTCATCATGTAACCTTCTCTGTCCAAATAACACGGAGAATGAATACCAGGTTTTTATGATTTTATTCAATCCCATTATTGCCACCTCCATCCTCACCTGTTCCAATCCCATCCAGATTCTTGAGTACTCCTTTCAGTTCCAGGTTCTATACCTCTGGGTATGTCTGGGAGGGAGTACAGCATAAATTTACAGCAATGATTCCAGCACCCCGCTCTCACAGGGGTAATTTGTCAGGAGAGATTATGTAAATTACTGTTGCATTTAAAATTTACAAGATTAAGAGGTGACTTGATTGGAGTTTTCAAGATATTGAGAGGAGCAATTTGAATAGATAGAGAGAAACTGTTTCCTCTGGTTGAATATACTAAGGATAGGGGTCATGGCTGAAATAATAGAGCTGGAGATTTCAGAAGTCTGGGTTAGAGTAGCACTAGCACAGAAATTATAATCTTAGAACTCTTTCCGCAAACATGATTGGTTGGATTGAATGCAAGCGTTAAATATGAAACTGATAAATTTTTGTTGAATTAAGATATTGTGAAATATGGCAAAGGTTGAGTACTTGTCATAAGATCATGCAGATATGGTCTCCTTGAATGGTGTGGAACAGACCAGAGGGACCAAATGGCTTTCTCTTGTTCCTATGTTTCTAATAATGTATACTTGCTAGACATGAGACATTTGGTACACCTGGACCCCGATATTCTAGCCTCTGTATTGTTGGAGACCAGGCGTACCTTGAAAGGTGTGTTGGCACCTCTCTGAAATGATAACTGACTGGGAAGTTTAAATCTTTTGCCAATTACTTGGTATCTACAACCTTCCAATAAATCCCCAGGTCTGAGTCAGAGTATTCGGAGAGTTCCTTGGCTTGCCTGGGTGACACAGTGGCTCAGTGGTTAGCACTGCTGCCTCACAGCACCAGGAACCCGGGTTTGATTCCAACCTGTCTGTGTGGAGTTTGCACATTCTCCCTGCATCTGCGTAGGTTTTGTCTGGGGGCTCTGGTTTCCTCCCGCAGTCCAAAGAGGTACAGGCTAGGTGAATTGACCATGCTAAATTGCCCATAGTGTTCAGGGATGTGTAGGTTAGGTGTATTAGTCAGGGGTAAATATAGGATAGGGGGAATGGGTCTGGACAGATTACTCTTCAGAGGGTCGGTGTGGACCCTTTGGGCGGAAGGGTCCGTTTCCACACTGTAGGGATTCTGAGTTCATAGTTAGGAAATATTCAACGCATTAAATTCACATTGCTGTCCTGTCCCATGACTCACCCTTCCCAGCTCCCTCTCCTACTTTAAAGCTGCCAAACCTACTTTAAATATTTTAAAAGGGTATATGTGCTGATCTGTACAAAGTCCAAATTGGTTTCATATGATGGAGGTATCTGAGATCCATCACTTTCTGAAATCTAGCTGTAAAAGTCACTGACAAAATGTATCCACTTACCTAATAGGTTTACTGTCAGCTGAATCTTTCTTGACAGTAATTAGAAGATCTGGGCAAATATTATATTAGATTTGATTTACAGTAACCTTGTCAAGTATCATTTCTCCTCCTAGTACTCCAGGATTTACAATTTTATGACTGGTGTACTTACTTCATGTTTTAATTTGGACTTTACCGATATATGTTTAATCAGTGATCTTATGGATTACTCGTGGAATGTAAATCATGTAATGTTTGATGGGACAAAGACTGTAGTGGAGAAGGCAATCCTTCATCAGAATGTTACAACCAGTGACCCTCCTCACCGGATTTGCAATGTTGATTCTCCTTTCTGTCCACAGATACTACCAGACCTCTTGAGTTTCTCCAGTAATTTCTGTTTTTTGTTTCCGATTTCAATATCTGCAATTCTTTTGTTTGATTTTTGTGTTTGATGGAATTTATGGAGAAGCTTTACTCTCTATCTAACCCTGGGGATTACACCTGCCATGGGAGTGTTTAACTGGAGAGTATGAAATGAGCTTTCCTCAGTATCAGCGGTTAATTTTTTTTTCCTTTTCCCAGGGATTAATTTCTGGTTGTTGGGCCTATTTTCTCATTCTCATTAATTTGCTAGATGGTGCTGTCTCCTTCTCTAATTGTATTGACATATGGGGTATTTCGACTCTTTCACAATTAGAATTAGAAATAATTCACTCATATTGTCAAATTATCACACAAATTAATGGAAAATTAATTAATATCAAATTCATTTTCTATTAAACCTGGAGCCACAATGTGCTGGCATTAATTTCCTAGAGCCAGCAGAATCTAAATTGGTGCAAGGCAACAGGCATTAGTGAACAAAATAACTGGGGTACACCTCTACACGTGAAAAGCCTGCACCCTAAAAACACCGACTGCAGACTGATGAGGTCCCAGCTAATTAGTTTCCATCATATATGGATGAAACTGAAACATTTTAACCAGCAGTCTCCACCTTATTCACTGCAGGTTGGTAAATTTAATTCTAGCTTGAGATCCAATTGGCAGAGTTCACTACAGTATGATCTACTATGTTTTTTTAACATTTTTTTTACAGATTGCTGCTCCTGAACCTATGTAGCCTTAAACTGGATACTCCACATTGATATCTGCCACAATTCAATTGGGGAATTGTGTTGCTTGATGAGCTCCCCTGTTCCCATGGTTTGCATATCAGATTACTCAATAGTTCCCAATTTCCAGTCTGATAACAAAACACTGACCAGGTTTTCGCGCTTAACAAGAAACTACTCTTTATTGACTCCTCGACCCTAACCTAGACCTCAGTAAAAGGCTTCCCCACTGGCTCCCTCGCTGCTGGCTCTTAGCTGTTCGTCCAATCACAGGTACAGAGCAAGCAAGGTAGAGAGATCCAGCCTGTGATTGGAGGAGAAGCTCCCCCATCATTTCCTTCTATTGTACTCATTGGGATGACCTTTCTCTGTTCTTGCCTCAGTAAGTGCATTTTCCTGGGCAATTTGGACACATTTGGGGCAAATTCATCGGTGTGTATTTTTCGTGTTACTCTGTACCTGTCATGGGAATTTTGATGGAACATTGTGAAGGGAGCATTACCCTGCTTCTTGCCCCACATTCTACCTCCTGAGGGAATGCTTGCTGACACTGCCTGCAGTGGGGGAGTGCTTCAGTTATTCCTCACCTCAGGAGAACATAACAAGTTATGCCCTGAAGGAAGAAGACAGGTTTTGTGTCTGTTAGATTTATACGTTGTATCAGGTGATACAGATGAACCTTTTTGATTTATCCTCCCATCTTGTCAACTTATGCTGAGCCAGCCTTCTCCATTTCCCATTCTGTCACAAATTATTCTTCCCTCTTTGTCCCAAACTGCTGGATCACCTGCTTTAGTAGAGTTCCTTTCCCTGCCTTCCCTGAAGAATGACATAAAGCTGTGCTGCTACAATCTGTAGATATGGCATCATGAATGCTGCTGGAAATTGGTTGAAACTGATTGCTGGTTTTGTGTTAATCCTGTTCCAGCCCCATGCTGTTATACACTGTGCCGCAGAGCGGAGACCTGATGTTGCAGAGAATCAGCCTGAATATACCAGCCAGTTGAATGTAACCACCTCAGGATGCATAGCCAAGGAGTCAGGTATTAAAACTCTTTGTGAGTTTACATGTTTAAAACATAATCATCAATGATTCATTCATAAAGTAATGTCTGCAGGACCATCATGCAACCAGGATTGGAGTCCTCGACTAAGTCTTAGATTCACTCTTGGGTACTGGACTTTGGGTTGGCATTTATTGTCCATTTGAAATTACCCTGACTAGGTAGTGGTGAACTGCTGTCCTTGGACTACTGGTTGCACGTGTGCTGCTGCATTGCTAGGGCCACTTAGAGGGATAGTTGAAAGTCATTCACATCCAGGTTAGGCTGAATTCAGATAGGGGCCTAGTGAGTCTTGATAAGACTGGTCGCGCAGGTTGAGGTTCTGGATGTAGGTTTGCTCGCTGAGCTGGAAGGTTCATTCCAGATGTTTCGTCACCCTACTAGGTAACATCTTCAGTGACATATAAATAATTCCTGCTTTCTATTAACACTGCTTCATCTGGAGGCCCACTGAAGATGTAACCTAGTAGGGTGACGAAACATCTAGAAGTGAACCTTCCAGCTCAGTGACCAAACCTACATTCAGATAGGGGCCACACCTGTGTAGGTTAAGCAGCCAGATTTTTGTGATGATCTGGCAGCCATGTTGTCACTTCTACTGAGGCTAGCTTTTTATTTGTTTTTTTTTTAAATGAGCTGTGGTTCTGAAACTGCTGTGATGGGGCTTGAACTCACCACTCTGCTCTCCCTCCCCACTTTGGTCAATCTGTGACTCTTAACTGCTCACTGAAGTGGCCAAGCCGGTTACTTAATTGCAACACCAGTTTTGCAGAGTAGCTGTGAATGAATGGGCAGTGATTGCTTCCCTTCCCAGCAACACATGCACCCAAAACATGAATAATTCTCAATAAAAGATGCAGGACAGTGCTGGGGAACTGTCTTCAGGAGAGGAATGAATGAGGAAATGGGAGAAGTGTTGACTACTCCAGCCCAAGAAGAATTGCATTAAAGTAAAGTGAGCATTATTTAACTTGTTTTAAAACTTCTTGAATTTACTTTTTAAAAGTATTGTCTCCTTCCTACTTTGCAGCTGAAATTGGAGCCTTCCTGATCTATGTGAGCACAAATTACGTCTTCGATGGATCGCATCCTCCCTATCGGGAAAATGATACTCCAAATCCCCTCAACCTGTATGGGAAAACCAAGCTCGAAGGGGAGAGAGTAGTTTTGCAAAATCATCCAGGTGAGACAGAAGTCTGACTCCCCTTGGTGTGTTTGTGACTCTGATTGTAAGATTGGTGTTAACTGGAATGCAGGAGAAGTCCAGTTGGAAGGAATGTTTTTTGTAGGATTGACTACTTCAGTTGTTTAAGGCCAGTAAGTATGTTCCATTTTCAGTAGCGTGTACTCTCAACATAAAACCTTCTCGGCATGTATCTCACTCTTATTCTTTCTCCAGGTATGTGTTAGGTTGTCTCTTGTGCCCAATTATACTAACTGTTTCCAAAGTTGCTCTCCTCTGCAGTGCCCAATCTGGGTGAAGCCTTTCTGAAACCTGCATCTCTTTCACACTATAATCTAAAACACTTCGGTCGTCCATTTCCTTTGTACTGTCTCTCCATCAGTGTTTCTGCATGCTGTCCAGTACTTAGCCCGAGACCTGTCTCGCTAACATTCTTAACACGCATGGACCTTTGTTCAGTCCCAGTGGCTTAGTGGGTCAACCTTGTGTCAAACCTTTGAGTTGCTACAGGGGTCAGTGTCGGGGATTCAGCTATTTACAATCCATATTAATAAATTAGAGGTACTGAATTCTGTGGTTAGCACTGCTACCTCTCAGCTCCAATGACTCGGGTTTGATTCTAGCTTCGGGCAACTGTCCTGTGTGGAGTTTGCGCATCATCCCCATGTCTGTGTGGGTTTCCTCCGACAGTCCAAAGTGATGCAGGTTAGGTGAATTAGTCATTTAAATTGCTCATTGTATCCAGGGATGTGCAGGCTAGGTGAATTAGCTATGGGAATTGGGTAAAGGGTGGGTCTGGGTGGGATTCTCTTTAGAGGGCCAGTCTGGACTTGATGGGCTGAATGGCCTACTTAGGTAAAAACAATGACTGCAGATGCTGGAAACCAGATTCTGGATTAGTGGTGCTGGAAGAGCACAGCAGTTCAGGCAGCATCCAAGGAGCTTCGAAATCGACGTTTCGGGCAAAAGCCTTTCATCAGGCTTCCACACTGTAAGGATTCTATGATTCTATAATTTCCTAACAATGCAAAGCTAGATTGGCATGTGAGCTGTGAAGAGGACACAGGTTGCAAAGGTGAATGGACAAGTTGAATGAGTGGGCAACAGGGTGACTGATGGAATATTGTGGGGAAGTATGATGTATTTGATATTAGGAACAGAAAAGCAGAATGCTTCTTAAAAAAAATGAAACTTGTTGAGATTGATGTTCAGTGAGACTTGGGTGTACTTGCACAGGAGCACAAAGTTAGCAAGTGGGTACATCAAGCAATTAGGAAAGCAGATGGTGTATTGGTTACAGCTAGCAGGCTGGAGTAGAGGAGCGAGAAAGTTTCCCTTACAAAGCTTTGGTGAGACCATAACTGGAATACCACGTACAATTTTGATTTTTAGATTTAAAGAAGGATATACTGTTATGCTCCCAGCTGATGGTACTACTGGGCAAGTTAGAGCCCACTGTGAAATCTGGTTTGATAGACGGCATGGTTGTTTATTTTTTGCTCCGTTAGTTAATGTGGCAATTTGTCACCATACTCTCTCACCTTCACACAAGGCTGCAGACTTTAACAATGGATATAAACTTATTATATCAAAGAAGAAATATCTTTAAAGATCCATTTGATATAATAATAAATTTATAGTTAAAGAAGGAATAAAAAAAAAATCAATTTAACTATATATGGCTGTGAAAATGATGTCAGCTTCCAGCAAACCAAAGTTATGACCTGTTTCCTGCAACTGTCTGTTGCTGAGACTACAATCCAGAGAAACCTGTATCTCGCCTCGGCAGGGTTTTATTTAACAGACTCCTGGCAGTTTCTTGGCTTGGACTGTGAAGATCATTTGATCAGTGTTCTCTAGACACGTCAGCACGATCAGTTGTACATCACAGATTTCCATTACATCATCTGCTCAAAATACTTATTCCTGTCATTTCTACTTCCTCATCCTTTTAAAGCAGAGAGCATCCTTCAGTTGTTACACCCTTACTTTTCCTTCGCACTCTCCACTCCTTCGAAAACCACCTGATTTTCTTCACTGTGTTCTTGTATTTTTTATATCCTTTGTCTCTGATTCCAACAGGGAATGAGAGTCAATAAGAACATGGGACTAAATCAATGACTTTCAAAGCACGGGCAGAGTCCTCTCTCTGATCGAAAGCGCTGTGATAAATGATAAAAGTTGAGGTATAGATAGCTGTAAGTTATTCTGGCTTTGTGTTGACCTTTTATTATACCTCTTTGCATCTTCTCTTAGTTCACTATTTCAATGAAGTAAGGTACATGTTCACTGTCAGTCTTTCTTAATGGGACAGGGAAGTGTTCACTGTGTCTATGATATGGGGGTCATGCTTACTGTCTCCCTGTATGCTGTGGGGGCATGCTCGCTGTTTCTGTATGATCTGGGGCATGTGAGATGCACAGGGTGCTTGCTCACTGCATATCGTGGGCAGAGGCTGTGGAATGGGGTTCACTGTATGTGAGTGGTGCAGCAGTAAGAGGCTAATTCCCCACTCTGAACAGAGTTGGTTGGAGGAGGGTGCCTTACCTGCATTCATGCCATTTAAAATGCAGGGAGACATTGACTGTCTCTTTTCTCTGGATTTCAGGTGCTGCAGTGCTCCGTGTTCCACTTCTTTATGGCAATGTAGAGAAGCTGGAGGAAAGTTCAGCCACTTCTCTGTTTGGAAAAGTTCAGTGTCACAGCACAGTTGCCTGCATAGACCACTGGCAGCAGCAATATCCTACACACGTTGCTGATGTGGCCAGAGTGTGCAGGCAGTTGTCAGAGCGCAGAATACAGGTAGGTATAATTGGCACTGCCCTATTGTAGCAACAAAATACATCTGTTGTCCTGCTTAAAGCACTTGAATATGCTTCAATGAATTATAATCCAGCTTGTTTGCTTTTTGGGGTATCTTGCTGATCATTGGTTTCCGTAATTGTCTGCAATTCAAAAGAAAGTAATTGGAGGTGAAGCGGGAATGTGAAGGTGCTGAATGAATACATATTCCTAACTTATGGGAATAATATAAATTGTTTGGGTTTTAGGTTGGACCATCTTAGATGTGTGTAAAAGCTGATACCAGACTAAATATTGAACACATGGGCTATTGATCTGGTATCGATAGTTCATCCTGTCCAGTTGGATATTTTTGCTAGTGGACAATTTGATGCATAAAAACATATATGGAAAGGCTGGGACTTGTTTCATAGGAGATTATAGGTTACCTTATAGAGGTTTATAAAATCATGAGTATAGATAGGGTTAATGGTATGTGTCTTTTTCCGAGGGGCAAGGGATTTCAAGACTAGGGATATGTATTTAAGGTGAGAGAAGGGAGATTTGAAAAAGATGCGAGGGGCAAATGTTTTACACAGGATGGTTGCTATGTGGAATGAACTTCCTGAGGAAGTGGTGGATGTGGGAAAAATTACAACGTTTAAAAGACATTTAGATAAGTACTTGAATAGGGTTAAAAATCACACAACACCAGGTTATAGTCCAATAGGTTTAATTAGAATATAACCTGATGTTGTGTGATTTTTAACTTTGTACACCCCAGTCCAACACCGGCATCTCCAAATCATGACTACTTGAATAGGAAAAGTTTGGAGGGGTATGGGCCAGGAACAGGCAGATGGGAGTACTTTAGCTTGAGATTGTGTTTCGCATGGATTGGTTGGATCGAAGGGTCTGTTTCTGTGCTATATGACACTGACCCTTCCTAGAGGGAATCCTGAACTTGCTATGCCTTTAATGCATCTAAAACAAAAATGTGTGGACATTTGAGAGTTGACCACATTATTTTGAGGGCTGGAGTAGATGAAGATAGTCGATTTCCTATCCAGAAGGATGTTACTAAGCTCACATTTTGTGGCAGCCCAGTTCTTTTGCGGTTCCATTAATGACAGTAGTTTTTAATTCCAGATTATATTAAGGGATTTAAATTTGCCAGCTGCTGTAGTGGGATTTGACCATGTCTGTGGGCTATTAGTTCAGCAACATTATTGCTATGTGACTGTGTTCGTGTGCTCATCCCACCCCCCAATCCCCCCACAGACTTGGATCACTCTTAACAGAAGAGTTGACCATCACTTTGTATCTCTTTTACAGCACCATCCTTAATGCAGCTTAATATAAATTTATTTTACTGAATTATTATCTTCAGTGAAGCTGTTTCAAATGGTTTGAATTTTTCTTGATTTGTTTTTAATATGCATCATCTTCACAATTTCTTTCTGTTTGCTGACTCTCAATAGGACCCAGCGATTCACGGAGTTTTCCACTGGTCTGGGAACGAGCGAATGACTAAGTATGAGATGGCATGTACAATGGCAGATGTTTTCAATCTTCCTAGTAACCACTTGCGGCCAGTAAGTACCGAAGTTTCTGCCCGGTCCTTTATCCTTCACTTGTACTATCGCTGTGGAGCTTAATGCTTAATCTGTACACCGCACTGGCAACTCTCCCTGTATAGTCCTACTTGGTTACCAGTGAGGAGTGGCCTCAGGTCTGACCACCCAACATACGTGTTCCACAACCGTCCCCAAAAGTACCCTCTCCAGATCTCAACCTCCACTGGATCGAGAGGATGGGTGAAATTTTGAAAGGTCCATGTCCCTGTGTGAGTGTAAGGGATGACAGCAGAGATTATGATCCAGGGATCTCTGTTGGGATACGTACTTGTATGGACAGCAAGTAGCATTTCAAATAGATCATTGACATTTTTTAAAAAAATGCAGCTACTGCCTAATAAATGATTATCGAACTTTTCCTCTCTATGGGTGCTAGTTGACCGACTGTCGTTTTACAGCATTTTCTGTTTGTTGTTAAAGTCCTATAGCTCTGGTGTGTGAATAAACGTTGCAGGGAAATCTTTTCTGGTTTATCAGTGTCTGTGACCAAAGTTTGTTTGACCACCATCCTTATTGAGTAACCAAGGTGACAGTGTTATTGCAGGGTTTCCAAAATAGTGACAAATGGACCAGTGAATCTCTGGCAGGAATGAGACATCATTCTGGTGCAGCCCACTTAACCGTCTGACACTTTCATTGATTACACACACTTCGGGCTTTGTCCAATTTGACTAAAACAAAGTAATATTTTTGGTCATCCAGTAGCTTACAGGATAGGTGTGGGAGAGCCGTGGTAATGTCACTGGATAAGTGATCCACTGAATGTGAGGTCAAATCCCAGTGCCATTCTATCAACATGCTTTCATTCTCATTGGGTCATTTCCCTCCCTAATGACATTGTGAGAACGATCTTCATCACGTGGACTGCAGTGGTTCAAGAAGGTGGCTCAAACTGCCTTCTCCAGGGCAGCTTGAGATGGGAAGTTAATGAGATCCTTGCCAGCAGTGCTGTTGCTCTGAGAATGCAATGTTAAAAGAAGAGTCACCTGGAATTAAAAATAGTTAAAGAGACCATCAAGCAATTGGATTGCAGCAAAAAGCCAACTGTTCCAGTTAGGGTGGCACGGTGACTCAGTGGTTAGCTTTGCTGCCTCTCAGTGCCAGGGACCTGGGTTCGATTCCAGCCTTGGGTGACTGTCTGTGTGGTGTTTGCACATTCTCCCTGTGTCTGCGTGGGTTTCCTCCGGATGCTTCAGTTTCCTCTCACAGTACAAAGATGTGCAGGTCAGGTGAATTGGCCATGCTAAATTGCCCATAGTGTTAGGTGCATTAGTCAGTGGTACATATGGGGAATGGGTCTGGATGGGTTACTCTTCGGAGGGTCGGTGTGGACTAGTTGGGCCGAAGGGCCTGTTTCCACACTGTAAGGAATCTAATCTTAAAAAAAATCCTTTAGTGGAGGAGACATGCTGTCCTCACTTGGACCATTCTGTAGATACAGTACAAGGTTTTATGATGGAAGGCTAAGGAGGCCATATACTGTTTATTTCCACTATCTGAATCACCTGTCCCTCTTTCCCTGCTTGGCCTTAGATGTCTGCATGGTTGTCGGCCAAGGAGTGCCCCAACTCCAAAATACACGCTTGTAGCTAGCAAACGCAGAAGTGCAATGAAAATGAATTTGAGAAATTGAATTCCTCCCAACTTGCTTAAAGTAGTGTCCAGATTGATGTTTACTATCTCATGTGTTCGGGACAATCCGAAATCCTAGCTTGAGGCTGGCGTGGGATGTGTATACTGGGGCTTGCCTGTGATGTTCCCCTTGGTAGATTGACTGTGCTTGAAGTATAGGTTCGCAGGTGAAGAATGGGTGAGGTCTTGCATCCCAACTTTGTAGCTATGCAATAATGTAAAGTGACATTCTCAAACCAACAGGAGAGAAAATTGGAGCAGGGGTGGGGAGAGGTTACAGCTAGGTCGAACAGGATTTTGAAAGTTGTTTCGGTTGGTAGTGTGTCCCAATGTCGATATTGTGCTTTTTATCTTTACACACATAACAACAGTTCACTTCCCAATGCAGCTGCTACCTGTCGTTATTGCCACTTCTTCATTTGATTGATAGTCCTGAATGCATGTAAATAAAATAAGGGGCGATAACTTTAAAATCTGAACTGGAAGCAATGGAGGCTTGCATACAGAGCCGCAGTGGATAATTTCGTTAGGTGCAGGTGAATGAACTGAATGGGTTACAGTGGCTGTGAGTGACGTGTGGGAGTGAGAAGATTTAGGGATGATGGTCTGGATGCACCACGTGTGGTCTCGAACAAGTTGATATCTGATTATTTTTCCTCATCTTTGTATTCTGCCAACTGTTTGCTTTACACAAGTTGTTTTTTCAGCTATAAGTGGTGGTTTCATCAACTGTCAATACCAGTCTCTCCCTCAACACCCCCCCCCCCCCCCCTCCCCTTTTTAGCTAGTTCTATGAGAATATTTAGAGATTAAGTAGAACTCTAGTTGGCTAGATATCACTCCAGAAATTTCCCATCTCTATTTTTGGTGGATTTAGTGCAATTGAACTGCAGGATAAGAATGCATCCCTGAACTCTTAATGTATTTACTGTCCAACTGTTAGCAGCTGTTCATTCTTGCTCCTGGCTCCTCTGCTGTCATTGTTTTGGAACAGATTATGTCAGTTGACACCACTCTTCCAATCCCTACAGAATTGCATGTTTATAATTGGTGTGCATTTTTCAGACAGCTGGACAGGTGAAGTCTGGGCCAGAAGGTCCAGGTTCAGTTCCCACCGGGCCTGGAGGTGTGTCATAACATATCCAAACGAGTTGTTGTAAAAAGAAATTTAAAGTGTTCATGTTTGCTCCTGTTGCAGAAAGTCCACACAGTTTAATCAACAACGGTTAGGAGTGTGTTAAATGTTACACCATCTGGTTCTGAGTCTGTCAATAGGAAGTACTGAGGTCATCGCTCATCTGAACATGAGATGCATGGTTGTATTTTACACTTCTAGGAACCACACACTATATTGCAAACTCTGCTGATTTCAACAGCAAAGTCTCTGATTTGCCAAATTGTCACTTAAGAGGACGTCAGGTGGAGCACATGCCTAGTAACTGAGGAGGAATTTCCCTCATGACCTGATGCATTTAAAAACCACCTTTTATCTAATTCTCTTTAATATTCCAGAGTGGTTCATAAATACTATTGAGTGTTTACTGATGTTAGATCCTAGCTGCTGAGTTTGCATTACTGTGCTGTGGGATTTGACTGTCTTGGTGTTCATACCTGAAAGTGGCTGTTTAATATCCTCCCTCCCTCCTTGTCATTTTGGTACCATTCTGCAAAATGGGGGTTAGCTATCTCAGTTGGCTGGACAGCTGGTTTGTGAGTCAGATCCTGCACTAGCTGAGGCATGGTGACCCTCAGGTTAAACTACCTTCAGTCACCTCTCTGTAGTGGGAGAGCAGCTCTGTGGTCCAGTTGGTCTATGGCGATGTTACCTTTTATATTTACATTATAAAAGTGGTCCATCGTGGTTCACAAAAGTTATTGAATTAGTTCCATTGCTTTTGCAATTTTTCCCTTCCCCCATTTATCTCTGTCACAAACCTTGCATTTATCTCTATGTCGAACTTGCTGATCCCACTCTTCCAGGCAATTTATTCCCCATCATAGCAACAGCTTCCTGAGCTTTTTTTTTGAAAAATGGTCATTTCTCTTGTGGCTTTTTGTTACTAATTACCACCAATCTGTATCCTGTTGCTACTGATACTTTTGCCCCTGGATGTGGTCTGTCATAGAGTCATAGAGATGTACAGCACGACAACAGACCCTTGGGTCCCACTCGTCCATCCCAACCAAATATCCTAAATTAATTCAGTCCCATTTGCCAGCATTTGGCCCATATCTGTCTAAACCCTTCCTATTCATAGATCCTGCCACATGCCTTTTAAATGCTGTGATTGTTCTAGCCTCCAACACATCTCTTGTCTTCTAATTATTCATCAACTTCTTCCTGATTTTCAAGCCGCTCCATTTATGTAACAGCACGGAAAGAGGCTACTGAGTCCGTGCTGACTCCCCACAGAGTCATTCAGTCCGTTATACTTTCCCACCTGGCTCCAGGTTTATTTCCTTTGTCTGTCCATCCAATTTTGTTTTGAAATCATTGATTATTTCTACAATCCATTGCCCCCTGGGGCAGCCAGTTCTAGCTTATTACCACTTGCTCCTTTTGAAAACAAAAGGATTTCCTCAAATATCCCTGTGTCTTTTGCAAAAACTGAGAACTGTCTATTCATCCTGGTTCAATCCTGTAACAGGAAACAATCAAAAGCTGTTGTCAAAGCCTGTTACGTTGTGCATTCTATTAACTCTCTCTTCAGTCTGCGTTGTTCCAAGGAGAATGACCCAGCTTTCACCACATTAAGTTTATAACTAAAACTCTCCATCTCTGGGACCATTCTGACAAATCTGCTCTGCACCCCTCTCAGGAACACTTGACATTATACATTCAGGATTTTACTTCCACCGACCATCGATGGACAGTATTCTAAGAAAAGGTCACTCAACTTGAAATAACTTATTAGTCTCCACAGATGCTGCCAGACCTGCTGAGCATTTCCTACAATTTGTTTTTGCTTCTGGTTTGTAGCATCCACAACTCCTATGGTTTTTAGCGTTATGAATTTGACTGCTTATCTTAAATCGACTTACACTGTAGCTGTTAGCGAACTTGGGATTTTTGATCAAATGCTGCCCAGTCGTAGAACCAGATCTAACAATCGATGTTTACTCTTGTAGATACAGATTGAGCAAAGCCTGTACTCTGCTTATTGTGTACAAAGTTAAAAATCACACAACACCAGGTTATAGTCCATCAGGTTTAATTGGAAGCACACTAGCTTTCGGAGCGTCACTCCTTCATCAGGTGGTAGTGGAGGGCTCAATCCTAACACACAGAATTTATAGCACAAATTTACAGTGTGATGTAACTGAAATGATACATTGAAAAATTGATTGTCTATTACGTCTTTCATCTGTTTGAATACCATGATATTTCACTTCTTTCATGAGTAAATCACAAAATCTTTTTAAAAAAAAGTTGTATTCTCAGGTTAGCTGTAACAGTGGGTGATAGCTAGACAATATGTTGAAGGTGTTCACCACCTGTGTTCTCTGTCTGTGCCAAGATTAGATTGATTCTAATCTTAAAAGTGAGATAACGGAGTTTTACATGAATTCATGCAGTTTTTGAGCAAAGTACAATGTAACTCTGCAAGTACAAATTCACCCCACAAAATATATGTGTGCATGTGGGTCTTTGTCTGTGTGTGTGTGTGTGTGTGTCTGTCTGGGTTGGGGGTTTTGAGTGTGAGAAAGTGTATGTATGTGTGTAGTGAGTGTAGAATGTGAGGGGGTGCATGTAGAATGTAGAACGTAAAACAGTACAGCACAGAACAGGCCCTTCAGCCCACAATGTTGTGCCGACCATTGATTTTCATGTAAGGTAAACCGAATGTATGAACCCTCAAATTTCTGTGACCATATGCATGTCCAGCAGTCTCTTAAATATCCCCAATGACCTTGCTTCCACAACTGCTGCTGGTGACGCATTCCACGCTCTCTCGACTCTCTGTGTAAAGAACCCACCTCTGACATCCCCCCTATACTTTCCGCCAAACAGCTTAAAACTATGACCCCTCGTGTTAACAATTTCTGCCCTGGGAAAATGTCTCTGGCTATTAACTCTATCTATGCCTCTCATTATCTTGTACACCTCAATTAGGTCTCCTATCTTCCGTTTTTCCAATGAAAAATGTCTGAGCTCAGTCAACCTCTCTTCATAAGATAAGCCCTCTATTCCAGGCAGCATCCTGGTAAACCTCCTCTGAACCCTGTCCAAAGCATCGACATCTTTCCTATAATAGGGCAACCAGAACTGAAAGCCAAAACACCACGTGCTTTCTTAACAATCCTGTCCACCTGGGTGGCAATTTTAAGGGATCTGTGTACCTGCACACCAAGATCCCGCTGTTCCTCCACACTGCCAAGAATCCTGTCTTTAATCCTGTACTCAACTTTCAAGTTCGACCTTCCAAAATGCATCACTTCGCAGTTATCCAGGTTGAACTCCATCTGCCACCTCTCAACCCATCTCTGCATCCTGTCAATGTCCCGCTGCAGCCGACAACAGCCCTCTATACTATTAACGGCACCTCCAACCTTTGTGTCGTCTGCAAACTTGCTAACCCATCCTTCAATCTCCTCATCCAAGTCATTAATAAAAATTACAAGAGTAGAGGCCCAAGAACAGACCCCTGTGGAACACCACTTACCACTGACTTCCAGGCAGAATACTTTCCTTCCACTACCACTCGCTGTCTTCTGTCGACCAGCCAATTCTGTATCCAGCTACATTTCCCTGTATCCCATTCCTCCTGATCTTCTGGACGAGCCTACCATGGGGAACCTTATTAAATGTGAGAGTGTGTGTCTCCGTAAGGGTGTGTGTGGGTGTCTGTGTGCACATCTGTGTATTTGTGTGTCCATGTGTATAGTGCAATGGTGGTCACCTGTAATGTGACATGAACCCAAGGTCCCGATTTTTAACTTTGTACGCCCCAGTCCAACACCAGCATCTCCAAATCGTGACTGCTTATTGTGAGCTGCCAGACGAACCTGTTTAATTTGATTGGCCAGTTGTGGGATATACAGTCCTGAAATTCTACGGTAGGCAGCATCCTGTTGGTGGAAAATGCCACTGCATAGTTGCAAATTGTTGGATGAGTTGAAAGTTGCTCAGACATTTTTTTTGCTAGAGAGTTTGGGAGTAAGGGTCACAGTCTCAGGGCGTGTTCTTGTCATTTAAAACTGAGAAGTTCCTTCATTCAGAGCAATGAAACTTCGGGATTTTCTATGCATACGCACAGCTCAATTCTTAAGTCTCAAGTATTCCAGTTTGATATTGATCATGTTTGGCACTGAGGGAATTGAGAGATCAGAAGATGGGCTGGAAGATTAGATTAGATTTCCTACAGTGTGGAAATAGGACCTTCAGCCCAACAAATCCACACCGACCCTCCAAAGAGTAACCCACCCAGACCCATTTCACTCTGAATGATGCATCTAACAGGATGGGCAATTTAACGTGGCCAGTTCACTTGACCTGCATATCTTTGGACTGTGGGAGGAAACCGGAGCACCTGGAGGAAACTACGCAGACACTGGGAGGATGTGCAAACTCCACACAGACATTCGCCAGAGTCTGGAATCGAACCTGAGACCCTGGTGCTGTGAGGCAGCAGTGCTAACCACTGAGCCACCGTGACGCCCCAATTGATTTAGATTATGTTGGAAGCGGATTTTCCACAATGTCATTGAATAGTGCAGCAAGGCTGCTGGGCCCAGCCCTGCTTGATGTCTTGTGTTTCATTCTTGGAGTGTGTTTTTCACACGGTTTAATAAAGATTATGGGATAGGAGCAGCCATTCAGCCCCTCATGTTTGTTCTGTCATTTATTAAGATTGTGGATGATTCACAATTTTTCACTTTTTTTTTGTTCTGGTTCCTTTATTTAACAATTTTGCCCTACAATAAAATCTAACAATCTCTGTTTTGAAATTTTCAATCAACCTGCATTCCTCAACAGATGTTCGATTTAGATTTTATTTGCGTGTACTCAAGTGCAGGAGTACAGCGCCATCTTGGGTACAAAAAAATGTTGGCACAAAGTAGTAAGAGAAATAATTAAAAGGTTAAACAATAGAAATAAGTGGAAAAATAAGGTACTAGTTAACATTTAAAGTCTGTTTTAATTCTGATTTAAATTAGAAAATAGAGGAATTAAGTTAAAAGTTCAAAGATTTTGATGAGTCCTCCACTTATCTTGCTCTCCGGAAGAGCTCGGCTGACTGTTCTCAACACTGCTGCAGATATTGGGCTGCCTCCCTCATTGCTCGCTCTTCCCGTACCTGGTCACAATGTCATCACTGCTCCTGAAGCTGCTACCTCCCAATCTCCCCTGGTGCTCCAGAGCATGCCCGGGTAAGAGCCATTTACATGCTGAGCTGAGACCGCTTTGGTGGGGTCTGGGTGAAGGCATCACTTTCCAGGTTTCACCTTGTCCTTCATGTCAAGATATGTCACCCAAGTAATGGCTTGCCCTGCCAGCCCCAAGCTCCTAGACCCTTGCCCAGCCATAGCCTGCCTCCTTAACCAAGTGTTGATCATCCCTCCTTATGTCTTCCATGTCTTGCTGTGTTTTGTTTTGTCTGATCTTATGCTCCCACGAGGCATCTCGGGCATTTTCCTAAGTTCAAGGTGCTTTGTAAATTCGGGTTTTGTTGTGGAGAATAATACTGTAATAATAACTTTGCACAGTGTTTTAGTGAGATGGTCACTTGTTATCCTACCATCCGCTCCAAGGTCACAGGTCGTCCTGCTGTCGGTGCCGCTCGACCCCAGGATGTCCAGCTCAACTGCTCGCGCCTGGAAAGGATGGGGATTGGACAGCGGACCCCATTCCGAGTCGGAGTGCAACGCTGTCTCTGGCCTTACCTCCTGGACAAGCAGTGGCGACAAACGGTGTTTCACTGAGACTGTGAAATTCGGTGTGGAAGAGGGACAGCAGCAAAAAGGGAAATCCGATGGAAAAGCACAAAAGTGTCAGAGTTTCAGGCAACCCCTCACTCCGCCCCAGAGAATTTTTTTTTTGAGATTATCACTGTCTAAACTCTCTGCTGTTGCGTACAATGCTGGTTTACTCACTCCACGTATCTTTCTGTGGGTACACTTCACAAAAATATATGCACATTTTAAGCTTCTCTTTCTGCTTTGCTTTGTAATTTTGTTTTCACGTGGCTGGGAGTTAGTACCTGTTTTGAATTTGTTTGAAAACACTCCAGCCTGGTGTGGGATGAGTGGGAGTCAAGGCTGCCAGATATTTTGTTCTGTGTGATAAAAGGGTGTTTGAAATTTGCCAGTCCTGCCAAAACACTCCACAGCTCCCACTTAATACTGTGTACAACCAGATTGTGTCGGGTTCCAGTAGAACGGAAGAGTGATGGAAGTTGACTTATTATCTGTTCTCTCCGCCTTTCCAAAGAAAAACCACTCCCTCTCCCAGTGCGTGGCCCATGCACTGAATTTCTTCCATGAGGTGTCTCTGTTTAATGTCAATCTCCCTCAGATGTGTAGCTGTCTGGACACTGCCTGGCCACCCGCATCTTGCCTTTCGAGGGTTGAGGCTATGTGACTGTGCAGGGGCTTCACAGCTGAGGCCAATCCTGTATTTTGCTCCTGGGTAGTAAGTAAGAACGCAAACCCTCTTTGATTATGAGCACTCTTGTCCCTTTTGCCTCTAACACCCATCACCTCATCAAGATCCAACAAGCTAATTTACCTCCCATCCAGATGCCATCATATGAGTTTGGCTAGCCTTGGGGTTCTGATACGGAATGAACAACCCGTGGTTGTGAATTCAATTCCTGCCTGGGAAAGGTGAGAAACTAATTTCAGAGAAATCAGGTAATTTATGGACTGGCACCAGGTGAGGTGACCATGTAGTTGTCAGATTGTCATTAAAAACCCATCTGATTCACAATGACCCTTCAGGAAAGGGAACCTGCCATCCTTACCTGGTCTGGTCTCTATGTGACACTTGTCCTCACACTGCATGGTTGCTGTGGGACATCTAAGGGTAAAATAAATCAGTGTTAGTTGGCAGTTTTCAAAAAACAAAGTTTTAAAATCTTCATTGAGCAGAGATTATTTTAAATTTGATTTTAAAAATTGATGCTTTAGATTTTCACTGTTGCAATTATTTGAGTTTTGAAACAAACTCAAAGATTACGGGATTGTATCTCAAAACTAGAATCTTTGAGAAAGGAGTTTTGAAGTTTTGAATGTAATTTTTGTTCAAGATGAAACGTGTTTATGAACTATGTTTTCAGCAGGTAAGCTTCAAATCATTGCAGATCTTCCAATATTTCAATAGTTTCAAACAGCAGAAGCTCCAGAAATGCAGTCTGTGTTCTTTATCTCTGTATTGTGACTTTCAGTGCTTCCTGTTCATTGAAGTCAGCCCTGTGTTGCTTTCTGAATGATTGTTCTGTGATGCTTCCCCGGATATAAAACTTCACCTAGCAGTTCACATGAGACTTAATGCCATCTGTAGGTTTAAAATGACTCATGCTGTTTCTCTTAGATGTTAACAGACAACAGTGGAAAGAGACAGGCCACAGTATCTGGTTGAGATTGTGTGGAAACCAAACAGAAATGAGTTCAGCATTGAATTCACCAATTGCACTCCAAATAGGTTTGTTGCCAAGAAGTCAGACATTGAGCCTGTGTCATGCTGTCTTACATTTCCTCTTTCCTCTCCTATCTTGCTGCTGGGAATTAATGCTGAAGGGGATGAATTGCCTGGGAGTTTTAGGGTTGGCATGCCCAGTTTGGATATCTCATGCTTGGCACACATACACTTCTGCAGCAGGAAATGATTTTTTAAATAATCTAAGGTGCACTGTGTTACATTCACCTGAGCGTCAGTGTAGAGGAAGCTTTGTTCCGTATCTAAGCTGTACATTGTTTGAGGGGCTATGTAGGGTGGATTTTATTTTTCTAATATATACTAGAGTGAGTTTTACGGTTTCCGGTCTATTGGTTACAAATTGAAAACACCCCTTGCCAATTAATGTGGCTAATTTGTGAATGTCAGGACAGCCCTGAATGTCTGGTTGGGAACTGCCTGTCTTGTACAGCCAAATATATTTACTATCACTGCCAGCTGACTGTACATTTTCCCGGGGTAAAAACAATGACTACAGATGCTGAAAATCAAATACTGGATTAGTGGTGCTGGAAGAGCACAGCAGTTCAGGCAGCATCCAACGAGCAGCAAAATCAACGTTTCGGGCAAATTTTCCCCCTTACTGTCTAAGGATTTTTAAAAATGGTTTTCTGTAATATTTACTCGAGAGTCTCATGCCGTCCGACTGAGAATCATTGTGATCTGGGATTGTTGTCACAAATGTGCATTCTTGAGAGACTCAAAGCAATTATTCCCAGTCTGTGTCTGAGTAGAGCTGAGCAAAGGGCTATGAATCTTCTTGAAGCATCCTATTTTCGGTGTCTTTGAATTAACCACTGTCCTCAGACGTACAGTAAACCTGTGAAAGATGTAGTTTCTCGCACTCAATCTCTTAAACATGGATGAAGGCCCTCATTGCTGAAAGCTTGTTTACAGGCCTGCAGGAGTCATGTTGGACTCCATATCAACTCTTTCTCTCTCTCCTCAAATGCTGCCTTCTGAGTTTTCCCAGCGCTTTGTTTTTATTTCAGATCTCCAGTCTGATTAGTGTTTTTTTTTTGATTGCATGAATTCCTGGCCCAGCCTGCTTTATCCTGGAGGTGTTAATTCTTGCTGCAGATCTGTCCTGTGAGTCCAGTCACATTGCTGATACATTGACCATGTGTGCTCGCAGGCTGCTCAGCTACTAAGGCATCACTATTTTTCACCTGATCAAAGTTCTCCCATTTGTTCACATTTCTGCACAAGAAGTGCTGCAGCCAGGACCTTGTGTCAGGTGCATTATTCCTCAGTGAGAGAATTACCTTCCACAGGACTGCACTGGAATTTAGCAGAGGACAGTTTGATGTGGCTCAGCTCTAGTACACATATCTATAAACTTTCACAGTGAAAATGTGTTTGTGCAAATTGTGACACTGCTCAAACAATTCTGGTAGTTACAACCAATACACATCTGTGGAAACTGGAGTCTTTCTTTGTATCTGTAAACTAAACTTGTGAACAAATACCTGCAACCTTGTAAATGTGCAACTCGAAGGAATAATGCTTTTCACATTCCGTCCTGTAGAGACATACGATGTAGACAATTTATTAATAAAACTTCTACAGACCAGTTTGTTTTTTTTTATTCTCAAGGTATACAATATTTGGTAAGAACCATGTATTTCAATTTATCAAATCAGCCACCAAATGGTGAGCAAAGAATCTCTACAGAGTGGAAGCAAACCATTCCACCAGTCCACATCAACCCTATCCCACCCAATACCCTATCCCTGTAACCCTGCATCTCTCAAGGCAAATCCACCTACCCTGTACATCCCTGGACACTAGGGGCAATTTAGCATGACCAATCTACCTGACCTGCAAATCTTTGGACTGTGGGAGGAAACCCACACAGACAGAGTGAATGTGCAAACTCTACACAGTCACACGAGGCTGGAGTCAAACCTGGGTCCCTGGCGCTGCGAGGGAACAATGCTAACCACAGCCATCATGTCACCCCAAATAAAGGCACAGTGCAGAGGAGTTACATAAAGAGTCAAAAATATGAGTGGTTATAATGGGATCCCTGATTATCCTAACAGACAAATGAACATTGTTCAGGTTTGAGTGGGGTGCTGGTAGTGGTGGAGAGAAGTTCTGAAGTGAGTTCAGGAAAATCTTTTGGACTTGACATTTCTGAGGAAGAAAGCATTGTTGCATCTTGTTCTAAATGGAGGGAGAACAAATCTTGCAGGTAAATTGGAATCAAAAGGTTGATGGGCAACATTGTAACAAAACAAGGGACTGCATTTAAAGCGATCATGGTTTAGTTTGTAGTGCACTCGCAAAAAAGGGGAAAGCTTAAGCAAACAAAGTTAACAAGTCTCTGGATGAGGAGAGGGGTAGAAGGTAAGAAGAAAAGAATGAGTGACATGTCTGATTGATAGTACAGTGAGAACTAGGCTGAAATAGCATGTTCAGAAGGGTAGTGCGAAAGAAATAGTGGATTTAGATTACTTAGTGTGGAAACAGGCCCTTCGGCGCAACACCGACCCTCCGAAGAGCAACCCACCCAAACCCATTCCCCTACTTTTACCCCTTCACCTAACGACACTACGGACACTACGGACAGTTTATCATGGATAATTCACTTAACCTGCACATTTTTGAGAAGTGTGATAGCTATCTTAAGAAGGAAATCCAAAACTTCTTACCTTGGTGTGTAGGTGGTTAAGGTACTGGGTAAAGTAACAAGTTGATAGAGGAGACATAGGCTGCCTAGCAAGTGACTATAATGGATGAATCTGAGAATGGTGAGGGAATGGAGAGTGGGAATTGGAGAGATGCCATAATTTTGCAGTTCTCTTCAGATGCAGGGCTCAGCTGGCTGGACTGCTGGTTTGTGATGCAGAGCAACACAAACACTGTGGGTGCAATTCCTGCATCTGCTAAAGTTTGCATAAAGGACTTTCCTCCTCAACGTTTCGCTTTGGCCAGCTGGGTTATACCACCACAAGGTGGTGAGGCAACATCCGAGGAGCAGGAGACTCTATGTTTTGGGCTTATGCCCTTTATCAGGATTCCTGATGAAAGGCTTATGCCCAAAACGTTGATTCTTCTGCTGCTCGGATGCTGCCTGATCTGCTGTGCTTTTCCAGCACCACACTCTTCGACTCTGATCGCCAGCATCTGCAGTCCTCACTTTCTCCACCACCAGATGGCTCTGTAATAAAAGAGCAGCATTGTGGTCTGGTAGGACTATAGCGACTTTACATAACAACATTTTATTAGTGCTAAGTTGTGAGGATATATCCAACGTTGCAGTTCAGTCAGTTTGACTTTGATGGTTGGAAAGCCTTTCGAAGCTTTAACCTGGGATACAATTAACAGTCACTTGGAAGAATATGAACTGATTAAGTCACATTAGGTTCCCTACAGTGGAAGCAGGCCCTTCAGCCCAACAAGTCCACACCGACCCTCCGAAGAGCGAGCAAGCAACCCACCCAGACCCATTCCCCCACATTTACCCCTGACAAATGCATCGAACACTACGAGCAGTTTAGCACAGCCACTTCACCTAACCTGCACACCTTTGGACTGTGGGAGGAAACTGGAGCACCCAGAGGAAACCCACGCAGACAGAGGGAAAGTGTGCAAACTCCTCACAGACAGTTGGCTGAGGTAGTAATTGAACCCAGGTCCCTGGTGCTGTGAGGCAGCAGTGCTAACCACTGATCCACTGTGCCACCCACTTAAAGGCCATTACAGGTTTGTCAAAGGCAAATGGAGTTTTTGGTTTTGTTGATATAATAACCTATTAGGTTTAAGTTATTTTTAATCGATTTGTTATGATACACCTTCAGGGAGTGTGAGATTCAAACGTGGACTTTCTGGCTCTGAGGTAAGGACGGTGTTGCTGTGCAGCAAGACTTAAAAGTTTAGGGCTCATCCTTCTCACACACAGCCTTTGTGCACATGAATGCACTCAAGACTCCTAAGTAAGCATCATGCCCCAAGACCATCAAAATCACATCAGTGCATAATGGACTTTCAAAAGGTATTTGGAAAAGGGCTGCAAATGCTTGGTGAATCCAATGGAACAAAAGGACAAGTTGGCTGAGGGGCAGGAAATAAAGTAATAGTGAACTGTTTCTTTCTCTTGGACCAGGTATCAGTTCTTGGATGATTTCATTTTTGACATCATATACATTTGGGTGTGCATGTGATGCTAAATTGGGAACTATGACTGTATTGATCAACTTCAAGAGACATAGGCTAGTGGACAGGTTAAATTTAATGTAAAGAAGTGTGAAATGGTACAATTTTGTAGAAAGATTGAGGAGAGGCAATCTAACACAGAATACTACTATAAAGGAGATGCAGAAACAGAGAAACAGGGAGGGGGTTAAATGTGTGAGCAGTTAATGAATGCAGCACAGGAATGTTGAGGACATGTTTGAAATGATAAGTACTGGGAAAAAAAACTCCGTTTAAGCATGTCTGTGGAGTGTAAAACAGTAAACTTCTGAAAACGAGTCATTATAAAACAAAACTCTGGGTACTGAAGATCTGAAACAAAAACAATCTGGAGAAACTCAGCAGGTCTGTCAGCATCTGTGGAGAGAGAAACAGAGATAACATTTTGAGTCCAGTGACCCTTCTTCAGAACTGAAGAACTGAACTGGACTCGAAGCATTAACTGTTGCTCTCTCCACAGATGCTACCAGACCTACTGAATTTCCCCATCATTCTCTGTTTGTTTCAGATTTCCAGCATTGCATTATTTTGCTTTTACATGAAGTTTAAAGAACCTGTCTGTGCATATATAGTGAGCCCAGTAATAGCTTTGCTTATTTAGCTGGCCGAAAGTATCCCTCTATCAGATTCACTTGGGTTAGCCTTTTGTTTATGAGTTCTTGTATTGGGGTGAGAGTCTGTGCCTGAGATGGAATCAGGAACCCACGAGGATTGGAGAGAACACACTCTTTCTCTGTGTGCTTTTCACAGGAGACTGTTGAGCCAAAGAAGATGAGGTGACTATAAGTGGTTAAAGTTTTATAAAGATGGAGCATTCTAGAAAGGGAATTCTTGGGTCTAGACAGCTGAGAGCATTGTTGTGAGGACAATTTGGAATGGTTAGCTATGACTAGGAGAACACAGAGATCTGTGATGGTTGTATTGCTAAAGGTGATCACAGCAGTAGGAACAGACTATGTCATCGACAGATAGTTAGTACGTGGAATAAACTGCCAGAGAAAGTGGTAGATGCAGGTACAGTTCCAAATGGATTCAAGATGGCGCCGATACAGAGTGACTCTTTGCAAGCTGTCTACAACAAGTCTTATTCTCACATTTCTAACAATCATTCTGCATTTTTAAACATCAATTCTGAGCATCTTGCATTTTGTGCACCTTCTTTGGAGCCGTAACTGCACTTCTCACTCTGTTCAATCACCCTCTGATCTTTGTATGTTATGATCTGCGTATAATGCATGCAAAACCTGTCCCTGTGTTTTTGTTTTTGCCACTGTTTACCTATTATTTACTTATCTACGCGACTTAACTCTGTGATCTGCCTGTATTGCTCGCAAGAGAAAGCTTTTCACCGTGTCTCGGTACATGTGACAATAAATTCAATTCAATTCAAAGCAACATTTTTCACTGTATTTAAGTACATGTGACAATAATAAATCTAACCAAATGAAACATTTAAAAGACATTTGGTCAGGTACATAAATAGAAAAGGTTTAGAGTGATATGGGCCAAATGTAGGAAAGAGGGACTAGTTTAGTTTGGGAAACTTGATCAGCATAGACGATTTGGACCGAAGGGTCTGTTTTCATGCTGTATGACTCCATATTAAAAACCTAAGCTTTCAGCTGAGTCAGCAGTCAATGTAGGTTAGTGAGCAAAGGGGTGATGTGTCAACAAGTTTGGTGTGTGTTAGATCAGTGAGAGCAGAGTTGTAGATGAGTTGAAGTGGGAGGTAGGAGTCTGACCAGGAAAATAATGGAGGAAGTGTGGAGGTAATGAACAGGAGTGGGGGTTTCAGCAGCAGATGGACTAGGACAGGAGCAGAGACCAGGCACATTGGTGTGGATAATAATCTCAAAGATGGATCTACACCAGCATCACTTTATCATATGAATAGCAACAGTTGAGGACGACAGGCTGCCATGATCTTCTTAAGGGCAGTTCAGGGTAGACAGTAAATGGGCTTATGCCTGAAACGTCGATTCTCCTGTTCCTTTGATGCTGCCTGACCTGCTGCGCTTTTCCAGCAACATATTTTTAATCTCTAAATGCTGGTCATGCCAATAATGCCCTTGTCCTAAGAATGGATGAAAAAAGCCTTTCAGTCTCGAGCAGTTTGTGTGCTGATAGAGCGTTCAGTTATTTCAAAACAATGATGTTGATCTTTGTGAAAATGAATTTCTATTGATATTTTTAACGGAATCACAATTGTTTTAGCACAAAAGGAGGCCTTCAACCTATCACATCTGAATGAACACTGCTCCTAGTACCAATCCCCACCCTTTCCCCTCCATAGCCCTGTTCATTCTTTCTTTTCAAGTCACAATCCAACTCCTTCTTAAGCGCCTCCACCACACTCTCAGTCAGCACATTCCCAGACCGTACCAGTGGCTGTGTGAAGAAGTTTCTCCTCATGTCTTCATTGCTTCTTTTGCCAATTACCTTAAACTGTCTCCTGTCCTCCTTGATCCTTCCACCTTATCTACCTCTCTGTACTCCACCCCTGATTTGAGTTGATAAGTGTGGCTCTGGAAAAGCACGGCAGGCCAGGCAGCATCCGAGTAGCAGGAGAATTGACGTTTCGGGCATAAGTGATGAAGGGCTGCTGCCTGAAAAGTTGATTTTCCTGCTCCTCGGATGCTGCCTGACTTGCTGTGCTTTTCCAGAGCCACAGTTTTCGACTCTGACCCTCCAGCATCTGCAGTCCTCACTTTCTCCCAGTTACTGAAATGAGTTTGCCTATCGACTAGTTGCCATAGGATAAGAATCAAGTTTGATCTGAGCTGCTATGCACACAATCACAGAATGGGATGTTTCCAATGAGGGCCTCACTGAGTTTGTGCTCCTGGGGCTGAGAATGAAAGAAGTGAGGGAAATGATCTGGGCATGAAGTGAGTACAGAGTTGGCCTTCAGTTAAATCTCCCTTTCCGTGGTTCAATATCGCATTATTGCATTGCCATCATCACAAATGAATAAGCTACTGAATGAGGAACTAATTCCAGAGCCACTGGAATCTATGGAACATGGTTCCTCATGAGGTCCTTCAGCAATTTTGTTTGAGTAAATAGAAGGTACTGCTTCCACTGAGTCAATAATTTCGTGGCACGGTGGCTCAGTGGTTAGCACTACTGCCTCGCAGCACTAGGGACCCGGGTTCGATTCCAGCCTCGGGCAACTGTCTGTTTGGGATTTGCACATCCTCCCCGTGTCTGTGTGGGTGTGTTCTGTCTCCTCCGACAATCCAAAGATGTGCAGGTTAGGTGAATGGGCTATGCTAAATTGCCCATTGTGTTCGGGGATGTGTAGATTAGGTGCATTAGTCAGGGGTAAATGTAATGTAAAGGAATGGTTTTGGGTTGGTTAACCTTCGGAGGGTTGGTGTGGACCTGTTGGACCAAATGGCCTGTTTCCACATTATAGGAATTCTATCAAATAATCTGTCACCATATGTTTGCAAGAACCATAAAGAAGGTAAGACATTTTGAACGTAATGAATTATAATGAGCCAGAATGAGCAGCCTGAATGGGCAGGGGAAGTACATTCATCAATAACTTTCAAAAAGAAAATAGTTAAATGCTTTAAAATATTATGATAGAGCATGAGGTGGAGGATAAATTGGACAGCTCATTAAAAGAGCTGAAATCAATATGATGGGCTGAATAGCCTTCTGGTGCGTTGTGTGATTATGTTTCTATATTTCTTCTCTTAGCAAGCTGTGTCTTCTCACAAAAGCTTCCAGCTGGATACACGGATTCACGTTTCTCCCTGAGCCTAAATGAAGAAAAGAAATGTTAGAGATCTTCATGGCTATGTCCTAGGCTTATCCATCTCCATTGATGACCTTCCCTCTCCCCTAACATCAGAAGGGGCATGTTCCCTGATGGTTGTACAATCTCCAGCACCATTTGTGAATCCTCAGACTCTGAAGCCGTTTGAAAGCGACAAGGTGTGGACAACTTTCAGGCAAGTAATGTTTACGCTGCACAAGTGTCAGGCAATAGTCATCGCCTACAAGGCAGCTTCTGATGGTCATCCCCTACAAGGAAGCTTCTAATGGTCATCACCTACAAGAAAGCTTCTATCTCCATTTGACATTCAACAACATCACCATCACCGAATCCCCCATCATCAATGTGCTGCGAGTTACCATTGACCAGAAACTGAAGTGGAGTAGCAATTGTAAGTATTATAGCTGCAAGAGTGGTCCAGAACTTGGGGATTTTGCAGTGGATAACTCACTTTTGGATCCCTTAGAGTGTGTCTGCCATTTGCAAGGCACAAGTGAGGGTTGTTATTGAATACTCCCCATTTGCCTAGATGAGTGCAGCTCCAACATTACTGAAAGCCAGGCACCATCCAGGATAAAGCACCCAGTTGATTAGTATTCCATCCACCATCTTCAAACTCACTCCTTCCACAACCACTGTGGCTAGTGACAGTGCTAATGTATATCACTACAGTCAGAAACTCTGCAGTAATTTAAAGTTCTTTTGACAATGCCTTCCAAACCCATAACCTCTACCAACTGGTAGGATAAGGACAGCAAATGCACAGAAACAACATCATCTTGACATGTTCCTTCACTGGATTAGTGGTGCTGGAAGAGCACAGCAGTTCAGGCAGCATCCAAGGAGCAGCGAAATCAACGTTGGGCTTTTGCCCGAAACGTCGATTTTGAAGCTCCTCGGATGCTGCCTGAACTGCTGTGCTCTTCCAGCACCACTAATCCAGAATTTGGTTTCCAGCATCTGCAGTCATTGTTTTTACCATGTTCCTTCACTGGTTCATGTTCCTGGAACTTGCTCCCTAACTGTACTGTGGGTGTCCCTACATTGCATGGAGAGTAGCACTTTACCAAAGCAGCTTGTTGCCACCATTTTCGGCACAACTGACAATGAGCAATAAGTGAGATTGCCAGTGATGTTCACACCCCATAATTAATAAGAACATGATTCTTTTCCTGGTCTGGCAGCAGCAGTGGAGAGAAATCAGAGTTAACATTTCCTACAGATTCTGAGGAAGGGTCACTCAATCCAAAACTTTAACTCTGATTTCTCTCCACAGTTGCTGCCAGACCTGCTGAGCTTTTCCAGCAATTTCTGGTTTTGTTTCTGATTTATGGTATCCGCGGTTCTTTCGGTTTTTGCTTGGATTCTTTTTCTGTTCCTTTTCATGTTGCCGAATGGTCTATTTCTACTCCTATGTTTCTATTATCACCGGGGCTCCAAGGATTAAAATACACCACAAGATTGTAGAAGTAAGATTGTATTCCCTGGAATTTAGAAAGTTAATGGGTGACTTAGAGTCACAGACTCAGAGAGATGTACAGCATGGAAACAGACCCTTTGGTCCAACCTGTCCATGCCGACCAGATATCCCATTCCAATCTGATCAAAGTTTTGAAGATACTCGTTATAGGAAGGATATTATTAAGCTGGAGAAGGTTCAGAAGAGATTTACAGGATGTTACCGGGTATGGAAGGTTTGAGTTATAAAGAAAGGCTGGGACTTCTTTCACTGGAGCACTGGACATTGAAAGGTGACCTTGTAGAGGTTTATAAAATAATGAGGGGTACAGATAGTGTTAATGGTAGTTGCCTTTTCCATAGGATGGGGTATTTCAAGAATAGGGGGCACATTTTTTATGGAGAAAGTGAGGACTGCAGATGCTGGAGATCAGAGTCGAAAAGTGTAGTGCTGGAAAAACACAGCAAGTCAGGATTGAAGATGAGAGGATAAGGTGAGAGGAGAGAGATTTTAAAAAGACACGAGGGGCAAATGTTTTTAGACAGAGAGTAGTTCGCATGAGGAATGAACTTCCTGAGGAAGTGGTTGATGTGGGTACAATTACAACGTTTAAAAGACATTTGGATAAGGACAGAATAGGGAAGATTTGGAGGGATATGGGCCAGGGGCAGAGAGGTGGGACTAGTTTAGTTTGGGATTATGTTCAGCACGGACTGGTTGGACCGAAGGATCTGCTTCTGTGCTGTCTGACTCCAGGACTCTATATTAAGGGGAACTGGTAGGGTCGGTGGAGAGAAATTACAACCAAAGAAATGAAAGGATTTGGTGCAAGGGTAGGAATGAAGAGTTAGGTCATAGATTCCCTGTGATCTCATGGGGTTAAATCGCTATTTTCTGTTACCAAGTTCCTACATAGGACTGAGAGGCTGATTTAAGTTGTAGGCTCTATGCATGCGATGTTGTAGAATGCTGGTAAATACAATGATGATTAAAAGCATGCTGTCCGTCTTCACACTTCTGAAAACTGACCAGGGAAGAGAAATCAGATAATTGTCTATCATCTTTGAACTGTAAAATAAACCCAATGCAGTTTGGATAGATTGATTCCGGTATGTACTTTCCACATTAACAATTTAGTTATTTGAGCACTGGGGCTGGAATCTGAGGAGCATATGAAACCAGCGGTGGAAGAAAAAAAACCATCGAATTTTCAAAAACAAGGTGGTTGCTTAATGTCAAACAAAGAAACGGGGATGCTGGAAATTTGAAACAAAAAAAACAGAAATTGCTGGAGAAATGCTGCAGTTCTGGCAGCATCTTTAGAGAGAAAACAGAGTTAACATTGAGTCCAGGGACCCTTCTTCAGAGGGTTTTTTTGTTAACTGTTTTCTCTCCACAGACGCTGCCAGACTTGCTGAGTTCCTCCAGTATTTTCTGGATTTGGTTGCTTTGTAATGGGAATAATCATCTTTAGGACAATGTGGAATCAGTCAGCTAATGATCAATATCCGCTCTTTCTCCTGAAGGCACTGAGTCCAATTAACCTACATGTTTCACAAACCCCAGTCTATCCCCTGCATCCAATCTGCAGACATCAGGTCCCCCCCAAATAATGAGACAATTTGACGACACAAAGCTGTGATGATGACCTTGACTTTGCCTTTGCTGGAAGTGCAGGCATTTAGCAGGAGGGCTCAGGGTTGAATCAATCAGGAGTGCAAACCTGGTGCAATATCCCCGTCCCATCGCAGGGCAATGAGAATGACTTGATGAATCTTTGGCTATGACAAGCTAACGGCATAGAGCTAGGAATCAGATCTGGGCTGTCCCTGGAATTCTGCACATGGTGCTCTATTCTGCTCTCTGAGTTATAGAGTCTTCCGGAGTAAAACATTTGGGAAGAGGAGTATTTGAATGAAGAGGTGTGAGGCTGCAAAGCATTTGATTGTATTTCACAGGAGGAGCTTCCACGTGGTAACTACTTACATTTGCACTTGTGATATCCAACGTAACCTGTGAGGAGAAGGCAGAAAACGAAAAGCAGCCAGGAAAGCCTGAAGATAGCCATATTTCCCACACTGGAATGTGAAGCTGTAATGTAAATAGCAGAGAAAGTATCAGCAAACATCGAATCACACCCCTCTCCAACTTAGTGGCAGTACTCAGGGCATGCTGCACTGTCAGAGGGTCAGTACTGAGGGAGTGCTGCACTGTCAGAGGGTCAGTACCGAGGGAGCGCTACACTGTCCGAGGGTCAGTACTGAGGGAGCGCTGCACTGTCAGAGGGTCAGTACTGAGGGAGTGTTGTACTGTCAGAGGGTCAGTACTGAGGGAGTGCTTCACTGTCAGAGGGTCAGTACTGAGGGAATGACGTACTGTCAGAGGGTCAGTACTGAGGGAGTGCTGCACTGTCGAAGGGTTTGTACTGACGGAGTGCTGCACTGTCAGAGTCAGTAATGAGGGAGTGCTGCAGTGTCAGAGGGTCAGTATTGAAGGAGTGCCGCACTACTGGAGGATAGTAATTAGTGGCTATTGTCCAGAGGGAGGATTGCAGTGTTAATGGGATAGCATTAAATTACTTACAGTGTGGAAACAGGCCCTTTGGCCCAACAAGTCCACACCAACCCACCGAAGCGCACCCACCCAGACCCATTCCCCTACATTTACCCCTTCACCTAACACTATGGGTAATTTAGCATGGCCAATTCACCTGACCTGCACATTTTTTTGGATTGTGGGAGGAAACCGGAGCACCCGGAGGAAACCCACGCAGACACAGGGAGAATGTGCAAACTCCACACAGACAGTCACCCAAGGTGGGAATTGAACCCGGGTCTCTGGCGCTGTGAGGCAACAGTGCTAACCACCGTGCCACCCATTACTTATTCCTTTTAGCATTTCCATCGTTCTGTAGGGTCATAGATCTCAACGAGTGTCAGGGTCAGCTCAGGGCACTGCATGGCTTTGTCCTGTTTTGTTCCACAGACTGAAGGGGGTGCAGTGGTCACATCCTGCTTCAGTGGAACTGATTGACCTCCTTCTCTTTCTTATTCCCTGGCTTGAGAGGGAAGTTTCTACATGCAATGTAGAGGGGCTGAATGTCCTCTTCCTGTTCATATTGTGATGGAAAACTCTCTTTTCAATCTTTTTCATTGTCTCTCAGAAGCATTTATAGAATATATCATGATGTGAACTCACCATGAATATCAAGAAACTTAATTTTATTTACATTTGAATTGTTTCTTAATTAAAGCAGACACACTCTGCTTCTGTGTTTGATTAACCTTTTTATTGTTGAAAGAAATTTGGATAATAATTGGCACAAGCTAATTAAACTTGTTTAGTTTGTTTACTCAACCCGGAACCAAAATCATTTGATCATTCTAGCAGACTTCACTGAGATTCTGCTGGCTGTCACCTGTCTCTGCTGGAACTCTAATGGGATAATGCTGGGACTCAATTGAAACTCCACTAGGTGTCTGTACTATATGCTGGGACTGTGCTGAAACTAATTGAAATCTGCTGAGACTCTGCTGGACCTCTACTGGATTATTCTGAGATCCTGTTGGGACTGTGTTGGAACTAACTGGCACAGTGGTTAGCACTGCTGCCTCACAGCGCCAGAGGCCCGGGTTCAATTCCTGCCTCAGGCAACTGACTGTGTGGAGTTTGCACGTTCTCCCCGTGTCTGCGTGGGTTTCCTCCGGGTGCTCCGGTTTCCTCCCACAGTCCAAAGATGTGCAGGTCAGGTGAATTGACCATCCTAAATTGCCCGTAGTGTAGGTAAGGGGTAGATGTTAGGGGTATGGGTGGGTTGCGCTTCGGCGGGTCGGTGTGGACTTGTTGGGCCGAAGGGCCTGTTTCCACACTGTAAGTAATCTAACCTAATCTAACTGAAATCTGCTGGGACCCTGCTGGAACTCTGTTGCGAACTTGCAGGGCTCTGCTAAAAATCTTATGGGACTCTGCTGGCAACATGCTGGGAGCATGCTCCATCTCTGCTGAGATACTGGGAACATTGCTGGGACACTCCTAGAATTCTGCTGAATCACCCACAAACTGGGGTTTGCGGATTCAAAATAGGAATATAAACAGGTGGGGAATGAGTTGCTGCAATATTTTGGCGGATTGGAGGTAGACCAACCGAGGTGGGCAATGCCACTGTGAACAGTGATGGGCTGAATTCCTTTACCCCATATCTGCATGCTAAAGGGCCTGGAGCATGTAAAATTATACTGTGTTGAAAGGCGTGTGGTTTATATGCATCTTAATATCATTTTTGGAGTTTGGATTTCAAAGTAGTGGCATATGGCTGTTTTCTTTACAGAAAAAATGATCGGAGAGCACTTTGGAACCTGTGACCTAAACTATTATACACCAGATAGCAGGGGACTGCAAATCCCTGAGGTGCTCATGGAAAGTGGAATTTCCAAACCAGGAGAGTTTTGTGAGAAATCTGTGTGCTATTAGAGTTAAGAATGTTTTGGCTCTCAGATTTGTGTAAAGTTCACGTTGGCAAATTTGGGAAAGACTCACCATGTCATTATTCCAGGAGCCTGTTAAATTGAATCTTAAATAGTTGAGGTTTAGGGTGTAATTTCTGTGAACTTGATTCACTGTAACAAATTGTGTCGGGAAGCCGGTTGAAACCATGTTCGTTTTGAGATCATTCTAACTATAAATATTTAGTTGGCTAGTTTTTAAAATTTGTTCTTTTGTGATATAAGCTTATTTTCTGGTGACATATCTGTAGCCTCATGTGAATGTGTCTCAGTCATTAATCACCATGTCAAAAGTCACACAACACCAGGTTATAGTCCAACAGATTTATTTGAAATCACAAGCTTTCGGAGTGCAGCCCCTTCATCAAGTGACCTGAACAGCACTCCGAAAATTTGTGATTTCGAAAACACCTGTTGGACTGTAACCTAGTGTCATGTGACTTCTGACTTGTCCACCCCAGTCCAACACTGGCACCTCCACATCATGCTGAACAAAAAACAAAACATAAGATCTATCAAGCTGGGTTTAATGCTTTCCCAGTATTACCATCAATTAGGATCACAATAATATTAAATGGAAAAACTATCAGTTCAATATATTCAACACAGTTGTGGTTCTTTTCGCCGAGCTGGGAATTTGTGTTGCAGACGTTTCATCCCCTGTCTAGGTGACATCCTCAGTGCTTGGGAGCCTCCTGGGAAGCGCTTCTGTGATCTTTCCTCCAGCATTTCCCAGGAGGCTCCCAAGCACTGAGGATCTCACCTAGACAGGGGACGAAACGTCTGCAACACAAATTCCCAGCTCGGCGAACAGAACCACAACAACGAGCGCCCGAGCTACAAATCTTCTCCCAAACTTTGAATATTCAACACTTACCAAGAACCGTGAGCTGGTTATCAACAGTGTACTTCCCATCCTCAATAACACATTTCCATGCTACCTCACCTGACCTCATGTTCCTGACGGTCAGGCGTGTGGTTGTCTGGCTGTGGTTTGTGCTCATAATGCTGCTGACATTCCTAGAGTTTTCCAATACTATAGATAGTGCTGAAAGGGTCAAAGACACTTGACAGAACAGAATCACAGTGTGGCCTTCCAGAGTGGGACCGGGAGGTTCAACTCCAACTAGAAGGAAACAGACAGATGCTTTAATCACAGTTTGAGGACAGCTCGCAGTGTTTTACATTTAGGAGCTGATCAGCCTGCACAGGGGATGGGGCTGCCTCCTTCCACTGTGTGTGTGGGCATAGTTACTTTGATGTGCAGTAATTGTCACAAAGGAAAACATGGCAATCATTTTCAAAGGGAATGACTGCCATTTCCAACCTGGGGAAGAAACTGGTTTGTGTTGGACTCATGTTCTCGATGTAAGTCGGTGCAGTGATGACCAATTCGATGACCCACTCTCAGTCTTGGCAAACAGCCAAGCTGCTGTCAATACTATTGTATTTCCCCAGGTGCCTATTGCTGACAATTTGGGGCATTTTGCACCTCTACCAGTGTGTGGTACTGGGTTAGGGTTAGGGTTAGGGTTAGGGTTAGGATTAGGGTTAGGGTTAGCGTAAAGTAGTTTGCTGTCACTAATCCTCTTTGCCTTGTTTTGGTTCTCTCCAGTGATGAGTGACAGACCACCATTGTACATTTACACTGTTCCCAGATCACAGGAAAGTTTATTATAGTATCAATAATTATAAATACATTTTTATCAGAGAGTTGGCTAAGATATATCTGCTCCTTCTGAAAAACCAGAGCAGAACCATTGTCCGACTGTGTGACAGCAGTAAAAGAGGTGGAGCCAATGTAACATGAACATTAACCTCTTCAGAACCATTACCTTCACCACCAGACTTGGACAAATGGTGAGTCTCTTGCATGAGGACCGATGACCCTGGTTCTGATCTAGGGATCATTTCTCTGTTTTCTCTCTCAAATATCCTTCAAGAACAACATTGTTCTTTGAGATAAAAAGCAAAAGAACTGCAGATGCTGTCAATCAAAAACAAAACAAAGTTGCTGGAGAAGCTCAGCAGGTCTGGTAGCATCTCTGCAGAGAAATCAGAGTTAACATTTTGGGTCCAGTGAGGAACTAGTTCTGTGAAAGGGGTCACTCGACCTGAAACGATAACTGATTTCTCTTCATAGGTGCTGCCAGACCTGCTGATTTTCTCCAGTAACTTTTGTTTTTGTTTTTGTTGTTCTAGGCCCATTTCCTTATCTGAAGGACTCTGAATCTCCTGAAACTCCTTCCTAGAAGGCACTTGCTCTATATTTTCTTCCTTGTACTATTCTGGATTTCTGGATTATGCAGTCACCTTCTATGTGAGGTAGTTTGCTTCTTTCCAGTACGACCAGGCAGTTTTTCCCTCTTAGTTGTGCCCTGGATCTGTAGACATTGGTCTGTCTCCCGTGGAATTATATGCAACATAACTCCCACAAGTTGTTGATCAGGTTAGAAATCTTCAGTTCCCTTTCTGGTTGTTTGACTGGTGAAATATTTCTTCAGACTCTCAGTCATGTTACTGAAGGGCTGTTGCTCATCCTGCAATCTCTCACTCTCTCTCACTGCCACTACCGTTCTGCTGTCTGAAGTGAAAGATTCCCGAGTGGGTGGGCTGACCTTGCTCATTCCTGTTCACAGTTTTTTTTTTGTTTTTCCTCACAACGTTTGCTGGGAGTTTTATTTTCTGATCCGTCTGACTTGACAATCCTGTATAATTGCAGATGTCAGGATGAGATATGAGATCTTGAACCTTTATTGAGATCTGGCCATCACTCTGCTGAGTGAGCCCTGGCAATGCATACGTGTCCCCGATGTGACCTTTTCAGTCCATGTTCCAAATTCTGGAATAATTAATCTTTTGTCGTACACAAGTAAATCGTCCCCGATTGTGAATTGTGGTTGACCCTTTTGGCCAGATTGCTGAATTGTTGGCCGTCCTTCAGCACTATTCTGGCAAACGGTGATGCAGTTTTTGGAGAATCGAAGCAGGCCCTTCGGCCCACCACGTCTATGCTGACCAACAAACACCAAACTATACTAATCCCATTTACCTGCACTTAGTCCAGAGTCTAGGGATGCCCTGGCATTTTAAGTACTCATCCAGATACGTCTTAAATGTTATGGGGGAGCATAAAGCAGTACAGCAAAGGAACAGGCCCTTCTGCCCACCAGATCTGTGCCAACTATGGTGCCATTCTAAACTAATCCCACCTGCCTGCACATGGTCCTTATCCCTCTATTCCCTGCCTATTCATGTGTCTGTCAAAATGCCTCTTAAGCATTGCTAACGTATCTGTTTCTGCCCCCTGTGTAAAAAAAACTTTCCTCACACCCCTCCTTTAAAGTTTTCTTCTCTCACCATAACCCTGTGCTCCCTGGCATTTGACATTTCCACCTGAGGATGGAAACTCCAACTATCCACCCTCTCCCTGCCTCTCATTATTTTATATACTTCTAGGAGGTCACTCCTCAGCCTCTGACGCTCTAGCAAAAACAATCTAAGTTTTTCTAACCTCTCCTTTGGGCTCATACACTCCAATCCAGGCAACATCATCGTAACCTTCTTTTACACCCACCCAAAGCGTCCACATCCTTCCAATAGTGTGGTGACCAGAACTGTGTACAATATTTCACATTTGGCTGAACTACAGTTTCATGCGGCTGTAACATAATTTGCCAAATTCTGTGCTCAGTGTTTGGATTGATGAAGGCAGCGTGCTCTATGCCCTCTTTACCTGCCTCTTTTAGGGAGCTATGGGCATGTTCCCAAGGTCCCTCTCTACATCAATCTTCCTTAGAGTCCTGCCATTTACTCTCCTTTTGCATTTGACTTCCCAGAATGCATCACCTCAAGCTTCCCTGGATGAAATGCCTTCTGCCGTTTCTCCGCCCAACGTTTCGGTCCCCTGCTCTATCCTTTGACAACTTCCTTCACTATCCACAACTCCACCAATTTTCATGCTGTCTGCAAACTTACTAATCAGACCACCTGCATTTTCATCCAAATGATTTATATAAATTACAAATAACAGCGGTCCCAGCATTGACCCTTGAGGTACACCACTGGTCACAGATCTCCAGTCAGAAACACCCCTCCACAACTACCCTCTGCCTTCTATGACCAAGCCAATTTTGTATCCAACATACCAAGTCACAATGGATCCCACGTGACTTAATCTTCTGGACCAGCCTGGTCACTGTTTTGTTCCTGCTGTATTTTGGCTTGCTGGCTCATGTTTCCTTTTGGCCATGTGAAACACTTTCTGTCACAGCTCATGTCTGCAGATTCTTTCCTCTGTTTACATTCTGCCATGAAGCTTGAAACTCGATAATGCCTTCTACTGCTCGCCTCTTACCCAATTAATCAGTAATGATCTGTTTCTAGGCTGTTGTTTGTTCACAGACCTGTTGTTCTCTGGGAGGGTCTCAATCTCCTGAAACTCTTCTGTTGAAGTGAAGGTTGAGAACTACAGGCATGCTTAGAAATGAAGTTGATTGACTGCAACCAACATGCAGATAATCAAATCTCTTATTTGCATTGCACTGTAGTGTAACTTGTGGAGCCCTATTGCTTCCAACAGTTAGACATATGTAGACTTGCCTCTGTAGGTGGGAACGTCAACTGGTCAGGCATGATATCAGGTCTGAGAGGACAGTAACACTCACTCCTGTGTCATGCAAAAATACCGCTGTCTATTGATGTAGATAAATTCTGTCTCGCCTAATTTGTTTGGATTAGTTATTTCCCATTGGAATGCCTTGGCTTTATTTTCCAATGGAGGTATCTTGATGGTATCTTTTCTAATGGTCTTGAGTGTTCTACTGTGTCGGCCATTTTATTTCTGTTACCACCTGTACCTCTGCTGCTTTGAAACTGTGTCTTACATCATTTGGAAGTGACCTATCATTTTGAAAATGTGCAGTTTGTAACTGATGATGTGATTGTGTTTGTGAGCCCTTGCTGTCCTGTAGTGCTGATGTTCAGGCGTTTAGTTTTTTTTCTGTGTTGAGTTGTTACTGGGTTATTTTTACTTTATAAAGTTAATAGACTCTGTTGCGCTCTTGAGCTAGTGTTGGTCTTTTCCCCTCAGGATCTGTTGGAGTGTCTTTCTGCTTTTTGCTTCCAACACTGTTTGAATAGCATTCTCTAAATTTAGATTAGATCAGATTCCCTACAGTGTGGAAACAGGCCCTTCGGCCCAACAAGTCCACACTGACCCATTTCCCTCTGACAAGTGCACCTAACACTATGGGCAATTTAGCATGGCCAATTCACCTGACCTGCACATCTCTGGATGCACCCGAAGGAAACCCACGCAGTCACGGGGAGAATGTCCAAACTCCAAGATCTTCCTTCCACTCTAAGAAATTTGACAAAATTTCATCAAGAATTCCAATAACAATTTAATGAATTCTGATTTCAAAGCTCCATGTTTACAATTTTCCACTGCACTGAAATGAAACTGAATCACGAGATTCTTCTGGTTGTCCGATTCTCCTTGTTCAATCTTGCGTTTTCAAGTTGTTTATTTGTTCTCAACCTTGTTCAAAGGTCTTTGGCACATCTTTAAAAGTGTCAGTACACTCTTCAATATATTAGCTGCTAATAACCTCATTTAAATTGGACCCACTGAATACAAGAATGTGTTAACTTACTTAGCTTCAGTCTTGTATTTATTTGATGCTGAATTGTAAAAACATTACCTATGTGAATTCTAATCCTGTGCTTTGAATTTTGCTTCTCCGAATTTGAATTGGCTACAAAGTATTAGATAATTTTCCATTTCTTTTCAATGTGCTGATTAATCATACTGCTGTAACAATTTTATTAGGTCTGTATCTTTTTGATGATGTTTTAAATCTGCTGCTGTTTAAATCTTTACTCAGCAGTACTGTTCCAAACTGAATGACTGCTGATCTTGCTAGACTCCACAACATTTTCCTTGTATGCCAGTTACTTGTTCAGTACCGGAATCCCCCTGGTGCTCACCTTCCACCCCACCAACCTTCACATAAACTGCATAATCCACCGACATTTCCCCCACCTCCAAACGGACCCCACCACCAGTGATATATTTCCCTCCCCACCCCTTTCTGCTTTCTGCAAAGACCATTACCTCCGTGACTACCTGGTCAGGTCCACGGCCCCCAACAACTCACCCTCCCGTCCTGGCACCTTCCCCTGCCACCGCAGGAATTGCAAAACCTGCGCCCACACCACATCCCTCACCTCCATCTAAGGCCCAAAAGGAGCCTTCCACATCCATCAAAGTTTTACCTGCACATCCACTTATATCATTTATTGTATCCATTGCTCCCGATGTGGTCTCCTCTACATTGGGGAGACTGGACGCCTCCTAGCAGAGCACTTTAGGGAACATCTCGGGACACCCGCACCAATCAACCACACCGCCCCGTGGCCCAACATTTCAAATCCCCCTCCCACTCTGCCGAGGACATGGAGGTCCTGGGCCTCCTTCACCGCCGCTCCCTCACCACCAGACGCCTGGAGGAAGAACGCCTCATCTTCCGCCTCGGAACACTTCAACCCCAGGGCATCAATGTGGACTTCACCAGTTTCCTCATTTCCCCTCCCCCACCCTACCCCAGTTCCAACCGTCCAGCTCAGCACCATCCTCATGACCTGTCCTACCTGCCAATCTCCCTTCCCACCTATCCACTCCACCCTCCTCTCTGACCTATCCCCTCCATCCCCTCCCCCATTCACCTATTGTACTCCTCTCCCCAGTCCCACCCCCCCATTCATCCCTCCACCCTGGAGGCTTCCTACCTCTATTCCTGATGGAGGGCTTTTGCCCGAAACGTCGATTCTCCTGCTCCTCGGATGCTGCCTGACCTGCTGTGCTTTTCCAGCACCACTCTGGTCTAACCATTTGTTCAGTACAGGCTGTCCGACAATGCAGCACACCCTCAGCTCTGCTCCTCTCTCCCTGCATATTCTCAGTGCTGATTTCCTGACAATACTAACTTCCTGATATTGCAGTAATGATCCTTCCATCATGCAGTACTCCCCTAGTACTGCAGTGGAACATCACCCTTGACCCTACTGCTTCGGTCCTGGAGTGGGACTGTGAGATGATTGCTTGTACCTCCAGCCAAACCACAACTGATTTTTTTTTGTTAATTCACTCACAGGATTTGAGAGCTGCTACTGTCCATTCTTAATTGCCCAGAGGGTGGGTAAGAGGCAAACACATTGTTCCTTGTCGAATAGTGAAGTGCTGGAAAAGTGCAACCAGACAGGCAATATCTGAGGAGAGTCGATGTTTCAACCATAAGCATTCCTGGTGAAGGACTTATGCTGGAAATATTGACTCTCCTGCTCCTCGGATGCTGCCTGACTGGCTGTGCTCTCCCAGTGCCACACATTTCAACTCTGACCTCCTGCCCTCACTTTCTCCACAACGTTTCCTTGACTGTTATCAGACTTTTAGTTCCAATTCTACTATTGCCACTAATCTGCTGTGGTGGTGTTTGAACCCAAGTTCCCCAGAACATGACCTGGGTCTCTGGATATTACCACTAGGCCGTTGCCTCCCCTACGTAGAGGTGAAAGAATGCCTCACCTTTTACTGTGATGAGCTGGAACACAGTCTCTACGAGACTTTCATTTTTCTCTTGTTGAAAGGTGAAATTCCCGGCGTCAGTAAACTCCACCCCATCAATGTGCAGCCTGCAGCCAGCCACGATTTGCAGCCGTCTCTGCAAGAAGGAAAGACTAGAATCGAGTGGCGTCCCACTGAGGTTTTGTGCCGTCAGTGCCAATTGAAATCCTGTTCCCTTTCCTGAACAATTCCACTGCGGTTTCCAGAGCCAGGTCCCCTTGAGGCACGCGGGGTATGTCAGGTGTACTGAGAAATTCACTGAGGATCCCACTGTAGCATACACAGTCCGAGCTGTAAATACCAACACCACATATTCATATTGTGAAATTAGAACCTCTAAATTAAACACGAGGCCTTCAAGCTCAGGTGAGCTCCTCCAATCAATCATTCGGAATCCTTACTCAGAGACTCAACAGAATGGATACACGAAGGGGATGGGGGGGTGACTAGAAAGAGGAGGAGGAATCTCAGCATAAGGGGAATGACACTTGGGATTGAAATTAGGAGGAATTACTTGACTCAAGGAATGATGAATCTTTGGAATTCCCTGCCCGGATTGTGACCCCACAGAGTGGCAGTATTGACTCAAAGGGCTGAATGGCCTTACTCATGCTTCGTGTTCTCGTGTTTTCATGTTCACCCATCCTCCCTTTACACCGTTTCCCTGGCTTGCTGTATATGTGAGCTCCTGTATATTGCTGGTGAGGCTGGAGTGATCATTTTCCCCTGTGCTTATTAGTGATTTGGAGGGGAAAGATTCAGATTTGTAGCTAACACCAAGTCTGGGGGTGCAGTAAGTGCTGCATAAAGTGAATGGGCTGTTACAGAGAAAGGGACATTATGAGTGAGTCTATAGCAGCTGGAGCTCAGTGTGGCTAAAGCCACAAAGGATTTTAAAAAGGTAGGTCTGGATTTTTAAAAAAATGGCGAGGAAGTGAGAATTCTGGAGGAGCAGAGAGACTTTGGTTAACAGTCTATTAGCCTTTCCAGTAATATCAGGCTGAGATCTAAGGCAGGCAGGGAGTACAGGGTTAACATCCTTGTGATGTGTGTACAGCCTCGTCCTCCTGTGGTCAGTTACACTCCCTCTCAGGGCTGTGTGCTACAGTTTATAGCAGCACTTCAAGCCTCATTACTTTTACATACTGAGCTGATGACCTGATTCTGCTGGGCTCTGGTTTCTGGCTTGCTTGTCCCCTCACAAAACATTTACAGCACTTGAAGCTGAGCATTCAGTCGGATTGATCTCTGTTGGTGATTATACTCATGCAAGCTCTTGCCTTACTTTGCTTACCCTTCCTAGCTCTATTCTTTTCATCCTTATGTGCTGCCCATCGTTCTCTGTGCAAAGGCAGCTTCTTCTAAGTTCTCTATTTGATGTATCAGTGACAATCTGATGAATGTACATTCATGCAAATATACAAATTTGGAGCAGGAGTAGACCGTTCTGCTCCCTAGCCTGTTCTGTCATTCATTGGCTAGATTTAATAGCCCCTAATTCTGCTCCCTCCTACAAGCTGAATATCTTCTCTGGATCTACGCAGTCAACAGTCTTTGTGTCCTTCAACGAGAGCCTTAAGGTCCCCGTAAACATCAACATTTACAAATTCACACCCTTTAAAAAATATTCTGCTTTTCTGTTCCTACTTACTAAACAAGTAACCTCAAACTTCCCCACTTTATAATCTGTCTGCAATCGATTTAGAGGGATTACTGTCCCAGTTAGTGAGTGATTACTGTCCATCCCGCCCTGGTTAGTGAGTGATTACTGTCCCATTTATCCCGGTTAGTGAATGATTACTGTCCATCCCGCCCTGGTTAGTGAGTGATTACTGTCCCATTTATCCCGGTTAGTGAATGATTACTGTCCATCCCGCCCTGGTTAGTGAGTGATTACTATCCTATTTATCCCGGTTAGTGAATGATTACTGTCCATCCTGCCCTGGTTAGTGAGCGGTTACTATCCCATCTGTCCCAGTTAGTGAGTGATTACTGTCCATCCCGCCCTGGTTAGTGAGCGATTACTATCCCATCTGTCCCAGTTAGTGAGTGATTACTGTCCATCCTATTCTATTTCGTGAGTGAGAGTTCTTCATTCTGTCTGAGTTAGTGAATGATAACTGTCTATTCTCTCCTGGTTAGTGAATGATAACTGTCACATCTGTCCTAGTTAGTGGGTGCTAACTGTCCAATCACTGGGCTAAGAGTTGAATTTAATGTGAACCAAGATTTGAAACAAATCTGATATCCAAGATAGATGTGCCAAAAGGATCGGTGCTGGGCCCTCTTCTTTTTGTCATTTACATAAATGATTTGGATGTGAGCATAAAAGGTACAGTTAGTAAGTTTGCAGATGACACCAAAATTGAAGGTGTAGTGGACAGCGAAGAGGGTTACCTCAGATTACAACAGGATCTTGACCAGATGGGCCAATGGGCTGAGAAGTGGCAGGTGGAGTTTAATTCAGATAAATGCGAGGTGCTGCGTTTTGGGAAAGCAAATCTTAGCAGGACTTATACACTTAATGGTAAGGTCCAAGGGAGTGTTGTTGAACAAAGGGACCTTGGAGTGCAGGTTCATAGCTCCTTGAAAGTGGAGTAGCAGGTAGATGGGATAGTGAAGAAGGCGTTTGGTATGCTTTCCTTTATTGGTCAGTGTATTGAGTATAGGAGTTGGGAGGTCATGTTGCAGCTGTACATGACATTGGTTAAGCCATTGTTGGAATATTGTGTGCAATTCTGGTCTTCTTCCTATCGGAAAGATGTTGTGAAACTTGAAAGGGTTCAGAAAAGATTTACAAGGATGTTGCCAGGGTTGGAGGATTTGAGCTACAGGGAGAGGCTGAACAGGCTGGGGCAGTTTTCCCTGTAGCGTCGGAGGCTGAGGGGTGACCTTACAGAGGTTTACAAAATTATGAGGGCCATGGATAGGATAAATAGGCAAAGTCTTTTCCCAGGGGTTGGGGAGTCCAGAACTAGAGGGCATAGGTTTAGGGTGAGAGGGGGAAGATATAAAAGAGACCTAAGTGGCAACGTTTTCAAGCAGAGGGTGGTATGTGTATGGAATGAGCTGCCAGAGGATGTGGTGGAGGCTGGTACAATTGCAACATTTAAGAGGCATTTGGATGGGTAGATGAATAGGAAGGGTTTGGAGGGATATGGGCCAGGTGCTGGCAGGTGGGACTAGATTGAGTTGGGATATCTGGTCGGCATGGATGGGTTGGACTGAAGGGTCTGTTTCCATGCTGTACATCTCTATGACTCTATGTGAGCAACTGAGGTAACTGCTAGTTTAAGGTTAGTGTTAAATCCTGCCAGTTTGTTGCCTTGTGACGGGAGAGAGCAGCTGAATGAAGTTCATGTTAAAGGGATTGGAATCACAAATGGGGAGTGATCCTGGCACTGGATTACTTTGGAAATCACTCCCTTTCTCTCCCACATTGATTGTGTTTATTTGTGCTGCAAAAGGGCAGGTAATGGCCTAGTGGTATTATCACGAGACAATTCAAAAGCAAAAAAAAACGCTCAGCCAATGTTCCGGGGACCCAGGTTCGAATCCCCTGATGCTAGAATTTGAATTTCATAATTGAAAAATATCTGGAATTAAGAATCTAATAATTAAACCATTGTTGGACACACCCAACTGGTTCATTAGTGTCCTCAGGGAAGGGAACCTGCTATCGTTCTTGGCTCTCAGTATCAGTAAGATTGACCATGAGAGCATGAGAGGTCTGGTCTGGCCTATATGTGACTCACTCAAATCTTGACACCATCCAGGACAAAGCAGCCTGCTGGATTGGCACTACATCCCATAGCAATGTGGTTGAGTGTCAATTGCCCTCTGAAAGCCACTGAGTTGTGTCAATTGTTACAAAGTCTCAGCAAAGAAGTGAAACCAGATAGATTGCCTGACATCAATGTAGGCACCAGAAAGGACAGCTGCAAACGCAGGCCCATCAACTCTCCTTACGAAGATTTGGGGGTTATGTCACAATTGGGAGAGCTGTCTGACAGACTAGTCAAGGGACAATTTAACATTGTCAAACTCACAGCACCATTACTGTATAGGCAATGTCCCATACATTATTATAAAGTGGGGATGTTCACCAAAGCTTGTACAAAGTTCAGCATCATTTGCAACTTCTCAGTTACTGAAGTTCAAATGCAGACATAATATCCAGGCTTGGGCTGAAAAGTATCAAATAACATTTCTGCCACACAAGTGCTGGGCAAATGGCCATCTCGGATAAGAGAGAATCTAACCACTGCTCCTTGATGTTTTACAATACAGGGTAAACCCCCTCTGTTAATTTTAAACCAGCGACATGGAAAAAAATTATCCCCGCGATCATCTAGTTTAAGTAATAATTAACAGCTTTATTTTTTCAAGTTTAGCAGAGAATAATTAACTAACAACTATTTACAACTCCTTCCTCTAACCTATCTTTTACTTTCCCTTCTAGTCCGATAAAACCCCTGATTAAGATTTACCAAAAATTCAGATTTCAAACCCAGGCAGCTGTCGAATCTTCCCTTTGTATCTTCCTCTGTAGATTGTCTTCTTCATAGGGATTTCTGTTTCACAGGTTGTGGACTGATAAAGGTACCTTTAAGAAAGCTGTGTTTCGGGCCGTCTGCAGATGTTGGAGGTTTGGGAGTTCTCTCCCAACTGCAGAAATTCACCAAAGATCCTCAGACAGCGCCTTCCAAATCTACAACCACTTCCATCTAGAAGGACAAAGGCAGTGGATACATGGGAACACCACCATCTACAAGCCAGTCACCATCCTGACTTGGAAATGTATCGCTGTTTGCCCAGTGTCACTGGGTCAAAAACCTGGAATTCCCTCCCTAAGGATATTGTAGGTCTACCTACAGCCCATGGACTGCAGCAGCTCAAGAAGGCTCACCACTACCTTCTGAAGAAGCATTTGTCTGTGTGTATGTGTGCACGTGTCTGCGTGTGTGCGCATCTCTATATGCGTGTCTGTGTGCATATGTGTATGTATGTGTGCATGTTTGTGTGTGGCACAGGGCAGGGACTGAAATCATGGAGCCTGATGCTGGTCCTGGCCTGAGTTGATCTGAGCCCTGCCCTCAGCCAGAGAATAGTTGTCCCCTGGAGCCCCGTGATGCAGTCATTGAGTCCTGATGTGGATCATTTCCCACCGCCCTCCCAGTGCCACTAGAATTAGGTTTAGGGCATAAGGCCTGTGGTCAATGTTCCTCCTCTGCCACCATTTGAGGCCCTTGAATGACCATTTAATGACTGGGATAAATCCAGCAAGTGAACCTGTCAATGTGTGGCATTCCCAGAAGCAGCATTCTGAGCTCTGGCCTACTGTAGAAGTAGCAGCATGTGTGTGTCTGTCCAGTTCAGTTTCTGGTCAATGGTAACCTCCACGATGTTGGTAGATCCCTCAGCAGCTCCCAACCAGTAAGGAGACCCATAGTTTCTATTTTTATCTAAACTGGGAGCATCAAAAAAACAGTATTTGTAGCCCATCCCTAGTTGGCCTTGAATTGATTTGTTCTCATTTCTGAGTAAGGCACACTGGGGGTGGCACGGTGGCTCAGTGGTTAGCATTGCCGCTTCACAGCACCAGGCACCTGGGTTCAATTCTAACCTCGGGTGACCCTCTGTGTGGACTTTGCACATTCTCCCTGTGTCTGTGTTGATTTGCCCCAGGTGCTCCGGTTTCCTCCTACAGTCCAAAGATGTGCAGGTTAGGTGGATTGATCATCAGAAATGCAGGGTTACAGGACTAGGGTAGAGGGGATGCTCTTTGGAGGGTTGGTATGGATGTGATAGACCACAGAATGTCCTGCTTCTACAATGAAGTTCTTCAATGATCTCTACGGAGTCACACTTAGGCCATGCCAAGTAAGGATGGCAGATTTCCTTCCTTTGAGAAATGGGGTTTTATGACAACATTGGATCAACTTTTAATTCCAGACTATCTTCTTTTCATTGAATTAAAGTTTCATCATTTGCTACTGTGGGATTCAAGCTCATATTCCCAGAGCATTCACCCTGAGTTTCTGGATTCCAGGCCAATGGAATCACCATTGTCTCCCCAAAAGGAATATTCTGCCCTCAGTGGCAGTCACTGTGGAACCTGTCCAGGATTTTATCATTTGTAATTCAATGGACTAGACTAGATGGATATCTTAAATTAAGAATTTGAAACGCAAACTGAAATCTGGTATTAGGGAATAAATTAAAAACAGAATCACATTAGGATTGACTGTTCCTCAAAATGTTCTTTTCATTTATCAGTAGATATTATTAAAATTCTTGTCAGAAATTCTTTAGAGTATTGCTTTTTTAATAGAATTTCTTTGCAGATACTATCAAAGAGACGTATTACATTTTCTCCAGGTTAGCATATTCCTCAGTGGATAAATAATAAATAAATAATCGTGAATAATTCATTGTCTAATGTTGGCTTCAAGGTAATAACTCTGGCTGAGGAGTCCATTAACTGTTGTCTGAGTTAGTCAGGATTTGCTTTCCACAAACCCTTTCCAACTGGCTGTAGAAGAGTATTACTTGAACCTGCAATCTCTAATTCCATTTTGTATATCTGTGATGTATAACAACTTTATCCTCGATAATAAAGCAGAAATCTGAAGTGGGATGAGATAGTCTCCAGCCGCCTGTGTGCCTCAGTCGGTGCTCTCCTTTGAATAAAAAGGTGGTTGACCTGGTGTGAGCCCAGTCCTGACACCTCTTCAGTCAGTTATAGTCCAGGAGACTGTTGCTGACTTGTGCTCTGCATTGTTTCCGTTTCCACTTCCTTCTCTCCGTTTTCCCTCAGTCATCACTTCAATAAATGGTTATCTTTTAACAGGCATTTCAGAAATCTGGTTTGTGGAAAATGTGGAACAGACTCACTGCATGGAAGAAGGCCACTCAGCCCCTTGAGGCTGACCTGATCCTAGCTCTCCAACTGCAGTTTTCTACTCCAGCCCCCTCTCCCACCTCTTTCTCTAGGCCTTTTTGTTATTTATTCTTCTCTACTCTTTCTCCAATTCTCCATCAACTTTTTTTTTGTCTCTTCCTCAGAATTGGTGATGATGCCTTTTTCTCACAGTATTTTACATGTTTCTAATATTCTTGATCCTCTGGTTATGATGATTCTCAGTCGTAAACACAGTGGCTACAAGAACAGGTCAGACGCCTGGAACCTGGCAACACCTTCTGACTCCCCCAAGCCTGTCCACCAACTAGACGGCACATGTCAGGAATGTAATAGGGATATTCCCCACTTGCCTGGATGGATCCAACGACACTCAAGAAGCTTGACACTAACCAGGACAAAGCAGCATTCTTGATTGTCACCACATCCACTCCCTCCATCATCGATGCTCAGTAGCAGCAGTGTGTGAACTATCTACAAGATTCGCAGCAGAAATTCACCTAAGATCCTCAGACAGCGCCTTCCAAACGTCAAGGATAATTACAGATGGGCAATTATAGACGGACTCAGCAAACAGTGTACACAATCTTCAGCTATTCACTATTTTTCCAGCCACAATGTTCTATCACACTCTCAGACTCTGATACACTCTTCCCAGGAATGTGAAAAATACTTACCTTGTAGACAGTAGATGGGTTGCCAGCATTGGAGGAGCACAAACATCAATAAAGCTACAGCCATCGCTGCAATTAATTTTCAGCTTCTGATCTGACTCTGGGTTTCTTACTGCAAACAGGCCACTTCCTGTGAGTAGTTACTAACTTCAGGACAGTCAGAAAGATATATTAGCATAAACACCCACAAAGGCACTGCTACAAATAGATCAGATATACTGACATTGACTGACCTGATAGTGACCATGTAATTACTGTTGATGCATTTATTTTACTGATATCCTTTCGGGAAGGAAATCTGCTCTTCCTACCTGTTCTGATCGACATGTGAGACCAGAGGCACCGCAATATGATTGACTCTTAACTGTCCTTTGGGAAAATAGAATGAGGCTAGCGATGTTTGAGCTAGCGATGCCCATATCCAGTGAGTAGATTATAAAGAAAGAGTTGAGAATGACAATTCCTTTCAACAGTCCACTTTCCCTCGCCACTGATTTGGCATCAATAGCGCAGCATTCCCTCAGTACCTGCCCCCTGACAGTGCTGCACTCCTTTAACACTGTCTCACCTCAGTATTACCACTCCTACCCACACCACCGTGCTGCTTCAGAATTGCCTTTCTGAGAGTGGAATGTAAAAACAGGAGTAGGCCATTCAGCCTGTCGAGCCTACCTCACCGTTCATTATGATCATGACCAATTCAATGTCTTTTACGCACCCTATCTCTATAACCATGTATGGCCCAGTAATCAATTTCTATCAATTTCTACCTTGAACATGCTCAAAGATTGAACCTCCTCATCTTTCTGTGGTAGAGAATTCCAAAGATTCACAAAATAATTTCTCCTTACCTTAAACCTAAATGGCATCCCTTTTATTTTTAAACTTTTGATGCGTGCTTCAGGTAAAAAGAGACACAGTGATTGTTAGATTGTCTCTTGTTGGAGATTGTCTTTGCACAAATGTTACTTGTTCTATGTCAGCCCACATCTGGATATCGCCAGATCTTGCTGCATCAGCACATAGACTGCTTCAGTTTCTGAGGAGTCGTGAATAGTGTTAAATTTTGTGCAGTTATCAGTCCCCATATCTGTCCTTATGATGGAGGGAAGTAGGTCATTGTTAAAGGAGCAGAAGATGGTCCTACATTATTCCCCTGAGGAAGTTGAGAAAATGTGTCGTGGAGCTTTTAAAGTACCCCTCCAAAAGTACAATGCTCCCCTCTCCAACCATGCAGCTCTCTCAGAATTGCCTCTCGAATGTTACAGTGCTCCTTCAGTCTTGTCTCTCCAACAATGCTATCCTCCTCATACTGTTCCTCTGACACTGCTGTTTCCTCAGTACAGACCTTCCTACACTGCAATTCCCTCAAGATTTAGGATCTTGTGGGAAGGTAAGAAAGAAATTGCATGGCCACTGGCAGAGATATTTGCATCTCCTGCTCCTCAGATGCTGCCTGGCCTGCTGTGCTTTTTCAGCACCACACCCACAACTCTGATTTCCAGCATCTGCAGTTCTCACTTTCTACATATCAATACGCTCAATGGGGGTGACATGGTGGTTCAGTGGTTAGTACTGCTGCCTCACAGTGTCACGGACCCAGGTTCGATTCCAGCCGTGGGCACCTGTCTGTGTGGAGTTTGCATGTTCTTCCCGTGTCTGTGTTGGTTTCCTCCCACAGTCCAAAGTTGTGCAGGTTAGGTGGATTGGCCATGCTAAATTGCCCATAGTGTTCAGGGATGTGTAGGTTAGGTGCATTAGTCAGGGGTAAATGTAGGATGGTAGGGGAGGGGAATGGATCTGGGTGGGTTACTCTTTGGAGGGTTGGTGTGGCCTTGTTGGGCCAAAGGGTCTGTTTCTGCACTGTAAGGGTTCCATTGTACTCTAATAACATCCACAAACCACTGAGAGCTGGCACCTGAGAATATTTTAAAGGATCATTTTTATTTAAATTCTAGATACTTTTCCCTAATTTATCAATTAACCAATTATTACATTTTAAGTTCAGTTTATTGCAAATTTAGACCCAGGTATACAAGCTCCAAGAAAAGCTATGGCTTGTTAATTAGAGTCTGCATGAACCTGGCTGTTTGAACTTTGAGTCAGTTGTTTTCAGAAAATATAGAGCACTCCCACAGAGACGTCCTGTGTACTCTAAATGCTGCTTTGATTGGACAGAGTGTAAACCAGATGGAGTTTGGGGGGTGGGGACGCTGGGGGGTGTTCCTTTATCTTCTGCCATTTTAAGTCTCCTGTAGTTGACTTGTACTTTGGTACAAGGGAAGAATCTAAATACTGCTGAGTTATTAGACTATTATGTTAAGTTATGGGAGCTCAGCTCAGACTAGTGGAATTTACAGCTTGTGGTACATGCGAAAGACCACCATGTCTGAGCTGAACTCCCATAGGTTGAGACACCAGCTGTGCAAGCTTGGCCTGGGGCTTTTGGAACTGAAGTGCCAGCAGGAGGCACTGTTGTCAACCCATGACACACACAGTTTATGGACAGTAACTTCAGGGGGGGGGTGGTGATAGTGCAAGTTAAAAATGTGCAGGCAGAGACGGAATGGGTAACTGCCACCCAGTTTGTGAAAACTAGACAGGCAATGCATGAGATGTCACAGTTGGTTGTTAGTTGCTAGCTGGTATTTCACACTGAATACTGGTGAGGGCAAGGTTCCTCAGTAGGACGCAGCCAGAATAAACTTGGTGGTACGAAGGGCAGATCAACTGTACAAGGGAAGAATAATAATAATAATGATTGGAGATTCTATAGTCAGGAGATTGACATGACTCCAGGATGCTATGTTGCCTCCCAGACGCCAGAGTGAAGGAAGCTATGGAATGGTTGTAGGCCCCTCCTCTTATGGAGATTCATCAGACTGAAGTCTGTGTTGATAAAGCAATGATTCGCTACAGTGCAGAAACAGGCCCTTCAGCCCAACCAGTCCACACCAACCCTCCGCAGAGTAACCCACCCAGACCCATTTCCCTCTGACTAATGCACCTAACTCTCAGGGCAATTTAGCACGGCCAATTCACCTGGCCTGCACATCTTTAGACTCTGGGAGGAAACCCAAGCAGACACCAGGAGAATATGCAAACTTCACAGAGACAGTCACCCAAGGCTGGAATTGAACCTGGGACCTTGGTGCTGTGAGGCAGCAGTGCTAACCACTGAGCCACCATACCACCCTAATACCTGAGACTGATGTGGTACTGAGGTACTGAAAGCAGACTTTAGGGAGCTGTGTGACCAGAAAGTAAGGGATATCAGTCCACCTACCTATGGGATGAAAACCCCCTCATAGGGCATTTACTTGTTGCATGGAACCAATGTGGCAAGGGTTAACAGAAATACGCCTTGAGCTGAGCGGTCAACTTCATGCAAAGAAATTGATTCCTTTGCTTTCAATATGTTTACTTTGCTCTCCTCTGATAGAGATAAGCAGCTCAAATTCCTGCTCAGTGTTGATGCTGGAGTGATTGCTTCAAGCTTCTGTGCCTGAAAACTATCTTGCATAAAGGTGCCTCGTAAATTTTAATTGTGTGCTGCATGAGACAGAGAGAGGTTATTAAAGTTTTGAAATAGTCTCAGCGTAAGCAAGGGCAGTTGAGAGGCTGCATTCTGCCAGTATGATTCAGCTGTGTTTCTAAGGTGTTTTTGGAACAGTTGGAGGCCATTCAGTCCCTCAAGGGTCTAACATAAGAACAGGAATTGACTATTCAGCCTGCTGAGCCTTTTACAAAGAAACAGAAGAAATCTATTCAATCCCTCGGGTTTGTTACCTTCCTATTTCGGCACGTCATTCAGTCAGTTCTTTTAGGTACATTAATAACTTGGATGCAAGTGTAGGAGGTATAATTATTAACTTTGCAGATGACACAAAACTGGATGATGTTGTAGATACAGAGCAGGATGGTCTCAGGCAACAGATTGATGGTGATCAGTTGGTAAATTGAGCCGAGCAATGACAGATGGAATTTAATCCTGATAAGTGTGAAGTTATGCATTTTGGGAGGTTTAATAAGGGAAGGATATATACAATGAATGCTAGGTCCTTAGGGAGCTCTGAAGGATAAAGGGACCCTGGTGTACAGGTCCCTGATGATGTCAGCACAGGTAGACAGGGTGGTGAAGGTGGCTTATGGGATACTTACCTTTATTAGCTGGGGCTGAGAACGTTGGAGCCAGGAAATCTTGTTGCTGCTCTGTGAAATATTGATTAGCCATAGATGAAATAGTGCATGCAGTTCTGGTCGCCACATTATTGGAAGGATGTGATAGCACTGGAGAGGGTGCAGAGGAGATTCACCAAGATGTTGCCTGGGGATGGAAAGACTCTGTTATGAGGAGAGATTGGATAGGCTGGGTTTGTTGTCCCTGGATTAGAGGAGACTGAAGGGGAATCTGTTTAAGCTACGCAAAAATAATGGGAGACCATGGATTGTGAGAATCTCTTCCCCATGGCAGATGTGTCTAAAACCAGAGGGCATGGGTTTAAGATGAGGAGTAAATGGTTTAGCGGGGATTTGAGGAAAACATTTTTCACCCAGAGTGTGATAGAAATGTGGAATGTGCTGCCTGAGAGGCGGGAGGATGCTCGCAACATTTAAAATCCATCTGGACAAGCGCTTAAAATGCCAGGGCATGGTAGACTATGGACCAAGTGCAGGTCACTTGTTGGACAGAGTGGACATGATGGGCTGAAGGGCCTGTTTTAAGCCGTATGACTCAGTGACACAAATTGAGCTTCATACAGATGAAGAACAAGAAACCATTCAGCCCTGGGGTGTCTTGCACATGAACAGGAGAGGGGCATTCAGCCTCTTGGGTCTGCTACACAGGAATGGGAGATGCTTATTTTATACGTTATCAGTCACACAGAAACAGGGGTTTGCTGTGCAACTCTTGGAGCCTGTTCAGGAATAGGAAGAGGCCATTCAGCCCCTCCAGCCTGATATATGGGAGCAGGGGGCAGGCTGTTGAGCCTCTCCAGCCTGATTGATGTCTCCCCCTGCTCCATTTCCCTGCAATTGCTCTATATTCCTCAACACCCTTCCTCAACAGAAAAACCTGTTGCAAAAAGGAAAGCATTGCTGGAAATCTGAAATAAGAACTGAAAACGGAAAACATCAGCAGCTCAGGTGATATCAATGGAGAGAAAGGTGCGGTGACCTTACATCAGAACAAATTCTGCCTCGAGTTTTTTTTCAAATATCCAGCCCAGTTTGGAAATGTCCAATTGAAACAGTTCCCACATCATTTTGGGATGAGGGTTTTAGACTGGTTTCATCTTCTGAGTGACCTTTGACCTGGCAAATCGCTCCAAAGCTGAGATGGCGACGTCATCGAGTCCCAGTGAGAGGCAGAGCAGGAGAGTGTTGGTGGGGCAGGGGGGTGTGAGCAGGGACATGTGGGCGATGGGGGAGTACTTGGTCACTCAAGGGACTGAAGCACAATGAGAAGGAGGGGTTGAAAATGCTGTGTTCTACCTGAAGATTCAGCAGCCTGTCGTTAGGCCTCAGCGCAAAGCTACACCATCACCAGTCAATGTGTGTTACACTCAATTCAACTCACAGCTGCTGAAAGTATAGTTTCTTTTGCAGGAACCGACAGCAGCAGTAACACACTGACTATGGCCCAGCCAACACAGAGTCAGTCCCCTAAACTGAGGAGATTCTCAATCTCCTGGTTGTTTTCTTTCATCTTTTTTTCCCTTATCCCCTTCACTACCACCTACACTAAGCAGTACTGCTTATGTTTTCCCCAGCACCCATGCTGTGTGTGTGCAGGTGTGAGACACAATGAAAGACAACAGGTGTACAAATCTTTATTCATTTCCCACCACCAGGAAGAAAGAAACACCTGAATAGCCAGTGACAAGCAGTGCCTTTCTCGACAAAGGGCCATGCTGTGTGATAAAAAAACCCACACAGATTCAAATCCTGCAGCTCCTGACAGACAACAGGGTAACGGGGACAAAGTACTCTGCTGAAAATATATTTGCTTGAAAAAAACGTTAGCTTAATGAGTTGTTGAATTCTTTGATCAAATTTGTAATCAATTCCTAATTAGATAACCTGAAAGTGAGGATGAATTGCAATCTGCGTGAGACCTGCAGAAGACAAGACTTGTTAATGCAGAGATTGTCATGATATTTCAGTTAATACATCCTACTAGTTAGTCAATTATCCCATAACAGCTCATTTCCCAGTTGCTAGGGAATTAACTGCATAGCACCTAAATTACATAAACTTAATAGTTTATATCTGGATTTTGATGACGTCCTATCCAAATGCTATCCACTTAGCTGAATACAACCATTGCCATCTCAGACACTGATCCGTAAACTCTTTTTTTTTAAAAAGAGTTGGCTGCTGTTCACTTTCCTGAGGTGGGTGTTCTAATCAGTCAGAAGTGACTGAACAGAAAAGATGTGAATCAATGAGGTAACAATATTCTTAAAAAACCCAAAACTGCTAGAAACAAAAACTGAAACCTAGAGACCAGCAGAGCGAAGCAATTATTTGCAGCTTTCTCCATTTATAATCGCTTCATTTAAATGAAGTCCGAAGGACTCGTGGTGCAGTGGAAGTGTCCCTATCTCTGAGCCAGGAGACCCAGCTTCAAGTCCCACCTGCTCCAGAGTGGGGTCATAACATCCCTGGACAAGTTAATTCAAAAACATCTTAATGAAGTAATCAGGTTAATTGGCTGCAAAGCTGATTGGCTCAATAGTTCCCAACTGTTCAGAGACCATTGTGGAGTCAAATAGTGTCCACATCAAGCAAGCCTACTTCAGAAAGAGTCAATGCTGGGCACCACCTTAGGACGGGCATTGGACTGTGGTGGTCATCTATTACAGATTACCTAGGGTCTGTTCTGCTGTGGGAAGAGGCACATTGCAATCTGGAACTCTGAGTGGTGATGCAGGAGGCCTCAATGCTTTTATCCAATCACCTGCCTGCCTGAGTCTCTCCCACTTTCACCACTCGCCATTGGCAGATTTATTAATGGTACTCAGTCCTTTGGGCCCCACTATGAACAGATGTTCCTCATCAACAAGTCTTGGAGTGGGAGCCAAATGTGGAGGGGCACTATGGGCTGTGCCTCAAGATCTCCCTGTCTGAGGAATGTGTGGCAGAAGTGATCAGTGTAGGCACATTGAACATAAGAACTAGGACAAGAGTAGGTAAAAACAATGACTGCAGATGCTGGAAACCAGATTCTAGATTAGAGTGGTGCTGGAAAAGCACAGCAGTTCAGGCAGCATCCGAGGAGCAGCAAAATCGACGTTTCGGGCAAAAGCCCTTCATCAGGTTTGCTTCATCAGTATTCCTGATGAAGGGCTTTCGCCCGAAATGTCGATTTTTGCTGCTCCTCGGAAGCTGCCTGAACTGCTGTGCTTTTCCAGCACCACTCTAACCTAGGGCAGGAGTAGGCCATTTGGCCCCTTGAGCCCATTGTGGTGTAGTGAAAGTGTGTCTCTGATTTGACACCAATCGCAGCATTCTAGCACTTGCTGTCTCTCGGACACACAGAGCTAAACTTGCATTCAACAGCAGGAAGGCCAGTCCTCCCCAGCCCAGCCCACAGCAAAATCTTTTAAAAAGGGAATCATTGAGCACTTTAAGGTCATTTCTCATTCAGTGCTACTGATTGTGTTTGGAGTTTGCGGAGTTGTTTAAAGTTAGTGAAATCCACAGCGGGTGCTGTTATGCTGGTGAAGACCTTGGCTTTGATTGAAAGCATTCTACTCAGCCCACTCATTCCTGGTCACAAGCGAAACCTCCCCGGTCTCCAGAATGAGAGCGAGATTGAGTTGAGGCAAATGATAGGATGCTGGAGGGGCGGGTGTGGGGAGGGGGAGTAGGGTTCGAGGAGGAGCTATATCTGACAGGGTCTTCATGAACAGTGTGTGATCAATACATTTTATAAACAAGGTGCTCATGGATATCCTCCTGTTCCACTCGCAAAAGGGACAGTGATGCTGCTGTCTGTGGAAGTGACCATGGCACTGAACTTTATTGCATTGGTTCCTTCCAGAACTGAACCCAGTGCCAGCTGTAACCCCTTGCAGTCTGTGTCCACTGCTGTGAATGGAGGTGACTGACTAACCTGTCCACTAAAGGGAATGTGTTGCATTCTGTCAGTCTATTTGTCACTGAGCTGCCTCACTCTGCATCATTGTGAGCACACGTATATCCATTTTGGAGGGTGAACCCAGTTCCTAACGCTTTCTCTGTTTCCATGTTTTTGTCCATCATTCCTAAGATCTCCCTAAAAGCAATGCTATCATATTCTGCCCGTTAAACTGCTGTGAAATGTCTCAGGATATCTGCTTTGTGAAAGGCAGTGTCGAAATGAAAGGTATTGTATTTTTGTCCTGAAGCGTCAGTCCAGACTCTAAGTGGGTGCTCTGGAATGGAGCTTAAACCACCACCTCCTCCCCCAGATCCCCCCCCCCAACATTTTGGCTTGAAACTGAGCCTGTGACTAATGAATTTACAACCAGGAGGGTTTTTATCCTCAAATTTAAACTCTTCAATCAGATCTCTGACATGAAGATTTTGTCCTGGAGGAGATTGATGTAAAGACAGCCCCACTTGTCCTGACCTCTAGGATGGTCGAAGATTTTGAGGAAGGGTCACTGGACCCAAGACATTAACTCTGATTTCTCTCCACAGATGCTGTCACACCTGCTGAGCTTTTCCAGCAATTTCTGTTTTTGTCACTGTCGGAGAAATTTGTCCAGTAGGTTAGAGATCACAAAACACAACGCGAAGTGAAAATTGACGAACAGTTTATTGCAAGCGAAATCGCTGGAAGAGAAAACAGACCAGCTGACACTGAACTGACAGTCTGTACAGGTTGATCAGATTTCTCTCCCCAGAGCTGGGGATGAGACCAGTTTTATAATAATGCTGCACAATGGCACTAATAAAGAAATGGGAAACTACAATGTATCTGGAAATGGAGTAATCTAGTTACAAGGATGCTAATTGGAAACCAGTTATCGGATGAATGTCCTGTTCCTTCACACAATACAACATCCTGACAGTATCAATGATTCCATTCTTCTTCGTGGGTAGGTGTTAATGTCTCCTCTGCAGTGGTGAGGTGCTTCCATTGTCTTTTTCTCGGAGCATGTCCTTGCTGCTACCTCGTTGTCTGACCTGCTCTTTGTGTGGCTTTGGTATTGCTGGGTTGTGAAATTGCCCTTCGGGCTTTGAGATATCTGCGGTGCTCTGTCATTGTTCGTGGGAGCTTAAAGTGTATACCCTTGTCTGTGTGCTGCCTGATTCGGCTTGTGAGCTGCGTGGGAATTCTGGGTTTTCTGGTATAGTTTGGTCAATTTTGCTTTTGTGGGCCTATCATGGGTTAGCAAATCTTTTCCCACAGTTACCCATGTGACTGTTTGACTATACAGCATGTGGCACCTGATGTGGTCAATACCCACATTGTTGCATTTAGCAGTGGGGGTGAGGAAGGGTGTCTCTGATGAACAGATGCAGTCCAAAGAACAATATATAAATCTGTTTTCATTTCAAGCCCCGCTAACTGCCTAACACACGTATTTACTTTCTGTAAATTACTGAAAGTGAAACCTTTTCTCTCTCTCACATAATAATCTGGGGTCAGTTATAAGGAGATGTACTTGGTGATTTTAATGAGATGAAGCCAGGAATGAAGTGTCAATCGGTGTGTTCACAAGCTGCTGAGACTGTCACTACAGATGGTTCTAAATGTGAACTACCATCAGCTATGAGCAGCTTTCCCATCACTGGCTATTGCCTTACTCAGACTCACCTAGCTGAGGGTCTCCTTCTCAAATCCCTGTCACTTTTCTGCCAATGTTTCCGGGCTGCAGTGAACTTGTGCTGCTCTCCTTGTTTCTCTTTCCAAAGAAGCCTCTGTACATGCTGCTGCCTCCCATGTTCAACTTCCCTGTGGCTCTATGTCTGAATCCTCCCGTTAGCTTCTCACCCCCGCACAGTAGTAAAAAGGCAATTATCAGTCACAAATGATATAGCACACGACTCCACTGAAAGTAAACTGCCCCTCCTCGTTTTGACTATCTTTTGGCACAGTAGACAGACCATCGTTATGCAACTTGTCTGCTGGGTGGGACTGTAGTTGGCTGGCTCGCTTCTTACCTATTGCGACTGTACTAGGGCAGCGTATGCTTTAGCTTGCCTTTTTTTCCTTCTTGTACCTCTGGGACCCATCTCGACATCATCTTAGGATCCATCTTATTTCACATCCACACTGTCATTGAGAAACAACAGGTTGAACTAACAGACTGTGACTCACATTGGTACTGGTGATATCTGTGGAAAGAAAAACAGAGCCCTGCAAACAGATTCTTGGGAGATAGGAAAGAAATTAAAATTCTGGACTTCAGAAGGAACCCTCCCCCCTTACCACATGGTATCCTACATACCTGGACCTGCTGTGCTTTTCCAGCAACACATTTTTAAGCACTGTAACCCTGACCTACTGGCACCTTGGCATCCAACACATCTGGTACCCTACTCCCTCCCTGCATCTCCAGATTACTAGTGAATATGCAAAATCGACAAGATGATGTTGATGAGCATTGGAGAGGGAAGTCAGTCAACATAATCAAAAACCCCTTCCAACCCGGTTCTAATTACTTCCAACCTCTTCAGTTAGGCAGAAGATACAAAAGCTGAAGCACACGTACCAAGAGATTCAAGAACACTCCTTCTCCAGTGTTTTGATACTTCTGAATGGACCTCTCAAATTTCCATTTTAATGTTGACCTTACTCTTTGTGCAACTTCTGTGCAGCAGTAACATTGTATTCTTCACTGTGTTCTATTACCCCTGGGACTCAAGGGCCACAAGGAGAGCTCTACTGGCTAAAGCCAAAATGGGCATGGGAATGCAGGCTGATACTGTTGGGAGCATTCTTTCGAAGGGAAAGTTGTTGGAGGAACTCAGAAGGGCTGGAAACATCTGTGGAGAGAGAAACAGCATTAACATTTCAAATCTGATGTCTCTTCTTTGAGGAGTCTTTAAGCCAGGAGATCTGGAATCTGAGAGTCAATGCAGAAGGGAGCAATGAAGTGCTTGAAACGGAAAACAGAAAATTAAGGAATATGGAATGCAGAGGACACAAAGGTTGGAAAGTTGACAATGTTCAGTGATTAATAGCATATATTTACTTGCAACGAGTCTTGTGTTTAAGGAAACAGCTACCACTCACCAGTCCTTCTGAAACATTCCCTTAACTGAAAAGGAAGAATCGACTCCTTGTCTGTCCTCATTACAGGCACTGCTGATCACTTAGAGGGGAGTTGTTGCAATATTGGTTAAAGAACCAACCAATCACTGCTCAGAGGAGGAATGATGATATAGTAGAATGATTGCCAAATGAGTGTTCATGGATAAACTGAGGATCCAGAACAAAAAAGAATTAAAAATCACACAACACCAGGTTATAGTCCAACAGGTTTATATGGAAGTACTAGCCCCCCAAATAAACCTGTTGGACAATACCTGGTTGTGTGTGATTTTTAATGTTGTCCACCCCAGTCCAACACCGGCAACTCCACATCGTGGGATCCGGAAAAGAGGCAAACACACTGCTGGCTACAAAATATTACCGAACAACCAGGTGAGGTGAGGTGTTGGCTGATAATATCTGACAGCACAGCAACAATAGGGAAGCAACAGTAGGACATTTCAACTGCACTAATATTAACTGGGATAAAACGAATATAAAAAAGGTAGAGAAGAGGCAGAAATTGTAAAGTGCATTTTGGAGAACATGTTTACTCAGTATGTAGAGAAGAGAGGAGGCAGTTCAGGATTAGTTTTGGAAAACAGTAGGGTTATCACTGAGAAAGCATTTTGAATGCAGTTGTCCTAATTCAGTTAGATTCGATTTAGAGAAAAGAACTTGGACAGACCGTGAGGAAGTGTTCTAAATTAGGGAAAGACTAAATGCTTTTAAGCTGAGATGTGAATTGGTAAGAGTGGATTAGAAATGGTCACCAAAATTAGTGTCAGAACAGGGAGAGATATTCAAGGAGGAGTCAGGAAGAATTGAAAGAAAAAAGGGTGGAATTTCTGAAACTGAGGCCTCTGAATATCAAAAAGCTTACAGAGAGGATAGAGCAAAATAGGAGAAGCTGAGGCCAGGCATTAAGAGAAGCCTACAGAAGGTGAAGCAAGTGTAAGTCTGAAGGAGGGAAAAGAGGAAAGCAAAATTACATTATCCATGACAACAACAAAAATGATTTGGCTAGTAAAATTAAAAAAAAAAGATTATGAGGTTTATAAATGCATAAAGAGGGAGCAAAGTCTATTAGGCCAGAACTGTAATCTGGATGAGGTGACAATAAAAACTGATCAATGGGTATAGACTGAAGGACCTTTATTTTCTGATCAGCCAGTCCAGAGTAATATTACATATCTCTGAAATGTGCGGACTTATACACTGGCCTCCTGGCTCTGAGGGAAGGACACTACCACTGCACCACAAGAACCCTCTTTTCCATGCTGTAAGACTTTTCATTTAACCTATTTTTTAAATCAACCTGTTCAGAGATGTTATTACACACTGCTGGAGCAGGTGCGACCTGAACCTGGGCCTCTTAGTCCAGGGATAGGGACACTACCACTGCACCATGAGAAGGCCCTTCTTCCACGCTGCAAAAGAAAGCACTAAATACTTTGTAATTGTCTTCACAAAAGAGGGGACATTGCAGACAGTGTGTCTAATGGGGTGGAGTGTGAAATATCAGATGGAAGACAAGGAAATATTAAGGGGATTAGAAAATAGAAACATAGAAATATAGAAACCGAGAGGAGGAGTAGGCCAGTCAGCCCTTCAAATCTGCTCCACCATTCGGTATGGTCATGAATGATCATCCAACTCAGTTCTCAGTTCCTGCTTTCTCCCTGTACATTTGTGATCTCTTTAGCCTGAAGGACTATATGTTACTCCTTCATGAAAATATTCAGTGTTTTGACTTCCCCTGCTTTCTGTGGCAGAGAATTCCACAGGCTCACCACTCTCTGGATGAAGACATTTCTCATCTCAGTCCTAAGTGGCCTATGCTGTATCTTTAGACTGTGACCCCAGTTCTGGAGTCCCCACTCATCAGGAACATTTTTCTTGCATTTCGCCTGGCTAGTCTTGTTCTCCTATTTTGCTCTATCCTCTCTGTAAGCTTTTTGATATTCAGAGGCCTCAGTTTCAGAAATTTCACCCTTTTTTCTTTCAATTCTTCCTGCCTCCTCCTTGAATATCTCTCCCTGTTCTGACACTAATTTTAGTAACCATTTCTAATCCATGTTTACCAATTCACATTTCAGCATTTAGTCTTTCCCTAATTTAGAACACTTCCTCATGGTCTGTCCAAGTTCTTTGTAGGTTTTTATGAGATCCCTCCTCATTCTTCTAAACTCCAGTGAATATAGTCCTAACCGATCCAGTCTCTCTTCATACATCAGTCCTGGTAAACTTCTTCATCACTCCTTCCATAGCCAGAACATCCTTCCTCAGCTAAGACCAAAACTGTACCCAATGCTCCAGGTATGGTCTCACCTGTACAATTACAGCAAGACATCCCTGTTCCTGTACTCGAACCCTCTCTCTATGAAGGCCAAAGCACCATTTGTCTTGTTCACCAACTGCTGCACTTGCACGCTTACTCTCAGGGATTGGTGCACAAGGACACCCAGACACCTCTTCCTTTCCCAAATCTATCACAGGCCAGATAACAATCCACCTGCCTCCTTTTGCAATCAAAGTAAATAATCTAATGTTTGTCCACATTATACTTCATCTGCCATGTAGTTGCACACACACTCAACTTGTCCAAATCACACTGAGGCATCTCTGTATCCTCCTCACAATTCACTCTCCCACTCAGTTTTGTTTCATCTGCAAACTTGGAGATATAACATTTAGTTCCTTCTTTTAGATCATCAACATGAATTCATCTGAAGAGTGAAAAAATCACCAGGCTCAGATGAATTGCATGTTAGGTTGGTAAAAAATTTAAGGGAAGTAGCAGCAGAGATTCTGACCTTCCATTATTGACCTTTTTTTAGTGTCAGCGGAGTTGAGGGCTGTCAATGTTATTTAAATAAAGAGGCAGGGCAATTTGAGTAATCACATGCCAATCATCCTGAAGCAGGGAGAGGGTATGGATATAGGTTTTCTCGCTGAGCTGCAAGGTTTGTTTTCAGATGTTTTGTCACCCACAAACCCACCAACCCACTGAAACAGCAGTTAATGAACATGAAAGACCCTACACAGACAACAAGCAAAACTAGTGTCATTTACAAAATACCTCACAAGAACTGTAACAAACACTGCATTGGACAAACAGGCAGAAAACTAGCCACCAGGATACATGAACACCAACTAGCCACAAAAGGACATGACCCACTCTCACTAGTACCCTTACATACAGATGAGGAAGGACACCACTTTGACTGGGACAATACATCCATCCTAGAACAAGCCAAACAGAGACATGCATGAAAATTCCTAGAAGCATGGCATTCCAACTGTAACTCTATCAACAAATACATTGACTTGGATCCTATTTACCCACACCCTGAGAAAAAGAACAGGAAATGGCATCACCATAGGAAATGATGTCACCACAGGAAATCACATCACCAACCCAAGGAAACTCAAACACATAAATAGAAAGCGGGCCATATCACCGGTGCTTCATTTCGGAAACTCACTGAAGATGTTACCTAGTATGGTGATGAAACATCTGAAAACGAACCTTCTAGCTCAGCGAGCAAACCTACATGCAGAACCTCAACCTGAGCTACAAATCTTCTCAAAGCTCACTAAGATAGAGGTAATATTATGGCGACCATTTCTTCAAGATAGTATGAATCCGAAGTTAGAAAAAATAGTCAAGGACAATCATCACTAATTTTTCATAACTGACTAATTTGATTGAACTTTTTGAGGAGTTAATGCGAGCAGGGTCAAAGAGAGTAATATGAGGGTTTGATGTAGTCTAGGTGGACCAGAGCAAGGCTTATGGCAATGTCCCCCAAGACAGAGGTGAGAAACCTAAATGCTCATGGCTCCAGGGAAAGTGGTCTGTTGGACTAGAGCACATTCTTGCCTGTTAAAATAGTTGAACGGGTTCAAACTCAAGGGTAGACAGCAAAGAGAAACTGAACTTGTGAAGTTGGTCACTCAGGGGCAGTCACTTAACGTGAGCATTTGTAATGAATCAAGCTTTCAAATGGGTTAACAGAAAGATTCAATATTCCCTGGTGAAGAGGAAGTCCAAAACTAGATGGTATATTTGGGAGAGCACAGTGGTTAGCACTGCTGCCCCACAGCACCAAGGACCCAGGTTTGATTCCAGCCTCGGGCAACTGTGCAAACTCCACACAGACATTCTCCCTGTCTCTATGCAGGTTTCCTCCAGGTGCTCTGGTTTCCTCCCACAGTCCAAAGATGTGCAGGTTAGGTGGATTGGCCATGCTAAATTGCCCACAGTGTTCAGGGATTTGTAGGCTAGGTGGATGAGCCATGGGAAATGTGGGGTTGTGGGGATAGGGACAGAATGTGAGTTTGGGTGGGATGCTGTTTGGAGGGGTGGTGTGTTCTCAATGACCTACTGGGATACTGAAGGGATTCTATGAAACTGAAAACTTAACTTGGCCGTTCCGGGTGGTATTAGGAAAAGCGTCCTCACTTAAAAGGATTGTGAAAATCTGGAACCCCCCCACCCCACCCTCCTCAAATGGCTGTGGACACTCGGGGAGGGGTAAATGTGTGCTTTCCAGACTGAGATCGATGGATGTTTATCAGGGAATGCTATGAAAAGATAGGGAGTAAAGGGCAGCTTAATAGAGCTGAGATTCAGATCAGTTATGATCTGATTGAATAGCACAGCAGGAATAAAGGGATTGAACAGGTGAAGGTTTGGAGAGTGGGACTTTACTTCTGGCTTCCTGAACATGGAGATTAACCCCCCCATCCTGCCCCCTCCCCATCTGAGCCAGGTTGGCGGTGTGAAGGATGCAGATCTTCACTGGCGACTGAGAGATGCATGCAGAAGCCTGAATTAAAAAGGGAAAGCTCAAAGTTAGGATGAAGGCTGAGAGTCTGCAGTATGTATTGAATGTCTCGCTAAGGAGTTTGGAGATGGTGTCTCAGATTTATGCGCCTTCCTTCAAAGAACTTTCATTTATCATTTTTCATGCAGCAGCATTTAATTCACGGCCAGAAAATCTTAAAATACGGAACGCAAAACTCATTTCTCATGACTTCCTATCACACACAACCAGTGAAATATTGTACCGATGGGAAATCAGTCTGTGGTCTGAAGTCACATTGACATGTACCTTTTGCATAACTCAACCTGATTTTTTTGATTGGTTATTGTTTTCATGTTTTAGATTCTGATCAATGCTGAATTGGAACCAAACTTTACTAAAGCTAAAATCCAGAAAAGCCCTGTATCTGACATCCCCTGATTCAAAGTCTGCAGGGAAGGTTCTCTTCTTGGGAGAACAAACTTACATTTTTATAGCACCTTCCACCATCAAAGCGTGACCCAGTGTTCTTTATGAAGCATCTTTCATTTTTCAATGTCCCAATGAGCTACCTTTACAATGAATTTGCTGTTATGAGTGTAGGAAACACATCCACCAATTTGAACACAGCAAGATCCCACAAATAGTGGTGTCATTCAGTAGTACACTTGCTACAAAGAAGGATGTGTTTTTGATGCTTTTCACCCATGCGCTTGTCAGGACGCACACACAATAGTAACAAATTTCAAGTAATCACAACAATTTATATGACAAGAGAAACACATGCAGATTAATTAGCATGTTAAATCACATTGGTTGAGGCTTCACAGTAGAGAATGAAACTGGAAACTATGGTTAAATAAAAGGAATGCTGGAAGAGGAGTCATACTCGATTCAACAAGTTCAATCTATTCCTCTCTCCACAGATGCTGTTAGATTTGCGGAGTTTCTGCAGCACTTTGTGTGATTATTTGAGAATTACAGTTCCTGGATAATTTAAAGAAGGTACAAAGTTTGAACATATTATTTATATTTGCAGAGCATGAGTCCTTGATTTGGAATGAATATTCCACACAGACACAAGGAGAATGTGCAAACTCCACACAGACAGCTGCCCAAGGCTGGAATCAAACCCAGGTCCCTGGCACTGTGAGGCAACAGTGCTAACCACTGATTAGCACACTCAGGATTACTCAGCAAGTGATGGCCAATTGCACAATTTTATCGAGGAGTAGACATTTTGCTTTGGGTTTTTGCAAGCTTTGAGAACTGTTGAAAATTGTTCGTTGGCGTTGAGTCTGAGTGCGGGCAGTGTACAAGTGATTGTCAATACCAAAGATACAAAGCTGTCAACAATTCTGGGTGTGACGTTGATAGATTGATGGTGACATTGCAGCATCCTGGACTATGATATTTGTCTTCCATGCCGTCAAATCAACCCTTTACACGCTTGAAGAAGTTCCTTGTACGGAATGCCAATCCAACATCATTTTTATTGAGCAGCGCTCTGATAAAGACTTGGCACACTTTTGTCTTGGATGTAAGGCTGGCATGGCTGAGCAGCTTTCTAAGAGCTTATCACACTGAGCTGCTTCAGGAGGGCAACAGCTAAATAAACCGCCTCTGCTCACATGATCAAGTACCTCAGTGTTATCAGTGAGCGCAATATTTAGTGATCTCCTCTATTTACAGCATTTCTCCTGCAGCTGGCGGACTGAGAGAATCACATCAATTGTAGATCTTCCAGTTCTGAAACCACAATGGGATTCAATTTGGTTGCTTTCAGCCTGGGTCTGCATTCTGACAAGGACAACATGGGAAAATACCTCTATCTTACTCAGTGGGGGGAGGGGGAGGGGGGAATGTGGTTTAGAATGGGGATAGATATGTCAATCATTGTTGCAATCACTCCCATCAGTCCCACTTTGTACAAAGTCCTGGGGCATATGCTGGGGCTTTGGTTACGCCTCAGTGGAAACAGGGACACCGTGCAGATCTGGTTTTCTGCGCTTGAGATTCTGAATCCTATCACTGAATATTAAAACATAATCTATAATTCCACAACTGCTGGTCTGTCCTGCAGGTAGGACAGGGCGTACCCAAGAATGGTGATGGTCGTGTCTGGGACATTGTGAGGTATGATTCCTGAGTGTGACTGTCAGGCTTGATTAGTCTGAGGGACAGGTCTCCCAATTTTTCACGCTGACTCCCAGGTAAATAGGACTTTGCAGGATCTACAAGGCTGAACTTATTTGCAGTGCCCTAGTCAATGCCAGATGGTCTATCCAGTTTCATTTCTTTGTTTGAGGCTTTTTCATGATTGATACAACTAAATGCCTTGCTCAGGCAGTTAAGACTCAATCACATTGTTGAGAGTTGTCTGGAATAGCATATAGTCAAGACCAGATAAGAATGGCAGTTTTCCTTCTCTAAAAGGCATTAATATACCAGATGGGATTTTTCAACTATTGATAAAGTTTTCATGGTCGTTATTAAGTTTTAATTAGATTAGATTACAGTGTGGAAACAGGCCCTTTGGCTAAACAAGTCCACACCTACCCGCCGAAGCGCAACCCACCCATTCCCCTACATTTACCCCTTTTACCTAACACTACGGGCAATTAAGCATGGCCAATTCACCTGACCTGCACATCTTTGGACTGTGGGAGGAAACCGGAGCACCCGGAGGAAACCCACGCAGACATGGGGAGAATGTGCAAACTCCACACAGTCAGTCGCCTGAGTTGGGAATTGAACCCGGGTCTCCGGCGCTGTGAGGCAGCAGTGCTAACCACCGTGCCACCCACAAATTCTTGACTTTTATTGCATTCAAACGTCAATGTCTGTTGTGGTGGGATTCGAACCAAGGATCCCGGATCACCAGTTGAGCCTCTGCCCTCACGGCCAGTCAGAAAGATGTGATCGAAGAGTTGGAAAAGGAGGAAGTAGTCAAGAAAGTAACAACTCCCACTGAATCGATGAGCGATGTGATAGCAATGAAACCACCTGAAAAGCTGAGAGCATGAAGTCTCCCAAAGGATTGAAATGAAGCCGAGGAGATCTTACTATCTCATGCCAACTATCGAAAGAATTAGATCTCAACTTGCAAAAGCAAAAATCTCCATCTTCCTGGATGCAAAGGATGGTTACTGCAGATGGAACTGGGTGAATACAGTAGCTTCCTAACTACATTCTGCATGTACTTTGGAAGATACAGATGGCTGCACATACCATTTCACATATTCATGGCTCGAGAAGAATCAATACAGACAACATGAGATAGTTAGTGATCTTCGCAGAGTGGATGCTTTAGTGGCTGATTTACTCATTTAGGGATGTGAAGACACAATTGAAAAAAATCATTGGGGATCATGATCAAAATTTAATGCAAGTGTTAGAGTGTGCCAGAGGAGCCTGAAGGTGAACAAGGAAAGAATTACAATTAAAGATGTCCAAAGTCAAGTACATAGGCAATATACTGACAATTTGTCATTTATATAAATTACTTGGAGGTGAACATAGGAGGTATAGTTAGTAAGTTTGCAGATGACACCAAAAGTGGAGGTCCAGTGGACAGCCGAGAAGGTTACCTCAGAGTACAATGAGAACTTGATCAGATGGGCCAATGGGCCAAAGAGTGGGGGATGGAGTTTAATTTAGATAAAATGTGAGGTTCTGTATTTTGGACAGGTATATCAGGACAGGGCCTGGGGAGTGTTGCTGAACAAAGAGACCTTAGAGTGCAGGTTTGACATTCCTTGGAAATGGAGTTGCAGGTGGATAGGATAGTGAAGAATAGGTTTGGGATGCTTGCCTTTATTAGTAAGTGCATTGAGTATAGAGGTTAGGAGGTCATGTTGTGGCTGTGCAGGATATTGATTAGATCACTTTTGGAAGGCAGCTTTCAATTCTGGTCTCCCAGCTACAGAAAAGATATTATGAAACTTGAAAAGGTTCAGAAAGGTTTACAAGGATGTTGCCAGGGAGCTACAGGGAGAGGCTAATGAGGCTGTGTCTATTTTCCCTGGAGGCTGAGGGGTGACATGATAGAAGTTTAGAATATCATGAGGGGCATGGATAGGGTGAATAGCCAAGGTCTTTTCCCCAGGGGAAAGGAGTCCAAAACTAGAGGACATTCATGTAAGGTGAGAGGGGCAAGATTTAAAAAGGGACCTAAGGGGCAACTTTTTCTCACAGAGGATGGTGCATGTATGGAACACACTGTCAAGGAAGTGGTGGAGGTGAGTACAATTACAATAGTTAAAAGGCATCTGGATGGGTACATGAATAGGAAAGGATAATGGGCCAAATACTGGCAAATGGGACTAGATTAGTTGAGGATATCTGGTTGGCATGAATGAGTTGGACCGAAGAGTTCGTTTCTGTGCTGTACATCTCTGTGACTCTAATAAAAGTTCATTGCCTGGATCTCAAAAAAGAGGTATGATCTGTAACAGTAATGCAGCAATCAACACATGCAAAAAAATTGAAGCAATTTGTTCAGAGAATGTTCTCCAATTAGAGAAGATGTCACTTGGACATGACATGTCCCAATGGAAGTGGACAGATGTGCTGTTGAGATCAATGCAACTAATGAAGAAAAGTGAAGAGGCTACAGCAGATTGTTAGATTTGTCAAATTTCTTGTCTAATGTGTTGTCAAAGTGTGAGCCATTGCACCAACCAACAGCTAAAGGAGTGCAATGGCGTCAGGGTACAGAACAAGCAGCAGTATTAACTAAAAGTGGTGGAAATGTCAGTGCTGAAATACCAAGGCACAAATGAGATTCCATCGTGTAGTGTGATACCAGCAAGACAACCCCTAGAGCAATCCTAATGCTGTAAGGACAACTGGTTGTATTGACATTAGCATAGCAGGAATGATGTTATACTCAGATTGAGGAAGAGTCCTTGCTCACTCGCTAAGAGTTAACATTTTCATCAGACCTTCCCTTGAAGAGATAAAATGACAGTTGAACCTGAACACAAGCCACGTCAAAGCATTTTCCTCAAGCTACGACTGTTTATTCCAAAGTGTCTTTAGAGAATGTTCTCCAATTAGAGAGGTGTTACTTGGGCATGACATACGCCAATGGAAGTGGACAGACATGTTGTTCAGAACAGCACGACTGACGAAGAAGTGAAGAGGCTACAGCAGAGAGTGAAACCTTCCTAGATCCAATGCAAAACGTCAGCTCATACTCTGCCCACTCAGCAGAGCTACTGAACTTAACAGAAACTGCCGAATACGGTATAACTCTTCAAGTGTTGCAAGAAGCAGTCATGAAAATATGAAAGCATCAAGGAGAGAACTGTTGCTTTTATGAGTGTACTGGGCAGACAGGGATGAAATGATTGACCAAGATGTCATATTCTAGCAGAGAAATTGAGTCGTTATCGCGAAGGGGTCGAGAGAAGGCATGCTGAAGCATATCCATGTGAGCTGCAAGGAATTGATTCAGTCTGAGAAAGGTCAGAGATGTACTTTACTTGCTGAACATGAGCAATGAAAAAGACTATGTCAACTAAGGCAGGACCTGTAATGAGTACCAAACAAAGCAAGTTAGAATGTCACTGATGACAGACATGACACCCAAGACAGAGCAGGGATGGAGCTGGGAGTAGCTCTTTTCACTGTCACAGGAACTGATTACTTTGTTAGAGTAGACTACAATCCTGTCTACTGGGAGGCGAATCAGCTGACTTCAAAGCCTATCTGAAACTGTAGAATGCCTGAAAGCACATTACAACGTTCCTGACAATGTGATAAATGGACAGTGGCCCTCAGTTCAGTACCTCTCAGTGAAGAATTTCGCTGCTTCATAACTTTGACACCACACATCAGTTCTACACTATCAGCAATTCAATGGAAAGGCTGAGTTGGCAGCAACAATCATTGAAGGATTCAAGTAATTCTAGCACAGTTGTACACAAGGCAGTCTTGGCTGGAGAAACACATCTCCCGGGACAGGGGAGGTAGTCCAGTACAAGCCCAAATTGCATTGTACCCAAACCTTTCTTCCAATAGCTAAAACTGAAGCCAGAAGCAGTAATGGGACGGGGAGGTGAAGATTCAGAGGCAATGGGCCAAGAGACCTCTTCTGTATTTCATGGTTTTCTGATTGCATGATTCTAAGGTGCAGAAGAGACTTACCAGGATACAGCCTGGGCTGGAGGGTCTGAGCTGTGAGGAAAATTTCAACAAGCCGTGGCTGTTTTCTTAGAGCAATGAAGGTTGAGAGGAGACCTGATAAAGGTGTATAAGATGATGAGGGGTAAAGTTATGTTGGGATAGGGTGGCACATTTTCCATTTGTGAAGGGATTAATCACCAGGGGCTGCGGAGTTAAGGTAGATGGTAGAAAGCTAAGTGGAGAATTGAGACCTTTTTTCCCCTCAGAGGGAGGTGGCTGTCTCAAAGGATGGTTGAGTCAGAAACATTCAGAATGTTGCCGTAGCCTATAACACTATGGGTCAAAATCTGGAAAATAGGATTAGTGGAGTCAGATCTTTATTGACCAGTATGGGCATGATGGACTGAATGGCCTCTTTCAGTGCTGAAACATCTAAGAGTCCACAACAATTGATGAATGAAGTCAAAATGAAATAGTAAAAAGCTAATTGCATTTTGATAAGATCGACAAAGCATCGTCAGAGCTGAGCCAGTCAGGATACAAACTTGCAACATTTTCAACAAGAGGCAGCTGGGAGTGATGGAGAGTAGGTGTTACCTCAATTGGAGATGGCAAAAGTGAATGCCTGGATATACTGTTGTGACTATAGGTGCTTAGTGAATGCCTGGATATGCTGTTGTGACTATAGGTGCTTAGTGAATGCCTGGATATGCTGTTGTGACTATAGGTGCTTAGTGAATGCCATAGATATACTGTTGTGACTATAGGTGCTTAGTGAATGCCTGGATATACTGTTGTGACTATAGATGCTTAGTGAATGCCATAGATATACTGTTGTGACTATAGGTGCTAAGGAACATTTGACAAAGATTTACCACAATGGCAGGTTGATAAGATGTTAATTCACCAAACTATACAGTTCACAGATCAATCACCAATTCAGCAAGGGAAATGGAGCAATAATAAATGTCATTCCCCAGGGAAGGAATGTTACCGTGACGATGACAGCATGCACACATACGAGTAAGACATCATTGTGATTTAGGTATAAAAGGGACCTTATGGGCAACTTTTTCACGCAGAGGGTGGTACGTGTATGGAATGAGCTGCCAGAGGAAGTGGTGGAGGCTGGTACAATTGCAACATTTAAGACGCATTTGGATGGGTATATGAATAGGAAGGGGTTGGAGGGATATGGGCTGGATGCTGACAGGTGGGACTAGATTGGGTTGGGATATCTGGTCGGCGTGGACGGATTGGACCGAAGGGTCTGTTTCCATGCTGTGCATCTCTATGACTCTATGACTCTATAAATACTCCTTGTGTGATGCATGTGCAGAGTCTGAAAAGACTAATGAACTGCAACGAGAACATATATTGGACAGTTTGGTTCACTGTCAGTTATCAACAATGCATTCAAATTTGTTTTTTGTTGTGAAAGGAAGAGTGTTTAGATTATGTACCAATGTCCTCCCTGGAATGCCTTAGTCATTTGATCTTTACTATGAGACACACAAGCTGGAAATCACCATATAAGGATTCTTCAATAGTATTGTTGATGGGTAACCACAGAACATTAATCAGTGTAGTGTCCTGTTTTCATCCTGAACTGGAAAATTTAATGATATATTATTCTTTCACTTTCCCCTTTTCTCCCAAATAAACATGGCCCTTGACCAATTCTTCCCTTCCCTTTCAAACGTTTCATTTCCATCGATAATCTATTGTTTAATATTCACTACAAGCCTGTTTCCACACTTCCTCATGTTGGTTTCTTTAATAAAAATTAGCTTTTATTCCCTCCTAATTGACCTGTTCAGAGATGTTATTACACACCTTTGGAGCAGGAGGGATTTGAACCTAGGTCTTCCAGTCAGGTGGTAGGGACACCACCTCTGAGCCATAAAATGGTCGTTAGCTTTCTGCACCTGGTATTCCCTGAATGCAGAAGGGGCATGGGGCCTTGACTCGAATGCTAAGCATAAGTTGCTCTGGAGGTCTCCACGATCGGACGCTCTCTGCTTTCTCAGGAGACCTGCTCCAGAAGGCCGGGGCAGAGTCCACAGTGCTAGGGCAGGGTAAGGAAAAGTGAGCAAAGTTGTGAGCTGGTGGTGAATGCCACCCATCAGAGCATTTGAATTGAATTTATTGTCACGTGTACCGAGTGAAAAGCTTTGTCTTGCAAGCAAAACAGGCAGATCACAAAGTTAAATAGCATAGATAAGTAAATAATAGGTAAACAGCGGCAAAAACAAAAACACAGGTACAGGTGAATATTAAGAGTTTGAGAGTCCATTCAGTATTCTAACAACAGTAGGGTAGAAGCTGTTATGAAAGTGGCTGGTGGATGTGTGTTCAGGCTTCTGTACCTTCTCCCCAATGGTAGAGGTTATAGAAAGCATTACCAGGGTGGGATGGATCTTTGAGAATGCTGGCGGGCCTTTCCTTAACACCGAGCCTGGTAGATGGATTCTGTAGATGGGAGGTTGGCCTTTGTGATTGTCTGGGCCGAGTTCACCACTCTCTGTAACTGTCTCTGATCTTGAATGGTACAGTTGCCATACCAGGTAGTAATACATCCAGACAGAATGCTCTCGATGGTGCACCTATAAAATGTAGCCCAATGAGTTCAATCATTTCAGATCACTTTTTAAAAAATTCATTCACAAGATTTGGCTACCACTGACTGGGACAACATTTATTAGAACATAGAACATAGAACATAGAACAATACAGCACAGAACAGGCCCTTCGGCCCACGATGTTGTGCCGAACTTCTATCCTAGATTAAGCACCCATCCATGTACCTATCCAAATGCCACTTAAAGGTCGCCAATGATTCTGACTCTACCACTCCCACGGGCAGCGCATTCCATGCCCCCACCACTCTCTGGGTAAAGAACCCACCCCTGACATCTCCCCTATACCTTCCACCCTTCACCTTAAATTTATGTCCCCTTGTAACACTCTGTATTGCTCATCTCTGGTTGCCCTTGAGGAAGTGCTGGTGAGCTTCCTTCTTGAACCACCACTGTCCATTTTGATTGGGGTAGACCCACAATGGCATTAAGGAGAGAATTCTCTCTGCCCCTTTTGTTCAGGATGACAGATGTGGATGCTGATACTTCCAAACCCACTTACACCTCCTCTCAACCCATAAATTGTTTCTTTACATTTCAATCCATTGTCACTTTATAGTAGCATTCCTTTTGTCTTTCAATCTCTCTTTCTTTCCATCCAATCGTAGAGCACCCTTTTGTGTTTTTCCTCTCACGTTCTTCACTCCCCACCTTTTGTATTTACTGAAAATCGCTTTCATCTCTAATTATTGCTGGGTTCTAACTAATTGCTCTTGACCTGAGACACTAATTCAATTTCTTTTTCCACACTTTGATCAGCTGCTGAACATTTCCAGCATTTTCTGTTTATATTTAAAATTTCTGGCATTTGCATTTCGGCTATTTTGAGAATGGCCCCCTGCTCTCTGACTCCAAGTTCAGCCTGCCCTCTGACCCCTCCTTAAATTGGCCAAACAAAAACCTTGCATGGATGAGCAATGGAATAAGAATAGGGGGGATTGATGGGCAGAATGGTCTTTGAAGCTTTTTCCTGAATTAATTAATCATCCCCAGCTTTCATGTATCATGACTTGAAATAATAATGTTCAATATATGAGACAGTCTGATTGGAAAGATTTATAACTGTCTATCATTTTTAGTGTGTCAAACCACCATTCTGTGAAGGATAAAGATAGATGAGAAATAACAGGAACATAATTAAATATTTTAAATTTCATAGAATTGTAGAAAGATTGTAAGTAAGAGGGCACCATTCAGCCCTCATTCTCTGAACTAAGAAACTCTTTACTTTCCCAAAATTTTTGGCATATTATTATTGAATCCGCTTCCACCAACCTTTGAGTCGCCATATTCAAGATGTGAACAGCTCATCCCAATAACCTTTTTAATTGCCTCAAGGTTCTTTTGTAATTATTTTAGAGTTTTGTTGTCTGACTTCCACCACCCTTACATTGGAAAGAATTTCTCCTTAATCACATTTGGAACTGCATCCAGGACAAAGCAGCCCGCTTAATTGCCATCGCACCCATTCCCTTCACCAACGATGCTCAGTAGCAGCAGTGTGTACAATCTACAAGATGTACTGCAGAAATTCGCCAAAGATCCTTAGGCAGCTCCTTCCAAACCTTCAACTACTTCCATCTAGAAGGACCAGGGCAGCAGCTACCTGGGAACACCACCACCTACCAGCCATTCACCATCCTGACTTGGAAATACATCGCTGTTCCTTCACTGTTGCTGGGTCAAAATACTGGAATTCCATCCCTAAGGGCATTGTGGGTTAACCCACAGCACATGGACTGCAGCAGTTCAAGAAGGCAGATCACCCCCAACTTCTCAAGGGGCAACTAGGGATGGGCAATAAATGCTGGCTCAGCCAGTGATGCCCATATCCCACAAGTGAATTAGAACAAATAATTTTTTTAAGAAGTAACTGTAATAGGTTTTTTGACAATTAGTAACATTTGTTGGTGGCTTTTAATTCCAGAATCTCTCATTCAAATTATGGTTGGACCTGAATTTATGTCCACAGACCATTAGCTGGGCTCTCTAGATTTTTAGTCCACCATCTTCTCTCATATTTGACGAAGTCATAATTAATTTTATCATGACTCCAACATATCACATTAGGCTGGATTGTAGTTGCTGGGCTTATTCCCCTCACATTTTCGATAAAATTTGTAATCCTTCAGCCCCTTGGCACCATATCTAAAGGGGATTGGGAGATTGTAGCATGAGCCTTTGCAATTAGTAGCCTTGGTATTTCCCTCGGTTAACTGGGATATGGCCCATCTGGTTACTAGATTTTTATTTCGACACCATCAACATTCTAAGCATATCCTCTAATCAATACTCGTTCTGTCTAATTTTACTACTAACTCTTCCATTGCTGTGATGTTTTCCCTTTTGAAGAAAATTCCTCATTTAGTACACCACGTCTGCCTGTGTGGAAAGATCTGTTTTCCTTGGACCCTGCTTGGGCCTCTTGCTGAGATATTTGTGTCATCGATCGTCACAGGTGAGGTGCCGGAAGACTTGAGGTTGGTTAATGTGGTGCCACTGTTTAAGAAAGGTGGTAAGGAAAAGCCAGGAAACTATAAACCGGTGAACTTGACATCATTGGTGGGCAAGTTGTTGGAGGGAATCCTGAGGGACAGGATTTCCATGTATTTGGAAAGGCAAGGACTGATTAGGGATAGTCAACATGACTTTGTGCGTGGAAAATCTTATCGCACAAACTTGATTGAGTTTTTTGAAGAAGTAACAAAGAGGATTGATCCGATCAGAGCAGTAGACATGATCTATATGATCTTCAGTAAGGCGTTCGACAAGGTTCCCCATGGGAGACTGATTAGAAAGGTTAGATCTCATGGAATACAGGGAGAACTAGCCATTTGGATACAGAACTGGCTTGACGGTAGAGACAAAGGGTGGTGGTGGAGGGTTGTTTTTCAGACTGAAGGCCTGTGACCAGTGGAGTGCCACAAGGATCAGTGCTGGGTCCTCTACTTTTCATTGTTTATATAAATGATTTGGATGTGAGCATAAGAGGTATAGTTAGTAAGTTTGCTGATGACACCAAACTTGGAGGTGTAGTGGACAGCAAGAAGACTACCTCAGATTACAACAGGATCTTGATCAGATGAGCCAATGGGCTGAGGAGTGGCAGATAGAGTTTAATTTAGATAAATGCAAGGTGCTGCATTTTGGAAAAGCAAATCTTAGCAGGACTTATACACTTAATGGTAAGGTCCTAGGGAGTGTTGCTGAACAAAGAGATCTTGGAGTGCAGGTTCATAGCTCCTTGAAAGTGGAGTCGCTGGTAGATAGGATAGTGAAGAAGGTGTTTGGTATGCTTTCTTTTATTGGTCAGAGTATGGAGTACAGGAGTTGGGAGGTCATGTTACGGTTGTACAGGACATTGGTTAGACCACTGTTGGAATATTGCATGCAATTCTGGTCTCTTTCCTATCAGAAGGATGTTGTGAAACTTGGAAGCGTTCAGAAAAGATTTACAAGGATGTTGCCAAGGTTGGAGGATCTGAGCTATCGGGAGAGGCTGTGAACAGACTGGGGCTGTTTTCCCTGGACCGTCGGAGGCTGAGGGACGACCTTACAGAAGTTTATAAAATCATGAGGGACATGGATAGGATAAGTAGACAAAGTCTTTTCCCTGGGGTTGGGGAGTCCAAAACTAGAGGGCATAGTTTTAGGGTGAGAGGTGAAAGGGGCAATATTTTCAAGCAAATGGTGGAATGAGCTGCCAAAGGAAGTGGTGTAGGCTGGTACAATTGCAGCATTTAAAAGGCATCTGGATGGGTCTATGAATAGGGAGGGTTGAGAGGGATATGGGCCAAATGCTGGCAAGTAGTAATAGATTGGGTTGGGATATTTGGTCAGCATGGGAGAGTTGGACCAAAGAGTCTGTTTCTGTGCTGTACTTCTCTATGACTCTACTTAATTATATCTGACCTTTAATTCCCCTTTGTTGAAAACCTGTGCTGTTGGCATCACTCTGAGCTCATCACAAAGATTCCACCTTCTCAACCTCATCATTCTCCTGATGTATCGTGACCCCTCAGGTTAAAACATCACCAATTATCTCTCTCTCCCTAATGAGGGAGCAGCCCTATGGTCCTCCGGAACTATGGAGATTCAGATTTTGAAATTTTGGGTTTCTCTTTCATGTTAGACTGTAGTCTAGTCCCATAGACTCTGTGTGCTCCTATGATGCCCTGTCTCAGATGTCCTCTGATCTTTCTGCTGGCCCTCTGAATATTATGAATCTATAATTAATCAGAACTTTTCTTTCTTGTTTTGTTTCGCCCTCGATTTCTTTAATTGTTCAGGGAGCTCAAAGAAATTGCCCTATTTAAATTGTGAATCATGTTACAAACTGTCCTAGACTTCAGAAAGTAACCCATCCGTGCCTCTCATTGTGTTACTGATCGGTGATCTGTCCTGTCTTGTTTAGCATGAGCTCAAAATCAAAACTGTCGCTTTTTAAAAAAGTAAAAACCAGCATGCAAGATTAGCTTAATAATTGATATCTGTCCCTGGACAGTTAGGGGTTTGCTACCTTATTTATTTAATTGTAAACCACGTTGAAGTAGGGCTTGGACCCCATTTGAGGATCAGGTAAGATTGTCAGGTTCCTTCGAGGGAAAGATGTACATGAGCCAAAAGCACCTCCAAGTTTTTTCCAAGTGTTTTACTTTAAATGCGTGGTCCCTTTAACCTTATTTTTCCTTGACCAAACATGAGTGGAATCTTAAAGAGGTTAGTTCATGGGCTAATGTGTACAGTCTTAGAATACATGAGGTCACTACACTTGCCTTTGCCATTGTACATTTACGTTTCATGTCAAACATTCCCTGGCGCACGAAAGTTGAGAGGCTTTACATGATTTTCAGCTCCTTGCGTGCTACGATAATGGGTTTTTCTTAGACAGGGGTCTTTTTTCCAATAAGCCTTTGTTCTGACTGCCCCAAGCTTAAGTGTATAGTTCTGGATCTGCCAAATGCTCCAGCATGATTTGGAGATGCCGGTGTTGGACTGGGTTAAAAACCACACAACACCAGGTTATGGTCCAACAAAAGCTTAAACACGTGTTCCAACAGATTCATGAACAGCTTCTTCCCTGCTCTTACTAGACTTTTGAATGGACTACTCAAAATTTCAATTGAATGTTGATCTCACTCTTTGTCCACCTTCTCTGCAGCTGTAACATGATATCCAATCTCTGTTCTATTGTCTTTACTTAGTTTTTATGGTATGATCTGCCTCTACTGCACACAGGACTATTGGAAGCACTAGCTTTTCGAGCACTGCTCTTTCATCAAGTGGTTGTCCAATTCCACGATCACCTGATGAAGGAGCAGCGCTCCCAAAGCTAGTGCTTTCAATTAAACCTGTTGGACTATAACCTGGTGTTGTGTGATTTTTAACTTTGCCAAATACTCTAGCATGCATTGCTCGGTTGTCGACAACTCTTGGCACTGGAAGACCAACAAGATTCAAAGAGTCATAGAGTCGTACAGCACAGAAACAGACCCTTCGGTTCAACTCATCTGTGTTGACCCGATTCAATAGATGAGAAGCTGGAAGGAGCACAGCAGGTCGGACAGCACTGGAGAAGCAGAAAAGTCAAACGTTTTGGGTCGTAACCCTTCATCAGGACTGGAGAGGGGGGAAGGGGGGAAGTAAATAGGGAGAGGGAACTGAGGTAAGGGTAGGTGGGGTGATGATATTTGGATGTAGATAGGGGGTTATGATGATTGGTCAGTGGGAAGGGTGGAGTGGATAGGTGAGTAACAAGGTGGAGAGGTTACTTCAGGTCAGGGAGACAAGGAAGAGGGGGAGGGCTAGGACTGGGGGAGGAGGGAATTAGAAGCTGGTGAAGTTGATATTGAGGCCATTGGGTTGTAAGCCCCCCCAGATGAAATATCAGGTGTTATTCCACCAATTTACATTCAGCCTCACTGTGACAGCGGAGGAGGCCAAGGATGGACATGGAGGAGTGGGAGGGGCATTTAAAATGGATGACAATTGGAAGGTCGGGTTGGTTGATACATGCAGAGCACAGATACTCTGTGAACCGGTTCCCAAGATCCCACTTTCTACAAGCCAAAAAGGGTGGCCATGGGCACCTGCTTGGGTGAGCGCTATACCCACCTCTATGTAGGATTCATGAAATAGTCCCTCTTCTACATCTACACCAGCACCATCCCTCATCTCCTTCTACGCTATAATCGATGGCTGTATTGTGCTGTCCTCAAATTCACCGGGACCACTTCCGGCATCTCCCTTCCCTTTCTGGACCTCTCTGTCTTCCTCCATTGTGGAATTGGCATCACCCCTGCAGGTTCACTCCCATGCCCCCTGGGGGTGTATCTGGTGTATCTCTCTTTCTGAGGCTGGCATGTTTTGTTATATCATTTTACTAAGGGCAGGTAACTTACCACGTGTCAATTAATTGTCTGAACCTTTTGGCCAATGGCTCTAGGACAGCCACTCATCACATTGGAAGATCCTTGTTCACTTGCCTGTCTACATCTTTGGATTTGATTTAATATCATATGCACCGAGATACAGTGAAAAGTTTTGTTCTGTGTGCAGTATAGGCAGATCATACCATTAAAAAGTGAGTAAGGATAATAGAACAGAGATTGGATGCAATGTTACAGCTGCAGAGAAGGTGGACAAAGAGTGAGATCAACATTCAATTGAAATTTTGAGTAGTCCATTCAGAAGTCTAGTAAGAGCAGGGAAGAAGCTGTTCTTGAATCTGTTGGAATGCATGTTTAAGCTTTTGTATCTTCTGCCTGATGGAAGAGGTTGGAAGAGATTATAACCCCCGGGTTGGGAGGGGTCCTTGATGATGTTGGTTGCCCTTCCGAGGCAGCGAGAGGTATAGGTGGAGTCAATGGATGGAAGGTTGGCTTGCCTGATTGAATGGACAGTGTTCACAATTCTCTGTAGTTCCTAATGGTCCTGGGCAGAGTAGTCACCATACCAAACTGTGATGCACCTGGATAGAAGGTTTTCTATTGTCCATCTATAAAAATTGGTACAGGTTTATATGGATGTGCTGAATTTATTTAGCCTCCTGAGGAAATACAGGCATTGTTGTGCTTTCTTGAGGGTTAGTTTTCCATTCCTTCTAAGAATATATACTCATTTTTGAAAAATGCAAGTATTATCCAGTTTGGCACCAGATATATTGTTCAGTGACCATTGTGACCTCTTGCGTTTTTCAGAATTCTTCCCTTTGTATTCAGATGTTAAGATTTTGGAAAGTTAAATACTGTTGTCATAACTGTTAAATGAAATCTCATGCTATATGATAAAGACCAGGGAAGTTTCATTTCTAAAGGGACCCCAATATTCAATAGACTTGAAACGTTAACTTTGTTTTTTTCTCGCTCCACAGATACTGCCAGACCAGCTGAGTTTCTCCAGCATTTTCTGTTTTTATTTTGGATTTCCAACATCCATAATATTTTGCTTTTAAGAAGACTTCTAACCTTTGATGCCAAATTTCCAAAAACACTCGTTCTCAATGTGATAGTATTTGGGAATGAGTACAGGGATTAGATTTGCATTTGCATGGTGTATTTCACATGCTCAGGCCATCTTTCCATTTTGAGCTGGAGTAAAAGGCTATTGTGTTAGTTAATGTGAATACAGGAAAATCCCAACTGTGATGGACATGGCTAGATAAGAGTTAGATTGCTGGGAATGGTCAGTGATGGCTGGAACATTGTGAACACTGTTTATTCCTAAAATGCAATTCGCCCAATCTGACATTTAAGATCGAATAACCAAAGACGAGGTATAATATGGCAAATTGTTGTTTCTGTTTGTGAAATTCATTCCACTTTAAAAAAAAATTGGGGAATGAATCTGCTGTATTTTATTCACCGAAAGAATATTTGGAAATTGCTTTTTCTTTGTTCTGACATCAAGCACATTGTTGTCATAATTTGTCAGATCTGTGACTTTCAGAGGTGCTTGCGACTGACTGCACTGTCTTCCTAAATCACTGTCTCCCTTCAGACCTGCATTGGAGTAAAGGGAACCTTACAGCTCAGTGCTCAGACTTAACACACACTGATAGGCCACTGATCCAGCTGAAGAATTACATTGCACCTTCCATGTATTTTATCTCTCAGATGATAATTCAAATGGTTGCTTTTTGCGTTGCCACAACTACTGATGGAGTACTTTACACGGAGTGCATTTTCCAATGTCCAAGTTAGTGATGTCGCAGAACTGTTATGGCACAGAAAGAGGCCACTTGGCCCATTATGCTGATACTGGCTCATTAAATGAGCATCATTACTGACCTAATCTCTTGCTTTCTCCTAATATTCATTATTTTCATCCAAATAATTATTGAATGGCCCTCTTGAATGTCTCAGTTGAACCTGACTCCATTGCACTTCCAGTCAGTGGATTCTAACTACTGACCAAATGAGGAAAAGGTTTTTCCTCACTTCGCCCTTGGTTCTTTTGCAAATCACTTCAAATCTATGCCCACTTGTTCCTGCTCCTTTTTCATGTGGGAACAATTTCACCCAATATACTCCAACCGACTGTCCCATAATTTGGAAAAGTTCCATCAGATCTCCTCAGCTACCTTGTTCAAGTTCTAACTTCAACCAATCCTCATTCTTGAAACCATCTTTGTAAATCATTTTTGCACTATCTCCAATGTGTTCACATCTTTTGTACCTATGTGGCATCCAGAACTGTACACAACACACTGCAAAATCCATCCATTCACCTCAACAGGAGGAGCCCAGTTGATTTTTTAATCACTTTCGTAACCTTACCCTAATTTTGGAGACCTTGGCCATTTATTTAGTACCATAGGGTATCCCAAAAAAGTGCTTTGCAGTAATTAAGTACTTTATTGAAATGGAATCCCTGTTACAATGTATTAAATGTGGCAGCCAATTTATTCACAGCAACATACCAAAATCAGCAAAATCCTTTATCGTCGGTCAGTGCAGGAATTGAACCCACGTTGTTGGCATCACTCTGTCTCACCAGCCGACTGTGCTAACCGAACTCCAGTGGAGAGCAATTTTGTTTTTCGGAACTTCTAACAAATAGAATTTCAGGAAAGGCAGCTACTTTTACGGCGTCTTCTGATTGATTTCTGGGTCTACAAAACAGAACTTTAAGGTGAAAGGGGATTGTTAGGCAACCATTAGCACAGACTCCTAACGCCTTGAAAGCAAGGTCTTTTTCCCAGTAATTAACAAAATAGATCCCATTTCTTATCCCTGTAATTAGCTTTACTGATTCTCCTAAACTACTTGAATTCCAACTCACATTAAACTATTAGTTAATTTCTAAGGAGTCACAACCCCACTCACTCCAGAGAACATCCAAATAGTCCAAAACCTTCCTGGTTTTCCCACATAGTCAGTATGCATAGATGTGTGTGTGTGTGTGTGTTCTCCCAATAGTTTGGCTGATTTCATATCAGGTGATCTTGGTGGTTGACTGAAAGGTGCCTGGTCCAGTTTAAATCATTTTTCTTTCAACCTAAATCCTCGTCTTTAAATGAGTTGAACAGATTTTAACGATTATTAGCCGGTATTGATATCATGATGGCACACCAATGTCTTTCTTAAGTTAGAGGCAAGAATACTGACCACTCAGTCACAGATGGTACTTAGGACGAAGGCAGCACAAAGGCAGCACGAAACACATTGCGCTGATTTTTGGAAACCCGAATCGAAGTGGAAATGTGTGTAAGCAAAAGGATTGATGGAAATAACGGGAGATACAGTATGTGAAAACAACAAACTCCCAATTCTTTCAAAAAAAAATTGAATGCAGGGAGCCTGAAACCATAACATTGCAATAATATTATCCCTTTGAGAGATATGGGTGCAAAGCATGTTATGAAATGAATTATAAACTGATATTAAATTATGAAAAAGCAAAACAACATCAGTAATGAGTATCTGAAATCAAAGGAAAAGTGGAAATGCTCAGAGGTCAGGCAACATCTGCAGGAGAGAAGCCACTGTAGTTTATAGTAGAGGTAAGTCTCCTGACCTGGGGAACATAGTGTGTGCTGTCAGGATGTCTATTGGCCCAACTAACCTTTCAAGATGTGGCATCCAATTGGTCATCTCTTTGTTTGAGATTACTTACAGTGTGGAAACAGGCCCTTCGATCCAACAAGTCCACACTGACCTGCCGAAGCGCAACCCACCCATACCCCTACATTTACCTCTTACCTAACACTAGGGGCAATTTAGCATGGCCAATTCACCTGACCTGCACATCTTTGGACTGTGGGAGGAAACCGGAGCACCCGGAGGAAACCCACGCAGACACGGGGAGAATGTGCAAACTCCACACAGTCAGTCGCCTGAGGCGGGAATTGAACCCAGGTCTCTGGCGCTGTGAGGCAGCAGTGCTAACCACTGTGCCACCGTGCCGCTACTAAGAGCTACTAAGAACATTAGTTGTATTCTGTAGATGGCAGTTTGAATCTGAGGAACAGTGAATAGTTGGGACCCCATCAGGGGACTGTTGGGCTCTCCTGATGCAAAAGTACCAATGTGAGGGTGCCTTGACACAGAGGCACTGTCTGATGCCACCTGCAAATTGAGAACAATGAGGTACATAGATGGTAGGACCCTCCGTGTTGAGAGGATCACATCGCTACTATTGGTTTTGATTCTGAATGAGCCTTTCACCCTGGCATCTCCTTTGTTGAGGCAAGGAGCTCTGTTGGATGCCTATCTGCTGCCAAGATGCTTCTCCGAAGAAATTAGAATTAGATTTAGAACTGGATTTTGTTGTCAGTTGTACTCAAGTCCAGAAATTATTAGGTTTCCCACAAAGTGGGGAATGGGAGGAATGCAAATGGTTGGAAACTATTACCATCCTTCAAACAACAACCCACTAAATGGGGTCTTGATTGAACTGATTAGCTGCTTGCCCCCTCAGGGGCTTGTGGTTTTGGATCCTATTTGGATTTTGTCCTTGGGTTACTCAGGAAGGTTTCCTCAGCAGTGTGAGGTGATGGTTCCAAAAGAGTTAATGTTAGAGATTCAACTGAGTGCCACCCAATCTGATGGTGTCACAGTGGTCCAAGAGAGAACTCACTACGTTCTCTTGGCCACTTAGAGATGTCAATAAATGCTGGCCTAAGCAACAATATCACATGGACAAATAAAAAAAAGTCTTAAAAGTAGAAATCAGAAAACAAGCTTTATATCTCAAAGAGGATTGATGTTTGTTATCTGTCTTAGTAACAATGTCTAAGTAGTTAATGTACACTGTAACTAACCACCCTACTTGTAGATGCCTATAATATAGGAACAAATACAACTCTTGAGAGAACAAGTTTTAACAGGGGAGTTCAATGTTCAGGGGGTTCCATAGGTAACTTATTTAATTATTTCGACAGGTTAGTAGAAAACTGTGACAGTGGAGCTTTGATGTTAGAACTCATAAGGTGCTGAAATTACTGATGAATCTTTGTCAGTTTTTCTACAATCCAAAGAAGAGTAAGAAGGGAATAGACAGATTTTTAATTAGTAATAGGTTAAAGGTTGTGATGAGTGAGTAGTAATGTGGAATTGAGGCCAAGATGAGATCAGCCATGATTGTATTGAATGGCGGAGCAGGCTTGAGTGGCTGAGTTGCCCACTGATGCTCCTAGCTCAGATGTTCTAATGTTATAGAACATAGAATATTACAGCGCAGTACAGGCTCTTTGGCCCTCGATGTTGCGCTGACCTGTGAAACCAATCTGAAGCCCATCTAATCTACACTATTCCATTTTCATTCATATGTTTATCCAATGACTATTTAAATAACCTTAAAGTTGGTGTGTCCAGTACTGTTCCAGGCAGGCATTCCATGTCTCTACTGCTCTCTGAGTAAAGGACCTACCTCTGACACCTCTCCTATATCTATCACTCCTCAACTTAAAGCTATATCTCCCGTGCTAGCCATCACCATTTGAGGAAAAAAGCTCTCACTATCCACCCTTCCTACCCTTTGATTATTTTATACAGGTGAGGTGCCGGAAGACTGGAGGTTGGCAAATGTGGTGCCACTGTTTAAGTAGGGTGGTAAGGACAAGCCAGGGAACTATAGACAAGTGAGCCTGACCTCGGTGGTGGGCAAGTTGTTGGAGGGAATCCTGAGGGACAGGATGTATATGTATTTGGAAAGGCAAGGACTGATTCGGGATAATCAACATGGCTTTGTGTGTGGGAAACCATGTCTCACAAACTTGATTGAGTTTTTTGATGAAGTAACAAAGAAGATTGATGAGGGCAGAGCAGTAGATGTGATCTATATGGACTTCAATAAGGCATTCGACATGGTTCCCCATGGGAGACTGATTAGCAAGGTTAGATCTCACTGAATACAGGGAGAACTAGCCATTTGGATACAGAACTGGCTCAAAGATAGAAGATAGAGGGTGGTGGTGGAGGGTTGTTTTTCAGACTGGAGGCCTGTGACCAGTGGAGTGCCACAAGGATCGGTGCTGGGTCCTCTACTTTTTGTCATTTACATAAATGATTTGGATGTGAGCATAAGAGGTACAGTTAGTAAGTTTGCAGATGACACCAAAATTGGAGGTGTGGTGGACAGCGAAGAGGGTTACCTCAGATTACAACAGGATCTGGACCAGATGGGCCAATGGGCTGAGAAGTGGCAGATGAAGTTTAATTCAGATAAATGCGAGGTGCTACATTTTGGGAAAGCAAATCTTAGCAGGACTTTTACACTTAATGGTAAGGTCCTAGGGAGTGATGCTGAACAAAGAGACCACGGAGTGCAGATTCATAGCTCCTTGAATGTGAAGTCACAGGTAGATAGGATAGTGAAGGCGGTGTTTGATATGCTTTCCTTTATTGGTCAGAGTATGGAGTACAGGAGTTGAGAGGTCATGTTGCGGCTGTACAGGACATTGGTTAGGCCACTGTTGGAATATTGCATGCAATTCTGGTCTCCTTCCTATCGGAAAGATGTTGTGAAACTTGAAAGGGTTCAGAAAAGATTTACAAGGATGTTGCCAGGGTTGGAGGATTTGAGCTACAGGGAAAGGCTGAACAGGCTGGGGCTGTTTTCCCTGTAGTGTCGAAGGCTGAGGGGTGACCTTATAGAGGTTTACAAAATTATGAGAGGCATGGAAGGGATAAATAGGCAAAGTCTTTTCCCTGGGGTCGGGGAGTCCAGAACTAGAGGGCATGGGTTTAAGGTGAGAGGGGAAAGATATAAAAGAGACCGAAGGGGCAACTTTTTCATGCAGAGGGTGGTACGTGTATGGAATGAGCTGCCAGAGGATGTGGTGGAGGCTGGTACAATTGCAACATTTAAGAGGAATTTGGATGGGTATGTGAATAGGAAGAGTTTGGAGGGATATGGGCCGGGTGCTGGCAGGTGGGACTAGATTGGGTTGGGATATCTGGTCGGTATGGACGGGTTGGACCGAAGGGTCTGTTTCCATGCTGTACATCTCTATGACTCTATGACTCTATATGCTCTTGTGTTTGTAAAAAATCAGTGCCAATTGATTGGGCTGAATTTTTTTTTTGTGCTATAACAATTGAAATGTTTCCCTGTAAGGCTATAAGGAGGGAAGGGGTCCTGGCGTGAATTTGGTTTTGATAGATGTCAACAGAGAGTGAATGTGGGGAGAGTATTTAGTTTGGGATTTACATAGGGATGTGGGGAGAAATTAAGGACAGTGCGACTTTCATTTTGGACTTGATAGAGGTGAACCTGTGCAACGGCAAGATTAGTCTTAAAATACTTTTGTACAATAAGATATAGGCAGGATGTGCTGAACATTTTTCTGTTTTGTAAGCTCTACCTATGACGGTATTCCTTCCTCCAGTTTGTACAGTGATGTGTGTTTGTAACTTTGCTACTTTTCTGTAATTATGAACATTAGACACCATCCCTTTCCTTTTCAGCTATGAGCAGTGAATTGCACCCAGACCTGAACCTCCATTAGTGATAGTGGTACAAGGGCTTGGACATCAGATGTGAAACACAGAACAGGAGAGTAATAGCCCATCTTACTTCAATGAAGAACGGTGATACTAATCAAACAGAGACACAAAGCCTTTCAGTAATCATTACAGGGATCACTGCAGAAACAGCATGCAATTACAGGCAGAACGATGGGTTGTCAAGGTGATTACAAAAGAAAGCTGCTCTTACTGATGATATGCAGTTCATGCCCTGACAAGACAAGAGCTATCCTGCATGCCAACCATGAACACATTTGTAAAGCATCTGTTTATTGTTTGAATGCAGAGAAAGGTCACTTTCTTGCCTCACTGCGAATATTAGAATTAACAAGGAATTGGGATTGGCAAGCGACAGCTAAATTTCAGATTCTTCAGCTCCCTGAGAATTGATGTATGCACCACCGAGAGTGATAGGAGTCCGGAACCCGTTGGCAGGGGTGGTGGTGGAGACAGATATGAGAGGGGTGTTTAAGGGATTTTTAGATAAGCACATGAATATGCAAGGGATGGAGGGATGTGGACCAAGGGCAGGCAGAAGAGATTAGTTTAATTTGGTGTCATGTTTGGCACAGCATTGTGGGCTGAAGGGCCTGTTCCTGAGCTATACTGTTCTCTGTTCTATGAATTGGAATTTCAATATGAATTGGAAATAAAAACCAGCATCAGCCAAGTTGAAGGAGAGTTGATTTCTTAACCTTTATAAAAGTCAATTCTTGGAATGCTAGAGTCAATGGGAAGGCCAGCGTTTATGGACCCATTGACTGAGAGGGTTGCAATGCACCACTGAGTTTGGTCTGCTGGAGCTCCCTGTTAGGGGATAATCCCAACATTTGACGCAGTGACAGTGAAGAAGCAGCCAACGTACAATGGAGAGACAAAGCGAGACAGTTACTTTGCTGCAAGGTAGGACTGGGGTCACTCCTCACCTCACAGGCAAAACCAGCTCAGTAACTTCAATTCACTGTCATATGCAAAACATATGTGTGCGTGTGTGTAGAGACTGTTGTTTGTACCTGAGAGCTAAACCCCCCCTTCTCTGGAGCCTAGCCCCTTGCAGTGTCACCCATGATGGTAAGGTTAAGGGGAGGATCCAGACAAAACGCAATTCATGAAGACCTGAACAGTGGAGGGTAGATCACTGAGGTTAAATTAGAGCATCGTAATGGTTACAAAAGTGAATGAAGACTGCAACAGAGAAGGGGCGCTAGTTGTCCTGGTCTCAGTTTATTGAGGGAGTGCTGCATCGTCAGAGGATCAGTACTGAGGGAGTGCTGAACTGTCAGAGGGTCAGTACTGAGGGAGTGTTGCACTTTCAGAGGGTCAGTACTGAGGGAGTGCTGCACTGATGGAGGGTCAGTACTGAGGGAGTGTTGCACTTTCAGAGACTCAGTACTGAGGGAGTGCTGCACTGTCAGAGGGTCAGTGCTGAGGGAATGCTGCACTGAGGGAGTGCTGCACTGTCAGAGGGTCAGTGCTGAGGGAATGCTGCACTGAGGGAGTGCTGCACTGTCTATACTGAAGGAGTTGTGGTCTGACAGAGAGTAAGTAACTGAGAGAGTGCTGTTTTGTTGGATGGAATCCCTTTCAGTTCCACTGAATAAAGAAAGAAGTTGCATTTCTTAATGTCTTTCATGCCTTCAGGTTATTTCAATTTTTTTTGGAGCTAGTGAGCTACTTTTATGGTGACAGAATTAATGTAGGAAATTCAGCAGCAAAGACCCATAAGTAGCCTTCTAATAATAGTCAATAGGTTTTAAAAAAAGTTATTCCAGGACTTCAGAGTAAACTCCCTCACTGTTCTTAGTCAGTATGGCCTGGGATTCTCCTCAGCCGTTGATGAGGGCAGGCTGGCCCTTACATGTTTGTAGACTAAATGTTAAGCCCTGAGAATTGTTCCTAAATCTCTCCACCCTTTAAAACCTTCCTTAAAACCTATTCTTTCTTTTCCTTCTATTTAATAGTGTTTTGCTTTGTCTCTTTAAAGTCCTGTGGGACATCTTTGATGATTAAAGTGCTACATAAATGGCAGCAGTTTGTCTTGGAATTGAAGGAAAGCCTCTTTGCTTTATATCATGAAAGGAATACGGGAATCTAGCTCTTTTAACTCTGTGCTGTACTCTCGGGTCTGGTTTCCCCAAGTGAGGCTATTGTCCGATAATCGTTGGCAATAGTTGTTACATCTCTCCTTTCATCCTTCAGGGTAGCAGGGTGTTTTCATGTTTTGCTCCTGGACAGAACGTGTCTTTGTTGAATCACAGAGGTTTTGAAGCAAGATGCATGATTACATTCCCATCTTTTATCACACGAGTGCTTGGGAAAGAATAGGAAAGGCTTGACGAATTTTGTTCTGCTCTGTGTCCCAGAAGTCAATGCTTAATGCGTGCACACAATTTTCTTGATGAATTCCCCTGACAAAGCTTGTCTTCTCTCTTCGAAGAGTTTGATTTCATTAACTCTGTGCAGCACAAACCCTTTCTGGTCTGAAATAGAGTGGCCAAGTCAATCACTTGATGTGTGGTTTGGAAAGATAAAAGCATCTCAATAGGTGCCTTGCATGTGTTGCTAAGTTGTAAAATAATTACTTTGTACAGAAAAAAAATTGTCAACGGATGATAGCATTTAATTTTCTCTGCTCTTCATGTGTCAAATTATTTGCACTTGTACTAATGCTATATTGCAACAAGAAAGTATGTATATACAGTGCCCATAATATAGTGAAATGACCCAAGGTGTTTCACAGAAGTGGGTATCAAACGACATTTGATGTTCAGTTACTTAAGGAGATAATGGGCCAACGCTACTGGGGAGCGATGGCCTTATGGTGTTGTTACTGAATTATTAATCCCCGAGATCCAGATAATAACATTCTGGGGACCCAGGTTCAAATCCCACCACAGCAAATGGTGGCATTTGAATCCAATAAAAATCTGGAATTAAGCATCTCATGAAGATCATGAATCCATGCTGATTGTTGTGGGGAGGGGAGGTGGACCCCTATCTTGCTCACTAATGTCCTTTAGGACTCCAGAACCACAGCAATGTGGTTGTTTCTACTGCTTTCTGGGAATTTGGGATGAGTAATAAATACCTGACCAGCGATAGCACCAAGCTGTGAATGAATTTAAAAATAAAGGTCACTAAAGGCTTGATCCAGAGCTAGGTTGCAAGATAACAGCAACAGCAGAAAGAGGATGGAGAGGGTCATGTAATGAGAGTGAACCTGTTTATGATATAATAAAAGTCACCATTGTCTTACTAGACCATAGGCCTGCTCACTCATGGGGTGGCACGGTGGCTCAGTGGTTAGCACTGCTGCCTCATAGCGCCAGGGATCCAGGTTCGATTCCCGCCTCAGGCTACTGTTTGTGTAGAGTTTGCACATTCTCTCCGTGTCTGCGTGGGTTTCCTCCGGGTGCTCCGGTTTCCTCCCACAATCCAAAAATGCGCAGGTTAGGTATTCAGGGATGTGTGGGTTAGGTGCACTAGTCAGGGGTAAATATGGGAGAGTGGGTCTGGGTGGGTTACTCTTCAGAGGTTCAGTGTGGACCTGTTGGGCCGAAAGGCCTGTTTCCACACTGTAGGGATTCTGTGATTCTCATTAAAGAGAGGTGGCGAGTGTAATCTGAGGGGTTGGTTAGCTCAGTTGGTTGGTTTGCAATGCAGAGTGACGTCATCAACGTAGGTTCAATTCCCACATGGGCTCAGGGCACCATGTGGGCATTGCTAGCTGTGAAATACTGAGGAGGCAATGTAAGAGCTAGCAACAAGATGACTCCAGTGAGTCTGACATTCCACAAGTTGCACTGTTAAGAGTGAGGTTGGTGGGGTGGTGTAGCTTTCATTCATGTGGCTAAACAGCAAGAGGTATCAGCGTTGAGAGAGTGGTGCTGGAAAAGCATAACAAATCAGGCAGCATCCGTAGAGCAGGACAGTTGACGTTCCAGGAATAAGCCCTTCATCAGTTACCTGAAACGTCAATTTTCCTGCTCCTCGGGCGCTTCCAGCACCACCCTCTCGACTCTGATCTCCAGCATCTGCAGTCCTCATTTTCTCCTAGCCAGAGGTATCAGTCTGAACACTCAAGCAAAACCTTCCCTTTTGCACAGAGTTTCACTGTCAGAGCTGAAGGAGTGGTGTACTGTCAGAGGTGCAATACAGAAGGAGATCTGCACTGTTGGAGAGCAGTACTGAGGGCATGTTGCACTGTCAGGGTTTACTCAGTAGGTCAGTATGTTGAGTGATGCCCACAAAACTCTACTGTGCACTGAGTATCCCTTTCCTCTATTGGCAGTGATCAAGGGACACAGTTTTATTTTATTCATTCACAGGGTGTGGGTGTTACTGGCTAGACTAGCATTTATTGCTCATCGCCATATTGCCACGATCTGGAGTCACATGTAGGCCAGACTAGACAAGGACAGCTGATTTCGTTCACTAAGTGAATCAAATGGGATTTTCCTGACAATCGGCAACTGTTTCATGGTCACCATTAGACTTGTGGTTCAAGATTTTTATTGAATTCAAAACCTACCCTCCACCATTTTGAAACCAGGTCGCCTGGATCTCTGGAGTAATACTCAAGCAATAATGCCACTAGGCCCTCGCCTTCCCATGTGTACCAGTTGCAAGAATGCTCTGCTATATATTGACGAGTCACCCTGCTGTCACCGTCCTGTAATGCTGGATACAGTCTGGGATCTCTTGGAAAGATCCATTGCCTACAATCTCTCTAGCTGGCTCCTGAGTCTGGGCTCCTGATACCATGTGGGGAAGATTGCCTGCCTCTGTTTGATAACAGTATTGACATAGACGAGGATACAGCCAGGACAGTTTTGCCCGTTTGCTGAACTATATTTTTGATAAAGCAAAAGGAAAGGAATGTGGTGTTGTGAAAGTAAAGTCTCATATCGATTCTCATAGCTTTGGCCTTATCCAACATGAAAAATACCCAGATGATGTCTTTGGAAGAAGATTAGCTCTCTCCCAAGAACAGAAAGCAACTTTATCACACTAATTAATGGTTATATTACATTATATTTAAGTTTCAAGATTGCCTCTTGTGAGATATCAGGCTCAACCTAAGAGTAAATACACATTACTCATTTAGCTACTGCTGTCAACGGTACAAATAATCACTAAAACACACCTTGGAGACTGAGAGAACTGGTATTTCACCACTGCCTCTCCAACAGTGTAACACTCCCTCAAGGCCAGTCTTTCTGACAGTGAAGCACTCACTCAGTCCTGCCCTCCAATGGTGCACCACTCACTCAGTACTGCCCTGCAACAGTGTACTACTCACTTAGCACTGACAGTGCAACATGCCCTCAGTACTGCTCTCCAACAGTGCAGATCTCCTTCTGTATTGCGCCTCTGACAGTACACCACTCCTTCAGCTCTGACAGTGCAGATCTCCCTTTCTACGCTACTGAATCTGTCAGCATGGCCGTTATGTCTTCAGGTCTCTGGAGGGAAACTGAACACACTTACAGTGTTAAACCCACTTGTCAACAACAGTATATTGGAACAGTCCCATCTGTCTGGCTCCAGACAATCTGCTGTCAATCCATCACACTGTGCTGGCACATGGACCACAGTGGAGACTATCTGACAGGTTTCAAACCTATTGCTGTACCTTTCTCCTTTCATTAAGGACCCAAAACTGTAAACTTCATCTTGCACTCCAGGAAGTGACACTTCAGACACAGCGCAGTAAACAGAATGAATTTTCTAATCTCTTCTCAGACTAGAAATGATGGGAGCTCAATTGGATAGAATTTAAGTGCAACCTACAGCAACATCAGGTGCATTGTTTGATAGATTGCTGAGCTTGGACAGTCTGGATTAAAGAGGGATCTTGCTTTGAGTCATGATATAGAGTTAAGAGATCAAATGCGAGTCAGCGTGTTTTGAAAAGGTAATAATCAATGAGTTCAATTACCAGTGTTCATTGTATAATGTTGTGGTCATTGTCATGTTAATGATAATGGTCTAATCATCAATCACTCTTCAGGGATGATTAACACTGTGGGTTATTTTATGTAAAGCAGTATACCATATTATGAATGACAAATCAAACATTACAATAAATAACTCATTTCTGTGCCGGTGCATCTTGCAAACCCAGAGCAGACAATTAGCATCAGCAATTAGCATGGGCGGCACGGTGGCACAGTGGTTAGCACTGCTGCCTCACAGCGCCTGAGACCCGGGTTCATTTCCCGCCTCAGGCGACTGACTGTGTGGAGTTTGCACGTTCTCCCCGTGTCTGCGTGGGTTTCCTCCGGGTGCTCCGGTTTCCTCCCACAGTCCAAAGATGTGCAGGCCAGGTGAATTGGCCATGCTAAATTGCCCATAGTGTTAGGTAAGGGGTAAATGTAGATGTAGGGGTATGGGTGGGTTACGCTTCGGCGGGGCGGTGTGGACTTGTTGGGCCGAAGGGCCTGTTTCCACACTGTAAAGTAATCTAATCTAATCAATATACAGCAGCTCTTGGAGTCTTTAAAGGTGAATTCTCTTACAGGTAATATACATAAATAATAATCCTGTCCTTTCTAACAGAAAGTTTAATTATTTGTATAAGTGAGTTTATGTGTCTCTTTAACACATAGTAAATTTGCAGATTTGTCCAGATCTTGTGATATTGACTTTGGAGGTGTTTCTTAAGTTTTTTTTCTTTCATGGGGTGTGGTTGCTATTCCAGACTTTGCTTGTCCTAATCAATCACGGATAAATTGTGTTCCAATTTATTCACTAACTGATACCATTCCTCAAACTCAAGAAGCTCAAATCTTCTTGACATTTACAGTTTTGCTCCTTAAGAACTTTCAGCTCATTTTTAATGGTCATAGTTGGACCCTGGATTCTTTGAATTCCATCAATGTCTTAATTCACTGTCGGTCCAGTATTTCTTCTCCTTCATGACTGGCTCTAATAATTGTGATGAAGGGCTTTTGCCCAAAACGTCGATTTCGCTGCTCGTTGGATGCTGCCTGAACTGCTGTGCTCTTCCAGCACCACTAATCCAGTATTTGGTTTTCAGCATCTGCAGTCATTGTTTTTACCTCTAATAATTGTGCAGTCTCTGCAATGTTCTTTTTCCCTTTTTGTTTTCTTTGAAGCCAGGACCTTGACTACTTGCTGTTTCAATGGTTGTTAAACTTCCTCTCTATCATTCTTGAGAATATATTGCTGTTATTTATTTCTGAAAGAACTATTTCATGAGTGATTGCAACTCTTCATTATATACACTGTGCATCTCTACCTGTCTTTTTCTCCAGCATTCCTGTGATTTTGAGCTGATGTTTTTACAGCAGTTCCTGCTGAGCTTGTTGCTTAGGATGCTTTTCTATCACTCCCAGCTCTACATTCTTAAAAATCACACAACACCAGGTTATAGTCCAACAGGTTTAATTGGAAGCACACTAGCTTTCGGAGCGACGCTCCTTCATCAGGTGATCAGCTCTACATTCATCTCTCTGAGCTGAGCTAAAAACTTTGACATCTCAGAGGTGGTTTTTCACGTCCAGATATATCCAGAAAAGGATGAGTTCCTTTCTCCATTCACATTTAGCTCTGCATGTATTTCCTAATTAGTTTGTTGCACCTTCTGTTGTGTTTCTGGAGCTTAAGTGATTCCATGGGTGTGACTAGTGTAAACGATAGTAAACGCACAACTGCTAATCCAGCCAAGTCTACAACGTGCAGTGTCTGTCATGTCCAGGCCAACCCAGAGCAACTGAGCCTACATAGAGAAATGGTGAGCCCCTTGTCTGTGAAAACTTTTATATTTAAATGTTTCAAATTTAATCTGTCTGTGAATGTGTCTTCTATCATATTCCATATCTTTTGAGGACTTTTTTTATCATTTCAGTTGTTAACCCTGATGTGTTTAGTTCAGACCTTTATTCCCAATTGCCAAGCATCTGTAATGGCTTGTTTTTCTGAGTCAGACACACTGAATCTAAAAACTATAATTCTGAAATGTTTAAACATTTGGATTTATGTTAGGAGCTCTCCTGTGTCCAATTTCAACTAGGGATTTTGGATTTCCTATGTCAGTGAGTAGATTTTTTTTCGCATTTTCAAAGGTAGTCCATTAACACTTCTCCCCTTCCTTAGCTCTAAATCTTTGGGTTGAGTAGTTAATATTACTGAAAAGCTTGATCACCAATTTAGCAATCCTGTTTGTTAGCTCTCTATCTGAAAAAAAACATTCTGACCCCTTGTCTTGAATCTGTGAATTTGGTAGCTTCTGTCTGAGTGACATGCATACACTCAGTGAATATGAACATTTAATCTCTCTCTGAATTTGTCTTCTAGTCTACTCCATGTCTTTTGAAGATCTTTTAGCTTTTCAGTCGTTAATCCTGGTGTGTTAAGTTTGTGCAGATCTTTATCCCAATTGCCAAGCAAATCTTTATTGGCTTGTTTTTCTGTGTCAGATACACTGGAAACCATAACTCGGAACTATTTAAACATTTTGATTTATGTTAGGAGCTCTCCCGCGTCCCAATTTCAATTAGGGATTTTTGTTTCATGAAGGAAATTCTGACAAATGACTTTGTCTTCTCTTGCTTGTTATCGATCGAGCGCACACACACACCAATCACTTGTCTTTCTCAAGTGAATGGAGCCGACCTTTAATAGGCATTTGCCTGCCTACCAGCAACTGCTTTCAACATTGTGTGATATTGCAATGAATAAAAATATTGCGGTTTGTCTCATGTACTTGAGCATGATTTACGACTGTCACCCACACGTTATACCTGCAGTTGAACTTGTTTGCTAACTGTTCAAGCACGATAGCATAATAGCATTCTGCTGTCCACCATTTCATGTTAATGATAAAACTCTAATGATCAGTCCCTCATCTGGGATTGAATAACTCAGTGGATTTCTTTATGTAAAGTAATAAAGCACAGTACAAGTTACGAAGCAGACATGACAGCAATCAACCAATTTAGATTTAGATTCCTTACAGTGTGAAAGCAGGCCCTTCGGCCCAACCAGTCCACACTAACCCTCCAGAGAGTAACCCATCCCGAACCATTTCCCTCCTAACACTTGTGGGCAATTTAGCATGGCCAATTCACCTGACCTGCACATCTTTGGACTGTGGGAGGAACCCGGAGCAAACCCACACAGACACAGGGATAATGTGCAAATTTTACATAGACAGTCACCCGAGGCTGGAATTGAACCTGGGACCCTGGTGCTGTGAGGCAGCAGTACTAACCACTGAGTCACTTCTTTGTGTTTAGCATTCAAACCCATTGCGGACTGTCTGCCAGGATAAGTTGCAATATTTTTTATACACAGAAAATCGTGTTCTTAATATTATCGGTTAAGATAATCAGCTCAGAACTTAACAGCTCTCAATTATCTTAAAGTAAAGTACACATACAGCAATCATGCCCACCCGAACCATCTTGGATGCCTTGGGTAGGATTGCTGTGGCTAATCCTTCTCAATGGTATTAGTCAAGGCTACTAATATCATTTTGAGAATGATGCCCACATGACACCTTGAGTGGAAGGCAGGCCCACTTGAACATTATAGGTTTATTACATAGCATTAATTCAATAATGGCATTACATCTAAGATACATGATTGTCTCTGTGAGACAGTCATGCTCAACTTAAGAAGATATTCGCATTATTACTTTTGCACACACTGTACATTATGTTAATGATACACACACTCACCAACACAACAACTGACGAATACTTGAAAAACTCATTACCTGCTCCCAGAATGTGTCCTTTATGTCCTGATGGGTGGAGCCTTTCTTGTGATGTCACTTCATTCTTTCAGGTGTTACAGTCGACTTGGGAAAGTGCGCTGATTCTCAAGCCCCACCACTTCCCAGTGTCACCACAAATGTTTATGATTGATTCAAAGCATGCATAACCCCTGATCTGCATGTCTGTTGGAAACATATTAGCAAAAACATTGACCAGGTTCCTGCACATAACAAGATCCACCATCTGTTATACATATGGACATTCTAATTATGAGTGAAAATCTATGTGGCTCAATATGTGGCTCTACCAGTTAAAAATTCAGCCCTTTGTTTAACCTTTTTTCTCTCTCCGTCTCTCTCTCTCTCTCACACACACACACACACACACACAAATGTATGTTGGTTTTATGGGAGGGGGAAATGTATACTTGAAAACAAAGCTCAATAATCCCAGTACACAGTGATCATTGAGATTTTGGCTTGTCGGAATCTTCTGTTTATCTCTTTTCTCCAGTTTCTTTCACTATTATATGTAGGAGGCACACGAGATGATAGATACGCCATCAGCAAAGTCTCCTAGTTACTGGTTAAAGGCAATAGCTGAGATCAACTGTTGGGAGGAAATAAATGGTTTTCTTCAGGCACCAGCTATTTTTACTGCAGAGAGAGGCACATCACTACTTGTCCAGCAGTCTGCAGACTTCTTTCTGTATCATTCACAATCACAAACTATTCAGTTACTTAAGAACCAATCACAGAGTTGTCATCAGGCTGATGGCCTTTGACATCCGTGACTGGTCATAATTGCACAAACCAATCAGCTGTTGTTGGCCAAATTGTACTCTACCCTCAGACCCTGGTTTGGGCCATCTACAAGCAACTTTCTCCACTCCCAATAAAGCAGCAGTGTAAACACCACATGTAATGAGTTTGAATTTTTTTTCCTCTAAAACCAGCTATTCATTTCACAGTCCTTGGTTTTAAAACAGTTCATTTTTGATTTTAATCCATAAACAAAACAGTGGAAAATGAGATGATAGTCTTCACATGCCTCCATGCTTAAAAATGAAAAAAAAAACGCATTTCATCACAAGGCATGTAACATATGCCCAACAAAACACAAAAGGTACACTCATTTGTTCTTCCTCCTTGCCCCTTATGCAATCTACCAGCATTATTTAAATTTTTAACTCATACCATCATTTTTACACTCAGGACAATGTATCTGCAATTATATCATTATGGAAATGTGAATAACATTAACATTAAATAGTTGAAATAACAGATTCCACCTGAATAGCCTTGCATCTTAAAATTTAAATTATTTCAATGAATGCCAATGGATTATGGTCAAAGTTATTAATTTTTTTTATAGTTCACTGGTTAGGCCAACATTTATTGCCCATTGCTCACTTCTCTTGAGAAGGTAGTGATGAGCTGCCTCCCATTCTTTATGTTTCACTTGTACTGTGTTGAACATAGACTTCAAAGTATCGAAAACCCAATAATAATTGCAAAATCTCCATTTTCATGTTAGAGCACTCCCCTTTAGTACTATAGTGATTGGAACCAGGTGGATCTCACTGATTATGAGATCCTTGATAGGGATTGTTAACCTGGAGCGAAATCGACGTTTCGGGCAAAAGCCCTTCATCAGGAATCCTGATGAAGGGCTTTTGCCCGAAACGTCGATTTCGCTGCTCGTTGGATGCTGCCTGAACTGCTGTGCTCTTCCAGCACCACTAATCCAGTATTTGGTTTTCAGCATCTGCAGTCATTGTTTTTACATTGTTAACCTGGGGCAATCAGAGAGCCCAAGGTGTTAGACATACACGGGAGATTCTGAATCTCCTGACTCCCGGGACCGACTCCAAGCTGACTGACCATAGCCAGTGTATTGTGCACATGTAAATAAAGACTGACTTGATGATGGGATACCAGCCTCTGTGAGTTATTTCAGGTACTAGTTTGGTTTCTTCGAAAAGTACCTCACCGGCTTCTCTATTCCCAACTTATTATCCTGTAACAAGACTGAATCTACCACCGTCTCACTGACATCAGTTGTAATTTTGAAAAGTCTGGAAGAATCAGGGCCAGCCAATACTGGTTCATTTATTAAACTGCCTTTTGCATCACACAGGCTGCCAGGCATTCTATTGACTAAATAACTTTTACTTTTTTCCTTCGGAAATTCTTCAAATTACAGCTAGTCTACTGAATTTACACAGAAATGTTCAATAAAACCCATACATTTGTAAAAAGCTCATGATTTCTCATTTAGCTTTAGAAACAGGGAACTCTATTAGAAATTTTACGTTTGCTGTTCTAGACAACGCCTGTCCTTGCTGCACAATATTTCTTAGGGAAGTTACTCTTGCTTTTGCAAATTCACTTTTGGCTAAGTGTATTACTACACCAGTCAATTGTAATTGCTTATAGAGGTCTTCTATTTGTCTCATATACACTTCCTATGGTTTATTATATTTTACAATATTATGTAAATAAATTACACAATTAGGGACTTCAGTTGAGTCATAAATATTTGATAAGTAGCTAGGGAATTCTATAACTCAAATTGAATGACTTGACATTGGTATAATCCATTTAATGTGACAATATCAGATATCTCCTTTGCCCTTGATGTTAATTGCACTTGTTGACATGTTTATGTCTGGAGTTGCATCTTGAGCCTTGATTAACAAGGACATGCCAAATGTGTCTTTTGAATTGTGCATAATTTTTAAAAGAACTTCAGTTCCTCTAACATCTAACAGTGAGTTCATGCTAGACTAAAGGCATCAATTCTCTTTCTTTCTCTACAGATGCTTCCAGATGTGTTGAGTTCCCTTGAGAAGGTAGTGATGAGCTGCTTCCTTCCCTTCATGTTTCTTCGGTACTGTGTTGAACATAGACTTCAAAATGTTGTAGACCCAATAATAATCTGCTCGCGGTATTGTTTTGACCTCTGGTAGCAGAGTTTGTTTAGCCATTGTGCTGGTTGCTACACACGATGGAATTTACCCAGAATCTACGCTTGCAATTTTTCCGACTCTTTAGCTTCACTTAAATTTTCCGTGATTATAGATGAAGCTGTGACTTTCGTTCCAGCCAAATCACTCCTCAGCCAATGACCATTAGACCAGACAAGTCACACTCCAATTGGACTTTGTACAATGGAACCAGAAAATACCCCCACACCTATCCCAATTGCCAACACTTTGACTTTGATCGAACTCCCTGGTTGGAAAATGAAGCAAAACGAATTTGAATAGCTCCTGTATCCCTCTGTATAGTTATAGACTAGGCTGCTTCACAAAGCGTTTTTATATCTGCCATCTACCCTAAGAACTTACCTTCCATCTCTTAGTGATAGTTGCAGCTATTATTTGATTGGTGGCATTTTGCTTTTGAATTCCCATTTCAGATGAATTCTGATGAGCTCCAGTACATCCGTTCGGTCTCTCTCACACCTTCCAACATCCTGAGTGAACATGTTCTGTCTTGTTACAATTCAGATTCCAATTTTCACCTCCATACTCAGTACTTGCTGATCTGAGGAGAAGCTCCCGGGAATTCCTAAATCCATTCCTTAGCTTGTCTATGTGCCTTTGTTTTGCTCCCACTTTATATCCCTGTTGAATTTGCGAGGATAAAGAAAACAAATTACTTAGTTTTAATGAATCAGATCATAATCATCAGGCATGATTAGTACTTGTCTAGCAGTTGCAACCTTTTCTTTAAATGGAATACCCACAGTGTGGAACCAGGCCATTCGGCCCAACAATAACAACCTTCATAAAAGCATCTCCTCCAGACCCATCTGTGCATTTCCCATGGCTAACCATATCTAACCTACACATCCCTGAACACTATGGGTAACTTAGCATGGCCAATCCACCTAACCTGCACACCTTTGGACTGTGGGAGGAAACCGGAGCACCCGGAGGAAACCCACACAGATACGGGGAGAATATACAAGCTCCACAGAGGCTGGAAGTGAAGCTGGGTCCCTGGTGCTATGAGGCAGTAGTGCTAACCACTGAGCCACGTGCAGCCCTATGTTTTGTCCACAACATGCTTTCTTCTTATGGAAGGTATTGAGTTTTTATGTTACTCTAAGTAAATGATTTCTCTAAGGACTTGTGACCAGTGGAGTGCCACAAGGATCAATGCTGGGTCCTCTACTTTTTGTCATTTACATAAATGATTTGGATACGAGCATAAGAGGTATAGTTAGTAAGTTTGCAGATGACACCAAAATTGGAGGTGTAGTGGACAGCAAAAAGGGTTACCTCAGATTACAACAGGATCTGGACCAGATGGGCCAATGGGCTGAGAAGTGGCAGATGTAGTTTAATTCAGATAAATGCGAGGTGCTGCATTTTAGGAAAGCCAATCTTAGCAGGTAAGGTCCTAGGAAGTGTTGCTGAACAAAGAGACCTTGGACTGCAGGTTCATAGCTCCTTGAAAGTGGAGTCGCAGGTAGATAGGATAGTGAAGGCAGCGTTTGGTATGCTTTCCTTTATTGGTCAGAGTATTGAGTACAGGGGTTGGGAGGTCATGTTGTGGCTGTACAGGACATCGGTTAGGCCACTGTTGCATGCAATTCTGTTCTCTTTCCTATTGGAAAGATGTTGTGAAACTTGAAAGGGCTCAGAAAAAATCTACAAGGATGTTGCCAGGGTTAGACGATCTGAGCTATAGGGAGAGGCTGAACAGGCTGGGGGCTGTTTTCCCTGGAGTGTCAGAAGCTGAAGGGTGACCTTTTAGAGGTTTACAAAATTATGAGGGGCATGGATAGGAATAAATCGACAAAGTCTTTTCCCTGGGGTCAGGGAGTCCAGAACTAGAGGGCATAGGTTTAGGGTGAGAGTGGAAAGATATAAAAGAGAACTAAGGGGCAACTTTTTCATGCAGAGGGTAGGTGCGTGTATGGAATGAGCTGCCAGAGGAAGTAGTGGAGGCTGGTACAATTACAACATTTAAAAGGCATCTGGATGGGTATATGAAAAGGAAGGGTTAGGAGGGATATGCAGGCAGGTGCTGGCAGGTGCGACTAGATTGGGTTGGGATATCTGGTCAGTATGGACGTGTTGGACCGAAGGGTCTGTTTCCATGCAGTACATCTCTATGACTCTATGACTTCATACTTGATTCCAACTTCCAATTCTTCTTTACATTCACCAACATTACTTTGGTAAACTCTTACAAATTTAGAATGGTTTTGCTCAGACTGTTTTAGTAAACCATGAAACCTTTGCCTAAATGCCTCTGCCACTAACACATCTAGAGCTAGTATCATCTTGTTTTTTGTGTCATGCTCTCTGGAAAGGTCCTTTTACGGTGAAGCCTGTTATGTAAATGTTAATGTATGGGCGATGTTCAAGTCCCTTTAGACCCAGTGCACTTGTCTTGATATTTTCTCCAACGACATGAAAAATGCATCATTTTCCTCAAATTTTGACAGGGTCCATACAAACATTTCCTCTCTAGAATTTATGGTTATGAATCAAATTTCTCTGATCAGTGTACACATCAGCGCTTGCTGTCTTTTATTAAAATAATGTCACTTTAAACTTCAATTCCCTATCCATCCCTTCTATATGTCTCTCCAAGTCTGATTCTACTCAGCTCATTTCCATTAATATTAAGGAGAAAATTGCTGTTGATGTTGAAATCTGTATTGAAAATTTAAAAAAAAATGCTGGGAATCACAGTGGGTCAGGCAGCATCCGTGGAGAGAGAGTAAGGTAACATTTTGAGTCTAGATGAGTCTTCATCAGATGTTTCTTTACCTGGAACGTCTGATTGCACCTGCAGTCATAGAGTCATACAGCATGGAAACAAAACCTTTGGTCCAACTCATCCACGCCGACCAGATATCCTAAACTAATCTAGTCCCATCTGCCAGCACTTGGCCCATATCCCCCTAAACCCTTCCTATTCATATACCCATCCAGCTGATTTTTAAATGTTGTAATTTTACCAGCCTCTACCACTTCCTCTGGCAGCTCATTCCATACACGCACCACACTCTGCGTGAAAAAGCTGCCTGTTAAGTCCCTTTTAAATTCCCCCCACCCCTCATCTTAAGTCTATGCCCTCTAATTCTGGACTCCTCCACCCCAGGAAAAAGACCTTGTCTATTTATCCTATCCATGCCCCTCATGATTTTATGAACTAGTCATGCCCACAATAATCCCAAACTAAACTAGTCCCACTCGCATACTCCTGGCCTATATCTCTCCAAACATTTCTTATTCATGTACTTATCCAAATGTCTTTTACATGCTGTAGCTGTAACTGCATCGACCACTTCCTCTGAAAATTCATTGCACACACAAACTACTCTCTGTGAAAAAAAATTGCCCCTCATGTCTTTTTAAAATCTTTCTCCTCCCACCCTAAAAATATGCCCCTGGGTCTTGAAATCCTCCACCCTAAGGGAAAAAAAGCCTTCAATTCACCTTATCTATATCCCTCATTATTTTATAAACCTATATAAGGTCACCTCTCAACCTCCTACACTCCAGTGAAAACAGCTCCAGTCTATCCAGCCTCTCCTTGTAACTCAAACCCTCCATTCCCAGCAATTGTTTTAGTATTTTCACAAAATCTAAATGCAGTGCTCACACAACAATTATATCTGTTAGCTTCAACAGGTAAAACCACCCCCAACATACTTGCCAATTGCAGTAACCTGGTTTTTAGAAGTTCCCTCAGGACAGATGGGGAGAATTCCAGTATCATTTTCTTATTTGCAGCACTAAACCTGGCATTTTCTTTATCTTCATCACTTACTATTACAACACTTAAACCCTTCCTGTCACTGTTTCAAATAAACCAGGATGAGCTCCCAAACTCTTGTTAGGATGCACTTGGGAAAGTACACTGATTCTTGAACCCAAGATCTCGACAAAACAATCGATTTAATCAAAACACACAAGTTGTCCAATTTACCTGTCCATTGGAATCAAGCTAACAGAAAACACTGACAAGTTCCTAGAGTTAACAAGTACTATTTATTGCAAATAAGTAATTTCTTAAGACAAGTAAACAGCAATGAACCATCAATATCCAGGTCCGTTAATATGCGTATCAACAAGAACAGCAGTTTCAGTAGGACATCTGGAGGTAGGGAATCCTCGCTACAGTCTGAAAAAGCAACTGTTTATCACTGCACACAGCAACATCTTCACCCTGTTGACTGTTCAGTACTCTCAGTGTTGCTCATTTTGCTCTAAAAAAGTCTGCAGAGACCAGTTACCCTATCATTGAACACTGAAGACTCCATGTGCTAAGAAAGCAAAGTGCCCCAGGCTAGTTTGGTCTGGCGTTGGCAGTCTGCAGGATAAAGGACTGCACTCCTCTCACCAGCCCATCCACCAATACCTCCAGGTCCCTGTCCATAAAGTTGGGCGTGAGTTTCCCTTTCTTTTGGGTCATGTTGTCTGTAACAAAGGTTGAGACCCACAGTGCCAGGGGTTATCCTGGTTTGCAGCCTCTGAAGTGGCATGCAGCTAAACTTTACATATGGCATGGGTGGCACAGAGCCTCACAGTGCCAGGGACCTGGGTTTGATCCTACCCTTGGATGACTGTTTGCGTGGTGTTTGCATATTTTCCCAGTGGCTGTGTGGCTTTGCTCTGGTTCCATCCCACAGTTCAAAAACATGCAGGTTAAATGGATTGACCATGATAAACTGCCCATAGTGCCCAGGTATGAGTAGGTTTGGCAGGTTAGCCATGGGCATTGTGGTATTTGGGGGAGTGGTCTGGGTGTGGACTTGATGGGCTGAATGGTCTGCTTCCACACTGTAGGGGTTCCATGTTTTTATGTTTCCACTGCTCCCAGCCACCTACTGGATTCATTCCTCCCATTGACCAATTAAGTCATACCCTCTGCCTGACTTCACCACCCAACTGCAGCTCCCCTTACACCGACTCCCAGTGTCTTCTCCACCTCCTGATGCTGCCTGGCTTGCTGTGTTCTTCCAGCCTCCTGGCTGTCTACCTTGGATTCCAGCATCTGCAGTGTCTTTCTATCTCTAGGTAAAGGTGGTGGGGCAGTTTTATTAATTAAGGATTTCATTAGTGCAGTAGTAAGATATGACTTTAGCTTTAAAAATAGTAAGTAGAGTCAGATTGGGTAGGGATAACAAATGGGAACAGTCTGAGGTTATTCATGGGTGGATTTTATAGGATTCCCAATAGTAGTTTTTCTGTAGGACAGAGTAAACAGGAAGAAATAAATGGGGAATATCAGAAAGGTACTGAAATAATCACACATAAGTATAACCAACATGTAGATTGAGCGATCAGATTGTCAAAGGTAACCAACCAGGGAGCCAGCTATTCTAAGCCTGGTAATGTACAAGGAGACAGGAGCAATCATTATAAGGGAATCCTTAGGCAACATGGGTCAAGACAATAACATTTCACGCTCAGTTTGAAAGGGGGAAATAGTCTAATGTTTTAAACCTTAAAATAGATAACTATGAAGGTATGAAAGCAGAGCTGGCTAAATTGAACTTGGAAACTTGTTAAGTCGTAAACCAGCAGAGATGTATAGGCAAACTAGTTAGGAGACATTTAATAACTCTCAGAGAAGAATTACTCCAGTAAGAAAGAAAGGTTCTTTCAGAAGGATGCATTGTCTGTGGCTAACTGAGATTTTGGAAGAAACATTGAAGAAATCCGCAATAATTCTTGGTAGTTTAGAAGATTGACAGGTTTTAAGAAGGTGTAGGAAAGTGTGGCACTGGAAAAGCACAGCAGGTCAGGCAGTATTTAAGGAGCAGAAGAGTCAACGTTTTGAGCATAAGCTCTTCATCATTCCTGCTCCTCGGATGCTGCCTGACCAGCTGTGCTTTTCCAGCACCACACTCTTCGACTCTGACTCGCCAGCATCTGCAATCCTCACTTTCTCTCAGGTTTTAAGAAGGTGAAAATAGAGAAAGATAATTATATGAAAACTAATAATGACTTTCTACAAGTATTTAGATTGGAAAAGAATAACTACAGTTAATATTGGTTTTCAGGATAGAGTCTGGGATGGAAAATAATGGAAAACAAGAAAATGGTAGAAGTCTATCAGGGCAACTGGATAAAGTGGTTAAGAAAGAATATGGTATACTCACCTTTATTAGCCAAGGCATGGAATTGAAGAGCAAGGGGTTTATGCTGTAACTACATGTGACTTTGGGGGTTAGACCACAGTTAGAATATTGTGCACAGTTCTGGAATCCACATTATAGGACAGGATGGGAAAGCACCGAAGAGGAGGCAAAGGAGATTTATTAGGGTGTTGCCTCGCATTGAGAGCTTTAGTTATGAGTAGACATTGGACCGACTGGGATTGTTTTCCTTAGAGCACAGGAATTGAGAGGAGACCATGATTGAGATGTATAAAATTATAAAGTGCATAGATAGAGCAGATATAAGAAATCTCTCCCATTGATGGCACGATCAATGACCAGGGGGCAACGATCTGAAGTAAGGGACAGAATGTTTAGAGGAGATGTCAGGAAAAATGTTTTCATCCAGAGGATGGTGTGAATGTGGAACTCCCTGTCTGTCTGGGTGGTAGAGGCTGTTACTGTAATAACAGTGGAGAAAGATATGTACTTGCAAGGTCAAGATATACAAGGCTTTGTGCTGGAAAATGGGATTAGAATAGTTAGGTGATGGTTTTGACTGGCATGGATGCAATGGGCATCTGTGCTGTGGATCTCAATGATGTTAGAATTAGAATCCATACAGTGTTGAAACAGGCCCTTCGGCCCAACAAGTCCACACTGACCCTCCAAATGATAACCCAACCAGACCCATTCCTTGAACCTGTTACTCTACATTTTCCCCAGACTGATGCATCCAGCCTACCACCCTGAACACTATGGACAATTTAGCATGGCCAATTCCCCTAACCTGCACATCTTTTAACTGTGGGGGGAAACCAGAGCACCCAGAGGAAACCCATACAGACACAGGGAGAATGTGCAAACTTCACACAGACAGTCACCTGAGGCTGGAATCGAACCTGGGTCCCTGGCGCTGGGAGGTAGCAGTGCTAGCCACTGAGCCACCATGCCACCCAAGTTTTTTGGGCAAAGCCCCAGATCTGGATGAAATGGTGTGTCTGCCTTCACTGTAAAACACATAAAAAACTTTCCCAAATATTTAAAAATCCAGGGGTAAAAATGATTGCGTAACTTTAAACAATCACAATGATCAGGGAAAAAAATGCTGAAAAATCTATTAGAACTAATAGCTAACGAGTGTCCAGCACTGGATAGTCTGAATCCTTGGATCTTAAAAGTCGTGGCCACAGAGTTAGTAGATGCATTTGGTTATAATCTTCCAGAAGTAACCTGCTGAATTGTAAAAAAGCATATGTACTTGAGGAAGGAGGGAGGCAGAAAACAGGAAAAGATAGAGAGCCCAGCATCATTCACAGGGAAGCTACCAGGATCTATTATTAAGCAGGTTTTAGCTGAATGCTTAGAAAATCAAAATCCATCAGATCAGCACAGTAGAGTGAGAGGGAAATCATGTTTAATTAATCATTAAATCCTTCGAAGAAGTACCACGTAAGTTGCATAAGGGGGAACCTACAGATGTACCATTCTTAGATTTCCAGATTTTTCTCAAGAAGGTGTCACAGGAAAGGTTATCAGACAAGACAAGACCATATGGCGAGTGTGTAACACATTAACATGGATGGTTATCTACTAGAAAGCAGAGAAAGTGGGATGTTAATTTGCAGCGAGTAATTGAGATACAGCATGGATAATTGGACATTTTTCAGGTTGGCTAATGAAGTGTCACAGGGGTTAGTGCTGGGGTCTCACAATTTATAAATTACATCAACAACTTGGATTAAGGGACAGAATGCTTGGCAATTAAATTTATAAATGGCACTGAGATGGTAGAAAAGGAAATTGTCTAAAGGAGATAGAGTATCCAATAAGTGATAAAGATTGGTTAGGTCAGTGAACTAATCTTTGGCAGATGGAGTACAAAGTGGGAAAATATGAAGGATTGATGAGGGCAGAGTAGTGGATATGATCTATATGGACTTCAGTAAGGCATTTGACAAGGTTCTCCATGGGAGACTGGTTAGCAAGGTTAGATCTCATGGAATACAGGGAGAACTAGCCATTTGGATACAGAACTGGCTCAAAGATGGAAGACAGAGGGTGGTGGTGGAGGGTTGTTTTTCAGATTGGAGGCCTGTGACCAGTGGAGTGCCACAAGGATCGGTGATGGGTCCTCTACTTTTCATAATTTATATAAATGATTTGGATATGAACATAAGAGGTATAGTTAATAAGTTTGCAGATGATACCAAAATTGGAGGTGTTGTAGACAATGAGGAAGGTTATCTCAGATTATAACGGGATCTTGATCAGATGGACCAATGAGCTGAAGAGTGGTAGATGGAGTTTAATTTAAATAAATGTGAGGTGCTGCATTTTGGGAAAGCAAATCTTAGCAGGACTTATACACTTAATGGTAAGGTCCTAGGAAGTGTTGCTGAACAAAGAGACCTTGGAGTGCAGGTTCATTGTTCCATGAAAGTATAGTTGCAGGTAGATAGGATAGTGAAGAAGGTGTTTGGTATGCTTTCTTTTATTGGTCAGAATATTGAGTATAGGGGTTGGGAGGTCATGTTGCAGCTGTACAGGCCAGTGGTTAGGCCACTGGTGGAATATTGCGTGCAATTCTGGTCTCCTTTCTATCGGAAGGATGTTGTGAAACTTGAAAGGGTTCAGATAAGATTTACAAGGATGTTGCTTGTGTTGGATGATTTGAGCTACAGGGAGAGGCTGAATAGGCTGGGGCTGATTTCCCTGGAGTAACGGAGGCTGAGGGGTGACCTAATAGAAGTTGATCAAATCATGAGGGGCATGGATAGGATAAATAGACAAAGTCTTTTCCCTGGGGTTGGGGAGTCCAGAACTAGAGGGCATAGGTTTAGGGTGACAGTGGAAAGATATAAAAGGGACCTAGGGGGCAACATTTTCATACAGAGGGTGGTGCGTGTATGGAATGAGCTACCAGGGGAAGTGGTGGAGGCTGGTACAATTACAACATTTAAAAGGCATCTGGATGGGTATATGAATAGAGAGAGTTTGGGGGGATATGGGCCGAGTGCTGGTGGGTGAGACTAGATTGGGTTGGGATATCTGGTCAGCATGGACGGGTTGGACCAAAGGGTCTGCCTCCGTGCTGTACATCTCTATGATTCTATGACTGGTCCACATAAGCATGAAGAGTATAAAGGTGTGATACTAATAAATGGAGAAAAATTGCAGAACTTAGTAGTGTAGAGGGCTCTAGGTGTCCTGGCACGTGAATCACAAAATGTCAGTATGCAGATATGACAAGTGATTAGGAAGTCAAATGGAATGTTGACATTTATTGAAAAGGAAATGGAAAAAAAATTGTAAGAATGTTTTGTTACCATTGTACATGACATGGGTAAGACCATATTTCCAGTACTGGGTACAGGTTTGAGCTCCTCAGTTGAAAAGGATATAAATGTAATGTGATGCCAACGATGTGAGTTGAATTCCCATACCAACTGAAATTACTGTGAGGACTCTCCTTCTCAACTTCTTCCTCAGTTGAGATATGGTGAACCTCTGGTTGTCTCTGTCTAATGAGAGCGTGGACCTTTGAGACTATGGTGCCTTTACCTTTAGATACGGAGAAAAGTTTGATACGTTCCCAGCAATAAGCTATTAGGATCTGCAAAACATCCCAGTACTGACGAAAGATCAAGCCAAAATATTATTGGGAAGGGCAAACTCCAACTATCCGCTTATGGCCTTCAATCACACCTGCCTTCCAGCAAATCAAAGACTTTCAGTTAACCACTCTCCTTCCCTTCCCTCGCTCTGCACTTGCATAAAACCTCTATCATCTCAAACTGCTTCCAGTTCTTGCAAAACAAAGTCAAAGGGTTGTTCAGTATGCAAACAGACCATTTGGTCCAACTTGTCCATGCTGATATCCTAGCTATCCTAAATTAATCTAGTCCTATTTGTCAGCATTTGGCCTATATCCCTCTAAACCCTTCCTATTCAAATACCCACATTCACTCTGTTTCTCATTTCACAAAGGCTTCCAGACAGGGTGAGTACTTCCAGCACTTTCTGCTTTTATTTCCAATGGCCCCTATCTGATATAACTATTCTTCCTTTTGAGGCTTAGACAATTTTAAGTCAAAGGTGGCTATGATCCTATGCTCTTGTGAGAAGTGCTGAAAGCAGAACTCTTAGTGCTGAGGAATATAGCCCACTGGGAAATGCATTGAAGTGGCTCAAATCATTAAATGTCCAAAATGTTTGATGATTGTCTGAGATTTCCTAAAGTAATTGGCTCCATAATAGCAGACCAGCAGCCAGTTTCTGTAAATGTCCAGCTGCATTAATGCCCTTTCCATGGCATGTGCAATGCAGAAATAAATGTGAGGCGTTCATATAACAAATCTGAACTCTTAATAGCTTTGTGGTCATGCCAACTGAGTTCTGACATTTGCTGATGGCTTCAACAAGTAAAGCACAAACTGATTACATTCCACTTGTCGAATCAATGCATGAGGCACACTCTTCATTCAGTTTGCATTTTTTTAAAGAATTTTATTGATTGTGCTAAAAATAAAATTCCAGCTGTGCCTAAGTGTTTAAGTTGTGAAAAAAGTTAGGGATGATGAATTTCATTCCATCAGGTAAAACTGAACTTGCTATTGCTCCATTGAAGCCCATTGCTCCAGTATCCTCACACCCACATTGGAGTGCATCCTTATAGAATCCTAACTCAATCCTTGAAGCCTAACTCCCTTGGACCTTATCTATACTAATGGAATGTGGCTCATTCAGACACTAACTCACCCATTAGAAACTAATTGTCTCAGACTGTAGATCCTTTATTTGGAGGATAATCCACTTAAACCCAGACTGCCCTATTGGAGACTGAATCATCCAGACCCTAACGCTCCTGTTGGAGACTAACTCCTTCAGATCCTAACTTTCCCATTGGAGACTAGATCATTCAGACCCTAACTCTCCTATTGGAGACTGGATCATTCAGACCCTAACTGTCCGATTGGACACTGAATCAATCATACTCTAATTCTCCTATTGGAGACTGGATCATTCAGACTCTGACTCTCGTATTGGAGACTAACTCTTCTGTTGGAGACTGGATCATTCAGACCCTAACTCTCGTATTGGAGATGAACTCTTTCAGACCCTAACTCTCCTTTTGGAGACTGGATCATTCAAACCTTGACTCTCCCATTGGAGACCGGATCCTTTAGACCCTAACTCTCCTATTGGAGACTGGATCATTCAGACCCTGACTCTCCTGTTGGAGATGAACTCCTTCAGACCCTAACTCTCCTTTTGGAGACTAACTCATTCAGACCCTAACTTTCCTACTGGAGAATAGATCATTCAGAACCTAACTATCCGACAGGAGACTGGATCATTCAGACCCTAACTCTCCTATTGGAGACTGAATCACTCAATTCTTGACTTCCCTATTTGAGACTGAATTATTCAGACCCTAACTCTCCTATTGGAGATTGGATTATTCAGACCCTAACTCTCCTTTTGGAGACTAACGCATTCAGACCCTGACTCTCCTATTGGAGACTGGATCATTCAGACCCTGACTCTCCTATTGGAGACTAACTCATTCAGATCCTGACTCTCCTATTGGAGACTGGATCATTCAGACCCTGACTCTCCTATTGGAGACTAACTCATTCAGATCCTGACTCTCCTATTGGAGATTGGATTATTCAGACCCTAACTCTCCTTTTGGAGACTAACGCATTCAGACCCTGACTCTCCTATTGGAGACTGGATCATTCAGGCCCTGACTCTCCTATTGGAGACTAACTCATTCAGATCCTGACTCTCCTATTGGAGACTGGATCATTCAGACCCTAACTATCCTATTGGCGACTAACTCCTTCAGTCCCTAACTCTCCTATTGGAGACTGGATCATTCAAACCTTGACTCTCCCATTGGAGACTGGATCCTTTAGACCCTGACTCTCCTTTTGGAGACTGGAACATTCAGACCCTAACTGTCCGATTGGAGACTGAATCATTCATACCCTGACTCTCCTATTGGAGACTGGACCATTCAGACACTACATCTTCTGTTGGAGACTGGATCTTTCAGACCCTAACTCTCCCATTGGAGACTGGATCATTCAAACCTTGACTCTCCCATTGGAGACTGGATCCTTTAGACCCTAACTCTCCCATTGGAGACTGGATCCTTTAGACTCTGACTCTCCTTTTGGAGACTGGAACATTCAGACCCTAACTGTCCGATTGGAGACTGAATCATTCATACCCTGACTCTCCTATTGGAGACTGGATCATTCAGACACTACATCTTCTGTTGGAGACTGGATCTTTCAGACCCTAACTCTCCCATTGGAGACTGGATCATTCAAACCTTGACTCTCCCATTGGAGACTGGATCCTTTAGACCCTAACTCTCCCATTGGAGACTAGCTCATTCAGACCCTAACTCTCCTATTGGAGACTAACGCATTCAGACCCTGACTCTCCTATTGGAGACAAACTCATTCAGACCCTAAATCTCCTATTGGAGACTAACTCATTCAGACCCTGACTCTCCTATTGGAGACTGAATCATTCAGACTCTGACTCTCCTGTTAGAGACTGGATCATTCAGACCCTGACTCTCCTATTGGAGACTAACCCTTTTAGACCCTAACTCTCCAATGGAGAGTGAATCATTCAGACCCTAACTCTCCTATTGGAGACTAACTCATACAGACCCTAACTCTCCTGTTGGTGACTAACTCCTTCAGACCCTAACTCTCCTATTGGAGACTAACGCATTCAGACCCTGACTCTCCTATTGGAGACAAACTCATTCAGACCCTAACTCTCCTATTGGAGACTGGATTATTCAGACCCTAACTCTCCTATTGGAGACTGACTCATGCAGGCCCTGTCTATCCTACTGGAGACTAGCTCTCTCAGACACTATCTCGCCCATTGCAGACTAACTCTCTCGGTCACTAACTCATCTAATGGAGTCCACTCGTGTAAAACCACATCTATTTCCAAATACTCATTCCTTCAGAACCATATTTCTCCCAGCGGAGCCCATTCCTCTCCGTATCAATTCCCTCTCAGCTTGTCTACCTTTCATTACGGTCGACCCTGGTGGTATTGGAAAGGATAATGTTTCTTCCCCTTGTTGTCCTAAGTACAGTAGCAGCTAATCTAGGCCAGACTGGGTGGAGATGATACCTCCCCTCCCTGAGAATTTGTGTGATTGGTTGATTTTTTTAATGACAATGTACTGAGTTCGTGGTCACCTTCTTGATGCAATCAGTAAATTATTTGAGTTCAATTGCATGTTATCAGATGTGCTCTCTTCTTTGAGTTCCTAATCTAGTGTTATAGTCACTTTGCCACCATCCATTGCCTGTACCCTTCCCAGACTCTGCACATTATGAACCCAGTATTGGAGTCATAGAATCATGGAGGTCTACAGCACAGTAAAAAGACTCTTTGGCCCATCATTGGTTAAACACTATTACCTAATTATTCTAGTCCCACTTTCCAGCACTTGACCTATAACTTTGTATGCCTTGGTATCATAAGTGCATTATGCTTAGAGGACATCTTTAACAGAACAGAAGATAACACAAAGGTTCATTACTGTTGGCATCATCACTTCAGGTCAGTTTTAAAATCGCTTACTCCATGAAGTTAAAAATCACACAACACCAGGTTCTAGTCCAGCAGGTTTATTTGGAATCACTAGCTTTCTAAGCGCTGCTTCTTCATTAGGTGGTTGTGGGGCGAAATCATAAGACACAGAATTTATAGCAACAGGATTACAGTGTCATGGAATGTAATATTAAACACATTTAGCTTCAGTCTTTCATCTTTCAGAATGATCATGTTAGTTTCAGATCCGGACGTTCGACCTCGGACCTTCGGGTGACCAGTCTCCAAGGCGGGCTTCAGGACAGGCAACAATGCAGAGTGGCCGAGCAGGAGCTGATAGCCAAATTCAGTATCCATGGGGAGGGCCTCAACTGGGACCTTGGGTTCATGTCACACTCCAGGTGACCCTACTCACTATACACTCTCTCTCTCTCTCTCTCTCACACACACACACATTAACACACACGTTCTTTCTCACAGACACACACACACAAACCCACATGCACACACTTACTTGGTCTCCTTTATACGCACACACATATAAGTTTGTGGGGTGAATTTGTACTTGCAGAATTGCATTTTATTTTTCTCAAAAACTGCATAAATCCGTGCAAGATTCTGTAACTCTCACTTTAGAAATAGAATCAGTCTGACCTAACATTGGGACACAGACAGACTTTAACCTCACACCTTCAATGCATTATCTGAGCTGAGATGACACCTATTGTTAAAAGCTATCTTGAGAATGTAACTTTAAAAAAGTTCTGTGATTTATATATGAAGGAACCAAATCTAACATGATCATTCTGAAAGGTGAAAGACTGAAGCTAAATGTGTTTAATATGACATTCCATGACACTGCAATCCTGTTGCAATAAATTCTGTGTCTTGTGATTCTGCTCCACAACCACCTGATGAAGGAGCAGTGCTCCGAAAGCTAGTGCTTCCAAATAAACCTTTTGGACTATAAACTGGTGTTGTGTGATTTTTAACTTTGTCCACCCCAGTCCAACACCGGCATCTCCAAATCTTTACTCCATGAAAATCTTTTGATAGCTTTGAATCGCTCTTTGAGTTGGTTACTGAACCTTTGTTAGATTTAAGATATCTTGGTGGGTCTTTAAGGACAGCTGCTATTGTGAATTTATTGTGCTTTAAAATTCATTCATGGGATATGTGTGTCACTGGCTGGGCCAACATTTATTGACCATCTTCAACTGCCTTGAAAAAGGTGGGTGTGAGCTACGTCAATGATCCACTGCAGTCCACCGGATGTGGAGTAGTTACACCTACATTGTTATTACGATCAGAATTTCAGGACTTTGACCCATTGAGAGTGAAGGGATGGCGATATATTTTCTAGACAGGATGCTGAGTGGCTTGGAGAGGAACCGATAGGTAGTGTTGTTCCCATGTACCTTCTGTACATGTCCTTCGAGATGGTAGAAGCTACAGGTTTACTAGGAGCTTTGGTGAGTTACTGCTTTTATGGAATGATTCCTAAGGAGGCCTACAGAGGCATTTGCCTGTTTAGACTTAGATCAACTTCCCCCTTATATCTCCTTGATGTATGTTCAGGGACGCAAGGTTAGGTTGGTGGAGATCACAGTGGTTGTTTTTGACTAGAGTGGATGCAAAGGGCTGTGGGGCCTTTCTCAAAGACTCTATGATTAGGCAAATTGGCTACCATATTGACAAGTAATTGATCCATTTGAGGGACTCCTTCTCTGTTATTGATGTCGGCTGGAGTCTGGGGAGCAGGATTGTTGCTAGATTATCGACTTATGGAAAAATCATATTGGTGGTGTGCTCTGAATTGTGAGGATTACACAAGTAAAACAAGTAATCACAATTCATAAAATCAAAATATGCAATAAAGAAAAGGGCTGCCCATTATGGAACATTTCTCTATACAAATAATCACAGGTCTTCTCAATTTATCGAATAAAAGTCTGCTGCCCTCTGTATTTTGTACTAACACCCATTAATTATATGTTGTCAGTTTGTGATGCAGGTTGAATGATTGATGATGAATGTTGGTCCTCAAAACAACAGCAAGAGCCAGCAGTTTCTAAATACCACAGGGCACTAACATTTCCAAAGAAGTGGACATCAATCTACACATAGAGTCAGTAGGACAGATGAACACAGCTTGTCAAAAGAGGTAGGCTTCAAGACAGGTATAGAAAGGTAGAGAGATTTGGGAAAGGAATCCCAGAAACTTAAGGGCTGAACTACCTGAAGTTATGGCAAACGTAGGGAGGCATGAAAAATAGGATTGTAGAGAATGCCAGAATTGGAGGAGTACAGTGATCTCAGACAACTGGGTGAGTTTATGAAGTTAGGAAGTGGCAAAACCCGTAGAGAAAAAATTGGAAATTGAGGATGAGAATTTTTAAGGTTAGGCATTGTCAGACCTGGGAGCCAATGAGGATTGGTTAGCACAGGAATGAAGAGTTAAGGTAAGCTGGGAATTTGGGTGACATAAGTTTAGGTGGACCCAGGTTCACAGAGGTTGTAAAATACCTGGACAACATTGGAGTTGTCACAGAAATTAGAAGGAACTTTAATGATACTACTGCTTTGATGAGCAGTTTCCAAGAATTGAAGATTGATTTACAAAGGATTGTTGCAAATCCAGGAGAGCACCTGTTGGGGCAGGAAAAAAAAAGGTGGGTTTAGTTCACTTTCTTTGAACACTACTGTTTGATATTCATCCGATCATGTAATGAAGACTGTTTACTTTTCAATTGGAAATGAAGCTGCACTGTATGAGGATGGACTTGTTGGGTAACCAGTAGCCAGATCTTGGGGGCAGGGCTGTTGAAGACATGAGATCAAGTGAATTAGAGATAGCGGGCACCAATCCTGGGCAGGGTAAATGTTCCTTGGAAATTTTAGGTGCTACAAAACTTTCAATGTAGCCAAGGTGCTGTCTAGATGCTTACTTAGCTCACATTTAACACAAGATGACAAATTGATAGAGGAGTAAAACAGGCAATATTAAAGGCGACCCAGAGGACTTAAGGGGCAGATTGTGAATTAAGTTGCTGGTATAGTACTCACGAATGACTTTGTGTGACATTTTGATGGATTGTGCTTGATCTAATGCCCTCTGCTAACAATGTCCAGATAATGAACAGTAAACAAGTCATTGCAGAAGATTCTGAGGATGTATTCAATGTATTTCAGTTATGCATTTCACATGCTGCTGGGAGTTTGAAGAAAAGTTTTGAATTGCTTCAGAATTGCAATCAGACATTTTATCCGGACATCAACAACTCTCGATTATTCTGGAATTTCTCTGATGCCACCACCTAAAACAAGCTACCACACTTTGGGTGGACACCTTCCATGGCTTATAAGCTTGTCTTGATAGAGGTTACTCCTTTTTGGTTGTACAGTGTTTGATTGTGTGTGTCTGTCTGAACTCTGCACTGTGTGTGATTAGTTAGACCTGGGTATGGTCACTGAGCAAAGAAGCTAATTGGAGGCAATCTGCACCAAAGCAGATATTTTAAGGCATTGAATGCAACTCCTGCTCAGACATGAGTGCATCAACTTTGTGTATCTCTGAGGCATTAAAGAAAGCATTGGTTTGAAGGAGAAAATGAGGACCGCAGATGCTGGAGATCAGAGTTGAAGAGTATGGTGCTTCAGAGGACCAGGAGGATCGATGTTTCGGTCAAAAGCCCTTCATCAGGAATGAGGTTGTCAGGAGAGATGGGGGTGGGGGTGGGGGGTAAGTGCGGGAGAAAGGTATAACAGGGAAGGGAGGGTGAGCTGGACTCTTGCCTTCCTGTGCCTGAACATACTACTCTTTCAGGGGAAGTGTGTGAAATGATCCCATGCTACACTGTACAAACATTGTCCACTCAAGTACAGGCAGCACAGTGGCTCAGTGGTTAGCACTGCTTCCTCACAGTGTTAGGGACCCAGGTTCGATTCTACCTTCGGGCAACTGTCTGTGTGGAGTTTGCACATTCTCCCTGTGTCTGCATGGATTTAATCTGGATGCTCTGGTTTCCTTCCACAGCCTAAAGATGTCCACATTAGATGGATTAGCCATGCCAAATTACCCATAGTGTCAGGGATGTGCAGGCTGGGCAGGTTAGCCATGGTAAATGCAGGGTTTCAGGCATAGTGTAGGGGGTGGGTCTGGGTGGGTCTGGGTGGGTTCTCTTCAGAGTCAGTCTGCACTCAGTACTAATCCTGCAGATAGCTCTTGTTGACACCTTGAGGCATGTTCAAATTAGGAGTCGATAAAGTGTGGTGCTGGAAAAAGCACAGCAGGTCAAGCAGCATCCCAGGATGAGGAGATTCGATGCTTTGAGCAGGACCCTCCATCAGGAATGGGGAGGGGAAAGGAGACTGAGAAATAAATGGGTTGCGGCTGGGGGAAACGTAGGTGGATGATGATAGGTGAATGCAGGTAGGAGGTTGGTTTGTGCAAGAGATGCTCCCTGAACCATTCTGCGAGTTTGCACTCAGTCTCTCCAACGTAGAGGAGACCACATTGGGAGCACCAGATGCAGTAAATGCAGGTTCGAGATTATGCTCCCCATCACCGCCCTCTCCACACTCAGCACCCACCTCTGCCACCACAAGATGTGCAAAACCTGTGCCCGCACCTGCGCCCTCCTCACCTCTGTCCAAGGCCCCAAAGGATCATTCCAAATCCGGCAAAGATTTACTTGCATCTCTTCGAACCTCATTTACTGCATCCACTGCTTTTGATTTGGTCTCCTCAACATCAGACAGACCGAGCACAAACCCGCAGAGTAGTTCAGGAGACATCTCTGGTATGTACACACCAACCAATCCCACCTTCCTATGGCCATCTATTTCAACACCCCCTCCCATTCCACCAATGGCATGTCCATTCTGGGCCTCCTCCACTGCCTACATAAGGCCACCCACAAGCCAGGGGAGGACCACCTCATCTTCCACCTCAGGAGCCTGCAACCACATGCCCTCAATGTTGAATTCACCAGTTTCCAAATTTCCACTTCCCACTCCATCCTAGATCTAACTCTCCAACTCTGCACTGCCCCCTTGACCTGACATATGCGTCCATCTCCCTTCCCACCTATCTGTTTCATCCTTCCTACTGGCCTATCACCATCACCTCCTACCTGCATCCACCTATCACCATCCCACCTATCTTCCCCCAGCCCAACACTCTTACCCCTATTTGTTTCCCAGCCCCCTTCCTCTTCCCCAATCCTGATGAAGGGTCCTACCTGAGGCGCTGACTCTGCTGCTCCTTGATGTTGCCTGACCTGCTGTGCTATTCCAGAGTCACACGTTGTCTGACTCTCCAGCATCTGCAGTCCTCACTCTCTTCAAATAGTGTGTCAGTAATTGTGGCCAAATTTGATTGTAAAACCAGACTTTCAAACTGGCATGCCTTATTAGCACAGTACCCCATACCTTTCACCAAAATAACCTCAGCAGACTTTGATTTCAGTGCCACTATTCATGAAATTACGCAGTGACAGATCTGACAGTTTAATTACCACTTAATGTGCTTTTACACATCAAATACATCGTACTGCTTCAATCAAGATTCCCTGGAAAGGGAGCAGAGGCTGCAGGAATAAAGAAGTAAAGACATTATTTCCAAGTATCTGTTAATAATCTGAAAGCAAAAGGCAGCTGCATTTACGATTTTTTATTTACATATTAGTGAATGTTGATGAGGGTGAAAATTATGAAACGGGTTTCTCTTCATATTTTAATGTGTCATCGAGCAAACGGCAGCTTTTACAGTTATTATCTTTTGTGATAACCACTGTTTGAGAATATGCTGTAACAGAGAGACCACAGCATTGTCCTGTTTCATTAAGAGATGTAGGAGAAAGTGAGGACTGCAGATGCTGGAGATCAGAGCCGAAAAATGTGTTGCTGGAAAAACGCAGCAGTTCAGGCAGCATCCAAGGAGCAGGAGAATCAACATTTCGGGCATAAGCCCTTCTTCAGGCTTATGCCCAAAACGTCGATTCTCCTGCTTCTTGGATGCGGCCTGACCTGCTGTGCTTTTCCAGCAACACATTTTTCAGCTCATTAAGAGATGTAGTTCTCTCCAGGTTACAGATTCTCACGCTCCACTGCCCAGTGAGACAGACAGTTTCTCTGTGCTCATCCAATTCCCTCCTGAATCATTTGCAGGACCATTCTGTGCGCTACCAATGAGATGATGCTCCATGGCATTAACCAGAACATTGAGCACATGGCATGTGAGTAGACTGGAGCTGTTTATTGTTCTGATTATTCTTCAAAGGCAGAGCAGTACTAACAATATCAGGCATTTTGTAAAACTGAATCATCTAGTTACATTTATTCAGATGGAACATTACACAGAAATGTGAATATGTACAAGAATCTGCTTTAATGATGACTGTGGTATAACTGTTAGCCATGGACTTGAATTTCCTTCAAAATAAGGATCTTTTTTGTCTGTGCTGGGAGGCTATTTGAAGCCTTGGTTCAATATCTCATCTGAAACGTTGGGATCGCTTCCTGTTGGAGAAATCTTAAAACTTTTTTTCTGCAGTACAGCAATTCATTAACACTGACCCTTCAATAGTGAAGAGTTCCCGCAGACCCCGCATCTGTGTGGGTTTCCTCTGGGTGCTCCGGTTTCCTCCCACAGTCCAAAGATGTGCAGGTTAGGTGGATTGGTCATGCTAAATTACCCATAGTGTTCAAGGAGGTATAGGCAAGGTGGATTAACCATGGGAAATGTAGGGATACAGGGATAGGGTAGATGGCGGGTCTGGGTTGGATGCTCTCTGGAGGGAGATGTATTCTTGATGGGCTGAATGGCCTGATTCTACACTGTAGGGATTCTATGATCTACAATCCACTGACTCTCCAGGGCAGACAATGGCCCAGACATTTTATTGCTAAACAATGAATCCTAAACTCAGCTAATATTCAGAGGACCCAGCCTCAATTCCCAACATAGCAGGGAGTTGAATTTGAATTCAATTAAAAAAATCTAGAAATGAGAATCTACTGATGACCAGGAATCCACTGTCAATTGTTGAGAAAAACCCATCTGGCTCACTAATCTCCTTCAGGGAAGGTTATCTGCCATCCTCACCCAGTCTGGCCTACATGTGACTGCAGACCCACAGGAATGTGGTTGACTCTTACCTGTCAGTAGTGCCTCTCTGAATTGGTTGACCAAGCCACTCAGTTTATCAATCGCTACAAAGCCTTGACAAAGAAATGCAAATGGACATTTCATCTGGCATCAGCCAAGGCACTAGAGAATACAATGGCACAAACAGTCCTGTTGATGCTCCAAATACTTTCTATGGAGGCTAGTGCTAATATTGGCAGTGCTGTCTCACAGACTAGTCAAGCTACACCTGACATAGTCATACTCACGGAACCATACATGACCATATTCCATAAACCACCAACCAGCACAGGGACTGTCATGGTTTACGAAGGCAGCTAACCACCACCTACTGAAGGGCAACAAAGGATGGGCAATGAATGCTGCCCCAGCCAGCAAAACCCACGTCCCATGAATGAATGAAAAATAATCAGTACTGGCCCTCTGACAGTGTGGCACTCCCTCAGTACTGGCCCACTGACAGCTCAGCACTCACAATACTTGTTCTCCAACTGTGCGAAGCTCTCTTCTTACTAGCCTTCCAATAATTCCCACTACGTCAGCACTGCCCTGGTAACAGCGCAGCCCTATCTCAGCATTACAACTCAAACAGAGCAATACTCCCTCCATGCTGCTGCTGTGAAGATGCAGTGCTCTCTCTTTGACAGTGTCAGCTGGGATCTGGATACAATTCTCAGGGGTGAGACTCACTCCTACTGCATCCTTACTCAGAGGTTAGCCTCAGGGCTGTCTACTGAGCTGGGCTGCTGGCTTCCTGATTCAAGGATTCCGTGTCAGAGGATGTCTCCGCTGGCAAGGCCTTCAATACCTGTGTGGAGGTAACAATCCATTTACAGGAAGAATGATGTGCGTTTATCTCACACCTTTCACAATCACCAGGTATCTCAAAGTGCTTCACTGCCAAATGAGCACTTTTCAAATGTAGTCACTTTTGCTCTGTACAGTAGCCATAGTCTTACCAGACAACAGGGCTGGCCTCACATTGGAGAGACAACTGCTGATGGTTTGACCTGAGGGTGACGACCCTCAAATGAGAGGAGAGTCCTTCACAGTTACCTCAGCTGAAGTTGGAATTGAACTCAAGCTGTTGGCATTATAAATCAGGCTTCCAGCCAACTGAGACAACCTACCGGCAAATAAATCAGACAAGTTGTGCACAGCAAGATCCCACAAGCAGCAATGTGCTAACCTTTGTTTTGGTTATGTTGATCGAGGAGGTAAGTATGAGCAAGCAACACTTGCCCCTTTGTGAAATTGTCCTTTGAGATCATTTATTTCCACCTCAGAGGGCAGGCTTGGTTTAACATCTCATTCAGTAGTCTTTCAGCTCTGACACTGCAACATTCCCCAGCATTGTACTCAACAGTCAGCTTTGCTTTTCTGTGCTCAAGGCCTGAAGTGGCATTAAGCGCTTCTCAGGTTTTGGTTCTGCTTCTGTGTCAAGCCCTGAGCAAATACCTATCCCACCGATGTCACACAAACAATCCTCTGGTGATGAATGAGTCTATTGAAAAAGATCTAAGAAGTCAGGAGAGAATCCGCCTGAAGCCTTGTTAGTGAACCTATCAATCCCTTTAGGATCGAGACAGGAGACGTTTCTGCCTTCACTCCTACTCCTGGGGCAGGAAAGTTTGACAATAATTACCTTTCTTCTGAGAAGGTAGAGTCTGTAAAAATGTGACGTTCATTCCAAGTTAGTGGAATGTGAGTGAAGAGATACTGCAGCCGATTATTAACTCTCGGCATGATGTAGTTTGCTTATGTCTTTGAGATTTTGTTCCACAGTGTGGAGAGAGAGAGAGGGAACAGTGGGGTTTGAACAGGGGCTCATTGACAAGTGTCGAGGTGCTGAACTTTGTGAGGAAACACAGCACCCAGTTTGTACATAGCAAGATCCCATGGTCACTTCTGCACAACCTCCTCTCCATTGTATACCGCCATGTCTCTTGAGATAAGGGGCAACATCTCCTTTAGCTTTCTGATTGCTATTCACAGCCAAATGTTAAAGTTTTCTCACATAGATAACAATTCCTATTGGTCCTCTATGATTCCTCACCATTAGGAAGGAGGGGCCACTCTTCATTAGACTAATATGGCTGTTACAGAGTATGATTTCTCTTTCATTCATTCTTGGGATGTGGCCGTCACTGGCTAGGCCATCTCTAATTGCTCAGAGGGCAGTTAAGAGTTATCTATGTTGCTGTGGGTCTGGAGTCACATGTAGGCCAGACTAGGTAAAACTGTAGATGCTAGAATCCAAAGTAGACAGACAGGAGGCTGGAAGAACACAGCAAGCCAGGCAGCATCAGGAGGTGAGGAAGTCGACATTTCAGGTATAATTCTTCTTCAGGACTGAGGGTGGGTGGAGGGGGAACTGCATATAAAGGGGGTGGTGAGGGCAGGGTGTTGAAATGGGGATAGGTGAGGGCAGGAAGAGGGTATGACCTGGGCTTGGTCAATGGGAGGGATGAATCCAGTTGGTTGCAGGGAGCAGTGGAAGGGAGGGGGAGTGGCTGGGAAGGGAGTCGGGCGATGGGAAGGGAGGTTATTTGAAATTGGAGAGTTCAATGTTGAGTCTTCCAGGCTGTAGGCGGAAGATGAGGTGTTGTTCCTCCAATTTGCGTTGTGGTTCATTTTGGCAATTTGGGGGAATTAAAATGGGCAGTGACTGCGAGGTCAAGTCAGCCCTGTGGGCCCGGCTGCAATGCTTGGTGAGCCATTCCCTAAGTTTACGTTCCGTCACCCTGATGTAGAGAAGACCATGTCAGCAGCACATGATGCAGTAAACTAGGTTGGAAGAGAGTCAAGACTGTGGTGCTGGAAAAGCACAGCAGGTCAGGCAGCATCCGAGGAGCAGGAGAATCGATATTTGGGACAAAAGCCCGCCATCAGGCTGAAGAACCTGAAGGGCTTTTGCCTGAAATGTCGATTCTCCTGCTCCTCCGAGGCTGCCTGACCTGCTCTGTTTTTCTAGCACCACACTCTCGACTCTGATCTCCAGCATCTGAGATTGGAATAGAGGTAGATGAATGTCTGTCTCACCTGGGTGTGGGGGGAGCCACACCCCACATCCATCCCCAGCCCTAAAACGGTTACACCTGAAGCATCGACTTCTCCACCTCCTGATGATGCCTGGCTTACTATGTTCTTCCAGCCTCCTGCTTGTCTAGACTGGATAAGGATGACAACTTCCTTCCCTCAAGGACATGAGTGAACCAGATGGGTTTTTCTGACAATTGACAATGGGCTCATGGTCATCATTAGATTCTTAGTTCCAGATTTTGTTTCAAAGGTTGAATTCAAATTCCACCATCTGCCATGGCAGGATTTGTACTTAGGTCCCCAGAACATTATATTGACAGTCGAGCTACAATACCATTGGCCATCACTTCCCCTTGCATCACACTTGAACCTTTTAGAGAGAGAGAGAGCAAGTGGCAAAACCTCCACTCCAATCACTGATCGGTGATTTCTAGTGTCCTTAACTCTGAGCCAGGAGGTCCTGTTTCGTGTCCCACTTGCTCTCGGAGTGTGTTGAAATGTATCTCAACACGTTGTTGAAGAAGATCTACAGTGGTCTCCGCTTGGGACTGATGGGGTTGGTGCTAACAGTGATGCATTTTGTGGTGGAATAGCTGGACACATTCACTGGCCGGTCTCGTTTTGGTCAGATAGTGGAGGATGGCCTATGCCTGGGTCAAATGTATGCCTGCACCAGCCAGTCCCCTGTTATAGATGCTGTTAATGTGAAGTGGTATAGGCCAGTGCAGGCCATTTCGAGCCCAGGATAACAGTGAAATGCTGCACCCAGTGTACACAACTCTCCTGGTCTCCACGATTTCAATGCGCCAAAGGGGCTGGCGCGATGTCCTGATAGACCGAAATCAGGAACCTGCATTCCTACGGTGCCCATCAACCCCTCCTGGTATCCCCAAAACACTCTATGGCCCATGGATCATTTCTGAAGTGCTGTCACTGCTATAACTTTGGAAACCACTTCTGCACAGCAAGATCCCACAATACAGCAGGTAATCTGGTTCCAGTTGCCGTGGGTTGAAGAATTAAATATGGCCAAGAAACTGGTAGCTGGCATTCTCTGCCATCTTACAGCGTGGCCAACACTGAAAACGAACCCAGATGTGGCCAGTGGTGGCAGGATTTGGGTGGGAGTGGGTGCAAGACAATCGTATTGAACAGTGGAGCAGGCTCAGGGGCCTACCTTTGGTCTGCCTGCTCACACGAGGGTGGTTTCTGCACTCGCACCAAGTACTGGGCTGTGACCACAGAGTTACGGTGGACCCTCACTGGAGGGGTCGTGTTTTTGGGTGAAACCCGTGGGGTGACAGGGGTCACTGTATAGATACATCACAGGGAGCATGCAGAGCAGGGTGGGTTGGCAGCTGCACAGATCTGATCGACGTGTGAGGAGTTGTGATAAAATCCATGAATTATGCAGGATGTTTTATAGCTCACGTCCTGAGCTCAGTCATTCCAACCTGAAATGGAAGAAGTCGAGGGAACTGTTAGCATCACTGGTTTCTGAAGCATCCCTCTAAGGATCTGCGCACATTTGTAATTTCAGCAATTATCAGAATTAACCTCACTATAGGAAACGTGTATGAGCAGAACTCAGCTATTTGATCATTAAAGCCACCACAGTTGGAGCCAAGTAATATCTGCTAAATATTCAATTGAAAACTCTGCCTTATTTTCAAACTCCCCCCGTGACTTGACTTCCTATAACACATAATCTTAGCTCTCTTCTTTCCGGCTTAAAGGTCAGAGTTCAAACACTGAAGGAAAAAGGCTTGCATTTATATAGCATCCTTCAACGCATCCCGACTATTGTTTTACAACATACGAACTGCAGTTACTTTTGTAACAGAGAAAAAGAATCAACAAATTTGCTTGAAACAAGCTCCCACAAATCGTGAAAAGATATTGATCAGACAATATGTTTTTTGTTAAGTTGGTCTTTAATGAAATTTGTTGAGGGATAAACATTAATGAGAACATCCCTGCTTTTTTTTTCCAAATAGAAACTATGTTTACTTTTAATTCACCAGAAGGGAAGATAGAGCCTCATTTTAATCTCTCATTGAAAACTGGCTCCTCTGACGGTGTAATGCTCCTTTAGTACTGTGTCAAGAATATGACACTGGAAAAGCACAGCAGGCCAGGCAAGATCCGAGGAGCAGGAGAATCAATGTCTCAGGCATAAGCCCTTCATCAGAAATGAGGTTTGTAGGCCGGAGGGGGTGCTGAGAATTAAATGGGGGAGGTGGGGCTGGGGGGAAGGTAGCTGACTATGTGATAGGTAGATGAAGGTGGCGGTGGGGGGGGATGGTGACAGGTTGGAGGGGAGGGTGGACTGGATAGGTGGGAAAGACAATGGACAGGTCAAGACAACAGTGTCGAGTTGGAGGTTTGGGACTGGGATAAGTTGGGGGGAGAAGTTGGGGAAACTGGTGAAATCCTGTGAGGTTGCAGGGTCCCAAGGCAGAAGATGAGGCACTCTTTCTTCATGCGTCAGGGTTGAGGTTTGGCAATGGAGGAGGCCCAGAACCTGCATGTCCTTGGTGGAGTTGGAGGGGGATTTGAAGTGTTCAGCCATGGGGCAGTGCGGTTAGTTGGTGCGGGTTCTCTGAAATGATCTGCAAGTTGCCGTCCTGTCTCCCCAATGTAGAGGAGATCACATTGGGTGCAACGGATACAATAGATGACATTTGTGGAAGTACGGGTAAATTTCTGTCAGATGTGGAAGGATCGTTTGTGGCCTTGGGCGGAGGTGAGGAGGGAGGTGTGGGCACAAGGTTTGCAATTTGTGCAGTGGAGGGGGAGACACTGGGAGTGGGGTGTGGACTAGTGGGAGGCGTGGATCTGACAAGGGAATCGCGGAGGGATTGGTCTCTCTGGAACACTGATAGGGGTGGGGAGAGTTTACATCCCTAGTGGTGGGGTCTGTTACTGGGTGGTGGAGGTGGCAGAGGATGATGCGATGAATAAGGAGGTTGGTGGGGTGGAAGGTGAGGACCAGGGGGGTTCTGTCCTTGTTGCGTTAGGAGGGGTGGGTTTCAAAGGGTGGAGTTGTGGGAAGTAGAGGAGATGCGCTGGAGAGCATCGTTGACCATATGGGAGGGGAATTTGTGGTCTTTGAAGAAGGAGGCCATCTGGAATGTTCTATGGTGGAATTGGTCATCCTGGGAACATATGTGGCTGAGGCGGAGGAATTGGGAATAAGGGGTGGCATTTTTACAGGAGGGAGGGTGGGATGAGGCATAGTCTAGGTAGCTGTCGGAGTCGGTGGGTTTGGAGTAGATGTCCATGGTTAGTCGGTCACTGGAGATGGAGATGGAGAGGTCCAGGAAGGGGAGGGAGATGTCCGAGATGGTCCAGGTGAATTTGAGGTCAGGGTGAAAGGCGTTGATAAACTGTTCAACCTCCTCATGGGAGCATGAGGTGGTGCCGATACAGTCATCGATTTAGCAGAGGAAAAGGTGGGGAATGGTACCAGTGTAGCTGCAGAAGATGGACTGTTCCACATACTGAACAAAGAGACAGACATAGCTGAGGTCCATGCAGGTGCCCATGGCTATCCATTTGGTTTGGAGGAAGTGGGAGGATTGGAAGGGGAAGTTGTAAAGGGTGAAGATCAGTTCGGGGAAGTGTGTCTTTGACAATGTCACGCTCCCTTAGTACTGGCCCTCTGACAATGCAACACTCCCATTGTATTGCCTTTCTGACAATGCTCCTTCGGTTCTGCCCCTCCAGTAGTACAACACTTTCCGTTGACAGTGCAAATACCCTCAGTAATCCCTCTCTGACAATGCAGCAATCCCCTCTGAGGTGCAATGCTTCCTCTCTATTGACCCCCAATAGTGGGACAAAGTGAGGACTGCAGATGCCGGAGATCAGAGTCAAAACGTGTGGTGCTGGAAAAGTACAGCTGGTCAGTCAGCAACCAAGGAACAGGGGGATCGACGTTTCGAGTATAAGCTCTTCATCAGGAATAGTGCTGGGCTCTGACAATAATGGCTCTCTTACGGAGAGTCCCTCCCTCATTATTGTTCTTTCAACAGTGCAGCACTGCCCCTCTGACAGTGCAGCACACTCTTAGTTGTGCACCAAGAACACCTGGTGATATTATATGCTCAAGCATCTCAAATGGGGCTTGAATCCATGACCTGCTGACTCAGTGGTGTGTGTATTACTCACTGTGCCACTGCTGACATTCAGACAGTCAACAGCAACCAATCTTGGTCTGTATGCCAATTCCTATTGCCTCCTTCATTGACAAAGCTTGCCAAAGGGGAATATCTATATGAGGAGCTGGAGCAGAGGGAGCTGCAGAGGTAGAAATCTGACCTGGTTGTAGTTATCTGTCTTAGTTCCTGATTCATTTTCTTTGGGATTAGCTGTGAGGTTTTGCTTTTCATGGGAAGCTGAGCTGGAATCAACGCCTCAGCTGACCTGAAATGTCAGGTCTCCACAGGAACATCTCCCTGCATTCAAATAAACTTTCTTCCAAACTGGCTGGAGATAAATATTTTAAATTGAATCTAATTTTTAAAAATTCAACACACAGAAATAGATTGCTTTGACAGTGCAATTCTGTTGATCTACTATTCTCTGAGTCTGCACTTTGAATGAATGTTGAAGATCAGTGTAAAATTGCCTCTTTGTGGAGCCTAATGGAGATGGAGAGGTCCAGGAAGGGGAGCGAGGTGTCAGAGATGGTCCAGGTAAATTTAAGGTCAGGGTGGAATGTGTTGGTGAAGTTGATGAATTGCTCAACCTCCTCGCGGGAGCATGAGGTGGCGCCAATGCAGTCATCAATGTAGCGGAGGAAGAGGTGGGGGGTGGTGCCGGTGTAATTACGGAAGATCAACTGTTCTACATAGCCAACAATGAGAGAGGCATAGCTGGGGCCCATACGTGTGCCCATGGCTACGTCTTTGGTATGGAGGAAGTGGGAGGATTCAAAGGAGAAATTGTTAAGGGTGAGGACCAGTTCGGCCAAACTGCTGTGCTCTTCCAGCACCACTAATCCAGTATTTGGTTTTCAGCATCTGCAGTCATTGTTTTTACCTCTTTGTGGAGCCTCTTAGACAGGGTTAAGAGAAATTAGCTCAGTTTTAACATAGGTTCCTTACGATCTTGCTGGAAAGGTTCGAAAGTGAAATCTGCCTTTCTGTTGAAGTTGGAAATTCGACTGATTAAAAGTTCGTTCTTTGGGCCGGGGCATTGTTGAAACTCTTAGTATTTATTGCCCAATGGCAGTCTTCACTGGGAAAAGGCTGTTAGACTTTTCTTTTGAATCATTCCTTGCGGTTTCTATATAAACTAAAAATTTCATAAGACCACTTCCTGGGGCAGCAAAATAAATATCAATGAGAATTCGTTATCTCGTCATTACTCAAAGTGTTTGCATGACACCATTTCTGGATGCTGTGAAATTGGACACTGAAAACTACATTTTTAAAAATATCATAGATTCCCTACAGTGTGGAAGCAAGCCATTCAGTGTATCGAGTCCACACAGACCCTTTGAAGAGCATCTCACCTAGACCAATCCCATCCCTCTAACCCTGCATTTCTCGTGGATTATCTGACTACCCTGCACATCCCTGGACACTAGGGCAATTTAGCATGGCCAATCCACCTACCCTGCACATCTTTGGACAATGGGAGGAAATTGGAACACCCAGAGGAAACACACGCAGACACAAGGAGAATGTGCAAACTCCACACAGACAGTTGCCTGAGGTTGGAATCGAACTTAGGTTCCTGGCGCTGTGAGGCAGCAGTGCTAACCGCTGAGCCATCCCATGAAAGGGAAGTACAAAATCATATATCAATGAAGGAGGATGTCCAATGTTTCCTCTACTGCGTTTGTCTTAAGAAGGTAATAAGTAGGTATATGAGTAGGGCATTCAGCACTTCCAGCCTGAGCTGTCATTCAATAAGATCATGACTGATCCAATGTGGACTTAACTGCACTCTCTTGCCTCTCCCCCATAATCCTTAACTCCCTTATCAATCAAAAATCTGTCCTACTCAACCTTAACTATATGCAGTGACTCAGCCTCCATCTCTCACTGACATTAACAGCCCTCCCTGAGAACTTGTCCACATCTCCATTTTAAATATGCAACCCTGAATCGTGGTCTTGCATTGACTCCGTAGCCCTGCAAACATTCTTTTTCAAGTATTTATTTCTTCTGGAAGTTATTGTAGAGCAGTGTTTTGTTTATTTTAAATGAAAAAGGGTGGTGCATTTTTTAAGCAGGTTATGATCTGAAATGTACTACCCGAAAGGCTGGTGGCAACAGATTCAATAACAACTTTTGAAACGGAATTAGATAATGACTTAAACAGAGGGATAGGAACAAGAGTAGACCATTCAGCCCCTCGAGCCTGTTCTATCATTTAGTGACATGGTGGCTGATCTGTGGCCTAACTTCATTAGGCCTTTGGTCCATATCCTTCCATTCCTTTGCCCATCAAAAGATGATCTGTATCAGACTTAAAACTGGTCTAGCATCAAGTCCAGTTTGTACAACAGAGACCCGAACCTCCCTTTGTGATAGAAGCGACTCCTAACATCTCTCCTGAACAGACTAGCCCTAACTCTCAGAGTATGCCCCATTATTTTAGGGTTCTCAGCTAATGGAAATAGTTTATCTTTATCTACCCTGTGCTTTCCCCTTAATATCTTGGATACTTCAATCAGATCACCCCTTAACTGTCTAAATTCTAGAGAAATCAGACCTTATTTGTATAATCTTTCCTCATAACCCCTTGAGTCCAGGTACAGGTCATTCTGCTATAACATGTGTTTTGTTAATGCAAATTTGTTTTTATGCAATTGACAAATTGGGGTCACCGTTTCTAATGCTTGAACTTTTAAAGCGTGTATTGGTTATAGCATGATTCTGGTCCTACTCATTTAAATGGGGTTGCTATTATACCATTTTATTATAACGTGGGTTTGCGCGAGAATGGAACCACGGCGTTCTAGTGGAACTGACGATCATTCTTGTCAAACTACAATGCACTCCCTCCAAGGCCAATATACCCTTCCTTAGGTGTGGTGCCCAGATCTGCTCACAGTATTCCAAGTGGGATCTAACTAGGGATAGGAGAGAGCTGGGAGTGGAATAGAGTTGACTAGCCCTCTATAAAGACCTGCTGCTGTTGCAATGGGCGAATGCTTTTATCTGTGTTGTATTAGTCCAAGGTTGGTGTTTTAACATGGGGACCCAATAATTCTGAAGAGACATCAAAGTTTTGAGTGAAATGCTATCAATGGGAACAGATCCCAGTGCCCAGTGTGTGATCTCACTCATCTTTTGTCCATTGCTTTTACAATAGGCGTCTGCATTGTCTGTGAATCACTCATGGTTCCTAAAACTCCTAAATATGGAACCAGTGTCCACCCACGTTAGAGATCTCTGAATTCAAAAGCAGTACAAAAAAAACCATTAATTCTGGAGGATCTGTGCCCAATGGACAGCAACTTTCTCAATTACCGAGCTTTTGAGACAGTTAATGGCTCAATTTTGTTTTATCCAAAGAGACGGTTTCTGTGCTTCTGCGTTATGTCTTTTATTTCAATCTCTGTATAAAGAGGTAGCCAGATTACAATCGTTGGAAGAGAGAGTAGAAATACAGAATAAAACCACAGACGTGGTTAAAAGCTCCCTTTTAATTGGAACCCCGCCCTCCTCTCCCTCTCTCTAAAAGCTTAGGAGTAGCAATTTATTTAATCAGAAAGCTACAGAGCAGCTCTAGAGGCTGGATGGAGACCGCACTGAGTGTTAGACACGCTTCTCCCGCAGCCCATTGTAAGGCTTAAAAAAATATGTATAGAAGGAGGAACAACTAGGACGTTTCAGCATCTATGCGAAGATGTTTTATTTTTAATTGTGGTTGGGACTGGGACTCTGTAAATGAGCTGTTTAATAACTCTACTCTCGCCCAGTCCCTGCTCGCTGGATTTGTGTGTCTGACACCGCCAGTTCTCCAAACCCTCCTGGTGCAGGAGCGGGGATGAAGCAGCCCTGATGTCCACTTGGCCGGAGACAGGGTATCGGTAAGGAATTTCACTGGTCAGTTGCAAATAGGCGGTTACTGCTGAGGAGCTGTGTACAGTAAGTAATATGTTGCCAGTTTTGACTCGCGTGCGGTGTATTAGGAGCCCGTGTGTGCTGAATACCTGACAGTGGTCAGTGTGCACTTGTCACTGGAAGGTGGGTTCCCTGCTCACCTTCAGTTTAGACCGTTGGACTATCCCATCACATCTATCTGCAGCGGCTGAACTTAGGTAAAGTTTGCCCGGGTTTGCAAGTGGAAGTTGAGTGGGGCTGCAGAGACTGCAGTTAAAATAAAGCCAAACTTTACGGTAATAATGAGATGAGAGTGGCTGTTTCCGAAGATGTTGCTGCTCAGAACTCGTCAGCTCTTCCTCTTTGACTGGCTCGCTGATCCAAAACGGACCCTTTCATTGTCAGCTGAGATCCCTGCAGTGAGCTGCTTGGTGTTGAGCCCCTGGTCCCGGCTCCTGGTCCCGCCCACTGAATTGCACTGCCCAAGTTTCCACAGCCTTGGAACCTCAGTCACTGCAGGAAAGGAGAGGATTGTGGGATAGAAAGAGGCCACTTCAGCCCCTCCAACTATATCCCCATACAGCTGGGATCATAGTGACTCTTCATTGTCTCTCCATCCCTGTCCGCTTTGGTTCTGCACCCAACAAAATTCATGGCTCTCAGTTTCACTTCCATTGGCCTTATGATCCTCAGCAAGGGGAGGTGTCAGTCAAGTGGTCTTACCGCTGGACCAGAGACCCAGTTAAAGTTCTGGGACCTTGGTTCCAACCCACACAGCAGATGGTGGAATTTGAGTTCAAGAAAAAAACAAATCTGGAATTAAGAGCCTAATGATGACCATGAATCCATTGCCAGTTGTCAGGAAAATCCCATCTGGCTGACTAATCTCTTTTAGGGAAGGAAACTGCCATCCTTACTTGATCTGGCCTCCATGTGACTCCAGACCCATAGTGATGCAATTGGCTCTTAACTGCCCTCTGCATAATTAGGGATGAGCAATAAATGCTAATGTAGCCAGTGATCCTGTAAATGAGTAATAAAGCAACTTGAGGTCGTGGGGAGAGATTTACAAATCAATGCTACCCTTTAGATGAAGACATGTTTTTTACCATTACAACTGAAAGGCTAACTTCTCAATTTAAGGTTATGTCCCCCATTTTCTGTACTCCAACCCTCACAGAGAACTGCAGGCTGGGATGTAATGAGACAGTATCTGAATTTAAAGTGAGGCATAGTACCTTCACTTTGTCTTTTGCAGAGCTCTGCTTAATTGTTTCCTGTCTGCTTGGCAATCAATCTCTATCATTTCTTGGTCCTCTTCACAGAATCAGCTTTCCAGATCTTACTCTTTAATCCCTTCCTAAACTTTTATCAGCTCAAGCACCTCTCTATCTTGATCCCTCTTTCTCTCCCTGTCTTTCGCCTCCTTCATTCCTTATCGCTCCTTCATCTGAAAAGGAGCAGCATGCTGGGTAGTGGGGTGAGGTTGTGGGAATGGTTCCAGGTGAGCTGTTCATTTGGACGGCCATTGCAGACATGATGGACCAAACAGAGTGCTTCTGCAATCTAAAGGTCCTGTGATCCTATGATCACTTCTATCATTATTTCCATTATCCATTGAGGTTGTTGACAACGTCATTATTTCTTACTCATTTGTCTCCTCCAGCTTCTGTCAGAGCTAGTTTCTGAGCTGTGGGCTCACTGTTATCTCTGGGTTCGGCACCCACCTTGTTTGTTGGATGGAATGTGGGGCCCCAGAAAAGCTTCACTCCATTCAGGTCCAACACACCCAGTGATAGGGGAAGGGGTGTCCTTACTTTTTATTCTGTTTAGTTAATGGATTCATGAGCATTTTTTGCTCATGTCTAACCTCCCTCAAACCATTTTCAGAGTGCTATCGAGAGCCAACCACCTTTCTTTGGAGTCACATAGGCCAGACTGAGTAATCGCGGACTCCCTGCAGTGTGGAAACAGGCCCTTCGGCCCAACCAGTCCACACTGACCCTCCGAAGAGTAACCCACCCAGACCCATTCCCCTACCCTATTACTCTACATTTACCCATAACAAATGCACCAAACCTACACTTCCCGAAACAGTATGGGCAATTTAGCATGGCCAATTCACCTAACCTGCACATCTTTGGATTGTGGGAGGAAACCCACGCAGACACGGGGAGAACGTGCATGCAGCCAGTCACCCGAGGCTGAAATCGAACCTGGGTTCCTGGCGTTGTGGGGAAATGGTGCTATCCACTGAGCCACTGTGTCACTCATGGCTGTAGGCTTCCTTCCATTAGTGAATCAGATAGGCTTTTATTTTACCATTAGCCAATGTAATTGTCATGGTCACCGCCCCTTGATTTGAGGTTTTTTTTGACTGCATTTACAATAATTACATTTCACCAGCTGTCATTGTGGGATTTGAACAATTGCCCCTGGATCAGTACCACAGGCTTATAGATCAATAGTGTCAGACAGTTCATCAACCTATGAATCTTTGCACTAATTTCTACTGTACTACAAGGCAGAAAAGCAAAGATACCCAACGATAATTATTGAATTGTTGAACGGAGGATTGTACATGGTTTAGGTTGAAGTTCAGTGTTCCCTCTGGAATCTAAACCTTTTATTCTTGACTAGAACTTTATTGCACCATCACTGTTGCCAACTCCTTTGCAGAGATTTCTTTTACAGAACAACTAAGATTGTTAAGGTTAGAAATGGACTGCCTGGGAGAGTGGTGCAGGTGGATTCCACAGGGGGCTTCAAAAGAGAGTGGGATATATATTTGAAAGTGATGAAAATTGAAAGTGATGATATGGAGAGAGGGCTGAAGAGTGGGGTGAGCTGGTTAGCTCTGCTGGGAGCCATACAGACCTGTTGGGTGGAATGGTCTCCTTACGTACTGTAAAATGTAATGATTCTATAGTCATTAACCTCTGTTTGTGCCATTAATTGATTTGTTTTCTTCTGAATACTGCGCACATTCGAATAAAGCACTGTTAATTTCTCAAATCTTCTCCAAACTCGCAAAGAGCTATTAATTTAGCCTTTTGCCATTCTCCCCAACTCCCTCCCTCCACCTTATTTGTTTCTTTTCTTTCTGTTTGCATGCAAAGCCTTTCATATGTACCCAGACTGTCATCATCTAAGCAGATGCCCTGCAATGCTGCCCTGTCCTTTCAAAGACCAAAGAACAGTATAGTACAGGAACAGGCCCTTTGGCCCACCAAGACTGCTGACTGTGCGGCTATAAACCTTTTGCCTCTATGTGGTCTGTATCCCTTTGTCTATTCATGTATCGGTCAAGATGCCTCTTAAACATTGCTATTGTATCTGCCTTCACCACCTCCTCTGGCAGCACATTCCAGGCACTTACCACCCTCTGTGTGTAAAAAAACTCGCCTCTCACGTATCCTTTAAACTTATCCCTTTTTACCTATATCACCTAGTAATTGAAATTTCTACTCTGGGAAAAAGACTATTCATTCTATTTGTACGTCTCATAATTTTTGTAAACGTCTGTCAGGTCACCTCTCATCATTTAAAGTTCATGTAGGGAAAAAAAAAGAAGTTTGTCCAATCTCACTCCATGGCTAATATTATCCAAACTAAGCAGCACTCTGGAAAACTGTTTCAGTACTCTCTCCAAAGCCTCCACATCCCTCTGGTAGCGTGGTAATCAGAACGGTACATCAAATGTGGCCTCACTGAAGTTCTATACAGCTGCAACATGACTTGCCAGTTTTAATACTCTGCACCCTGACTGATGAAGGCAAACATACCATAACCTTTCTCTCAATTCTTCTCTATGTTGAAGCTAGTTAAGGTTCTGCCAGTTACTGTATACTTCCCTCCTGCATGAGATCTTCAAAACTGAATTACCTTGCATGAGTCCAGATTAAACTCCATCTGCCATTTCTCTGCCCAAGTCTCCAGACTATCTACAGAGGAACCTCGACTATCTGAACAAGATGGGCAGGCACCATTTCATTCAGATAATTGATTATTCGGTAAATTGATTCAATACCTTTTGCTCTGGGGCTCGGAGTTTTCTGTAAACTCTGCTCCCTGTTCAGGAGATAAGGCAGCATCACAGGGGGTGTGAGACCCCGCTTCTGCCCACACCCCAAACCTGTCCAACACCACCCCCCCACCCCCTCACACACCCCAAACCCATCCAGCACCACACCCCCACCCCCCTCCACACCCCAACCCCGTCCAACACCAACCCCCCACCCCCTCTCACACCCCAAACCTGTCCAACACCACCCCCCACCCCCTCCCACACCCCAACCCCGTCCAACACCACAACCCCGACCCCCACCCACACCCCAACCCTGTCCGACACCACCACCCACCCCACCTACACCCCAACCTCATCCAACACTATCCCCCCGCCCACACACCCCTCTACCCCGTTCAACACCACCCCCCACCCCCTCCCATACCCAAACCACGTCCAACACCGCAACCCCCACGCCCTCCCACACCCCAACCCCGCCCACCACCACACATCCACCCCCTCCCACACCTCAACCCCATCCAACACTATCCCCCCGCCCACACACCCCTCTACCCCGTCCAACACCACCACCCACCCCCTCCCACACCCCAACCCCGTCCAACACCACAACCCCCACCCCCACCTACACCCCAACCTCATCCAACACTATCCCCCCGCCCACACACCCCTCTACCCCGTCCAACACCACCACCCACCCCCTCCCACACACCAACCACGTCCAACACCACAACCCCCACGCCCTCCCACACCCCAACCCCATCCAACACCACAACCCCCACGCCCTCCCACACCTCAACCCCATCCAACACCACCTCCCACCCCCTCCCACACCCCAACCCCATCCAACACCACACCCCAACCCCGTCCAACACCACAACCCCCAACCCCACCCACACCCCAACCCCATCCAACACCACCACTCCACCCCCACCCATACCCCAACCTCGTCCGACACTATCCCCCCGCCCGCACACCCCTCAACCCCGTCCAACACCAAACCCCACACCTGCACGCTCCCAACCCCGTCCTACACCACCTCCCCACCCACACGCCCCCCAATTTCATCCAACACCACCACCCCCAACCCCTCCCACACCCCAATCCCGTCCAACACTACCCCTCACCCCCTCCCACACCCCAACCCCATTCAACACCACCCCCACCTCCTCCCACACCCCAACCCTGACCAACACCACCCCCCTCCCCCTCCCACACCCCAACCCCATTCAACACCACCCCCCACCTCCTCCCACACCCCCACCCCGACCAACACCACCCCCCTCCCCCTCCCACACCCCAATCCCGTCCAACACTACCCCTCACCCCCTCCCACACCCCCACCCCGACCAACACCACCCCCCTCCCCCTCCCACACCCCAACCCCGTCCAACACCACACATCAATCCCATCCAACACCACACCACCACCCTCTCCCACACCCCAACTGCATCCAAAGCCACCCCCCCACCCCTTCTCACACCCCAACCCTGTCCAACACCATCACCCCACACCCACCCACACCCCAACCTCGTCCAACACTATCCTCCCGTCTGCACACCTCTCAACCTCGTCCAACACCAAACCCCACACCTGCACGCCCCCCCAACCCCGTCCTACAACCCCCCACCCACACGCCCCCCAATGTCATCCAACACCACCACCCCCACCCCCTCCCACACCCCAACCCCGCCCAACACCATCCCCACCCCCTCCCACACCCCAACCCCATCCAACACTACCCCCACCCCCTCCCACACCCCAACCCCATCCAACACCACCCCCCACCCCCTCCCACACCCCAACCCCATCCAACACTACCCCCACCCCCTCCCACACCCCAACCCCATCCAACACCACCCCCCACCCCCACCCACACCCCAACCTCATCCAACATTATCCCCCCACCCGCACACCCCTCAACCCCGTCCAACACCGCCCCCACCCCCTCCCATACCCCAACCACGTCCAACACTACCCCCCAGCCCCTCCCACACCCCAACCCCGCCCAACACCACGCCCCCACCACCTCCCACACCCCAACCCTGTCCAGCACCATCCCCCCGCCCACCCACCAACCAGCCCCGTCCAACACCACCACCCTACCCCCCCACCGCCAACCCTGTCCAACACCACCTACAACCCTGTCCAACACCGTCTTCTGCCCGCGTGCCCACCCACCAACCCCATCCAACACCACCCCCCACCCATGCGCCCACCCACCAACCCCATCCAACATCAGCCTCCGCTCGCGCGCCCACCCCCAACACCGTCCAACACCCCCAACCCCGCACACACTTCCCCCAACCCCGTTCAACACCCCAAACCCTGCCCACATGCCCCCCAACCCTGTCCAACAACACCCCTCGGCCATACGACCCCAACCCCGTCCAACACCGCCCCCACCCACACGCTCCCACAACCCCATCCAACACCCCAATCCCTGCCCACATGCCCCCAACCCCGTCCAACACCACCATCCTCCCACATGCTCCCCCAACCCCGTCCAACACCACCCCTCTGCCCGTGTACCCATCCACCAACCACGTCCAACAGCCCCAACCCTGCCCACTCGACCCCAACCCCGTCCAACACCGCCCCCACCCACACGCCCTCACAACCCCGTCCAACACCGCCCCCCACCCCCACCCACACCCCAACCCCGTACAACACCACCACCTCACCCCCACCCATACCCCAACCACATCCAACACCACCCCCCAGCCGCTCCCACACCTCAACTCCGTCCAACACCACAACCCCTACCCCCCACACCCCACACCCCAACCCCATCCAACACCATCCCCCAACTCCTCCCACACCCCAACCCCAACCACTCCCTACCCCCTCCCACATCCCAACACCGTCCAACACCACACCCCCACCCCCACCCACATCCCAACCCCGTCCAACATCACCCCCCCAGCTGCTCCCACACCTCAACTCCGTCCAACACCACAACCCCTACCCCCCACACCCCAACCCCATCCAACACCACCCCCCACCTCCTCCCACACCCCAACCCCAACCACTCCCTACCCCCTCCCACATCCCAACACCGTCCAACACCACACCCCCACCCCCACCCACATCCCAACCCCGTCCAACATCACCCCCCCACCCCCTCCCACACTCCAAACCTGTCCATCACCGCCCCCACCCACAGGCCCCTACAATCCTGTCCAATACCGCTCCCCCAACCCCTCCTACACCCCAACCCCGTCCAACACCACCCCACCACCCCCTCCCACACCCCAACCCCATCCAACACTACCCCCAACCCCTCCCACACCCCAATCCCGTCCAACACTACCCCTCACCCCCTCCCACACCCCAACCCCATTCAACACCACCCCCACCTCCTCCCACACCCCAACCCTGACCAACACCACCCCCCACCACCCCCACACCCCAACCCTGTCCAACACCACACCCCCCACCCCCTCCTACACCCCAACCGCATCCAAAACCACATCCCCACCCCCTCCCACACCCCAACCCCGTCCAACACCACCACCCCAGCCCGTCCCACACCCCAACCCAGTCCAACACCACAACCCCTACCCTCTCCCACACCCCAACTGCATCCAAAACCACCCCCCCACCCCCTCCCACACCCCTCAACCCCGTCCAACACCAAACCCCACACCTGCACGCCCCCCAACCCTGTCCAACACCAACCACCACCCACACACCCCCCAACGTCATCCAACACCAACTCCCCCACCCGCACGCCCCCCAACCCAGTCCAACACCAACACCCCCACTCGCACGCCCCCCCAACCCCATCCAGCACCATCCCCCGCCCACCCACCCCCAATGCCGTCCAACACCACCTCCAATCCTGTCCAACACCGCTCTCTGCCCGCGCGCCCACCCACCAACCCCTTCCAACACCACCCCCCCGCCTGCGCACCCACTCACCAACCCCATCCAACACCACCCTCCGCCCGTGCGCCCACCCCCAACACCGTCCACACGCCCCCCAAACCCGTTCAACACCGCCCCCCCGCCCACACGCCCCCCAACCCAGTTCAACACCCCAAACCCCGCCCACATGCCCTCCAACCCCGTCCAACACCGCCCGCCACCCACATGCCCCCCAAACCACGTCCAACACCACCCCCAATCCCCTCCCACACCCTAACCCCATCCAACACCACCACCCCATCCCCTCCCACACCCCAACCCCATCCAACACCACCCCTCCACCCCATCCCATACCCCAACCCCATCCAACACCACCCCTCCACCCCATCCCATACCCCAACCCCATCCAACACCACCCCCACCCCCTTCCACACCGCAACCCCGTCCAACACTACCCCCCCACCTCCTCCCACACCACAACCCCGTCCAACACCACACCCCCACCCTCTCCCACACCCCAACCCCGTCCAACACCACAACCCCCATCCCCACCCACACCCCAACCTCGTCCAACACTATCCCCCACCCGCACACCTCTCAACCCTGTCCAACACCAAAGCCCACACCCGCGCGCTCTCCAAACCCGTCCAACACCCCACCCACATGCCCCCCAATGTTGTCCAATACCACACCCCCACCCCCTCCCATACCCCAACCCCGTCCAACATCACCCCCACCCCCTCCCACACCCCAACCCCATTCAACACCACCCCCACCCCCACCCACACCCCAACCGCATCCAACACCACCCCCCACCCACACGTCCCCAACCCCGTCCAACACCACCCCCCACCCCCACCCAAACCCCAACCCCGCCCAAAACCACCCACCCACCCACACGCCCCCAATGCCATCCAACACCAACCCCCCACCCGCACGCCCCCCAACTCCATCCAACACCAACCCCCCAACCCCCACGCCCCCCAATCCCATCCAACACCAACCCCCCCACCCGCATGCCCCCTACCCCGTCCAACACGGCTCCCCCAACCCACACGCCCCAACCCCGTTGAACACCAACCCCAACCTGCACACCCACACATCAACCCCATTCAACACCACCCACCAACCCCGTCTAATACCATCCTCCCGCCCACCCACCAACCAATCCCGTCCAACACCACCCCCTGCCCACCCACCCCCAACCCCGTCCAACACCACCTCCAACCCTGTCCAACAACGCCCCCTGCCCACGCGCCCACCCACCAACACCGTCCAACATCGCCCCCGCCCACGCGCCCATCCACCAACCCCGTCCAACACCACCTTCGCCCGCGCGCCCACCCCCAACCCCGTCCAACACCACCCCTCGCCCGTGCACCCATCCCAACCCCATCCAACTCCCCCAACCCCGCCCACATACCCCCAACCCCGTCCAACTCACCCCCCCGCCCATACGCCCCACAATCCTGTCCAACACCGCCCCCACCCGCCTGCACCCCAACCCCGTCCAACACCCCCAACCCCGCCCACATGCTCCCCAACCCCGTCCAACACCCCCCCATCCATATGCCCCCAACCCCGTCCAACACCGCCCCCCCGCCCACATGCCCCCACAATCCCGTCCAATACCCCCATCCCCGCCCACACACCCCCAGCCCCATCCAACACTGTCCCCAGCCCACACGCCTCCAGCCCCGTCCAACACCACCCCCCGCCCACATGCCCCCTAACCCCATCCAACGCCCCCAACCCTGCCCACACACCTCCCAACCCCGTCCAACACCGCCCTCAACCCTCACGCCCCCCCCACCTCGTCCAACACCACCCTCCATCCCCCTCCCGCTCCCCCAATCCTGTCCTATACCGCACCCGTCCGCTGCCCCCCCAGTCCTGTCCAGCACTGCCCCCCCCACTCCCCTCTTGCTCCCCCAACACCCACCCAACCCCTAACACTATCCAACACTGCACCCCACCCCCTCTGTGAAGCAGCCGGACAGGACTGCTGCTGCTACTGCCTTTTGGGGGGGGGGGGGTGAGTCTCCAAATAACACACACATGCACAACTTTTTACTGCAATTCTTTAACAGGTTCCACAATGCTGGAGAGATTTTCTGAGGAAGTGGGGTTTAGGGTACATGGTGGATGGTGTATCTTGGGAGGTGTATGTTGATATTCGAGTGCAGGTCAATATAAAAAGGAGGAAGTGTTGGTTGTTTTGAAAAACATTAAGGTAGATAAGTCCCCTGGACCTGATGGGATCTATCCCAGAATGCTGGTGGAGACAGGTGAGGAACTTGCTGGGGCCTTGTATGAAATCTCTCTCTCCTCCTTAGTCACAAGAGAGATCCCAGAGGACTGGAGAATAGACAAAGTTGTTCCTTTGTTTAAGAAATGCAACAGGGATAATCTGGAAATTTACAGGTCAGTGAGCCTTACCTCATTGGTAGAGAAATTATTGGAGGAGATTCTTCGGAATAGGGCCTTTGCAGGACCTCATCTGATTTCCTGCCTCTGTCATTGATACCAATATGGACCACAACCTTTGACTGCCCACCCTCCTCTTCAGAATATTCTGTACCCACTCAGACATGTCCTTGACTCTGGCACTAGAGGCCATACACCATGTTGAAGTCATCCATGCAGCCACAGGAAGGTCTATCTGTGCCCCTGCCTATCGTTATTGCTCACCTACACTTTGACCCTCCCTGCTGTATAACTGCACCAGTTGTGGTGCCACTGATCTCGTCGCTGCAGTTGCTTTCACCTGAGGGGCATCCTCCCAACAGTATCCACATGGTATACCTGTTTGAAAGGGACTCCTGCACTGCCTGTCCATACTTCCTGAAGTCTGCCATTTCAAATCTTTTTGACTAAATTGACCTTATCAAGTGCAGGAACCGTTTACACACGTTATCCACTCATCACCAAACTCAGGCCTTTCATCCCCACTCTCTATTCCCAGCAGACCAGACTACAAAAAGCAAGTACTTTACTTTATGTCTTTCAATTACTAATTCAGTCTGCAAATCTGGTTCCTGAGCAGCCAAGCCTAGGTCACTTTTTTGGTCATAATGTCAAGTCCAGAACTCCGCTAATAGATTCAAGAACAGCTTGTTCCCCGCTGTTATCAGACTTCTGAATGGATCTATCATAGTCGAGTTGATCTTTCTCTGCACCTTCTCTGTAGCTGTAACACTATATCTTGCATTCTCTTCTATTACCCTGATGTACTTATGTAAGATATGTTTTGTTTGGTGAATAAACAAAACAATACTTTTCCCTGTGTGTTGATATATGTGACAATAATAAATCAAATCAAATCATTCACTCTGACTGAGCCCGTTTCTCAAGTATTTATCCTCCTATTGGTATTTACCCTCAGGTTTGACCTCTTTTGCTCTGTTGCTGCCTCTGTTCCTGCTTGGACTGGCCTTTTGCTTCACAAGCCTATGTATTCTCTGTCCAAAACTACCCCTCACCTTGCTCCATCTAGTTTAAAGCCTTCTCTGCAGCCTAGTTATTCAATTTGTTCAAACATTGATCCCAGCATGTCTACAGGTGAAGCATATCTACTGGAATATTTCTTTTTTACTCAGTACTAGTGCCAAGCAACTGAACCTCATGCCTCCCAGATCAGTCTTTGATACAACCATTTATGTTCATCGAGGCCACTTTGCCCTTGACTCAGATAGCAATCCTGAGATTAGTACCTTTGAGTTGTGCTTTTTAAATTAGATCCGAATTCCTGAACATCTCTCAGCAGAACGTCCTTTTGAGTTCAATTAATGTTGTTGACAACTGAATCCTTTCACTTCCAATCTAAGTTCCTCTGCATCCCTGATGTGATGTCTTTAACCCTGACTTGGACAGGTAACAGAGACTTCAGGGATACCTGCTCCTGACTCCAGAGACCTTTAACTAACCCCAGTTTCACACTGTCCCCTGCTGACTGCATCCCCCACTTCAATGGCTCCCTGTACTACAGTACTACAGTCATTGTGTTCATCCTTCCTGCACCCTGCTTTCATCCCAATGTCTTTCCAGAGTCTAGGGATTGTTGACAATTGCTGGGATTGAGGCTCTTGAGAGCTTGGAACTTGATACTTGCCTCACCTGCAGTCTCATACTTCTGTCCCTGATCACAGACAAAATCTGAATGACCTGATATGGAGAGTTTGACTGCCTCTTGAAGCAAATTGTCCGGGTAACTTTCCCCGCCCACCCCCCCCCCCCCCCACCCCCCCCTTGATGTGGTGGAATGTCTACCGCTCAAACTATATCTCCAGAACTCGGGTCTGAAGTTGCTTGGGCTTAAACACTTGCTGCATCAATGTTCACTGTGGATCACCTCTGTATCCAGAAGCTTCAACATGCTGCAGCAGCAACACATCACCTATATAATTAATCACTGATATATCTCTGTTCTTTATATGTCATTGTAATTTTTTTTTACACTAGCATCAATCTTATACCTAATAGACTATTTTTAAAGAAAAGAAAGTAAAAGGCCAGGAACCTAAATGCAAACTGAAACCTTACTTTTACATCAAGTCGAGGAATGCTCACTGCTGAAAATGTGTTGCTGGAAAAGCGCAGCAGGTCAGGCAGCATCCAAGGAGCAGGAGAATCGACGTTTCGGGCATGAGCCCTTCTTCAGGAATCTGAAGAAGGGCTCATGCCCGAAACGTCGATTCTCCTGCTCCTTGGATGCTGCCTGACCTGCTGCGCTTTTCCAGCAACACATTTTCAGCTCCGATCTCCAGCATCTGCAGTCCTCACTTTCTCCTAGGAATACTCACTGATTCTACACACTCTCCCCTGCTACTTAACTCTTTGAGATGCTTAACCTCAGAACTCTATTGCAAGTTGTGCTATGTAGCACTAAGCTGTGCGTTTTTACATGCTGTCAACAAACAGGGATCTATCTGAGTCACTTAATGAGGATTCAGTTTCAGTTGATTCAATTAATCTACACTGCAAGCCTTGAAAGGAAAAGCCTGTTTCAGGCTAATATCCCCACAATTTAAACTGTAGATTTCAGCCAACTGCAACCGAAATTAGATTTGCACAAATTAAAGATTTAGACTTTCTTCATCAGAAAATGCAAACAGTCAATTGTAACTTGGGCTGAGTTTAACAAGCAATATTCACAGTGGAGTGACATAATGAGGAGCGAGGGTATGCACGTCTAGGGAGGGCTTTCTGCTGTTTACGGCAGAGAGTGCCAAGGGCCATTAAACAATCGAACCAGAATTGGAGATTTGAATTGCAATCAGCATCGGGATGCAGAAAGCTCAGAGAGTTGTAGGGCTGGACAATGCTACTATGGTCTGAAAGAGGTGCGATTCATGCATGTATTTCATAAACAAGGATGAGAATTACAAACCTGAGTGCAGATCACAGTGGTGATAACTGAGTTGGACTTGTTGGAAGTTAATCTCTTGGCAGAGGGTTTGGATAACGATGGAGGATGGAAAGTGGGAGAATAAGCAGGAGAGCTTCGGGAAAGTTTCAGGTTAGCAAAACCTTGATTGAGGATTCAGGAGCAGATCCTAATTGCAATGGATTCTGTAAAATTTTGCAGTTGCTGAAAGACGTTATAAATCATTTCAACTTTTTACAGTTTTGTGCACACTTTTTGGTCTCCTTGCTTGAGAAACGATGTACTAACACTGGAGCGGGTACAGAGGAGGTTCACTAGATTGTTTCTGGAGTTGAGAGGGTTGCTTTATGAGGATAGAGATTGAGTAGACTGGGACTATACTCATTGGTACTTAGAAGAACGAGGGGGCATCTTATAGAAACGCAGAAAATAATGAAGGGAATAGATAGGACAGAAGAAGGAAGGTTATTTCCACTGACAGCCTCAAATTAAGGGGAGCAGATTTAGGACTGAGTTGAGGAGGAACTTCACCCAAAGGGTTATGAATGTGTGGAATTCCCTGCCCAGTGAAGCAGTTGAGGCTACCTCGAGGCTACCTCATTGAATGTTTTTAAGGCAAAGATAGATAGATTTTTGAACAATAACTGAATTAAGGGCTGTAGGGTGAGTGCTTGGATAAGTGGGGCTGAGTCCCACAAAAAGATCAACCATGATCTTATTGCACAGTGGAACAGGCTTGATGGGCCAAATGGCCTACCCATGCTCCTATTTCTTATTTCTTCAAGTTTACTCATGATTCATATTTAAATCCGTGTGATTCACAAATATACTATAATATGATGTTACAACACACTGTGAATGAACTAATTCCACTAATAATGATTTATTAATGAGTTTATTGAATAATAGCAGACAGTCGTCTGTCTGATTGATTGCCCAATATCTCCATAAAGCGCTGAGTGCAGTTGATGTACCACCTCTTAAAAGGTAAAATCACCATAAATCTACCAGACAATAACGCTACTCTCTGATTAGAGTGAGATAACAAATGGTGGTTTAACCTGAGGGCTGCCACACCTCAGGTGAGAGGAGAGGTTGAGAAGGAAAGTCCTTTATGGTAAAGTTAAACTCATGCTGTTGACATCCCTCTGCATTAGGAACTAGTCATCTAAGCTACCTCACCTCCCATGGTAGGGACTCATAAAGTGCTTCAGTCACAAAGTAAATCTTTGAGAAAGAATTTGCTTCCAACACACCCAGACATCGCTGGAATTGGATGACCAGAGATGAGTGGCTCTGGTATTGACCACTGAGTCATCAATTGGTAGAGGATGCTGTCTGTGGCCCTGTACTGTTGGCAAGTCGGCATTGACCGGTTGAGTGGTGTATTTGAGAGTTCTGCTTTTGTGAACATAATAATATTTTCACTCCTTTCATTCCTTTTCAGCTCAGTGCACTTCCAACCTGATGAAATGCTCACTGATGGGATGGAATTTGACATTTGGCACAGTATGGGGGCGATTCCAGCTCTGGGGCATGCAGATTCTGCACAAAGTGCATTAGAATTGGCTGATCTGATAATGAATGGCCCAGATTTTTCTGTTAAAGTAATGGTGAGGCTTATGGTGTTTGACATTATTTACATCTACGTGGTACAGCACCTTCCTATGAGGGACAGGTGCACAGTTAAACACCAATATATGAAAGCAACTGTCTGAGATTCATTGTTCTACAGCTTCCTCTGTGAAGCCAACATTCCCCTGTCTAGTTCACTGTGGGAGCACATTGGGCAGTGTGTGGTTAGTGGATATTTAGGTTTAAATTAACTGTAGTTAGTCCTTGCAATATATTGTTACAGAATTTGCTGTCAGTCGATTGAACTGTGTTTCCAGTTTGGTAGACCTATACTTGTATGCTTGGGTATTTTTAAAAACACATTCAGTGGCAGGTTGTTGAACATGTGAGCTGGACAGTGAGTATCTGTAATTAACCTGCTACAGATAGCTATGACTTTACATTTCTACTGAATGGAGCATTATGAAGAAATGACAATTGTGAATGAGTTTCAAGCAATGTATCTGGCAACAGGAAATAACCATTAAAAGTTATATTCCCTTAAAACAGCTATTGTTGGAAATTTTCAAGATTGTGAATTTGAAATTGAATGTTTTTACTTCACCTTTCTGCCAGTTTGCATTTTCTTAATTCAAATTTTCTTTCCTTTCTCTCTCCTCTTTCCTGATCTAGCATTGAATTCACCCACTTTAATTTGTATTCCTTTTCAGTTCTCATACTGTTCCTTTCTGTATTCTTTCTACTTGGTTTGTTGAGGAGATACACAGATATTTGACGGCACGGTGGCACAGTGGTTAGCACTGCTGCCTCGCAGCGCCGGAGACCCGGGTTCAATTCCCGCCTCAGGCGACCGACTGTGTGGAGTTTGCACGTTCTCCCCGTGTCTGCGTGGGTTTCCTCCGGGTGCTCTGGTTTCCTCCCACAGTCCAAAGATGTGCAGGTCAGGTGAATTGGCCACGCTAAATTGCCCGTAGTGTTAGGTAAGGGGTAGATGTAGGGGTATGGGTGGGTTACGCTTCGGCGGGGCGGTGTGGACTTGTTGGGCCGGAGGGCCTGTTTCCACACTGTAAGTAATCTAATCTAATCTAATCTTGACCTGTTCATTACAGATACCCACTGTCGCTCACTGTCCTGCTACCAGCTTACATATTCAACAAGCTGCTGCAGAATAAATTTTTAAAAACCCAAAGCATACAAGTACATGTCTAGCAAACTGGAAGGACAGTTCAATTTGACTAACAGCAAATAAGGACAATAATTTCATATTATATCTTTACAAAGTAAATTCAGTTTCCCACACCTTCAGTGAATCTCGTTCTGCTATTCCAGACTGGCAATAAAGATCTGGGGGAAAACATTTCCTGAGGGGATATTTTTGGACAGTTGAATCTGAAATTCTGTTGAAGTGGCTCATTTTTCTGAAGTTCAGTTACACTCAAGCTACCTGCCAGACCCATTAACAAAACCCAAAAATAAAATCAGGAGCAGGCCAATCAGCCCCTTGGGTTTTCTCCAATAAGCAACGAGATCATAGCTGACCCGCTCCAGGCCTCAACTCTTCTTTCATGCGAGCTCTTCATACTCTTTGACTCCTTGATATTTTGAAAATCTATCTTCCTCCTTTTCAAATACCTTCATTGATCTAGTCTCCACATCTCCCTAGGGTAGAGAATTCCAGACATTTGCTCACCTCTGGGAGAAAAAAATCCCCTTGTATCTTAGTTGTCCATGAGTGCCCAGTTATCTTAATAACTGTCTCCTCTCATTCAAGATTCCTCCATTACTGTAAACATTTTTGCAATGCCTAGCTCGTCAAACTCCTCAGAACCTTGAATGTTTCAAGAAGATCAGTCCTATCTAAACTCTACTGAATGAAGGTCTAACCTATTTAGATGTTCTTGATAAATCAATCCTTCCTTCCCAGGACTCAGCTTTGTGGACCTCTTCTGAAATACTTCCAATGCCAATAATCCCTTCTGAAATATGGGAACCAAAACTGTCCACAGTACTTCAGCTCCAGCCTCATCCACAGCCTCGACAGTTGTAACTGGCCTTCCCTGTTTTTAATCTCCAATACCTGAGCGATAAACCCAAATTTCTGTTTGAACATAGACCAGAAGTATGAGCAGAAGTAAGGCATTCAGCCCAGCAAGACTCAAGGCCAAGGGCTGTCAGGCATAGTGTAATTTTTAATATAACGCCCTTCTGTTTGAGTTTCCTCAAGTTCTGATCCAAGCTGGTTTTGTCCGGTTGCCTGTGCGCCGCATTTGGAAGACTGAGAGAGAAATGCTCCCAAGATTCCTGAGCAAATTTTCCTTGTTCAGACAATCCTACAAAAGAAAACCCCCAGAAGCTGTTTGTCTAATCCTTGCTGCATTTTGAGAGCTCTCGCTGCGTGTAAATGGCTGTTGCGTTTGCTCCTGTAAATTGCTGCACTTCAAAGCAATTAGTATTAGTTGCAGCAGTTTGAGGCTTTTCTGAGAGGTGTGATAATAAGCCGTGCATCAGAAATTCGCTTTTTATTCCAACCCTGCCTTTCTGTTGTATTCATGCATAAGCGATCTTTTTAAAAATGTACAGCTCTTGACCTTTTTCCAGGTGGGATCACTTTTGGCAATGCTTTTTATTTTTGATTCATTCTTGCAGTTTGGACATTACTTATTACCCAATATTCGTTACCCCTTCAGAAGGTGATGGTGAGGGGAGACCTTTTGCAAGCGTTGGAGTCTGTGAAGTGTTGGATCACCCACAGTGCACTTTTTGGTCAATTAATGTTGTTCCGCTTGACAATGGTGACATTTTACCCTTTGCCTCTGTTATTTTGAAGAGTTTGTTATATTTCTGCGTTAATTGCCCATGAAAATGAAGCCCGGTTGTTAATAAGCAACAATTCACCTCTCTGGGAACAATTTAAACTGTTAATTGTGACAGTCTTAGAGTAATGCTGCATGGAAACATATTCTTTGGTCCAACCAGTCCAGAGATGATAAGAACACCAAGTTTAAGACTTTATTTTTATCTTTCCCTTTCTGTCTCTAATTTGTCTTGCTCTCTTAGTCTATCCTTTAGCCCATTACTAATTAAAAACCTGTTTATCACCTCCTTAAATTTACTCGATGTACCAACCTCCACTGTACTCCAGGGTAGCAAACCCAACAGATTTGTGATCCTTTCCTCATTTCCATTTTAAATCTGCCACTCCTTCACCTAAAATTATTAACTGTCATTCCAGATTGCTCCACAAGGGGAATATCTGCTTTACATCTACCTTGTCAATCCCCTTCAGCATCCTACATAGTTCAATTAGATTTCCTCTCATCTTTCTAAACTCAAGTGTAGACCTGAACTACTCAATGTCTCATAAGACATGCCTTTCACTGAAATGAATCTAGTCAACCTTCTCTGAACTGTCTCCAATGCATTTACACCTGTCCAAAACTGTACACAGTACTCTGGAGGTTGTCTCACCAATTCAGGTTGTCTCATTCCTGAAGACGGGCTCATGCCCGAAACGTCGATTCTCCTGCTCCTTGGATGCTGCCTGATCTGCTGCGCTTTTCCAGCAACACATTTCCATCTCTGAACTCCAGCATCTGCAGTCCTCACTTTCTCCGAGTTGTCTCACCAATGCCTTGTAGAATTGCAACAACACTTTCCTGCCTTTATACTCTGTTCCTTTAACAAAAATGCCACATTCTATTTGCCCTTCTTATTACCTGCTGTACCTGCATGTGCTTTTTGGGACTCGTGCACTAGCACACCCAGATCTCTCTGCATTTTGAAATTGCTCTCAATTTAGATAGTAAGTTGCCTTTTTATTCTGACCAAAATGTTTAACCTCACACTTACCCACATTAAACCCGATCTGCCAAATTTTGGGCCATTCTCCTAACGTCTTCAGTGGATAAGTTCTTATTTCTTCACTGCAGCTTACTTTCCCGCCTATTTTAGTGTCAACTGCAAATTTGACTGTACTATATTGGAGGTGTGGTTCAGTGGCTAGCAGTGCCAGGGACCTGGATTCAATTCCAGCCTCAGGTGACTGTCTCTGTGGAGTTTGTACATTCTCCCCCTGTCTGTATGAGTTTCCTCCCACAATCCAAGATGTGCAGGTGAGGTGGTTTGGCCAGGCTAAATTGCCCAAAGTGTTCAGAGATGTGTATGTTAGGTGCATTAGTCTGGGGTAAATATAGGGTCTGGGCAGGTTGCTCTTCAGAGGGTCAGTGTGAGCTTGTTGAGCCGAAGGACCTGTTTCCACACTGTAGAGATAGTCTAATTTTTTTTTGTCCCTTTCTGTGCTTGATTTGATGCTCATCCACCCTCATTTTGTTCCCTTGCTGTGATCGCAATCATTATGGTTATGGAAACATACATCATTGGCCACTTTGTTCATTGAAGTCTTAGGTATTTCATTGGCTTCACTACGGTGTTACTACTTTATATTGCCAACATGTTAACCATACAAGGAGGTTTTGAACTGACATATGAAGGAACAAGTCTAAATAATGATGTATGTGGCAACATGTTCCTTGTCTTGTACGTTCTCTCCTAGTCACCCCCAAACCTTTAAACAATGTCCTTGTCATTCACAGGGAATGGTACCAGATCAATTCAGAACAGGCCACGATGCATTCGACCAGTGCAAGCAATGTCACAGAGACTGTGGAGGGAAACAGTTGGAACATTTCCAGAGAGTGGCACTTGATGAGCATTGATCAGCCCAGAAATGAGGTCTACCCATCCATGGCTGAGAGTACCAAGCTTCTCAGTGTCCAGATCACCCTTATTATGGCTTATGCATTGATCATCCTCCTGGGCCTGGTGGGAAACTCCCTGGTCATTTATATGATCATAAAGTACAAAACCATGCGAACTGTCACCAACTTCTTCATTGCCAACCTGGCCTTGGCTGACCTCATGGTGGACACACTCTGCTTGCCATTCACCTTGGTTTATACTCTCCTGGATGAATGGAAACTTGGAGCTGTCCTTTGCCACCTTGTCCCTTACGCTCAGGCTTTAAGTGTCCACGTGTCCACTCTGACTCTAACAGTGATCGCTCTGGACCGCCATCGATGCATCGTCTTCCATTTGGACAGCCGCATTTCCAAGAAGTTCAGCTTCATAACCATTTCCATGACCTGGTTGGTGTCGGCTATCCTTGCCGGGCCATTGGCCATCTTCAGGGAGTACAAAATCGTTGACTTGCAGCCCATTAACCTGCAGATCGTGGTCTGCTCTGAGAAATGGCCCAGTGGGAACACCCAAGATGGAACCATCTACAGTATCTCAATGTTCATCCTACAATACGTGCTGCCGTTGGGCATCATCAGTTACGCCTACATTAGAATATGGATCAAGTTAAAGAACCATGTTAGTCCGTGCGCGCGGAGTGACAGTCATTACCGACGGAGAAAAACCACCAAAATGCTTGTGATGGTGGTGGTGGTCTTCGCAGTCTGTTGGCTGCCCTTGCACACCTTCCAGCTGGCCAGCGATCTGGACAAGCGTCTCTTTCAGTTCACAGAATACAAGCTGCTCTACACCATCTTCCATGTGCTGGCCATGTGCTCCACCTTCGCCAATCCCCTGCTGTACGGCTGGATGAACAAGAACTATCGCAACGGCTTCATCTTCTTCTTCCGCTGCAACCACAACGTGGACAACCTCAACAACGTGGAGACGTCTGTCAAGGCCAGGCTGCACCCTTTCAGGGTGGAAGCTCACAATGATAGCCTTTGCAATTACAGGGCTACGAATGGACATCCACCAACAGAGGTTTAGTGGGGGGCTGGGGGCTGTGGTTTTGGGGGGGGAGTCGGGTGAATGTGGGATTTCACCTTCTGCGCAGTCAACAGTATTGATAGCACCTCGAATGGATCAGGCTGTTTCCAGTTCTTCTTCTGGTCAGTGGTCGACATTGTCCAACTAAGCTGCGATTGATTAATGGAGTAACACTAAATAAAATAACCCCGTACAGTCACTGACTTACTTTTGGATTAATGCATGAGCATCTTTGACCCAACCCCATATTTTGAAGGAAGTGGTGAGCAGACTGGCGCAGCAGGAAGGTGTGTCTGTTTTCTTTCTTGCCCTCTTTCTCCCACACTACCGCCTAATTTTTCCCCAGCACCTGTGTCGTGTGTGTGTGCAGGTGTGAGCACAGTGAAGAACAACAAGTGTGTAAATCTTTATTTATATATTCCACCACCAGGAAGAAAGGAAACACCCGAGTGGCCAGTGACAAGCAGTGCCCTTCACATCAAAGGGCAATGCTGCATGATCAAACAGTGAAGGGGAGGGCAGGGGTTAAACCAAAATAGTATTGGAGGGGGAAATAAAACACTCCACTCCCTGCGGTGCCCACCTCTCCCTGAATAGCTCAAGGGACTTGGTAGACACCATGTGCTCCTTCTCCAGGGACACACGGGCTCTGACATACATGCGGAAGAGGGGAAGGCAGTCGGCCCTAAAGACCCCCTCCACTGCCTGCTGCCTGGACCCGTTTATGGCCAGTTTGGCCAGGCCCAGGAGCAGACCCATGAGGAGATCTTCTGACCTACCCTCCCCCCTTCGCACGGGGTGCCCAAAGATCCGGAGCGTGGTGCTGAAGTGCAGCCGAAAGCAGAGGACAAGGTCTTTAAGAAAATCAAAAAGGGAGTGCAAACGCCCACACCCCATATATACATGGTCCACGGACTCCACAGCGCCACAGAACAAGCAATTGGGCCGGGAGTCTGTGAACCACCACAATCTGCAGTTGTAGGAGACTGCTGCGTGCAAGCAGGCCCAAGGCCCAGATGTTGATAGATCAAAACTACCAACTGCTGTTTGAGATCTCCTTTTCTGCAGCATTGTGGCTCAGTGGTTGGCACTGCTGCCTCACAGCGCCAGTGACCCAGGTTCGATTCCAGCCTTGGGCGACTGTCTGTGTGGAGTTTGCACATTCTCCCTGTGTCTGAATGGGTTTCCTCCGGGTGCTCCGGTTTCCTCCCACATTCCAAAGATGTGCAGGTCAGGTGGATTGACTTTGCTAAATTACCCATAGTGTCCAGGAAGGTGGAGGTTAGGTGGGTTATCCAAGGTTAACGCAGAGTTATGGGAAGAAGTGGGGTGCACTTCAGAGGGTCAGTGCAGACTTGATGGGTCGAATGGCCTCTTCCTGCGCTATAGGGCAGTGAGTGGCTGACCTACGGTCAACCTTGTCCTTTGTAAACATAGAGATTGTAGGCTTCTGTCTGCACTATAGGGCATCTATCATCCTTCTTGAGTTGCCACAGTCTCTGTGTTATTGACACATCCACAGGGTTATTGGAGCTGCAGTTCCAGGATTTTGCCGAGGCGATTGTCATGTATTGCATTATGTTATTGAAGTTTGAGAATTGAACCATGCTCTTTATCCACTTCAGTTCCCGTAATACCTTGAGGGTTCTCTCTTCTCTTACCAATTCTGTCTAACATCTCACACGTTTCCCCACCCTGCCAATCCCTCTTGGCATTTTGTACATCCCTGTTAAATCTCAGCACAATCGCCTTCCACCTAAACTTCCTCGTCCCTGGAACCATTCTGATAAGCCTCCTCTCCACCTTCTCAAAGACCCTCGCATCCTTCCCAAGGTGTTGTGATATGACTAACTGTGTGTGGTTTGTTTTGTAGGCTGCCCCTTGCTGCACTCGGTCCCTGAAGGATTTGCCCGATCGCAATCTGCAACCTCAAAGAAAAATGTAAACATTGTTTATGAGCATCCGAGGAGAGCAGGAGAGTCAACGTTTCAGGCAGAATTCCTTCATCAGGGCTTCTGTCCGAAACGTTGATTCTCCTGCTCCTTGGATGCACCCTGACCTGCTGCGCTTTTTAAGCACCACACTCTCCAACTCTGCTCTCCAGCATCTGCAGTCCTCCCTTTCTCCTAGTAACATTGTTTATGTCTCCCTGAACTTACCAAGTATTTCCAAGACTCCAGGTTTTCACATCTTTCAGCATAGAAGAGGGACAGGCCATCACAGGGATGAGCTCCAATGGATGAGATGATGGGTGGAACTTGGTGGCAGTGATGGCTGGTATTGCCCACTAGTTGGAAAGCTGGCAAGCGATTTGTGTTACTGCCATCGGAGATGGTTGACTGAACTGGGTGGTTGATAGGGTGTGGTGGGTCATTAGGACCCAGGAGCAGAGTCTCCACCTGCTGAGAGCTGCTGGCCCATCAGAGAATGGCAGTTCTTTAGCTGAGTAGCGCCCCCAAGGAGGTGGTGGCCGCTACTGGAAATGACAACCTGTTAGAGGGTGAAGCCAAGGGGGATGTGAACCATACCACAGATAGGTAGTGACAGAAAGGGTTTAATGGATTTGCACTGGTGAGGTCGAGAATGTTGGTGGGAGATGGGGTCTTGTTGGAATCAGCAGCAAGGGAGTTTCTCCGGGGGGGGGGGGAGGGGGGGGGGGGTTCGGCGGTCCATCCTGTTACCTGGTCCCCAATCAGCCCCCTGAGTGCTTTAAAGGAGGAATAATTGCTCTCCTTCTACCAGGATTGACAGGCCTACTGTACTCTTCATATGGCAACAGGTCCACTTGCAGCTAAGATAATATCGTTGGCAACGTGACACAGCCTTTAAAAGTGACTAATTGTCCACTTAATGGTCTCAATTGGCAGTAGGGTGAGATGACTGACCATGAACTCTGCCTGCCTGATTTAATTGCGCTGGCATGGATACAAAAGCAGTGTGCTACACCCCATTACTCTCCTTCTCCAATTAAATCCCTTGGTGTACCCAAGCATGCCTTCAAAGAGGGTGGGAGATTCTAACTGGCGTTTCAGTTGGATTTGTCTCAATTTTGATTTTCCTTCTGTCAAAACCCGTAATATTAAATTGATTGAAGGTATGTGATTGAATCACTGCAACGTTTTAGTCATGGTCAGTGGGCCCTGCTGAGCACATCAAATACAGAGCTGTTCACTAAAATATAGTGATTCAATATATTCACTGACGTTTTTTATGGCATCGTTTTCCGAAACACCAAGCTCACCCAATTTTAAGTTCAACTTCAATAACAAACTTCTGTAATGACAAACTATGATCTTCATAGCTCCTCTTCCTCGGTTACTTGCCAACCAGTGAAAATGTAGCCAGTTAGTGTCAGCGGTCATAGAGGACACTTCCCTTGAGAACTTTAATTTCACCCTACCCCCCACGCTGTAGCTTAACCCAGTTGGAGCAGCTGTGCTGCTTTCTTGGCAGTGATCAACAAATCCAGCACTGGACGATGGACCAATGGTTGAGCAATGGATGCTTTCCAATGGTAGGAAGAAGTAATACCATTTCCATCTGAGGTCAGAGATGCTGAGGCCAAAAACCTCAAGCAATTCCAAAGGATGGAGTGAGAAATAGTAGCTGTTTAGACTCGAGGGGTCAAAGCCAGGAGCTGGTCCAAGCACAATTGCCCATTAAGCCCGCCCTGAGGATCGCCAATGTTAAGGGTATTTAAATGGGCATTGGCCATATGGATAATAATGGAACAGTGTAGTTTAGATGGGCATCAGATTAATTTCACAAGGGTGACGCAACATCGAGGGCCGAAAAACCTGTACTGTGCTGTATGCTGTATGTTTTATCACTTGCTTGTATTTTGGACACAAGGCCACTCCCCAGTATCTGTACCAAATGTCCAATACCTTGAACTCAAGGTCACTGCCTGGTCACAGTACCTGGCCTCTGTTTAACACAATCTCAAAGCTGCTGTTTATTTATCATCTCAACTCTCCCCTGAGGAAGTGGTGATGAAACTTCTTTGTGAATGAAAGCACAAACTTTTGCAAAGCCATTTCATGGAAATTGAGGAGTTGAGCCTAATGCTGAGAGTGTAGAGTCACATATCGGTCAGACTGATTAAGGATACCGAAGTTCCTTCCCGCAAGGATATGAGACATTTACAGGAGCCCAACGACTTTGCAATCACTTTTACCTGGTGCAGTGAATTCCGAATTTTTAAAAACTGGATTTGAATTGTGAAACTGTTGTGATGCGACATTCGGCCTACAATCTCTGGATTACTAATCAGAAACAGACCCATTGCAGTCTCGTCTGATTCCACGTTCAGCACGTTTCTGTACAATTCCGGCTGAGATCACTGGTGACCAGATACATCAACCTGTCACTTTGAAGCCAGACATTAGATTTAATGTCAGCTGTTCCAGCGCCACCTGCTTGAAAAAAGATAACCGTTTGTCTAATTCTTCAAATTAAGTTATCTCCATGTTTTAAGAATCATGTTACTGTATTGGGAAAGTATTAAACTATTTTGTGCACCATTATTTGCATTTTAATTATTTTGTGTCACTTTGTTTTCCTAACCCAGTCCATCCAGGAGTGTCCCCATCAGACAGTCCCAGGGCAGGTACAGCATAGGGTTAGATACAGAGTAAGGCTTTTTCTACTCTTTTAAACAGAAGGTAAATGTCCTTCAACATTGTCACCAGAGCAGGGACAAATATGGGATTGGATACAGAGGAAGCTCTTCACTATGCTCTTTAAACACTACTAGGTCAGGGGTTAAAAGACAGAGTAAAACTTCCTCTACACTGTCCTCATCAAACACTCCCAGAGCAGGTATAGCATAGAGTTAAATAGAGAGTAGAGCTTACTCTCTCAAACTGAAACTAAAGCTACATCTACATTGTTTCCATCAAACACTCCCAGGACAGGGAAGACACGGGGTTATATACAGAGTGAAGCTCTCTCTACGTTGTCCCCAGTAACAGGCCTGGGGCCGGTACAGCAGGGCTTCAGATACAGATTAAAACTTCCTCCACTCTTTCCATCTGAAAGTAAATCACCCCTTCTCCCATCTAACACTCTCAGGACAGGTACAACATCAGGTTAGATACAGAGTAAAAATCCTTCTAATCTTTTAAAATGAAAGTAAATCTCATTCTACACTGTCCCCATTAAACACTCCCAGGGAAAGTACAATACGTGGTTAAAGACTGAATAGATCTCATTGTTGTCATTTTGCTTCGAAGTCTGATCATTCAGGGTTCAAAATCTTACTCCAGGACTTAAAGACACAAAATCAATGCTGCTATTTCAGTGCAGTACAGAAGGTGTGTACAGTGTCAAAGGTGTTGTCTTGCAAATGAGGAGTTACAGGTATGCAATTTTCTCTTTCTATCTCTGACCTATCCAACACTCCAAGGGCAGGCACAGTGCAGATTAGATAGATAGTAATGCTCCACCCTCAAAATCCCATTAAACACTCTGAGGGCAGATATAGAGCACAGGCATTGACTCTCTTCCATAGGCACTGGTCCTCACTAGGCCAGGGGCTCCATAGACAACATCTCTCAATAGGGGACTAGAAAACTTGGAGTTCCTTTATCAAATCCAGCCACCACTGCGTCACATTTCAGTGACAGCATGTTTTTTTGACAGATATCATATTGAAAGATTGTTGATTTGTTCCCAGACCAATCTCTTCCTCCATCTGGAAGCAGCTTAATGTACAAGATAATAAGTGCACCTCACCAATTAAACAGGAGGGGAGACGGTGGAGAAACATATTTTCCATTTGAAATTACCAGAAATGTTTTTTGGTAAATTAGAAAGCGTGGTTCCTGCTGGGCTGATAGATGAGGGATTATGAACAGCATGAGAAAAAGAGGCAGCTCCTGCATAGACTTGACATATTGGAGACACACTGGGCCGTCACGCATCAGTGAGCGCACACAATCCTAATGATAAACAAGATGGACTGTTTATTCAAGCTGTGCGTCTATGACATCAGCAACAACAACAACAACTTTAATTTCTATAGCACTTTTAATACTGTGAAACAGCTCCTTCACTGGAGTGTGATGAAATAATATTTGATGGTGAGGCGTGAAAGGAAGTGTCAGTCTTGTTTAAGACAAAGTCAGAAGTCACATGACACCAGGTTATAGTCTAACAGGTTAATTTGAAATCGAAGAGTGTGGCGCTGGAAAAGCAGAGTTGGCCAGGCAGCATCCAAGTTGAAGGGGAATTGACCTTTCAAACGTAGCCCCTTCAGGAATTGCCTGATGAAGAGCTTATGCTCGAAACGTCAATCCTCCTGCTTCTCGGATGCTGCCTGACTGGCTGTGCTTTTCTAGCACCACACTCCCGGCTCTGATTCTCCAGCATCAGCAGCCCTCACTTTCTCTGGGTTTATTTGAAATGACAAGCTTTCGGAGCGTTGCCCCTTCCTCACCTGAGGGCAAATTACATGGTCTAATATCAGGCTGGCTGAAGGTATGGCCACTAATGAAGGCAAATTAAAATCAAGGATGTGCAAGAGGAGCAGCAGAAAGATGTAGTGTTGGGGATCTCCAGATATTGGGAAGGGTGTGTCCATGGAAGGATTTAAGCAGAAGGATGAGAAATATAGCAGTGAGGACTGAGATCTATGTAATGGATCACACGTTATGGAAGGAAGATAGGAAATTGGGGTGGGGAAACTTATCAGCCATGATGGAATAGCACAGAGCAGACTTGATGGGATGAATGGCCTAATTCTGCTCTTAAATCTTGCATCAATGTAAACTCTATTCCAACTCTCACACGCCACAAAAAAATCCATTTGGGAATATTCCTGGAACTCTCATCTCTGTCCAATCTCCTGGACTCATGAACTAGGAAGTTGCTTGGACAATTACAACTGAAAAAGAAAGGCGAACCTGCTTGGCAGAAGTTTTCATGAACTGGTCTGACTGTTTTAACTGGAAAGAAGGTCAGTACCAGAGGGCACTGTTTTAAGATAATTAAGAATTAGCTTGGGAAGAGGAGATGTGTTCTATAAGAGTGTTAGTGCCTGAAAGTGTCAACAGGCATCACAAAATAAACCTGGATATTAGGATGTAAAGGACTTTTCCTGGGAACAGCTAACTAGTGTCCTACTACTCACAGAACCATAGAGGCATACAGCATGGAAACTAACTCTTCAGTCAACCTCATCCATGCCGACTAAGTTTCCCAACCTAAACCTGTTCCACTAGCCTGCATTTGGCCTATATCTCTCTAAGACCCTCTATTCATGCACCTGTCCAAGTACCTTTTAAATGCTGCAAATGTACCTATATCTACCACCTCCTCTGGCAGGCCATTCCACATGTGAATTACCCTCTCTGTGAAAACGTTGCCACTTAGGACTCTTTTTAGTCTTTCTTTTCTCACCTTTTAGTTTGAACTCCCCTACCCTGTGGAAATGACCTTTGCTAACGACCTTATCCATGCCCCTCATGATTTTATAAACCACTAGAAGGTCACTCCTCAACCTCCTACATTCCAGGACAAAAAGTCCAACCTATCCCTACAACTCAAACTCCCCAGTCCCAGCAATATCCTTGCGAATCTTTACTGAACCCTCTCCCTTTTCATAACATCCTTCCTATAGCAAGGCGACCAGAACTCCAAAATAGTAATCCAAAAGTGACCTTACCAATGTCCTGTCCAACCTCATGATAATGTTCTACCTCCTATACGCTATGGTCTGAGCAATGAAGGCAAGTGTGCTAAATGCCTTTTTAACCACCTTGTTTACCTGTGATACAACCTTCAAAGAACTATGTACCTGAACCCTTAAGTCTCTCTGTTCTCCAATACTCTCCAGGGCCCGACCATTAACTGTTCTCCCTTATTCTTCCAAAATACAGCACCTAGCATTTATCTAAATTAAATTCCCTCTGTCACTCCTTGGCCCATTGGCCAAATTGATCAAGATCCCTTTGTAATCTTAGAAAACCTCCTTCACTGTCTACTTACCACCCCGTTTTGCTGTCATCCATAAACTTACTTACCATACTTCCAACTCGTTTTTATAAATGACAGCCACACTGGATCCAGCACTGATCCCTGCGGAACATTGCTGGTCACAGACCTCCAGTCTGAAAATCAGTCATCTACCGCCAACCTCTGTCTTCTACCACCTAGCTGATTTTGTATCCAATTGGCAAGCTCTCTCTGAAGCCCATGTGATCTAACTTCACTAACCAGTCCATCATACTGGACCCTGTCAAAGGCCTTACTAACGTCCATCTAGACAACGTCAACTGCTCTGCCCTCATCTATCTTCTTGGTCACATCCTCAAAGATCTCTGTTGTGTTTGTGAGACATGATTTCCTCACATATAGCCATGCTAACCATCTGTAATCATTTCCTGCCTCTCCAAATGCATCAAAAGCCTGTCTCTCAGAATATCCTCCAACAACTTACCCAACACTGATGTCAGACACACAGGTCTTTATTTCCCAGGTTTCTCTTTGTAGCCTTTCTTAAATAAAGGCATAACATTAGCCACCCTCCAGTCTTCCGACGCTTTACCTGTTGCTATAGATAATCCAAATAGCTAAGGGCCCTGCAATTGCTTTCCCAGTTTCTCACAATGTCATAGTATTCACTTGGCTAGGTTCCAGAGATTTATTAGCTTCATGATTTTTAAGACTTCCATCACCTCTTTTTCTGTAATGTGAACTGTTTTCAAGACATTAATGAGGTCCTTGATGTAATCACTAGAGTGTGCTTCAGTGTGAATAGAATATAGTTAAAGTAGTAATGTGTATTTACTCATAGGCTGAGTCTCTAGACCGAGTGTCCCTCCTGACTGAGATATTGTATTTGCATCATTCCCACATGCTATCAGTAGCTTAGGCTAATACCAATATGAAGGGATGTTGGAGGTGAATCTATCTTGATGTTTTAGGTGATATCTGAGTTTATAACAAAGAGGATGCTTTTTTTTAACATAACGAGTTGCTGTGATCTGGAATGTGGTGTCAGAAAGGCTGGTGGAAGACAATTGGCAGTAATTTTGAAAAAGGATTTCGATGAATAATGAAAAAACCTTATAAAACAATAGAGGATGTGGGACAAATTGTACAGATCTTTCAAAGAGCTACAACAGGCATTATGGACTGAATATACCAATGTACAGTGTGATTCTCTCTGCTTCAATGTCTGGAAAGTTCCCTTGGGGTTTGTTTTGAGAGATGTATGGGCTCATTTACCTCTAGAGACAGAGCTTCTGAGTCATTGGAGTTTGAGAGTTAACACTTCAAATATCTGTTCTTATTTTTTGTAGTTTGACTGGACTGAACATTGACTTCATAATGAACGTATATTCATGGAATTAGCACACTCCAGGACCTCTGATCTTATCCTGTCATGAGATGCCAAGGATTCATCTTAGACACAGAAGATGGAAATCACTCAGTCCTTCTTCTTGCCCAGCACATGTTTCCCAGGTCTCACCTTGATAGAGGAGTGTGCTAATGATGCAGATCTGGCAAGCACAAAGTTTGATAATCTCAGTCAGGTTGTTGGTGTTCTTCCACGCTCTCTTATTGAGCTTGGATCTAACAGCTGCAGCTTGTGTGACCTGTGAGTCGATTTCAGCATCAAGTGACAGATTACTAGAGATCTCGGAGCCCGGCAGCTGATAGCAGTCTCTGGTGTCACCTTGCTAATGCTGATAGATGGTGGTATAGCAATGTCCCGAACTTGCTATTTGTCTTCCCAATGCTGATGGTCAAACTAAACCCTTTTCAGACATCAAATAATCCATCCATTTACTATTGAAAGAGTTCCTCAGTATAAAGTGATCATGTGACATTATCAGCATTGAGCAATTCTCTGAATGAGGAGTTGGCACACCTTTGGAAGGTTTCATTAAAGTTTGCCATCAGTTGTGGTAGGTGCTTTGAACTGGACATGTCAGATTCCAAAGTGAAACCTGGCTGATAGATTGTAAGTTTTATGTTTGCAATATGGTTACCATAATTGGTCACTGAACACATTCACATGAGGCTAGCAATGTTCTTTGAACAAAAAAAACCCCACAAGTTTATGACAGAGAAAGCAAAACCAAAGAATACTCTGTACAGGGGAGAGAGTGATGGATTGGTCATGTCACTAGACTAATAATTCAGAGAGGAGAAAGCGAGGAATACAGATGCTGGAGGTCAGAGTTGAGAGTGTAGTGCAGGAAAAGCATAGCAGGTCAGGCAGCTGTGTTTTTCCAGCACTACACTTTTTGCTAATAATTCAGAGACTCAGAGTAATCCTATCATGGCAAATTTGAATTCAACAAAAATCTGTCATTTAAAACAGTTTTGTTGGTGGTTGTATAGCCATTGTTGATTGTCATTAAAACTTATCTGGTTCACTAATACTCTTTAGGGAAAGAAATCCTTCCATTCTTTTTCTTCCCTACCTATTTTTCAAACATTCTTAAGAATATCAGAATTTGAATTATTATCTCTTCCAATCTCTTTCGTCAGGCAGAAGGTACAAAAGCTTAAATGTACGTATTGACAGGTTCTAGAAGAACATCTTCCCCTGTTATTAGACTGATGAAAGGACCTCTCAAATTTCAAATCTAACATTGATCTTGTTTTTGTGCACCTTCTTTGCATTGTATGTTTGTATTCCTTGATCTGTTCAAAAACGCTAAGGTCTTTGTAGGGTGCGATGTGCCAGTACTGCATGCAAAACAAAGCTTTACATTGTCCCTAGGTACATGTGACAATAATAAATCAAATCAAAGATTTAGAAGGTACTGTTTAAAGGGCTTCAAGGGTCAACCACATTGCTGTGGAGTCATATGTATGTCAGACTGAATAAGGACGGAAGATTTCCTTCCCTAAGCACATTCAGATGTGGCCTTGACATTTGATGATGGTTCTCCTGGCCACAGGTACAGAGACAGGAGGAGGTGCTAGTCTAGTGGTGTCGTTGCTGTGCTAATAAACTGGGATGCCAGGTAATCTTATGGGGACCTGGGTTCAAAGTCTGCCACTGCCAATGTTGTAAGATGTCCAGAATGTTCACCCTTACTGACTGTCAGAAAAAAATCTCATCTCATTCACTGAAGATTCCTAAGCTTAGATGGTCTAGCCTCTATATGACTGCAAACTCACTGCAATGTGGGTGACTCATAACTGCTCTCTGAGATGAACATTAAATGCTGGCATGACCAGTGATGCTCACACACCATGAATGAGTAACAAAAATAATTAGCCTTAGTTCCAGGTTTATTAATTAATTTTCATGAATAGCCATGGTGAGATTCGAATTTGTGGCTCAGACCATTATTCCAGGATATTATCACTACTCCGCTTTCCAAATATTAGTACAATAAGCAGCTATGCAAGCAAAATTTAATTAATGTCTCGCAAACCCTATATCAGGATCCTTAAGATGAGCCACTAATGCAATCAAAAGACAGTACAATGATGGAGCAATAAATGTTCCATTATAAACCATTTTTGCCTCTTTGAATCCGTGACTGCTCCACATTAATTCCCAATTTCTGAAGGAATTTCTGTTAGTTAAAGATGGCCATTAGACAGATGAGAATGCCTTTAGGGCCTGGTGCTTCCCCTTTTGTAGTGCTTTGCCCAGACAGGTTCTCTGCTTCCTGATGAAGGGCTTTTGCCCGAAACGTCGATTTTGCTGCTCCTCGGCTGCTGCCTGAAGTGCTGTGCTCTTCCAGCACCACTCTAATCCAGAATCTGGTTTCCAGTATCTGCAGTCGTTGTTTTTACCTCGTCTGAAAGCAGCCAATCTAATTCAAAGGATCGAGCAATTTCTGCACAACTTACTCTGACAGCAAACCACATTTTGTGTCATTTCCTATAAAACCCAAATAGCTGTTTAATTGGTCTGCCGTTTCCATTTTTTTCCCCAATTTCAGACTGTGTGGAGTCCACAATTGCCTTCACTGATTTTTTTATAAAAGGTTTATAGTCTGCTTTAATGTCCCTTGTAATTTTACCCTCACACTCTATCTTTCCTTCCTTTGCTGAACTTGCAGCACCACACTCTCGATCTCCAGCGTCTGCAGTCCTCACCTTCGCTCATTCAACCCATCAAGCATGCTTGACTGTCCAATCAGCTCAGGGCTGATCTTCCTTATTCACTCAGTCAGGTTGGGTTTTTACAACAAACCAATCAGATGGGTTTTTACAACAATTGCTACATGGTCACCATTAACCCAGTTGAACTCTGTTTTTTTAGATTAGATTCTGTACAGTGTGGAAACAGGCTATTCAGCCCAGCAAGTCCACACCGACCTTTGGAAGAGTAACCCACCCAGACCCATCTCCCTCTGACTATGGTGAGTTCCGAACCAGAGGACACAGCTTAGAAATACGGGGTAGACCATTTAGGACAGAGATGAGGAGAAACTTCTTCACCCAGAGAGTGGTGGCTGTGTGGAATGCTCTGCCCCAGAGGGCAGTGGAGGCCCAGTCTCTGGATTCATTTAAGAAAGAGTTGGATAGAACTCTCAAGGATAGTGGAATCAAGGGTTATGGAGATAAGGCAGGAACAGGATACTGATTAAGCATGATCAGCCATGGAATGGTGGTGTAGGCTCGAAGGGCAGAATGGCCTACTCCTGCATCTATTGTCTATTGTCTATTGACTAATGCACCTAACGCTCTGGGCAATTTAGCATGGCCAATTCACCTGACATGCACAACTTTGGACTGTGGGAGGAAACCCACGCAGACACGGGAAGAATGTGCAAATTCCACACAGTCACCCAAGGCTGGAATCAAACCTGGGTCCCTGGCGCTGTGAGGCAACAATGCCAACTACTAAGCCACCATGCTGCCCTTGTGGTGAGGTTTAATCTCATGTCTCCAAAGCATTAGCTTGAGCTTACTGGATAACCTTGATGTGCACTAATATTACCTGGTCACTATCAGGATTGGTCTGTTTAATCAGTGTGGGTCAATACCTTCAGGAATGCAGAGGTGGAGATTACTGACATGGCAAAAACAGAGTTGTCAATGTGTATTATAGGAACAATAAAATATTTCAGTTTGATGGTCCATTGATAAAACGTGTCACAAATGCTATTACAGTCACCAAACCACATATAACCACTGATGAAGGGCTTTAGTCCGAAACGTTGTTTTTCCTGCTCCTCGGATGTTGCCTGACCTGTTGTGCTTTTCCAGCATCACACTCTTGACTCTAATCTCCAGCATCTGCAGTCCTCACTTTCGCCTGCATACAATTACGTACTGCAGTTAAAGATATGCTTTACAAGACAGATATAATGTTTATTAGTTCCCTGAAATGAATGCTTCTTTGCTTTTCAGAGGGTTTGCATGATTTAAACTGAGTGATTTACTGATTTACATGATTTTTGAGGCACCTTAGGGACTGTGCATCTATTATGAGAGATTCACAACCTTAGACAGCACCATCCAAATTCAACACCACTCCCATCTAGAAGGGCAGGGGCGGCAGATACATGGGAACACCATCCCCTGCAAGTTCCCCTCCAAGCTGCTCACCACCTGACTGAGTGAATAAGGAAGATCAGGCCTGAGCTGATTGGACGGTCAAGCATGCTTGATGGGTTGAATGGGCGAAGGTGAGGACTGCAGATGCTGGAGATCAGAGTCCAGAGTGTGGTGCTGGAAAAGCACAGCAGGTCAGACAGTATCCGAGGAGCAGGGGATTTGATGTTTCAGGCATTCCTGATGAAGGGCTTACGTCCGAAACATCGATTCTCCTGCTGCTCGGATGCTGCCGGATAGATCGAATGACCTATTCTTGTTCCTATGTCTGGAGACAATCTCTTTTAAGTTTCAGTTCATGGGTGGCACCATGGCTCGGTCATTAGCACTGCTGTCTGATAGTTTTCAGGGCCTGGGTTCGATTCCACACTCGGGCAACTGTTTGCGTAATGTTTGTATGGGTTTCCTCTGGGAGGTCTCATTTCCAAAGATGTGTCGGTTAGGTGGATTAGTCACAGAAAATGCAAAGTTACATGATTGAGGTGAGGTGCTCTTTGAAGGGTCAGTGTGGACCTACTGAATGGTCTGCTTACACACTGTAGGGATTCTATGATCTGTTTCCCAGACTGGGTGCTATGGAATTTGCAATTGTTTTTATTTTTAAATCCCTTATCTCTGTGATGCATTCCCACTGGGAGCAGCGATTGGTCCTAACTTTGACAAAATTGTTGAGAGAGAAGCCATTGTACTCACTCTGTCCCGAAGGCATTCCAGATGTTACAGCCTTTCTGTAACAAACAGACAAGCTTATGTCGTCTTTTTTTCAGAATTTGTAGTGGTTGTTACAAGAGCTTACTGGACGATTTCAGAGGGCAGTTCAGGGTCAAATACATTGCTATGGGTCTGGAGGCAAACATAGGCTAGACCAGGACAGGAAAACTAATTTCCTTCTCTAAAGCATGTCAGTGAACCAGATGAGTCTTCTCTGACAATGGCTATCAGTGGATTCTTAATTAACGATTTCATTAAATTCAATTCACAATCCATTATGGTGTGGTTTGAACACAGGAGCCCCAGAACATTATCTGGGTCTTTGGATAAATAGTCCAGTGATAGTACCACTAGGATATCGCCTCCACTCATCTAACCTAATGCATATTCATGCACTATCTCGGTATCCCTTGATACGATCATTTGTAGATTAGACACTTGGCTGCAATCCTATGGAGCTTCAAGGCAAACATTGCAAAGATGTTTTCACCCTTGTGCACTTTAACCTTTAAAGTCTCCCTTCCCCCATCCTGTAGCATCTCTTTACTCACACATTGGTGTGTGTGTCTGTATGTATGTTGTGAGATGTGCGACATGATTTACCTTGTAATAATGCTTAAACTTTTAACTGGGTGAGTTTACATTAAAACCAAGTCTATAATTTTTATTAACGTAATAAATCTGGCTAGCTGGTTTCTTCCACAGACAGTGAGATGGAGGTTGGACTGAAACAAGCACATATTTTAAAAAGTCAAAATGCTGGTAGACCGACCTTGGGACTGGAAAGAGAAGGTTTTATTCATCTCTTCAGACTGGGTCAAACGTTGGCAACATCCTGTCAGTGACAAACATCATTGTACTGTGACTGTAAGATAGATCCATAACAACTGAGAGTTGCTCAGAGTTTTGATATGCCTTACCCTTCCAGGGCAATTCAAGCTCCAATGGGGATATTCCATACCTGTAAGTGGCAATCTTAGCTGTGTCCCTGGGTACAAGATGGACCCTGCATTGTGCAGCACCCTCCCTATTGTCACTCAGCTCAGCAGCACATTGCATTCATAATGGGCCAAATGCCTTGTCTTCACCTTTGGAAATTGGTTGGCATTCATGTGTTAACGAGCTGCCTACCATCCTTAAGTGAAACAGCTCAGGGAAGTGATGGCCCAGTATTATCACTAGGCTATTAATGCAGAAGCTCAATGATTGGGGTGGGGGTGGGTGGGGGGGGAGGATTTAATAAAACAGTGTGACTGAGCTAGTATTATTGCTAGAGTATTAGATTAGTTACAGTGTGGAAACAGGCCCTTCAGCCCAATAAGTCCACACTGACCCGCCGAAGCGCAACCCACCCATACCCATTCCCCTACACCTAACACTACGGGCAATTTAGCATGGCCAATTCACCTAACCTGCACATCTTTGGACTGTGGGAGGAAACCCACGCACACATGGAGAGAATGTGCAAACTCCACACAGTCAGTCGCCTGAGGCAGGAACTGAACCTGGGTCTCTGGTGCTGTGAGGCAGCAGTGCTAACCACTGTGTCACCGTGCCGCCCACTTTTTTATTAGATTACTTACAAATGCAGAAACTCCGTGTGGGGAGATGAGAAAACAGTATGATTGAACTCAAGTCGTATAACAGTTAAAAATATAATGAAACAGCCAATCTGATTGAGTTAATATTGTATAACAGTTACATTTGTTTCTGCAGGGTACAGCGTTTTGGCATTTGAAGTTTGGTATCAGCCTCAATTTAATACCTCCCATACCTCACTGTTTGTCACTATCACTAATGCATCAAGGGGAGGAAAACCAATGTGTTATATTTGCCTCACTAGGTCTAAGCCTAAGGGTTGGTCTGAGGGTCTGAGTGATTGTACCCAATACTTTAATGTTACACCTGATGCTTGGCCTCCAGTTACACTTAATTCTATTAGCCTCACTCAGTGGGAACTTTTGACCACATCTGGCTCTCTGATTATATAATCCGATTTGTTCCACACAATGGCACGTATTTCACTTGTGGGCACAAGGCCAATTCCTAGTTGCCCCCTACATGGACAGGCTCCCGTTGTCTTGCTTTTGTAGTTAACTCATCACATTTATGACCTCTTTGGAATTCACTCTGGAGCGCACAAATGGGCCATCACAGAAAATGGATGATTCTTTGCTATTTTGCTCCCCCCAGTACGGAACCGTCAAGCGAGCCAGAGCATCTATTGAAGTCAGAGTCAGAAAGGATGGCGCTGGAAAAGCACAGCAGGTCAGGCAGCATCTGAGGAGCAGGAGAATCGACGGTTTGGGTATAAGCCTTTAATCAGGAGTGTTGGGGGGAAAGAGGGCTGAGAGATAAATAGGGGAATAGGGGTAGAACTGGCGGGAAGGTAGGTAGGAAGGTGATAGGTAAATGCAGATGGGGGCAATGGGTCAGTGAGAGTGTGGAGTGGATAGGTGGGAAGGAAGATGGACAAGTGGGATGATTCAAGAGGCAGAGGTGGATTGAAGGCTTGGAAGTAGAATGAGATGGGGGGAGGGGAGATAAGGAAACTGGTGAAACTGACATTGATACTATATTGTAGGAGGGTCCAGAAGTGGAAGATGAGGCCTTTTTCCTCTAGTTGGTGGGTGGCTTTGATTTGGTAGTGGAGGAGACCCAGGATTTGCATGTTCTGGGTGGGGGGAGGGGAGGGCGTGGTAGTTGAAGTGATTGGCTGCAGGGCAGTGGGGTTACGGTAGCTATCCTAGAACAGATAGTCAGTGTCACCACTCGAGCCCTTGATAGGATTAGTGTGGAAATGATTGCCCTATGAGCCACCTCCATGTAGAATCAAATAGCTCTGGACGGGATCTTTGTTGACAAAAGTGGTCTATGTGCCCTCATAGGTCAGGAACGTAGTACCTGTATCCCTGATAATTCTGAGGAGATAACTAACTTGGCTGATCATATCTGTAAAGAGATGGACAACCCCAGGGCATCAATGTAGACTTTGCCAGTTTCCTCATTTCCCCTCCCGCCACCTTACCCCAGTTCCAACCTTTCAGCTCAGCACAGCCCTCATGACCTATCGATCTTTCTTCCCACCTATCTGCTCCAGCCTTCCCTCCGACCTATCACCTTCACCCCCACCTTCATCCACCTATTGCACTCTCAGCTACCTTTCCCCCAGCCTCACCCTCCTTCCCATTTATCTCTCCACCCCTGAGACTCCCAGCCTTATTCCTGATGAAGGGCTTTGGCCCGAAATGTTGATTTTCCTGTGCCTTGGATGCTGCCCGACCTGCTGTGTTTTTCCAGCACTACCCTAATCTTGACTCTAATCTCCAGCATCTGCAGTACCCACTTTCACCAAACCTAAAGAACCCCCATCTTGAGCCCATGGAGCTGAGAGACTATCTGGTTGGCATCATGAGGTACATTGAAATTGCAGGGTATTTGTAATTTCTCTTTTAGTAATTCTTGTCTTGTGTCTTGCCTTCACGTCACTTAGATGTTGTCTTCAACAGATGCTGAAGCTTAAAGTTCAATATCTTGCAGCTCACCAATGCCCTAAGAGCTCTATACATTATTATTAGCTTATGTGATTGTGTCTGGGAAGACGCCAAAGAGGGAGCAATGTGGGGATATAAGAAAACAGTGTGATTGAGCTAATGTCGTATAGCAGTAAAAACACAGTTTATCTGATTGAGTTAAGATCATATAACAGTTAAATTTGCTTCTGTCGCTAATGGGGTTACATGACAAACAGAGTTTTGAACAGCTTATTTAGCACGTACACAAACTACCACAAACCAAACCTAACCAATGTCACAAGGGTTCAAGTCAAGTGATTACTGATGGAATGCTATGTTGTAGATGGCTTTTTGTGTTGCTAAGGCTTGAAAATGAAATATAATTAAGATAAAGCTATCAGCATTTTGATGTTTAAAAATGTAAGCTGAGCTTAGAATCGCCACGCTTAGTCTCAGCAACTAGGGTGTAACTGTCACTGCTTCCTCAAATAAATTCTCCAATTTTTACCTATTGATGGCTGTTTATTCTCAGAAGGAAAAGACAGTGTATCCAACGCTCAGCTAATGTTCTGAGGACCTGGGCCTGAATCCCACCATGACAGATGAATTCAATAAAGGAAAAAATCTCTGGAATTGAGAAACTACTAATGGCCGTGAAACCATTGTTGTGGAAAACCCACCTGCTTTACTAATGTCCTTTAAAGAAGGAAATCCTCACCCAGTCTGACCTATGTGTGACTCCAGGTCCACAGCAATGTGGGTGACTCTTCACTGCCCTCTGAAATGGCCGAACAAATCACACAGTTCAAGATCATTTTCTCAAAGGCACTTAGGGGGTTGGGTGCAGCAGCTCAATCATTGTAATCCCAGAATATCATTGCAAACGACACTAAGATTGGTGGAGTAGCAGATAATGAAGGGATCTGTCAGAGAATACAGCAGAATATAGATAGATTGGAGAGTTGGGCAGAGAAATGGCAGGCGAAGTTCAATCTGGAATAATGCGAGGTGATGCATTTTGGAAGATGTAATCCCGGAGCGATCCATACAGTAAATGGAAAAGTCCTGGGGAAAATTGATGTACAGGGAGATCTGGGTGTTCAGGTTCATTGTTCCCTGAAGGTGGCAATGCAGGTCAGGAGAGTGTCTGGTTGCCACATTACCAAAAGGATGTGGATGCTCTGGAGAGAGCGCAGAAGAGGTTCACCAGGATGTTGCCTGGTGTGGGGGGCGCTAGCTGTGAGGAGACATTGAGTAGATTAGAATTATTTTCATTGGAAAGAAGGAAGTTGAGGGGGACCTGATTGAGGTCTACAAAATTATGAGAGGTGTAAACAGAGTGGATAGCAAGAAGCTTATTCCCCAGATTGAGAGATTCAGTTACTAGGAGTCACGAGTTCAAAGTGAGAGGGGAAAAGTTTACGGGAGATATACTTGGAAAGTTCTTTACATAGAGGGTGGTGAGTGCCTGGAATGCATTGTCAGCGAAGGTGGTAGGGGCGGGTGAGGAAATTCGAAAGCCACAAAGGGATCTGTTCCATGTTTTATTTCTTTCTCAAGGCATACTGGGGACTCAAGTGTTAAACATTCCACTCCCAAAGAGACTCACTGCAGTATCAATTGCATGTCTGTCCTCTTACAGAATAGACAGAACATCTCAGCAGAGAGAATATAGGGACAGAATTAGGCCATTCAGCCCATCAAGTCTGCTCCGTCATTCACTTAAGGCTGATATGCTTCTCACTCCCATTTTCCTGCCTTCTCTTTATAACCCTTCAACCCATCACCAAATAAAAATCTGGCTCATTCCCCCTTGTCCCAGCATCCACTGCACTTGGGGGTAGCAATTTCCACAGATTCATGACCCTTTGGGAGAAATAGTTTCTCCTCAATTCTGTTTTAAATTTGCTCCCCCTTACCCTAAGACTGTGACCTCTCGTCCCAGAATGCCCCACAAGAGGAAGCATCTGTTCCATGTCTATGGAGGAAGGTGGATGATAATGAAGTGGAGGGCTTGGGAGTAAATTGGGGAAATTGGGGTTCTCTGATGAAATGAGCAGATCTTGCAAGCAAGTGGGACTTCAATGATTGGGAGGAAGAGGAATGAAGTTAAATAGTGTACAATTCAGGTGGAGGGGATTAAGCTGGTGGGCTGGGATGAAATAGATGTGAGTTTGAAAATTCTCATAGGGAAGACCTGGTGAACACTCAAGTCTTTTTGTGCCGAGCTCATTGGGTAACCAGAACAAAGCTGAGAAGCAACTGATAATAATGAGCTAATTTTACAGAAAGCTTCACTGCTGAGCAGGATAAGAGTTGACAGATGAATTCCATTAACAGCCTCCTGGATCAACTGATTATATCAGGCAATAAAATAAGATCATTGTGCACTCGCATCACTGATATCGAATGGTGTCAGGATTTGTTCAATGAGTTCCTGATGCAACTCTTTGTGAAAGGTCAAATTGGAAATGAAGGTGTAAGATAAATAGTCGCACATAGAAATGTAGGGATATTGTCACAGAGACATAGACAAACAGACACTCACAACATGGAGGCAGAGAGACATATACTGAGATAGAAAAAGATGAACAAACATCTGCAAAGAGACAGAGAGAGAGAGAGGCACACACATTCAGATACAAACAAAGTGAGAGAACAGATACTCATATAACAATAAAATGTATGGACAGCGATAGATATTTTCACAGAGAGACTCAGTTAAATAGTGAAGGAGAAAGACATAGAGAGACACAGAAACACAGATACAAGGAGACAGGGATAGTGTGATAAGGCATTCACCTAGAGAAAGACAGGTTCACAAACAGATACAGGCACTCACAGACAGGTACAGATGGATAGAGAAACACTGAACCCAACAGACAATGAGAATGACGCACACATCGACAGACAGGACATCAAACACAGAGACAAAATGACAGACATACACACAGCGCTAAAAGTTTTGAGAAAGGAATGAAACCAGACAGATCACCTGGCATTAACTGAGCCATCAGAAACAGCAACTGTAGAAAGAGCCCTGTCGACCCTGCATAGTCCTCCTGTTCAACATCAGGATGCCAAAATTGGGAGAGCTGTCTTACAGACTAGTCAACCAACAGCCTGACACAGTTGTACCCACTGAATTGTACCCAGACACCACCATCACCATCCTTGGACAGATCCAGCAGAGGTGACAGTACCGGTACTGGTGTATAGAGTGGAGAGAGTTGTCCTGGGAGCCCTTAACACTGACTCTGGACCCCATGACGTCTCATGGCATTTGGTCAAACATGGGCAAGGAAACTTCCTACTGATTTCCTGCTGATGAATCAGGACTCCTCTATGTTGATTGCCACTTGGAGGAGACACTGAGGGTGGTATGGGCACAGAATGTACTGTGCATAAGTGACCTCAATGCCCTCCACCAAGAGTAACCTAGCAGTAGGAATACTGATCGAGCTGGTCGGGTCTGAAGGAATATAGGTGCTAGACTGGTATGTGACAAGCAGTGAGGGAGCCAACAAGAGGGTGGCTCAATGGTTAGCACTGCTGCCTCACGGCACCAGGGACTTGGGTTCGATTTCAGCCTCAGGCAACTGTGTGTGGAGTTTGCACGTTTGTCCCATGTTTACGTGGGTTTCCTCCGGGTGCTCTGGTTTCCTCTCACAGTCCGAAAATGTGCAGGTTAGGTGAATTGGCCAGGAGAAATGCCAATTCACCTAACCTGGAGGGGGGTGAGTCTGGATGGGATGCTTTTCAGAGGATTAGTATGGGCATTGGATAGCTAACCAAGCTCAACTGGATGGCCATTTGAAAGTAAATGAGTGATTCTCCCCTGACAGGCCCAGTATTGCTTTTAAATCTGGGCCCCAGCTCAATCTGAGAACCCTTAGTCAGAGGGTTACAGCCACTGTTTACTCTGTGGAGTGTTTGTTCTTTCACAATGATAGCCCTCACAGCTGCTGTTGGGGGTTTAATATTTAACATTGAGGAGGCGATCTCCAATTTCAGATGGTCTTGTGGACTCTTACCTTATCTTTTCTGAATCCTTTCAAGTTTCACAACTTCTTTCCTATAGCAGGGAGATCAGACTTGCACGCAGAATCCCAAAAAAGCCGAATCAATGTCCTGCAACAGCTGCAACATGACGTCCCAACTCTTATACTCAAGATTGAGAGGACCTCCACTATGTGAAGGGTCCATCAACGTCCCAGAAGATTCTGGTGGATGAGGGTGTATTGGGAGTAGCCCTTATTTCTCTATTCTCCAAGAGGGGCCTTAGTGAAAATGGCCACTCCAGCAGCAATGGTTCCATGATATAGCCTGACTCTTCCCTCATCCATTGACATGGATCCTGTGTCCTTGGCCCAGGTATCATTAAGACATGTGCCAGCTCTTGGAGGGCACCAGGCTTTGAGGGCTGGACCCCACCCTGAGACAACAGCCACTGTGAGGACGCTTTGCTGCCCCCTGCTGGCAAAAGGCAGCACCAAGCCACAGCAGCTCTTGAAATGGGCCCGTCTCCTGTTTATCCATTCATTCATTCATAGGCATCCTGGGCTGGGCCAGCATTTATTGCACATCCCAAATTACACAGACAGCAGTTAGCCACATTGCTGCTGAGTCACATATAGGCCAGACCAGGTAAGGACAACAGATTTCTTTCCTGAAAGATTCGTTTTTAAAATTGACAGTGGTTACCAGTTGCCATTCGGCAAGTTTTTCATTCCACACTCTTTATCTTATTGAATTTGAATTCAATTGATCTTTTAATTTAGCGTATGTTATTAAATTCCAGCGTCTGCCATTAGGATATTTGCCTGGAATGACTCTAACATCATGACATTACCACAATTCCTCTGTCTCTGATTGCTGCTAATAAACCAGATTCTCCATAACCTTCAAATTTCCAACGCAATGTCACCCCTGGCAACACTGGGTTAGCTCTCGCTCCCCTCCCTTAAAACCCTCCCACACCATTTGGTGGTTCGGATTCTCCCACCCTCCTCTCTCTTTCCCCACCCCGTGTCTGGAGAGATGCTGATGGACTTCAGGGCAATCACTGACTCAGAGGGTGAAGGTGGCAGCTTCCTCAGCACCACACGAAGAGTCGGCAGAAGCCAGTTCCATGTCCATCTCCCAACTTCTACACAGTCTTGTTCACCCACCAGCCCCATGTTCCCTGAACCATACCATTCCATATCTGCTTCACAAAAACCCATCCTCGCAACCATTCCCTCCATGGCCCCTCTCCTCTCTGCCCTCACAATCTACTCCAGCCCAACAACCCTCTGAAATCTCTGCCAATTCTGGCCTCTTGAGTATCCCAGGTGTGAATTAATTTCAGCACCAACAACAATGCCATCAGCTTCCTGGGCTCTGGAGCCTGCTGGTGGCACAGTGGCACAGTGGTTAGCACTGCTGCCTCACAGCGCCTGAGACCCGGGTTCAATTCCCACCTCAGGCGACTGTCTGTGTGGAGTTTGTACGTTCTCCCCGTGTCTGTGTGGGTTTCCTCCGGGTGCTCTGGTTTCCTCCCACAATCCAAAGATGTGCAGGTCAGGTGAATTGGCCATGCTAAATTGCCTGTAGTGTTAGGTAAGGAGTAAATATAGGGGTATGGGTGGGTTGCGCTTCAGTGGGGCGGTGTGTACTTGTTGGGCTGAAGGGCCTATTTCCACACTGTAAGTAATCTAATCTAAAAAAAACCCTCCCCCCTAAACCTCTTCAATTTTGGCTGCTCTCCCTTGCTTTACAACACAATTTAGATCTATCTCAAGCGTTTTAGCTCATGAACAACTGCCAATGTGGCTCAGTGTCCAGCTTTGATTGATATTGCTCCTGTGAGGCACCTCAGGATGTTTCATCTCCTTAAAGATGCAACTTAAATGCAAAATGTTGCCTGCACTTACCCAACTCCCAATCTCAGAGTACAGCCAGCAATCTCACATCTTCAACTCATTGATATATTTGATTTAACACCACAGGAGCTGACCTGGAGAGCTGTCTGATCAATCTGAAAGCACAAAACTAATAACCTCCTAATAAGCAATGACTGTCTATTTCTGGCCAGGGTGAACGATGCTTGTGCTGGGATAGGAGGATGCCTTGCTGAAGGGAATTGGAATCTAATCCGGCAATCAGTGGAAGCACTTTCCATTTCCCAGCGTGGAATGAACTCCAAACAAGTCAGTACCTGCCGAATTTTGGGGCTTGCTATGAATATTGATCATGGCGTTAAGAGCAGATGAGATCCAAACAGGCTTAATTCAGAAGAATGCCACAACCAAACACATCTTTCCTCAGTCCTCGTCTGCATTTCACAGGGACCGTTCCCTCCGGAACACCCTCTTTTATTCCTCGACCACCAACATCGCTACCCCTTCCCATGGCACCTTCCCATGTGACCGCAAAAGGTGCAACACCTGCCCCTTCACCTCCTCCCTGTCCACCATCCAAGGGCCGAAACAGTCTTTCCAGGTGAAGCAAATTTCACCTGTACCTCCTCCAATCTGGTCTACTGCGTTTGCTGTACCCAATGTGGCTTACTCTACATCGGAGAAACCAAACGCAGACTGGGTGACTGCTTTGCAGAACACCTCCGGTCTGTGCGCAAGCATAATCCAGACCTTCCTGCAGCCGGTCATTTTAATGCCCTGTCCTGTTCACATGCCCATGTGTCTGTCCTCAGCATGCTGCAGTGCTCCAGTGAATCCCAACGCAAACTGCAGGTATCAGCATCTCATTGTCAGATGAGGCACTTTCCAGTCTTCTGGGCCTAATATTGAGTTCAACACCTTCAGCTTGTGAACCCATTCCCATTCCTTACCTTCCTTTGAGCTTTACTTATTCCATTCTCTGTCCCCATGCCGTCTCTCCCCTCTCTCCCCACTCCAGTGGGACTGTCTGTTCTTTTCACTCTTGCACCATTGTTCTGCCATTCTCGCGTTCTGGTCACTTAATCTGAACAATCAGCCGCATCTCTCACCCAGCACTCCACCCTTACACATTCTCCCAATACCCACCCCCCCCCCCCCAACTATTGCATAAATAGTGCCCCCTCCACACATCATGTCAGCGCTGATAAAAAGCAATCTAGACCTGAAACGTTAGCTCCATGGATGCTGTGTGACCCACTGTGATCTCCAGCATTTTTGTTTTGTTTTCCATACAGATTCCAGCATCTGCAGTAAGTTGCATCAGCATGAAAGGCAAAGCTGAGGCAGGACCGTATTGCAGTATCCAGGACCGTATCTGGATGTGGGCCAACTGAAGACAGTGGGATTTCTGCTCAGAGGATGGGATATCTGACACAATGCATTCATTCATGCGGTGGTCAGCCCATTAGCTGTGCACAGTTAGCCAAGTATGGAGTGGGGGGTTGGGGGGGGGGGGGGGGGAGGTGGGGGGGTTGGGGGGTAGCAGGGCCAGAAAGTTGCCATCGAGGGGGTGGGGATTAACACTGAAATGGGATTGGAATGGCTGCATCTAAACACTGTACTGTAGCAGTGTGGTTAACAGTTAAATCTCTACAGGGATGATGGGAAAAATAGTGGCCAATTTCACTGGAACAATAGCCTACAGTGAAAGACAGAACCAGGCGTTATTTGTTAAGTAAGAATCTGGTGATAAGGGCTGCTAAGGCTGCTTTCTCTGGAGCATCGGAGACTGAGGGGTGACCTTATAGAGGTTTATAAAATCAGGAGGGGCATGGATAGAGTAAATAGACAAAGTCTTTTCCCTGGGGTTGGGGAGTCCAGAACGAGAGGACATAGGTTTAGGATGAGAGAGGAAAGATGTAAAAGGGACCTAAGGGGCAACATTTTCACGCAGAGGGTGGTACGTGAGCTGCCAGAGGAAGTGGTGGAGGCTGGTACAATTGCAACATTTACAAGGCATCTGGATGGGTATATGAATAGGAAGGATTTGGAGAGATATGGGCCGGGTGCTGGCAGGTGGGACTAGATTGGGTTGGGATATCTGGTTGGCATGGACGAGTTGGACCGAAGGGTCTGTTTCTGTGCTGTACATCTCCATGACTCTATGCCTCCTCGACCTCTGCAGTTATCAAGGTTCATCTTGGTAGGACAAACCAGGGCAGGATGTACATAGTTAATGGTAAGGTCCTGGGGAGTGTTGTTGAACAAAGAGACCTTGGGGTGTAGGGTCATAGTTGCTTGAAAGTAGAGTCCCAGGCAGTCAGGATAATGAAAAAGTCATTTTTTTATGCTTGCCTTCATTGGTCAGAGCATTAGGTACAGGAGTTGGGATATCATGTTGCAGCTGTACAGGACATTGGTGAGGTCACTGGTCTCCCTGCTATTGAAAAGATATGAAACTTGAAAGGGTGTAGGAAAATATACAAGGATGTTGCCAGCAATGGAGGATTTGAGCTATGGGGAGAGGCTGAAGAAGCTGGGGTGATTTTCCCCGGAGTGTTGGTGGTTGACACTTTTGGGGGTTTATAAAATCATGCGGGGCATGGATAGGGTGAATAGTCAAAATCTTTTCCCCATGGCAGGGGAGTCCAGTACTAGAGGGTATAGATTTAAGGTGAGAGGAGAAAGATTTAAAAGGGACCTAGGGGCAAATTCTTCACACAGAGGGTGGTGCATGTATGGAATGAGCTGCCAGAGAAATTACTGGAGGCTGGTACCATTACAACATTTAAAAGGCATCTTGATGGGTATATGAATAGGAAGGGTGTAGAGGGATATGGGCCAAGTGCTGGCATTTCGGACTAGATTAGGTTGGGACATCTGATCAGCATGGGCGAGTTGGACTGAAGGTTCTGTTTCTGTGCTGTACGTCTCTATGACTCTATGTCTCAATTAAAGACAGAAGAGAGGACAATGAAACAGATGTATCTTATCAATCTGACTCTTGGATAGATGATATCAGAGTTACAAGAGTCCTGGGCAGGAATCCAACTCCCTGGAGCTTTCAAGAAGTGTTTTGAAGACATCAGCAGTGTAACCTCAGAACAACGGTGGCAGAAGGAGTTCTGAAGGAGCTCGGAGTCCAGAAAAGGTGAATAGATTGAGCTGAGTGACCGTCACCTGGTCAGCTCTCCCTCAGCATTATGGGTAATGACTGAGTATCAGTAGTGAGTCTGACATTCCTTTGTTTTTAACCTGATCGGATTTTCTGCTGTGGCAATGTTAAACTGACTGAGTGATAAATAAAGAAGTAGATTATGATAATAGTACGGACTATAATCATTGTGTTCATTTTGAGTTGATCTGGTTCGGTAATGGACAGTGGAATGGTGGCACAGTGATAGTGTCACTGGGACAGTCGTCTAGATGTCCAGGTGAATTTGCTGGGCTTGAATCCCATCAAGAAATTTAAACTGAACAAATAATTCTGGTATTGAAAGTTAGTCTCAGCAATTAAATTGTCATAAAAACCCATCTGGTTCACCAATGTCCTTCCGGAAAGGGAGTTCCATTTTGTGATTGAATTTTAATTATGTCTCTGAAAGTGGCTTTGTAAGACATTCCGTTCATGGGCAATGAGGAATGGGCAACAATACATACAGCCCATGAAAGAATAAAAGGGAATAAACAAGACCCTCTCCAAAGTCGGCTCCCAGTTTCTTACATTACCCGTGAACTTGTTTTTTTTTGGTCAAATTTAGCCTCGTGATGGGCTGCAGTCTGTCAATTCATTCATAGTTTTCAGAGCTAGTTCCATCCAATAGTAGAACATCAGGTGTAATGTATTTATAACCACAGCCACTTTTCACTTGTCTCCCCTCCTGCCACCCAGATCCTAGATCCCAACCATCTTCAGCTGCTTCATCAATGACGTTCCCTCCATCATAAGATCAGAAGTGGGGATGTTCACCAATGGTTGCATAACGTTCAGCACCATTCGCAACTCCTCAGACACTGAAGCAGTCAATGCAACAAGACTTGGACAATATCCAGGTGGATGAACACGTGGCAAGGAACATTCATGCCACACAAATACCATGGAATGACCATCCCCAATACAAGGATTAGTGGTGCTGGAAGAGCACAGCAGTTCAGGCAGCATCCAACGAGCAGCAAATCGACGTTTCGGGCAAAAGCCCTTCATCAGGAATAATCTGCAGTCATTGTTTTTACCATCCCCAATACAAGACAATCTAACCACCATCCCCTCACATTCAGTGCTGTTGCCACCACTGAATCCCCCACTATCAATGTTCATGGAGTTAAAAATCGCACAACACCAGGTTATAGTCCAACAGGTTTAATTGGAAGCACTAGCTTTTGGAGCTAGTTGGTTGTGTGTCACAACCACCTGATGAAGGAGCCACACTCTGCTTCCAATTAAATCTGTTGGACTATAACCTGGTGTTGTGTGATTTTTAACTCCATGAACATTGATAGTGGGGGATTCAGTGGTGGCAACAGCACTGAATGTGAGGGGATGGTGGTTAGATTGTCTTGTATTGGAGATGGTCAATCCATTGGAAGCAGAGTGTGGCTCCTTCATCAGGTGGTTGTGACACACAGCGGTGCTCCAAACGCTAGTGCTTCCAATTAAACCTGTTGGACTATAACCTGGTGTTGTGTGATTTTTAACTTTGTACAACCCGGTCCAACACTGGCATCTCCAAATCTATGTTCTTGGAGTTACCATTGACCAGAAACTGAACTGGACTCACCATAAAAAAAATGTTTACAAGAGCAGGTCAGAGGCTAGGAATATTGTCCTGTTTCACAAGTGATTAAAATAAAAATACTCCTATGACATTACAGAGAAAGTACCTCAATATGACATGCTTAGGGCTGAGGCTGTGTTCCAGTTTTGACATATCAGGTTTAGTGGTTCAGTCTACTCACATTTTGGGTCAAGCCAGGTCAGGCAGGTTAAACTTGGCATTGGGTTTGAGCAGGATGTTTTGCTCTGAGTCTTGTTACTAACCTGGAGTCACAACAAGATAATGCAAGACCTAACTGAATATTCTAAGGAAATGTTTAAAAAAAATTTTACTCAACAAGCTTTGACACATGGAAGGTTATAAAAATGGCTTTAAGAGGTGTACTTTGTCATTTTTTTTGTGAAGAAAAGTTGAGACAGAGGTAACCAAGCAGTTCAATCAAAACTAATAAACAGCTTATGAGACCTTGGGGCCTTTCTTAAAAGTTGGAACAATAGAAGCAGCCTGAATGGATTGGCCCAGCTCCCCCAGAACCAGGGTTTTAGTTTTAGCTTTCTGCAGTTACTGAGTCTTGAAGCTGGATGTGGAAGCTCTTACTCCTCTCTCTCTCTCTGTTACAGTTAAAAGCTGGGGTTCTCTTCCTGCTGATGGAATTGCATGTGAGACAATCTATTTTACTGAATTTGCCTTTGCCAAGGGTGTGTTTGTGGGATGTTACTGTATTGGGACAGTTAATTAATAGTAGTTAACATGTCTATTATTTTGTTAAGCATTTCAATTGAGTTACAGTTAAGCCAATTCTTTGATTTAATTTGTCTTTATTTTAACTGTCGTGTAAAAATAAAGTATGTTTTGCTTCAAATTGAGTAGTTTGACCAATCAAATTGCATTAGGAATGCAACAATTTCCTTTTTTGTCTAAAATAAGAAAGCATTAGAGTCTAGACTCTCTTCTTAATATATTTTGCAGGGGTTTGGTCTGGGCCATAAAACTGGTCAATGAATGAGCCTCGAACTGGATCAAACAAGACTATTCCATTGCTATGAGTTGAACACATGGCTACAGGGATGGTGCAGGAGAGAGGGTTTCGGGTTTTTGGATAATTGGGGCTCTTTCTGGGGTAGGCGGGACCTCTACAAGCAGGATGGTCTTCATCTAAACCAGAGGGGTACCAATATCCTGGGTGGGAAATTTGCTAAAGCTATTAAGGTGGATTTAAACTAATACAGCAGGGGGGTGGGAACCAAAATTATAGGACAGGTACAGAAGAGGATGAGAGTAGGGAGTTCCAAAATCAAGTATCTGACACTGGCAAGCGAGAACCTGGTTTGAAGTGGGTGTACTTCAATGTACATCAGAAATAAAGTGGGTGAACTGGCAGCGTGGGTTGGTACCTGGGACTTCGATGTTGTGGCCATTTCGGAGACATGGATGGAGCAGGGACAGGAATGGCTGTTGCAGGTTCCAGGATTCAGATGTTTCAGTAAGAACAGAGAAGATGGTAATAGAGGGGGAGTTGTGGCATTGTTGGTTAAGGACAGTATTACAGTTGCAGAAAGGATGTTTGGGGACTCGTTAACTGAGGTAGTATGGGCTGAGGTTAGAAACAGGAAAGGAGAAGTCACCATGCTGGGAGTTTCCTATAGGCCTCCGAATAGTCCCAGAGATGTAGAGGAAAGGATAGCAAAGATGACTCTCGATAGGAGTGAGAGAGACAGGGTAGTTGTCATGGGGGACTTCAACTATCCAAATATTGACTGGGATCACTACAGTACGAGTACTATAGATGGGTCAGTTTTTGTCCAGTGTGTTCAGGAGGGCTTCCTGACATGGTATGTAGACAGGCCTACAAGGGGCGAAGCCACATTAGATTTGGTACTGGGTAAGGAGCCCGGCCAGGTGTTAGACTTGGAAGTAGGTGAGCAGTTTGATAGCGATCACAATTCTGTCAGGTTTACTTTAGTGATGGAAAGGGATAGGTGTACTCCACTGAGCAAGAGTTACAGCTGGGGGAAGGGAAATTACAATGCAATTAGGAAAGATTTAGGAAACGTAGAATGGGGAAGGAAACTGCAGGGGATGAGCACATTAAAAATGAGGAGCTTATTCAAGGAAAAGCTCCTGTGTGTCCTAGATAAGTATGTACCTGTCAGGCAGGGAGGAAGCTATAGAACGCGTGAGCCGTGGTTTACTAAGGAAGTGGAATCCCTGGTCAAGAGGAAGAAGAAGGCTTATGTTAGGACAAAATGTGAAAACTCAGGGCACTTGAGGGTTACAAGGAAGTCAGGAAAGACCTAAAAAGAGAGCTCAGAAGAACTAAGAGGAGACATGAGAAGTTGTTGACGGATAGGATCAGGGTTAACCCTAAGGCTTTCCATCCGTATGTCAGGAATAAAAGAATGACAAGAGTTAAATTAGGGCCAATCAAGGATGGTAGTGGGAAGTTGTGTGTGGAGTCAGAGGATATAGGGGAAGTACTAAGTAAATATTTTTCGACAGTGTTCACTATAGAAAATGAAAATGTTGGCGAGTAAGAAACAGAGGTCCTTGCATCTAGCCTAGAAGAGACTGAGGTTCACAAGGAAGAGATATTAGAAATACTGCAGAGTGTGAAAATAGACAAGTCCCCTGGGCCGGATGTGACCTATCTGAGGATCCTCTGGGAAGCAAGGGAAGAGATTGCCGAGCCTTTGGCATTAATCTTCAAATCATCATTGTCTACAGGAATAGTGCCTAAGGACTGGAGGATAGCAAATGTGGTTCCCTTGTTCAAAATGTGAGTAGAGACAACCCTGGTAATTATAGACCAGTGAGTCTCACTTCAGTTGTTGGTAAAGTGTTGGAAAAGATTATAAGAGATAGGATTTATAACCATCTGGAGAAGAATAATCCAATCAGAGACAGTCAGCATGGTTTTTGAAGGGTAGGTCGTGCCTAATGAATCTTATTGAGTTTTTTGACAAAGTGACCCAACAGGTAGATGAGAGTAAACCAGTTGATGTGGTCTTACGAGGAAAGGCTGAGGGCCTTGTGGCTGTTCTCGTTAGAGAGAAGAAGGTTGAGAGGTGACTTAATAGAGACATACAAGATAATCAGAGGGTTAGATAGGGTGGACAGGTAATTTGCAATGGATAGGGTGGACATACTTTTTCCAAGTATGGGGACGGCAAACACAAGGGGACACAACTTTAAAGTGAGGGGAGATAGGTATAAGACAGATGTCAGAGGTAGTTTCTTTACTCAGAGAGTAGTAAGGGTATGGAATGCTTTGCCTGCAACGGTAGTAGATTCGCCAACTTTAAGTACATTTAAGTCGTCATTGGACAAGCATATGGACGTACATGGAATAGTGTAGGTGGGATGGGCTGCAGATTAGTATGACAAGGCGGCGCAACATCGAGGGCCGAAGGGCCTGTACTGCGCTGTAATGTTCTATGTTCTATCTTGACCGAACTCCCACCTTCCAGCCTCCAGATAATTGAACTCATCTGAAACTCTATGGCTATGTCCTAACTCACATCAAGCTATTGCCGTCTAAGTTGTGGTAATTTGCTTATTAACAATATCGACCCACTGCCAATCAACTTCGACTCTCACAGAAGTTACCTGGTGGAGTTGGACATTTGACCAGGAAGTTCTTTGGCTTGTAGATGAAAATTTTAAATTAAATTAATTTAATTGAATTAACTAAATTAAATTGGGTGGCATGGTAACTTAGCAATGATGCCTCATAGCACCAGGGACCCGAGTTTGATTTCACCCTTGATTAGTGTACAGCTTGCACTTTCTCCTCGTGTCTACGCAGGTTTCCTCTGGGTGCTCCAGTTTCCTCCCGAAGGTGTGCAGGTTAGGTGGGTTGGCCATGGGAGATGCAGGATTATAGGGATAGGGTGGGAGAGTAGGTCTGGGTGAGATGATGTTTGGAGGGGTGCAGTTGACTCAAAACGCCTGTTTCCACACTGTAGGGATTCTATGATTAATCAAATCAACCATGTATTTTTCACTGCTTTCCCAAACTGCATGTCACAATGACTGTTGAAAACTCCAGGGACATGTTGTCTGTATTACAAATGGTTTCAGTAAAAAATTGCTCTTTCACGCATTTTCTCCTGAGGCAGTTGCAGCAAACAAACATCGCTGCACTTGAATTTTAATATTTGAAACAACATTCACCAAAGAAAAACCACTTACATGTCAAATAATATTGTTGTCTGTCAAGGGGAAACACTTTGCGCTCCGCACACTTGAAGAATTATGACTGAACAGGGAGATATGTTGCTGAAGGTTCCAGTCTTGCACTTGTCAGGGCAAAAACAAGAAAGCCAAATTTCAAACAAGCCACAACAATTTACACTCCAGGACAACAGGGCAGCCTAAAGCCAGAAAGAGCTCAAATTGCTCTGAAGAAAGGTCAAATCAGTCTTGAAATATTAACTCTCTCACTCTCTGCATGGATACTGCCAGACCTGCTGAGTTTCTCCAGCACTTCCAGTTTTATTTTGTATTTCCAGCATCTGCAGCATTTTGCTTTTATTTCCTGTTTGAATGACTCTGACTGGCAGCAGAGAAAAGCATGGGGTGCTGTAGGCTTCCCATGCTCTTGGGTCACCCCTCCAAACAGCATCTCACCCAGACCCACTCTCCTACCCTATCCCTGTAACCCTGCATCTCCCATGGCCAACCCACCTAACCTGCGCATCTTTGGGAGGAAACTGGAGCACCCAGA